>NW_027464611.1:2471666-3707500 GCF_043290135.1 Rhipicephalus microplus | reverse complement strand
ACGTTCGCCTTCGCCTCCTTTGTCCCACGGTGAACCTCGTTCTTCCCGCTCACCCCGCCGTCGTTCACCATCGCCCTTCCGCCGTACTACTTCGCCTTTACGTTCTGCCCTGATGCCCCTCGACAGCCACTCGGAAAACTAGCAGCTGCAGTTTTTGGAGGAGAAACTGCCTGTCGTCGAATTGTCCCAATTCCTCCTGCGCGCCCTGCAAATTTACTAACTGTTTGTGTAGAAGGCATTTCGGTTGACGCACTCGTGGACACTGGAGCAGCCATTTCGGTCATTGATCGCGAACTATGTCATCGTCTACGAAAAGTGCAAACTCCATATGTTGGCCCGGTGTTATGTGGTGCTAATGAAAATAGAATTTACCCTATTGGACAATGCACTGTTCGTGTTCTGATCGACGGAATTCGTCACCATATACAATTGGCTGTGCTTTCTTCATGTGCTCATCCGATTATATTGGGCTGGGACTTCCTGTCAGCCGCTTCCGCTGTCATTTCGTGTGGTCCGCCCGTTATTCGCATTACGGACACTGAAAATTCTAGTGCTTACGATTTTTCGTCGCCTCACCTTGTTGCAGCTGCAGACTTTGTACTGCCCCCGGCCCAAGAACGTATCCTCACCATTAGATCCAGCGATACCATTGACGGTGACGCAGTGGTTGTCCCCGATCAGCGCTGCATTTTCCGAGGAATCGCCATCGCATGTTGTCTAGTGCGGTTTTCGCGTGGTCATGCCAGTCTCACCGCCTACAACACGACAACAGAGCCACAACTACTGCCAGAGGGGTCCACTGTTGCCAGCCTTATCGACATAGCACCGGTATGTGTCGTCACTGTATCGTCTCCGCCGTCAGTCGCTAAGTGTACGCCACCAGGAGGCTCATCTAATGCGCTTAAAGCCACTTTGAGTCCATATCTCACTCCAACGCAAACTAATGACTTAATGGCCCTTTTAACAAAACACAAGACTTGTTTTGACGTTTGTTCGGATGGCTTAGGTCAAACTACGGTGACCTCTCATCACATCGCCACAGACGGTTCTCGTATTATCCGCCGTCGCCCTTACCGCGTGTCGTCTTCAGAACGCAAGGTCATCGAGGAACAAGTCAATGACATGCTCGCACGCAACGTTATCAGACCTTCCACAAGCCCTTGGTCTTCTCCTGTTGTCCTAGTTAAGAAAAGGGACGGATCAGTGCGATTTTGCGTTGATTACAGGGCACTAAACAAAATTACGCGCAAGGATGTATATCCTATGCCTCGAATTGACGATGCACTTGACACCTTACAGGGTGCAGAATATTTCTCAAGTCTCGACCTACGATCTGGGTATTGGCAGATCCCGATGCATGAGTCTGATAAAGAGAAGACAGCGTTTGCTACTCCTGATGGTCTCTTCGAATTCAATGTGATGCCTTTTGGGCTCTGCAATGCCCCAGCCACATTTGAGCGGATGATCGATACGGTGCTGCGTGGCCTAAAATGGAAGACCTGTCTTTGTTACCTGGATGACATCGTCATCTTTTCATCCAGCTTCTCGCAACACCTAGAACGTCTAGACGAGGTGCTCACATGTCTAGCCAAAGCCGGTCTCCAGCTAAATACCAAGAAGTGTCGGTTTGCGAGCCGCAGCATCAAAGTGTTAGGCCACGTTGTCAGCAAGCTTGGCATCGAACCTGATCCCGACAAAGTGGCCGCTGTGCTGCACTTTCCTAAGCCCACCACGCTCAAAGACCTTCGCAGCTTCCTCGGCTTAGCCTCTTACTTCCGCCGTTTTGTCCGTGATTTTGCCACTATCGCGGCTCCTCTTCACAAACTCCTGACCACAAGTGCATCATTTCTTTGGACAGATGACTGTGAAGCTGCTTTCCAGACCCTGAAGCGATGCCTCACGTCAGGGCCAGTTCTTCGCCATTTTGATCCCACAGCCCCTACTATATTACACACTGACGCAAGTGGGCACGGAATCGGCGCTGTTCTGCTGCAGCGTGACCAGGCTTCACAAGAGCAAGTCGTGGCTTACGCGAGCCGTACTCTCTCCCCAGCGGAACGCAATTACAGCATCACTGAACAGGAATGTCTCGCTATCGTATGGTCCGTGCAAAAATTTCGCCCCTATTTGTATGGCCGCCGCTTCACGATCGTCACGGATCATCATGCGCTCTGTTGGTTGTCATCATTAAAAAACTTGTCAGGACGCCTCGGTCGTTGGGTGCTCCGACTGCAGGAGTATGACTACAGTGTCACATACCGGTCGGGCCGCAAACACCAAGATGCCGACGCTTTGTCACGCTGTCCGCTGTTGCAAAATCATGACGCATCTACCTGCTGCGCAGCACCTCCCAGCCAAGAGACCACGCAGATGACCAGTCTTAGTCCCATCGAGCCCACTGCACCGGATGACTTCCTTCAATCCGCAGACCTCACCTCGCTCCAACGTGCAGACACATACTGCCGTACAATCATCGATCGGCTCACCGGCTCATCTCGTGCTCCCAACAGCCGCTTGCGACGACAACTCACGCGTTTCAAACTTCATGACGGAACGCTACTTCGACAAACTTACCATCCTCTCGGTAGCCGATGGGTCCCGGTCATACCTCGCTCACTTCGACTCCAAGTCTTAGAAGCCTTTCATGACGACCCGACGGCTGGCCACTTGGGTTTTCATAAAACCTACGATCGCATTAAGACTCGCTGCTTCTGGCCTGGCCTCTCCACTAGTGTTTCCAGGTACGTCACTTCCTGTTCATCATGTCAGCACCGAAAACGTTCGACATCTCTTCCCGCCGGCCCTCTACAGCCTCTCCCGTGCCCATCCGCTCCCTTCGAGTTCGTCGGCATAGACTTATACGGACCCCTTCCGCTTACCGCCGCCGGTCACCGCTGGATTGTTACTGCCGTAGACCATCTTACTCGCTACGCTGAGACGGCAGCTCTTCCTACTGGAGCTGCCAGCGAAGTAGCCGACTTTGTTCTGCGTGCCATTATCCTGCGCCACGGCGCCCCTCGTGTTCTCCTGAGTGACCGTGGCAAGACATTTCTTTCTCGTGTGCTCGCTGAAGTTTTACAGGCCTCTGACACAATCCATAAGACCACCTCGGCATATCATCCGCAAACCAATGGTCTTACTGAGCGTTTTCATAGAACTTTGTCAGACATGATCTCTATGTATGTCCAACCCGATCACAAGAACTGGGACACAATACTACCTTTCGTCACGTTTGCCTATAACACTGCCATACAACGCACTACAAGTTACAGCCCGTTTTTTCTTGTGTATGGCCGTGCACCATCTTTTGTTCTAGACACCAGCTTTTTGTCCACACCTTCTGTCCCATCTGCGTCCCTTCCGGAAGAATTCGCTGCCCGTGTCAACCACTGCCGCACAATCGCCCGCGCCAACACCTCTACCATTCAGGCCCAGCGAAAAGTTCGTTGTGATGCGACACGTCGAGTTGTGTCATTCTACCCAGGCGACGAAGTGCTCCTCTGGACACCTGTTCGCACACCCGGCCTCTGTGAAAAATTCATTCACAGATACCTGGGTCCTTACACCGTGCTTGAACGAACATCGGCCGTAAATTATCGCGTCGCGCCGGTTACTTCGGCTTCTGATCGCCGTCGTCGCGGGACCGAGATCGTCCATGTGTCTCGCCTGAAACCTTATATCCAGCGCTCATACACTTACTAAATGAACGTCTTGCAGACCGCTTTCGTGTAGGGGGGAAATAGTGTGAGCGCTGATTGTGTTGCTCATCATTTTCACTTTCACCTGCGCATACAAAGCACCGTGATCATCATCATCGTAGCGGCTCGCTGCTTGTTCGGTTGCTGGCTCGCGCGTCTGGGTTGACAATAAAACGGTCGCTCCTTCGTACCTGACGTCGTCTCACAATATATATATATATATATATATATATATATATATATATATATATATATATATATATATATATATAATACGAGGACTTTGGGTGCCGTAAAATTAAAGGAAAATAAGTATACACTTCGGAGACCGATCTTCTTCATAGTCTGGTGAATATCGGTCTCCGAAGGATATATATATATATATATGTATATATATTGTAGTGGAGCATACGCACCAACGCGTATGCGCCTTCGGAAGACAACGAGAAGCCCGTGCTCTGATTGCGCGAGAACCTGTGCCGCCTTTGCCAGACTTGCTGTTCGCCCATTTTCCGTCGCGACCTCGTTGCGACTCCTCTGTTCTAATAAACATCATCGCATTTGGTGGAGGGTGCTGAGATCCCCAAGCAGACCTGGAGCTCCGCTCTCGCAAGTTGGCCGAAAGACTACCGTACAACATGACTGACGCAGTCGCCAACCATCCCATCCCAGCACAGCCAGCACCATCGGCTGCCCCGTCGACCTGCCCCGGTGCTACCCGTCAGCGGGACCCACCAATCTTCAGCGGCAGTGGTGAGCAAGACGTCGAAGACTGGCTCTCCTTGTACGAACGCGTGAGTGCCAGCAACAAATGGGACAACGACTCCAAGCTTGCCTATGTCATCTTTTACTTGGCTGACGTCGCCAAGCTATGGTTTACCAACCGCGAAACCGCCATCGCCAGCTGGTCCACCTTCAAGACCCTCGTGACCGAAGCGTTCGGCCGACCAGAGGTCCGCAAGCTCCGCGCTGACCAGCGTCTGCGCCACCGAGCCCAGCAACCTGGTGAGACCTTTACTAGCTATATTGAGGATGTGCTCGACCTCTGCAGGCGTGTTAACTCATCCATGCCTGAAGAAGAGAAAATTCGACATATTCTCAAAGGCATCGAGGATGGCGCATTCCAGATGTTGCTGGCAAAGAGCCCGACCACGGTGGCAGTCCTCGTAAGCCTGTGCCAGAGCTTCGATGAATTGCGTCGTCAGCGTTCCATCGCCCGACAGAGTGTTCCATCACCAGATTCGATCTCGGCCGTCGCACTCGCCAATGGCAACGTTCACCAAGGAACTCTGTCGAACCAGATTAAAGACTTCATCAGGGAGGAAGTCGCCCGACAGCTTTCCCTGCTGCCGCATAGTGACGCGCCCACGACAAGCCTCCCTTCGAATATGCAGCAGGCCACACGCACTGAAATTTGCAATGCACTCCCTACAGTTCCGGCCTCTTACCCGTGCACTTCGGTGCCATCTGATCTCTCAACTGCTGGCTACGCACCAACTGCGCCGCCTTCACCTCTCAGCTACGCAGCTGTGGTCGCGCGGCCCCCACCGCATCCAGTCGCCTTTTCGGCTCCACCTCCTCCGGCCTCGCCTCCAGTCTACAGGCCCCCACCTCGCTTTTTCCGTCCATCTAATGAGTGGCGCACCCGAGACAATCGTCCCATCTGCTTCGCGTGTGGCATCGCTGGCCACATTGCACGCTTCTGCCGCCGCCGTCCCACGCCTGCGCACGCATACTTCGGAGCTCCTACCTACGCACCCCAGCAGACCACCACGTCTGCATATGAACAGAGGCACTCCGACTCGGATCGCCACCCATCGACTGCTCGTTTTCCATCACCTCGTCGCCGATCGCCATCGCCTATGCGTCGTCGACCACCTCTCGAGGAGGGAAACTAATCAGTGCAGTTCCGGAGGCAAGAACTGCAACTTGTGCGGAATTCCCAAGGCCTCCATTTTCGCCGCAAAATGTTGTTGATGTCGATGTTGAGGAAGTCGCCACATTAGCGTTAATTGATACCGGGGCCGCCGTTTCTGTGATGAACGCAAACTTTTGTAGGAAACTGAAGAAAGTGACCACATCTCTCAGTGGCTTGGTGCTGTCCACGGCTAGCGCGCAACGCATTCATTCCTCGGCTGTGTGTACGGCGCGCGTCGTCATCCGACACGTTTTGTACGTCGTACAGTTTTTTGTTCTACCATCTTGCTCTCATGACCTTATCCTGGGTTGGGATTTCTTATCACGTCATGAAGCTATCATCGATTGTTCCCGTGCCGAAGTGTCCCTTGTGCCAACATGTGAATTTCCACCACCCGACCGCTCTCCTCTGCTCTGCAAAGTCATCGCTGATGACGACATCACCTTGCCTCCTGAAGCTTCGGTCCCTATTAGCCTTTCATGTCTGGCGCAACCTGACGGCACGGTGGTGTTTACGCCATCTCCGGTTTTTACTGAACGCAAGGGCATCGTTCTCCCATTTGCTGTTCTTACAATTGCGTCTGGTTTAACCCTAATGCTGGTCACCAACCACTGCAACTACCCCATTGGCTTACTTCGTGGTGAAACGTTAGGATATGTGCAACCTGTCGACCATATCGATGATATTATTCTTCCCGACGAAACGCCATGTCACATTGCTGCAATCACTCATGCGTCTGAGCCATCAAGTTCGTCAGCCTTCGACAATGCTATTGACGCAGACCTTCCCCTCTCGCATCGCCGCCAACTTGTTGCTCTCCTTAACAAGTTTCGTTCTTTTTTCGACTTTCAAGAACCTGCTTTGGGCCGCACCACGACTATCGCTCATACTATTGACACCGGCTCACATTCGCCTCTGCGACAGCGTCCTTACCGCGTTTCCGCCGAAGAGCGCCGTCATTACGGAGCAAGTAGATGACATGCTTAAACGTGGAGTCATACAGCCTTCTCAAAGCGCTTGGTCATCACCTGTGGTTCTGGTCAAGAAAAAAGATGGCACCGTACGATTTTGCGTGGACTATCGCCGCTTAAACAATATTACGAAAAAAGATGTCTACCCGCTACCACGAATAGACGATGCTCTTGACTGTTTACAAGGCGCCGAGTACTTTACATCTTTGGATCTGCGTTGTGGGTATTGGCAGGTGCCAATGGCTGAATGTGATCGCCCTAAAACAGCCTTTGTAACGCCGGATGGCCTATATGAGTTCAAAGTCATGCCATTTGGGCTCTGCAACGCGCCTGCCACATTTGAGCGCATGATCGACACCATCTTGCGTGCCCACAAGTGGAAAACCTGCTTATGTTACCTGGACGACATCGTAGTCTTTTCATCTGATTTCCCGACACATCTTGCTCGCCTCCACGAGATTCTGACGTGTCTAACTTCTGCAGGCCTACAACTTAACTCCAAGAAGTGCCACTTCGCAGCACGAAAACTAACCATCTTGGGACATGTCATCACCAGAGACGGTGTTCTTCCGGATCCCGATAAGCTTCGAGCTGTCGCTGACTTTCCGTTGCCCACGTCTCTGAAAGCCCTAAGAAGTTTCGTCGGTCTCTGCTCCTACTTTCGTCGCTTCGTGCGCAACTTCGCGTCCATGATCGCACCTCTCACGAGTCTGCTTTCCAACAGCAAAGGCATATCTGCATGGTCACCTGCATGTGACGACGCATTTCGCCAGCTCCGCCGCCTGCTGACCTCACCACCTATTCTTCACTTCGACCCTGCTGCGGCCACAGAAATTCACACCGATGCAAGTGGCATCGGTCTTGGTGCAGTTTTGGCACAACGGAAAGGCACCCAAGCTGAATACGTAGTCGCCTATGCAAGTCGCGCTCTCAAGAAGGCTGAATTGAATTACTCCGTGACAGAGAAGGAGTGTTTGGCCATAATCTGGGCGTTGACGAAGTTTCGCCCGTACCTTTACGGCCGTCCTTTCGACGTGGTCACAGACCACCACGCTCTATGTTGGCTGTCTACCTTGAAAGACCCGTCCGGACGCCTGGGGCGTTGGGCACTTCGATTGCAAGAATACGACATCCGTGTCGTATATCGTTCCGGTCGCAAGCATGCGGATGCCGATGCACTTTCGCGATCGCCATTAACACCAGATGTGGCTTCTCTGTCTCCCCCTTTTACCACCTTGTCACCGCTCGACACGACTGACATGCTTTCGGAGCAGCGTAAAGACCCACACCTTGCCTTGTTAGTCGACTACCTTACCGATCCGTCTGCTGTCCCTTCCACGAGAGCGCTACGCCGGCAAGCAGCCCACTTTTCCTTACGAGACAACATTCTGTACCGCCGTAACTACATGCCTGGTGGTCGGAAGTGGCTCCTTGCTGTCCCAACTCATATGCGCTCTGACATCTGCATGAATTTCCATGCAGATCCCCAAAGTGCTCACGCAGGTGTCCTGAAAACCTACGAAAGGCTGCGCCAGCGCTATTACTGGCGAGGAATGTATCGCTTTGTGCAGAAATACGTTCAGTCTTGCACCACTTGCTAACAGAACAAGACACCTCCGCGGAACCTTACTGGCATGTTACAGCCGCTCCCGTGCCCGGCTCGCCCATTCGACCGCGTGGGTATAGACCTCTATGGCCCCCTCCCATATAGTATCTCTGGAAACCGGTGCATTATTGTCGGAGTGGATCTCTGACACGCTACGCTGAGACTGCAGCTCTACCGGCAGCGTATATATATATATATAGTGTATATATATATATATATATATATATATATATATATATATATATAATATTATGAAGTCTTGGTAGTCTTGATTGCAACTGCATTTATTCGAGAAAGACCTCGCAAAACGAACCGGCAGAGCCCGTACACAGACGATGACAATGATGATGCCACAGAGTGGCCATGAGGACAAGAAGACAAGCGATTGATGGTGATCATGATCCTGCAGGAATGAGAACGATGTAAGTAACAATCGCCCACCCTAATTCCCCCCACTTGGAAGCAGACACCTTGGCCGCCGTAAGTGATGGGGAACGTCGCGTGAAAGGTTTCATGTGAGAAACGAGGACAAACTCTGTGCGATAACAGCACTATGTTGGGGCGACAAGTGGTGTCACACGATCATTTACCAGCGCAGTCTGTTCTAAAACAATGTATGACCCGATGAAGCGCGGTTGGAATTTGTCACAGAGACCAGGAGTGTGAATAGGTGTCAAAACCAGCACCTCGTCACCAGGTTGGAAATACACAACGCCATGGGATGCGTCATAGATGATCTTCCGCTCGTGCTGTCTCGCTTCAGTATTGATGCGAGCCTGATGGCGAGACTGGGCCAAGCGGGAAATGCATTCTTCGCTAGAAGACTGACATAAATTGTTATGGCTGTTAAAGAAGGAGACGTCGAAAAAGGTAGCCGGGGTGCGTCCGTACACGAGGTAAAATGGTGAGTAGGAAGTTGTTCGCTGAACTGCGGTGTTGTAGGCGAAGATAAGAAATTGTAAAAGAGTATCCCAGTTTTTGTGGTTGTGTTGGACGTAAAGGGCTATTATGTCAGCAAGGGTACAATGAAATCCTTATGTGAGACCATTTGTCTGAGGGTGGTAGCTTGAAGTTGTGTTTTGAGTATTTCCAGAAGCACGCAGTACTTCAATCACCATTTGTGACAGTAACACTTTGCCACGGTCACTAAGCAGTACACGAGTAGCCCCATGGTGCAAGATTATGGCGTGAAGAATGAAGTCTGCAACTTCCGTGGATGAGCCGCTGATAACAGAGGACGTCTCAGCGTAGCATGCCAGGTGGTCCGCGATGGTCACCAGCATCGTTTGCCAGCATTCGTGACGGGAGAGGTCCGTAAAGGTCGGCACCTACAACCTCGAATGGCATTGAAGTGCACGGAAGTGGCTGTAGAAGTCCAGCAGGTGCAGACTTCGGGAGTTTACGACGCTGCCTTGGGTCGCAGGAACCAACGTACCGCGCTACGCTAGATGAAAGGCCAGGCCAGTAATAGCGACAAAGAATGGGGTCAAGAGTTTTTTTTCAAAACCAAGATAACTAGCAATCAAGTCTTCGTGGAAGGCGTCGAGCACCTGAAGTCACAGAGAGCGTGGCCGTAAAAGATCCCAGCGCTGACCGTCAGGATGGTAAATGTGGCGGCACAGAACCCCATCGTTCAGCTTAAAGTGAAGGAGTTGACGCCGAAGTCGCGCGTTTGGTGGGTGAAAAGCTCCCAAAAGGTGGTCCATCATGCGTCTGCAGTGTGAATCGGACCGCTGGCGGGAAATAAATGTTGGCTCGTCGTCCGAAAACGGTTGCCTTATTGATGCGAGCGCATGAACCTTGGTAGATGTGCTGGTTCAGTTCTCACCAACGCTGATATGGGTAGTTGGAAGCGGGCAACGAGATAAAGCGTCAGCGTCTTGATGTTTACTACCTGAATTGTAAGTTATGTCAAAGTTGCACTCCTGCAAGCGTAGTATCCACCGACCCAAGCGTCCGGACAAGTTCTTCAGTGTAGAAAGCCAGCATAAGGCGGGGTGGTCTGTAACGATTATGGAGTGACGGCCGTGGAGATAGGGACAAAACTTCTTCACCAACCAAACCACAGCCAAACACTCATGCTCAGTTATCGTGTAGTTATTTTTGGGAGGGGTGAGGACGCGACTGGCATATGCAACAACTTTCTCTGGGGAAGACTTGCGGCGTTGTAGAATAACGGCTCCTATACCAAGGCCATTAGCGTCGGTATGGAGGATAGTCGGTGCAGCTTCGTCAAAGTGGCAGAGCAGAGGTTCAGACGTGAGGGCCCCTTCAACAGGTCGAATTCCGTTTGAGATTCCGGAGACCACACAAAGGGGACGTTGGAAGCAAGTAGCTGGTGTAATGGAGCTACTATCGAGGCGAATTTCTGGATAAACCGGTGAAAATAGGAGGCGAGGCCAAGAAAACTGCGAAGCTCCTTTGGTCTTTCGGGACGCGGAAAGTGAAAGACGGCAGAAATCTTGTCAGAATCGTGCCGAATAACATATTTCCTAACGACGTGTTAGATAGATGTGCCAGCGAAAGAGCATTTCTTAGTGTTTATTCAGAGCCCGGCGCCGGCAAAGCACGTCAGAACTTGGTCCAATTGTTCTAGGCGCTCGGGAAGTGTTCACGAAAAGATAGTAATGTCGTCCAGGTAGCAAAGGCAACTTATTCATTTCAGGCCGCACAGCACGGCGTCTATCATGCGCTAAAAAGTCGCGGGTGCGTTGCACAGCCCAAAAATCATCACGTTGAATTCGTATAGCCCGTGGAAGGTTGTGAATGCCATTTTCTCCTTATTGTCTTCATGCTTGATAATCTGCTAGTACCCAGAACGCTAGTCGATGCTTGAAAATAATACCACGCCTTGTAGGAAATCAAGGGCGTCATGAATGCGTGGCATAGGGTACACTTCCCTGCGTGTGATCTTATTGAGCTCCCGGTAGTCTACGCAAAACCGCACAGAGCCATCCTTTTTGCGGAGCGAAACAATACGAGACGACCAAGGCCTAGATGAGGGACGGATGACTTCCCGTGTAAGCATGTCAGCAGCCTTTTCTCCTGTGATTTTTCTTTCAGCTAGAGACACGCGGTTGGGTCGCCAATGTATGATAGATGTCCCAACGGTTTGAATGCGATGTGCTGTAGTAGTAGTGTGGCTCAGCTTAGACGAGCAAATATCGAAGGAATTTGCGTGTTTCTGTAACAATGCGAGCAGCTGCTACGGCTGTGAGTTTGTCAAGTCGCTGTTGATAGCTGTGGTAAAGGAGGAGCAAGAAACATGCTCACCGAAGGAAGGCTCTTTGGATGTGATGGCCGGAAGTAGTATGACAAATACAGGCTTGAAATCAGCAACAGGTGCCGCAGTAGTGCCCTGTGGCAGTAGAATCGTTTCTGGTGTAGAGTTTACGGCCGTGACAAGTGCAGAGCCATTGCAAAAACGAACGACACCAGACGGAAGAACTATGTTTTTACGAATGCAAAGTGGTGAAGGGAAGACCAATACATCACTGAGATAGATGCCTTTGGACGAAATGCTGACAATTTGCTCTTGTAGTGGCGGAAGTTCGATGTCTTTCGCATCGACCAAATGAAGTGGCTTCTGATTGTCGCCGTCAAGCATGTAGTCGGTGTCAGTAAGCTGAACAACGCGTTGTGCACAACAAATAGCCGTGAAAGCAGATGAAGAGAAATCCCACTTTGAAATTGGTTGGTGAGAGCAGCGGGACAGGGCAGCAAACTGGACGCGCACAGTGCAAAACCCGAAAGGGTGAATGACATTCCGCTGGGCAGGAAGTAAATGGGGACCAATGCAAGCCATCATTACTTTTTTTAAATGTTCACACAAATCAGCACGTGTCACAGACAATGTCGCACCTATGCCCACCAAAGCATCGACTCTGACTTCTTTCATTTCCACGGAAACCATGCACGGGCCTGATGGAGGAACATTAATTCTAAATTCGAATGCAGTTTTTCCTCCAGAAACTGCATCATCTGGTTTTCCGTATGAATATCAAAGGAGAATGAGGCGGGCCGAAGTGGAGAAGTGGAATGGCGGAAGGGCGAAGGCGAGTGGCACCTCGTGTTTCGGCTGTTCAGCGGTGCAGTCGATGCCGAAGGAGATGGGGAACGGTGCGGGGAAGACGAATAACGCCGACCTTGATTAGAGACCCCAGTGTACAAATGCGGTTCGCGCATGTTGTTTCGACGCTCATCTTCCTGGCGCTTTCGGCAGAAACGAGATATGTGGCCGCGATAGTTACAGTAGTAGCTGACAGGGCAGGATGAGTGCCACGGTGGTGAGTAGAAGGCGTTCGGGGCACCTGAAGATAGCGTGGTCAGGTGGACCGAAAAAGGGTCAGAAGCATGGAATGTTAGTTCACCGGCGGAGTGGCACCAACCAACGCGTAAGATGTTAGCGGCAATGTCGCGTGCGCGTCGCTGGGAGGCACGCCAGATTTGAGGGTAGGTAGATATGGGGCGAGAAGCAGGTGCCTGTACAGGCACAGAGCCAGCAGGGATGCTTCTGCCTAATGATTTCCCGCAAGGGCACTCCCGAAGACTGTGTAGAACGCGGTGTAGGAGGTATGAAGCCCATAGACCGCCATTCTTCGCGTATAATGTCCCGGATGACAACATGCAGACAGCCATAAGAAGTTGAGTGGTGGTCGCCAATGTCCGGTCGGAGACGAACGGAGTCCAGCCCATCAAGGCACTGGCATGTCGTCAGGATATCAGCGATGGTAGCATGGTTTTGCACAGCGAGGGCTTAAAGGCAACAGGTCCAATGACTTTTAATATGTGGCGCACTGTGTCCGATTTCGGCATGGATTGATGGACACGCCGACCCAGTGAGAGGACATCCTTGATGTATGAAGTGTACAATTCGTTGGGATGCTGTCGGCGAGTACCGAGTATCCTTTTCGCGATGGCGGATCGAATGGCCGGTGTCCGAATAACGTGTCGCCGCTGCTGCTAGAAGCTAGCCCAGTCTGGTAAGTCAATGACGTGGTTGAAATACCATGTCTTCGCGACTCCGGTCCTATAAAAAGGGACGTAACGCATTTTGGTGGCCTCGTCCTACCGATTAGTGGCACTTACGCTAATAGTCATCGAGCCAGTCTTCTGCGTCTTCTCCACCAAGACCAGCGAAGAGCGGGGGTTCCCGCTGATGTCCGTGTATGTAAACAGGAGGGGCAGCTTGCGGCGGTGCGTGGTTGATGAGATCAGCGCCGGCAGGCTAGGTCTGGGACATGCTGCCTGACAGTGGGCGCAAACGGCAGCCTGAACGAAGCTCCAGGGGGTAGAGCAGGCTGCGGGAGGTTAGAGGACCGAAAATCCACCTCTACAACGTACGAAGTCTTGGTAAACTTGGTTGCGACAGTGTGTATTTCAAGAAAGACCTCGAAAAACAAACGGGCAGAGCCAGTACACAGTAATGACGATGATGACGCCACAGAGTCACCATGAGGACAGAGACAAGTGTATGATGGTGATTATGATCATGCAGGGATGATAAGGGTGTAACAAACGTCCACAATATATATATATATATGTTCACCTGATCAACAGTATGGGTGGAGGGGCCTTAGTTAGGCAGAGGTAATCTTGTTACGAAGTAAAGGAAGATGCAGGACAGAATCAGCTGACAGGCGCGTGAGTGTGCCAATCAGTCAATGTGATTCTCGCCTGAGGTTGTTCTTTTGTAATTGCGTTTATACAGAAGTCACTGACCCCATATCATATTGGTGAGAGGTGCTGGGTAACCATCAAGCAACGGAGCTCCGCAGTGGATGCCGCATTGGTTTTCCAGCCATGACCAATGCTGAGCCCTTCGCGTCAACGTCAGCGTGTCCTGGCGTCGACGTTGACGATTGGTTGACCATGTTCGAACGAGTGAGTGTGCCGAACAGATGGGATCCCATACTTGAATTGGCTAATGTGCTGTTTCACTTGAGAGGCACGGCGAAGGTGTGGTACGAAAACAATGAAGTAAAACTCACAAGCTGGGACCAATGCAAAGAAAAGATGCGAGAGGTGTTTGGCAAAACCGCCAGTCGTAAGATCGCCGCCAAAAAGAAATTGGCCTGCTGTGCCCAATCTCCAACAGAATCATACCCCGCATACATTCAAGACGTGCTGTCTTTCTGCCGAAAGGCCGAAAGCGACATGACAGAAGGTGACAAGGTAGGGATAGCCGGGTGACAAGGGTGACAAGGGTGACAAGGTGGGATCGCCGACGCGTCGGCAATCCCTCAAAAGAATTGCCGACGACGCGTTCAATCTTCTGCTGTGCAAGAACTGTTACACCGTGGACGCGATCATTAAAGAGTGTCGTCAGTTTGAGCAAGTAAAAAGTCGACGCTTTCTGCAAACATTCGCCCGACTTCCAAGCACCGCTGCAACATCTAATTGCGAGGACCAGTCCGCACCACAACGACCGTCGCCGCCGGAAGATCTGACACGCATTGTTCTTCGCGAAATGGAAGCAATGGCGCCCTCGGCGTTCAATTCGCGCAGTACCGATACCACTCCTGTTACTGTTCCTCTTGTTCAAGTCATCGTGCGCCAGGAGCTTGAAAACATCAGAGTGCATTCTGTGTGCCACGTCACCGCCCCCAGAGTTAACGAACGCCCTTTCGCGATGCCCTCCTCCGACAGACGGTTTTCTCCACGTACTCAAAACACAGCTGAGTGGCGAACTGCAGATGAACACCCTATATGTTTCAACTGCCACCGCGTTGGACATATTGCTCGTTACTGCTGCAACACATGGTCCTCGGCACCTCGTGCAACGACCAATATGATCCGTTTCTGCGGTACTGCCCACACATTTTCACCTGCCGAAGATTCCCATGCCGTTGACCATTCTCGGAACACATGGTACAGCCGCTCGCCTTCACCACGTGGGCACCAGTCTCATTCGCCGCAAATACGTCGCCCATGGTCCCGTTCGGCGCAGCCACGGTGCTTCTCGTCCCCCGTGGCTTCCGGCCACATCATCTAGGAAAACTGAGAAATGCTGCCCCGGAGGTGGTGCTGCATTGATGACTTCCACAGCAAATCCTCTCTCCGTTCTTACCAGACGAAGTGTAATAGACGTTGAAGTAAATGGCGTACCTGTACAAGCACTTGTAGACACCGGCGCAGGCATTTTGGTCATGAGTTCAAGCCTACGCTTACGTTTAAAGAAAGTTCTGACACCTGTGGCCGATGGCGGCAGGCCAATGGTTCTCGGTCTGTGCACTGCGCGCTTAAGTATAAAGGACCACACTGCTTCTGTCATTTTTGCCGTGATTGACCACTGCCCTTATGACGTTATCCTAGGCCTGGACTTCTTGTCGAATCACCCTGCTGTTATCGATTGTGCTACCGGCGTCCTTCAGCTAGAACTGCCTCAGATAATCACTCAAACACCACACTGCTCCACTGCGCTTGTGCTCCCTACAGGATGTGCGACTGTCACCTCAGGCAGCCACCTAGATCATTTTGACCACACAGCCAGAGGTTCACGATGGCTATTATGTTCTCTTTCCTCTCGCCGACGTTCTCCTGAAGCGCAACATCGCCATTCCCCTTAGGCTTGTGACTGTCACTGATAACTGTACCTCGCTCCCACTTCTCAATTAGCTTTTGCCCTCAAGTGCTTCCTTGTGGCATGTTCTTGGCCAGTGTATCCAATGCCAAGAACATGCCACCACCGAGATTGATTTACTTCAGTCTCCTGTAGCTAACAGCATCTGTTCTATGCCGAGTCGTTTCTCGAAGATGATTGCACCCGACCTCAATCCAGCGCAAGTCAACGACATCTACCACCTTCTCGCGTCGTATACCGACATTTTTGATTTCGGCGACAGACCTCTAGGGCAAACATCCACCGTTCAGCGCCGTATAAACACTGGTAACGCCAGTCCAATTTACCGACGCCCCTATCTTGTCTCTCACACTGAGCGCAGAGTTATCCAAGCGTTAGTTGACAAAATGCTCAACAAAGGTGCCATAGAGCCATCAAGTAGTCCTTGGGCATCCCCTGTAGTCCTTGTGAAGAAAAAGGATGGTACCTGGCGCTTATGCGTTGACTATCGCCACCTTAACAAGATCACGCGACAGGACGTATACCCGCTACCACGCATTGATGACGCGTTGGGCTGCCAGCATGGCGCTACGTACTTCTCGTACTTCTCACACGTATCTTCGGTCCGGCTACTGGCAGATTTCTGTCAATGACATGGACCACGAGAAGAAAGCCTTCGTTACACCGGATGGTTTACACCAGTTTAAGGTGATGCCTTTTGGACTATGTATCACCCCTGCTACATTCGAACGAATGATGGACTCTCTCTTGCGTGGTTATAAGTGGTCTACTTGTCTCTTTTACCTGGACGATGTGATAGTCTTTTCATCTACTTTCGATAGCCACCTGACCCGTCTCGCTGATATTCTCGCAGTCTTCAGAACAGCTGGGCTACAACTAAACTCCAAGAAATGTCAATTTGGCCGCCGTCAGATTACCATTCAGGGCCATCTTGTAAACGCCGATGGCGTCCAACCAGATCCTGAAACATCCACGCCGTCCGTAGCTTTCCGGTACCCTGTTCTACATCTGACGTCCGGAGCTTCATCGGCTTCTCTTCCTACTTTCATCGTTTTGTGAAAAACTTCGCCGACAATGCCAAGCCACTCACAGATTTGCTGAAGAAGAATACCACATTCTCATGGGGCCCTGAGCAGGCTCAAGCGTTCACCGCTCTCATCTGCTGCTTAACTACGCCCCCCATGCTTGCCCACTTTAATCCTTCTGCTGCCACAGAAGTTCGCACCGACGCCAGTGGCCACGGTATTGGTGCAGTTCTCGCTCAGCGGCACCCCGGCAGCCAGTGCTAATAGCTTACGCCAGTCGCCCGCTTTCTCCCCCTGAGAGAAGTTATTCCATCACCAAGAGAGAGAGTGTTTAGCTTTAGTTTGGGCCGTTGCCAAGTTCCGGCCATATTTATATGGTCGCATGATCTCCGTCGTTACAGACCACCACGCCCTCTCCTGGCTAACTTCTCTGAAGGACCCGACTGGACGTCTGGGTCACTGGACTTTGAGGCTTCAGGAATTTTCCTTTAGCATCAGCTACAAGTCTGGCCGTTTGCACAAGGACTAAGACTGTCTGTCTCGTCATCCGGTGGACCCTCCTGATCCCGTTGCGACTGACCTGGAGAGCAGCGTTATGACGTTTACTGATATCAGTGATGTGCGCATTGAACAACGACGGGATGAGTCAGTGCGCACTATCATCGACGCCATCCAGTCTGACAGCCATCACGCTGAATTCCGTATGTTCGTGCTGAATGACGGCATCCTCTACCGCCGCAACGTCAGCACTGAAGGCCCTGAGCTTCTGCTTGTCGTTCCCCGTCATCTACGGCCTGCCACACTTGAACAACTTAACGACCCACTAACAGCGGGACACCTCGGTGTTTCCCGCACGTACGACCGCATGCGACGTCGGTTCTTCTGGCCAGGATTGTACCGCACCGTGCATCAATATGTCGCCACTTGCGAACACTGCCAGTGCCGGAAAAGACCTTCTTTGCTGCCAGCTGGAAAGCTTCACGGAATCTAAGTCCCCTCTGAACCGTTTCATCACGTGGAATTCGACCTTCTTGGCCCTTTTCCGATGACGACACTGGGAAATAAATGGATCGCCTTCGCCACAGATTATGCGACCCGTTACGCGATAACAAAGGTCATGCCAACCAGTTCTGCCACTGACGTAGCAAATTTTCTTCTTCAGGACGTCATCTTACACCACGGTGCACCTTGACAGCTGCTTAAAGACCACGGCTGCTCTTTCTTATCCAAAGTTGTCGACGACCTCGTTCGATCGTGTGCCTCAGCGCATAAGCTATCTACCACCTACCACCCACACACTAATGACCAACTGAATGCCTGAACCGCACGCTCACAGAGATGCTTTCGGTGTACGTCTCCGAAGATCATCGGGACTGGCACACCACGTCGGCCTATGTGACTTTCACATATAATTCATCTCGACATGACAACACGGGAGTCTCACCTTTTTATCTTTTATATAGTCGCGACCCCATATTGCCATTTGAAACCACCTTACCTCTCAAGTCATTTGCTTGCGAGTACGCTCGCGAAGCCATTGATCGGGCTCACATGGCTCGTCAAGTTGCCCTGTCTCGTCTTACCGAGTCTCAGGATATGCAAAAAGCCCGCAACGACCACCGGCATCGTAATATGACGTTTGCCCCAGGTGACCACGTGCCCCTCTGGTCACCATGTCGCCGTGTAGGTCTCTCCAAAAAACATTGGCCTCGATACGCATGACCCTACTTAGTCTTATGTCAAGTTAGTGACGTCAACTAGGAGACAGCGCCATTGCACTCCGATACGTCACCAAGTTCGTCACTTGTAGACATTATTCATGTTTCGCGCGTGAAACCCTACTTTTGTCGCACTTCTTCAGACTCGCGCCGAGATGGCACTCCAACGCCCGAGGGTCCTGGTACGAAGTAAAGGAAGATGAAGGACACGATCATCTGAGAGGCGCGCGAGTGTGCTAATCTCGCGTAATACAATGTTATAATACTCTTATCCATTATTACATCTTACCTAACACAACACAGAACCCACTTGCACAATATTTGTCAATGCACTAAAAGCTACCTATACAATGTTGCCTAATACATCGCAAAACAGATGTTTGTAATTATTACTAACAATGTCATCCAAAAGGATGTTGTACACCTGTCATGTACGAGGCAAAATTATTTCTAGAGAGGTTTTGCTTTGCATGAAAGGAGTCCTACTTTGCGATGAGGATTATGCTGTGGACGAAGGAGTTGCTACTCAAGAAGGATTGATGATACATTTTCGGAACAATTTATTTATTTATTTATTTATTATTTATATACATACCCTAAGGACCCGGGAGGGCATTACATAGGGGGGGATTAGGAAGATTTTCAACATGTGTAAAATACATTATATATTCAGAACCATCATTATATAAAGCTTAAATGAAAAAAATTGAAAAAAAGAGTACACATCACAGTGGTGATAAGGATAATAAAAAACATATATATAAACTCAGCAGAAAAAAAGGTACGATAACAAAATACAATAGGCTCCAGGTAACAAGTGTAGGCGCGAATAACACACACAAAATATTGAAGTAATTCACATAAACAACACCACCGCATAACTACATTAATCGATTGGAACTTTTAAGAAAACTTTTACCGCTTTCAGAAAGGATGATGATTCTGTTAGAGTGACTACATAAGCTGGCAAGGAATTCTAGTTGGTTATTGACAGGGCTAAGGGCGAGTTTTGGAATGTTTTTGTTCTCGGGAAGATGGGATTAGTTTTGTTAGGGTGATCAACACGGGCTGAAATGTGTGATGGCGGGAGGATATGCTTGCGCGCAAACTGGGAGTTGCTGTGGAAGAGCGAGTGAAAATTAGATAGCCGAAACGCGAAAGCTGTCTAAATATTGGAGTACAAGACTAGCCTGATAGCATTATGAACATTCGTCTTGGCCCATATTTTCACAAACTGAAGCTGCTAATGGTATGGTAGTAGCATATTCAGCAACAAGAGCCTGATCCTTTTTTGTTTTCGAGTGAAACGATGCCGCATTATTGCACATCTCCACATACTGCATACAGAAGTGAGCATTGTAATCCGTTCTAAATTACCTTAGTCGTCTATCCATGGTCTTATGTCACGTGGTCTTGCAGGTCATTGTAGACATAAAGAAAAGCTAAAATGCTCCTAACCCATTAAATTAAAGTATCAATGTCAAACATACCATGGTATAATAAATAACCAAGTATAAACATTCGATTCAATGGTGTCTCATAATTTGCATATGCCAAATGAAATTTGACGCCGCCAGATTTGTTGCCTCAGTGTTGTCCGCAAAACATAAAATAGGTTTTGTACTTTTTACTCTATGCTGAAATTCGGCAAAGTTGAACTAACTGTTGTCGTTAAACCAACGCACGAATGGTTCATTTACCAGGGACTACATGCGTAACAGTCCGTGTCGTGCGCAAACGCCAGGTAATGAAGGGACCAACGGGGAGAGTAACTGCGCCGCAATCGCCTACTGTCGATGCTGCAGTGCAACGCTCGGCGTGGTCGCTGATCACTAAACAAGTTATATGGGCTATACGCCACGGTAAAAGCGAAGAACTGTGAAACGAATAGAAGATGCTATGAGAGGCAAGTACAACGCGCAGTCAGTCCACACAGCAAGCGTCCTCTTGTTTCCGCCATGCCGGCTCGGGCGGGTCGAAACCAAATATCGGTGAACACGGGCAATGCGGATAACTCGCTTCAATGCGCTGTATCAGTTAGAACTGCGAAGAACGCTGACAACGATAATAAAACTAAGCTGTTAGTTAGCGGGCGTGTACCCACGCAGTCACTGGCCACAACTTCAAAGCGATATATAGAAAAAGTAGGCTTCGTACGTCATCGATATCAAGCTGACTGCCGGTACGAGTGCCTTGCAGGCACGCGCGGCAGAAACGTCGCATACAATTTCTTTCGCAGAACACAATATCTCCTACACTAAAGCTTAAATACTCAGATTTGAGTGCACGTTAAAGAACCCCAGGTGGTCGAAATTTCCGGAGCCCTCCACTACAGCGTCTCTCGTAATCAAATTATGGTTTTGGGACGTTAAACCCCACAAATCAATCAAATCAAAGCTTAAATAAACTTATGTCTTTTTCTCTATGCGACAATCGTTGTCAAACATCAAGCGGGAAGGCGATCGCAGATACGACTAATCGTGCGGCCAACGGTGCACAGCGAGCGACATACTAGCACGATGAAAGAACCGTGCCTGTCAATGGTCTTGCCGCTGTAAGTATACAGATACCTACATAACTCCGTAAGACACCGTGAACGATGGACACCTACCTATTGTTCATTTTCGACAATAGAATAGCGATGACGAAAATAACGAAGACGACAAATAGTAAAACGATGACGACAACCACCTACGAGCCGCATGTTGTGAACGCCGGTGGTCGTTTCGCCGTACTCCTCGTACGCCTAGCGACGCCGTCGGCAAGCTGACGCGGTCTGGCAACGGCGGGGCGCCTGGCTGCTTCACCGGCTTTCCTGCATGAGCACCGCTGCTAGGTTTGTGTTTGGGAACTCGTGAACCAGCACTGCGAACGCTGGTTCAGCCGACATGATCGAATGCCAGTTGATAATTCGAATTCACTGGCTGGAGGGATTTTGAAGAATACACGCATCCATATTAAAAGATCGATGCGCTTAGGTGCTATGAATTAGCCCATGTAAATGTTGACGTTACGGTGCCAATGTTTATTATTTTTAAGCCAAGTAAAAGTCGCCCACTGGCACTACATGAGAGGTCGAAACGCTGTCCTATATATATTGATAGCTCGTTCTGTGTAGTGTAGCGTGGGTGGTCAGTGTTTGCGGTGTTTTACTTTGAAACAATAATACGTATGCATATGTATGTGTGTGTGTTGCATGACAAATATACTGCGTTCTTTAGTGCTGAATAAATTAGAATAAACATAAAATATACTTCACAAGTGCATGGTCGCCATTTTTTGCCATTCGTCTAGATGGGTCAACTGTTAGTTCCACTAGAGCAATCTACGAGGACCAACATTTAAACCAAGTTGACTAAGTGCGAGTTGGTAACAGTTGAACCCTTGGAGTTGCTCCCGCACTTAGCCCGAAAATGGTTCAAAATTTGTGGCAGCCTATTTAGTACCATAAACAACGAATGGCGTACCCCACTTTAGTCCTTTTTGGCTGGAGTTTTGGAGCAGATTGAAAAAGCAGTCTTTTTTCACCACAGAAGCATAAATGATAGTTTGACATTTCTATTGGCCTTTTCAAATAGATGCTTGATACTATTCTCCTGAACCTCAATTTTTTGTCACACTGTGGTATGCAGCCGGAAATCGAAATCTGTCAAATTTGACACATAATAAATTTATTGCATTATTGCGCTATAGCCACCATGTAAGTTTTGCTGCATCTCACTAAAATGAAGAAACACAATCTATAGGAATGTGTACCACAGCTGTGTTGTGCAAAATTTAGGCCATGAGATGCTTCAAGGTCAACCTTCAATATAACCCGAAAAAAGTGAAAGGACATTGTGTTGATCTATTCCACAGATAGGGATAAAAAAACCGCACCTTTAAGATTGTCTTTCAATTATGGTGCCAATATCCCGTCTATCTGTCGACCTTCCCAGTGTCATACTCCGTGCACACTTGCACATTTACTCAGCGATATGGTATGATATCACAAGTCCCCTTCAAACCAAAATAACAATGTTGAGACTTATGGAAGCTGGCTGAAGGGTCATTCATGCAATCCCACCAGAAAACGGTGGCAGAGTTTCCTCTTGTGAACTATGCACGAAACCAAGCTCTCCGTGCATTGTAATTACCACCACTTTGTGGATTTCCTCATAACGTCCTCACTACTCACCAGTCGTGCCTCCTCATCGCCATCATCGCTGTCAAAGGCGTACGTTTCTCTGCTTTTGGCGGCTTCCGCAGTCCTCATTGAGTCCTTCTTTCTGTCCGCCTTCTGAAAATTAAGAGTACACTGCCGATTAAACATTGTAGTCAACCATGAGTTGCTTTAAAATCATTTCGTTTTACTACGCCCGAAGTATCTCCATTTTTATTGTTATCACTCATCGCCTGAAAAGAAGCAACAACCTAATCAACCCAAATGCTTACTTCTTTGGACGCAAAGCAAATGCCATTTCAATATTTAAATGATCGGCTGCAGGATTACTTGGCGCATTTGAACTTGAACAACATAATTGCGACCGATGCATCCGTATCAAATGAAAAGGCTGGGGCAGGTATCTTCTCACGTTCCCTTGACTGGTCCTTTTCGGTTAGACTCCCAGATTACACACCAATATTCATGGCAGAATTATTTGCTATTGTACTGGCACTACGGAAACTTCCTTTGGGCGAATCGGAAGCAGTCGTAATTACAGATTCTTTTTCAGTATGTGCTGCTCTGTCTTCAGGAGCCAACTTAACACTTATGCACATGTTTCGACAACTCATACCGACAAACTTGAAAAAACTGCAGTTCTTATGGGTACCAGGTCATCGTGGCATATATCTCAATGAGATGGCGGATGCACTAGCCACAGTATCTCTTAGCGGTCCCATTATCCCGATTTTGCCTGATACGGCTTACGCGACAGCAATAAGGTTTAGAAACCTCTGTTTGCGTGAATACGACTGCTACTCATTGGATAAATATCGAGATTTCGCACATCTAAGATGCCGCTGGAATAGACAGTGGTGTGCAACACGGCACTTGGAAGTTACTTTTACAAGATTGCGTTGCAGAATTCCTCAACTGAATTATTATTTGCATAAAGTTGGTCTAAAGGCGTCACCTTTATGTCAGACTTGCCAAAAAATGGAAACGATAGATCACTTCTTTTTGTTCTGTCGCCGGTATTCTCATCAGCGGAAAAGATACCTGGTAGCTCCACTTGAAAAATTGGGATTAGAATTAAATGTGGCAGTAATTTTGTCGTTTGGCAGCATTAAATTCGCTTATAGCCACAGGGACGTCTCCTCTGCGGTATTTGAATACATAATTGAAACAAAGCGATTGCCATGTTAATCTGCCTATATATGTATATATATATGTGTGTGTATGTGTATATATATATATATATATATATATATATATATATATATATATATATATATATATATATATATATATATATATATATATATATATATATATATATATAGGCAGGCATGGTGGTTGAGTGGCCGTAGCGTTGCATATAGTCTAGTAGATCCTCCGTGAGCGGTCACAACGTGGTTTATTTCGACGTTTCGGCCTAGAGTCTGGCCTTCATCAGGAATAAAGATACAGTTTGTCGGTGCTCAGCTTGATACAATCTCAAATCAGAGGGCAAGGTAAGAGGAAAAAAAAAGAAAAGAAAAGGAAAGAAAAAAGATAAAAATAATATACGGTGAACGCCCCTCGGGTGCCCCCCTTCCACTTTTCCCTCCACTCCCCCCCATCTCTCTCCCCCCTCTCCCCTTCGCCTTTCTGATGTCAGCGGTCTGTGTATGTTTCCGTTCACTAGCGCATTACTCCCGATCAGACGGTCCCTCCTGGCACTGGCGGTTCGGTGTTGGGCAAAAAAGAGCTTCTCGGGAAGTCCTAAGCCTTTAACTGCTCGGGGTCCCGTAAACAATTCGTCGTAGAAGGACGGGGGCCGCGTATTGTGGCAGAGGCTGGTCAGTGGGCATTTTAGGAAGTTCTAAGCCTTTAACTACTCCGCGCCCTGTCAACATTTCGTCGTAAAAATAGGGGTGCCCCGTATTGCGGTAGGCTGTGCAAGCGCGTGCAATGCGAATTCCTGGCCCGCTTCTAAATTACGCGTGTCGTGGGGGCCTCCCGGCTGTGCACATGGTTGCTGTTGGGCATGTCGTGCATGGCACAATTGATTGGGTAGTAAAATAAAACAGAAAACAGACGACAGCTGCATTTAGGAAGAGTAGTTACACTTGGAATTGTTTTAGGTTGTCCAGTGCCCTTCGCAGCTGCAGTGCCGTGAACCCAGTTACTATTTTCATCGTTGCCGTTATTGTTTTCTAATGCTTTAATTGCTGCAAGTGTACCAGAATTCTCATTTATTCCTCTATCGAGGGTGTTAAATCGGTGGATAAGGTATGACTCTCGTTGTTCACGTTCTCGATTTGATTTAAATCCCGCCTCTAAGAGCGTTACTGATAGTTTGTCGAATGCATGGTCGGGAAGATTGAGATGT
This sequence comes from Rhipicephalus microplus, assembly GCF_043290135.1. Classification (NCBI taxonomy): domain Eukaryota; kingdom Metazoa; phylum Arthropoda; class Arachnida; order Ixodida; family Ixodidae; genus Rhipicephalus; species Rhipicephalus microplus. Next base: position 3,682,464 of record NW_027464611.1, on the reverse strand, counting down.
TTTGATAGAGGTAGACTTGGGGCTGATTTCGCATGGGCTCTGTGATTATTGAAGCGAATCCTAAATGGTGTTTCTGTTTGTCCGATGTACTGCATACCACACACGTTGCATTCGAGTAGGTACACCACATTAGAAGAATCGCATGTTAGGTTTCCTCGTATGTTAATCGAAAACTTGGATTGCGTGCTGGTTGCTTTGTCTGTTTCTCGCATTACCTTACATACAAGACATCGTGGCTTTAAGCAAGGGCGGCATGAATTATTGGGGGGTGATGTGTTAATTTGGGAGTGGACAAGGGTGTCTTTGAGGTTACGTGGTCGTCGGTAAACGACGCCTGGAGCGGATGGGAATGCGCGTTTCAGACGTTCACTTTGTTCCAGAATGTTGTAATGTCGTTTAAGGATTTTGTTTACATTGGGGAAGTTTGTGCTGTAAGTCAAGCAGAGGTTTGTTCGTTGTGGGTCTTCTCGTGGTGGTCGCTTCATAAGTAAGTCTTCACGCTTTAGTTTTCTCGCTTTTTGAACAGCGTCATTAATTACATGTGGGGGGTATTTTTGTTGCTCGAGCATAAGTTTTAGCCTCTGTGAGCTCGTGTCAAAGTCAGCGTCTCTAGAGCAGATTCGCTTAAACCGGTGAGCCTGGCTGTATGGAATACTGTTTTTACAGTGGCGTGGGTGATCGCTTTGGTAATGAAGGTATTGTTGTCGATCCAGGAATTCGCGGGCCAGGAATTCGCATTGCACGCGCTTGCACAGCCTACCGCAATACGGGGCACCCCTATTTTTACGACGAAATGTTGACAGGGCGCGGAGTAGTTAAAGGCTTAGAACTTCCTAAAATGCCCACTGACCAGCCTCTGCCACAATACGCGGCCCCCGTCCTTCTACGACGAATTGTTTACGGGACCCCGAGCAGTTAAAGGCTTAGGACTTCCCGAAAAGCTCTTTTTTGCCCAACACCGAACCGCCAGTGCCAGGAGGGACCGTCTGATCGGGAGTAATGCGCTAGTGAACGGAAACATACACAGACCGCTGACATCAGAAAGGTGAAGGGGAGAGGGGGGAGAGAGATGGGGGGGAGTGGAGGGAAAAGTGGAAGGGGGGCACCCGAGGGGCGTTCACCGTATATTATTTTTATCTTTTTTCTTTCCTTTTCTTTTCTTTTTTTTTCCTCTTACCTTGCCCTCTGATTTGAGATTGTATAAAGCTGAGCGCCGACAAACTGTATCTTTATTCCTGATGAAGGCCAGACTCTAGGCCGAAACGTCGAAATAAACCACGTTGTGACCGCTCACGGAGGATCTACTAGACTATATATATATATATATATATATATATATATATATATATATATGTATATATTTATATATGTATATATATATATATATATATATATATATATATATATAGACCCACCATTACCTCTGTCTCAAATCGCATCTGATGGCCTGCATCGCTCCCTGCTCAGATATACTCCTTTTTCGATTTTCGGCTTTCCTTTCTATATTTTTTTTAGCCCAAAATTACGTTTTCTTTGAAAAACCATTAGCCTTTTAGTTAAGATCCTGCCGCCCGGTTCTTGGCCGATCCCCCTTTGTGGGTGTGCGCCAGAGTGTCAAGGATCATCATCATCATCATCATCTTTGGGCGTGCAGAAAGGTTTGCTTTAAAATTTAATTTGTTTCGATTATGTATTTTGTTACACTGCATGTTAGTAGGAATGACCCAGAATGTCCCTGATTAAACTGCATCGCGAGTGTGGGGGGAAGGCTTTTTTAATACTTTATTCAAAATTAGGAACCACAATTTTTACTGTCAAGCTTTTGAAAATGCCTTTGTTAGCAGCTACCCCAATACCTATTTGCTTCTTACTCATGTACAAGTGGGACTTCTTAGAGCTAAAGAAAAGATTCGTATGTCATTCCTGTATTTACACTTATTTCCGAACAATCTTACGTTATATTCTCTATTTTCATGTCAACTGTTATCTATAATACGTGCTTTACTGTAAAGTTTTAATCAAAATTTAGAAATTTAGTGAAATAAATGTGCCATATTTCAGTAGAGATAGTACATATTAATGTTATTCGTTGTGAAAAGAAAGTTTCTTTAAAATATATTCGGTGATACAACGTCCTACAAATGTGGCAGTGCTTCCGTGTAATTCGCCTAAGACAATGTACAAAACTTACTCTTAGTTAGGTTGCATAGATATGTATTCGCGTCATTGTGGCTGATATTGTCAAGCATGGCAAGCAGAGGGCTCGCGAAATTTTAAACGCAGACAAAATCCAAATACTATGTGGAAGTTTTTAAGGCTGAAGACCGGAAAGTTGTTAAGGCTGAGACCGGGACTGGGCCACTCATCAACGGTACACAAAAAACGTAACAGAGCAAAGCGAAAACTTTCAACGCTGCTGACACGCCCGTTTTCTTCCTTGTTGTATGTTAGTGCTTTGTGGCGCATGTCCGGCAAGTGTCCCTACAACCCGTTGCACAATACACTCTAAAGTGGTGTAGTTCTGTCAGCATGTCTTCAATTTCGTGCTCTGTGAAGGACGGATTACATCTGGAGTGTGTGCTGTCTTGCTAGCACTTCCTGGCCCATTTTCACTTTGTATGCGTTAAACGCTTTCAGCCAAAGCTGTTCTGAGAACAGAACACGGGTCGCGTGCGAGCCTTAGTTGTCCACCGCCAGTGTCCGTATACCACTGTCGCACGAAATAAAAAAAAACACGCAGAGTAAATAAAAAAACATAGCAAACAATGGGCTTCAAACCCGGGTTCGCTGCGCGCCAGTCCAGTATTCTAGCCCTGAACCACGCTGGCGCTAGGAACTCCTTTGCAAACAGGCCGTAGGCAGGCTTGATGTCGGGAAACAAATCGCGGTAATATGAGTGTTAAAACGTTTTAGAACAGCAAATAAACAACAAGGTGTCACATAATGTCAATTGCGCAACGAGTGGGTCATCGCATGTTCCAACCCTTTACAAAAGCCTGATCCTTTTCACCAACTAACTGTGGCACATACCCGTCGTTGGGGATTGTGGGGATTACAAAAGCTTCTGGCATAATTTTTCATCGTCATCAGCCGCAACCCAAAAATGTTGCACAAAGTTCCTTGCAAGTGTACAGCGAGTACTACGCTTCTATAAAGAATGACGAAGCATGACGTAGTTGATAATGCCTGCCTACTACCCAACGATTACTGTCGTAGCTACTGCACGCACTGCAAATGTGCGTGCAGTAGCTATCCAAAGTGTGCTAAAAAGGCTCTGAAAAGCCGCTCTTTCAGCTTTAGCTGTGACAGTGCTGGGCACGCTTTTCAAAGGTCTGGCTCATATCGTCTTTCTACATTGATTTATGTATGTATTTATCTGCGCTTTGTCTGAATTAAGATCATGCTTTGGTTCTTAACTATGAGGAAATTTTTAACTCCTATACTCGTCACACTGTCATCGCATGGATTATTTTACCTACTGAAACGTTCCGTATGCGATGTCCAATGATTCCGTATGTTTCCGTAAAAATACCTACGTTTCTCATATAATTTCCTTATATTTCCGTAAGATACTTACGGAAGCATACGGAATTATTGAACATCGCATGCGGATCGCTTCAGTAGGGTTATTCGCCATTTTATTCCTCTGATAGGTTTCATTAGAAGGCCTTGCGTTCAAAAAAAAATAAATTATTTTAAGAACGGCACCGTATGTGTGCGTCTATCAGAATGTGCCTTCCTTTTGCGGTGGGCTCATGGTTAAACAGCTAAACTAATCGTGTTCAGTGATTTATTAGTAAGTTCAATGGGCAATTTGTTATTCCGGGTGTCCCCGGCGTCAATGTGCCACAGCGATGACTTCTGAGTCGTTTCGAAGTATATTCGATATCAAAAAAAAAAGCCAGGCATGTTTGGAACGCGCACCACTGTGACAGGGAAAGCAGGAAAAGCGGCTTTTCAGAGCCTTTTTTGAACATTGTTTGAATAGCTACTCCAAACGCACACTGGCAGGGTACCCACTACGCATCATCCATCTGGGATCCTGGTGGCAGTACACTAACACATGAGTTGGAAGCAGTCCAGAATCGTTCAGTTCGCTTTATCTTGTCCAATTATACCCGCACGGCCAGTATTACACTAATGAAATCTCAGCTCAACCTTCCTTAACTCGCCATTCAGCGTAAAATAGCCCGGCTAAGTCTCTTTCATAAGCTTTATTATCAGAACAATAGCCTTCGTGAACATTTATTTAAACCCTCTCATTCATATCACCCAGAATCGATCACCCACAAAAAGTTCATGTTCCTTAATGCAGAACCACAACCCATTTGCACGCTTTTATTCTGAGAACTACATCTCAATGGAATCTTTTCCCACGATCAGCTACCGCAATAACCGACACATCACGCTTCAAGGTTTTTTACAGAATCTGTTTGGCGCTACTTGATTTCTGCGTTGTGTTATATATGTGTATATATGGATGTATGTATGTGTATGTGTATATGTGTGTCATGTCCTTTTTCTTTTTTTGTTGTTTTTGAGAGTGTTTGTTGTTCTTTGCTTAGTGCTTGAACATGTACTACCTGCATTATCGCTACTGCTACGTTGTCTTTGTTGACGTAGTTTATATATAACGTAATTCTGTATTATTCTGTCGATAATTGAAATTTTGTTCTTGTATATATTTATCAAGTGTTTTTTCCCATTTTAACATGTAAAATGCCCCTCCCCTCTGTAATGTGAAAACCCTGAGGGTATAATAAATAAATAAATACGCCATAAATCAATGTGTAGTAGGCAGGCATTCATTATGCCATTCTTAGTCATTCTTCGGAGAAGCGTAGTACCCACTGCGGACTTCAAAGAAACTCAGTGCAGTTTTCTTGTGCTGTGGCTGACTACAACAAAAACTTACGCCAGAAGAGTTTGTAATCCACAGTTCCGCACATTGGGTATGCGTCAGTGTTAAATAATGAGCAAAATCAAGCTCGTGTAATGGGTTGGAACATCCGACGATGGATCGATTCTCGTCGCCACTTGGCACGATTCGCATTATGTGACATCTGATCGTTCCTTCGCTGTTCCGAAACGCTTCATTACTCATAATATTGCCATTCTTTTCCCCACATCAAGAATGTCTAAGGCCAGTTTGTACCAGAGTTGAGAACACAGACGTGGCTCAGTGGTAGTTTGCTGGGCTGACACGCAGAAAACCTGGTTTAAAATCACATCGTGTTCTTGATGTTGTTTGTTTGTATTTTTTTCTTGTGATCTTGTGGTATAGAGATTACGTACACTGGCGGTGGCAGCGAACAACTACGGCACGCCCGTAAGCCGTGGCGTATCTCATAACAGCTATCTCTCTGAAAAGGAGCGCCAAAGTTAGGGCGTTGCATTGATTTATACGTTATGTTGCTAGAAACTTTCTGAGGTCTACCACTCTAATACTCTGAAATATAACAATGAAGATCAGCACCTTGCGTTTGGCAAGTTGCTTTTCGACGACCACCTGGATAAAGTGCGCGGTCAGAGACACGGCTCCAGTGGTTCCAAGCGCAATGGCTACGATGGGCAGGTCTACCACAGCCAAGGCAATAGCAGCAGCCGCCAGACCAGTCGTGACAAATCCGTGGACAGCCTTGAAAGCCACGTGTTTGAAGAATTCGGTGTTGAATGATCTATTCTTCTTTTCTTTCAAGTACTCGCAGTAAATGTTCAAAGTGGCGTCCATTTTCTGAAACAATATTTACATAGTTGCATGTAAATTGTATAGCACCTATGATTGGTTATTTCATGTCACGAAAGTAAACTAAGACAGAGAGAAAACATGTACAAAAAAAGAAGAATGTTGTCTAGAGAAAATTGGCGGTCTCTTACCCTGTACCTTGGAAGGGTAAACGGGTGGTGAAGGAATGAAAGTAAAAGAAACGAGTTTGTATTAGTATAGGCGACAAACCTGGAGGAACAGTTCTGACTAAAGCAGCACCCATGTACTATCACGTCTGCTGGACAAGAAAAACAACTTTTTTTTTATCCAGCAGCCCTGGTAGCACACACCAACTCATTCTGTATAGAAAAAAAAATCACACATGAAAACGAAATTGTAATGTTTCAACCATGCTGTGGCCGCTTCGCGTTGCCACAATTAAACGGTTTTAGCAAAATTACTCGCCCCATTGAGTACACCAAAACTTTCCAATGATCCAGAATGCCCTAAAGAAGACTGCGGATGTGTTTTTATAACCGAGCGCTAATGCATGCTCAAGGCTCAGGTGATGCCACTCTACCAAACAACTATGTAACTTTTGAAGTCCAGTAAGCAAGGACTCTTTTTTTATTAGAGAGAGAGGAAATTGTTCATGGCAACTATATATCAATAGCTTATGAATACAAAGGTGTTGGCGTAGATTTGTGACTTGGCACTAGTAACAAAATGACGCACTTTGAGCAGTATCTGACCAGAAAAGATTGCCGGGCTAAACTCTCTCGGTGAAGCTTCTTAGTTTGAGGCAGATTTAGCGAGGGTTAGGCCGCAGTACCATGAACTAGCGGTGGTTGAAAGTGGTGACTAGACACGAAGAGCAGGCCGTAAGGGGGAGGGGGCATGCATGCCGCTGCTTCAGTCTGGCCATGCCACCTGTCATTTAGTCCTTGGAATGTCCACTGGAGGGGGGTACCTCTATATAATCAATATATGATGAAAATATGTCAAATGGTGGTACTTGGGAGTGTTGACTAGATGAACGGACAGAAGGACAGACGCGCGGATGGACGGACTGAAAGACAGGCAGATGCACGGACGGATGGACGCACGGATGGAAGGAGGGACGCACGGATGGACGCATAGATGGACGGACGCTTGGTCGGACGCTCGGGCGGACGCATGAACAGAAGCATAGACAGACGGATGCATGGACGGACGGATGCACGGAGAGACGGATGTACGCTGGGATGGACGCATGGACGGATGTAAGCAAGACCGAACGGACAAACGGAAGAACATGCAGACTGTCGGTTGCTTCACCCCAGTCCTCATCATGCAGTCTGTGGATATGTTGGGATTTTTTTCTGCCTTTGTTCGTACTTTCGCCATGTTATCCGCCCCTTTTTATCCACCACAGCACCTTTGGAGCAGCAATAACATGAAATTTCAAAATCGTGATTCGCCCATTCTGCGAATCTTAGCGCGCGTAGGTCGTCATGACGAAATTTGAATCAAATCCGTCGCGTTGAAGTTATTTTATTTTGACGGCAAACAGGGTACAAGAGTTTAATGAAAATGAACTGCCCAGTGACATCAACACTAGTGCCACGTGTTCGCTGGGATACATTCCACACATGCCATCCTGAGCGACGACGCACTAGCAGTGATTACCTCTACGATCCGATTGTTCTTATCGTGGCGCTGAATGATGCCGATGCCTGGAAACGCACTCGCTTGCCACGTCTGATCTTCGTCGCACTGCTTTGAATGATTTCGTCAAATTACCAAGATGCGAACGACCTTTGAAAGAATGGAGAAAAAAAAGAGCATGATTCAATATGTGCTTGCCAGACTGCATGTCGTGGAACCGTTGTGAGTTGCAGTAGTCTCGTTCGAAGTGCGAAAGAAGCGCAATGAGAGTGTCTTTTCATATCACGTGTATGTTACAGGCAAACACGACCACAAGGTATCAAAGTGGAACAGCGTATAGAGAGATATCATCGCTAACAAGTAACACGCGCGCATCATTGAATTTTAGTGTGTAGACGTCTTTGCGTTGGCGTAATACCGGGTTCTGGCCGCGGCAACCACGAGATGCTGGTTAGGTGGGGCCATCGGGAGACACGAAGAAGAATCTGGGAAGCAGAAAACGTATTTTATTTCTCTCCTGATGTTCATTCCCAATAGCAATCTTCCATTGACCCTTTTGCGTATACCTGAATGCTGCACGCCGAAACACAGTAATATAGCTAACTGAGACACACGAGCGAACATGACTGAAGCAAGCATTTTCAGGCACCTCCTCAGTACAGCTTGAAATTGCGTCCATTTTTGAATCGCTGTTTTGTAAATGGTCGATCGAAGCAAAAATATTTTGCGACCACTTGGATCACGGGGATTCCAAGCTTCAAGGTATTGTATTCAACCCAAGCCGACAATATGTACGGCGACGACAGCAATGCAGATGACAAGACATGACTGAATATGTCCGCCTAGCAAACGAAATGTTTGCGGAGCATCTGAGCCTGATGTCATTCTTTTCTGTGGAGAAGTGGTCAGCAGGTGGCGCGATCTGGAGGTGCCCGTGAGGTAGCACCCCTGGTAGTGCTCCAAACGCTAAAAATGATGGGATCGCTGGCCTTTTTGAATCTTGCTATATACCAGTAATATAAATCGATAAAAGTCATAGTTATTCATGCCTCAGTGGCATTTTAGGTCGAAATTCGCTGCTACGGAATCTATAGCTACTCGTTAACGGAAAAATCTTCACACGAGTAAATTTGATGCCTGTGCTTCTTTAACTTCACTCCTTTGCAGCGGCCGTGTCTTCGCGGAGTGGTCATCAGCATGTGATACTGCATTCACCACACTTCGCTGCCTTTTAACTTCCTCCTATACTGCGGCATTTAACCACTCGCTCCGACTAAACTGCTCACAGGCGCTAGCGATGCCAGTCTCGGTGCTGCGCTTGCACAGCGTCAACCTGAATTTCACGAAAACGTTGTCTGTTACGCCAGCCATGCACTCGCCAAAGCCGAAGCGAACTACTATGTGACCGAAAAAAAAGGCCTAGCCATAAAATGGGCTGTACACAAAGTTCGACCCTAGTTTTAACGACGCCCATTTAGTGATTTCCCAGATCACCGTGCATTATGCTGGCTTTCCTCCTTAAAAGATGCATCCAGCTGGCTTGCCCTTTGGGCACCATGTCTGCAGGAGTATGATGTTTTCGTCGTTTATTAGTGTAGACGTGAACATTTTTCTGGTGACGCTCTGTCCACGTCACCTCTTCCATCTGATGATTCGTCCATGTGTTCATCGTTTTACAAGGTGTCCTCAATATCCGTCACTGACATGCCTTTGCAGCAAAAGAAAGACACACGGATTGTTCCCCTTATAGACTTGTTATGTCGACCTCTATCACACCCCAAACCCTTCAAAACTATGGTGGCAAATACATAACTGTTGTATTGGCGATGGTTATCTATATCGTCGAATAACCTTTCCGAAGGGCGTAAATTACTGTTAGTTATTCCCCGACATCTTCGGTCAGACACACGTGCCTCCTTTCACGCTGATCCACACTGTGTACACGCGAGAGTACTTAGGACGTACACACGCATGCGCCAACGCAGCCATTCGCCCCAGGATCGAGTGGAATCACTGCCTTGTGGCCAATGGCTGAAGCGCACCTAGTGTGGATTGCTCCCTGCGTCATCTGCTATCCACATAGGCTAGCACGTGTGCGTACGCCATGCTTGTGCTCAAAGGGTGGTTTGTCCCTAAAGCTAAAGCCCATCTTAAAGTGCAATTGGCATCTTCCCAAACACGAGGAATAATTTGTACCGTGTAAATGCAGCGTTTAGCGACTCAGGGATAAAGGGATGTTTTGAATTGTTAGGTGTCTACTTCAACACAAAATTGTCGCGTCCTTCCTTATCGGTTATGCGACGAACTTTATTTGTGCTTGAGATAACCTTGTATTGTACAGTCCTAGTCCCAAGACACTGCTGTGTAGTAAATTCTGGCACTTTAGTACTTCGACTGAATGACACGGAGCTGGCTAAACTTGAGTTGCCGTGCGCAATTTTAGAATTGGGCGACATCTATACAGATATAGACCAGTGTTTTTATCAAAGGTGAACATTTGGCAGAAGTCTGCTTCGTTGGGATAGGAGTGAGGCAATTAGAAAACTTGAATTAAAAATTGTATTCTGAAAACTCACTTTTCGAAGCCAGACTAAGTGCTGACTCAAGCACTGTAATACCTTTTTTGTTCGAGTTTCCTTATTGCCTCCCCGAGTTCTTACATTTAGGTTTGTTTAAAAGAGGCCGGATTGTCAAAATTATTCCCGATGGCACGCGTCACATATGTCATGTGATTTCAAGGAGAACGTCACCTTTTTTTTCACATTGTCTTGAGCGTTCTGGTGTGGTCGTACTAGACTGACGGAAAAAGTGCACACACATTCGCTCGAAAAAAAACCCTTTGTTTCATAGAATTATCCAACTTTCGCATGACAGGGATGCAGATAATCAGTATGAGAAAGCTGCAAATTGAACTACTACCTTTTCATACTGTTATAGGAGTAAGCCTGCTTAAGCGCTGTAAGTCACGTAGCGTTCCTGAATAAACTTATCAACTGTCCTACGTTTATTCCATAAAGAAACTAGTAATACAAGAATGCCGATGAGTAATCACTATATTTTTGGGTTCATCACCCAAAAATACAGGATTCCTTCCTTTTTGGGGGGTTTGAGGTGGTTGGTGCATTGTAGACGGGACACAACCTCAACACCTGAAATAAAAACAAAAGAAACATGACACACGGCAATGCGAAAACGCAGAGAGTAGCTAAGTGCGAACATCCTTTTTAATGGGAGACTGCGTTTCTGTCACAAGCAATAGTAGCGTTCGGTGAGCTTCGTTCATTCGTCAATCAATGAACGGTATATATATATTACCAGTAGGCAGCAGTCAACGCATTTTATTCACCGACAATCGGCTCACAGCGCTCAGAAAGTGCACCGCCGGCTACTTATCTAAACCAGCACGGTGACGGTGCTGCTCCCTATAGCCCGATCTCGGGCGGATGAAGTGGAATGAAACGCTCTGTCCACCACTACATCCACTCTTGTCTCAGTTGTCAGCGCCGCATGAGTACTTCTCACTGTTCTTCTGCTCCTCTGTTGCCTCCGTTGTCCCGTCAGATTCTCTGAACGTGTCGGCATTCATCTTTGTGGACGATTGCCCATTACTCCTGCTGAAAACTGCTATATAATCGCCGCAATTGATTACTTAAGGCACTACGTAGAAACTTCCCCCCTGCCGTCTGCGTTGGCGAGTGACGTCGGTTCTTTTAAATTACACGACATGGTTTTGCGTCATGGCGCACCACGTGAGCTGCTCAGCGACCGAGGACATGTATTTATTTCTGAAGCCATTGAATCGCGTCTTAAGGAATTTCACATCATTCCCCGTACCACCACTGCATATCATCTTCAAACTAACGGTCTTATCAAACGATTTAAACGAACACTGGGCTCAATGTACGTCGACTCTGCTTACTCAAACTGGGACCGAGTTCTTACCTTCACGATGGGCGCACACAATACTGCCACTCCGACAGCGACTGGAGTCCCTTCATACTTTCTACTTTATTGACGGGAGTCCTCCTGCATTCTCAACAGGCCCGCCATGGTGGTCTAGTGGCTAATGTATTCGGCTGCTCACCCGCACGTCGTGGGATCAAGTGACGGCTATGGCGGCTGCATTATTGATTGAGGAAAAATGCTGTAGGCGCGTGTGCCTAGTTTTAGGTGCACAACGAAGAGTCCCGTGTGGTCTAATTTTCCCGAGCCCTCCCCTACGGCGTCTTTCATATTCATATGGTGATTTTGGGACGTTAAACCGCACATATCAATCAATGCATGCTCTATACTATCATTCTGTATACCGTCACGACGCAAATGAGTGCACAACTATTTCAGAAGCAGCTAAATACTGTGGGTATTTAAAACACGCTTCTTCATCACCTGTACAAAAACCATCATCACCTAGTGTTCCTCATCGTTAGTGGGATGACCCTTGAGTCGGTTCTGTTCCTCAGAGGTAACAGTTTTGGCCACGTCTTCCAGGCCTAATACAGGCTTGTAAAGAACTACATCGCAAGTGGCGGAGGTGCTGGGTATTAATCCCAGGACCTCTCAAACCTATACCAATAACCAGCGCCACTGGGTACCAGCGTCCAGCGCCATGCCTGATTATGGGTCCAGTATGGCACTGATACCAGCGCCTTCCAGCGCAGGTACTGCGACGCTGGAGCGAGAGCGTCCCGCTCTGCGCGAAGTGGCTTCACACGTTCGAAATAGGGGAGCCCATTCACCCTAAATAAATAAATATATAGGCATGATAGCGCACATTCATATTAAAAATGAAAATATAAAATATAGAAAAAATTGGTAGATCCCACGTACAGTGGGAACAGATGATATGCGAAGCACGAATTTAGAAGGTTGCCATGATATGTCACTCTAGCATCAGCACAATGTAACGAGGGGGAGGTAAATGATGCCGTACATAACCTACGTTTTATGATTATCATGTTTGGATGTGTCGTTTACGAGGGGGAGGTAAATGATGCCGTACATAACCTACGTTTTATGATTATCATGTTTGGATGTGTCGTTTACCTTCGTCATCTATTCCCGTCGCTTGATACCAAATTTAGACTAAGTGGAGCTAGCGAAACGGCCGCGAACACGCTATGAGCGTGGCAGGTTGTCGTTTTCCTAAATGACACGCTTGTTAGCATTACATTGTTCGCACCAATCATATACTTTCGCCATCCATTCACGTCAGGTAACACAAAATTTTGTATGTGTGGAGTTAGCAAAACGGCTGCGAGTGCATCATGAAGGGCACAATATACTTCAATGTAGTGTTGACGCGCGCGCGCGCTGGACACAGCGATGCTTCGTTAGCAAAACGCGAGCACTTGACGCCAGGCGCGGCCGGCGCGACCACCGTCCATCGGCGCGGCCCGGCGGCCCGACGGCAACCGGCAAGAAATGCGACGTGCTGCGTTTCGCGTTAATGCGTTACCCAGATGGCACTGCGTCTCTTTCTTTTCGTGACGGAGGGACGCCGGATGCACTGAAACGCGCATGCGTAAAAGCAGCGTGGCGCGGCGGGCAGCTGCGAGTATGTGGCAGGACCAGCACCTGGCGTGCCCACGCCGGCGGGACGCGGAGAAGTGAACGGCGGCGAGCACGCGCACCATGCCACGTCGAATGGTAATGGTGCCTGGACTGTGGTATTTTGTCATGTTCTCACATGACACGCATCTCATGATTATCATGTTTGCACCATTCACATGCCTTCGTCATCCTTTGACGTCACGTAATACAAAATTTGGCATATATGAAGCTAGCGAAACGGCCACGAGCACATCGTGATTGTCACGTATCTCATGTTTATCATGCTCGCACTAGTCACATACCTTCGTCAACCACTCACGTACCTTAATACTAAATTTGGTATATGTGACGCTAGCGAAGCGGCTACCAGTGGATCATGAGCGTGGCATATCGTCATGTTAATTTTGTTACATGACACGCATGTCATGACTTTCATGTTAGGGTCGGTCGCTTGTGTTCGGCATGAAAGCACGTCATACCACACCAGTTTTGAAACATGCCTTATGAACGAAACCACTGCAAGATGTGCAGGACCATGAATTGTAAATCATGGCATTCATGACGTACATATCATAATTTTCACGTTATGACAAGTCATATTTGTGCTTCATACAGTCATGTTATGCCATACCAAGTTAGGCATTGATACCATTATCGAAACGGCCAGGAGAGCTAAAGGTTGTAGGCGGCTAGATAGATACGCTCAATGTCGCCGAAGTTCGCTAGAAAATGCTTCGCATTCAAAATAAACTCCACCTGACGGGAAGTGAACTCGCCACCTTCTGACTACGAACTGAATATACTACCGCCTACGCCACGCCAAAACGTGCGTCTTAGGTTGTAAAATGACCATTTATCCGAAAAACGCGCCGTTCGACTTCATTTATACAATTCACACCGTCAAGATTGACGCTATATTACTTCCCCAATACAAATTACTTCTTAATTTGACAGTGACGAACAGCTTCCGCGCACCGAATGATGTGCGGATATTAGCAAGAGCGCAAAGTTTCTTGAAGCATCCACGTCTTAACACTGACAATTCTCAAACTGACTGCAGGAGCAGCCACAGATGGTCGGCTGTTGCTGCCGATAGTTTTTTCCTTTGATAGTCGGTTCTCGCACTTGTTACTGGTCAGCATGTAAAGATGACTTAAACGTCTGGTTCGGTAGATATCCGTGCACGTGAGTGAATATCGAGTTTTTTTTCGTGCAAGCGACGATGTTGCAGCACACATCTGGCATGTCAGATTACATATTTGCAGTTATATCGATATCTGCAACTAAGCTACCGCCGAAAAAATTACTGATGCAATATGCTGAAAAACTATGCCAGTGTGTTAGTTCACTAAGGCCTACTGCATTACCACCTGAAAATTGCTTGTTCTTACATATACGAGTCAGAGAAGTACCGACTCCTGCGCTCAGAAGGAAGCTTTTGGTGACAGCCTGCGTTGCCGAAAGAACGACACATCGATCATCGTTGCTCCTTGTGCGGGCACCGCACACGCAAAAAAATGGTCGATTCAGGCTCAAGAATGTCTAATCTACATTTTACAGTCATTATTACACTTTAGAATTGTACCTATTCAAAGTAAAAAAAGCTGGCAGCAGGTACACCGATGCGGGAGGCACGATAGGCCTCGCTGGGACGAAGCACTGGGTAAGGCGACGCATCTATCGTCAGCACTCTTTCTACGAACATCGACACAAGGCAAAATAGTTGATTAGGTTCATGGATGTCCAAACTATACTTTACAGTTATTCTCACACTTTAAAATTGCGTGTACATGAACCAAGAAGCGCCGGTAACATATACACCAACGCGGCCAGCATGACAGGTTTAATGCTCGCTGGGCCGGGCCCTAGGTAAGACCACTCTTAATGCGCTGAAATGGGATAGTTGAAGATTCTGCATTTGAGGTTCGGAACATTGCTAACTGTTACGTTAAGAAGAGGGATAAGCGTGGCCAGACATCAATTTATGTGGCGTGGTGGAATCGAACGGCAGCTTTTTTTCTCGCCTTTACTAGGAAACCTTGCGAAGTGATCGAGAGAGTTCATTTACGTTTCGTCAACATGGCGGCAAAAACAGTTTTCTGTCTTTTTTTGGAGTGTTGTGCAGTTGCAGGCCTACAAACACTGCAACTTTGAATTGTTACACCAATACACGGCTGATGTGAATATGACCGGTATACGCGGGGTCATATGCGAAAAAAGTGCATTATAATTGCTTCACTGATAAAAATAGTGCGTGCACCAGCATCACAGCGATTAAGCCAGCACCCCTACTAGTGCGACAAAGCTTTCTACCAGTGCGCCTAACCAAATTCCAATGAATACAAGCGTGTACGAGTGTCTCCAGAATGTACCAGTACCAAAAAACGTATTGGCACCACGCTGGGGACGCTGTTTTTTTTGCAATAGGGAAGAGTGTCGCCAGGTTGCTCGATTCCACACCACTTCTTTTCAGCAGCGCCAGAAAGACCAGCGCGACGGCTCGAAGGCTCGAGTGTCTTGTATTCTTTGTTCACTTGTGTAGTTCTGGATTCTTTGATTAGCGCTTGTTTGTCATCAAAACTTCCCTCGGAGTACCACGGCCCTTACCGCGCCATCCAGCAATCATCACTCGTAAGCTCAATGGTTGAGCCACTCATACCGTATCTTGCACAACGGCGCCATGTGCGTGAGACTGCGCATCTAGACCAGCTCAAGACTCACTACGATCGAACTGTAGTCTCCTGCCCCTAGGTCAACAGAACGGTTCCTTTTTCCAGATGGGACATAAATGTAATGAAGGCCAGCGCTATTCTAAAAGGCACACTGTACCACTCTCCGCAACGCTTGCAGCTGCTCGGCTGTTCCTCTCCGACCTGCTGTGACGAACCACACGGTTTATTAGAGAAGCTATGTGCCAAAAGCCTTAATTCACAGATAAGGCTGGCCCCACCTAGCAACAAGTCACGAAAGCTGACCAGAAGTCACACTGCAAAACAAAACAGAAAATCGAGGTCTCAGTACTGCAGAGTTCATATCCAATCTCTTTGCTCTTGGTTATTCCCGTACATCTTCGGTCAGACACACGCGCCCGCTTTCATGCTGACCCACACTGTGTACATGCGAGAGTACTGAAAACGTATACACGCATGCGCCACTGCTACTAATGGCGTGGAACGTACCGCTTTGTTTCCCGCTACCGCCACTCCTGGATATAGCGGCGGGCACCAGGAGAACA
The DNA here is from genome assembly GCF_043290135.1 of Rhipicephalus microplus. Taxonomy (NCBI): domain Eukaryota; kingdom Metazoa; phylum Arthropoda; class Arachnida; order Ixodida; family Ixodidae; genus Rhipicephalus; species Rhipicephalus microplus. Next base: position 3,666,325 of record NW_027464611.1, on the reverse strand, counting down.
AAACGAGGAAGATGATAGTCACCCTCAACCAGAAACCTCTGTCACAAGCCAATTAGCCAAGGTATTTTAGACGACAAACAAACAAACCTCTCTCATGCCTCCCACTCATTTGACAAAATGAGATGTAGTAAAACAGAAACATCCCAAAAACAAAGGAGCGCCGACGCCGTCTTTAAATGGAGAAATGTACTCGGATACCGCGTTCGCTGAGCTGGATAAATGCTTGGCATCTCTGAAAGAATAAGTCCGCCGTCTGACGCAGCGTCGTGTCGCAATACGGCAACGCGTCACGTAACTGCTTAAGTTTATAGCCAAATAACTGCAAAGCATATCAGTGGTGTTAGCAGCTAATCTTCCAGAATGACTTCGCAGCCGATCAACCAGTCTCTTGCGGTCGTTTGACACCAAAAGTTGGTGAGCTTCATTAGCGCATGCGCATGAAAATACCTGAATGTGTGGGCTTTACTTCTACAAGAAAGCAATTCGTTGCCACACTTTTAAAATTTTAATGCGTATGCTGACCCATCTATCGTAGAAAATCACGGCACTGCTTCTAACTGTACCTCTGTAAAAGTGGCTGCGTGTGTTGTCAGCAAATTCTCTTAGTCACCCATCGCAACGACAAAATGGTGCAATTTGTGGCAGAAAGTGGTGCACTCGAATCTATCGCACTGACGTCATTCTGGTGTCCTGTTATGCGCGTCCATACGATGGAGAGAACTCGCATATTATTCTCGGTTACTCAGTTCAATCAGTAACACTGAAGGAGAACCTAATGCACCACATATCCTGGGGCTATTCTACCACGAGCCATGGAGGTCAAATGGTGATGGAATCATCCGTTTACGCACAGTTCAAGCTGCTAAGTTCCCCAGACTTATCAACTCAACGCCGCGATTACCCGGGTGGTCCTGCTTACTCTCCCGACCTCACTTGGTGACTGGCCCCTGCATCACTCAAGTGGAAACAAGATCCAAACTGCTGGGGCAGTGACCATTACCCCATACACGTCGCACTGCACAAGAATATACGACAAGGATTGTGCGAAGTGTTACGTGAGGAATTGGGATATATTTCGCTGTAAGGTAAATTTCGCTGTAAGGTAAAAGTTGATATCCGAAACTGTAGAGGCCGCTACATGTTTTCCGTTAGATGCCATTCAATCTATTGTTTCAAGAGCTACCGTGAGCTCTCGGGTCGACGAGTACTGCCCCACATCTCATCTACAAGTGCTACGGGTGTGGGAATTGCGTCGTTGTACAGAGAAAGCACTTTCTCGTCCCCCAGATTTTTTGTGGTGTGGTACAACCTCAACCGCCTGTCCGCAGTGGCTCACACAAATGAAAGTCTTTCTAGAAGCAACTGAATACAATGACGTGTCTTACTTGGCCCTTCTTCTAGAACTCATTCGATTTAGCGTACGTTTGGTGTGATTAAACGAGGTGCAAGAGACGATGATTCGGTATCCACAGCGTGTGAGGTGACAACGACTCTGCTGTATTTGCCTCACAGGTTGCGAGATCCTTGTACCCAATTGTTACAGTGTGCAAGCTGCATTTTCACGGCCGTTCTCCATTTCAAACCCGGTGGGAGCAGTTCCGAGCCTCGAAGATTTCGAAGGTTTAGAGTCATCGTTTACTATGGCCCAGCTGCTGGCGGCGATCGACAAGGCTAGGTTGCGAGGTTCTTGTACCCAAATGTTACAGTGCGCCAGCTGCACTTTCACGGCCATTATACATTTCAAAACTAGTGGAAGCAGTGCCGAGCCTCTAAGATCTCGAAGGTTTGGAGTCTTCGTTTACTATGGCCCAGCTGCTGGCGGCGATCGACAAGGCTAAACCTCGGACAGCTCCAGGCCTTGATGGGATCCCATGTGGAGTCTATAAGAACATTCAACAGCCGGCACTCACGTGGTTTCTGGATACGATTAGTAGGGCCTAGATGTTAGAAGCAGTTCCGGTATCATGGAAACGTGCAGTTGTTGTAGTCATCCCAAAACAAGGGAAACCTCATGGCGTTTTCGGGTACCTACGAACGATTGCGCTCTTCATAACCAATTGTGTAAACTCCTGGAGCGAGCCGTGGCTACGCACCTTGTATGGTGACCGGAAGACTTCATGTGGTACGAACCGGCCCATATAGGACTTAGGCCCCAGCTTGGAACTGAAGGTGGACTAGAATACCACGCCTATGCGATGCTTCTAGGTGACCGCTCACACCGTATACAAACCTTGATTGCAATGGACTTACACTGAGCTTATTACATCAGCCACGAACCAGTCCTTTAGGTTCTTCAACGAATTCGTCTGCCTGGTTGTGTAGAATAATGTACAAGTTCCTTTTTTCGAGAGCGCTCTTTTCCGTCCACATCTCTAGAAAGGCCACGGCAACTTCAACAAGCAACGTGAAGTTTTGCAGCCGTATTGCGCGATTATTATTCAACGTTGCACTACTACCGATAACGTGGAAGCTATCAAGCATTCTTTACCTACATTTTTTATCTATGTCGATGACGTGTCAGTTTAGACGACTCCCAATTTGTCAGACCATGAAGTGCGGCCGCTGCGGGCAGCGCTCGGAGCCACATTTGCCTGGCTCTTTTCAGTGGGACTCACACCCTCATAAGAAAAGAATACCTTGATGAACATCGCCAATAAGTGGGGCCGCCGCAAACTTGACTGAACCCCTCTACGTGTTATGTTTGATGGTCATGTCCTCACGCAGGCATCTACTATCCGCGTCCTTGGTGTAGCCATTTTCGCATCCAGATAGGCCTCAATACAGCTTCGGTGTGCCCACAAGACAGCCTTCAGCATGTTTCCTTTTATACGTCGCATCACTCAACAAAGCGGTGGAGTACGAACTCGTATTGCATGGTAGCTAGCATGTTCGGTATTCCAACTTCGCCTAATCAACCAAGCACAGTTCCAGCGCTTCACCAAAGCAGAATGGGTGAGATTGGAAATCCTCAATTGTGCAGTCAAGCGTGTGATCACAGGCATTCCCAGGTTCACTACGATTTCGACAATTCAGGCAGAAGTATAACTCCCTGCGCTGGACGAGCTCAATCATGAAAGGCACAAAGCAATTATGATAAAACACAGCAGTGTTCTTGCAGCTGCCGCCTTAGCACATTACATGGACCCTGATGCCCACTCACTTACAAACTTACTTCGCCAGTGCCACCGCGTGATCATTGCCAAATGAGCACCAGTGAGACTCTGGGATGTATTCGTCGAGAGGTGTATTTCTCTCGCTATACCCAGTTGCACTCTTCAAACTGGGAATCTCAGAAACTCCGAATGAGATCATATGTCGGCGCCGATTAACACCAACCATACTGAACGATTCCTTAGTGTGCCCTTGCCACCCGCATGATTACGAGACTTGTTCTTATGCGTTAAAAAAACCCATTACATCTATACAGGCAGAGTTCGTTGCTCTTTGCGATGATCTTGTAGTACATCAACCACTCGTTGAGGTGCGACGCCCATCAAGTATCATCCTTTACCTGAACGATGCAAGCTGTTCGTAAACTTCGTCGCGTACACCATACTGTTTGTGTAGCAGTGTAGTTTCACCGGTGAGCCGCAGCTTATCCGTGCTTAGTTAGATTGTGCTGGATTCACCAATATAGTGTTCTGGCTCATGCCATGGCAGATGCCGCTTGTCATCCTGTAACCGTCATGTATCCCTTATTTTCGCTCCTACTGCAACCTTTTGACACTTGCAGTGTTCACAAGAAAAATCTTCAGCTTGTCACGCGAGCTCTCATCGACTTGCCCCGAAGGGTTCGAGTGAGTGCAGCTGTGACGCCTTCAGTCCGTGCGAAGCGGCGCTACATTAACTCAACCTCAAGCTGCCCAATTTGTTACCCACAGGTGTGGGAGGCAGACCTGAAGCACCTTTTAAGGACATGTCCAGTGCTTCAAGTGGCTCGTTGACGCCACTTTCGCTGCGTGGTACTCCAGCACACCAGGCCACCTGACTTGCAACGATAGACTTATGGTCTGAACCACAAGTGTTTTCTCAACTTCGTGATGAAAACGAAGCTGCATAATTTTGTTTACTGTGTATTTATGCTTTAAAGCAAACCTATGCAACAAAAAAGTAAGGGGTCCCTCAATCTGTCGTCATCCCACGGCAACGACAAGTTCGCGAATCTCTGCTCTTTTTTGATATCTCCTCCCATAATATTCCACTAAGGTCCTACGACCCCAACGGACGTAGACACGAATGCCAGCGGCGTAGGTTCTGGTGCTCTCCTGGCGCAGTGCAAATCCGGACTTTCCCAATGTGCAGTGGCATACGACTTGCGAGGCAAATTACACCATGATAGAAAAAGAGTGCATAGTGATCTCCTGGGTCCTTACAAAGTTCCTACATTATTTATATACAGTCCGCCGTTTTATGGCGTCATCGACCACTACGGACTATGCTGGTTCTTGTCATTGAGAAATCCCACAGGCCATCTCGCCCGCTGGGTTTGCACGCACCTGCATTTCTACGGCATCTGCACTCAGTACCGCTACGGCCGCAAGCATACAGTCAACGACGCCTTCTCGCGCTCCCCTCTTCCCGAGGACGATTCCCCGTGCTCTCTATATTTCATTGGTGTTTCTGTCGTTGATGTGGATATCACCACTCCCTAACAATGCGAAGACTATTGTATCATTCTGCTGGGCGACTTGCTCTCTGATCCATCCACCAGCGCAACCACCCGTCTTCCACTTGGGTGCCATACATGAGCTGGGTCGGCACATTTGCCACCGGTGGTTGTGTTGCGGGGTTTCACAGGCATTATCAGTGTATAGTGGAGAATATATTACAAGGCGTCTAGTAGGAAGTTAAAGAATGTGATTGTACTGCGGGTCAAGACTAATAATGCTATCGTCATGTAATATTTTTAGACTCTGTTTATTTTTCCCTGGTTTCGGGCTATATTAGCTTCCTTTAAATTTGTTTATGGGCTTGATTTGTATTCGTGACCACACGACGTGAGACAAAAGATGACCGATGTGAATCGTTCTCTTAAGAAGCTAAGCAGGTAAATGAAGTTACTTTCGCTGGCGAAACTTTTTGTTATACCGGGGACTCATCTACCAAAGATAGCCTCTTCATCTTGTGAGCCGTAAATTCTTCGTCGAGCATGTCATGCAGTACTTTTTATGGGGGCAAAGTTGTTTAGTGCATAATAAAAAAATGATTGATTAACTGAAGAGAGATAGAGATAATAATTTGCAGAAAGATAGAGGTATCCGCCTGAACTATTATTCGCTCTGGCTTATTAATTGATAATCAAGAAGGAATGCATAATACAACACGTTCGCGCAATCAAAAAGAACAGACAGGTACAAGTGCTTGACAACAAAGGCGTTTTCTCTCGGAAACGATCGCGTCACGAAAAAGTAGAGGGGATGAGTGAAAAAATTCTAGGGCACAATTTCATGTACTGCTGTGGCAGCAAGGCTTTGGAACTTCCCTCCCACCTCTTCTACACTCATGACTGCCTGTACAACGCACAAGTGGGCCAGATAGGAACGTGCAACACTGTTGTTTTATTCTGCTCTACTCAAGCAATTAATCACCACTCATAAGTACTGAGCTGGAAACGGACAGCAGAAAAGTAGGTCTAAAAATTATTATGTACAAAACTAAAGTATTTTGTAGCACTCTTGGCGGAAAATAGCCTTTTGAGTTAGATGGAACGATGTAGGAAAATGTAAAGGAATTTGTTCACATAGGGCAGGTAGCAACCACAGAGTCGAACCACGAGAATGAAATGACTAGAAGTATAAAATTGCGGTAGATTACATTCCTCAAGCATTGTCAAATCATGAGTGGTAATTTGCCATGAACTCTCAAGAGGAAGGTATATAACAGCTCTCTCTTGCCGGTACTTACTTAAGGAGCAGAAACCTCGAAGCTTACAATGAGTGCTCAGCTTAATTGAGGACGACAAGGCAAGCAATGTAAAAAAAGGATAAATGGTATTCTTGCGAGACAACTAGACAGCAAAGTGGTTCAGGGATTAAATCGGGGTTAAAATAATATACTTGATATCAAAAGCTAATGGACATGAGACGGACGCGTAGCGCTTAGGCAGGATAACCGCTGGTCATTAAAGGTAACTGATTGCATTCCCAAATAAGGCAAATGAACGTACGGGAGACAGAAGGTTAGGTAGGTCGACGAGATTAAAAATTGATAGTTTTAATTTAGCAGCAAAAAGCACAAGACTAGGTTGATTGTGGGTCATGAAGAGGCCTTTGCCCTGCAGCGGGCTGAAGATGAATAAAAAAGACGAGGTGTACTTTTGCCGTAGAAAAAAAAACTCACAGGCAATCCTTGTCCTTGGACTGTAATAAAAACAAACATGGATAAAAAACCAATTTAACAACATCATAGGTCATAAAAAATTAACCTTTTTTTCTGTTTGTGCGCTGCGCAACTGCAGTGAATACTCAATACGATCTCGCTCCAACTGTCAGTGTAGTGTTGTTATGCAGAGGAACTGCGTGCCCGTGTGTGTGTGTCTGTGTGTGTCTTTGTGCTTCTTCAAAATAATAGTTATGTAAAGAGAACATGCCTCCAAGAGTTTTTCCAAGTACACCTGTGCCTGCTCCTCTTCGCCCATCTTGGGTGTCGCAGAGTACTTCTCTATGGCCATTTCACGAAGCATGTCGTGGTAACCCCGCATGGTTTCGCGGTCGACGTCTCCAGGAGAGCACTGCCACATCTGCGAACATTCCAGATTCATTATTCCAATTCACTTCTAGCTAAGTTGCTGGGCTTTTTATGATGTAATGGCAAGAAAAGGATGCGACACAAATGAGAGCAACACAAACTTGTAGACTTGTTTTGGGTGCTGGCAAAATTTATACAAAAAACATTGTCTCTTTTTCTTGTCTTTGTTTCTTCTGCTTCATTTGATGTTGCTGGTAATTCCGCCAAGACTTTGTACCAACTTTCCAGAAAATGCACCTTAATGCACTCGTATAATGACGTAAATCACACTTTAACAGGCAAGTAGTCTTCAATTGCTGATTTTTATTCACTATATTGCATGCGCCCACCAAGTGCTATCCAGCTTCGTTTTTTGTTGAGTTCACAACCTGCTGATGCTTGCTCCTGGCAAAAAACAGAACTTCATGAAACGGCAATTTGCATATGCAGACCTTCCTGTGCACAGGCAATTGTGCAACCTCGCTTTATATCTTTAGACATTGATGTTGGTCAGCAGTTGGACTCATTAACATCATTCAGCATTAGTATGATCTCGAAATCTCTCTTTTCTAAGTGCGGACATTGCTCATGGGACAAAAATGCAGCAACCATACTAAATTTTACACTGCAATGACACGTGTTTACACCTTTTACAAGCGATGGCTTTGATATATTGAACAGGTTTGTAACGCATGCATACTAAAGGAAAGACGTAACAGCGAGACATGGAAAGTGAAAAAATAAAAATAAATGACACGGTCACTGCGTGCCAACCGATGTATTGGTCATGACGCACACGTACGCATGAATATATGCGTGCTGTATTACATGTATGTGAGCCGGGCTGTTTTTTAAGCAATAAATTATTTTCCCTAGAAATTATATTAGTTAAACTTGCCATGTTCGCAGACTATTTCTAGGCCAAGGCAGAGAGATTTTTCCACCTATCATGCCACTCAAAACTGATTATTAACAAACATGTTTCAATGAAACTTTATTGTGAATTTCAGCGTTATTTACATGGTAAAGCTGCTCTACGTCACAAATGAAGTCCAGCCCATTTTTTGAAGCTATTGCGAGCAGAATCAGCGACACATCGTAGAACTTTCAGAATTTGATGTGGCAGAATTCACAACTGAACGTTACGGGTGTTTCATCAGGGCGATCTATGCACTGTAATTATTTTTGTAGACGTTAATTTCTGATAAAGATTTTCTAGGACAGTTTTGGTATCATTGCCATTACTTTATTTCTACTGGTGACCTTGTATAATAAGGGTTCTGAAGTCAAGTGGTGGGTTGAAGTGTATGGGCAGAAGTCTGACAAAGCCATCAATCAATAAAGTCTTTATGTAAGCTTGTACGCATTAACTGGGGAAGGCGAGAAAAAAGCAACAGTTTGAACGTCGTTGGATGGGCCTCGCCATTCGTACATGTAAGCATCAGGCACAAAACAAATGAGAATTGCTGCACGGAAGGTTCATACAAAACACTATGCATTTACAAAACAAATAAAAATAATAAACCGGATACCACGGACATCCTAAGTAGCAACTGTACTGCAGACAGAGAACAATAACACAGATAAATACAATGTATGAAGACATAAACACACATTGCGACTAAAGCTACAAGCATTGTTAATAATACTTTTTAACGGATTGCACGATAAGACAAAGCATTTAGGTGGTCATAAATTGAGGTATTCCAAGACAATGGAACAATATACGTTAATATATAAAAACCGTAGTTTGCTTTACAATTTCGTAATACTAAAATACTTTGTACTCTGGTATTGTATAATAAATGGCAAAGTGTACGTGAAACAGCTTCATAATGAAATGAATCGTTTTCCCTTGTTGTGGTTTCATAAAAGCATGCAAATCTGTAGGTAAATAATTTGTTTGCAGGTATAGTATTATTTTGAAAAAAAACATGCTCAGTGAGTGAATCATAGAACCCAATAACAATGTCGCGGAGCATTCAAATCTGTAGAGTTTGCAGTTTTAATATGCTTGACAAAATAATTGTGTTGCCCCAATGAGCAGCCAATAGCTACTGTGGGTATAGAAATGCTCGCAATGGAAAATGAGCTTGCTTTTTTCTGCTAAAATATATCTGCTACACGAAGTGATTCCTATGATTCTAGATAGTGTTGAGGAAAGATTATTGACACGTGCATCCAAGGTCATTGTGCTGCTCAACATTAATGTTAACAATTTAAACGTGTCCACGTTGTCAATCACAGTATCACCTAGCTAAAAGCAAGGTCATAGAAATACTTGTTTTCTTTTAGGCAGAGAGTACTGCTTTTGTCTTCTGTTTGTCTACTTTCAGTGAAATAAGTGATGATCATGCTGCAAGGGTTGAGAATGCGTATTTAGCGATGTTTGTTAAGGGGTGTATATCATTACAAGACAAGAATAGGGTGGTGTCGTTCACATATACAATGAATTTTGCATAAGTTCTAATAGTATATATATATATATATTAATATATATATATAATATATATATATATATATATTTATTTATTTATTCATTTATTGACAACGAACGTGACCTGAGATGACATTACCTTCTTTTATTGTTTCTATTCATTCACAAATATTGAGATATCGAAAGTGTCCGTCATAATATTTGAATCTTATGTTTTCAAGTCACCTTGGCCTCCCATATTCTGTATCGCGCACTGCTGCTCCTCTATCTACAAAATGCTGCGTATGTCCGAATATCTTTTTGATAACAGGTATGCATGGCAATATTGCTAAACGTGATTACTCACAATTGGGGGCCCCCATGCTATGTCCTTAAGAAGTGCGCGTTACTGTCATATGCACGTATGCCACGACGAAGGCCGGTCCCTGGCCGTAACGTTGGCAATAAAGCATCGTTTTTTGTTTGCTCATTCGCTTCATCTGGGGACTTATAACTCGACCGAATCTAGGAAGGCTTTCAATATATATATATATATATATATATATATATATATATATATATATATATATATATATATATATATATATATATATATATATATATATATATATATATATATATTTATATATTGAACAGCGATGGCTCCAATATCCAAGATGCTAAGCTGCGGGACGCCATTCAAAATACTTTGCAACTGTGAAGCTTACTTGTTAATTATGGCGTATGGAGACCACGAACACAGGTAAAAATTTATTAGGTCAAGGGCATGAACACGTAAACTATAGAGTTCCAATTTTGCGAAAAGAATGTTGTGATTAAAACAGTCAAAAGCTTTGCTTAAATGAACGAAGACACCATGAGGTAGAACCCGTGCTTCCAATTATTTATTATAAATTGTTTTGCCACAAACAGCACATGCTCCGTCGATCTGTTTTTGTGTGCAGTCATATTGATAGTCAGGTAATATGGAATGTTTAAGAAATAAACCATTCAGAGGAACGCAGGTGAGTTTATCTAAACCCTAAGAAAAATATGGAATTACAGACAGTGACCTGTATTTTCTCAAAATATTTGCATCTTCTTTTTTTTAGATAAAGCCACCCTGGCTAGTTGCACATCAACACAAAAATTGACTGTGGTAATTGTGGCATATATATGATTGTTATACATGACGCAATAATTTTGAGAACATATTTCACTTGCACTTCCGTCATTTGTAGACAGTGAAGAACAGCATTGCATTTTCTCATTCAATTCCTGCTTTTAAAAAGCATGTTCACCCTGACTGAGTAAAATCTTTAATACCTTCTTCGCAAATGCGAAAAAAGGAGGCCACGAGTGAAAGACGGCAAACACAAGATGCTAATAGTTCTCGCTATTCCGAATGTGAGGCATACTTGTTTCGTTACTAGCAAGCGTGCTGAATGTCCGTCTCAAATTCACAAAACATGGAGTGAGAACTACGCGAAAACTTTTGTGCCTTTCTTATTAAGTATCGTATACATACTTCCCTTGTCTTGCGGGATGATCTACATTGGGCAGAAAGGATGGCACCTGACCACACGCTTTAGGAACACCAGACATTTTTGACTACAATCGTACACTTAGCCATACACTGCAGAGACCGCAAGAAAAACGTATGAAGGCTTTGTTCAAAAGTACCCGCGTGGTTTACAGGCCACAAGCTAGAACTGACAGGGAAATAACAAGGCCTTTTACATTAGCGAAGAAGATTTGCAAAAAATGAGATTGAATTCATTGAATGAATCATGTCAGCAGATGATTAGATGCTTGAAGTAACTGTCTGTTATCAGTTTTTGTGTGTGGTACAAATAAAAAAACGGTTGTTAGGAGCACGTCCTCTTGAGTTTGTCGCCTGTCTTTTCTGACCATATTTACGCACATTTTCAAGCAGTAACTTGGAACCAACTTGTCCAACTTTCAATCCTGCAAAGCCTCATTAAGCAGCCTCTTCAGAAGGCGTGCTTCACTGTATCCAGTGGGGTATTTCTTCACAAAATCACTTTTGGAAACTTGAAATCAGACCAGAAAGAATTGAATCGTGATGAAAGCGTCCGCATTAAGAAGCAGCTAACAAGTATTTTTTATTGTGTTTAACGTCTTTTAAAGTGGTAGGCGATGATAAAATATTAATTATGTTTGGTAAAGATGAAGTGACTGGCATACGAGCTGCTGTTCGAAGAACAACACACGTGAAACATGTGTGAGATGTGAAGCATAACGTGAGTTATCAAAGCTTAGTAAATATAATTCTTACTACCGCTTTCCGGTGCTGATTTTCATGTAGCAAGTGTTTGTATAGTTTCTCCTACGTAAATATGTCAACCATATACAGTGATAAAGAGAGTTTGAACTGATATATTCTTTATTGAACTATATTTGTCCATTCAAAATGATGTAAAGTTCCTCTATCCGAGGATACAACTGGAATGTGTCAGAGTGACACTTTTTAGAGGTCAACCAGAAAGTACGCTAAACCGAAACGAAAAATTGCGTCTTTTTCTGATCTAAGTATTACAGAAACGAATAACTCACTGTTAACATACTGGTTGTATAGAAGTCCAGAGCTTTGTCCAAGGCTGCGCGGCAGCTTGCGGCGTGGGTCACCTGGAGGCAGAAAAATATCTATTCAAACAATATATATTTGCACTCATGATTGCTGTTGTGCTCTTTGGCAAGCGGAAATTGTACAAATATTGCGCAGGAGGGCTCTTCTGCCTCTATGTATTTTACGAGACCAAGGACAATGCACACTAACCTCTAGCATTGCTGATGGATCACGCAACAGACCTTTCTTGGTTGCGCTCACATAAACCTACAAAAATGAGTTAAGCAGAATCACCAGTTGGGCAAGTTGGCGGCCGTTCCTCGTAGAATAGATTTATGGCAACGGGTTAGAGACAGACAGAGAAGGGACGAAGTGGTGAACTCACTACTGAAATTTATTTGAAGAAAGATGTATAAGAAACAATGACTCATCAAAACTGTGTGCATGTGCGCATGTGTTGCAACACAACATGATTCGTGTCTTGTCTAACAAGTACTTATATTCTTCTTCATCAAGCGGTAGATGGATTACTTATTCACTTGGTATTAGATCTAGTAAAAAAATAGTCCGTCTATTTCACGCTAACACTGATCAACATGTGTATATTCGATAGTTGTTTTCTGCAAATAGGGCCCACATCAGCAAGGTTAAGGGGAATAGACAGGGGATGGCGCACCAGGCACGTTCCCCGCCCTTCTCACCGGAATTTTTTTTTCACCACGGCCAAGAGAGCAGCAAATGGCCACTTTGAGGGGGTTGCTCTCCCCAAATCAAGGTGGTGCCACATCCCCCTCCCCCTTCATTCCGAAAACATTTATGACTACGCACCTAACATGATCTGCAATGAGCTGCCAAATGAGACGTGATTATGGCACCTGATAGCGGCAGCTCATGTGCTCGTAAGCGCACGTTTATGAACCACGCTGTTTGGCCTACGTATTCGCAGCCGCTAGACAGTCGAATGGCATAAACCAGGCAAGTAGCACAAGAAGCACATTTGTGGGCACGATGAGAGACCCGTTTGTTCACTCTGTCTGGCTGCTGAAACAACGGCCTATCCACCAAAGCACACACATTACCCACTTTATTACGTACTGAGAAGAACACGCTTTCGCCATACTGAGCACCAGCGTTTTTCAAGTCATGCGTGGTTCTATGTGTGTATGACATAGTTGTGATGTGTCATTGTTTTCTATATATCTTCTTTCTTTTTCCACATAAGTTTCAGTTGTGAGTTTAGCACTGTGCTCTTTTTCTGTCCGTCTCTAACCCGTTGCATTGTAAAATATTCTGCAACAAAAAATAAGTTAGCTTTGAAGCAGTGGTGTTAGAGGAAGAGCACAGCATACCTTAATGTAGGACATCAGCTCCTGACACGTTATTGTTCGACCATTTATCTGCTTTGGCAGCAGATTATCTGGCTCTAATAGCAACTGAACGAGGTCAGGAAGGTGCAGCTTGAATTTGCCACTAATGTCCATGAGGCGGCCTTCACACAGCCGCTCTTCGGCCACCTGAAAGAAAGGGAGAAGATTTTTTTGAAAATAGCAATGAAACTTTCCGTCTTGTTTGAGCATGACTTTTGAAAAGCAAGAACATTGCATGCCCTTGCACTGTAGATGCGAGAAGACAGTCAAGTTATCAGGAGGAGCTGCCGGTAAAGGTGTTGTGAGCAGCTATTCTCAGTTACTCGCGAGAACACGCAGGTTCCCTTATGCATGCGCCAAAGACGGCTCCAAAGTGAAAGCCATATTCTTTTAACAGCGGAGAATCAATAAGTAACATTCTATCATTTTGTACTAGCACGTGCTTTATTCATTCTCTTATTCCTCCTAGTCCACTTAATGTCCGGCTTCGGTCACAGAACACTCGTGCCACAATGTCCAGCAGATATTTACGATAACGGCGATTTTCGACATATCGAATGCAGAGAAAGCGAGGGTAAGCAAGATTCTAGGAAAAAGAAACAAAACAACAACAAATACACAATGCCTAGAGAGTAAGAAGAAGAGAGAAAGCAACAAATCGAACGAACAACTGTAAAAAAGACCAAGAGGATTCATTTGTCGTATGAATCGATGCAAGACAAATGGGCTATGCGGCTTCACAGAAGTAGTTACGGTTTGTTGTATATTCAAATACGAGAGCTTGTGCAATGTCTTTTGGTGTCTCGCAGCTGGCAGCATTGTTTGGCGTATATGTACACACGTTCGTACCTAGCGGCACACCTTGGCCGCGGCGACTGATGCCCATGAATCACGATTTAACTGTGTTGTTAATATCAAAGAACACAGCATATTGTGAAGTTCTCACAAAGATGGAACCAACACTTACTAAACACTGGTACTCGTCAAGCACTTCAAAGTGTAGTGAATGAAAGAGAAAAACAGCTCGGCGTGCGCAATGGCAAACTGTGCTACCTGGGACGCCACCAGCTTCGCCCTCTAGACGCACGCTGCCATGGGTTTCGAGCGAGCACCGTGTGATGGTGCTATAATCTGCGCCACCGTTGCGGTGCTGTATATTCTACCTTTAGGTAGCACCATAGGTAGCAGAGTTGGCCTATTCAAGGTACACCATGTTGAGCTTCGTCACTATGCGCGAAAGCCACTCTCTGTCTACGTAGAAGCTGCGCTTGCTGAACATTGGGAGATTGTTTTTTTTAAGCGATAGTCTTTTTCGGGGACTTTAATGCAAAAATTTTGGTCTGTCTGTCTGTAAAATGTTGGTCCGTCTGTCTGTAAAAGGTTGGTCCGTCTGTCTGCAAAATTTTGGTCCGTTTGTCTGTCCATCCGTCTGTTCTTCTGTCCGTCCGTCCGTCCATCTATCTGTCCGTCCGTCCGTCCGTCCGTCCGTCCGTGTGTCTGTCTTACTGTCTGTCTGTATATTTGTCTGTTTATCCACCGTAACGATATCCCAAACGGTCCCAAACGGCCAACCCTATCCGCAGCGGCCACCAATATTTCTCAAGTCTCAGCGATCATACTTGTGCGATCGTCAATTAAAAATTGGCCCTGTATTTGCATTTATTCTGCAAATGTCGTCGAAAAACGATGTTTTCGCATGTAGAGAGAGTGAAAACATTTATTTGATGTTCTGCGCAAGAAAATCGGTAAATCATATTCTGCAGGCACTGCGTTTGAGTGCCTCGAGCGTGCAGTGGGGGCGAACGAGCGCATCAAGTCACCTCACACATAAGACATGAGCGCCATTTGGCAGTTTTCTTCGAAAACAAAGCGCATGGCTCTGAGACAGGTGTGCGCGCTCATCTCAAAGGTGATAAGGTGTAAAACGCAAGGCGACGGGTAGGTGCCACCACCATCTCGTTTTAGCAAAGCGTTGGAAACACTCTCCTTTTCGTGCAAGTGTTGCATGGTCAGCGCAGCGTGATATGCGCTATGGTCCTTAAAATTACTTACGTGTGCAGTTTCTAGTAAAAGGCGCTGATGCAGAATATATACGTGTTGTTATGCTGCCCCATAAATGCGCAATAATTGATTTTAATCGACAATTGCACAAGTATGAACACTAAAACTTAAGCAACATAGGTGGGCATTGCGGATGGGGTCGGCCGTTTCAAGTACCCGATGCTGTTAAGAGTAGACAAACGGACAAATGTACAGACAGACAGACAGACAGAAAGACAGACGAAAATTTTTGCGTCGAAGGTTCCCAAGAAAGACGTTTTCAAAAATTGGTCCAGAATCTCCATGTTACAGTGCAAATGTCATCGAAAGACGATAGTCTCGTGTCTGGAGAAAGTAAACAAAACGTTTAGTTGCTGTTGTGCGCAAGGAAATTGGTGAATGGTATTTTGCAGGCTCTTCGTTAGAGTGCCTCGAGCGTGCAGCGAAGGTGAATGAGCGCATCGAGGCACGTTAGACACGGGCGTCATCTGGAAGTTATCTTCGAAAACGAAGGAAGGCGTGCGCGCTTGCGAAGAAAGACGCGCATCTGTGTAGAAGAAAGGGGGACAAGGTGTAGAACGCAAAGCGACGGGCAGGCGCCACTACCGTGTCGTCTTAGCAAAGCGTTGGAAACACGTGCCTTTTTGAGCATCGCGTTGCACTGTCAGCGCCGCGTGATAAACGCTACGGTCCTTAGAATTGTGTTTGCCTTCTCTAGTACAAAGGCACACATACAAGGCATCAACGTGTTGTTAAGGTGTCTCAAATACGTGAAACAATTGCTTTTTGATCGACGATCGCACAAGTATGAACATTTTTGCATTGGTATTAACACCTCCTTTTTTAAGATATGTGCAGAGCGTGGGCATGTCTCACGTGTGACGTGACTATATGCGCTCGTTTACGTCCGCTACACGCTCGAGGTGCTGTAACGCAATGCTTCCAGAGTACCATTCAGCGCTTTTTTTAGCAGAACATCAAATAAACATTTTGTTCGCTCTCTACAGATGCAAGAGTATCGTCTTTCGACGAAATAAGTAGTGTAGCGTGCAGATATAATGAATTTTTTTTCTATTTTGCTTTCGTTTAAGTTTTTCTGTATTCGCGAAGTTAGATCAATTGGTTAGCTCATGTTTAAGAGTCTCGAATTCGCGCTGATGCTCCTACTAGCTGTTGCGCCAATTAGTGCTAGTGAAAAAAACACAGGTTAAATAATTGGATCCTCGAACTTTCATTTAACAACGTGCCAGAATATTATCGTATCTTTTCGTCGTGTTTGGCTCACTTACGGTAGCTGTGAAAAGTGGATAAATCGTAGTCTGGAATGTGATTGCAATACGGATGTGTATTTGGCGTGCATGCATACGCAATTATGGCTCGAAAATCTGAAAGGTGTAAATGTCCGATTCAAAGAGCTGTTGCGTTTAACATTGCTCGTGCTTGAAACATAAAGGTGAATGCAATTGAGGTAACGAGATTGAGCAGCTGCATGGACACTTCAACACTGTTGTTGCGCTCTTCTTTTCCTTCTTTGCACTGCTAGTAAAAGCATATTGCTTGGATCATGTGCACGGGCGGCGTATGTTTGTTTGTCTCTTTGTCTCTTTTTTTTCCTGGCGCTACCCACCATGGGGGATAGGCCATGAAACGAACGATGTCTTGATTTTATGCTGATGCTAGTGCAGCAGCTGGAAGTTTCTTCTTTTTTTTATTCGAACAATTCTAGTGAATCTTTCTTGTAATATTGCACGCCTCATGAGGCATTTTAGACGGGTTGTGTGCATGGGTTGGAAAAAGTTGCGTAGCTCACTCAGGCTCAGTCTTTAAATTTAATTTGCTTCTTCGGTAATAATGCTCACGCGAACTTTCAGACTCGGCCTTAGGGCTTTATCCGAGTCTGGGTAAGTCCGAGTGAGTGGACTGATGCCTGAATTCGCCTACCTATGTTTCTACGTGTCAAGCAGCCGACACACGTTGACTAAGATCATGTCTATTTTGCATTTCTTTTGCCTATAACGTTAGCTGGAATACATTAAATTCTGCAGCTGTTGTAGTCCATATTTTGCTTTCTTGCCTGTTTAAGGCATTACAATCTTTAGCTCTGTGTAAACGCCTGCGCCAAAGGAAGCGATTACCAAGCGATTGAGCAGCAACAAAGCGCCTTTAGTGTTCTAATATTAACCGACATTATCAAAGCCGCACATTCCCAAAGAAGTTGCAGTCCACATTTTATCACTTATCACAAGTAATCGCTGCAGATTCTTGAGCCACTGGCGTTGATGTTTGGTAGATGATTTTGCCCATGGCACCACCTTGCCACTTCCACTAAGGAATGGCACCACCTGGCATAACACCACCTTGCCACTTCCACCACCTTGCCACTTCCACTCTGTCTGTATGTTCGTTGCGCAACATCCCGTCATGTAGCAAAGAAGCTGCCGATGTGTGGTGTGACATCGGTGCGATTGCAGGGTAAGGTAAAATGTGTTAGGTGACCGAAATTATCAGAAAGCCCTCGCAACGGAGGCTTTTTTTTGAACCGCAATTGAACGTTGAAACAGAAAAGCAACCATTGATTCTGCACTTCATCGAGTAATACACCTGAGTTCACACGTATCTGAAAAAAAAAAAAACTGAAGTGAAGAAACAGCTGCGAGAATAAATTTCGATGTCGGCATCTCCGATTGTGATTGAGAAAGCATGATCTTGTGCGTGACAAAAAACCCAACAAATCTGCCAATAAAAGAAATATTAAAGAAATTCAATGCGAGTACGAATCAATCCGAGACTCTCTGGGTGGCAAGCAGGTGTTCTATCACAGAGGCATGCCAATGTTCGAACCTTATTCGTACAAAAAATTCACAGCGTATCGGTGGAGGGAACGATGATGAGTGGAGTAAAGTTTTGGAGGTTTTTATCTGAAACTATAAACCCTTCACATGCCTGCCTGCCTGTCTGCCTGCCATCCTGTCCGTCCGTCCGTGCGTCCGTCCGTCCGTCCGTCTGTTCGTTCGTCCATTCATCTATGGACGAACGAGTCACGAACTAGGGAATCAAGAACTAGGTGGTCACGTTGAAGATTAGTACAGACCCATGGCCTTAGGAGCTTTGCTCCTAAAACATTATGAATGTCATGTAGTAGAAGTTCAAATCGACATTGTGTAAAAAAGCGAGGCCGTCAATTTAATGTTCACACTTCTTTTGTTGATGTAGTAGAGTAAGTCTTTTTAACTCACGCAATATTATGTAGTACAGTCGTAAAACTGCGCCAGGCGTAAAAACATATGAAATGCACAAGTGGCTGAAAAGCGTGCCCTTTAAAGAGCGCTCAAACATGTGTTCGCGTATTGCCTTACGTACGCGTAGAGGGCTCTTCGTGGACTGGCGTAGTTGGCACTTAACGATTGTGCTTTCAGTCAACATTCTACAATAGTATCAATAGCCCAGTGTTGCCCAGTCATTTGTTCTCTCACGACATGGTCGAGATTAAGAGAGTGATTTAAACAAGGCCCGGTTACGCTATAGCGGTCTTCTCTTAAAGGCGAAGATCAAGCATCGTCTAAGTTTTCGAATTGCTCTGTTTGTAACTGCTGTGTGATGATTTCATGCAATATATGCGTAATATTCAACGGCGCCACCTCTGCCATATCGCCAATCGCTGCCGCGTGTTATATTATTATAAGAATGTTAATATTCTAAGGGTAATTTTCATTTGCAGAACAATATGAACTCTCGGATAACGTGCAAGGCTGGAGAGAAAATTTATTGACGATTGTCTATCTGCTAGCCGGTCAACGCAGGGCGAAAATTTTTATAGCAGCTTTTATTTTGGCCTCTGCCACTGTGTAAACTCGTTTGCCAAAAAAATATATTGAGTAAATGAACAAATTAACAAGTTGTGTAAAGTGAGTGATTCGTGCGGTCGTCGCTGTTGGAGAATGGCGCGAAGCAAGTCCGCGTAGATAAATGCGCTTCTCCTCGGCACACTTCATCCATGACATGCAATAAACGGCGTTTACATGCAATAAACTACGCCATGTCAAGAAGAGAGCGAAAAGTTACGTGAGAATGCAGCGCACAGAGCAACACACTTACCCTGCGAGAACGCGCTCAGTAATAGGTGGAGGAAGGGACGGAGAGCAAGACAAATTATGGCGACGAGCAGGACGCCCCGCCTGCCGAAGATTTCAAGATAAACACGCACTCACGTGACACGTGACGGCTTCAAGGTCATTGACTACGGGAGCAGTCGTCAAGAATGCTGCGTCGTCAACACCGCAAAAAATACTCGGGAAGAAAACGGAAGAAGACGCCGTATGTGCCAACTACAAGCAGAACATTCGAGTGGCCAGTACACCGTGGAGGACCACGCCGAAAAATACAAAACCATAGCTCAACTGAAGATTAGGGACAAGAAATTCCAAGCCTACGCGTACGAGTTGACTCCTCAAGATACTTCTAATTTAAGGTGTATTCACACGAGAAAACGGAGGAGGAATTTTCGCAGCGGATGGAGCATCACGTGACGTGTGTGTCATCGAAACGTGCTGTCCTCGCATCATCCACTCTCTTTCGCTCGCGGCAGGGACGGAAATGTTCCGCTGCTATTTCGATCCCTCCGTTTGATGGTCGTCTGCCCTCGATCGAAAAGAGTCAGCGTCTAATATGTCAACATTGGTCAGATTGACGTTAGTAGGAAGCAAGCTACCGGCTTATAATTCACATGTTTTAGTTTTGCGGCCACTACTGAGTGTGTTTCATGTGACAGTGGAAGAGGCAAATGGGTTTTGCCGGTTTTTGTGGCGGATTAGCGGTTTTTCTTCACAGCGCGTGGTCTGCATGACCACATAAGCCCACTGCATAAGCATATGAGTCAAGAGTATACACAAGGATTCCGGGAGCGTAGCCGCGGCTGTGTGAATGCGACGCGTCCGCTGCTGCACCGGATCAAACTAATCACGTGACTATTCAGTGCGCGGAGCAGCGAGATTTGCCTCCCATGTGTCAATCTAGTTTAAAGGGGTGATCTGAGGAGAAACGCACGAGGTATGTGTCTCAAGAGAGATAGTTGAGATGCTAGTAACAACGAAAAATCCGACGGTCCTCATAACCAAAGAACGGCAAATAGCGCGAACATCATCGATCTGTTTCGATGGGCATCACGTTGCAAGTTACGTGACATACGGAAGAGCACTGATGATGTCACTCTACCACAAAAAATGAACGTATGCTACCAGTGTGGACGCCTTGGTCACAGAGCTGACGTCTGCCTGAGACACAAGGGCATAATATGCAGAGGATGCGGTACTGAGAACCCGCCGCAGGACCAGGAGTGCGAAGCGAAGTGCCAGTTGTGCGGCAAAGGCCACCCTACGGCGGATCGTCATTGCAAGGCCCGATAGAAGGTATCGTACCTGGTAAAATGACGCCACTGGGAACGAGCCCGACGAGAGGAAGGAGAAGCAATGTACTAAGAGACGGAAGCGAGGGCACTGTACAGGCAAAGATGACTGGACTCGAGTACACAATCAGAACATCAGACGCAGGACGCATCCAGACCGGAAAGTTTCTTCAAGCTTCAAACACAAGACAAAAGCAGCTCTACGTTTACTATGACCACATCTAAGTTGAGATCCAGATCAAGGTCCAGATCGAGGTCCAGACCCAAGATCAGCAATACCGGGTCTCTCCAAGCAGAGGGGGGAGGAGTACATCAAAGCCTAAAAGGACCGAGCGGCGTCAGTGGCACGGTGGCACCCTTTCTTGTGAGCTGGGCTAACGCGGCTTCTGGGGCGCACGCGAAGGGAGAGGCTGCTCTTCAAAGTTAAGGTCAAAGGGTGAGAGAGTGAATTGGCGCCGATGAGGCAAAGCAATGTTGCATTTATGATTGAGATAAGAAAACTCAAAGAAAATAACCTTTTGATATTTTGGGGGGTTACACGCAACAAGGACACATTACAAGTTATAATGGAAGAAAAGGCGCAGCAATGAACGGAGAGGTAGATGCCCTCACGCGGATTAAACCTAAACCCTAGAACACTCAGAATAAAAACTGGGTGAAGAAACACAAATCAGTGGGAACACCACTAGAAGGACAGGAGGAATTGACAAACACCATGGAACCGAAAATAGGAAAGATGGAAAGAAAATTGCAAACTTAACTCGAACAACAAGAAGTTAGATTTGAGGCAAACATGGAGGCGAAAATTGAGGTGCTGGGTGAGACGATATAGCAGGCAGCAAATGGTGGCTGATTTAGACGCCAAGCTAGCAATATTAGGAACGCATACAAGAGCCCGGTAAAGACCTTTTTCAAGCCGAACGCTAGAACCACGGTGTCCACTGAAGGATCGGGGAGCTTGTAACGCCGCCATGGGCAGAAGAAATAGCTACACGATTCATCGATGAAATTGTCGAGGATACAACCCAAAACGATACATTTTGCAACAACATCTTGAAGACACGAGCACCCCAAATGTTATAATGGTGCAAAAAACGCACGGGCTGGCGAAATAGTCAGGGTATAAGTCGTTCGGCAGTGCTGAAGAAGAGACAAAGGTATTAGCAACGTTGGTTAAGTGAAATCACGCGGTGGTGCAACATGACACGGAAATTTAGGCAATAAGTCACATTCTCCTCAAACTCATACTCATGTGAAAAACAGAAAACAGTATTTTTGTATTGAGTATATACAGCAGTCCTAAATGCGAAAAGCACGAATTCCACATGCTGTTTCGTAAAACCCTTGCTGGCAACCGGGCACTAGTGATTGGAGGAGATTTCAACGCCCTGCACAGTGCATGGGGATACAGGATCGGAACCCAAAAAGGCAGCAACTTGTGGTTGGACGGACAGGAGGAGGGCAGGACGCTCGTGATCAATCCGTTCATTCTTACAAGAACAGGTACTAGCGTTTGCGTGGATACCACTCCCGATTTGACGTTCACCAAAAACATACTGGACACGCAGTGGACCAATACGCAACATGACTTCGGAAGCCATCATTTTACACTTGAAATGATAGTGAGGGCAGGGCACCTGAAGGCAAATTGCAGGTAGCCTGAACTTGACGGCTGGGGCAAGTTAAGGAAGATCAGAGACCAGCCCAACAAAACGATGCAAACTATTAGGAATGCACTAAAAAATCAAAAAGAGAAGTGGCGGTAGCTACGCAAGTGGTGCCACCAGAAGCGCAGCTAGAGAGTGCCGTCAAAAAACTTCTCCACGTGTGAGAAGCTGAGGAAGCGTTACAGCGGAGGTAGAATAAACAAAAACACAACTTGACACTTCATAGAAGGATAGCTAATTTCACCAGGGATATAGAGCAAGCAGCTGCGCAGTCAACATCGGGAGGAAAAATGCAGTGGCATGGACAACCAGTTAGAAATGGCGAAAACGTGGGACGACCTTAGACATTTGTTAAACCTAGATGGCAACAAGTTGGTAGAAAAGCGCAATGTTACTCGGTTAATACAAACATATCAAGGTACAGAGCAGGACTTTCTCAATGAAATCAAGAGAACTTACACCTCTCAAGCACTCCCCGCTACACACCTTGATTACACAGGGCTGCCAAATAATGGTATAGACAACGAGATCAGTGAGGCAAAAGTGAGGGCTGCCTTGCAGAAACTCAATACTAAATAAGAACCTGAGTTATACGGCATAACAAACAGAATGCTACGTAATTTGGATGAAGAGTGCATAACTGAGTTAACTGGATCCATTAACAAGTCATTTAAGGTAGGACAAATTCCGCAACAACAACAGACGACAAAATTGTGGTAGTACTCAAGCCAGGCAAGTGGCTGCCAATCGCGAACCGGAGACCCATATCCCTGACACCTCGCGTGGAGAAACTCATGGAGCACGCAATTTTGGAGAGGATAACTACCTACCTCGAGGACCGGGACGCACTTCCACTCACAATACTAGGATTCAGCAGAAACTTCTTAACGTAGGACGCAATGCTACAGTTAAAACATCAGATGATCTGGGAACATCGACAAAGGCCATTTTAAGGTTAGACCTAAAGAAGGCCTTTGATAGTGTAACACATGCGATGGTGCTAAAAAGGGTAAACAATCTAGGACTCAAACTACAGACGTGCAATTACGTGCGAAATTTTATGACGGAAAGGAAGGAAAAGATCACGATAGGGGACCTAGTTTCAGAGGAAATTAAGATTTACAGTGCGGGCACGCCGCCAATCTCGGTATTATCGCCTATGTTATTCAATATGGCCCAAATTAGACTGCAGGCCAAGCTCTAAGTAATCGAAGGACTCAATGCTACACTATATATGCAGACGACATTACTCTATTGTTGCGAAATGGGGGTGATGGGCGAATAAAGGTAACGCTTCAAACAGCAGTTTCCAGTCTAGGGATATCTAGAAGGTACTGGGCTAGCCTGTTCTGCGGAAAGGTTCGTACAGTTGCTGTACAGAGAGACTCGTAGAGGTTGCAAACTAAGCAACTGCCTGTACGATATCGCTCATAGAGAAGAAGCACAGTTAAAAACAGCCGATGGACAAACCATCTTCATAGTCTACAAGATCAGGGTATTTGGTCTGCTCGTCGAAGCCGAGGGGAACAACGAAGAAACCCTGAGACGACTGGATGCAACTGTAGCTCAAATGATGAGGCGCATAAAAAATAATAGCAACTTAATTCAGTGGCAAGAGGGAATAAAACGCGATAAGGTTGATACGGACATTATAGAATACGCAGAATAGTCTACGTAGCGCCGTCTATAAAATGGCAAGTCGCAAAAAATATCAAATTACGCTGACTCATTCGAAAAATATTCAATGTAGCCATGGTGCTACCGATTAGCACAAGCACCAAAAAAGTCTCAAAACTAGGCCTGCACAATACCTTAGATTAGCTCATTGAGGTGTAACGTACGGCACAATATGAACGTCTCTCTAAGACATCAGCAGTAACATATATCCCAGAGCGACTTGGCACAACCTATCACACAAAACACGTCGTCAAGATGGACATCCCAAGAGAGACCGGGAAAACGATGATGATAACCTCCTGGCAAAAATTATGCACCCCGAACACAAAAAGGCCAGACGAGAGACCAGAGCAAAGCAAATACAGAAAAAAGTTTGCTAGTGAGCAGGACGCAGTTTTCGTAGACGCGGCTCAATACAAGCGTGGACGGAGATTTAGCGCAGCCGTAGTTGACAGCAACAAACGCTGTACGAAGTGCGCGACGATATTGCACCACAAGTACTCAGAGAGCTGAAGAGGTAGCCATAGCGCTCGCAGCAGCTCAGACAAACACAACCGTGACAGACAGTGACCCTGAAACGGCAGTGAGGAACTTCGCCAACAGCTGCATCTCTTTATAGGCACTGCATATTGCACTTAAAGGGTGTCAAGCAAGCAACATAAGTACATAAATTATATGGACACCTGCTTACGCCCACACGGGAGACAGAAAGAACCGGACTGTACATTACACAGATCGAGGGCTCACCGACCGAGCTGCGCCCTCAGGTGCCTCCAGAAATATCTGATGATGATGGCGCGGTAGACGAGTGAGAGTGAGAAGATAGAATGACCCGATACACTAACAATACAAAACACTAGAGATTACAAAGAGGCATAGTCTCATCTCCTAACCCAAAATTGACGAATAAAAAAATGGCCCGTATCTGCATGTTACACTTCAAATGTCGAAAGACGATAGACTTGCGTCTGGAGAGAGTGAACAAAACGTTTATTTGATGTTCTGTGCAAGGAAACCGGTGAATGATATTCTGGAGGCGTGGCATTAGATTGCCTCGAGCGTGTTGTTGAGGCGAACGAGCACACCAAGACACGTTAGACACGAGCGCCATCTGGCAGTTATCTTCGAAAACGAAGGCACGCGCGCCCGCGGAGAAAGATGCGCGCCAGTCTCGGAGGTGATAAGGTGTAGAGCGCAAAGCGACGGGCAGGTGCCACCACTGTGTCGTCGTAGCAAAGCGTTGGAAACACTTCCCTTTTTGAGCATCGCGTTGCACTGTCAGCGCCGCACGATAAACGCTACAGTTCTTAGAGTAACTTATGTGTGCCTCTTCTAGTATAAAGGCAGAGATACAAAACATCGACGTGTTCTTATGGCGCCTTAGATATACGCAATAATTACTTTTTATTTGACAATCGCACAACTATGAACGCTAAACCTTGGAAAATATTGGTGGGCGCTGCGGATGGGGTTGGCCGTTTGATGTCGTTTGAGGTATCGTTAAGGGTGGGCAAACAGACAATTGTACAGACAGACACACCAAAAGTTTTCCGTCTAAGGTCCCTAAGAAAGACTATCGTCTTTAAAAAACGGTGTTTCGAATGGCGGCAGTTACAACTAGGACATATCCGAATCCTGCACTGTTGCACATTATATATCCGATATCTACGAAACAACAATCTGCCAAATGGCGGCAGTTACTAACTAGGACTCATTCAAATTCTGCACTCTCGCACATTTTATGTCCTGGTGTATACAAAGAGACAGGTGCAAGTGCTGTAACTCCAGAGCCACTTTGTAGCATATGTTATGAGAATGCAGAGGAATTAGTGCCTTTATTGAGTATGCGGCCTCTAGTGACAGCCGTTGCGCGGGCTGGGAAACCGCAATGTTCAGCCCCGTCCTCGAAGATAAGATGGAGGCCGTCCAGCGGGCCGGGAAAGCCGTCAGGATTCAAGGTCTCCTGGATGTAACCTAGGGGGTGCAATTCGCCCAACCCACCAACTCGCCACACTTTCAATACCGTTCTTTCCTCCGCCACCTTTCATTGCTATCAGATAACGAGTGCCTTATTGTTCTCGGTTGAGACTTCTTTCTTAGCAACATTTACCATTGGGAAACGAATGCATGCGTAGCTTCCCGTTCTTACGGAATAGTACGTACTGTTCCATGCTGCTTATACACGGTAAATATTCTTAGGTATTTTTAAAACTGGCACCGTCCACTTTTAAAGAATCTTGCTTGTGACTTGATCAGCTGGTAGATATTTGTTTTCAATGTTCTCTCTTTGACCTTTTTTCTATTTCTCTGTACGAGTGCACCGATTGTTTATGCGTGAAGACAAAACGAAACAGCTCACTCTCTACGTTTTCCTGAAGCTTGTTCGCGTTATGATGTCCGCAAGAGCCTACTCGATTCCTCTTAGTATTCACTGTGTGAAGAAGAAGATGTGCCAGCAGCAAGCAGCATCGCCAACGCCCGGCTCTCTCGGCTCGTGCTTCGGTTCGTTGCTGTGCCAATCGCTGGACGGTTCTTCACGCTGTCTCGTCGCTGCCTTTAACGGCTAATAAACACCTCTTCACATTTGGTGGAAGGTGCTGTTAATCCCCGTCGCTACACCCTGGAGCTGCGAAGCCGCACGCTACCACCTGTCATGACTGCCAACGCCACTACATCGACGCCTTCGCTCCAGTTCAACTGCCCTGGCCATCCTACGCTACGGGAGCCGAAGGTCTTCAGCGGTGCGGATGGGACCGACGTCGAAGACTGGCTCGAGCACTACGAACTGGTGAGCACCAACAATAAGTGGGATGAAGCCGACAAGCTGGGCCACGTGATATTTTATCTCACTGGCGTCGCCGAATTGTGGTTTAATAACCACAAACACAACATCCCCACATGGAGCGTCTTCAAGACGTCATGTGCCGAAGTGTTCGGTCGGCCGGCTGTCCGCAAGCAGAGGGCAGAACAGCGCTTGCGCATCCGCTCTCAGCAGACTGGCGAGACCTTTACTAGCTATATTGAGGACGTCGTCGACCTTTGTCGACGTGTGAATGACACCATGCCCGAATCTGACAAGGTCAAAAACATCCTGAAGGGCATCGACGATGGCGCATTTCAAATGCTCTTGGCAAGAAATCCGAGCACAGTTTCCGAAGTCGTCAGCTTGTGTCAGAGCTACGACGAGTTAAAGAAGCAACGCACTCTGACTCGGCAGCCTCAGCATGGTGGTGAGTCATTGTCCAGTTTCGACACCCTGCCGGACAATTCAACACTGCTTCAGCAAGTTCGAGCCTTCGTCCGTGAGGAAGTCGCCCGCCAACTTTCTTTAGTGCCCTTCACTCACGAGACCCCCACCCGTCTACCTGCCCCGCTTCGCACTGCTATTTCGGAAGAGGTTGCCCAAGCTGTTCCTGTTGCGCACCACGAGCCGCCTCTATCCAGCCTTGCCCACTGCCAGCGTGCCGCGCAGCCGGTAGGCCCTCCTGTCGCCTATCCGCCAGCCGTGCAGCCTGTGGCCGCGCCCCTAACGTATGCAGCGCAGCCTGTGGCTCCTCCTGTCGCCTGCTCGCAAGTGATGCAGCCTGTAGCAGCGCCGTTCACATATGCAGACGCTGTGCGTAGGCTTCCGCAACCATCCTACACCACGCGCTCACAGCCCGCACACCCGGCTGCTTACACTGCACCTTGGGCGGCAGCACCCGTCGCCAATCCCTGGAGGACGCCCGATAACCGACCGATTTGCTACGCCTGCTTCACTCCCGGACACGTTGCTCGCTACTGCCGCCGTCGACCTCAGGCGTTCGGCGACTATGTCCGATCGTCGCAAACCGGCAGCCAACCCTTCGCGTAATACGGGCCGGTCTCGTCACCTCGCTATGCCCCTCCTAACGACCCCGACTTCGTGACGCCGCGCGCACCCTCTCCTCGTCGGCAATCGCCCTCCCCCATGCGTCGCCGGCCGAGACCTGACCAGGAAAACTAAGCACCGCAGTTCAAGAGGCAAGAACTGCGCCATTTTCGAACTGTCTAAGCCCTCGCCCCTCTCCTGCTAACGTGGTCGCAGTAACTGTTGAAGGTTATTCTACTTTCGCCCTTGTAGACACCGGCGCCGCTGTTTCTGTTATTGCCGCTAATGTCTGCCGTGTATTACGTAAAGTCACGACGCCGCTTTCTGGACTGTCACTCCACACCGCAAGTGCACAGCAAGTAACGCCTCTCGCAGCTTGCACTGCAAGAGTGTCCATCGAAGGCATTGTTTACACTGTGGAGTTTATTGTCCTTGCTGTCTGTTCGCATGATGTAATCCTCGGATGGGACTTCCTATCCCGCCATAATGCCGTCATCGACTGTGCACGCGCTGAAGTTGAGTTTTCACCCTTTTGTGATGTCCCATTACTTGACGCTCTTCATCAGCCGCCGAAGTTGTTTGTGCATAAATACACCGATAATCCGCCTGAAAACTTCGCACTTGTTCCGATTTCATGCAACGCCTACACTGACGCTACACTCTTTTTTATGCCTTCCGATATCTTCACGAGTCGTCGAGCTCTGCCGCTGCCTTTCGCAACGATTGACCTTGCCGCCGGAAGAAGCAATATGTTCATACTCAACCCGCTTTCCACAACTGTCACTTTGCTTGCGGGAGAATGTCTCGGCCGCGTGCAGGATCTCGACCCTTCGTCTTTGGTTGATGTCCCGGATGAATACTGCGACCACCCAAAATCACTGTCGACCCTCGAGGAGTCGTCTAAGGATACGTTTTCCAGCGCCATCGCCGACACCCTTACTCCCACCGAACATGCCGACCTGCTTGATCTTCTGCATGAGTTCCGGAATTCCTTCGATGTGTCCCAACCTCAACTAGGCCGCACGTCGCAAGTCAAGCATCATGTTGACACCGGCCTACACCGGCCACTGCGTCAAAGACCATACCGTGTCTCCACTGAAGAGCGCCGCGTCATCAACGATCAAGTCGAAGATATGCTTCGTAGAGACGTTATTCGACCATCTCACAGTCCCTGGGCGTCTCCTGTCGTCCTGGTGCGTAAGAAAGACGGATCTATCCGATTTTGCGTAGACTATCGTCGCTTGAATAAGATAACCCGCAAGGACGTATATCCTTTGCCGCGCATTGATGACGCCATCGACACCCTTCACGGAGCGGAATTCTTCTCGTCGCTGGATTTGCGGTCTGGCTACTGGCAAGTTCCAATGGCTGAAGCCGATCGCCAAAAAACTGCATTTATTACACCTGATGGACTATACGAGTTTAACGTCATGCCCTTTGGGCTTTGTAACGCGCCCGCCACGTTTGAACGACCTATGGATAATACGCTACGTGGCCTCAAGTGGAATATGTGCCTCTGCTACCTCGACGATGTCGTGGTTTTCTCGCACGACTTTCCTACGCACCTCCTTCGCCTCAGGTAGGTTTTGACTTGTCTGACCAACGCTGGCCTGCAGCTTAACCTGAAAAATTGCCGCTTCGCTGCACGCGAGCTCGTCATCCTAGGCCACATCGTGTCGAAGCACGGCGTATTACCTGACCCAGCAAAACTTCGAGCAGTCGCAGAATTTCCCAAGCCGACGACCATGAAGGAACTTCGCAGTTTTGTAGGCCTATGCTCATATTTCCGGCGCTTTGTTCGCAATTTCGCATCCATCATGTCACCATTAACCCAGCTTCTTCGCGGTGACGTGAACCTCTCCTCCTGGTCCCCTGCATGTGACGTTGCCTTCACTACTCGCGCCGTCTGCTCACCTCGCCACCTATTCTTCGCCACTTCAACCCGACGGCTCCTACCGAAGTGCACACCGACGCCAGCGGCGTCGGGCTAGGTGCTGTCCTCGCGCAACGAAAACCCGGCTATTCAGAATACGTTGTAGCCTACGCTAGCCGCACTCTGACGAAAGCCGAAACTAATTACAGCGTGACAGAAAAAGAGTGTTTGGCTCTGGTGTGGGCGCTTGGAAAGTTCCAGCCGTACTTATACGGCCGCCCGTTCGATCTAGTAACTGATCACCACGCGCTTTGCTGGCTCTCCACGCTGAAAGACCCTTCTGGCCGCCTTGCGCGATGGGCACTCCGCATCCAGGAGTACGACATTCGCGTCGTATACCGCTGTGGACGCAAACACTCTGACGCTGACGCCCTGTCCCGCTCACCTTTGCCACCAGATCCGACGTGCGGAAACACGTGCCTCCAGTACTTGTCATCTTTAAATCTTGACTCAATTGCCACCGAACAACGTCGTGACCCGTGGATCGCATCTCTTCTCGAATATCTATCTGGTACGCCCAACCTTCCGGTATCTCGATCCCTCCGACGTCAAGCTTTCCATTTCGCCATCCGCGATCAACTTCTCCATCGACGCAACTACTCTCCTGATGGCCGCCGGTGGCTACTGTCATTCCACGCGCTTTGCGATCGCAGGTATGCGCTTCTCTTCACGACGATCCACAATGTGGCCACGCCGGGGTGTTCAAAACATATGAACGCCTTCGCCATCGCTATTACTGGCGCGGCATGTACAATTTCGTACGCAAATTTGTGCAGTGCTGTCCTGACTGCCAGCGACGCAAATCAACACCGCTACGTGCTACTGGCGAATTGCAGCCACTTCCGTGCCCTGCCAAGCCTTTTGATCGCGTTGGCGTTGACCTCTACGGCCCCCTTCCATTGACATCAGATGGCAATCGGTGGATTATAGTGGCGGTCGACCATCTAACACGCTACGCCGAAACAGCCGCTTTACCGAGCGCTACCGCTCAGGATGTCGCCTCTTTCATTTTACGTCAATTTATCCTTCGACATGGCGCACCTCGAGAGCTCCTTAGTGACAGAGGCCGCGCTTTTCTCTCCGAGGTCGTCGAAGCTCTGCTTTCGGAATGCCACGTCATTCATCGGAAAACGACAGCATACCACCCGCAGACTAATGGGCTAACGGAACGGTTTAACCGCACGCTGGGTGATATGCTCTCGATGTACGTGGCATCTAATCATAGCAACTGGGACCGTATTCTCCCATACGTGACATTTGCATACAATACTGCAATACAAGCAACCACGGGATTTTCACCTTTCTTTCTTCTTTATGAACGTGACCCTTCCCATACAATTGATACTCTACTTCCCTACCATCCTGATGCTTCAGAATGTCCACCTATTTCCGATGCTGCTCGACAAGCCGAAAAGTGCCGCCAGCTCGCCCGTGCGTTCACCTCGGACGAGCAGCAACGCCAGAAAGAAAACCGTTGCACCTCTCTTCCGGATCCCAGCTATGCCCCAGGGTCTCTCGTGTGGCTTGCTATCCCATACCAAACTCCGGGACTCTCATCAAAACTTGTCCCCCGGTACGAGGGGCCTTACACCGTTTTAGAGAAAACCTCTCCGGTTAATTACCTAATTGAGCCAGTATCCCGATCGGATGACATGCGCCGGCGTGCACGTGACATCGTCCATGTTTCCCGCCTAAAACCGTATCATGAGCCTCTCCCTGAAACTTCTTAGGTCGCCAGGATGGCTCTTTTTTTCAGCGGGGGCGATTGTGAAGAAGAAGATGTGCCAGCAGCAAGCAGCATCGCCAACGCCCGGCTCTCTCGGCTCGTGCTTCGGTTCGTTGCTGTGCAGATCGCTGGACGGTTCTTCACGCTGTCTCGTCGCTGCCTTTAACGGCTAATAAACCTCTTCACAACTGTAATATATCACAGCACATTACTGTTGAAACTGGAATGCAGCCATACATATATTTTCTAACGTTGCTTTTTTTAGTGAACACATTGACTTCCAACCACCTGACTCAATTTTATGTGAAAAATTGCGTGGTGCAGCCATGTCATGGTTTTGAGTGCCCACGAGGAATATCTTTTTTGTAGTAAAGGCCGTCAGAAGACACATGCGAGAATAGCTGGTGAAACAATATGTTATATGAGTGGGCATATTTTTTATTTCATAGTTGCATAATTTCAAGAACTTGTCATACATTGTATGTACAGCTGCAAGCTGACCTTTCTTGCCTCTTGCTGTGTGTGTGAATTGATTGTAGTGCGGCGATCACTCAACAACCATGCAGAGAGGCTCAGAAAATTTTTTGTAACATATAATGCTAAAAGTGGGTTTCTTGAGACCTGAGCAAACAGCAACTTACCAAGATTGCTTGGTCAACTTCAAAACGTAATATAATGTTCTCACCAAGTGCCGTAGACTTTGAGAAATATGGGAGCACAGAAATATGCCCATATTGATATGCTGTTCGCATTGCCTAGCACAATATTGACATGAATCCAGCATGGCTTTTTGGTGTATATTATGCATGATAGGCGTACTGTACTGATTTTATAAACATGCCCGTCTATCTTGGCTGTTATATTTTGCGTGACTTGTATATTTTGTATATTTTCATCATTGTAATTTTTTTATTTTTGCTACTTCTGAAACAACGTGGTTAGATAGCAGAAAATCATTGCAGCCTTGTTTATAGCTCATTCATCAAGAAACAAGTGTTTTTTTAATACAACACCTGTTGTACAGGGTGGCCCTACTTGGCAACTACACATTCAACTACTTTGCTGACGGCAACTGAAGAGAAACTCTGGGAGTAGTTTGTGCTTTGTACTCATTCAATAACTACCAACATTCTTCACATTACTGCAAAACTACTTTTACATTTTTCACTCCAATTGTGATAATTTTGCATACTACGTATAGTTCTAAAGTAGCAGCTGTAAAACATTCTATGTTAATGAAGGCAAGAAGATTTATCTTAAATGAGGAGGGTGAATAAACAAAAGATAGCAGTGCTAGTTTACCATTGTCAAGTGTGCTTGGTCAGTGAGGTCTTGCGACGAATTAGCTCCTGTGTAAAGTACATGCATTGCTCCGCCCTTCGGAAAGGTTGTCAAGCTTCACCGAGCAACTTATCTTTGTGAATACTTTCTCAACTTTAACAGATTGTTCAGTTAGCTGATCATTTTTTTCAACTCAAACAGCTTTGAATCCACTTTTTTTCATACTGCAGTTAGGGAGTGGAACCACCTAGACACAACTGTAGATAGTGCAGCAAACATCAAATCGTTATATACGTTTTTTGATCCTCACTACGGTGTGCTGTCGGGTAAGGTAATCGGTTGCTGACCCGTAGGCCACGGGATTGAGTCCTGGCTGCGGCGGCTGCATTTTCGATGGAGGCGAAAATGCTGTAAGCCCATGTGCTCATGGGTTCACGTTGGAGAACTCCTGGCGGTCGAAATTAAAGGAGCCCTCAACTACGGCGTCTCTCATAACATTACGTTGGCTTTGGGACTCTAGACCCCACATATCAATCGATCAGTCAATCATTCTTTCGTGACACGATAAAGAGTAAGCCCCGATGAAACAAAAAAAGTTTCATATTATCACTGACGACTATGATACTGCCTAAAGAATACAAATTCAGGGGGAAACTGTTGGATTTTGCTATTTTGCGATAAGTGAAAGTTAACAATTTCTGAGAGAACATGCATGTATGCACAGTTGCATGCCACTATTTTTTACAACCCTTTCTTCAGGAAATACATTTCTGCCTGTATTTTTTTTTTTTCAATGAAGGAAGCTCTGTGATTGGAGATATGTTCAGCTTGCACACCATTGCCCGTTTTCCAAAGACGAGGTCATCGCAAGTGCTTTGCCACGTTATCGATGCAGTGAAATGATTCACATTGGAGAGGAACGGAATGTTCTTGTACATGAGTGAGGGGAAAGTCTTGATTGTCTTTGTGTTTATGTTGTAGTCACCCACAACAAATATTGGCGGGGGTTGATTCCAGGTCAATGCGAGGCGAAGGAAGTGCGTGATGTCTTTGGAAAGCGCAGTGGGCAGCAAGCCATTGTCCAACTTTGCGGCACGCCATTCACCAACTTCATCGGAGGTACCCAATATTCGTATGTGCACTGTAGAGGTGTCAGCATGCCAGTAGATAGCTATTGCCCCACTCGGTTGTCTCTGTGAGTACCACAACAGTACTGGTAATGTACAACTTTTATGGGTTGTTTGAAATTTATACATGCTTGATTGAAGCAAAGTAGAGTAAATGCTCAAGGGTGGGATGGTGATGTATGTCCTTCACATGAGAGGCGAGCAAGAGAACATAGCTTGATAAGAAGTGTAGCTGCTCAGTGATGGCGTGGCACATGGCAGTTTCGAGTTTATGAAACTGCAACTGATGAAACTCATCTGCTAGTGCTCTGTCCGATTTAGGTTTCCTGAGGCAAGATCTTAAGTCATTGTCTACACTGGTAAAACAATGACGCCTGCCAATGTCTGTTGCACGAATCTGTTCTACGCATATCAATCTTTCTGTTTGCTTGCCCAATTTTATGGCATGCAATCGTTTGCGTGATCATGCTACTGCTGACGATGTCGCTTAGTGCAGGAACGGGCACCTAAAAGCTGCGCTATCAAACTGCCTTGGCTAAACTTGTTTATTCGTTCTGGGAGTCCTGTGAGATACGGCAAATCAAACTACCTAGAAAGTTATTTCGGACAGTACCACAGCATAATAGGTGCTGTATAATTGAAACCCTGAAATAAACATCTCCTAATCTGGCTGTTGCAAACAAACATACTTGGTAAAAGTGACATAAGGAGGAATTTGGTGCAATCTGTTGTTCTCAAAACCTTCTATTGCGATAGCAATTATATGGACACCGTCGGCTGGATTTCGTCGCCGGCGTGAAAGTGGGTGTCGGCGTCGATGTTGTGCACCGTATATGTATACGTATC
Organism: Rhipicephalus microplus; assembly: GCF_043290135.1. Lineage (NCBI taxonomy): Eukaryota > Metazoa > Arthropoda > Arachnida > Ixodida > Ixodidae > Rhipicephalus > Rhipicephalus microplus. The sequence goes on along the minus strand of NW_027464611.1, from coordinate 3,631,678 downwards.
TGTACAGGGTGTCCTACATACCTTGAGCTAGAGTTTAAAATACACCGGAACACGTATTTACGACGCGACCAAACGCATGTTGCTCACCGTTGCCTGGAGTTATTCACACTATTTTTTGTGTTCTCAAATATTGTTCAATTAGCTATGTTTATTTAACTATATTCTCAAGAAACGAAGATCGATAAAAAATTTCTATGAGAAAGTTGTAGATCGTTTTGCGAAATGTCTGATTAAACAGTTTTGATCTTTATATCTGTTAAGTATTAGTGTTTTTATGCTAATTACAAATGCCCGCGAAATACAAAAATACCCGGTGACAAACCCACTCGTGAGCAAAAGCGCTCAATGATTCTAGTGCTCCCTAACGTTCGGCGTACGAACGACCTAGCATTCACCCCATTGTGCTGTCTCGGCAGGGTTGCAACGATGGTGGTGGCTTTACGATGAACACGTTCTTCTATCGGCCAAAAAAACGATAACCACTCTGACTGCTTATTGCTGTCATGAACTGGGGCGAGAGAAGCGAGGCAGCAATATCCGCAATTTGGCGCATTGAGCTTGCCAGAGCTCTCATCTCTCACGCGTACTTTGGCACGCGTAGATAATAAGGGCTTGCACGTGCGATCAGGCGCCCTTATCTTGCAATGGGGAGTATCGTAAGTCTTGGCTAACCTTTGGGTTTCTACGGAACCATTCTGTTGTGGTTACCGGGCGCACATAAGTGACTGAAATCGTTGCACAGCCTCTGTTAGCGAAAAGGGCGCGCTTTTCAGACACAGCGAAATAACAACTGAGGTGCTTATGCGCAATCATCTGCACCTGTGAGTACGTTTAGTGCGTCATTTGTGCGCGAGAAACACGGGGCACGTTTTCATCTGCATGCCATTCTGCACGTGACCTTGTGAATTATTGCTATCGCATTCATTGCTTCGCGTTTACGGCAAAGCTGTGACATTTATATGTCAAACAATCACCCTCGTTATTTCGCTCGTTACTAGCTGCCCTAGATCCCGAAGAAAACGCGTGCCCCCCCCCCTCCTCCTGAAAAGCTAGTGCACGTAATTAATCCAGCTCATGACCTAACCTTCTATCGAAGTGAATTCGGTCTCGTTGAAAACCACCCCACTTATGCACATCTCTGTTTATTTGCACTACCTCATAGCCTTCCGCTCGACTCATCTGCCATATCTTTTTGTTTGCATCGACAACCACTCTTTGCAGCTCGCCGTTACACACCGGTACCTTCTGTATTGTTCATATTACTTTCTGTACCTGAGGGGATATGGTGCCCATCTCACCAACCCCTCTCGACAGTGTAGTAGTTAGTCTTGCGGAATATTCATTTACAACATTGTTTAGATCACCCGCAATGATCACGAGGTTTCTTCCATTACCTTTATCTGTGAGTTTGGCGCTCGCTTGCCTAAACACTCCTTCCAGCGTACGTTCTGGGAACATACCTATTGAAACCTCCTTGTCGCCTCTCACCCTATCTTCCATGGCTTATGCGCATCATTTTAAATTCAAGTCCCCAGCGATTATCACATGCTGTGACTTTTCTGCTACAGTGTCCCGCAGCTGGAGGTTACTTGCGTTTGTACCACCAACTGCTTTGTCCCCTCCCACCCCCCCCCAACTACTTAGTGCTGTGACACAGCGCCACCTATTATACTGTTCGGGAGATACTGCTGGTTACGCCTGACGCGAAACAGGTTAGACTGAGAGGAGCTTCGCTCCTAAACATTGCGTGAGGATAAACTCAGGCTGCTTGAGCAGCAAGCAGGTGTTCTACCAAAGAGCCACGTGTCTGCTTAGTAAAACGGTGAAAATAACGGGACCTGCTTGGAAAGGCAGTGAAAATAAAATCATGCTCTACAAACACACGCATCTTCTATACAAGCTTTCTAACTCCACATTGAAAGTATCCATCCAAGGAATGGTAGGGAGGCAAAAATTCAAGCTTGAGGTGAAAGATTCCGCAAACAGTGCTTGTGCTAAGCCGACGTTTTGACATGCGTACTTGTGTTTCCCGAGGCTGTTCGTTTTTTTTTTTTTTTTGAGGAAGACAAAGTCCGCTTGTCGAGACATCAGCTCTGTGCAACCCCTGTTTACAGAATTCTTTCATGCAATGTCACAGCAATATTGCTTGATGCAAGCGTAGTTTTTCATCGAGCGTCAGAAAATGTGATTATCTTTGCAACTTTTTTGTTTGAAGCCAGCCACTTATCACAAAAGGCATACACGCTATACATGCTACAAAACACAGGATGCAGCCACGTGCGAACGCTTCTTTGAGACAAGCCACTTTAAACTTTATCAATTACAGAGCAGTAATCAACAGTTTAAACTTCTCCAGTAACACCTTACAAGGAAATGTATACAGTGTTTGGTTGGAAATACGCGCTAAGGACAGGTTATTGCTATGGCGTTCAACTGCTAAAGTGAAGCTAAATTTTTTAGTCATCAAGTCTGCCACCAAAAGTTAGGGCTGATGCCTTAAGGTGGCGGGCGAGGGAGTATTGGTCAGTTGTCATTTCATGGTAAGATCCCATACTACGTGAAGCCAAACAGGCAACAAAAGAGTATCTTTGATTTGCAATAATGAGAGTAGCTGGCGCTTTCTTACGTTTCCACGTTTACGTGGAAACCCTATAGGGTTGATGGCGGGATTACCGACACCATAGCTCAGTGATGGACTACCGGACGCGTTATTCTGAGGTCGTAGGTTAGGATCCTGCTGGTGGCCAGTCATTTTTTCTTTCAGTTTGCTTTCTTCACATTGTCATTACAAAATTTTTTTATAATACCTGTTATAGTCTTCCTGGCCTCACTGTCCATTATTTCTCAATATTAACGGTTAGAAGAGAATTGAAATACCTATAAAGTCCCATAAGTCCTCTTCCCAGCGTGACCACTGGTTTATTTTCACCGTACTGAACAACGAGTGAAGGTATAACGAAAAGAAATAGAAACCGGCGAAAACAGTGGAGCACTGACAGCTATCACCGTAAACCGAAGGTTCGGGGTATGATTCACGGTGACGCAGCCCTTAGTTCTAGCATTTCTTTGCCCTGCCCTGAAAACAAGAATGAAGATATTGCACGTCCCTTTGGCGTTAGTCTCGCTTTATTGAGGATGGGCATTCGCCAGTCGACATTGTTGCCTTTACCCGATAGCTTAAAGAGCTCATTTCGCACAAATTATGGCAAACTCGTATCTGTGATGTGAATTCGTAAGAGAAAATTGAATCTTTCCCGCAAAAAAACGTTTCGTAGTTAAAAAAGACTATCGTCTTTAAAAGAGAAGTGCTGTCCTGCGCGTAACACAGCACATTCGCAGCGAAAGCTATAAGAGCGGCCTTTGAGGGCATTTTTAAGCACTGTTTGGCCAACTGCTACAAGCACACTTGCCGTGTACCCACAATGCCACAAATAATAATTTTTGTGCCATAAGCCAGCGTTCACTATGCTATCATTCGTTATTCTTCAGAGAAGCGTGGTATCCGCTACACACATGCTAGGTATTTTGTGCAATTTTGTATGCAATAGCTGGCGACGATCACGAATCATGATTGAAGTGGGCATGTGCCACAGTTGTTAGGTGATCAAAAAGAAGTTTCCTAATGGGCTTGAACATTCGAGGACCCAATCGTTCCGCAATTAGTATTGTGTGACGCCTTGTTGTACCATTGATGTTCTAAAACACTTTGATGTTCTAAAAGCCTGCCTAGGACCAGCCTGCCTAGGACCGTGGCGCAGTGGTAGCATACTGGACTTGCACGTGACAGACCTGGGTTCAAATCTCTTTGAGGCCCTTAGTGTTGTTTTATTTACCGATTTTTTCTTGTAATAATGGTTACAGACACCAGCGGCAGAAAACTGCAGTGCCGCGCATGCCCCGTGTTTTGATGTCATAAAAGCTCTCGGTTTAAAGTACATAGAATGCGAAAAAGGTATGAAGAAAAACAGAAACAAAGGGAAACAAGGCAGACAACCCAGCTGCGCTGCTCTTTCAGCCTCAGCCTCGTACTTGTGGTACGAAGCTTTCTTGGGATTATATTTTTTTTACAGTGATTGCTGTTATAAAATCAAAACTTAGGTCACGTGCGGCGCTGTCGCTTTCTGCCACCAGTCTCCATAAACACTATCGCATAATAAGAAACACCTAGTACAAAGGACACAGTGGGTCTGGAGCCCGAGTCTGCTGCGTGCCAGCGCAGTATTCTAACTCTGAGCCATGCCGGTGCTTGGGACTCGTTCGCGAACCTGATTTAGGAAGGCTCCATGGCGGAAACTTTATGTGTTAATGTGAATAATGAAGCGTTTAGAACAACAAAATAGCATCTAGGCGTCAGACAATGCGAATAGCATAACCAGTAGGTCGCTCAATGCACCAACTCATTAGAAAATCTTGTTCCTGATCACTTATTAACTGTGACGCATGCCCACTTCAAGCATAATTCCTCATCGTCATCAGCCACTGCATGAACAATTGGCAGAAAATTACTTGCAAGTGTTTAGCGGATACCACGCTTCTCGGAAGAATGAGGAAGAATAGCATAGCGAAAGCTGGCTTACTACCCAGAAATTATTATAATTGATGCCGTAGTAGGAACTAAGCAAGTGTGCTTGCAGCAGTTACCTAAAGAGTGTTTGTAATAGGTTTTTAAAGGCCGCTCTTGTAAATTTCGCTGTGATTGTGCTGTGCCTTCCGCGCAGGCCTTGTGTTTTTTTCGCTCGGTCAATGTATATTCTACCGGTTACACAGCTTTGCGCTGCCTTCAAAATCACAAGCACTGCAAACTATGCGCACCGGTCCAGGTTTGGCGCTGCCTCCATTATCTGCAAACAATTACACCTTTACAGCCAAGCAACAGTGTCGTATAATTACGTGACAATGATGTTTCAGTTTCAGTTTCAGTTTCAGTTTTATTGAGCATTTTCTTCACAGAGTTGCGAAAAAGAAAACGCAAGGATAGGAGCAAAAAGCTGCTATATTAGCAGCTTGACGAGGCTCCTACCCCTTTTCACTTGGCATTACAGAATCAGCAGAGCACAAAACATGAAAAAACAATTTGACGTCGATTTTCAAAACTTCAATAAATAAAAAGAAAATGCATCAAAATTACATCAGTTTCAGGTTTACATAAAATAAGCAAACCACATAGAGAGAAAAACAACAAAAAACAAAAGAAAACAGTGTGCGGCCAATCATGAAACAATGCACACGTTGCTAAACGGCTACCAAAGTATTACAACATGATTATACAACGTTTACAACACTGGGTATGCGAAAAGCACGAGTTTTAGTGCACAAGGGAAACACTGACGAGTGAAATGTTGTATGTTTTACTCGTAAAAAAAAAGCAACGAAAAAAATGTCAAAGAAAGCAAACATTATACGATGCCATGTTACACAAGCACTATTATAGGGTGTTTCTTTTACATATAGTACTGTAGCCGGACAACTAGAAGATGCTAAACTACACGGCGCCATTTTGGATGAGAAGGTTCTTAAGTTGTTTTTTATGTATAATAAAGATGTCGATGTTTTTATTTTCAAGCAAGTTAAAACAAGCTGGAATACAGTGTTCAAGTCTTCTCAAACCGTGATTAGTTCGCGAATAAGGAACAAACCAGGAAGGCCTTTTCCGAATGTCATAATAGGATTGTGTATTTTTCCTGAGGTTACACAGTTTAAGAAAACAAGCATTGTTTGATAGCAAGCTTTGTTTGTATTTCATAATAAGGTTGAAACTGTGTATGTGATCGATCGGTAAAATCTTATATTCTCTGAATAAATGACTTGTATGTGCGTCGTATGGTACGTTTGCAATATGACGAATCGCTTTTTTCTGCAGTAAAAATATTTTGTTCCGATTTGCTTTAGATGTATCTGCCCACACTAGACTACAATAGTTTATGTGAGATGAAAACAACGTATTATAGAGTAAAAGTTTAATGTTTGCTGGAAGTATCTGTCGAAGTTTAGAGAGAGCACCACACGTCCTAGCTATATTTCTAGTTACTTTATTAACGTGTTCATCCCAATTAAGATTTTCATTAAAAATTATTTTAATGCTTTTTAATAGCTTTCGCTATGCTATTCTTCCTCATTCTTCCGAGAAGCGTGGTATCCGCTAAACACTTGCAAGTAATTTTCTGCCAATTGTTCATGCAGTGGCTGATGAAAATCTTAATTGACAAGTTTTCGTGGTATCTGATGCAAAATGGACCTCAAACATTACCGTAATTAGGAGATGGTTTTTCGGAGAACACGTGTTGATACCACCGACAGTGAATTTTCGCTTTTGGTGAGGCATTCAACCATTTTATCCTAAAAGACCCAGGTTGAAAAAATCGTAAGGCGACCAAATAGAATTCACTTGGATGCGTGCTTAGGGCAAACGCCTATCTGTGTTTGCATGCCCTGGTGTCTTTTTTTGAGGCTAAGGAGACATAAGATCTCTTCGATTTGGCTTGCACTGCCTGCACTAGTTCCTTAATGTGTCAAAGCAGCGCCAGCGGTGACGTGGGTACGCCACTGGTTCAGCAAGTGCTTGTGTAGCCTCGACACTACAGCGTGGCGGCTGCTGCCAAAACGAAGATTCAAGTGCAGGTATGAAGTTCTTCGAATAGCCAACGCGGCGTGTACCGATGGTGTTGTTTACCAAAACACTGCTGCGAGGGCTGTCTTCATGCCATATAAAGAAAACTACTGGACAGCGTTCATGATTCCAACAAGGATGATCTGTACTGTAACAGAGGAGGTGTTGGCGGGGTTTGTGTTGGTCTTTTGCTCGGTGTACGTGAAAATGTCAGTCATGTTCTCAGGTACAGGAACGCTGTCGGACGATTCCATTAGTATGATTTCATGAGACTGTTCATACTGTCTAGAACGATAATTTAGCGGTTTAGTACTCTATTCTGTACTGTCGGCCTTCTAATCAAGTGCGTGCGAGGCCATGGAGCAATAAAAAGCAAAAAATTGCGGGGGTTCTTTGTCCAAGAGAGCCACTTTTCTTCACAGTATATCAATATAAGACACGTGAGCAAGCTTCCTTCAATACATATTTTAAAACAGCCTTTTTAAGGCTTCCTATCGCATCAGTTTCACACTTTCGTAAAGAGGAGGTGAGTGCGCAGCTTGCGTCTCGAACTGCGTCTTTATTACTTTAACCTTTTTCTTTTTTTCTACGATTCTTACTGCAGTCAACCAGGGTGGCTTTTTCTGCTCATGAGACACACATGTAACAGAATCCGTCCTAATAGCTGCCGATAAGGCATGGCTAAGATTACCCGTCCGTGGCACGAGCTTTACTTAAATGTTTGCACGCACGCACTGAACAACACCCAGTGTCGTCTACTCCAAGCTTGGGAGGAGCAAGGGGCGCACGCCACGCTGCACCTCCTTTTGAGCAAGTGCTGGCCGGCAGAGAACTCGGGCAGCACTACGCTTGTACCGCGACAAAACGAGGAAGCCAGGGCAAGGCGCGTGCGCGGCACCAGTAAATCGAGGAGAAGGGTGCTGCACCTGTTGAACTGGTGCCGCCGCTGTAGCTAAATCGAAAAGACCTCTAAATGACTTCACGGGCTCCACGTCAGTGAGGTCGCTACCGTTATAGTTGGTTGTAATACGGCATGTCAAAAAGAGCAACAAAGTACGTCAGCCTTTGAACTGCCTCAATCTGAAAACTGCAGTGCCTATGCGCGTCCTTTCCACGAAAATGTTGAAATAGAAGAGGGCTAGCGTTGTTGCGGCAGTGGCTGTGGAGGAGAATGAAGCCACTCAGAAAACTTTTTTTTCTGTTAGAAATATTTCAAACTAAAGCATTCAGCATTACCGCCATATTAACCAAAGAGGTTTCACTAACATCTACCTTTAAGCCGGGGTGAGGCATCAGAAAGCAGCGGATCTTCATGAAACATGTCTTTAACTTCTGCCGCAGCTGTCGCAGCTCTTCGTCCTCTATGTCGTCGAAGCGGCTGTCCAGGAGTTGTTGACCACCTTCCAAGCCATAAGGCATCTCGTACGCACACTGCCAGTCACGCACCAGAAACAGCAAGCTCTGGAAGGGCCGTGCACATCCCACCTGCACATCACACAGTTTTTCACCCGTTGTATTGATTAACGAGGCTAATTGTTTCACTTACAGTTGCATGAATTCACCTCCAGCACTGAAGTATGGCAGGCGCATGTTTTCCGCAGTAAAGACTGCAAGAAGACTCTAGTGCACAGTTGTGCTAGCGGAAACTAGGACTACAGCTTCTCATCAAGCCTTGACGGATTGGCCCCTGAGGTGTCCCGCTCTTATGCTCGATGGCAACGCTTCCTTTTGGGGTAATGGCAGGCACATATCTGTATCACCAAACTGCAGATATGCATTGTTACTTTGACACTTCGATGAATCTAGGGTTGTTAAATTTGATAGTGTACCTCATATTGATACCATAGTTTGCCACGTATTCACAAAGCTTTTTTTATGTTTTTAAGCATGTCCATCAGCTTTTGCTCAACGTAACTCCTGCGCAATTATTAGCCGCTCATCACTACTGGTTGTAGTATAGAAGTTTTCGGCAAATATGTGCGTGATCTGGCGTTGTGCACAACACAAGTTTCTGAGTTTTTAGGCCCCTCTCAATTTATTAAGCTTTATCATTCAAAAAATTGCAGTATTTCGACGCACAGAACAATACATTGCACCACATAAAGCTGCAAAGACGACCATAAAGGCAAGCGCGACCGCTATAGAAATTCATGTGCTATAAGTATCCCACTAGCTGACTCATGACGGCAAAGGAGTCTCAAATACTGGAAACATAATTTCCTGTGATAAGTTCGTATATTCTCTGGATTAAATCTGCAGACTATAATACCCAACTTATGAGTGCAGTATAATCAGGTTGACACCAAAAGCGCAATCTCACGGCTCCGATCATTAAGAACACAAGGCAGATGGCTATTCGTGCAGATGACTGGTGCATCAATCAGGATTTATTCTTGATGAAAGAAATCTACCAGGTGCCGAAGTTTATATCTGTTCCTCGAAGTGCTGACGAGAAAAAAATGGCAGATCCCACGTACAGTGGAAATCGATGATATGCGAAGCACAAATGAGGAAGTTTTATATGTACCTCTAAAACCACCCCAACGTTACAGCGCGGAAGTAAATTATTCCGTACATGACTTTCATATCATGAATATCTCGTTTGCGCCTAGCATATGTGTTTGTCGTCCCTTCAGGTAAAGTAATACCAAGTTTAGTGCATGTGAAGCGAGCCAAATGGCTGCGCGGATGCTATGAGCGTAGTCAGTGTAATGACATGTAGTCATGTTTTACATGACACGCATATGGTGATTATCATGTTTGGACGTGTCATATTTACCTTAGCGGTCTAAACAGGCCACATGATATCAAATTTTATATATGTGGAGCTCCCAAAATAGCCACGAGCACGCTATGTGCGTAGTATGTAGTCATGTTTTACAAGACAAGCATGTCGGGATTATCATGTTTGGACGTTTCATTTACCTTTACTGCTACTGCCTGCACACGTCCCATTATACCATATTTGGTATATATGGAGCTAGCAAAGTGACCACGAGCACGCTATGTGTGTAGCATGTTATGTTTTGATGACACGCATATCGGGATTGCCAAGTTTTCAGGTGTCATTTACCTCCGCCGTCTATTAACCTCTCGTGATACCTAGTTTGGTATGTGCGAAGCTGGCGGAACAAACGCGAGCACGCTTTGAGCGTAGCGTATAGTCATGTTTTACATGAGATGCGTGTTATGATTATCATATTTGGAAGTGTCGTTTATATACACGTCACAAGACATCAAATTTCGTATACCTGGAGCTAGTGAAACAGCCACAATCACGCTATGAGTGTAGCTTGTAATAATGTTTTACATAATACGCATGTCGTTATTATCATGTTTGGATGAGTTATTTACACCTTCGTCGTCCATTCACCTCAAGTAATACCGAATTTCGTCTAAGCGAAGCTAGCGCAACGGCCGCGTGCGCATCTTGAGCGTGGTATTTTGTAATGTTTTTTACATGACAAGCATAATATGATTTTCATGCTTGGACGTGTCATTTACCTGCCTCATCTGTTTGTTCCCGTATACCTAAATTGCTATATGTGAATGAAGCTAGCTTAACGGCCCTGAGCTCATCGTGAGGATGGTATGTTTTCATGTTCTTGCATGACACGCATGTCATGATTATCATGTTTGCACCAGTCGTATACCTTCTTGATACATTCACGTCCCTTAACCAACTTTGGTGTACGTGAAGCTAGCGAAATGGCGGCGAGCGTTCCATCAGCGTGGCGCGTAGTCATGACTCACATGGCATGCCTGTCAATATTTTCACGTTAGGGTCTCTCACGTTCGCAATGCAGTCATACCACCTTTATGTCATGTGAATGAAGGCACTGCAAGAGTACCAAGACTATGAATTGTATAGCGTGAAATAAATGACATACATGTCATGATTCTCATGGTATGCTTAATCAGTTTTGCTCGTCATACAGTCTTGTTATGGCATACTAATTTTGGTATAGGTACCATTATCCAAACGGTCAGGAGAGCTAAAAGTCGTAGGCGGCTAGATAGATAGATAGATAGATAGATAGATAGATAGATAGATAGATAGATAGATAGATACGACTTGTAACAAAAATTCGCCAAGAGACGCTTTGCATTCAATACATTTTCTCGATCAACTTCACATCCTTAGGTCCCGGGGCACATTGAGCCACTTATTTTAAGAGAGGGGGCAGGGGGTGGGTGGGGTGGACACGTTACGTAACACAATAGGGTACTTGGTCTTAGCTATTTGTGTTTACTAGGAGAGAAACCCATTCTTAGCCTAAAATATTCCGCTAATGAGTGCTCACAATCGATTTAGTCATTTGTCCTAATTGGTGATAGGTGGTAAAATACAAGCACTGAAGTGAAGGGAGGGTGCCAACACAGACTTAGGGGGGGGGGGGGGGGGAGGGTGTGTGATCGCACCTGCCATTCCGCTCTGGATCAGCCACTGCATAGCTCCTATATTGCGCAGCATGGTCATCGCTCTAGATGATTTAAGCGTGAAAAACGATCAGTAGGTAAAGCTGGCACGATGACAGCAAGTTCCAAGTATGTCATATAGCTGACAAAGTGTGTTCATCCAAAAAAGTTTCTTTTGCGTTATTTGATTGTATCCAGTGCTTAGTTATTATTGCGAGGAGTGGCTGCCCGAGGACAAGTGCTGAAAAAGGTAGCGCCTCATAGTCACGTAGGCAGAATTTTTTTTCGGGGAGGAGGGGACAAACCTTATGTCTGCTTGCGTTGGTATGTGTGTTTGTATACATACGTAGGCAAAGTGGGAAGATTTTGGGAAGGGTTTGAAACCCCTTATTTACTACATCCCTGGAGCCTAATTTTGTCTGATTTTATCATCGTAAAAGAAAGTACCAGCTTACAATTAAACCATTCTTCCTCAAAGGCTGCTGCTTCAATAGAAGACTATGTCTAACAGCACAGGGCCACGCACCAAGCAGTATATGCCAAATTTGGTATTACAGTACGTGAATAGATGACGAAAGTATGTGACTTGTGCAAGCATGATAATCATCAGATGCGTGTCATGCAACAACATGATTACATACCACGATCATGATGCACTCGCGGCCGTTTCGCTAGCTTCACATGTACCAAACTCGGTATTACGTGACGCGAACGAATAACAAAGGTAAATGACACAACCAAACATGATAATCACGACATGCATGTCATGTAAGAACATGACCACATGCCCCACGGATGATGCGCTCACAGCCGTTTCGCTAGCTTCATCTATGCCAAATTTGATATTACGTGACGCCAATGAATGATGAAGGCATGTGACTGGTGCAAACATGCAATCATGAGAAGCGTGACATGTGAGAACATGACTACAAGCCACAGTCAAGGCACCAATATACACTTCGGCATGACGCGGTGTGCGTGCTCGCCGGCGTTCATTTCCTCGTGTCACGCCTGCGTTGCCACGCCAGGTGCGCCCCGCGCTGCGTTGCTTTGTCTCATGCGCGTTTCAGCGCGTCCGGCGTCCCTTCATCACGAAAAGAGCAAGGCGCAGTTTTGTCTGGGTAACGCATCGGCGCAAAATGCAGCATGTCGCATTTCGCAGCAGTTGCCGTCGGACCGCGCCGACGGACACTGGTCGCACCTAACGTCAGACTATAGAGAGCTTGCATTTTGCTAACGAAGCGTCGCTTTGCCCAGCGTGCGCGCGTGTCAACGCTACATTGGAGTATATTGGGATCTTCATGACGCAATCGCGGGCGTTTCGCTAGCTCCACATATACCAAATTCGCTTTTATGTGACGTCAATAAATTATGAAATATATAACTGAAGCAAACATAAAAATCCTGACAGGCATGTCATGTAAGAACATGACAATATACAACACTCATAGCGTGCTCGCGGCTGTTTCGTTAGCTCCGCATATACTAAATTCAGTATCACGTGACGTGAATAAATTACGGGGGTAATTGACACATCCACACATGATAATCGTGACACGGAAGTCCTGTACGGCATCATTTACCTCTACCTCGTAACGTTGTGCTGATTTTGAAGTGACATATCAACGTTTCTTATTCGTGCTTTGCATATATCATTGATTCCCAGTGTACGTGGGATCTGCCAATTTTTATTTTTTGCGATTTAATATCTCCACCAGATGTCACGCGCTACCAGCTCGAAGAAACATGCAAAGAACGCTAACCATTTTCACGAAAATCACACGCGTGGCGGGCCTCCTATCGACGTCCTCACTGCTATCACTGTGGCGAACTTGGGCAGATCTGCCAGCAGTGCACTTATTTAAAGCTAGGATTTCGTGGTTTTTAGGCCGGCTCTCCATCTCTTAGGTTTGGCCAGCGGGCTCTGGAAATTGCAGACTACGTTGCTCAGTAGAGCGGTTCGACGTCTTAGCACCACCCACGTTCTCTGCCACCATGGCGGTCCTCGCCTAATTGTCGCACCTATTCGGGCAAAGTGCAGGGTGAGTCACTTAGCCGGCGTCAGGAACACTAGTCACAGCGACCTTCGGGGGCGATGCTGCTCAGACTGGTCATCCTCATTTACGTGCACTGACGATACCGATGATACGTCGATGACCACATCACCGGCTGATTGGGGCAGAGTTTCCCTAGATATTCCTTGTCTGCTAGATGCTCGTGCAATGAGGACTTTAGTAGACACTGGTGCGAACTATTTCATAATTAAGAAAAACCTCGCCGCTCTTATCAAGAAAGTAATTACGTCTTGGAATCGCACATCAACTCGTACAGCTGGCGGCAATATTGTTACCCACTGGTTATGTGCACGAAAGATTGCAACTACGCAGTTGTACGTTTTTGCTCGTTTGAGCGTTCTACGTCAGTGTTCTTGAGACCTGATTCATTGACATGAATTTTCGCAGGAAGCAGGGTGCTATAATTGCCATTTGACGACGTCTAGTCACGTTCTCAACCATATGCGCCACAACAGCTCCTGCTGGCCCAAGCCACTCCAGCGTGTCTCCTCGCGTCGTTGACGACACTGTCAAGTTATCATGGCGTGGGATAGAGTGATGCATGGTGAATCAGTCGTGGAAAGTAATCACTCGCTTCTAGTGTCTCAGGGTGTCTGCGTAGCGAGACGTCTTGTTGACCTTCATGATCATCACTGCGGCGGTTCTTGCCACAAGCTTTAGCTACGATCACCGGCACCTTTTCTCTGGAACTGTCACCACCTACGCCGACCCAGAAGACGTAGTGTTGCTGTAGCTGAGTGTTTGCCGTTCATCTTCAGACTTTTCACTTATTTTTGCAGTTATACGGAGAACATTGTTCCCTTTTCGGCGGCGATGGAAGTGGACTCATTTGCACGGCCACCCGAGTTGCCGGCGTCAACGCCGGCAGCCTCAAGGAAGCGAAACTGCCTTTCCAGTGACAGCGAGGCTACCCTCGTGGACACTGCCGAGAGCGTCGACAGCTCCGACGACGAATACGTGACCGTCGTGAGCCAGAAAGCAAAGCGGAGGATGCTCAGGGCATCAATGGACGCATCCGCTTGGAGGGCCCCGCAAAGCCCGCCGAGGTACACCGTCCTATTCTTGCATACGCAACCATCCATCAACATGAGACTACTGAACAGGCAAGCTGTATCTTCAGAGCTCGAGGCACTGGTGCCGAACCGTATTAAGAATACCAGAGTGAATCCCCGGAAAAATGCTGTAGCAGTGGACGTCGCTCAAGCGTCAGCGTTGGATTCACTGAGCAAAGTTACCGTCCTTGGCGGCATGAATGTTCACAATATCATTCCGCTAGGAAATCAGGCAACTACAGGCGTCATATACGACATCGATGTGACCATCTCGAACGAAGATCTGTCGATTATTATTAGGCCTGCTAATGATGGGCCCCAAGTACTACAGGTGTGCCGTCTAGGAAAGTCGAGATGTGTGAAGATAGATTTTAAGAGTGATTGCCTGCCGACACATGTTAAGGTGGGTCATTTTCGACATGCTGTGCGACCATTTGTCCCTAAGCCGCTTCAGTGCCGAAAATGTCAGAAATTTGGTCATTTGAGCACCGTCTGTGGAAATCCTACAACATGTTCTCGTTGTGGTGCACCACACTCTGCCGACAACTGTAAGGCTAATTTCTATAAATGCCCAAATTGCCAAGGGTCCCACGACGCCGCATCAAAAGAGTGTCCGAAAATAAGGCAGATTTCGGTTTTTCGGTTTTGAAGAAAATGGTGAGGGACCGTTCGACTCACCAAAAAGCGGTTGCTGTCGTCAGGCGACATCGTTCTCGTCGCCGACGCTCATCTAGAAAGCCTGCCTACAGTATCGTCTTCTGTAAAGCCTCCTTTCGTTGAATCAACTTCACCACCACCGCCGGACAGAAGGAACACGTGCACTGAGAATGCTGGCCCTGAAAAGGAGGTTCTGGAAGAAGCATTGCCATCACTTCCAAAGATAAGCACTGCGGAAAAATTGGAACGTGCACTGGTAGCACCACTTTCTGCATCTCGCCAAGATGAGGTGACAGAGCGTGACCGAGAAATTTTGACGATGATCAAGTCTCTCATCAATGCCATTTGCCCACTTATAGGCAACACGAACACGCCCACAACACGATGCGCAGTGCAAGTATTGGATAACCCGAGTCCAGTGCCTGCCAGCTTCGCATAGACAAAATGGCTCTTTCACTGCCTTCATTCTGAGACGAAGTACGTACTGCGACAGTTTTACAGTGGAATGCCAGAGGACTTAAATCACGGATCTCATGTTTTCGACATTACGTTTTCGCAACAGATTTTCTATATTAGTAATATGTGAACCAAATTTGTCAAAAGCGATAAAGCTTTCTGGCTACGAAGCCTTCACTTCATCGACTTGTGGTGAGCCCAGCAAAGTAAATATATATATCCGCACAAATTTAACGTACATTTCACATTTGGTGCAACTTCATAACGTAAATCAATACGTATGCCTCCGCGTTGCAAAGAAGAAGGTAGCCTTCACACTTATCGGCGCAAACATCTCACCATCTGGTCAGTTCAATGGTAAAAGACTACATGACATCTTGACCGCTACACCTAGACCTTGGATTGTTATTGGTGATTTTAATGCTCATCACTTGCTTTAGGGAAGCACAAATATTGATTCCAGAGGCCGGAAACTTGCTGAATTTGCTTCACGCCACGAACTTAACGTTATGAATGACGGCAGTCCAACGTATTTGCGTGGTTCGAAATATAGCAGTTGCTTGGATCTGGCATTGGTGTCACGGCAATTCACCCAACAAGTGCGATGGTTCACTGATATTGAGACACACGGCAGTGATCATATTCCAACGTATCTGATGGTCACAGGTTTTGCAACCTTCTCCTCATCAACGAACAGAAGAGTTAATTGGACAATGTACGAGGCAAAGGTGGAAGAGGCATGCGATGATGTCGTGTGCGGCCTCTAGGAGGTAATGACAAATGTGATGGAAGAGGTTACGTGCGCCTTTAAATACACAGCAAAGCGTACAGAATTTGATATAGAACTTGAACGACTACGAACGATTTTTAGGTGGGCGGAGAGGAGGTACAGGTGCACTAATTCGATTCATGACATCAGAGACGCTCGACGTCTACAAAAGAAAATACAACGTCGCATGGACAAGCTGGAGGACCAACGGTGGAAGAAATTTTGTGAATCACTCGATCCTCGCAAGCCTATGTCCCATATATGAATGATGGTGCGTGGCCTTGGCTCGACTCCACAACATCGTCCATTCAGCACATTTGCTCTCCATGAAGGCCGCCTGCAGGTTGACGTTACTGAAGATTTCTGCGTGAGGATTGCGGGTAATGTGGTTACCATGAGTGACGAAGTTCTTGGGGATGCTGCCGTAGCACGAGTTTCTGAACTGAATATGCTTTTCTCACTCTAGGAACTGGATGAAGCTCTAGCCACCTGCAGACGATCATCGTCAGCTGGACCGGACGGTATTACATACGCTGCTTTATGCCATCTTCGAAGACGCGGAGGAGACCAGCTATTAAAATGCTACAACCAGTCATGAAACGATGGCGTCGTTCCCGAAAGGTGAAAATGCAGCCGCTTGGTACCAATCCTCAAATCTGGAAAGTCGCCGCTTGATCTAGCATCATATCGACCCCTTGCGCTATCCAGAGGCGTGGGGAAAATAATAGAAAGAATGGTTCTGACACGCCTCAAGTGGTACCTTGAACGCTATAATATGTACTCAGAGGCCATGGCTGGTTTTCGAAGAGGCCGCTCTTCTATTAATAATGTCATCGACCTTGTAACCTCTGTGCAACAACAGAAATACCTCAAGCGTATCTCGGTTGCAATGTTCCTCGATGTGAAAGGTGCATACGACAACGTAACGCGGGATGCCATCTTAGATGCCTTGGCGAACATTGGAATCGGTGGAGAAATGTTTCGATGGATTCGTAGCTACCTACAGAGGAGATCCTTCTTCGTTCTCACTGCGGAAGGCCGCACAGTTGATCATTACACCGGTCGTGGCGTCCCACAAGGCGGGTTCTCAGCCCTACGCTGTTTACCGTCACGATCATTGGCCTTGTACAAAGTCTACCTTGATCAGTGAATATCTCTACATACAATGATGATATATGTATCTGGGCTTCAGCAGTGACACAACTCCAGGTACGCACACAGCTCCAGAAAGCAGCGAGAATAACGTCGACGTACCTCGGCCCTCAGTCCCCAGCAGCTGCGAAGCAACTGACCACGGCGGCGGTCAGATCTGCAACGCAGCAGAGGGTGCTAAGAATCTCTGGATCCGGACAGGCAGCCATTGGAACCTGAACTTGGCAACGTTTAACGCCAGAACCTTATCTATTGAGATAAGTCTAGCTGTACTATTCGAGGAGCTAGAGGGTGTAAAATGGGATATAATAGGGCTCAGTGAGGTTAGGAGGACAGATCAGGCCTATACGGTGCTACAGAATGGGCACGTCCTTTGCTATCGGGGCTTGGCAGACAGAAGAGAACTGGGAGTGGGGTTTCTAATTCACAGAAACATAGCTGGCAACATAGAGGAATACTATAGCAAAAATGAAAGGGTGGTAGGTATCGTAATTAAACTGAATAAGAGATACAAGATGAAGGTGGTAGAGGCTTACGCGCCTACATCCAGCCATAATGACGCTTCAGTTGAAAGCTTCTATGAAGACGTGGAATCGGCCATGAGTAAGGTAAAAACACAGTATACAATACTGATGGGAGACTATAAAGCAACGGTAGGGAAGAGGCAGGCTGGAGACCAGGCAGTAGGAGATTATGGCATCGGTACTAGAAACGCCAGAGGAGAGCTACCAGTAGAATACGCAGAACGCAATTATTTACGGATTTTGAATACCTTCTACCAAAAACGAGGAAACCGCAAGTGGACATGGAGGAACCCTAATGGCGAAAATAAGAACGAAATAGACTTTAAAATGAGTGCACACCCAGGCATCGTGCAGGATGTAGAAGTGGTTGGCAAGGTACGATGCATGGACCATAGAATGGTACGGTCTCGAATTCGCCTAGACTTGAAAAAAGAACGACAGAAACTGATACGCAAGAACCCAATCATTGAGCTAGCACTGAGAGGGAAAGTACAGGAATTCAGAGTGTCGCTGCAGAACAGGTACTCGGCTCTTAGTGAGGAAACCAACCTTAGCGTAGATACAATGAATGATAATCTGACGAGTATTATTATGGAGTGTGCAGTGGAAGTTGGAGGCAGGGTAGTTAGACAGGACACTGGCAAGCTTTCCCAGGAAACGAAGAACCTAATTAAGAAGCGTCAAATCATGAAAGTGTCAAGTACAACAGACAAAATAGAACTGGCAGAGCTTTCGAAGTTGATTAACAGGCGTAAGGTATGCGGTGTAAGGAGGTATAACATGGAGAGAATTGAGCACGCTCTGAAAAATGAAGGAAGCGTCAAAGCAGTGAAGAGAAAACTTGGGATAGGCAAAAGTCGGATGTATGCACTAAGGGACAAAGAAGGCAAAATAACTACCAATATGGATAGGATAGTTGAAATGGCGGAAGAGTTTTACAGAGATCTGTACAGTAGCGGAGACAACTACGACCTTAATACCATAAGAACTAGCAGTAACCCAGATGACACCCCACCATTAATGATAGAGGAAGTCAGAAAAGCTTTGGAGAGCATGCAAAGGGGCAAAGCTGCTGGTGAGGATCAGGTAACATCAGATCTGCTGAAAGACGGAGGACAGATTGTGTTAGAAAAACTAGCCACGCTGTTTACGAGGTGTCTCCTGACGGGAAGAGTACCAGAGTCTTGGAAGAACGCTGACATCATCTTAATACATAAGAAAGGAGATGACAAGGAGTTGAAGAATTACAGGCCGATCAGCTTGCTCTCTGTAGTATACAAGCTATTTACAAAGGTAATTGCGAACAGGGTAAAGAAAACATTAGAATTCAATCAACCAAAGGAACAAGCAGGATTTCGAACAGGCTACTCAACAATTGGCCACATTCATACTATCAACCAGGTAATAGAGGAATCTTCAGAGTATTACCAACCACTATACATAGTCTTCATAGATTACGAAAAGGCGTTTGATTCAGTAGAAATATCAGCCGTCATTCAGACACTGCGGAATCAGGGCGTAGATGAAGTATATATAAACATTCTGGAAGAAATCTACAGGGTATCAACTGCTACCATAGTGCTTCATAAAGAAAGCAAGAGAATACCAATCAAGAAGGGTGTAAGGCAGGGGAACACTATCTCCCCAATGCTATTTACCGCGTGCTTACAGGAGGTTTTCAGAAGCCTAGAATGGGAGCAGTTAGGGGTAAGAGTTAATGGAGAATACCTTAGTTACCTGCGCTTTGCCGATGACATTGCATTGCTGAGTAACTGAGGGGACGAATTGCAACTCATGATTACGGAGTTGAACAGGGAAAGCAGAAAGGTGGGTCTTAAAATTAATCTGCAGAAAACGAAAGTAATGTACAACACCCTCGGAGAGGAGCAGCGCTTCGAGATAGGTAATAGTGCACTTGAAGTTGTAAAAGACTATGTCTACTTAGGGCAGGTAATAACCGCAGAGCCGAACCACGAGATTGAAGTAACTAGAAGAATAAGATTGGGGTGGAGCACATTCGCCAAGCACTCTCAAATTATGACAGGTAATTGCCACTATCCCTCAAGAGGAAGGTATATAACAGCTGTATCTTGCCAGTACTTAGCTACGGAGCAGAAATCTGGAGACTTACAAAGAGGGTTCAGCTTAAATTGAGGACGACGCAGCGAGCAATGGAAAGAAAAATGGTAGGCGTAACCTTAAGGGACAAGAAGAGAGCAGACTGGATTAGGGGACAAACGGGAGTGAAGGATATCATAGTTGAAATAAAGAAGAGGAAATGGACGTGGGCCGGGCGTGTAGCGCGTAGATAGGATGACCGCTGGTCATTAAGGGTAACTAACTGGATTCCCAGAGAAGGGAAGCGGGTTAGGGGGAGACAGAAGGTTAGGTGGGCAGATGAGATTAAGAAGTTTGCGGGTATAAATTGGCAGCAGCAAGCACAGGACCGGGTCAACTGGCGGAACATGGGAGAGGCCTTTGTCCTGCAGTGGACGTAGTCAGGCTGATGATGATGATGATGATGATGATGATGATGACCTCCATGCTCGAGGTCTCACAATTTCCACCGAGAAGTGCGCCTTAGTCCCTTTCACCCGGAAGCCCATGATCTGGTATCCTGTTTCTATCGACAACGTGAACCTTTCGTGTATGAGACGTCACCAATTCCTGGGCATTATTGTCGACAGAGATCTCTCGTGGAGTGCGCACATCTCGCACTTGAAGAAGACGCTCAGCTCTATCACACACGTGATGAGATTTCTCGCTGGTAAAACGTGGAGTACATCAGTGTCGTCTATGCTTCAGCTGTACAGAGTGCTCTTCTTGGGAGATTTGCGGTATAGCACGCCCGTGCTTTCCAAAACTAACATCAGGGTCCTGCAAAACATTCAAGGCCAAGTCCTCCACACATGCTAGGGGCTACCTCGGTGCGCTAATACGTTAGCAACAATTGGTATTGCTAAAGACCATCCGATCATGACTCATATAACTGTCGACACACTCCGGACACATATCCGTCGCATATCCAAAGTGCCTAACCACCACCTTGCTAGCTTGGCGCTAGAAAGACCAAAGGCAGCGTTTTCCAAAGTTGTTGCGGCTAACCAGAATTCCATCTCGTGGAGATTCTCGCCCGCAACCATATCACTATCTCCAGAGTGGGGCATGAAAAGACCGACTGTGCACCTTGAAGTGCCGGGGATATCTAAAAAGGCAAGCCTGTCATCTGCAACCCTCAAGCAGATATCACTGGACCTTTTGCATTTGTCGTATGCTAACCGAATTCATGTTTACACGGACGGTTCTGTCTCGGGAAGTTCGACAGGTGTCTTTGTCGTACCATCTCGATCAATCACTGTCAAATTCAAGACATCACACGTCACGACATCTACGGGATCCGAGCTCGCCGCTCTTCGAGCCGCTGTGGAGTTTGTTACGCAAGAATCCCCTAGTAGATGGGCCATTTTCTGCGACTCCAAGGCAGCCCTTCAATGCGTGCGAAGTCTACGACGAGGACACTACCACCAGATGATGTATCGTATTAATGAAATTCGTCATCGCGCTGCTGATCAAGGACACGACATTGTTTTACAATGGTTGCCGGGCCACTGTGGCATGAGTGGTAACCACCTCGCCGATGACGCTGCCCGATGTGCCCACGATGGAGCGCCCACACTGTTAATACCCTTGTCAAGAGTAGACGCAGCTAAAGAACTTGGTCACATTGCACATAATGCCACGCTTGCGCACTGGCATTCTCCATTTAACTCCAATCATCGCCCTAAGAATCTCAAGTCATTACTCCAGAAACAACTTCTATCCAAGATTTCTCAACGTTACGCTAGAATGCTGTGCCGGCTGTGGACTGGGGTAGCGTTCAGCAAGTCATTCAGCCATCGCATTGGCATGGCGGAATCATTCATGTGCGAAAGCTGCAACTGTATAGAGACTATTGAACATCTCTTGTGCCACTGTGTCCAATTTGATGAAGATCACCGGGCTCTCCAGTGTACCTTGAATAGACCCGATGACCGGCCGTTTAATGAAGCAAAGATCTTAGCAGCCTAATCGCCCAGCACATCAGCACAGAAAGCCACACGAGCCCTCCTGAGATACTTGTCAGCAACTTCATTGAGGGACCGTCTGTGAAACTCGACATTGTGTGTGTGATGTGACATGTGTCTATCTTCCCTCTCTCCTATACTCCCCTCTCCCCCTCCCCATGTGTAGGGTAGCAAACTGGACGCATAGTCTAGTTAACCTCCCTACTTTTCCTACGTTCCTTCTCTCTCTCTCTCTACGCCAACCCAGTTGCTAATGTCACCGAGTGTTTTGCTTCCGAGCCCATCGGCACTGCTTAAGCACCTTTACACTGCGTCGAAATCAGTGCAATGCTTTTTGAAGTCAACAAGCAGCGTTTGAGCGACCTGTACTTGAAATTCTTTACGTGCTTCGCACATTCTTCGAAGATAACGTTAAACGCCATTAAATCAACACACTATTATCACCTACGATGACGCACACTCCATAGGGCAGCAGCCTTATTGTGTTTCGCCAACCGAGCGGCACGTGATTCAAAAGCAGGTTAAAGAAATGCTTCAGGATGGCATTATAGGGCCTTCACACTGCTCTTGGTCGTCACCAGTCGTTCTTGTGAAAAAGGATTATGGCAAGCTTCGCTTTTATGTCCACCACAGGAAGTTGAACAATGTCACAAAATAAGACGTGCACCACTTGGCCAGAGTCGATGATTCTCTGGACATGCTGTGGCGCGTGAAGTATTTTTCGTCCATCGACTTGAAGAGTGGTTATCGGCCAATAGAGGTCGGCGAAGGTTACCGGCAAAAGACCGTTCTTATACCCCCGGGTGGTCTTTAAGATTTCAGAGTGCTCTCTTTCGGCTTCTGTTCCGCTCCAGCAAGCTTCCGGCGAATGATGAACCCCATGCTGGCAGACCTCAAGTGGAAAAGCTGTCTCGTCAACCTCAATGATGTTGTGTTTTTGCAGACATTTGGCGAGCATGTTCTTCATTCTCGGAATGTACTCAAAGCCACACTCAAGCCTGAGATAAGTTTTTTGGTCACGTCGTGAACGCCGCTGGTGCTTGACTTGATCCTGGGAAGCCTGCTGCCGTCACCGCTTTTCCAGCTCCAAGTGACAAGAAAAGTCTTCTATGATTTCTGGGTCCGTGCGAGCATTACCTGCGCTTTATTGAAAATTTCTACAACAATGCGGAACCAGTATTATGCCTCACGCGTTAAGACACACGGTTAGTCTGGGCTGACGAACAGCAGACTGCCTTTTCGGAACTACAGCACCGGCTCTCTTCCTTTCAGTGCTAGGTCATTTCAATGAAGATGCTGACATGAAGTTCACACTGATGCCAGCAATATGGGTCACTGATGCCAGCAATATGCGCCTACAGAAATTCAATGTCACCATGAAGTACAAGTCAGGTAAAAATCAGGAAGATGCCGATACGTTATCAATAGCACCTCTTCGATTCGCGAGTACAGCCGCAGAACAGCACGACGCCTTCGTGGCAACTATCAGCGGGTCGGATCTGATCTCACATTAACAAAATGACACCTATATAAGACTGATTATAAATCACTAAGACGGGGGCACTAGGCACATTGCTCGTCCAATGCCACGAATGTCGCCATATTTTTGCCTACGAAATGGCATAAGATACAAAAGCAACACCGGTGCAGAGAACAAACCTCATCTTCTGGTCGTGTCTGAAGCCCTTCGCGAGGACGTCTTGTTAGCTTGCCGTGATTAGCCCACATCCGGCCATTTGTGCTATTCGAGAAATCTAAATCTGGTGCGACCACTCCACTAATGGACTAAAGTGTCTGACCGCATCAAATGCTACGTGAAGGAATGTCGTGAATGCCAGTGGTGCAAGACACCACCTTTGAAGCCTGCGAGTCATCTACAAATGATCGATCCACCACTTACATCGGTTTATCAAGTGGGAATAAACCTCCTAGGGCCGTTTTCGTTGCAATATTCCGGAAAGAAATGAATTATTGTCGCAACCAATTACTTGACGTGTTAAGCTAAGACGAAGACACTCAGCAAGTCGGCATGGACTTACCGGGGCCGTTTCGACATCGAATTCTAGGAGCAAATGAATCGTCGTAGATACTGACTATTTCACACGCTACGCCGAGACAAAGGCCCTGCCCAAAGGCAATGGCTCTGAGGTAGCAAAATTGTTGTCGAAAACATTGTTCTGCGTTACGGAGCTCCATAGGTACTCATTAAGGATAGAGGCACAGCCTTTACGGCGGACCTGACGCAGGCGATCCTGCGGTACAGCCAGACAAGTCACCGCCGGACCACTGCGTACCATTCACAGACCAATGGCTAAACGAAACGTCTTATCAAGACCATCACTGATATTCTGGCCATGTACGTCGACGTCGAGCACAAGACGTGGGATGAAATCTTTGAATACGTGACCTTCGCGTACAATACGGACGTCAAAGAAGCGACGCACATCACGAGGTACAAGTTGGTCTATGGAAGAAGCTCAGCATCGATGCTCTACGATATGCTTAAAAACGTCGCTGACGAAGAGAACCTCGACGTCACTGTCTACCTTCAGCGCGCTGAAGAAGCTCGTGAACTCGCCCGCCTGCGCATCAAGAATCAACAGGCCATCAGTAGTCGCCGTTACAATCTTCGGCGAAGCTTCGTGTAGTACGCCGACGTGGGCTCAGTGAAAAACTTGTGCTACGGTACTTCAGACAGTACAAAGTAGTTCGAAGCCTCCACCAACTAGATTACGAGGTTGTTTCCGAAAGCATCACGAATTCTGAATGGCGCTTTGCTCGACCAGAAGTCGTTCATGTCATGCAGCTCAAGCCATTTCATGCTGCGCTAAATTGAGGACTGTATTTGGTTGTTTTTCTTGTAGTTTCTCGCTTTTACTTATTGTTTATTGTCTTTATTATTGTACCATCATCTTTTCGTAAAGCATCAGCACCATGCCTTTTTAAAGGGAGGGGCAATGCCACGTTACTTTCCTGAACTTTTGTTATCGCCTCGTTACACTACGTTCAACGAAAACTGCCTCCGATGTTGGACAAGCTGCGAGGCCGTAGTAGATCGTTTTATACTACGTGAACATTACATATTATTCTGGAACTTAGCCCCGCCGTGGCGGTCTAGTGGCTAAAGTACTCGGCTGCTGACCCGCACGTCGCGGGTTCAAATCCCCGCTGTGGCGGCTGCATTTTCAATGGAGGCGGAAATGTTGTAGGCCCGTGTACTCAGATTTGGGTGCACGTTAAAGAACCCCAGGTGGTCGAAATTTCCGGAGCCCTCTACTACGGCGTCTCTCATAATCATATGGTGGTTTTGGGACGTTAGACCCCACAAATCATTGAAACAAATCAATCAATTCTGGAACCTACGTCGCCTCGATAACGCTAGAATATTCGATGGCAAGGGTATGAGTGCCGACACGCGTCGCCGCTTGTCAGTAGATGAGGCCCTCCTCGCTGCTACAACGCTCTGCTTGCCGCTATCAGTGCCGGCTTCTTGCTGTGCGCTCACTTTTATACGCGAAGCATTTCTTAGCGAACTTCGGCGACTTTGAACGTATCTATCTATCTATCTATCTATCTATCTATCTATCTATCTATCTATCTATCTATCTATCTATCTATCCAGCTATCTATCTATCTATCTATCTATCTATCTATCTATCTATCTATCTATCTATCTATCTATCTATCTATCTATCTATCTATCTATCTATCTATCTGGCCGCCTACGACTGTTAGCTCTCCTAGCCGTTTCGATAATGAAGAACGTATGATGAACGTATTTGACTAGTAATAACATGAAAATCATGATATGTATGCCATGAACGCAATGATTTACATTCTAATGGTCCTGCATCTCTTGCGGTAGTTTCCTTCACATGGCATGTTGCAAAGCTGGTGTGGTATGACATGATGGCATGGCGAACACAAGCGACAGACCCTAAGACGAAAATGATGACATGCGTGTCACGTAACATGGCTACATGCCACGCTCATGATGCGCTCGCGGCCGTTTCGTTAGCGTCACATATACCAAATTTGGTATTACGGTACATGAATGGATGACGAAAATATGTAACTCGTGCAAACACGATGATCGTGAGATTTGTGTCATTTAACAACATGGCTACGTGCCACGCTCATGATGCGCTGGCGGCTGTTTCGCCAGCTCAACTTATACCCAATTTGGTATTGCGAAAGGCGAACGGATGAACAAGGCATGATACTGGTGCAAATATGATAAACATGAGATGCGTGTTATGTAACAACATGACTACATGCTACGCTCACGATGCGCTCGCGGCCGTTTCGTTAGCTTCATAGGTACCTAAATTGCGTGTTACGCAACGAGAACAGGCTACATAGATAAATGACACATCCAAACATGATGACCACGTGTTGCGTGTCATGTAACAACTGCATTTCACATGCATGATGCGCTGGCGGCCATTTTGCTAGCTTCACATATGCCAAGTTTGGTATTAGGTGACGTCAATAGACGACGAAGGTATGTGACTGGTGTAAAAATGGAATTCATGAGATGCGTGTCATGTGAGACCTTGACTACATGGCACAGTCAAGGCGCCAATACATTTCAACGTGACGCGGTGCGCGTGCTCGCCGGCGTTCATGTCGTCGCTTCACGGTGGCGTTGCCACGCCAAGCGCCGATGCTGCCATTTATTCCAAGGCACGCGCCATGCTGCATTGTTTTCACGCATGCACGTTTCAGCGCGTCTGGCGTCCCTCCGTCACGAAAAGAGGGAGACGCAGTGTTCTCTTTGTAACGCATCGGCGCGCAATGCATGTCGTATTTCACGCTGCTTGCCGTCGGGCCGCGCTGACGGACGCGGGTCACGCCTGGCCTCAGAATATAGAGTGCTCGTGTTTTGCTAACATAGCGTCGCTGTGCCCAGCGTTTGCGCACGTCAACGCTACATAGGAG
The DNA here is from genome assembly GCF_043290135.1 of Rhipicephalus microplus. NCBI lineage: Eukaryota > Metazoa > Arthropoda > Arachnida > Ixodida > Ixodidae > Rhipicephalus > Rhipicephalus microplus. The sequence continues at coordinate 3,604,962 of NW_027464611.1, read as the reverse complement.
TTTATTGGGCCCTTCATGATGCGCTCGCGTCCGTTTTGCTAGCTCCACATATTCCAGATTTGGTGTGACGTGACGTCAATGGATGACGAGGTATACGACTGGTGGAAACATGATACTCCGGACACGCGTCTCTTGTAAGAACATGACAACCTACCGTGCTCATAGCGTGCTTGCGGCTGTTTCGCTTCCTCCACATATACTAAATTTCTTATCACGTGACGTGAATAGTTGACAAATGTAAACGACACATCCAAACAAAATAATCAAGACACGAAAGTCATGTACGGCATCATTACCCTCCACCTCATAACGTTGTGCTGATTTTAAAGTGACATATCAACCCTTCTCATTCGTGTTTTGCATATCAGCGCTTCCTGCAGGACGTGGGATCTGCTAATTTTCTTTTCACGTAGCCGCAAGTTCAGCCCGAATGAACAGTTTTTTGTTCGACCTGCAGCCTGCTTCCTTCGTCGACGTCACGACCCCTTGAATATATACAAAATATGGTCTTACGTGACGTGAATGGATGAAGAAGGTAAACGACATGTCCAACAAGATAATCATGGCATACGTGTCATGGACAATATGACTACATGCTACACTCATAGCGCGCTCGCGGCCATTTTGCTTACTTCACAAATACGAAATTTGGTGCTAAGTGACATCAATGGATGACAAACGTAAACTCGAAACATAATGTTCATTATATTCGTGACATGCAAAACATGAGTACATGCTATGCTCATACCGCCCTCGCGGACGTTTTGCTAGCTTCGCATATACTGAATTTTGTATTACGTGACGTGAATGGATGAAGAACACAAATTCCAGTTGCAACAAGAGTAATCATGACATGGAAGTCATGTACGGCGTAGTTTAAGTCCGCTCGTAACGTTGTCCCGATTCTAAATTGACGCATTAGCCTTCATCACTCGTGCTTCGCATATCATCGATAGCCACTGTACGGGTATTCTGCCCACGTTTTTTAAATGCGAAGCATTTCTTAGCGAACTTTGGTGGTCCGTCCGTCCGTCCGTTTGTCCGTCAATCCATCCGTCCGTTCATCCATCCATCCATCCATCCATCCATCCATCCATCCATCCATCCATTCATCCATCCATCCATCCATCCATCCATCCATCCATCCATCCAGTAACCATACCGGGCCAAGCACGGCAGCCGAGACCCGCCATTCACGCACTCCGACGAAAACAGAAGAGTCGCGCACCAAGAGCCGATCCATATTGCGTCGCAAGTCAATGACCCACTCCCGATTCCGGACCCGCTCCCAATTCCGGACGCGCTCTGAATTCCGGACTCGCCTCTAGTCTCGCTCCTGCTTCAAGCCCCACTCCTTCTCCTGCGAGGAATCACGGCATCCATCAGAGATGTCCGCTCCTTCCTCATCTATACGATAACCCTACAAGAAGACTTTGCTGAGCAAATCTGTTCGCAAGGAGGTACACGCTTTCTCCGAGCAGCAGCGGGCCCCGGAACGGACCACAACCAAGGTGGCTCCTCGGAAGGTAAGTCAGTTAGAGGGTCCCCCACAGCTTGCTCCGTCCCGCCAATCACTTCCCACTAAATCCTATTAGCTCACCTAATTCTCGACCCTGATCCTCTCGCAGAAATAGCACGCCTACGTCGAGACAGGGAGGCGCGTTGCGAAAGCCTGCAAAAGCAAATGGTCGCACTGGTAGCGGTAAAGGGCACCAGTATGCAGACTGCACTCTACAGGATAGAACGCCACATGGAAATCCTTCAATTTGAGATGGTGGAGTGCATCCAGTCATGTATAGAACGCATGCTCGCACGTACCACCACCGCGGTACCAACTACCAAGACTAAATTTCATCAAATGTCTCGGCCGTCAACATCCAGTGCGAGTGCAGGGCGCTCACACCCTTACACACGTCCTTCCGTTTCCTCCTCCCGCGAAGAAGATGGCATCGCGTGACACGCCACGACTAGTGGCGTGGCAATAGAACTGCAGGGTTTTCCGGCAAAAGCTGAGTTTCCAGCACCAGAACGTAGCCGCATCCACTGACGCTCCTCATCTTATCCTCTTACAAGAACCAAACTGTCCGCCTTCTTTATCAGGCTAGAACGCGCTCTTGGGTGCTTCTCCTCTTGTGGGAGCCCGAGTTTCGAAACATGTCACATGTCGCATGCATACCACTAGTAGGGACATCACTCACCAAATTATCCAAATAATTACGCAAAGCTCAAACAGTGAAAGCTTGTTTCTACTAAATGTGTACAGTTCCCCCCGTTCGCACACGCACTGCTTTCAACGCCTTCTCACGGAATTTGAAGGTTTTAGACAAGTTCGTGTGGTGTGAGGTGTTTTTAACACTTCACATACAGTTTCAGGTTGTGTCAAATCACAGACCAAAGGAACACGCTTGTGGAATGATATTTGTAACATAAGGTATACTTTGCTAACTGACCCAGTGTACCCCACTCGCATTAGAAACAGTATATCACGTGACACCTGCCCTGACCTTACATTTACATGCAATACGGACCCGGTGCACGGTAGTGCATTGTCATCTAGAGGAGCACCTTGGCAGCGACAACTGTACTGTGGCGACAATTCTACCATTCACTGGTGCCCGGAAGACCGAGCGGCATTTACGCATTACAGACTGGGTCAAATGAAGGGGACGTCGCCGGGATCCGCCTGAGGGGCAAGGTTACGAGTGATGGCTTGACTCTCTTTCTGAAAATATAGAGGCCACCACGCACACATTATGTACTACCACCAAAACACCAGATATTGACCCACATTTGCTTCATCTTTGGGGCGCGCGCAGGGGATTGACATGGCGATGGAAACGCCAACGTCTGAATCGTAAACTGACAAAAAGAATAGATCAAATTACGCGGGAATCTGAAGGATGCGCAGCGACGCTCACCATAAATAACTGGCGAGGATTCTGCAACCGGTTTTCAGGAGCATTAGACACCACAAAAACATGGTCGATTCTTCGATCCCTCACAGATCCCACTACCACGAAAACAAAAAGATTTCGACAATTACACATCCTAATAAACGAGCATCGAGACGACCCCTCGAGACTTCTCGGTGAGCTCGAAAAACATTTCATCCCGACAGGCCCAACACCACATTGCCCGGACTATCCACACGTAGGCGAGACAAATTAATTGTTGGATGCGAATATCACGGTTGAGGAAGTACGGGTAGTGTAACAAGATCTACATCATAACACGGCCCCGGAGCAGACCACATTCGGTTTATCGCACTCCGCAACCTAAGTGATGCGAATACCGCCCACCTCACCGGTATATTCAATGAATACTGGCGCCAAGGTACGCTTCCCCAAGCGTGGCGACACGCCAATATTTCGTTGATTCTCAAGCCAGGAAAACCAGTTCAGGTTCAAAACCTATGTTCCATATCCCTGACCTCCTGCATTGGTAGGCTGATGGAGCATGTCCTTTCGCGACGTCTGCAGCACTTCTTAGAACAGCAATCCTTCTTCGCGCATTATCGATTCGGATACCGAGGTCATCTATCGGCCAAAGATGTACTGTTAGAGCTACGGGAGGAAGTTCTAGGGCCTCCATCTCACGCCCAAACGAGAGCACTCATTGCTTTAGATTTAAAGGGGGCCTTCCATGATGTTGAACATGACCTCATCCTTCGCAATTTAGCTGAGTCGCATTGTGGAACTGGAATGCATAACTACATCCGCTCATTTCTTCGGGATCGTACGGCCACTGTGGGAACGGGACCGCATCGGTCGGGTACAATCCACGTTACAGGACATGGGACACCGCCCCACCGTGGTGGTTTAGTGGCTAAGGTATTTGGCTGCTGACCCGCAGGTCGCGAGATCGAATCCCGGCTGCGGAGGCTGCATTTCCGATGGAGGCGGAAATGTTGTAGGCCCGTGTGCTTAGATTTGGGCGCACGTTAAAGAACCCCAGGTGATCGAAATTTCCGGAGCCCTCCACTACAGCGTCTCTCAAAATTATATGGTGGTTTTGAGATGTTAAACCCCACATATCAATAAATCAATCAGGACATGGGACACCACAGGGCTCCATTCTTTCGGTTCCTCCCACGTCCTCCTTTTCCATGCTTTTGTGAATGCAGACGTTGCTCTCTCTCTCTCTCTCTCTCTCAATTTGGTGTATGCACTTTTCTGCTGTGAGTGCGGAATAGCCCAGTGATACTGACTACTGACTCAGTGATTGCGACTGTGTTTTCAACGACCATCTGTAGTTTTTCGTGTGGCGGGTTTCCCATGGCAAGGCACGAATGCTCCTATGGCTTAGTTGGCACCACCCGCTACGCGTGCCCCTCGCCACTGTTATCGCCATTCGGCTAGTGCATCAGCTACTTTCTTGGTGCCCACCAGCACTTATGAAGAGTTCCGGCTCTGTCAGGACCTCCAAAGAAATGCCGCCGCTATTGTGGAACTGTAGAGAACCAGAAGCACCCCCTCCTCAGCAGCTGCTGCCGAAATCATGGCCGCTCTGGTAGTTGCTGTGCTGCCAGGACACCTGTGAGTCCGATGGCCCATTCGTAAGGGTCTTCAAGTGACCCCACCCGAGTCACCGCTAGAGTGTGCAATGCGCTCGCTTGACACCAGCGTTTGAACACTGCCTAAAGCCACAGCTTGCGAGATTATTCACTCACGAACTCCCGTAAACGATGCCGTGACGATGATGGCGGGATTTTGACTCTCCACGCAAGTGCGCGCCACGAGTACCGAGCTTTCCACATACGGACGCTTCTGGCAGCTCTAGTGCAGATTTCAGCACATATTGGTCCGTCTAGTGCAGCCTTCAGGTATTCCGCGTCTAGTGCAGATTTCAGCACATATTGGTGGAATGCCGCAATCGAGCACGGCTGCTTCGATGCCATAACTTCCACAGCATACAACTGCGGATTTTCTGAAGCAAAACCCACAACAGATGACCACGAGCACTGTCAGGAAGAAGGGCAAGTCAAAGCGCCGTGAGCCTCGTGCCACCGCCTCCAGAGTGGCCTGCGGTAAACACGTCAGGCACTACAACGTCGCAACCTTTGGTGCTCACAGGAGGTACCTTACAGTGCCAGCAGGGCAGAAAGTTATTCGCCACCAGCTACCACTCTAGCTTCGGAGAATTTAACTCTGTTGTGCTCCAGGTTTGCCACCGACGCGCAAGGGTACGCGCCGCGTTTCCTGCAATTCCCGCTGATCCAAACGTAGCAGGGACAGTTTTATTCGAACCGCCAGTACCGAGTGGTGCTGTAGAGACAAACGCCTTAGGTAGAAGAATTAAAGGCCTAAATTCCGTGTAAACTCCTATTTTACCTGCTGCCCAACCAGGCAAACAAAACTGTACCTTTTTTTGAGCAATCGAGCCACGCGTAAAGGCCGCAACTTCTTCGTCAAGAGTTGAAACAACTGCCCCGTGCAGAAACAAAGTTCCTGAAAGCTGGTGAACTTCGAAAGGGTACAGTAGCTAGGTACTTCGTTGTAGATGCGTTGTGTCAAAGTATGATAGTACAAGATCCTATTTTTTCTTCGTAGCCAGCGTGGACTTCAGTCACTTTGGCTAGCTTCTACAGCTAGCATGATTGAAGCCTATCTCCCACAGGTAAGACGTCCTCAATGTTCACTTCCGCAGTTCACCTCTGCTAACGAGATGAGCGTAGTTTATCAAGGTATCACGTTTCCCTTCGTTACCAAAAGTCCTTTAGATTGTCCTGTCTCTGCTTTCATAATTGGTTAAGCTGACACGATGACAACGAGAGCAACTCAGATGACCTCGGGCTTAGGATCGAGTCGAGCCGTTTTTCTGTGAAGAAATGAGCTGGTGTGACAGGTTCTAGGTCTCGGACGTCAAAAAAATGTGCGCGATTGACTTGAAGTTAGGAACGGTATCAACTTCTGTTTGAGTAATGATAATTTCATTCCTCATGGGGTTATACTGTACTGTGGTCATTCGCAAGGCTAGTTTGACGGATCTGACTAGATGCTCATAGGATCCTCCACACCAAGGTGCTCACTCGACGATAAACTTCCATTCACTCTTGCTGTTTCCTAAATGATTCGTGAGTTCTACCAGCTGCATGTTTCTCCAGAGGCTAAGTAGTTATTTCTTCTCTAATTTCAACACTAGGGCACTGTCGGACTATACATTCGCCGATAATCTTATTCATGAAACTAAGCGGTGAAAGACATGTAAAGAGAGCTGGAAGCAGACATGTCTTCAACCAGCTCGAGGTGAATGGCTCCGATGACCGCGCCGGTGAGGAGTACAATGTACTCTTTCTTAAACGATCAGGAAAACTTCATGAGTAGTGGTTCAGAGAAGTTGATTCCCAGAGCTTGAATTGTTTTGGCTCTATTTTACCCTGTGGGGACGCAAAGGAGTGTTTTTTTCCTGAAATGTTCTCGCATGCTGATGACAACCAATACACATTCCTTGATTACTTTCTAGACTAGCTGCCGTGCATGCAGAATCCAAAAATGCTCCCGTATTCTACGAGTGTGTCTCGTACACCAGCATGTAAATGTCGGCGATGGCACTGAGAAGCTATGGGTCCCGAGTAATGATGCCTTTTTGGAAAAACGATTGGGGGTCGCTCGTAATAGGGTTTTTCACTGTAGTTAAGACACTACTACCACTACTGTACCTGCGATACAGTAGTGGTGTAGGCTCTTCTCACAATCTGTAGCTAAGACATCCTGTAACATGCAAAATAGAGGTGTTGTCCATAAAAGTCGAAGTATTGCGTAAATGTGACGTTGTGGAGAACTTCTTACTCACTTCTGATTCCCTTTATCTCTTCCAAAACGCTTCTGCTTGAACTTGGTGCAACCAGTACATGTCAGTGCCAGCTATTTTTTGGGAGGTTAGAAATCCTGTTGCACTGGTCTTATGCTCTAGTTTGCTCTTGAATTACACGACTCAGGCAGTGATCCGGTGTAATTTATCAATTGAACGGTAATTAGCGACATGAATAATTGGTTGCCCTCACTGGGATGTTGTAGTCAGTGTAGTCAGTGGTTCGGAAACTTCTATGGGGTGTGGTTGACTGTCCTGTTTGGTCGAAAAGTCTGAAGGTGCTCTGACTTGCTGTGGCCAGTATTCGGTGCCACCTAGCTATTGTCTCTAATGTTTTCCTGGTCAGCCACCGCTTTAAACCCCACCATAATCATTCGCAAAATTGGAACTTTCCTGAATTGTATGATTCCTAATATCAACCATATGCGTTGTCCCACAGATCACCTTAAGTCCACGAACGTGAATGAAGCGTCCATACCAAGTGTACTACTTATCTCTCAACCTTATTATTTTGATATTGCCGGTCATCAGGTCGTCCGACTTGCTAATACCAACGAATCTACCAACAAATTCTACCAAAGATAAAGCTGCACTCGATCAGTATACTTAGCACCGTGGCGCTGAAGTTCACCTCGTGGGGTGACCCCAATGAATGAAAGCCCTTCGAAGGGTGATATATATTATTTTGTATAGTTGTAATGAAGCTGTTTTTCAAGATATATACACGTGACCTCTAGAATGAGATGAATGTGTGCTGCACACAATGCTTCTTTGCACCTGCGGGCAGAGGAGGATTACTTTGCGGCCTTTCGCCGCATGGAACCAGTACACTATACTGCATGGTGGTCACCGCAGGTGACCACCTTATTTTTTTTGAACTGAAATGACCACTTTTTTGTTCGTCTCAAAAAGCCATTTTCTCCAAATGTGCTCCCAATTTTTTCAACAAGGCTCTGTCTCCCGCCAAAAAGAAATTTGAGCGCACGATAGAATTAATCAGATATGCTCGAATAAAATTTACCTCATCAGGCATGTTACGGTACTGCTGCTGCTGGTCAGATTGCGCCAGAATACCGTATTCGATGAAAGCTTGAAGATGCTGCAGGTCGTTCTCCTGGATGTTCTGGGATACGTTGTAAACAAGCACAGAGCTAATCAGGGCACTTAAGGCAAAAATAGAAGAATGCACAACAGTAGCCGACTTGCAGTCGAAGGTCCCTTGGGTGTCCATCAGTACCACTGCCAGCTTCTCACCTCGAGAATTCTCCACCTGCGGAAAAGTATACACAGGTTAGACCAATAGTGAATGTGGCATTGTTTTATTACATTAACATCGCCAGCAGTCTGATTTATGTCGACTTCAAGATGAAGGGGTGTTCGAGTGATCTCTAACCAGCCACCCTTCCTATGTGAACTGGTTCCATTTCATGTCTCCAAAAAACTGTTTCTTCGCTACACCTTACCTTTGTTCATCGTTTGTGGGACTTCTTTTGAAAGTAACGAGCCCTAGGTTAGTACTTTTGTTTTTTTTCACTGTGTGATTCTCGTTCTGCCAAACCTTAGGCAGTGTGCGAGCGCCTGTTTATTTATTTATTTATTATTTATTTATTTATTACCCTCAGGGCTTACAAAAAGTGTTACAGAGGGGAGGGGCTACAACAATAGTGAATTATAAGGCACGTAAAAAACAGAAAACTCAAAGAAATAAACCAACAGCAAAAAGGCATGAGCCAAGACACGCATGTTACGTTCAATAACAAGTATCAGGTGACTGTGATCAAAAACTAAAAAAACACACTGCTAACAACAATACCAAGTATGAGGTGAAAACAACTGAAAACCACACTGCTAAGAAACAATAAGAATAAACAATACGAAGTTCAAAATTGGCGTGACACAAGTTGTCTCCATTGTTATGCAGTACCATTATAAAAAAGTAATGGCGTTGCGCGAATGAAACCTAATGCATATTGTTCCCGGTGTAGTTCAGTGACCGATGAAATTTTTTCGTTGATTTCATATACATCGTTAGTAATATTTATAATTACAAATACTCGCCTATTTATCTAAATGTCAACGAGGCAGAAGTGCGCATGTTCAAATGATGCCTGTGTGTGACGCCTTCAGCATCGTTATAATTGTGTGCTCAATTTTCCCTCTTTATGTAGAAAGACCCTGAAATCTACAAAATAACATGTGACAGTGCCCCATTCACAAGAGAAAGCAGCGCTTTTAAATAGGCTTACTGCAAGCGACCGGTTTGCCTCTTTTCTATTGCCAAAGAGAGAATTCCACAGAATGCAAGGGTAGCGCCAAGAACATTTCCAAGCTCAAGCGCGAGCAACAATTGCCGGAACCTCTCAGGGATTTGTCTTTTTTTTCACTTTATTGAGCATCACTGCAGCTTGCATATCTCGCGGTCTACTGTTTTCTTTAATAAAGCGGCTAGAACACTGTTCTGAAGACTGCCTGACAGTCAGGAAAATATCGATGCGTTTGTTTGGACGACAAGTGGCAGATTCATATTTTTCTTGCTACGTTTACTTCATTGAAACTGTCCTTCTCCAAACGAGCTTGTTTTAAAGCGCAGAATATATATATATATATATATATATATATATATATATATATATATATATATCTGCCGATACTTTCGCAAGTATTAGAAAAAATATTTATAATACAAAACATTGTCAAACAAAATGAAGCGCTTGCTGTCTTCTCGCTTGCAATGGAATTGCGCCAATACAAGATTTGAAAGCACCATAATATAAGCTCTTGATGGTATCTTGGTAGTATCTTGATAGTATGTTGATAGTGGGCACGGCAGCACTGCGAAAGCAATGTCGCCTAATATGCCGCTTCTGTTGCTCGAACAGGTTTTCTTCATCAGCGCATCACTACAAGCTGGAGAATACAGCGCATGCGTGGCCGTACCAGCTGCTGACAACGCTGTTATCAACCACGGGCACATCGTCGACGCTACCCTCGAGCGCAGGCACCCTGAAACGCGCATAGAGCGGTTCTTCGCGGGACCTATAAAGTTGGACCCCCTGCGAGCAGCGTTCGGTGGATACGGCAGCACTGCGAAAGCAATGTCGCCTAATATGCCGCTTCTGTTGCTCGAACATGTCCGTTTCTACTCAGAATGCTGTCACAAAATTGACAACAGATTTGTTGTTGTGCTGCCGTGCCCAAGTGTACTGTTCTCTGCATTTTCCTCTTTGTGCCTGCTATTGTCTGGCGATGTTGAACTCAACCCAGGTCCTCATGTGAAAGTCCTCCTAAAGAAACTGTCTGAAGGTCAGAAGTCAATTAAGGCAGATCTGAGCACTCTAGGAGAAAGAATGACTAAAATAAAAGACGCCACTCAAAAAATCAAAGATCAGGGTATAAAATAGGCCTAATAACGAAAACCATCACAAACCTTAACGTGATACTACCAAGACAAGAAGAAAGGCTATATTAATAAGCTTAAAGGATAGGAGTCGACGGATTAATCTTTTGGTCTTTGGGGTTGAAGAGGGCGAGGCAGAAACCACAGAAGACTTGGAACAAGCGGTACTGCAGGACATTTTTGTTCGCACGCTTGGCGTCGAACTAAAAACAGTTGAACGGATCCACAGAATAGGCCAAAAAGGGGGCCCTTCGCCGCGTCCGGTCATTATGAAGTTATACGACTCCTGAGAGAAGTTAACATTTTACAAAAATTGCAAAAAGCTAAAAGGCAGCAGGATATCAGTTGGGGACGACTTTTGCAAGAAAACTCTAGCCAAGCGTAAGCTACTATGGGAATCAGGAAAAAAAGAAAGAGATGCAGGAAAACGCATGCGTTCGAATTACGATAAGTTGGTAATAGACTAAGACATGTATTCCTAGGACTACGACAAAAACTGCCGAGTTAAGCTTAAGCATACAAAGAAAAAACCACATCACTCTGACGACGATGACTGATGCCATTCGCAGTCAAGTGCATGCAGCCTTCGCTTAATTAATCTAAATGCTCGGAGCCTTATGAATAAAGTTAGTTACCTAGAATATATACTAGCAAGCTATAACCCACACGTAATCACCGTCACAGAAACGTGACTGCGACCGGAAATAGCGGATAGCGAAATTGTACCACCCGGCTACAAAATATTTAGAAAAGACCGCGATACACGAGGTGGTGGTGTGGCGATCCTACTTGCAGAAGATGTTGAAGCAATTTTTATGGAAGGAATACCCCACCATGAAAGTGTATGGGTAGAAATAAAATTACGAAAAACTTCCCTTGTTTGGGGTGCCATTTACAGGCCTCCTGGCGCCCCTAGTTCATACCTAGAAAGTTTGCAGCAATACCTTGATGGTATTGCTACCCAGAATCGTAGAATGGTTATTGCGGGAGATTTCAATCTTCCTAGTATTAATTGGACCACATTCCTAACTAAATCGAAGGATGCAATAGACTGCCAACAGCTTTTAGACACGGCATTCAGCCATGACCTCACGCAGGTTGTCACTGACAGTACACGTGAAACAGGGTATCCGCATTCCATACTGAATCTAGTTTTTATTGACGGGCGAATCGACACATACAACGTTGCAATTGAACATGGATCGTCGGACCACAAACTTGTTTCAGTTGAGATAAGCATTGATGGTGACTTGCCATGCAAAAACAAAGCTTCAGGCATGTGCGCAACTTCAACAAGGCTGACGATACAAGCATAATTGATTACTTGTCGTTTTCCTTGGATGGGTTCAGTGAGAAAAGTGACGTCAATGAGATGTGGATAAGGTTTAAAGAAATTTTGTCGCCATGTATCAACAAATTTGTGCCCTTGCAAAAAAAGAAACAAAATAAACAGAATCCTTGGATGAATAGGAAGATAATACATTTGAAGAGCGCCATTAACCGCCAGAGGCAAAAAGTAAACAAAGATCAATCCAAGATACGCAATTTGTCAAGGCTTCTGCGTGCTGAACTGAAAGAATCAAAAACAAAGTATTACGAAGAAATATTGCCGACATTTATGAATACTTCCTCCCATCGTTTTTGGCGTCACTTGTCTCAGAAAGAACACCACTCAAGATGCGTGCATTCTCTTGTTGTCAATGATGAATTGGTGACAGACTGCTCTTCCATCGCTCACCTACACAACAGATTTTTCCAGTCAGTGTTTACTGCTTGTCGTGATAATGTTAATGCATCCACGTCACTTCATTCTCAGTTGTCAGTTATGCCTGACGTTAAGATCACTTATGAAGGCATCGTATCATTATTGCTGAACATGAACGTGAAAAAGTCGATTGGACCAGATGGCATACCAAATGATTTACTGCGAAGGTATGCGCAATGGGTTGCGCACTATTTATACATAATATATAATGCCTCAATAGAGCAAAAGCGTGTCGCAGACGACTGGCTTGTGACGAAGGTCGTGCCAACGCATAAGGGTGGGGACCAACAAAAGGTGGAAAATTACCGTCCAACTTCCCTCACCTGTGTATGCTGCAAGCTTTTAGAACATATTATATCCAAAGCTATGTACACGTATCTTGAGGGCACAAAAACATTTCTTCCTAATCAGCATGATTTTCGGCAGAATTTATTCACTGTAACCCAATTAATAGAAACAGTCGATGACTTCACGCGTGCCTTAAATAATAGGGTTCAGACTGACGCAATATGTCTTGACGTCTCCAAAGCTTTTGACAAGGTTCCTCACAGGAAGTTAATTAATAAGTTAGCACACCTAGGCACAAATTATAACATAATACAGTGGATAAGTGCGTACCTGACAGGCAGAACACAATATGTATAATTAAACGGCTTCAAATCTGAGTTATGAAGCGTTACCTCAGGGGTTTCAAGCCCCCCCCCCGCCTCGCATGCAAGAGGTCCGTGGTTCGAATCCCGGTACCGCGCAGTTCCCAACCGGATTAAAAAAAAATCCGCGTGTTGATGGAACTGCATTAAGAGGCCTGGGGTGCGGCCTCACCGGCAAACACCGCCGAGAACGCACTCCCTCACCAGAGAAGGATTGGCCACCCTGGTGCAGTATCTGGCCACTACCTCCCACATGATTACGTCAGATTGCGCGGCGATGGCGTAGTGGTTAGAGCATCCGCCTCGCATGCAAGAGGTCCGTGGTTCGAATCCCGGTACCGCGCAGTTCCCAACCGGATTAAAAAAAAATCCGCGTGTTGATGGAACTGCATTAAGAGGCCTGGGGTGCGGCCTCACCGGCAAACACCGCCGAGAACGCACTCCCTCACCAGAGAAGGATTGGCCACCCTGGTGCAGTATCTGGCCACTACCTCCCACATGATTACGTCAAATAACTCACGGCCCTCAGTCCCCAGCAGCTGCGAAGCAACTGACCACGGCGGCGGTCAGATCTGCAACGCAGCAGAGGGTGCTAAGAATCTCTGGATCCGGACAGGCCGCCCTTGGAACCTGAACTTGGCAACGTTTAACGCTAGAACCTTATCTAGTGAGGGAAGTCTAGCTGTACTATTCGAGGAGCTAGAGGGTGTTAAATGGGATATAATAGGGCTCAGTGAGGTTAGGAGGACAGATGAGGCCTATACGGTGCTACAGAATGGGCACGTCCTTTGCTACAGGGGCTTGGCAGACAAAAGAGAACTGGGAGTGGGGTTCTTCATTCACAGAAACATAGCTGGCAACATAGAGGAATACTATAGCATTAATGAAAGGGTGGTAGGTATCGTAATTAAACTGAATAAAAGATACAAGATGAAGGTAGTACAGGCTTACGCGCCTACATCCAGCCATGATGACGCTTCAGTTGAAAGCTTCTATGAAGACGTGGAATCGGCAATGAGTAAGGTAAAAACACAGTATACTATAGTGATGGGCGACTTTAATGCAAAGGTAGGGAAGAAGCAGGCTGGAGACCAGGCAGTTGGAGATTATGGCATCGGTACTAGAAACGCCAGAGGAGAGCTACTAGTAGAATTCGCAGAACGCAATAATTTACGGATTTTGAATACCTTCTACCGAAAACGAGAAAACCGCAAGTGGACATGGAGGAGCCCTAATGGCGAAAATAAGAACGAAATAGACTTTATAATGAGTGCACACCCTGGAATCGTGCAGGATGTGGAAGTGATTGGCAAGGTACGATGCAGTGACCATAGAATGGTACGGTCTCGAATTCGCCTAGACTTGAAGAAGGAACGACAGAACTTGATACGCAAGAAGTCAATCAATCAGCTAGCACTGAGAGGGAAAGTACAGGAATTCAGAGTGTCACTGCAGAACAGGTACTCGGCTCTCAGTCAGGAAACCAACCTTAGCGTAGATACAATGAATGATAATCTGACGAGTATCATTATGGAGTGTGCAGTGGAAGTTGGAGGCAGGGTAGTTAGACAGGACACTGGCAAGCTTTCACAGGAAACGAAGAACCTAATTAAGAAGCGTCAAATCATGAAAGTGTCAAGTACAACAGACAAAATAGAACTGGCAGAGCTTTCGAAGTTGATTAATAGACGTAAAGTATGCGATGTAAGAAGGTACAACATGGAGAGAATTGAACACGCTCTGAAAAACGGAGGAAGTGTCAAAGCATTGAAGAGGAAACTTGGGATAGGCAAAAGTCGGATGTATGCACTAAGGGACAAAGAAGGCAAAATAACTACCAATATGGATAGGATAGTTAAGATAGCGGAGGAGTTTTACAGGGATCTGTACAGTAGCCGAGACAACCATGACCTTAATACTATAAGAACTATCAGTAACCCAGATTACACCCCACCAGTAATGATAGAAGAAGTCAGAAAAGCTTTGGAGAGCATGCAAAGGGGCAAAGCTGCTGGTGAGGATCAGGTAACATCAGATCTGCTGAAAGATGGAGGACAGATTGTGTTAGAAAAACTAGCCACCCTGTTCACGAGGTGTCTCCTGGCGGGAAGAGTACCAGAGTCTTGGAAGAACGCTAACATCATCTTAATACATAAGAAAGGAGATGACAAGGACTTGAAGAATTACAGGCCGATCAGCTTGCTCTCTGTAGTATACAAGCTATTTACAAAGGTAATTGCTAACAGAGTAAAGAAAACATTAGAATTCAATCAACCAAAGGAACAAGCAGGATTTCGAACAGGCTACTCAACAATTCACCACATTCATACTATCAATCAGGTAATAGAGAAATGCTCAGAGTATAACCAACCACTATACATAGCCTTCATAGATTACGAGAAGGCGTTTGATTCAGTAGAAATATCAGCCGCCATGCAAACACTGCGGAATCAGGGCGTAGATGAAGTATATATAAACATTCTGGAAGAAATCTACAGGGGATCAACTGCTACCATAGTGCTTCATAGAGAAAGCAACAGAATACCAATAAAGAAGGGTGTAAGGCAGGGGGACACAATTTCCCCAATGCTATTTACCGCGTGCTTACAGGAGGTTTTCAGAAGCCTAGAATGGGAACAGTTAGGGATAAGAGTCAATGGAGAATACCTTAGTAACCTGCGCTTCGCCGATGACATTGCATTGCTGAGTAACTCGGGGGAGGAATTGCAACTCATGATTACGGAGTTAGACAAGGAGAGCAGAAAAGTGGGTCTTAAAATTAATCTGCAGAAAACGAAAGTAATGTACAACAACCTCGGCAAAGAGAAGCGCTTCGATATAGGTAATAGTGCACTTGAAATTGTAAAAGACTATGTCTACTTAGGGCAGGTAATAACCGCAGAACCGAACCACGAGATTGAAGTAACTAGAAGAATAAGAATGGGGTGGAGCACATTCGGCAAGCACTCTCAAATTATGACAGGTAGATTGCCACTATCCCTCAAGAGGAAGGTATATAACAGCTGTATCTTGCCGGTACTTAGCTACGGAGCAGAAACCTGGAGACTTACAAAGAGGGTTCAGCTTAAATTGAGGACGACGCAGCGAGCAATGGAAAGAAAAATGGTAGGTGTAACCTTAAGAGACAAGAAGAGAGCAGAGTGGATTAGGGAACAAACGGGGGTTAAGGATATCATAGCTGAAATCAAGAAGAAGAAATGGACATGGGCAGGGCATGTAGCGCGTAGACAGGATAACCGCTGGTCATTAAGGGTAACTGACTGGATTCCCAGAGAAGGGAAGCGGGTTAGGGGGAGACAGAAGGTTAGGTGGGCAGATGAGATTAAGAAGTTTGCGGGTATAAATTGGAAGCAGCAAGCACAGGACCGGGTTAACTGGCGGAACATGGGAGAGGCCTTTGTCCTGCAGTGGACGTAGTCAGGCTGATGATGATGATGATGACCTCCGGGGTACCGCAAGGTTCAGTTTTAGGACCGATATTATTCTTAACTTGCATAAATGACATTTTATGCGGCATAGATAGAAGTACTGCAGTGCGACGTTTTGCAGACGACTGCCTAATTTATAAAGAAATACACTGTGAAGCTGACCAAGAAACGTTTAATGATATTCTTGATGCTGTCAGTAATTGGTGCACTGAATCTAAAATGGAAATAAATCAAACTAAAACAGTTGCTTTGCGCGTCACAAACAAAAGTAAGTGTGTCTTTTATTCCAATTACACTCCATGTTCTACCCGCCAGTCTACTGTCAATGAAATAAAATAATTAGGTGTAACACTATCCAGTAATCTAAACTGGAGGATCCATTTGGAAAAAAAATTGTGCGGTGGCGGAAAGAAAACTATGGTACTTGCGAAGAAAATCAAGACTTGCTACGACTCCCGTTAAGCCAGCAGCATATCTTACGTATATTCGGCCAACATTGGAATATGCCAGCATTGTGTGGGATCCCTCGGAAATCGGCCTCATTAATATTCTAGAAAGAGTACAAAGGCAAGCTGCCAGGTTTATTCTTTCAAAGTACTCCTCGACTGAGTCCGTAACAGAAATGCTACGCTCTCTTCAACTGCCCACTTTCGCTGAACGACGGCAATTGGCAAGGATGAAGTTCTTATTTTTATTCTCAAAATATAAATTAATCATAAACACAACAAAATACTTAACGCCACGCCGCGGAAGAAACCTGAGAAGTGTAAACGATTACACATACGAAGTGCCACGACAGCGTGTCAATGTATATGTGAATTTATTTTTTCCAAAAACAATTCGTCAGTGGAATGCTTTGCCATTACCACTGGTTCATTGTGATTCATTAGAAGAGTTTGAGGAAGGGCTCAATGATATTTTTCGGTAAGCATGGTCTACTATGTTAATTTATTGCAATTTATTTGTATACTTACTACGACTGCACTGTTTTTCCTTCAGTCTCAAAGCCGGTGTTTCTTATGTATGTCAAGTAACATTTCTAAGCTCATGTGTTGCTGTTTAAATTGCTTTATGATTTGAATGTCTTGATATTTGACATTGTTAGTATGTCCCACCCCTGTAACAGCCGAAAGGCTAACAGTATTTGGAAAATAAATAGTATTTTGGTTGTAGCACAATAAAAGCTCTTGAATAGGAACCGGTTATAATGAATTTAGGCAGATTAAGAGAGGATCTGTATATTAAAATACGCTTTATATTATGCCTAAAATAACCTCTTTCACGTAGACTTTGTCACTCGGAGGTAATTGCGTTCCTTCGGCTTTGCTCCCTGGCTCGGCCTTCTGGAATTGTAAGCACACGGCACTGGCATAAGCAGTGCATAGTGACTGTGAAATCACGTGCCTAAAACAAGATAAGCCCCTCAGAAAGCAATATGATCCTCGGCAAAACTGGCATAATAAAACTAAGTAATCACTAGCACAAATCTGGTGGTAGTGGTAAAGTTACGTCGTGTTTTATTGGCTAAGCTCCTTAAGCCAAGGGCCGTGCTCTCCAATGTATGTATGTAGTACTTGTAGTAGTAGTAGTAGAAGTAGTAGTAGTAGTAGTAGTAGTAGTAGTAGTAGTAGTAGTAGTAGTAGTGGTAGTAGCAGTAGCAGCAGTGGTAGTAGTCGTAGGCGGTAGTTGGAGTGTTCACTAGATAGACGGACGGACGGACAAACAGACAAGCAGACGCACGGACAGACAGACACATGCGTGGACGGACCGGGCACGCAGGGTCGCACGGACGGACGCATGAACGAATGGACGCACTCACGGCCGCGCAGACGGATGGAAGCGTGAACGAACGAATGGACTAAAGCACGGACGGGGTGATGGACGCCTCGCCCCACTCATCGTCATTCACTCCGTGGATATGCTCCGATATATTTTTTTTGGCGGGTTGGCAGACTCTAGAAACGGGAAATTTTCGATGGAATTTCAGGATGCCTGCTTGTTCACTCATGTACCATAGCTCATCGAACACGTACATACACCGATAAAAACTGACCAGTGCTATAAATGCTCTAAAATTGAGCAGTTAAACGCTTTCACAGCCTACGATGCACGCACTCCAAATGTAGACGCTCTTGATATTATCAGTACAAAGTGACTACAGTGCCGTCACATCTGTAACCCACCGGAGAATGCATGAAAAAGTGGCTTGGCCACCTGGTTCATTTCACTGCGCCCTTCTAGTACACTGTAGTTAAGGTGCATTCACACTTGAGAAGTGAAACTAAAATAAAACCCCACAGCGGCCAGAAAACCACGACCGCGCACGTCGAGAATGTTCACATACGTTCTGCCCATGACACCGCCACTGTTTTCGCTATCTCGTGAATGATTGCAAATTTGCCTGCTTTCTGAGCAATAAATTGCGTAGCAAATGCTAGTTATTCACGCTGTCACGTAGTTTATTCACGTACAGACCTACTGGAAGGCCGAGGAATGCCAGTAGAGCGAGGAACGTCAACAGCCCGAAAATACAAACAAGCGCAAGCTTGGCGCGCGCGTCTGCACCAACGCTGTGGCTTTCCGCTTCTCGCTGCTTCGTCGTCGTTCGCATAGTTCCCTACATTGGCCCCCGGTGAATAGCGCAGCCAACCTGGCGACCTAAGGCGTAGTCAATGTAGTGGGGTCGTAATACGGCTTCAGGCGACTCACATGCACAATTTCTCGGCTACGACGGCGTAAGTCATCAGACTGTGTCAAAGACTCAATCTCATAATAGACTGGTGACGTACAGGTGAGAATGCGGTAGGGCCCGTGGTATCAAGCCAGAAATTTCGACAAAAGGCCAGGAGAACTCGGTGAAATCCAGAACCAAACCAGAGCACCAGTCGTGAAAGTAGAGAAATGTCGGTCGGTGTCATGCCGTAGCTTCTGTTGGCCTTGGTCCTCGGTTGTCAGTGAACGGGCCAATCGTCTGCAATCTTCTGCGTACCTTGCAACAACAGAAATTGCAGTGCACTCAGAGGAGTCGGGCGTGTGTGGGAGGATAGTGTCCAGCGTGCACGATGGTTCGCGTCCGTACAACAGATAGAAAGGGGAAAACCCTGTTGTCGCGTGCGTAGCGGTGTTATGCGCATACGTGACGAATGGAAGGGCATTGTCCCAATTGGTCTGGTATGAAGCTGTGTACATCGTCAACATATCACCGAGAGTGCGATTAAATTGTTCTTTGAGGTCCTTCGTCTGCGGGTGATATGCTGTCGTCATGCGATGAAGCATGTTGAACTGAGCGAGCAAGGCTTGAATGGCGTCAGACAAGAAAACACGCCCCCGGTCGCTCAAAAGTTCGCTGGGAGCACCATGGCGAAGAACAAAGTTGCACAAGATGAAAAACGCTACTTCCCTCTTGGTTGCAGTGGGTAGTGCTGCCGTCTCCGCGTGACATGTGAGGTGTTCCACGCCGACAATTATCCACCTCTTTCCAGAAGACAACGTGGGAAGTGGTCCGTATAAGTCAATACTAACGCGGTCAAATGGACGCGCTGGACAAGGCAGAGGCTGAAGTGTACCAGCAGGGCGTTTAGGTGGGGCTTTACGTCACTGGCATGCAGTACAAGCACGTACGTACTTGCGAACAATTGTGTACATGCCGCGCCAGTAGTACCACTGACATCGACGGTTGTACGTTTTGAGAGCACCGGCGAGAGCGCTTTGCGGGTCGTTGTGGAAAGCAGTACAGATTTCCGAGCGCATGTGGTTGGGTATCACTAACAGCCACCTCCGACCTTCAGACGTGTAATTCCGTCGATAGAAGAGGTCGTCTCGAATAGCGAAATGTGTGGCTTGACGGCGGATAGTTCTTGAGACCAAATCAGCTAACGAATCAGTCAGAAAGGCAAGGAGTTGGGAAATCCACTCATCTTTGCGTTGTTCCGATGTCATGTCTGCAAAGTCGATTGGTGTTATGACAGCTGAAGAAGGTGTCGAGGAGGGTGGGTCAACCGGTAGCAGCGAGCGGGATAGCGCATCAGCGTCGTAGTGCTTGCGGCCGGATCGGTATACAACACGAATGTCGTATTACTGTAGGCGAAGCGCCCAACGACCAAGGCACCCCGACGGGTCTTTGAGCCATGATAGCCAGCATAGAGAGTGGTGATCCATGACGACTTCAAAAGGGCGGCCATAAAGGTACGGGGGAACTTCGCCAACGCCGAGACAATTGCGAGGCACTCTTTCTCAGTGACGGAATAATTCCACACGGCTTTCTTGAGGGTTCGACTCACGTAAGCGACCACGTATCCTTGGTATACTGGTTTTCGTAGAGCCGACACAGCACCAAGACCGACACCACTGGCGTCGGTGTGGACCTCCGTAGGCGCATCGTGGTCAAATTGACGTAGTATTGGAGATGATAATAATAACCGCCGAAGCGCGGTGAAGGATTTGTCACACTCTTTCGACCAAGCAAAAATGCCTTTGGAAGTTGTCAACAAGTTGGTAAGAGGCGCGATGATGGAAGAGAAGTTGCGCACAAATCGACGAAAGTATGAGCACAGGCCGATAAAACTTTGAAGCATCTTGATGAAATTGGGCTTCGGATAGTCGGCCACGGAACGGAGTTTCACTGAATCCGGGAGAACACCCTCTTTGCAGAAAACGTGATCCAGTATATTGAGGTGACGTGCGGCAAACTGGCAATTCTTGATGTAAAGTTGAAGGCCAGCAGGGGTGAGACATGTGAGAATAGCACGAAAACGAACAAGGTGAGTCAAAAAGTCGCGAGAAAAAACGACGATGTCGTCTAGGTAGCAGAGGCACGTGTTCCACTTGTAGCCGCGAAGGATGGTGTCCATCATCCGTTCGAAGGTAGCTGGGGCGTTGCAGAGTCCAAACGGCATGACGTTAAACTCATACGGCCCATCTGGTGTTACAAATGCAGTCTTCGATCGGTCAGGATCAGCCATTGCAACTTGCCAATATCCTGAGCGTAAATCTAAAGAGGAGAAATATTCTGCTCCTTGCAAGCAATCGAGAGCATCGTCGATGCGTGGCAACGGGTACAGATCCTTTCGAGTGACCTTATTAGGCCAGCGGTAGTCGACACAGAATCAGATAGACCCATCCTTTTTGCGCAAAAGTACAACAGGGGACGACCAAGAGCTCTGCGATGGCTGGATGACGCCATGCTTGAGCTTATCGTCGACGTGTTCGTTGATAATGCGGTGCTCTTCCGCTGAAACTTGTTATGGTCGTTGGCGTAAGGGAGCATGAGTACCGGGGTCAATGTGGTGCGTGATCTTCGCTGTGCGACCCAAAGATGGTTGAGCGCAATCGAAGGCAGAACGGAACTCTCGAAGAAGGGACAAGAGTTCGCGTCTTTGTGTCGGCGATAGCTCAGCGGCAACAGAGGGCTGGAATGAGTCTGGCGCGGGCAGTGTGGCCACAGGTGCCGTCATAGCATTGAGCTGGAGGTCAGGTGGGTGTTCAGCAAACTCCAGAGGGCTCAAGAGGTCAACTTCTTCTATGTTACCCAAACATTCTCCGCGAAGTAAGGTAACTGGCGACGATAGCGGGTTCGCAACGAACATGGCGGTAGCAACGGATTCCACGGTGAGCATGGCGAAGGGCAGGTGTAGACTACGGCGGCGGGTAAATACGTCAGACGGAGTGAACAAAACAGTTCAGGCAGGAGCGGCCGTACAGGTCAGGGCTACAAGGTTGGATGTTCTCGGTGCTATTTCTGTGTCTGCAACAGCGACAAGTTTGTAAGCTTCAGAAAGAGAATCTACCAAGCAAGAGCTTGGTAGCGGTGTAAGGGCAACATCTGCACTTGAGCAATCCATGACGACCCGATGACGCGAAAGAAAGTCCCATTCAAGAATGAATTCGTGGGAGCATGATGCCAGCACGAAAAATTCAATGCATAATGTTCACCTTGGATAATGAAACGTGCAGTGCACACAGCTGTAGGTTCTATGCACTGCGAGGGTGCCGTGCGGAGCATCAGGCCCGAGAGAGGCGTCATCACCTTTTTCAACTTGCGGCATAAGCTCTCACAGATTACGGAAACGGCGGCCTCTGTGTCGATAAGCCCTTGTTCGGCGGTCCCCTCAACAGTGACGTCGAAAACATTTTGCAGCGAAAAAGATGGACACCTTAAGCAGTTCGAATTACGTGCAGCTGTATACAGTTAGAATTGTATGCAGCGTCCGCGGGCTCATGGGTCAGTGGCAGCAGTGACAGCTAGCACGCTGCCTCTACGCGGACGAAGTCCTTGATTGTCAAAAGCAGTGGCTGCTGATCGGTAGGATGGGCAGCTAGGTGCAAGCTTGCGAGCGTGTCTGGCGTCGTGGGGGCTTGACTAGCAATTACGCGCTGCCTACGCAACTCATCAAAGCTCTGACAGAGGGAAACGAGCACAGCGATTGTGGGGGGATTTCTCGCGAGCAATATCTGAAAGGCACCGCCGTCAATGCCTTTCAAAATGTGCCTGATTTTTTCGTCCTCAGGCATGGTAGAGTTGACGTGGTTGCATAGGTGCCACACATCTTCAATGTAGCACGTGTAGGTCTCGCCTGGTTGCTGCGCATGGTGACGTAAACGCTGCTCAGCTTGAAACTTGCGTGCCGCAGGTCGTCCAAAGACGTCCGTAATAGCAGTCTTGAATGCAGACCACGTAGGAATGTCAGCTGCGTGGTTAATAAACAATAGTTGCGCGGTGTCTGCAAGGTAGAACGTGACGTAGCCCAGTTTACTTGGGTCGTCCCATTTGTTACTTGCGCCGACTTTGTCATACCTCACCAACTAATCTTTGACGTCCGACTCAGTGGAGCCCGTGAAGATAGGAGGATCTCGTTGAGAATACACGGAGCCGCAAGCGACACGGACGGTCGAAGGTCCCAAATGGAGAGGCGTCTCCGTGGTCAAGGTCGTGTCACGTAAAAGGGGAAGCTTACGGGAGCGAAGTTTCAGGTTTGTACGGGAGTCCACACACCTCCACCAGATGTCACGTAGTTTATTTACATACAGAGCTACTGGAAAGGCCGAGGAACGCCAGAAGAGCGAGGAACGTCAACAGGCCAGAAATACAAACAAGCGCAAGCTCGAGACGTGCGTGTGCACCAACGCTGTGGCTTGCCGTTTCTTGCTGCCTCGTCGTCGTTCGCATATTTCCTTACAACGCAAATAACTGAAAAGAAACAGCTCGCACCTTTCAAACGTTGTTTCGGGAGAGTCAGCAGAAAGGACACGAAAGAACGCACTGGCAGTGGCAGTGGCGGATTCAGTAGGCTTTACACAAACGTAAGACAAGTTGAGGCATGCCGTCTGGTTGCTGCTGCACCGTCTAATTCCAGAGTTCCCGCTGATCGTAATCCAAACCAGGCTCTCGATAAACGTGCCCTCGTTGAGGCCGTAGAGTTTCGTCGTGCTGCACTGGTAGTTTGCGATTCAAGCTGATGTGAGCATCGACTTACGCCTTTGCCTCCTTGTTGATCTGCGGCCGGCTGGTTAGATCACGTTGTTCTATTCTAGCGCAGCCACAGCCGTGAAGCAGAAACCAGATCTGCTGTCGCGTGGCTGGAAAATTAGTCTTGAACCAATTTTCGCACGCCGGCGGCGCGGCGTGGCTTTCCGGCTGCTTTGGCGGCGAAACTAACAAGTTTCCGAAGAGTCTCACCGCTTGCTCTCTCTTTGAGACCAAGAGTGAACGCGCTGTTATGGGAGCAGCGATTGCAGTATTACTATTCGGGGAGGGAACAAACACTAATAATGAAACACCAAGTTAAATTCAAAGTCGAACCAATCACTATTTTTTACATACGACATTTTTTCCCAATTATACTATGTATGCGTAATGAGTAAAGCATTGATGACAGTGTTTTATAATTACAAAAAAATCTTTTTTCCAGTGCCCTCTACTCAATTCAGCATTTGCACTAGACTGAAAGGCACGCTCATCAAATTCATCTGGGATCATACACCCCCTCACGTGTTTGAGTATTCCGCACTAGCTCGCATTGATTGATTGATATGTAGGGTGTGACGTACAAAAACCACCACCTGATTATGAGAGACGCCGTAGTGGAGGGCTCCGGAAATTTCGACTACCTGGGGTTCTTTAACGTGCACTCAAATCTGAACACACGGGCCTACAACATTTCCGCCTCCATCGGAAATGCAGCCGCCGCAGCCGGGATGCACTAGCTCGCGTTGTCTTCTGTGCTTAAAATTGTGAGGTGCATCTTATCGTTCTTGAACCTTATGAGTGCATTGCACCGCGGGCAGCCGAACGATGCGGATTACATGTAACGCCGAGTGCTTTCATAGGTACGTGCGAAAACGATATGCTGTGCGAGGATGCAGTGGCGAAAAACGAACGCCTGGTGACCCATGTCGTCTAGATAAGAAACAAGGGCAATGATTCTAAATGCATTGTTCGCTGAGCTTTCATCCATCACTATTCCTGTAGCCCAATTTTCTTCATCGGTATCCAGCACCTGCTATTGTTCGCGTTAACGGTGAGCAGATCACCAAGTTGTCTATCACGCTTTAATTCGCATGTCTACAGTCGCATACGTAGCGGTTATTTATCGGAGCATAATGCAAAAAGAAACCATAACGCAAGTAGTGTCTGCAGATTTTATTGTGTAGATTACCACGCGTTCCGTGTGATAAAATTCAGTTATTGTGACCATTAAATACAATTAAAATATGATATATTTGGCGTTTCTAGGCGTCATTTCTCCCTCCTAAAACATAATAATTGATTGATTTGTGGGGTTTAACGTCCCAAAACCACCATATGATTATGAGAGACACCATAGTGGAGGGCTTCGGAAATTTTGACCAGCTGGGGTTCTTTAACGTTCACCCAAATCTGAGCACACGGGCCTACGACATTTCCGCCTCCATCGGAAATGCAGCCGCCGCAGCCGGGATTTGAACCCGCGACCTGCTGGTCAGCAGCCGAGTACCTTAGCCACAAGTCCGCCGCGGCGCGGCTTAAAACATAGCAACACAAGCATTGTGCATGCTGAGAACCTGCGTATGTGTGAAACAAATAAGCAACTGTGCAGCTATGAAAACATACGCTGTTCGTTGCTTTATTTCATCTGCGAAAATTACCATGAACGCTGAATAAGAGTTTGAAGAAAAGTTTTCTTGTAAAACTAACGCAAAATGAATGGTAGTATGCTTAAACATCACTATCTAGTCATGAGTTGGTATCGCATTAGCTGGCGTCAACTTGAAGCACATTTGCGCAGTAGTCGTCGGCGATCGTCTCAGCGCGAGTCTTTTGAGATCACAGGGATGAAACAGAGATGCACAAAGATGTGCAAATGACCATTCGCCATTTTTTGAACGTATAAACATTTTTTTTCGCGGGTGCCGCCATTTTGCTAGCGGGTGGCCCTTTTCTGTTTTGGCAACTCATCTGGGATGCAGAAGCTCGCTGTTTGCATAGGAGGTAAGCGTGCGGCTACAAGTTATCGTTATTTTTCTGTTTTTGCGGGGTGAACCTAAACTGCAGTGATGCAAGTTCTTTAGAAAATAAGTCTATGAGACGTTTTTGACAAGGTTAGAAGTTGTTGAGTGTCAAGTGTTTTATTATACAGTGCCGCAAACAAGATCGCCTCTGTTAATGCAGTATATTCAGACCACCGACTTTCTGCTTGCAGCCCCGCTGCGGTGGTCTATTGGCTAAGGTACTCGGTTGCTGACACGCAGTTCGAGGAATCGAATGCCGGCTGCGGCGGCTGCATTTCCGATGGAGGTGGAACTGTTGTGGGCCCATGGGCTCAGATTTGAAGGCACGTTAAAGAACCCCAGGTGGTCGTAATCTCCGGAGCCATCCACTACAGCGTTTCTCATGATAGTTTTGTGGCGTTAAACCCCACAAATCAATCATAAACTTTCTGCTTGACGAAGGCACAATAGTTTCAAGTTTTCCTTATCCAGAATGAGCAACGACACTTCGAGAGCATAGCAAATATGTTTCTTGAGCTGTAGTCATCCGCTTTTCTAACGACATTTCTTTACGCCACGCCGTCGTAAGGGCTACCACTCTTGCATAAACCCGTACGTAAGAGTGTAGTGGTTTGTCTTCATTTTGTTGCATTGATGTTTTTTTTTGTTAACTGCACACTACCTGTTGTCTAAAATGTTTCTCAACTCTGAAAGAGTGACTGTGTCATACTCGCTTCTTTGTTTTTACAGGCCTGCACTTGAATACATCTCTCACACCAAACGAACGACGCTGTGCCTGCGCGTCCCCTTTTTCATCTTCTTTTATTTTAATCGCGATATTTGAGTAACTGTCGGTGCCGCGATACTTTGACGTGCGATAGAGATAAATACTACGTGGGGCTGTGTATCGGAGAAATATTGTCATCGTTGGAATACCTGAAGGCTGCGTACCTTCCGTTCAAGGTCGAGGTTGATCCTCAGTGTCGAAGATGTTGCAGTTCGTTCTTCTAAGACGAAATGCTCTGAACATACCCGAGTACCCGCGGAATGCATACAATTCTTTCTGACTATGTTAGCACGCCCTAGAAGCCACTGCTTTTTGTCAGCAGAAAAACTGTGTAACATCCAAAGTCCACAGACACAAAACCTCTGCGTCTCGTGATTCACTTGTCATATTTCTTTCAACAGTTGTTTTTTTTTGTAGTAGTTACTGCACCGAAAAACAGCTCAATGGTTCCTTAATTGTCCATTCTTGGCCATCATAGCAATTATGGAAGAGTGGATGGATCAAAAAGTTTATTGGAGCCCTGAAGGTTTCCAGCCTGGCTTTATAAGGGTATGATCGCGGGCCGCTCCCACGTATGGAAGGGGAGGCCTAGCCTCACCGCCGCATCGTGGGCCTTCTGGACAGCTTTGAGTTGTATGAGGACCATGCTTGTGAGCATTAAATGACAGGCGTTTTCGGGAAATTCTCAATTTTTTTACTTGTAAAAAGGGGCACATCCTGAGCATGGGAATAAAATCACTGCGATTGTGGTAGTCCGGACAAAGTTCTGAAAAGACGGCTACAGGTTACAAAGCTGCTGATCCGCAGGTCGCGGGATTGAATCCCGGCTATGGCAACTGCATTTCCGATGAAGGCGGAAATGTAGATTCGTGTGCTCAGATTTGGGTGCACGTTAAAGAACCATAGGTGGCCGAAATTTCTGGAGTCCTCCACTACATCTAGGGACGACGACGAAGTGTCTTTTTCAAAGAACGTTTGTACCCTTGTCTCAAATTTTCTATTTGTTTTTCTGCGAATTCTGGGAGCTACCGCTTCCTCTTCGTGGGAATGGGTGAAGAAGCCTCTCAGGTTTTTCCAGGTGGACAACCGCTACGTCCAGCAGCGGCTAGGAAACGTGGGACCACCTCAAGCGGCACAGACAGCGAGGCATCGGAGATCTACTGCGACGGCTTCGAGTCATTGAATGATGACTACACAGTCGTCATGGGCCGAATTGCAAAAAGAAGACTGCTACGAACATTGTCGACGGCGTGTTTATCCACTGTGCAGGCAACCGCGCAGCGTTGGCCGCACACTATGCTCTTCATGGCTGTGGACCTTTCAGCCAACCAACGGTGGCTTATCAGGCGTGTTCTCTCTGCATATATCAAAGGACTTGCTCGAAATGAAAATAAAGACGTGATAATCAACTCACGAAAGAATTTTCTGGCAGTTGATGTTCTACACCGCATTGCGCTGCAAAAACTGCATAATATCTCGGAAATCGAGAGTCACAGTTGAATCGGCGATCCCCAATGACTGTAAGGGCAGTGTTGGCGTCATTTATGACGTGATAATTTCCATTCCCACTGGTGATTTACCAATCTTGATTAAGCGAACTACAGACGACATCCTCATCAAGCACATCGCAAGGCTCGGTCAGTCACGTTGCCTGAAGATTGTTTTTTAGGGAGACAGTCTTCCACCACATATCAAAGTTGGCCACGTTCACCACCAGGTCCGTCCATACATAACGAAGCCCCTACAATGCTACAGATGTTTCAAGATGGCACATGTAAAAGGAGTATGTACCAGCAATGTTGCGTGCCCGAGGTGTGGCGAACCTCATTCAGAAGACACCTGCCATGCAACTGCGTTCAAATACTCGAACTGCCACAGCGCTCATAAAGCGTCGTCTAAAGATTGCTTGCGAGTGCGAAATGAACGCGCGGTGCTGAAACGCATCGTGCGCGACAGTTCAATGCACAGAGACAGCGCTGCAACCGTCAGGCGACGTCGACGTGGCCGCAGAAGATCATAAGAAAACGCGACAACTGCTGATAAAGACACGTCATCTCAAGCAAAACCAACTGGCCCCCCATAATCAAGCTCTGCGAAGACGGATACACCGAAAACAAAAGCAGGGTCAACATTCCCACCTCGCGAAGAGTGACCATCCATTCCACGAACACAGCCTGATTCAGAGGTGCATCGAATCCTGCCAACCTCGATGCCCTCAGAAACCACTGATGCAAAGAATACTAAGCATCGCCAGGTCATTAACATGTTGCAGACTCTTATGAGCACAATGTGTATGCTCCTAAGCAACATGAACACCCCGTCAGTGTAGGGCTAACCTCCTTGTCCTTCCTCTTTCAATCTTCCTCCTCATTCTTCGTGAGTGCAGAGCGCACTCCAGGTGCTGTGCACTTTGAGTCAGGTGCTTGCAGCTTTAAGGTAAAACTATGGCCCCCAACATGTTATCCTTTCGAGAGGAGGTCAAGAACGCATCTGCGCTTCAGTGGAATTCCAGAGGGCTTAGGGTGCGTATGTCCGAGTTTTCGCAATGTGTATTCGTGAACCAGATTTTCATAATTGTAATTAGTGAACCAAACCTGTCAGCTCGAATGAGACTGTTTGGATATGAGTGCTTCATGTCTTCCGTCCACGAAGAGCACAGCAAGGTTGTTGTGTTCATACGGCGCGACTTAGCTTATGTTCATCACCCTGTACCCCCTGAAGAAGAAAACCAGTACATTTGCGTAACCTTAGAAACAAGACGACCACATTCACAATCATTGGAGCCTACTCACCTCCGTCAAGTCGTCTAGAGCGCAAGTGTTTGAGCGGAATGTCGAAGTCAACTCTCCCGCCATGGATGATAACTGGTGACTTCAATGTCCACCACTACTTATGGGGAAGCTCTAGGGTCAACACTAGAGGTAGGACAGTGCCTTTTGCTTCTGAATGTGAACTTATCCTCGTGAATGACCACTAGTGTCTTTTGCTTCTGAATCTGAACTTATCCTCGTGAAGCCCTACTTATCTGCCTGGATCGGACTATAGTAGTTGCTTGGATCTCACTTTTGTCTCAGTTCGTTCGCCAGAAGAGTGCACTTTTTTCGTATTTGGAAACAAGGGGTAGTGACCACATTCCAACATACCTGGAGATTGATGGCCTTCCGGATCTCAAGTTCTACAGAGCCGTCCAGTGCACCAATTTTCAGAAATACAAGTTAATCATGGAAGACTATGTTGGCGACTCACCCTTCAACCTAGAGGACGCAATAAAGAGTGCCCTACAGTCCACCACGCGTACGCTTCCGGTAAGCTCATCTCACAGTGATATTGACATTGATGTCGAGAAACTCCGAGCGATTCGTCGTCGTGTAGAGTGACGTTATATACCCACGAAGTCATTTGATTATCTGAGAGTGGCCAAACGCAAACAAAAAATACAGCGTCATATGGACAAGTTCGATAAGCGACGATGGTAACTTTTTGCGAGTCTTTGGATCCCAGACAGCCTCTATCACTAATCTGGAGAACTGTACGGGGTCTTCGTACAACCATTACTCAGCGCTACCCATTTAAATCTCTCACACTTCACTTACGCTGCGAAGAGATTCATGTCGCAGATTCTTTCTGTCGAAGGATTGCCTGTGGGGAAATTCAACTAGGACAAAGACGCCCGACTTTTCTGTATCCTCACGTGATTCCCGAATGAAGTGTTTGTTTTCAATGGAAGAACAAAAGGCTGCGCTTGCTTTGCGCAGGCGTTCTTCAGCCCCAGGACCTGACGGCACCAATTACTACACTCTGTGTCAGCTAGGAGATCAAGCTCGGAAGACACTTTTGCTGCTATACAACGACTCCTGGAAAATTGGCATGGTTCCACAGGAATGGAAGTTCAGTCACCTGATTCCACTTCTCAAAACCCGCAGGTCACCTTTGGACATTTCCTCCTACCACCCGATTACCCTCGCGAGCTGAGTGAGAAAATTATGGAAAAAATGATTTTAGCGCGCCTGGAAAGGTACTTTGAATTCTACGAAATATATCGATATGCCATGTCCGGGTTCAGACGAGGCCGCTCATCAATTCACAATGTAGTTTACTTGGTGACATATGTAAAGCACCAGAAGGCCTGCAAACGGTTATCTGCCGCTCTGTTTCTTGACATTAAAGGGGCATGGGGCAATGTCAGCCACGAAGCCATTCTCAGCGCATTAAAAGAAGTGAAACTCGGTGGCAAGATATATATGTAGGTTCAGAACTATCTAGAGAGCAGATAATTTCACATGCAGACGGAGAATGGCCTAACGCCCGAGTATTACTGTAGCCGAGGGGTCCCGCAAGGCGGAGTGCTAAGCCCGACCCTGTTCAACCTAACACTCATTGGACTAGTTGGCAAACAACCAAGCAGTGTCCGACTTTCCATTTATGCTGATGACATCTGCGTGGGCATCAGGTGTGACTCGACTTCAACTTCGCGCTCGACTTCAGAAGTAAAGCAGTGACATCGCACCACCTACGCAAACAAGGGCTCTAAATCGCAAGTGGAAAGTGTGCAGTCATGGTTTTCACCGGAAAACCAATGTCCGCGGACGGCATAGTAATTACCGGCAGTTGGTGTCATGCAGTCAGCCTCACAGGTTCTTGGGAGTCATGATCGACCGAAATCGGTCTTGCACCCAACACGTAAACTACGTGAAAACGTGGCTGACCGCCATTTGTAACTTTTTCAGGTTTCTTGCCGGGAAAAGTTGGGGAGTGTCTGTCAAATCTATGTTACAGCTGTACAAGGTATTATTTATTGTATTCCTGCGGTACAGCCTACCTGTTATATCTAACACGTGCAAACGAACCTACACACAATCCGAAATATTCAAGCGCACGCGCTTAGGATATGCCTTGCTTTAACGCACTGCGCATCGACAGCTGAAACAATTGCCGTTGCACAGGACTACTCAATCATGACGCACATCACCATTGAAAAGATGCGTGCGTACTTCAGGCAACATGCTAGGAATCATTCCCACACACTTGGCAACCCTCGCTAATGAGAGGCCCCGCACGAGATTTAGTTCAATAGTCTGTGCGCATCGTGCGTCGTTTACGTCAGTTTTTGAACCTGCTGAGAAACTGGTGTATCCTCCGTGGTACTTGACACTTCCGCAAGTACGCCTTTGAATTCTAGGAATACAGAAAAATCTAATTTGTCTTCATCAGCCCTTAAACAAACGAGCTTGCACCTCCTGCACGGAATGTGCAATAACCACGTGGACATATACACTGATGGTTCAACCACAGCGTCTGGTTCTGGCGGTGCAGTGGTGAATCCAGCTAGAGCAATCACTCTGCGAATCAAGCTGTCACACGATACTACGTCTACGGCGGCAGAATTCGCAGCTTTGCGTGGCGCCCTAGAGTACATCAAATCCCAGAGATCGAGGAAATGGGTTGTGTTTTCCGACTCGAAACCAGCCCAACAGAGCATGCAGTCAGTCCTTCGACGAGGTTGCCATGAACAGTTAACTTACGAGGTTGTCAAGCTTCTTCACCATGTCACAAACACAGGCCACGATGTCAAGTTTTAGTGGCTACCTGGCCATTGTTGAATTAGTGGCAATGATTTCGCAGACAACGCGGCTCGCACATCGCACCAAGGAGAGCACACCCTTCCGATTCTTTTGTCAAAACTGACGCTGCAAAGCAACTTCGTCACCTGGCACGCAGGCTGGGTCTGCTGGTGTGGAACACTCCAAGCATAAAACATATAAGACACTACCAAATAAACCTTCGACTGGAACATTGACCTCCATCAGGGTTTCATCCACGTGAAGCTTCGCTTCTTTGTCGCCATTATTTGGGGGTTTCCCTCACAAAAGTGTATACAATCTTCATCGGATTGACCGACGATTCGAAGTGCGACTTCTGCTGCACCAAAGAAGACATCGACCATATAATATGCCGTTGCCCTCGATTTGCCTCTAAAAGACAGAAGCTTTCGAACGCATTGCGACAATTGTACGATTGGCCACTCTCTATGCAGATGCTACTGGAACACCGTCCTCGCCTTTCGTCGGCTCAAAAAGCAGTCAAAGACGTCTTGAGCTTTTTGAGGACTACAGGCCCGTGTGCACACCTTTAACTTTTGTGTAGCGCCACCGCTGTATACGCGTCAGCCAATTTACTGATAATACTTCTTTTTCTCTCTTTCTCTTCTCTTTCCTCTCTATCTCTCATCTTCGTTGCCCCCTACCTGTTCCCCCAGCATAGGGTAGCGAACCGGGCATGTGCCTGGTTAACCTACCTGCCTTCTCTGTTGTTGCTCTTGTCCTCCTCCTTCACTACAACGTCTCTCAAATTCACATGGTAGTTATGAAATGTTAAACGCCACATATCAATCGATCAATTGATAGTACTTCATGATCATGTTGAACGTAGTCAAAATGTCCTAAAATGAAGGTTAGGGGCTGATTCCTCTGTCTGAGAAGCACAAGTATATAAAGAAAAACAAAACTCACAGGTTGGCTCAATACACAGCAAATTGATTGATAACTCTATACATACCAGCATCAACACACATACTTCAAGTCATCGTCCGCATGCCAGAGAGAAAGAATACGTTGGTTCCAGACCGGACCTCCTCCCCCAACGCAAAAGTTTATAGGCTTGTATGGAGCCTTCGCTAACGGTTGTATTTACCTTGGCACTTCGTCCGGGCTTCGAAACGGCGAAAAAGATCGCGCGGCCACCCAAAGAGCGTTGTCGCGAAACATAAAATATGTTAGCAAGTTTCCCGTGAAATATCAGTTCAACTTAGTAGATAATAAATTCTAGTGTTTCCGGTTCGTTTCTGCATAGCAAGTTTTGCGCAGGTAATAGGAACCTACCATAGAGTTTTATAGCTTTTATGAAGTAGCAAAAGTAAGAATTCCGATAGTAACAGTGTCCCGAAAATGTGAACCTACCACTATTCAAGACTGAATAAATATACAAAAGTTCGTGATGACCCTGAACACATTGAAGCTTCAGTTTTTAGGAGTAAAAACAGACATAATGAGCGACCTTTTCAAGATTACGGACAGAATAGGAGTTTGGCAGTGTTTGCTAATAGGGGCGGGCACAGGTTTTTTCAGAAAGTCTCATGGGAAACGCATGTGGAGCAATGGGAAGCCCTAACAACTCCTCCTTTTGGAAGAGGATCTTGTAAATACACAATAAAATTTAAGTGAGGATGAGATGGTTCTACACATTTTCCCCCATTACCTTGGTCTTCGCCCACGAGACACTTTTACATTACTGTCGCATTGATTTATTGTACGTTAAACAGCCCCCGGTGGTCGAGAATTCTGAAGCCCTCCTGTGTGGTGTCTATCTTAATCATGTCGTTCATTTGAAATGTTAATGGCCAAATAATAATAAATTATACTTTATCCAGCTGATTCTTTGTCTGACATTTTGCGCACTATTTCTCATGGAACTAAACACCTTGTAGCCAATGTCCCGATTCTGTTGCAGTGTTTTCCAATTGACTTTGCGCTCAGCAGAATTTTCTGCCTCTGAGGTGTATTCGCCCCTCTACATTCCAGGGAGAGCACATCAGAGGCATAAATGATGAAAAATCCGTAAATAGGGGCTTTGTCGAGCCGACGTTTCAACAAGAGTAATTGTTTTCCGCAAGCTTCGAACACAACTGATCTCTTTAGCGCTGGCGTGTCTACGCATAGTACCCTCTCCTTCATCGTTACAAAGGAGAAGGAGAGGCAACACTGGATGTGGGGTGTGAGAGAGTGAAAAAGGATGGTGCTGTGACGTTTGGTGTGAGTGAAAGGGAACAGGTATTACGTGAAAAACAAGAAACAAAAATATATATGTTGAGGCAGTAAAACTTTTCACGTGTCGCTGAGCCCCAGTTGTCGAACCGGTTGTCAGAAGTTAACAATGCCAGCTTTGAAATCGCTACGTGGAGGGCTTATCTCGCGCTGGTTTTCCTTGTGCATGCGACGCACCGAATAGAGGCCAGAGCTCCTTTAGAAATGTTCATTACTACTGGCTGGAGTGTAGTTGGCTTGTGCATAAGGTAGGACTCAGTATATTCTCTGTTTCTTGCTGGTCGAAAGTGTGACTGAAGTTAGTAGAGTTTGAAACCACTGAAGTTATATCGTCCTACATTGAAATTTTGTGTTATTGCTCGCGTCGTTTTTTTTTTCCGTGTCCGTGATGACCCTTTCATCTAACATTACCAGGCTGTCCTGTTTCACCAATGTACTGTGTATGACAATATGAGCATTTGACTACGTAGGTAACTATTTTACTAGTGCAGGATAAATTAAATTTTTTATGGTCAACCTGATTACTTCTAGTGTTTTTATCTATCATGTCATCCTGAAGGTGTTTACAAGTCTGGCATCTCAGATGGGATCAAGGTGTCATTCGAGCACTACAAAGAGAGTTGACTTTTTTATGCACTAAATTGTTCTTAAAGCTCCATTGTTGTGATGCACGGTCTTTGGTACTTCGGGAAACGCTTTTCAAATAGGCTCCTTGCTTGCAAATATTCAGTAATGCTTACTAATAATATCATTTACAATTAGGAGCGCATTTGAGTCATCATCAGCCTGTCCACGCCCACTGCAAGACGAAGGCCTCTCTCATGATCCGCCAATCAACCCGGTCTTGTGCTTTTCGTTGCCAGGCTATACCTGCGAACTTTTTATGCTCATACGCCAACCTAACTTTCTGTCTCTCCTTCGTGCATTTGCAATCTTTTTTATTCAAGCCAGTTACCCTTAATTACCAGCGCTTATCCTACCTACGGGCTACATGCCAAGCACAAATCTTTTTTTCTTGATTTCAACTTTGATATATCTAAGCGCGATTCGTTCCCTGACCCACTCTGCCCTCTTAGTTACACCTATCATTTTCTTTTTCATCGCTCGCTGCGTTGTCCTCAATTTAAACTAAACCCTCTTAGTAAGCTTCCAGGTTTCTTCTCTGTAGCTAAGTACTAGCAAGATTCAGCTATTATATGCCTTCCTCTCGAAAGTCAGTGGCAGATTCCCATTCGTGATTACAGAATGCCTGCCGAATGTGATACACCCCATTTTTATTCTTATAGTTTAATTCTCATAAATCGGCTGCGCGGTTATTACATGTACTAAGTATACTTATTAATTTGCGATTTCCAGCATCTCTCCGTTGACCCCAAGGTGCTGTCTTCTGCCAAGACAGTTTTACAATACTTTAGTTTTGTGCATATAATTTTCAGAACTACTTTTCTGCTTTCTGTGTACAGTTATGTAATCATTAGTTGCACTATAATACTCTCTATCAACTCTTATTTCCAACTTTTCCCAGTCTAGGCTGCGGAAAACTACCTGTAAACACGCGGTGAATAATATTAGAAAGATCGTGTCTCCTTGCCTTACACCCTTCTTTATTCGGATTTGGTCACTTTCTTCAAGGTGAACTGTGGTGGCTTTAGATCCAGTGTAAGTTTCTTTTGGTATGTCTATGTAAGGTTCTTCGATGCACTGTTTACATGGTGCCTGCATTACTAATGTGTTGACTGAGTCAAACGCCTTCTTGTAATTTATGAAAGCTGGGTATAGGGGTTGGTTGTCTTCCGCGCATTTCTCTATCGCCTGATTGATAGTATGAATATAATTTGTTAAGAAGTACCATGTACGATATACTGCTTGGTCCCTGTGGCTGTTGAACTTTATGTCGCAATAATTCTATTGGCCCATATTTTTGTAAGTAATTTGTAAAGAACAGACAGTAAGCTGAAGGGCCTGTAATTTTTAAATTCTTTGACATCTCCTTTCTTATGGCTTAAGATAATGTTGGCATTCTTTTGTTCATGCAAGATTCTTGTACCCTTGCCGTCAAAAGGCGCTCAGTATATAACGTGTCCTAGGAGTTCTACAGAGAGCTGTACAGAAACCGCAAAAGCCGAGGTAGTATCTTGAGAAACAATAATAGTGCAGAGGAATTCGAAATCATGCCAGTAGCGACAGGAGAAGTAAGAAAAGCCTTAGGAGCAATGCAAAAATGGAAAGCTGATGGTGAGGGTAAGATAAAAGTGGAACTACTGAAATATGGTGCCGAAATTTTGTACGAAAAAGTGGCCACCTGATATACGAACTGTCTCTTGACGGGAAGGGTACCAGAATCTTGGAAGAACGTGTTTGAGTACTTGGTTATAAATACTGCCAGATGGTTGGATTGCGCTTCAGGGTTTTCAAGTTCCTTGTGTTGTTTTCCTATCTAAGTCACACGCGTCGTTGTAGACTTTGTATAGTGTCTTTTGGGTAATGTTTTAAACTAATGTTTTGTTAGGATAACTTAAGTGGTTAACGTAATCAGCGTCGTCACTTGAGATCCTTCTTATACACATGGCTTCTCGAACGGAAATTTCTCATTGGCAGTGTCGCGAGTTATTATCGATGTACTGTCGGCTGTCGATTTTCTGTAAAGCGTCGTGTTCACTTTTCCTGATTCAATGAATACTGTCGTGTCTAGGAAGTTAATTTCTTCGGGATAATTGTGCATGGTAAATTTAAAAGTAGAGTGAAACTGAAACTTGTTACAGTGATCAATGAATAATTTTTGTGTTGTAGTGATAAATGCTGCTGTATGCTTGCCAGTCGGGGACAATACAGCACGTGTAGAATCACTCTTGATTTCGAAAATTGTGAGTTCATTAAAAAATTTCTTAAGACGCTGCAACTCCCTTTTGGGAAAGTTGGATAATGGCCACACAAAGCTTTGAGAAAGCCCTAGAATCCGCCATGAAAAAATGTATGAACATTATTTTGTGGAAGGCGTTTGAGCAGGTGGATCGCTGGCACCTGCGCTTTTCCGTGCCCAAATGAACGGCTGGCTGAAAGGAATGCGCATGGTTAAAAGCTTTGGGAAGAGTTCTGCTCAAAATTTACTTGTGGCTGTACTAGTGAAAACATTATCTACACAAACAAATGTTCTTAATGTCATAAACAGTACATTGGCAAAACAGGATAGCCTGTTAATGTTTGAATAAACAGTCATTGCATGGACAGAGCAAAGGCATTACCGAAATAAGTGGTGAAGCAGTTTAAGGTAGCATGATGAAACTTCGACAATCTCAAAATACACACTTCAATCAAACTTGTGGTCAGCAAGAAAGAGAAAGTATACACAATAGTACCTCATTGACAACTTGAATACACTCTAGCCAGTAGAAATAAACGTTTCTAAAGGGGCTCTGAAGTCTATTCGGTATGGTTCATATGCAACAAAAATCACTAAGAGTTAAGCCCTCCATCTAGCAACTGGTGGGGACATCTGAATTCTCAAAAAGGTTGCAGTGAAAAGTTAGAGGCCTGCACCACAGAGTTTTCTAAAATTAACTACAGGAAAATCTGGCGCTGCGATCATTCAGCGACCACGGGAATTAGGGGTAGTACACACATTTGCCTACACTCTAAAAAAAGAGCGAGTAAAAAGGGTGTCTTTTTGTCCCACAGCAATAATCGTAATCTATTTTGCGTTCCGTCCTTGCGCTATCGCCCCGCGTCAGGTACATTCCGGTCACAATCGACATGCCCATTATCAGGGTTACATTGCATTCTCGCTAGGAAAGTAGCCAGCGCCGAGTTTTCAAGAAAGGAAGTGCACGCAAGCCTGATGACGATTTTTGTTGTGGGACAAAAAGACACCCTTTTACTCGACATTTTTTTAGAGTGTAGTCTTCGTACTTGTGGATTCGTTTAATGCTGTGTTTCGGTAATGTTTTGAAAGAAAGACTCAAACCTTTTCAACTTCGTGACCCTATTCGGAAAGGTGAGTCTAAACGAATAGGGTGGTGAAGCGCAATCGCTGAACATTTGCTGTTTCGTTTTGTCAGAAAACAGCTTCAGGCCACACGAACACACACCGAGCCAAAACGGGACAGAAGTACGAAGAATAGACAAATGTGTGTAGTACTCAACGTTCCCATGCTCGCTGAAGCACCGTGCGTTGCAGCTCCCATAGACACTAGCGCCAGAGTTCTCTCTAGTGTATATCAGGAAACTCTATGGCCAGTGCCACTGCAGGTCCTGAGTCTAGGTTTTCTTGCCACCTCTTGTTCGCGCGCTCTAAATTCGCGGTCTGCCTGTCGACAAGCCCTCCTCGAAGTACAAAGTGCACATAATGCCTAACAGACGGGTAGTGCGTAATCACATATCAGCAGCATGACGAATGGCATAGTGGCTTAGTGGGTGCTTTCCTACGTCATCAAAGTTGTGGTGGGCATTTAGTGGGTACACTGCACAGCTGCGCTTCTAGCATACATGCCACCGGGCATGCCCTGAGCATACTTGCTGAGCAAGCTCCTAAAATATATATATACCTGTTCAAGTTGGTGTGGAAGCACCCACCACTGTAGCTCAATTGGTAGACCAGTGGACGCGCTGTCTTAAGGATATATGTTCGGTTTCTGTCTGTGGCAAGCTGATTTGTCAACCACTCAGTTTCTAAGGGCGAAGCTTCTCAAAGCGTCACCCATTCCTTTCCATCATCGTTTGCTACCACCGGTGGCACATACCCGCTCTCTCGAGCACATAACCGCATGTTCACATGTTACGGAAAACGTAGCATGGCGTCGTTATCACACTCTCGGTGTTAACCAAAAGCTAACAGCAGAAATTTGGTAAATACGCTCGCTTAGTCCTAGAATTGTCCGCTTGTGGCGTTGCTTGTATATGATGAATATATTGTTACGGTTAAAGTCGAAGGATGTTTATTAGTAGGGCGAATTTTATGGTTCGGTGGTAATGGTGTCGGTATCTGCACCAGTTCACGTCTTCCTCCTCTTCTTCTCTTTCGGCTCATACCCGTTGCATTTCCCGGCTCCCAGACGAAGACCTTTAGGCAGGTATGAATCATTCTGAATGCTGAGGGTGAAGCCATTTAGGGCTGTACCAGCTGGGTCCGCTTTGACCAACGGCCAGCTGATGTCTGCCGTGCTACCCCGTATGTCAAATTGCTCAAGCGATCAACAATGACGAATGGGCCACTGCACTGAGGTAAAAACTTTTTGCATAGGCCCCGTTTACGTTGTGGCGTCCACAACCACACAAAGTCTCCTTTGCAGTATGCTACAGTGTGATGACGGCTGTAACAGCTTTCATTTAATTGGTGTTGCGAAGCCACAGTACGAAGACGAGCAATACTCTGGGCTTCATCGGCTAGGCAGATTGTCTAAGAGACAGAGTAGTCGCTATGGAAGTCAATTGGAAGAATATTATCGATGCAGCTTAACGGTGAACGGTCGTAAAGGAGGTAAAAAGGACTGTAATTGATTGTCTCATGTTTGACCGTGTTATACGCCTAAGTAATGAAGGGGAGAACATCATCCCAGTCCTTGTGGTCAGACGATACGTACATTGCCAGCGCGTTAGTCAGAGTTCTGATCATACGTTCTACCAGCCCATTCATCTGAGGGTGATTCGGGGATGAATGGCGGAACAGCGAATTGCACAGACAAAGCAATTCTTCGAAGGCGTCCGCAACGATCTGACGACCACGATCACTAATGATCGCTCTGGGAGGGCCATGCGTAAGAATGATGAATCTAAGCAAAAGCGTGGCCACGCACGCCACTGTCGAGGAGGGTATCGCTGCAGTTTCTGCGTAACGAGTCAGATGGTCGACGCACACTATCACCCATCGATTGTTAGACGATCGTGGAAACGGGCCCAAAAGGTCAATACCAACTTGATCAAATGGTAGTGTAGGAGGTGGCAGCGGATGGAGAAGACCTGGCGGAGAAGTCGTAGGCCGCTTGTAGCGGTGGCATTGTTCGCAACTTGCGACATAGTGCTTGACTGTGTCCCGAATCCTGAGCCAGTAAAAGTACTCTTGTGCCCTATTCAAAGTTCTGATGAACCCCAAATGAGCAGCTGTCGCACTTTCGTGCATGGCTTTGAGTATGTCAAATTGTAGGCTCTTTAGTACGACTAGAAGGAAGCGTGCGCCTTTGGCCGAATAATTTGTTTTGTATAGAAGGCCGTCACGAACAGAAAAGCAGCCTTTGGCTTGAAGACGCGATGTCGTGGAATGTAATGGCTCCAAGCTAATATCAGCCTCTTCTTTTTTCTTGAAAGTACTCAAGTCTGGGAATGTTGAAGAAATGGAGGCAAAACAGTCGTCAAAACTCCCTTTTTGACGCTCATTCGTCTTCAGGGGAAGGCAGGAGAGACAGTCAGCCTCTGCGTGGCGGCGTCCAGACTTGAACAAGATGACGAAGTTATACTCCTGAAGTCGAAGAGCACAACGTGCCAGTCGACCATTCGGGTCACGAAGAATCACCAGCCAGCATAAAGCGTGATGGTAGGTAACGATAGTGAACGGACGTCCATAGATATAAGGTTGAAATTTGTGTACCGCAAAAACAGCTGCCAAGCATTCTTGTTCTGTTGCGGTATAGTTGCCTTAAGCTTTGTTGAAAAAGCGACTGGCATGAGCTACCATGTGCTCAGCTCCGTGATGACGCAGCTCAAGTACAGCATCGATGCTGATGCCACTAGCATCAGCATGCACTTCCGTAGGCAAGGACGCATCGAAGTGGCAGAGTATGGGCTCCGACGTTAGCAGAAATTTTAGCTGGCGGAATGCATCGTCGCAAGCTGAAGTCCAGTTGAAAGGGACGTCCTTTTGAAGAAGACGTGTTTGGGGTGCACCACGTCAGCGAACCTCGGAACAAAACGACGAAAATATGAGCACAGGCCCAAAAAGCTCCTCTATTCCCGCACCGATTTTGGTGGTTCAAAAAAGCTGACGGCCTCAATTTTTCGTGAGTGTGACCCTACTCCATTTTTGTCAAGGAGATGTTTCAGTACTAATGTCTCCGTTTCACCAGAACGACATTTCTTTGAGTTTAGGATCAAGCTGGCCTTTTGTATGCAATCAGAAACAAGACTGAGACGTCTGTATTGTTCGTTCAGGGTGCTGCTAAAAATCACCACATCATCTAGGTAGCGCAAATAAATTTCTCATTCAAGTCCTCGAAGTATTGTATCCATAAATCGTTCGAATGTTGCCGGTGCATTACAAAGGCCGAACGGCATAACATTAAATTTATAAAGGCCGTCAGGAGTCACAAAGGCCGTTTTCTCTTTGTCGTTTGGGTGCATGGGTAGTTGCCAATGACCTGATCGCAAATCTAGTGACAAAAATTAGGCAGCGGATTGCAAGCAATCAATGACGTCATCGATTCTAGAAAGCGGATACACATCTTTTCGTGACCATAGTTAGTTTTCTATAGTCAACGCAAAAGCGCCATGATCCACCCTTCTTTCTTGCTAAGATCACAGGCGCTGCTCACGGACTAGATGACTCCTGGACAACACCTTTGCGCAACATATCAGTGACCTGTTTAGCTATCACTGCCCTCTCTGTCGACGACACGCGGTAAGGTTTTTGACGATTGGGCTGTGCAGATTCAGTGTCAATTCTGTGATGAGCACGAAAACGCTGTAGTGAAGTCTTCGTCTCACTTTGTGTGAAATCGAACACCGAAAGATGTGTCATAAGGACATGTGCAAGAGCGTGGCGTTCATGTGAGGGCAGTGACTTGCTGATCATTCTTAAGATCTCCTCTTCAGAACTGCTTCTCTGGGGTTAGCTTGTTTCAGACTGCTGCTCTTAGCTCAATACGGTGATAGTGCCGTACGTAATTTCGTCAAACTCGGCAAGCTTCATATCACGTGGAAGAACAGCAGGCATCGAAGAACAATTGAAAACCCATAAGCTTGAGGCGTCGTTCACGACTGTCACGAGAGGACGAGGCACAAGTACATTTTTCTTCACGCAGCCCGTCTCAAGTGGTTGAAATTGCGCGTCAAACGATGAAAGGTCAGCAACAGCAAGATTAACAGGAACACGTGATAAAGACCACGGCGTTGAAGGAGAATCGTTCGACACGACGAAACAGTTTTTCCCCCGTAAAGATGTCTCAGCAAGCGAAGACAAACGCATGTTATTCAACGTAATTTCGCCTGTGCCACAATTAACGGAAGCACCACAATCCTGAAGAAAGTCGATCCCAAGAATCACATCATGAGTGCACCGCGGTAATATTAAAAATTGCGTGACAGGATATTCAGCACCAAACAAAACACTTGAAACACAAGTACCTAGAGGAACGAGGCGCTCTCCGCTGACACCACGAAACGTCACGCCACCATTCCACG
The DNA here is from genome assembly GCF_043290135.1 of Rhipicephalus microplus. NCBI lineage: Eukaryota > Metazoa > Arthropoda > Arachnida > Ixodida > Ixodidae > Rhipicephalus > Rhipicephalus microplus. The sequence goes on along the minus strand of NW_027464611.1, from coordinate 3,562,434 downwards.
GGAACATAACCTTCCGACCAAGTTTCTCCTTGAATGTGGCACTCATGACGGAAACCGTAGCACCAGTATCTACTCACGCAGTTGCAGGCACACAATATATAATACACACACTTTGTTTTGGGACATCATAATAGGAAGAGGAGCAGTGTGCAGAGATGGAGACCGGCCGGCGAGCCTACCTCCATCGGCCGCGCCGGCTAGTTTCCCGATAGAGGCGGTGGTGTAGAACGTCGCCGTGAGGATGGTGAACCGCGTGAGCGACTGGCTGGTAGTGTCAGGCTACAGTCTGATGCTGGCGAGTCACTCCGCATGTTAAAATAGCGGAAGTAATTCGTGGGTGGCGAGCCTATAGCGTTTGTTGCGCGAGGTTCGGCCGGCCAATGATCATCGTTGACGCCTTCAAAGTTAGGCCCAGTCAGTGGTGGGCCATACCTCGTCTGGCGGCGACGGCGACAAAAACGAGAGATGTGTCCTGTAGCACCGCAGCTGTAGCAAACAGGTGAAAGGCGACCGACATTCTAGACTTTGGAATAAGCCGTCCTCGGACGCTGCCAGTAGTAGATACGATCTTCTAAGTGCCGATTCGTCGTCGTACTCCGATAAGCGCGTTGGTCATGCGTGACGTTGTTAGGAAACGTGTGTTGTTGCTGTTGTGGGGGATCGGTTCGACTGTCTGCAAGCCTTGGCATGGCTGATGGCGATGAAACTACCAGTGAAGCTTCGTGAGGTTGATTAAAAACGCAACCGAGCTGTTCGGCCTTCACGGCGTTCATTGATTTTCTGTGTCTCTTCAGTTCCTCACGTTCCTGGATACTGCAGCTGTCCTCAATGCTTGCAACCGTCGCAACATTCGCCAACCTATCGAACTTTGGCATTATACGGTGTAGCTTCAAGGTCTCAAACGTGCGGCAATGGTGGATCACGTCAGCTACTGAATCGAGGCTCTCCTTGCCAATCAAGTAGGTATAAACATCTTCGGCACTACCCTTCAGGAGATGCCCGATTTTGTCCTATTCGGATATACGAGGATTTGCCGTCTTACACAGCTTCAGGATTGTCTCAATGTACGTAGTACAAGTCTCACCTGGCACTTGACCACGCTGAAGTAATGTCTGCTCGGCTCGCTTTCTTTTTGCAGTGGAATTCCCAAAGCACTCTGTGAGCTGGATAGCGAAGTAATCTCAGGTTGTTAGCGACTTTTCGTTGCTCTCGAACCATACAGGAGCAGTGTCTGTCAGGAAGAGAGCAACGTACTCTAGCTGAGCCGTAGCATTCCAGCCGTTGTACTTGCTCACGCGTTTGTAGTGTCAGCCATTCTTCCACGTCCTCGCCGGGTTTCCCTGAGAAAGGGCGTGGCTCCAACTGACGCATTCAGGCACCGGGCGTCTGCGCCGGAGGAGTTGAAGATGACTGTAGGTCACCGTTGTTTGACATCGCGAGTTCCGGTAGTGTTCGAGGCAGTCGCGTGAGGCATCGGCTTCGGCAAGGACCTAGTGGCAGTGGCTCCGTCGTCTTGGGTGAGTACCCAACACTTTTACCACAAAACTTTAACGGATAAATTCGAAGGGTGTTTATTAGCAGGACGAAGTTGATGGTTCGGTAGTGATGGCGTGGATGATGATGATGATCATGATGATGATGATCTTTGACACTCTGGCGCACACCCACAAAGGGGGATCGGCCAAGAACCGGGCGGCAGGATCTTAACTAAAAGGCTAATGGTTTTTCAAAGAAAACGTAATTTTGGGCTAAAAAAATATAGAAAGGAAAACCGAAAATCGAAAAAGGAGTATATCTGAGCAGGAAGCGATGCAGGCCATCAGATGCGATTTGAGACAGAGGTAATGGTGGGTCTATATATATATATATACATACACACACACACACATATATATATATATATATATATATATATATATATATATATATATATATATATATATATATATATATATATATATATACATATACACACATACACACACACATATATATATATACATATATAGGCAGATTAACATGGCAATCGCTTTGTTTCAATTATGTATTCAAATACCGCAGAGCAGACGTCCCTGTGGCTATAACCGAATTTAATGCTGCCAAACGACAAAATTACTGCCACATTTAATTCTAATCCCAATTTTTCAAGTGGAGCTACCAGGTATCTTTTCCGCTGATGAGAATACCGGCGACAGAACAAAAAGAAGTGATCTATCGTTTCCATTTTTTGGCAAGTCTGACATAAAGGTGACGCCTTTAGACCAACTTTATGCAAATAATAATTCAGTTGAGGAATTCTGCAACGCAATCTTGTAAAAGTAACTTCCAAGTGCCGTGTTGCACACCACTGGATATCTGCTCCAGTTTACGTCTTCTTCCGCTTCTCCTCTCTCGGCTCATACCCGTTGTATTATGATAAAAAGCGAGATGACGGTACTTGAAGTATTCACTAGATGGGCGGACGGGCGCACGGACGGACTGACAGACAAGCAGATGGACAGACGGATCAACGAACGGACGCACGAACAGACGCACGAACGGGGCGCTCGTACAGACGAAAGCACGGGCGCATTGACGAAGGCTTGGCCTCACTTCATCATATATTCCATGAATATGCTGTGAGCTTTAAAGACGATATCTTTCTTGGGGACCTTCGACGCAAAAATTTTGGTCTGTCTGTCTGTCTGTCTGTCTGTCTGTCTGTGTCTGTCTGTCTGTCTGTCTGTCTGTACATTTGTATATTTGTTCACTCTTAATAGTACCGGGTACTTGAAACGACTGACCCCATTTGCAGCGCCCACCAATGTTGCTAAAGGTTCAGCGTTCATGCTTGTGCAATTGCCAATTAAAAACAATTATTGCGCATGTCTGGGGCACCGTAACAACATGCATATACTCTGCATATGGGTATTTTACTAGAAAAGGCACGCATAAGTAATTTTAAGAACCGTAGCACTTATCACGCTGCGCTGACCATGCAACGCTTGCATGAAAAGTCGAATGTTTCCAACGCTTTGCTAAGACGAGACGGTGGTGGCAGCGACCAACCCGTCGCTTTACGTTCTACACCTTATCACCTCTGAGACGGGCGCGCACACCCGTATCAGAGCCATGCGCTTTCTTTTCAAAGAAAATTGACAGATGGCGCTCACGTCTCGCGTGTTGCGTGACTTGATGTGCTCGCTCGCTTCTGCTGCACGCTGGAGGCACTCTAAAGGCAGCGCCTCCAAAATACCATTCACCTATTTTCTTGCACAGAACATCAAATAAATGTTTTGTTCACACTCTCTACACACAAGACTATCGTCTTTAGACAACATTTGCAGACCAACATGTAGATATGGGTCCAGTTTTTTTAGTGAATGACATTATGGCTACAGAACAATGAAGGGATACAACTAATGAGTCCCACGCCTATCGTAGCTTTGTTATTTGTTGGCTTTGTTAGGATGCGTCTAACAAAAAGAAACAAAGCCGCGATCAATCACTTGACTTTTTTTTGTATATCTGAGAGGCTGACCGTGATTGCGGGCTCTGGAGATAATAATAATGTTATGTTTTTTAACGTAGGTGGACGTCACACCGTCAACTAGCTGCTAGTGTTTGAACCTAAAGTGACACCACAAGCGTCGAAACAGCTTCTTGTGGTTCAGGAGCCGAATAATGTATGCTGCATTACTGAAGCCGATGACAGAATAAAAATGGTGTTGGGAAATAACTTGGGGGGGGGGGGGGGGCTAAAAAAACTCCAATCTTGTGCAGAAGTCACAACACAGTCATAGCGAAAGCTATAAGTCTGGCCTTTTAGAGCATTTTCTAAACACTGTAACTGCTGCAAGCCCAATTCTTAGGTAGCCACTACGGCATTAATAATAATAATAATAATTTCTTGGTAGCAGGCTGGCATTCGCTATGCTATCTTTCATCATTCTTCTGAGAAGCATGGTACCCGCTAAACACTTGCAAGAAATTTTGTGCCAATTGTATATGCACTGGATGACGACAATCAGTAACTATGCCTGAAGTATGTTTGTGCCACATTTATTAAGTGATCAAGAACAAGCTTTTGCAATTCATTGGAGCATTGGGCGACCCACTTCATTACGGTATTCGTATTGTGTGACGCTTGGTGGTTCATTCGCTGTTATAAAGCGCTTCATTACTTATATTTACGCGATTTTTTTCCCGACATCAAGCCTGCCGAACAAGTTCTACGCACCGGCGTGGTTCAGCGGTAGAATACTGGGCTGCCACGAAGTGGACTCGGACTGGAGCCCCACTGTGTCCTTGACACGAGATATTTTTTTCATAATTCGTGCGATAGTGTTTACGGACACCAGCGAGGCGGCGGCAGCGGCGCAGGACAACTACGGCGCCGCACGTGACCCGAGTTGCAATCTGTTTACAGCTTTACCTGTGAAAAAGTGGTTTTAATGATCGCAAAATATATAAAAAGCTCATTATTGTGAATGGCAGTGCTCCCACTCTGAAACAATGTAAACCAATATGAAGTAAACTAACGTATCCGCATTGCCCTAGTAGGAGATAATAATCATAAGGCTGCGAGTAAACCTTGAATATGTGGTGAATTCGTCGAGTTTGTGGAACAAGAAAGTGAACAAGTATTTTTTTTTGTTCCAGAGCGAGGTGGAAGAAGACGGAAGGGACACAGATGAGTGCTGACTCCAAACTGATTGTTTATTTCAAGAACATAACAACGTGCTTTTACGTTGTTGTGATGTTCAAATAAACATTCAACTTGGAGCCAGCACTCGTCTGTCTCACCTTCCTCTTTTGTCGTAAGCGTGCTGTAACCAGAAATGCATCCACACCAACTAGCCCAACTTTAATTACTATTAAACAAGTGAGTCACATACTCGAGTTGAATAAAACAAAGGTTTTTTCTTCACTTTTTTCTCCTCATTAACTGTTGCTCACCATTACGTTGTGATCTCTGTTCTTACCAGAAAAACCTCATTCCACAATAGGATTCCGGTAGTCTGGCACTGGCTGCCCGCTTGCCACTTGAAGCCCTCCAGCGGAGCGTTCGGGTCGCCCAGCCAGTCAGCTCGACCTATGTTGCGTAGGTAGCGCAGCAAGAAGCATAGCAGGAACGACTTTCCTTTGCGGAAGGCACCGGCTACCGCAATCACGACAACGGGGTGGTCCTTTATGCGTTCGTCCAGAAGGAGACGTGCCAGGCCATGCTCATCCAGTTCCAGACTGCGTCCGTTTACATTGAGCATCTGCAGCGGCTGACCACTGTCAACGTGGTCCGACATCACGGCAGCTCTGCGAGTGGAGCAGACAGTACAGCAAGTGCGAAATGACTACGGCTCAGAAGCCTCATCAAGCACGATAATTTGCCGCTGGCGACATCAATACGAGTTAACCGACAAATCATCACGTGATAATGACCGAAATTGACGTCACGTTGTCCAAATTACTTTAGTACACACATGATGTCATCTGTTTGCTGCCCGATCAAGACAATGCAAAACCGTATGAGACGTAGAAAGCTTGCAGTCTCCTATTTTAGATGTGCGAAAGAACGTAAGATGCAGGTCGTTTGTTTGCAACCTAGGACCCACACCACTCACCAAACTAAACCAATATAAATATCTTAGAATCACAATAACTAGTGACTTAAGCTGGAATAACCACATTTCCAACATCTTTAAGTCTTTTAGGAAAACTTTGTATTCTTTAACACAAACTAAGTCATGCTCCCCCTGATACTAGATTTCTGGCTTACACATGACTAATCCGACAAAAACCCGAATATGCTCTCATCGTAAGGCGCTCTGCACAAAAACTGGCATTATTGCATTATATATAGTTCAACGCGAAGCAGCAAGGCACCTTTTTTACAAATATAGAATAAATTACTCCCCCACATCTCTATTGACACAAAATACTATTATTCAGACTGTTCAGCTTCGAATATAAATAAATAGGTGAAAATTTCTCATCAACCTTAAAAACAATTGCTTCTCCCTAAACCCACGGTATATGTATGTACACTTACAGAACAACCCTTATGAAAATGACTGTTGATTTTTTTTTGTCGGACTATGATCGAATGATTGACTCTACTGATCATCAATGGCTCTACAATACTCCTTGACCTGCTTGAATACTTCGTCGACAAAATTTCTGTTGGGCACTTTGCAAGAAAAAATGTGGTTGGCTCATTTCTATTGAAATACTTCTAAAGAATTATTTTGTAAACAATATTTCCATTTGTTTCTATATAGAGTTCATTATTAACTTTTGAATTAAAAATCGGGAGTCAATTTTCAATCCTGGTCGACAATTTTCTGAATGGTGTTTTATTCGAACCATAATGTATTTTTGATGCCATCTGTTTTATTGCTCACTAACTTCTCTTTGTTTATTCAATAAAAACACATTGTCGTGACCTTTCTTTACCGTCATAGAGCACCAGAGCTAACCTATTTAAAGTTTACTGCTTCCCATCTACTGTCCGCAATTGAAATAACATAGAGGTATCACAAATAATGAAAGCAGATTTTGTTGAACACATATTGATTAGATGTTACTTACGGTGTTACGTTGAATAACCCTTCCTTAGGTTTAGAGTTAATGCTTTTGTAAATTCAAGAAGTGGTATTGCTGTCTGATCTTGCAAGTGTATTATTGAATGCTCATGCGTGCGCATATTGTTCGCTATTACTTTGCTTCTTTCTGATGTTATGGTTCATCGTTTTCTTTGCATTTTCTAAACGATTCCTTTTTCGTAAATGTTGTCTATCTAGTTCTTGTTTTGTTATTTCTTTTTGACATTACTGGTGAATGTATCTATGTACTGATCACCTGGACTGACCCAACGAAGGTCTGCAGTATTGTATAATCAAAATAAATAGGTTTAGGAGATGGTTAGAGAGTAACAATACTCCTATTAAGAAGAAAATTAAGAAACTGGTTGACGCCTTCGAAATTCAGCACAAGGTCTCCTGTGTGTGTTTTTAGAATCGATTGATGTCTTGAACGTCGTCTACTTTGGTAAATATCACATTACAATGTTTCTAGCCTAGACCCGTGTTCTCAAATATTTTTGTATGTTTGGTACAGGCCTCAAGGTCTCTCTGGAGTATTCTGTCTACAGTTTCTGGATTCGCAAAAATGTTTCAGATAGGCAATATGCAGGGCATACAAATCTATGACAAAAATTCTTTGCCTATTAACGCCTCTAACCATTATATGGTTGTCAAGACGGGCATCGCCTATCATGTATTTGCAAGCTGCGCTGGAAAAGTCATGTTTTGAATGCGAAGCGTTTCTTAGCGAACTTCGGCGACTTTGAGCGTGTCTATCTATCTATCTATCTATCTATCTATCTATCTATCTATCTATCTATCTATCTATCTATCTATCTATCTATCTATCTATCTATCTATCTATCTATCTAGCCGCTTACGTTTTGGTACTCTCGTGGTCACTCCCTTAACTTGGCGTGAATCAAAATTAGCATGGGAGGTTAAGATGACTTGACGAATATGACGTGCTGCTCGAGACCTCAATAAAGTTACAATCCCATCACGTACGTCATAAAACACGTGCCGCCAGACATTGGCACATACGCACGGATGGGCATGTGCCGCTGGTGTGTGGGTATGTGCCACAGGTGATAGACACTCATTATCTGCCCAGAAACGAAGAAAACCCACATGGGCAACTTTGACGTGCGAGCGTTAAGAAACAACCGAAATCGGTAGCGTCAACCCGCCGAATGCAAATAATAAAAGTCAGGGTCCCAGCTGGAATGAAACCCAAGCGTTCTGCGTGGCAATGAATCATTTTACCACAGAGATACGCCAGGTCTCGGAACTACGTTCCAAATAGACGTTAAACTTCGTGAAATATCAATAGTGGTTGCAGTGCTGCATACCCAATTTTATAAGTACTACACATGATCTCTTTTCATACATCCGTCACGTCGGGTTAAAGCCAATTTTGGTCAGTTGCCATGCGCTTACGTTGATTTATGTGGCAGTGCTCAGGGCCAGCATCCTCGCGAGCATCAGAGCTTCATATCAGCTTCTGGTGTTGTTAATTCGTATGTTCCAGTTGGCATCGCTGTGCAAGGGCAAATAACTGTTTATATAAACATCTGCAACTCTCCAACGTATGTCTGTGCGTGCAACGTTTGTACATATATTTAGTGTCATTTCATGACGTGTAACACAATAAAAAAATTACAACGTGGTCACCTTCCCTCCGCATGCTTCGCATAACGTCGATTCCCGAGGACGCGGGATCTGCCGAGGCAAATTTTCTTAAAACACGTCACAGTTTCACGAAAAACAAATTATTGGCATATACATGCGTCTTTGGCTGGGCAAACCTTCCGCAAGACAAGTCTTCTGTCTGGAGAGCAGGAATAAAAGGTTCATTTCTGTGCGAGAGAATCGGCGCGTAGGGGCTGCGTGAGATATGCCGCCATCGATCAATGATTTGAAGACATGAAGTTTTCTAAAACCCAAAGCCACTGGTAGCACTACGTACTTTTAGTGAAACGTAGAAAACACTAGATCTTACGTTAACTACGGCCCGCTGCCAGCGCAATGTAATAAGCACTGCAGTGTTTAAAATTACGTATCAATGCATTTCGCAGTAAAGTAACACGATAAATAGTGATGGCGTATTGATGTTGCACCCAAGTAGGTGTACAATTATTTTTTTTTATTTTGATTGAGAATATTCACTAGTGTTAATGCAGCCAGGACGGAAAGATGGGCGGTTGTTCAGCAGTTGGCCAAAACTTCCGCTCTAGTGATTGAATCGATTGACAGACAGACAAACAGAAAGAGAGTTGCACATACAGACCAAAATTTCTGCGTTGAAGTATTAAAATACTATCGCATTAAAAAAGCTGATGCTTAACATAGCTGCAGGGAATTAAGACCATGTGACAGCCATAGTCTGCAACAAGCTATTGCGTATTAAAGAGGAGGGAAGGATGCCACAAGAGGATAGTAATAAGACCAGGAAGAAGTGATAACTGGCAGTTATTCATATATTCGCCTCCTTTCGCATGATGTCTAATAGATAGGAACAAACTAGTGTGCACGCGTAGCATTTTAAGTTCTAGGCAAGCTGTCAAAAGTTTGCAGAATAGTCACCAAAAGTATTAATTTGCGAGCATGCAAGTAAGAAACTAGTGTAGTGGTTACACACACACAAAAACAGTACGTGCTATGCTCTGTGAGTGTTATGTGTCAAGTGCCTTTATTTTGGGGGAGGTGTTATCTCGTTGAGAAAGAATGCTGCATGATTACGAAATTAGGAGAACGCGACCATTCATTATCGAAGTGCCCTAGTTTGCAGTTGGCCAGCGCTCAGCCAGCAGTTCAGCAGCGAAACTGTTTGCCAGGAGACGAACGTCATTTCTAGAGATAGCTTGTACGTGTATTCTACCGAATAATGTAGGCTTTTCATATTACAATAAAGCGAGAAGGGTGCGTCAGTGAACCTTCTAATGTCTGTCAGATAAGGAGTACGCATGTCCGTGTTCTGCCTGCAACTGTGGACTTACGAGGCGTTAGACGGGCTCCTGTTTGAATGTTTGTGCGTGTTTTTGTGCGCGCTTTGCGGTACGTTGATAAACATTCACCGTGACAGGCTGTCTTTTGGGAATATAATTGGCGTCGGTTACGTATTCCATGATTGAGTTGTGAGTCGGCGCTCTTTTGTGCAGTTTCATTCCTTCTTCATGCCCTGTTTGCTGCGCAGCTTACTACAATATAAAGCTTTTGCCAATCACACTCTATTCAATTATCCATGGATGACCTCGAAATTCTTGACAATGCTTGGTTTGTAATAATGTTTGCGGTTTAACGTCTCGAAATTACCACATTATCATGAAAGACGCCATAGAGGGGGCCTCCTGAAATTTCAATGAGACGGGTTTTTCGATGACGCGGGAAGATACGTTCAGACTTCAAATAGATATAACCGGTATTACATGAAGTCTATCCTAGCCATTATATTGTGCTACTAATAAGCACTTTCAACTTTTCGATTTTAAATATAGATATGGTTTTGTCTATATACAACTACGAATTTTTTTTATTTTCTAGAGCATTTCAATCACCGCTTTCTTTCCTCTTTCCCCGCTTCTAAAACCACTCTTGCCACGCATCGTTATGGACAGGGCCATCCCAGAAACTTCTCGGCGTCACCGCCCCCCTCTTCCTCTTCATCCTTTTTTTTTTGAGTTTGTTAGTCTTAACGTTCCACCTACCCCAACCATGCTTTTTTCTTTTCATTTTTTTTGTGTTTCTCTCGTCGTTGCTCATTTCCGAAGCATTTTCTATTTTGATTTTTCTCAGCCAACATGCCCCTAAATCTCTAGGCATTTCCGCTGAGCGGGCCACCTACGAGGATACCAAAACCATATTTTCACCAATTACCGTCCTCATTAAACACATGCTCTTCCGACCCCTACCAGCGTCGCTTACCAATGACATCTTGGCATTTAAAACTACGCTGCCTGCTTCTGCCCCAAATCCCCTTTTTGAACCCGCTTTCTTGTTGAGAATACCACTGATAGTTTGTTTAGGAACAGGCTCAAGCCCCTTTTGTGGGCGACCTTTTGCAGAGGCCGGACGCGGTGATCGTCTGCAGACTTCGAACTTTCAAGCACTTTTCTTTTTTTGTGTCTTTAGCCGACACCGCTGTGCAGCTTACCTTCCTAGTTTGCGTGTTTCTTCTTCCTCTTTTTTTCTTTTTTTCTTTTTCCCTCTTCTCTTTTTTTCTGTTCTCCCACATACTCTAAGAACACTTCCAACTTGAAATGAAGCGAGGACTGCACTCCTCTGCTGTATAGTTTTTTTTTCTCTTTCCAGACGGCGATTGCCAACAGAGACACGTGGCACCACCAGAAGATTACGTCACTAATAACCCTCTCAAAACTAACACGCCAAAGATGATAAGCTGCCTTCCACGAAGGTAGGTCCTCCTATCGAAACGTTGGCCAGCCTGCCTGAGGCACTTCCTCTGTTCAACCTGACTATCCTACTAACGGGAAGTATATAAGTCAACGTAACTAAGACGTAATAGGTAATTGTGGTGTCTTGACATACTTTTTGTGCCCATGTTCGCGCGCCCTGTCTTTGAAATGTGCATAAATGGCAGTAAAAACGTGTCCAGTAGTCCACTCTGGCTACGTGGAGGCAAATACCAGCGGTCAAAGAAGTTGGACGACGCTTGAGCTTCGTGTTTAAGAGTAGAACGCGATTGCATAGTCGGGATCTCTGTGCATCGGCTTGCCAAGTCTGCCTGTATACAGATCTCGGTGCATGCCTCCGCACTACCGTTATAAAACGAACGTCTCTGAACGGAACCGTGGCCGTTTCAAGCTATCTTAATACAAGTACGCTTTCTTTGTACCCACTAGGCCATAATAGTTCCTTCTGCGAATGAGCGAAAGGACACTGGACATCACTCCTGTGTATTTTGCATGTGTGCATTCAATGAATTCTACTGGAATATATGACAGGCCTTGATGGTAGTAATCTCATGCATTAAAAAAAAGTGAAGGACACTTTGTAAGTTTTAAACTGGGTTCGGCGAAAGTCGGTGGTCATTTGAGTTACTGTGACTTTTTATGTGTATGTATAGAAAACCAGCCTTGCCCAGGTGGCGCGTCAAAAATGCACACGTGGTGTCACCTAGGAAGTTCAATGAAAAAGTCTTCGTAGTACAGGACCACCGGGTCACGTTGAAACGCCTACAGAACGTTGCGCGACACGTTATCGGCTGCACCAGTTTTTGTAAGGTCTTTTTTTGCTGCAATATTTACAGCGCAAAAGATCGACTTTACGGGCATTGCCGATTGATTGATTGATATGTGGGGGTTAACGTCCCAAAGCCACCATATGATTATGAGAGACCCCGTAGTGGAGGGCTCCGGAAATTTAGACCGCCTGGGGTTCCTTAACGTGAACCTAAATCTGAGCACACGGGCCTACAGCATTTCCGCCTCTATCGGAAATGCAGCCGCCGCAGCCGGGATTCGATCCCGCGACCTGCGGGTCAGCAGCCGAGTACGTTAGCCACTAGACCACCGTGGCGGGGCGGGCATTCTCGAAGGCAGCATGTCAGTATCTGGTTCAGGGAACAGACTGGTGTAGCGGACGAGCAGTGATTTCACCGGTTATTTTGCCGTACGGCTTCAGCGGTGTAGTGTTTGTGGAGGGGTACATTCCTTAGAGAGTGCGGTTGAAACGACACAAGCTTCGTGCAGAAAATTATGTTTATGGTGTGAAGAAAACTGCGCAGCAGTAACTCATACTCCGAAATTGCAGCCGCATGCCGCTTGTAAGTTGAAGAAGCATCGTACGACGTGAAAGTATAAGTAAGCGTGTGTTGAAATTGCGCATCAAAGAGCTCGCTTCAGTCTTTGCTGCTTGCACGTTATTTTGTTCCTTTCATTGATAAGTATTTTCTCAGAATAACTGATTGTGCGTTGAGCCAAGAGGCAGTTAGTTTGAGCGATCACAACCATACTTGCGTAATCAGTAGTTTACAGCTTTCGTGGTGTGTTAACACACAGGTGAGTTGCCGTTTCATCTGCAGGTCACGGTATTGAATCCCGGCTGCGGCGGCAGCATTTCCGATGAAGGCGGAAATGTTGTAGGCCCTTGTGCTCAGATTTGGTTGCACGTTAAAGAATACAAGCTGGTCTAAATTTCTAGAGCTATCCACTACAGCGTCTCTTATAATCATATGGTAGTTTTGGTACGTTAAACTCCACATATCAATCAGTCAGTCAGTCAATCAATCAATCAATCAATCAATCATTCAATCAATCAATCTATCTATCTATCTATCTATCTATCGAGATGCCGTTTTGTTTTTGGAGTTTCGAACAGAGCCAAAAACAGAAGACTCGTGTATAATCAGTAGTTAACGCTTTCGTAGTTCATTCACTGAGAGATGAGAATCTTTTTCGCATCGCGGTTCCCATTATGGTCTTGTGAACAGTGTATGGGTACTAAAAGAACGTAACTCTTACACAATCTCATAGCGTATACAAGCACGCAGGAGAGAAGTCATTGTCTTTTGCAATTTTATTTGTGGTGTTAGGAACAGTATCGACCTAATCTATCATCGTTCACTTTCTTCGTAGCTGACAGCAAAGCACACAGTGTCCGCGTAAACTAGCCCTTGCAAAGCCAGCGTGAGTGGAATTCGCAACCACGTCTCAGTGATCTTACTTTTAGGTAAACGATGCCAACTCGCCGTCGTCAAGCGACGGATTACCAGCTTGTGTCCGGCCCATCGTCTCAATTTGACACGTCGGTAAAAGAGCTTTGTTGAGTAAATTTCCAAGAATAGGCAAAAAAGGCATCTGTACCGTGTGTTAATAAGATTCTCTGAGCGCCAAATGTGGTTATTTGCTTCACCTATAGTGAAGTTGCTATCACTATAACTATAGGTCAGTTGTTATCATGTCTATAACTATGTACGTGGCCTTTTATTGATGTTAAATGTGCAATCTTTAGCGTGATTTACATACGTAAGCTGTAACACGCTTGCTAAGTAAACGGAATATTGTGTTTTACAGATGAAGCGTTGCCGCTGCTCTTATTGGTATGGCCTCAATGAAAATAAGCAAAGGTGATGTTTAGGCGGTACTCCTCTCAAATGTGGCACTTCACACGCAAGAACACCATCGTTTCCTGTCTTTTCTTTGGAGGCCCTTCTGTGCAATCGACCGTGGTAGCCATTACAGTCCGTCTACCAGTATTGCAATAAGGCCCCCTGGGCGGCACAAAGTATCAACACAAACTCTAGTGTTGGAAGCCTACAGCGTTCGGTATTGCTTTTGGTATCAAGGGAATCGTCCACATTTTTTGGGTGCTTCTCCGGACACCATGGCGTTCAAAGCCTTAACTGTGCGGCTATACTACTCTACCGTAAAATGCAGTCATACTGTAGCGGTGTTCTGTTCAAACTGCAAGTACTTCGTGTCATCGAACATAACTAAGCTTGTTAGTATCTCGAAGTTCGTCATTCTTGTTAGCTATATTACGTCTGGCTGAGCGGTCCTGCTGGAGTAGCGAAGTAGTTTTACTGGAACGTGTAAGTTTTCGTAGCCATATTAGCGACACGATGGAGAGTGTCTATAATAACTCAGCAGAGATACCTAGGCCCAGATGTGCCGATGAGCAGACAGGTAAACGGAGACACTAAAAGCTTTCGCCTTAAAATAATGTGGCTCTGTGGATGAACACCTGTTTGCCAAACAGACAGCCTGGATCCGATTATCAATCGAGTCGAAGAGTTTTATTACTTTAATTTCCTGCCACCGCATGGAGTTCATATAGTGTTGTTCTTCTTCCGAAGCATTTTCAAGCAACAGCGTGACTTTGTGGTATAGCACCTGACTTTCACGCAGATCGCCTGAGTTTGATTTCATATCAAACGGAATATTGCATTTCTTTATCTGTCTCAAATCAGGGACGAAACGACTTTTTGCTCAAGAGAGAGAAAGATTGACATTATTTAAACATATCCTGAGGAGGCTAAGAAAGAGCCATTTCGACCCTTAATTCAACCTGGAGGCTCCGCACAGGATGGCGCTGGCAGCTGAGGCTTGTAGCGATGTCCCGGGCCCTCTGGACCGCCTGTAGTTGCAGCTTGTATTGATTGCTCTTGAGGGCTTCCTGCCAAGCCTCTTGGGTATTCAGTTGTGCTGCGCAATCTCGAACACTGCCAGAGCATGTGTTCGAAATTGCAATAGGGATGGTTGCAAAGGGAGCATGTGGGTGGTGTGTCGGCTTCGACTCTGTGTAAGGTGGGTGGGGTGGTGTTATGTACGTACGTATTTGCAATCTTCTGAGAGTTAGAGCTTGTGCTTTGTTAAGTTTTGGGTGCGGTGCTGGGAAGGCAGGTCTTTGTCCCCGGTAATGTGAAGTGATCTCGTGGTATGTGAGTGCTTTGTCCTGGCTGCAGAGATTCTCGTACTGCTCACTCATTGAGGAGTCGTTGTCCGCGGCGCGGCGTCTGAGCTCACGCGTCAGGCGGTTGACCTCTTCGTTGGGATTACAGTGGTCGAGTCCCGGTAACTGTCCCATGTGGGCTGGGAACCAGGATACGTAGATTTGAGCTTTCTCTTCCTTAACAAGGGTTTCTTTGCTCTCGTATTCTCTTATTGCGTTGACGGTGAGTTTTCCTGTGCTTCTAGCTACTAGGCCAGCCGTGAACGTTCGTGCCACCGTCTTAGAGTCTGTGTATATTGTGGAGTAGGCTTAGCAGCTTTGCAAGGCTAGCGCGATCCCCCTTTACTTTGCTTCGTGGACATGGATTGTTTGGACGGTTGCCGCGTTTATGAGGTTTCCGTCTATATCAACGACCGCTATGGCAAAAGCCTCCCTGCCATAGTAGCGGGCGGCATCAAAGAATAGCGTGTGCGTGTTGTGTTTTTTTGCCTTGTTAATTGAGCGCCCTCACTCTGTCTTTCCTTCGCAATTTGTTGAACGTAGGGTGAACGTTGCGGGGGATTGGCTCAACTCTAATGTGTTTTCTCACGTCATTACCAAGTTCTGTTCTTTTCTCTGGTTGAAAAATTGGGCAAATGCCTGCGTCAACGACAGGCGTGTGATCTGTGCCACTCTCTGAGCCTCAAAAATTTCTTCGGCTGCGTTGTGCAGACCAACTTTCTCGAGTTACTCGTTGCTCGTGCCATTGGGCAAGACGAGTGCCGTTTTCAGTCCCTTGCGGAGCATGGAGTCGACCTTTTTGATTTCAGCCTCCGTAAGTTTCAGAAACGGGAACGCGTATGCTACGTGACTTACGAGAAAGGCGTGATACGCCTTCATGATGTTGTCTTCTAGGAGGCCTGCTCTCTTGTTGGCGATTCTAGCAATGCCTCTTGAAAAATTGTTCGTGCTTTTTTCAAGGCGCTTGAGTGCTTCTTTGTTGTGGCCCTCCTTAGCGCTTAACGTTAGCCCTAGTACTTTGACCGTATATACTTGCGGTATCGTTTGGTTGTTCTCAGCTTTGAGCACTACTTGCTCCTCCTCTTCGCCCGAATTTCGTCGAGGGTGAATGAGCGTTAGAGTAGATTTAGTGGGGGACAGTGCGAGTCCGCTTGGCTTTAAAAATTATTCAGCTGTAGTCAGTGCTTGTTGAAGAATTGCTTCCAAGGCACTATATGAGTGGCCACATGGGACCCATATGGTAATATCATCCGCGTATATGGCATGGTGCACAGATGGGATTTGAGTGACCTTCTCCGACAACCTGTGCATCGCCACATTAAAGATCAATGACAAAAGCACTGAGCCTTGCGGGGTGCCGATACTCCCGAGTCGTTCGGGTTCGCCGCATTGCTCTCCTATGCGTATGGTGGCGGTTCGGTTCGCCAGAAAGCCTTTAATGTAGTTGTAGAATTTCTCGCCTAGGTTCATGTGCAATATTTCACCCAGTATGTGTTCATGTTTTACGGTGTCAAAGGCTTTGGCGAGGTCTAGGACTAATATGGCATTGGCCGTGTGAAAGAGGCCGTAGCGTATGTGTTCTTTTAACATCAACATGGCGTCCTGTGTGCACAGTGCCCTGCAGAAGCCAATAATGTTGTGTCGAAAGAACCCATTGCTCTCAATGTGGTCCGTGATACGGTTGAGTATTGCATGCTCAGCTACTTTTCCAATGCAAGATGTGAGTGATATGGGCCTTAAGTTATCGATGCTTAGCGGTTTTCCAGGTTTCGGGATGAGCGAAACTTTGGCACTACGGCATTCTTTGGGCACGGTACCCGTTTCCCATGCCTCATTTATCTTCTTAGTAATGATTACAATTGCTTTATCGCCTAGATTCCGTAGCAGTTTATTGTGGATTCCATCTGGCCCTGATGCCGATCTGTCATTGAGTTGTTGTAGAGCGTACCGCATTTCAGCTTCGCTGTATGGTTCTTATACCTTTCTTATGGTCGATCTCCATATGAGGGATTTTTGTTTTCCCAGGCTACTGATTTGCTTTCCAGTGGGAGATATTTTTGGCCTAGCGTTTTGAGGAGAGCTTTGGATCCACCACTATCCCGGGCGAGCTTGTGCACCAATCGTTCAATTTCCAGCTGGGTGCCGCCTCTGGTGGGTTTGTCACTGTCCACCATAAGGTGTTTGAGCAGCCCCTATGTGCTTCCCTTCCTCATTTTGCCATCTGCTTCGTCACATGTGTTGTTCCACTGCTGGGCCCAGAGAGTTTTGGCATGAAATTCGATTTCGCGGCCAAGGTCCGCGATTTTTGTGCGTAAGTGTCTGTTGAGCTTGTTTTTACGCCACGCTTCTTTTAGGTCATGCTTTTTCTGCAGCAAACTGGCCAGGTGAGAGTCCATTGTCTGAGTGGATTCATCTGTCTCGACTTCTTTGGTGGCCTCATTCGCTGCCATTTTTAATTCATTTAGGAGGGCTTCATATGAAAGTTCTGTATTGCCCTTCTGCTCCCGTATTTTACCAATCTGGTCCCAGTCTGTGATTTTGAATTTTCTTGGCGCTTTCGCCTCGTTCTCCACGTTAATTTCCAGGATGCAGTGGTCGCTACCTAGGTCTTCGTTGAGGTTATCCCAGGTACGTTCTTAGTGAAGGTTAAGTCCGGCATTGTGTCCCGCTGTACTGAATTACCTTTTCTTGAAGGGAAGGCAAGGTTGTTTATCAGCTGAAGGTCCAGCGCATTCGCGCTTTCTGCTAATTTGGTGCCTTTGCCTTCGCTTTTTGAGTATCCCCATTCGGTACTCCTGTCGGTAAAATTACCCGCTACTATGAGCGGATTGTCACCTGCCATTTTTACCGCCGAGGTAAGCAGTCTGTTGAAATCTCTTTTCTTATCTGATGGAAGACTGTAAACACTGAGCACAAAGATGCTTCTTTTAACAGCCCTGTGTGGTAAGATTTTCACCAGGACCGTTTCCAGGCCTTTTTTGTATACAGGGGCGTCCCTTTCGGCGAACATTATGTCCTTCCGGATGAAGGTAGCCACTCCTCGCGTGTTGTTCTGCTCGGGGTGCAGGGTCGGCCTGGCTACCCTGTACCCCTGTATGCCAAGGGTTTTAGCAGTTTTGATTTCTCCACATTCCTGTAGCAATATTATATGCCACAAACCGGCACCTGGTTGTGGCAGGGTTCCTTAAACGTGACAGATGTTGGTGCCTCTCGACGTTGTTGTGCTTGCCACTCTTGCTTTCTGCGTCTTCTTCTACTTCTCACTATGTATTGAGTGTGGAAGCGTCTTTTGCATTCGTGATCTCCGGTGGGGTGATTTCCATCGCAAAGCTTACATTTCGGCTCGCAGTGATGCACGCCGTCTTCTTATAGCGTTTCACCGCAGTTGTGACATTTCTTGCTCATTGCGTTTGTGTGCCGGCAAACATAGGCGCGATAGCCGACTCCTCCACACGTTCTGCAAACATCGACTTGTCGCTTTTAGAGCGAGCAGGGAACCATGCCGGTTCCGCATATCACTGTGCTCGGAACGCACAACCCGTCAAAGAGGATTGCGACTACTTTGGTCTTTTTAATGCGTCTTGCCTCGATGGCAGTGGGATTTCGGTCGTGCACAATCAGGCTTTTGAGCGTTGTGTCGTCAAAGGAGAGGTCAACGTTCTTGATGACGCCCTTGCATGTATTATCTGGCATGGCCACGTATGCGGCAACTTCGAACGAGCCTTGGTTTGTGTGCAGTTTCTGCACGTTCACGTATGATGTAGCAATATTTTTGTACGGCGTAGAAATAACAATGATGTTTTGCATATTGTTGGGGCAGATCGTGTCCTCCCGTGCTTGTTCGTCGGTGATCTGGGCGGCCATGATGATGGCTCTTGCTAGCAGAACGAGGTCGACTCGGGCTACGTCCAATCCTCCTCTGGGTCTCATAATTACCCTGATTTGGTCTTTGGGTTGGCGGGATAGCCTGGAAGCGGATACCGCGCGGTGTAGTGCCGATTGACTTTTTTTAAAGCCCCTTGGATGCTTCGGCTGGATGCTGTGCTCGACCGTCCCAGCAGCCAGCTCCTCGTTCGACGGAGTCGTCTGTCTTCGGCGTCCCATGGTGGTGGCTTATCCTGGTCTGTCGAAAATCTCCGCGCTTACTTCCATTCCCTCCACGGTTATGGTGGAAGGCATTTTCAGTGCCTGATTGTCGGCTGCGACGTACGGAGGTTGATCCAGTAGCTGCCACGTCTGGCCGAGCCCTTGGCTACGTGTAACGGCCATACTCCTCGCCAACCCTAGGTGTGGTTAGGGTTAGCGGGGACGCTCGCCACGTCGCAAATTTAAAGTCCAAAAATATGTCTAAGAGTTTACTCACCGCCAAAAATGGCATCTCCACTGAAGCCGCAGAGCTTGCTTGTTCGAATAAGTACAAAGCCAAGTGATCTTGGAGCAAAGAAACGACCGAAATCATTTAGAAAAACGGGAGCTGACGTTTTCACGTCCACGCTCCTCGACGCCACCTAGCGATCCCCCACTTTTTGCTCAAAAGCAACGTCTTTGACGGCGACACCAAACTTCGCGTGAAATGAGCTCTTTAATGCTAATTTCATGAGCGGACACTACACAAAAAAACGTTTTCTTCTGTTATGTTTTGGCGTTTCTGAGCATACGTAATTTTATGAATCTGCGCTTGGCGGCGTTGCTACAGAGTGGTGGTATGCTAACTTTATCCAACCCATATTGAGCTGGCCATATAAAAAGAAAAGATGTCCTCGGTGCCATCAAGATTGTCATTCGTCTGCTAGGTACGATTAGTTCACAGCTACATAAAATATAACTGGGGCAGCGAGCCATGCAATACGGAGCCATCTGATGTAAGAACTTGAGAAAATAGTAGATTACTACTGTTAAATTGTCATAAAAAGCACACAGTAATTTCAGTCTGACAGCAATGTTAAATAAAATAAATGCATGGTGAATAAAGTGGACAAAGCTTTTCAGAGTCGGCCAGCGGATAACATTGCTTAAACATTCCTTTCCGGTGACTCAAGAAATCGTGTTTTTTTTACACTGCACTAAGACCTACATTTCTCACTCATCACGGTCGTTGACAAGACATGGTTGTTCAAAAGGTACAATTGAACCAACCACATAACAAAATAATTGTCAAGTGGTTGCTTAGTGTTTTTTTCCCAGTTGTGTGTATGTTTGCTGCATTACTTCCTCTACATTGCCACGACATCTCTAACTATCCGTCTTTTTAGACAGCTACTCTGATTTTTTGACGGGCATTGTAAAATTGGGATGTTTTTCAAACGGATGAGTGTAGGTAGAAGTCCTCTCGTCCACTTCCTCATCTGCTCTTCACCATCTGATCCTGGCGTGCCGCCCATCCGTACAAGTTATCGTTCTTTTGCTGCGCTGAATTGAGACACCAGTACTAAACACATGTGCATTTCTCGTTTTGCAGTTGTGTAAGAATCTAGTGCAGCATAAGCACGAATACATACCAACTAGCTCCCACTGAATATTTATTGATTGATTGATTGATATGTGGGGCTTAACGTCCCAAAACCATTATATGATTATGAGAGACGCCGTAGTGGAGGGCTCCGGAAATTTAGACCACCTGGGGTTCTTTAAGGTGCACCCAAATCTGAGCACACGGGCCTACAACATTTCCGCCTCCATCGGAAATGCAGCCGCCGCAGCCGGGATTTGAACCCGCGCCCTGCGGATCAGCAGCCGAGTACCTTAGCCACTAGACCACCGCGGCGGGGCGAATATTTATTGAACTTAACATGACATAATCTTAACAATAATTTCAATATCAGAGTGGTCGCTATTAGAAAATGCAGGTCACCCACTCGGAAGTCTAAAATGAAACTCAATGAACTTATGGTGGCCTGTAACGTATCAATGCTACGTACGAAGGAAAGGCCGCATCTGAGAAAACAATCACTAATAACGGTCAGAACAGCGGGAAGTAAGCGACAATTGAGGAAGACAACATGACTTACCAGAATACGCACGCTTGCAGCTATAACGTGAACGTTCGCTTCTCACGCCAACTTCAGAGGTCTCCGAGCACTGGTATTCTGGTTCAAAAGCAAAGTACGCTAGTTGGTCCTCACGATCAAAAAGCGTGCCTGGTTCGGCACGGCTAGAGGCCCATTCTCGCTCACGGCGACAGCATCGGCCGCATCTGCCCGAAAAACATTCTGCTGCTATACCTAACTGGTCCCAATAGAGGCGGGTTGTTTTTCTCACAAAATTATCCGGCGCAGCGCATCAAAAACAATCCTCGGATGTATTCGCTTGCTAGCGACGTTTGCGCAGAGTTTGTGACACTGCTATTGCGTCATGCGCTAGGGCGGCGCGAAGACTGGGAACTAAAACAGTTTCCACACCACCCCTTGCGTCCGCTCATGCAATGGTGTTGAAAAACAAACAAACCAAAATCGTCTCCCGTCACTGATGGCGCCACTCTCGCCTCGAACGCATCCGCCGGCTGGTTTCGCCTAATCAGATATGTGCCGCTGCGTTTCCGCTTTTTTTTTTTTTTTTGCGCAAAGGCCTGGTGGCTCCGCTTTGGTATGTATAACGAACTGCAGAGTTCGTTGTGAAATCAACATTCTGTGATTTCACTCTCCTTTTGCCGACATCGCGTTGTGGCTAGGAAAAATACGGTGTGTTGGGGCACTTCAGATCAGTCTCAATAGAACTGAACAGTGCATGAGTCTTGGCTAAGTTGAGTAGTGCGAAGACACTTCCATCGTCTTTAGCTGGGCAATACAGTTAGACTGCAGCGGACTTAGTGCGAAAGAGCAGACTTAAAACGCGCGTGCCCTATGTTATGATACTGTCGTTCTTTACTGCCCTATAACGTTTCATTTTCATCTAGCGTGGTTGTTTTGTGGACTGTACTGCTTCTGGACTCTCTCTTCAATATTCGATATAATTTTTTAACTTTATTTTAGTTGTGCTTTACTGAAGTGCAACTTTGCAAATGTTGCTTTTTGGGCCCACACTAGCATTTGGCTACGTCTCCACACATCAGATTGCCTACAATGTTTGTTTTGAAAAAAGTAGGAAATAAAACTCAAATTCATTCATGTTTTGTTTGTATGAATCGCATAGTCTGCGTAAAGTGTGGTGGTGGTTTTTATTGTCAGATGCAAAAAAGAATCGCTTTGCTGTTGAAGTGAACTGTACGTAAAAATGTAAGAAATGAAATTCAAATTATTCATTGTTTGCTTGCATTACGTTGACTACTTAAAATATAATCATTCTCAATCAGTAAAAAGCGCAACAGCTTTTTATATCCGGCTTGAAGAGTCGGGAGATCGGTCTCGTAGAGATAATTTCGTATTTTTTGCCATTGTGACAATGCTTCTGAAGGTTGGACGTAGATTGAAAAACTAGTAAGTTACATTATATCTCAAAAACATGGATTCAAGTTATCGGATGAAGCCATACAGCATGCGCGTTGGCATCGCGCCTAAGTTTTCGTTATGTGTAGGCCTATTATTGTTAAATTGTCGTCGCGAAAATTGAAGGATAGTGTTTTTTGTTTTCCCAGGAAAACATTTCAGCCACCCAAATGGTCAGTTAGTGAAGACTTCTCGAGGACAGCACGGCACTGGCGAAAAAGTTCATAATATTTTGGAAGAATGTGGGGAGTCATGCTCACTGGGCTTCAATACATTGCATACTTAAAAAGCTGCTTATGTGTATCACCATGTTACCAGCCATATGCGCAAACTAGAGGCTAACGAGGAGCGCAACCGTAACACTAGTAACACGTCCCCAATCGCTCTTCTAGCTGCTTCTAGTTCACGTGCACGAGAAACATAGCTATAGCACGACCACAACCATGCAGACAGCTGTCTCTACTGTGTTCCTAAGTCTGTAGTCTGTGTAACAAGCGTGACGACTTACATTCCATGATGGACACGTCTTCTGCAGATGTGGTACTGTTTAGAGACTTGGCTCTCTTCGGCAATTCGTGAATTCGAAATATTGCATTGTGAAGTGGGTTACAAAATTTATTGCTCAGATAGTACTGATCTCCAAGGCAGTTGTGTGTTGATAGCTGGCCGGAGTGTCTTTAATTTTTGTTCGGCTGTTATCGACACTAACTGAGAATTTATTGTTGCATGTGTGTCTATAGGGACAAGAAAGTTTATGTTCAGTGTGTGCTAGAAGCCGCCACAGTCTTCAACATCAATTTATTGAAAATCGCGAGGTGTTCAAAACAGGATGACTGTCCGGTTTCCCAAATGCCCTTTATTTCTTTTTTGTCATTTCG
Source organism: Rhipicephalus microplus (assembly GCF_043290135.1). Taxonomy (NCBI): domain Eukaryota; kingdom Metazoa; phylum Arthropoda; class Arachnida; order Ixodida; family Ixodidae; genus Rhipicephalus; species Rhipicephalus microplus. Next base: position 3,539,163 of record NW_027464611.1, on the reverse strand, counting down.
ACTTGCGTTCTATAATTTTTTTGAGCCACCAAGTCTTGTGGCCAACTTAAAATAATGTTTCTTAATTTTATTGTTTGTTTAGATTTGAACGTTAAGCAACTACTCGTTGCTCAGCTCTTTCTGCTGATGTACTAGATTTGCTGCTTACAGCTACTCCAGAACTGATCTTACCCATAGTCTTTACGCCTGGTCAAAGTGATCACTCTTTCACTCTATGCACTACTCACGCCTATTTACGATGTATGAATCAAGGTAAACTTATGAAGGGCTATAAAATTGCCTACTTCTTGGCAACAAATTATGAACTTGTGGAATTCATCACATACTAATTGCCAGGTTTCTGTACTCACACCAATAAACAAGAGTGCTTTATGCTTAAGGGTCACTATTTTCATGTACGTCTGCAGTCCTAAAAAAACATGTTTTTTTTGTCCAAAGCTCGTGGTGCTGACGCCTGAGCGTTGGCGCACGTACTTTGTCGCTCAAAATGAGTACACGAACGCAATTGCATAGGCTAGAAACAGATTCCAACCTTACCCGCTATACTGATAGACAGGAAACCTTACCGGCACTACTGATCAACAATCCTTGGTAGTTTTGGAATCTAGCTCATGGTAGATGTGCAGCCTTTTACTTACTCTATAGCATTGGTGATGCTGTTTCTAGTCGTCACTGCTACAATGGGATTAATGAAATTTTGTTGCATGTTATTCTGGTACTAGACCAAGTTCTATACCTGCTGTCAAAGACCCTTGCTCATTTCTTTGCATTTCAGCTTCGTTGATTCATGTGGAGGTTGGGGGCCATCTAATAGAAACAAATTGAAATTGTCTAGCTCTGCCGGTAATTACATCAATTCGAAGTTGTGAAAAAACACAAAAGTTCATACTTTCATTACACTCGCTAAATATTCCTCGCCGTCTTTGCAGTCTTCCGCTTTGACACACAATTGAAAGGTGGTTAAGCTCGTGGAAGGTGTGTAAGACGCGTTTTCCTAGCGGGTGACCTAACAAAGATCGATGTATGCACCCGCGACAACATGAATCTTTCAACTATCGTGATACTCGAGGTATTGCGTGTTGCAGTATGTTGCTTTGTATTACGTAACGCTCGTGAAGCTTGAATTTACGTCGAGGTGTCCATACTGCACGTTGCGTGAAATTAAAGCAGGTATTTTAATTCACCCGCCCCTTAGGTTGACTGATGCGGCCCACAACCTTGCATTATGAGAAGTTTGTTAAACTTAACCTGCATTCGAACTAATTCATACCTGTTCACGCCCGAATCACTGTACGTTAAGCATGCACTTTAAAAACAACGAGTAAAAATTTTGTAACAAAAAGCACAGAGTTAGTAAAGTAAGCTGTTATTGATTTTCTTGGGCACTTACAATATTTGTGCCCTCTTTACTACGTAATTTTTCACACATTTAAAGGTGCAATGGTTCTTTTGCGTACTGTTAATAACTTCTTGCCACGGCCTGTTTAACGAGGCTTTAATACGCTAATATTTTTATTATTATTTGATAAAAGCCATAATCTACGTTACTTCCGGCCCCTAATATAATTGTACACCATCTAAACGATCAGGTAAACTTAAAATATTTATCATAAGGCTAGCCCCCCCCCCCCCCCATCACCAGTTATGTTGCCCCAACGTAAGATTGTACCTAAAAGCACTTGCGATGCAGCCACCTCCCCGATGTAAATCGTCAGGAAATGTGAAAGCATTTAATTTCTTGAATATACAAATTTTAGCGGGACGGCTCAGTGCTCTCCCGTAGTTGAGTACGAAGTACTCAATATTGCTAAACATTTCTTCTAAACACCTTTATTTCACCGAACGAGGGTACCGTTGCCGTCACACATTTGCCTTCAGTGACTTCTACCATCGCCTTGAGGGGCGCCCAGCCAAACAACGATGAAGAGTGGGCCGCGAGCGGACGGTTGACTGGAGTGCAGAGAGGAGAGATAGCGAAGGGCGAGAGAGTGGTGAAGCATTACACCTACTCTTTCCTATATTCATTCGCACCGCATGGTTTGGTTGCTAGGGGCGAGGATAAGCGCAAGTGCCCGCAGCGGTCGCTGTGGGAGAGGCAATTGAAGCAGAGAGAACACCTGCCGGCGCGCGGACACCGCAGCGGACAACGCCGGATGCTTGACATAGCCAACTAAGAAAGGCATTCGCATTTAAAAAGGGAGGTCAGGGGTGCTGCCTCACTGGTGACCAGCTGCCGGTAATGCACTCCCTTATCATAGCAAGATTGGCCACGCTGGTGTAGTGCCTGACCACAACATCCCATGAATACAGCAATTAACCCTCGGCTCTCAGTCCCCAGCGGCTGCGAAACAATGGTCCAAGGCGGCGGTCAGACCAGCGTCGCAGCGGAGGATACTTATAGTTCCTAAATTTGGGCAGGCCTCCATTGGAATCTGGAGGCCTATACAGTGCCTAAGAATGGACATTCCCTATGGTACCGTGGATTAGTAGACAGAAACGAACTAGGGGTAGGGTTTCTCATACACAAACATATCGCTGGCAAGATAGGGGAATTTCGTAGCATCAGAGAAAGGGTGGCGGGTATCGCAATTAGGTTTAACAAATGTACAATACGAAGGTGGTACAGACCGACGTGCCTGCATCGAGCCATGATGATGATTTGGTAGAACGTTTCACTGAAGATGTAGAGTCAGTCATTAATAAAGTAAGTACACAGTATACTATTCTGATGGGTGACTTGGCCCTGCAACACTTTTTGAGGATGAATGGAAAACACTGTTGATCAGCAGTGGAGGCTTTCAAGAACACACGACACAAATAATATAGCGCGGCACGCGGCCTGTTATTCCAATATTTATCAAGTTAGGCTAAAAACTACTTTCTCTTCTCTCGACAAATGACGGAAGACGCTTGCAAATCAAAGGCCATCTATTAGCCATTGGCTAATTTGAACATGGTGCGCTCAGTCGTTACATTGATCGTCGCAAGAGGCTGCGACTTGTCCACGCGAGCATGTGCATTCACACTGGAAAATGCACTTACTCAAAAAAGAAAAAGTGCTAAATGTTATGAGGTGCGCGTTACATAATTTCTTTGACCTTGCCATCCCTTCCTGAAAGACAAAAAGAAAGTGCTCAAGGACACGAGGCGCGCCTGACATTTTTTATTTGCCCCTTCCATCTCTCCCTGCTTAACTTCAGTGCTTTCCTTGAGACGAGAGGAGAAAGTGTTCAACAAATCTGTGTAACTCTGCTCGTAATGGAAGGATTCTTAAAGTTTTTTTTGTGTTTAATTTCTGAGATGTTAATCTTCTTTAGTGAAACCATTACGTGGCTTCCTAAGAGATTGTTTCAGTGCGCCTTATAGACAAAATAGCTAGCAAACAGGCCGGCGACCATGCAATGCGGGATAATAGCATCGGCTCTAGAAATGCCAGGGAGAGTTATTAATACAGTTTGCAGATCGTATTTATTTACGGATCTTCAATACATTCTTCGAAAATAGACCAACGGCAAGTGGACGTGGTGATGTCCAAATGGCTGAACTAAAATGTAATAGGCTTAATTCTGTGTGCACACCCAGGCATTTTACAAGATGTAGAAGTAGTTGACAAGATCAGTAGCAGTGACCATAAAATATTCATACCTCTTATTTATTGGAGTAATATTACTTAGATATAAAAAAAGAAAAGACAAATTCTGATATGCAAGAAGCCGAATAATCAGCTGCCACTGCGTGGTAAAGGACATTAATACAGTGCTTCGCAACAGAATAGATTCGAGGCAATAAACGAGATAACTGACGTTAGCGTTGACACAATGAACGCTAATTTTACTAGTATCATCAAAGAGTGAGCAATGGAACTTGCAGGTACAGTCACTAGATTGGTCGCTGACAAACTATGTCAGGAGACAAAAAATCCTATAAAGGTGGCAGTTCGACTCTGTCGGTCACCACTCACCATTTCACGAATTGCTGTTGGACGTACTGTACTCGCTGCGCTCAACGAATAAACTTGAATTGCATAACTTCAGAAAGCTTATGTTCTATTCTTACCGATGACGCCGGGAGTTAATGCCTGGTCGGAAACATTAAATAAAGTAGCACTGAACTTAGCGCGAGCAACCAAAAGAATTTTTGCTGTACAAGCCGCCGTTGTACTGCGAGTACGGCAAAACTGTTCAACAAAACAGTACATACTTTGCTGTGCTTTTAGACAAAGTTCTAATCAAAGTTACTTTGAAGAGATATTGAATTGAAACAAATTAGCATTTATACACGCTATAATAAAAATGGCTAAATTAATAAAAGTTTTTGGGAATTTTTTTTTTGAATGCAGAATCATCATATTTATTGGTCTTGTAGATTACAATACGCTTACTTTCTAAGCGTAGTTCCTTCGTGCTATGACAAAACTTTGATGATTTAGTTATGTGTCATATATGTAGTTTATGGCGCTACTTCATCACGTATTACCGATGAAGCGACGAAACTACACAAGCTGATGCTCTGAACTTCTGTATAATAAAACAGCAGGCCCCTCTCTAGGATTATCTAAAGAGAAAAATTCTTTATTTTTCTTAGGCAACCTACAAGACAGCAGCAATTTTAGCTTATTTTTCTACTGGCCAGTTTTGTAGAAACTGTCTTTTTTAGACAATAATTAACAAGTATAGCACCTTAGTAGCTGCATATTGTGCTTTTTATCCAGTTGAGCTCACTAATGCGACCACCCAGTGCTTCGAACATAATGTTTCCAGTACATCATAATTCTCAAAGGTGTTTTTCGGTGGTAGCGCCGCTTATAAAATGAAATAAAGTGGTTTTATGTGAGTTTAAATGTTCGCGACCACTGGCGCAACTAAACTTGAAAAAAAAACTGGTAGAACAGGCATTTTCGTAAGGTTTTACAGTTAGCCTCACAATGTTAGTGTAGTTGCCGCGCGTAAAAGACACTACCCGCAAAATCAGGAGGCTACAGTTATCCACCCTTCTCTTCGCACCACGTGAGCAGGCGGGGTGGCATTTGGTTTCGGTTCGCTAGAAGATTGCGCGTTCGTCGCGCGTCTGCCTAACCAGATATCCCCAGTGCGTCTTTAGTGATGTGCATCGCTTTGTGGTTCAGCTGCTCATTTATTTGGCGTTTTTTTATTGTTTTCATGCATGCGAGGTTCGAATTTGTGAAAGAAAGGGCACTGACATGCCGTGCGAAATATTTGTATGTGGTAACGCTTCAGAGGCAACACGATTGTGAACGTTCTCCAACCTTGTAAGCACCAAAAATTCGAAAAATGATGCTGTAAGACACCTTTCCGTAAAATTGCATTCACCAGCATTGATAAATTGTACCCAAGGAGGCAATTACATCATAGTTGTAACGATGTGACAGAAGTTGGACATTGTCGAAGATGCAGGACGTTCTCGCAAAATATGCAATGCACTGACCGCTAGGAAAGGTAAAATGTAGTAAATGCAGAGACATGCTCACAACGCATAAGATGATCACTGTCTCTGCCGCTCATGAGCACTATGGTGTCACGAAGCAGTTTGACCGAGAAGGACTTCTCTACCTTGTGAGAACGCTGTCGATCAAAGCTACTTTGTCGTAAAGCAGCTTGCTGCACAGCCAGAACTAGTACTAATACCCAAATAACACCGGTTCGTTACAACGTTCAAGGCTGACAGAGGAAGTGCTGTTCAACAAAAAATAATCTGACTTCAACGCCCGTGAGAATGGCCACATGAACAAAATAGTACCGACACATATGCTGTGGTACTGACAAACATTTGGTTGAAGAACTTTAGCGGCAACCTTAACGGCATACTTGTTGACGGTGTCTGTAAGTCGAAATAAAGAAAAACCACAAGTTTTCAGACCAAATAAGTGTACTTCTGATGATACAGCACAAGAATAAAAAGAAACCTGGATTCTGTAAATGTGTTCGCGCCCAGAAATGTTTTGCGTCCAGACATTTTCTTAATTACCTGCATTCTTGTGCTTGTAAGTAAAAACAAGTGTCACGTGCAAAACGTCTTCTAATGAGCGCTTCATATATTTACCAATCCGCCCTCTCCGATGACATCACGTCTTTTTTGCAAGCACATTACTCTGAAGAGACGCCTTCCCAATGAAACTGTTTGGCACTGATGCAAAAAGAAGGACAAGTATATTGCAACACGTGATTTCCAGTATATAGTATTCTCGTTGACGCATGTTTGTACATGCGTAATAATTAAACATGCAGAGTCCTAACACAGCCACTTGACTTTTTGTGGGTGTTCATTGTATATTAAAAAAATGCAGATCGAAGTGAGTTTTGCTTTTTGCAGTGGATGGTAAGTTATCTATCAAAAAAGAAATAGACATTGGATATCACGTAAAAGTTACACAATACGTGCAGAATTTACGTTGCACAAACTCATAACCTGTACAATTGAAATATTTAGCAAATAACTCTACCCTATGCAGCCACTGCTTGTGTAGACCTTATAACCTACCTTATAAGCAACCTTGAGTGACCACAGGCTGCTACTTGGCTCGCAATGACAATCTTAGTGTCATTGCGTCGTCTGGCAGACATACGCCTGTACAGGATTCCCCTTCGAGGGAGAAAGGGGGACAATAGTTATTCGCAGCACTTGTCCAATAAATTCATTGTGTAGGTAGAGTGCCTAGCATATTCTAGGAACTCTAGTACAGAGCAGACTTCTCGCATGGGTGCCCGCCCTGCACACCTCGTGTGCACGCCTATGCTGGCAGATGTACCTAAAGAAAGAAATAGAACACATTGACATGGACTCAGACGTGTCGCTCCTATGCACATTTTGTATGAAGGCTCCCTGAATGCCGTCATATTCCCCTATGATTTATCAGTAGGCGTAACATCCCTCCTACCAGTATCCCACCAAGTGCGATACGTACTAAACCGGATGGTACTGTTGTTCGCTAATTTGTGTGTTCGGACGCTTCCTTCTCATATCAAAAACAACTGTCAGTGAAGGTGAATAATTTCCTAAAGCAAACACTTCGTGTGAGCTTAGTTTACCATAACGTAGGCAGTAGCCTAAAATTGGTCAAAGCAAGACGCGAAACAGTGCAGACAAATTTATGGATTATCACACGTGATCACAAATACTATGTGTACCACCTGATTCTGATGAAAAGGCTCTAAGTCTTGTATACTAGTGGTAGCTGTGTGTACGAGTAACCCTCAACAAGATGTACTAACTAAGGTAACCATTTCATTGTGGATGGAGAGAGTGAAGCATAGCAAATATAACCTCAGAATACTCAGGTTATATCGTGCTGAAGCCTGCTGGGCTGTGTTTATAGCGTAAGCTACAGTGGCCGAGCTTGAGCAGTGTCGCGTGAATTACGGTGAGCAGTTCTGCGCAAGCGTGCTGAGCAGTGACTTCACATGGCACACAGCTGGCTCGCTGAGTGTAGGGTCATTAGCGGCTGGCTCTTGACTCGCGTGAGATCGCTCGCTCGCTCACTGGTCCACCCATTCGTCCATCCATCCATAGCTCACGCTACGTATATCCTGGCAGAACCACGCTAAGTTACCGTATTAATTACTCTAGACCTGAAAAATGCCAAAAAAATTGGCAGATGCCACATAAAGTGGGAATCGATGATATGCGAATCGTGAACAACGAAGGTTGATATCTTTAAATTGATATCTACGTTACGAAGTGGAGGTAAATTATGCCGTGCATGACTTTCATGTAATGATTATCATGTTTGGTCGTGTCATTTATTTTTGTCCTCTATTCACACCACCTGATACGAAATTTGATATATGTTGAGCAAGAAAAACGGCCGTAAGCGTAATACGAGCGTAGCATGTAGTCATGCTTTACATGACACGTATATCATGATTACTTTGTAAAGACGTACCATTTACCTTTGCCGTCTAATCACGTCACGTGATACCAATATTGGTATATGTGGAGCTAGGGAAACGGCGGCGAGTGCATCATGAGCGTGGTATGTTGTCAAGTTATCACATGACACCCGTGTCATGATTATTATGTTGGCACCAGTCATATACCTTCGTCATCCAATGAAGTCAAGTAACACCAAATTTGGTATATGTTGAGCTGGCGAAGTGGCCGCAAGCGCATCATGAAGGGTAAATATACTCCGGCGTCACGTTGACGCGCGCGCATGCTGGGCGCAGCAGCGTTACGCTAGCAAAACGCGAGCTCCCTATAGTCTGATGCCAGCAGTAACCGGCACAAAATACGACATGCTGCATTACCCACCGATGACGTTACCCAGACAGCTCTGCCTTTGCCTCTGTTCGTGACGGAGGGACACAGGGCGCGCTCGAACGCCCGTGCGTCAAAGCAACGCAGTGCGGCGCGCGCCTGCGAGTATATCGGATGCAGATTGGCGTCTGGCATGGAGTCGCAGACCTGACGCGATGAAACGAACGCATCGAAGTGTATTGGTGCCTTGAGGTTGGCATGTAGTCATACTGTTACATGACCGCATATCAATATTATCATGTCTGCACCAATCACATGATTTTATCATCTATTCGCGTGAACTAATACCAAATTTGGCAAATGTGAACCTGGCGAAACGGCTGCAGCGCGTCATGAATGTGGCACGTAGTCATGTTGTTACATAAAACGCTTGTCATAATTATTATGTTTGGACGTGTCATTTACCTATGTCGTCCGGTCTTTCTGTTGTCTGATAGAGCCGGTTACGCCTGACGCAGGACAAGGTTACAGTAGGAGGAGCTTCGCCTCTAAACGAAGGTTAGCTGCCCAATTGGAGCACTCAAACGCTGCAAAGCGTTTGATTGATACTATGTTCAATCGGTATTTCATTGATTCGTAGTGCAGTTTGACGTTCCAAAACTACCATATGGTTATGAGAGACGCGTATCGGAGGGTTCCGGAAATTCCGAACACATGGGTTTCTTTAGAGGCCAACTTTAAAAATTTTACTTGGTTGGAAATGACCAGAAATGCATATACTATATGTAGGGTAAGTTACGATAATGACAGTGAAAATAAATTGGCAGATCTGACGTACAGTTGGAATCGATCATATGCGAAGCTCGAATGAAGTCAAAATAAGCATGGCGTTACGAGGCGGAGGTAAATTATGCTGTATATGACTTCCATGTGATGACTATCACGTTTGGACGTGTCATTTACCTTCGTAATCTATTCACGTCACCTGATACTAAATTTGGTATATGTGGAGCTAGCAAAACGGTCGCGAGCGTGCTATGAGCGTATCATGAAGTCATGTTTTATATGACATGCATATCACGATTGTCATGTTCATACGTGTCATTTATTTTCATCGTCTATTCACATCATGTAATACCAAATATGATATAAAAATCATATTTGGTATATATAATAAAACAGCGGCGAACGCATGTTGCGTTAATATGTACGCACGCTGGGCGCAGCGACGCTACGCTAGCCTATCTCGAGCACTCTATAGTCTGCCGCTAGGTGTGACCAGCGTCTCTCGGCAAGACCCGGCGGCAACCGGCGTGAAATGCGACAAGCTGGATTTCGTGCCGATGATGTTACCCAGACAGCACCGCGTCTTCCTATCTTCGTGACGGAGGATGCCAGGCGCTCTCAAATCCGCATGCGTCAGAGCAAAGCAGCGTGGCGCGCGCCTGCGAGCTTATGTCAGGCAGATCGGTGCCTGGCGTGGCATTGGCGACATCACTCGACAAAACAAATGCCGGCGCGCACGCGCACCTGGTAACGTTGAATTATATTGGATCCTTGAGTGTGGGACGTAGTCACGTTGTTACATGACACGCATGTCATGAGTGTCATGTTTGGACGTGTAATTTACATATGTCATTCATTTGCGTGACGTAACACCGAATTAAGTACGTGTGAAGCAAGCGAAATGGCCACGGTCGCATCATGAACGTAGCATGTAGTCATATTGGCACATGACACGCATCACATGATTATGATGTTTGCACCAGTCACAGACCTTCGTCAACCATTCACGTCCCGTAGTACCAAATTTGGTGTATGTGAAACTAGCCAGATGGCCGCGAGCGCATCATAAGTGTGGCATGTAGTCATGTTACATGACAAGCATTTTGTGATTATTATGTTTGCACTAGTCACATACCTTCGTCATGCATTCACGTCGCGTAACACCAAATTCGTATATGTGAAGCTAGCGAAGCGATTGCCAGCGTAACATCAGCGTGGCGTGCAGTCATGTTTCATGACTTACATGACATGCATGTGATGATTTCCACGTTAGGGTCTGCCATTTTTGTTCGCCGTGAAGTCATGTCATACTATGCCAATTTAGCAACATGTTGTGTGAAGGAAACTACCGCAAGAGCAGCAAGACCTTGAAATGTAAATCATAGATTCATTACATACGTGTCATGATAGTCATATTATGACTAGTCACTCATGCTCACCATACAGTCATGTTATACCATACCAAGGTATCGATACCATTGTCGAAACGGCCAGGAGAGCTAAAAGCCGTAGGTGGCCAGATAGATAGATAGATTGATAGATAGATAGATAGATAGATAGATTGATAGATACATAGATAGATAGATAGATAGATAGAGAGAGAGACAGATAGATAGATAGATAGATAGATAGATAGATAGATAGATAGATAGATAGATAGATAGATACGCTCAATGTCGCTGAAGTTTGCTAATAAATGCCTCGCATTTAAAATATTGCCGTCACGTATGTAATTTATAATGGTGCTCTGATCGCGAGAAAGCAGATAACACAGAGCTCTAGCGGTGTGCCCAAGATAATCGGACAGGCTTGGATATGACAATCCCTACAGAACCTTACCGCGTCCCTCCCTGTGAGCAATTCTTCCTGCCACTGAGTCACTGTGCGTTTGTGCTGTGTTGGCACCGTCTGAAGACAGCGCGTTTGAAACGCGTTCGTGCTGCGTTAAAGTAGAGGTTAAGCGAAGTTCTAGACAAGCAGCGTTTCTGAATGCGGGGTTCAGACACTTCATGTTCACGCAGCTTTCTTAAGTTAACCTGGAAAAACACATAAACTAGGTGCGCATCCACGATGTGCGTGCTCCAGAAGGGAGGAGCAGACGATTTTAGGGGCGAAGCTTCTTATGGCGTGGGTCTGTTGCTCCATGTATGTATGTATGTATGTATGTATGTATGTATGTATGTATGTATGTATGTATGTATGTATGTATGTATGTATGTATGTATGTATGTATGTATGTATGTATGTATGTATGTATGTAGGTATGTGCAGCAGAGGTTTCAAAATGGGTGATGAAGGTACATGGAGTGTTCACCAGATGAACGCATGGAGAGACGGACAGACAGACTAGCAGACGGACGGCTGGATGAATGGACGCGGTGACGTACGAACGCATGTACATACTCAAGGACGGACGCATGTATAGACGGACGGACGCATAGATTTACGCACGGATGGTTGCGCGGATGGACAGAAACAAGAACAAATGGATGGACGGAAGCATAGATGGGCTGACGGACGCTCCACTCCACTCATCATCATTTACTCCATGGAACTGCTGTGATTTTTTTTCTGTATTTTACATCACTGTCGGTCAGCCGTAACAGCGTCGTTTTTTTCTAGTTTCGGTCTCAAAAACTATGTCGTCTGCAAGTTTTTTTCTGAAGGAAGCGCATGTATTTCGAAAGCGACATTTAGCGGGCAGCACTGCCTCATGCTGGACTACCTACATATTGACTTTTTTTCGGAATGCCAAGTTTTGTTGCAGTTGGCCTTTAACGTGCACCCAAATCTGAGAACATGGGCCTGCAGCATTTCCGCCTCCATCGAAAATGCAGCCGCCGCAGCCGGGATTCAATCCCACGACCTGCGGGTAAGCAGCCAAGCATACCATACCTGTACTATGGTGGCTAGAAGGGGAGGTGCGATGACTGGGCAGCGAAAAACCGCTGCCATTCGCGTTAATGCCGCGGGGTGGCGCTGCGGTCAGGGCCACCGTCAGCAATCACGACCGTTTTGTGTGCCCAGCCGGGACAATGCTTCAGTGCAGCGGAAATGCGTTATCGAAATAAATACAACTTTAGCTGAAAACGCAGCTTTTTAGCATCGCACAGCTTGCATTGAGCCACTGTTATTGTAATTAGAGGTAGAGAGTCAACGTACCTCCCAACGGAGAGCAAACATGTCTTTTCGAAATACCGCATTGACGCACTACAAGGATGAAAGCGGAGTTTATTTATGTTGCTGTGCGCTTCGCTCATTTTCTTCATAGGCTTCAGTGCGTGTTAAAGGAGATAACTTGATTAACATCAGCTAAATTAGCAATTAAACCAAGAATCATAGTCATTTCATGCTCCATTTAGAAACCAAATAAACAAATGCACCATTTTATTAGTTAAACGAACTTTATTGCGTACAACATCATGTGCTTAACCATTTCCGCGGTTTCTCTCAGATCACGCAGGGCTTTTGCATTTTTGTCGCTCATTCCCTAGTTCAGACCCTTCAAAAAAATGCGGACTCTGGTAAGAAAAAAAAACCTGACCACGGAACTTGTTGAGCTTCCGGCAGTGACAGACGCAACCAGTTCACGGCACATTTGGTCTCAGTTTGTGAAGTATGCTGCAAGCAGTTTTATGATGCAGGTTCGTTCTACTGAACTCGTGCGTTTGACTACTTTCAAGACATTGGATCTAATGATATAATAACGTCGAGGGGTATGAATTCCCACCCAAGTCCCACGCCTTGGAGACATCGGCTGGAAGTGGATCTGAAAGTTCTTTTGGCACAAGCCAGGCATCCCTACATGCTGTACATTTAGTTGACAGGACGCACTTCCTGGCCACATACACAGAAATATAGTACACAAGTGAGGACCCCTTCTTTTTTCCAAGTAGTCGCATGCTCTACGGCAACTTTGACTGCCTGCATGCTGACTACATCGCTGTGATTTTTTTTATTTTCCGGCAGAGCCTCTTCTTCAGAACGAAGAGAATCCAGAAGTCCCGAAGACAAGCTGCCACATCTGGGGCACTTTGCAAGGCTGTAAAAGCTCAAGGACCTGCAAGTGTCATAATTATAGGATGTCATTTCATTAAATACTATACGGTGAAGCATAAATGAGTGTATGAACATAAAAAAGTAACTTATTATAAAAAGAAATCGAGCAGGAGTCGGTTCATAATTTGCACCACTCTCCTTCCGCACTATCTCTAGTTTTAACGCAATAGCGTTAAAAAGCTTTTTTCACAAATATTCCGGTGTCTACGTAGTTTGTTGTGAGCGACAAATCATCCTTGCGTGACCGGAAAGTTGAGAACGATGCAAAAAAAGTATATGGTAAAAAAAACCCTCGAGAAGAGTGGGCCCAAACCAGTGTTGTTGGAGTTTGAGTGGAAATCGAACCCGGGTTGTTTGCGTAGCAAGAGGATGTTCTACCACACGGCCAAAGCTCCGCTTTTTTTTATTGCATCAAATAACCACCAGTGAACCAGTGAAGTACGCACAACAAACTTCATCAGAAGTCAGGCAAACACACACAAGCGCAAAGATGAGAAAGCCACTCCGAAACAAGGTCGAAAGTCTCAATAACATTGCGCTCTTGAGCAGCTGCTTCTCGGAAGGCGGTTATCTTCAACCATGGTGGCTCGGCGTGTCTATCAAACATGCGACTTTTTCATGGTGAATGAAGTCCTAACAATAAATACAGGTCATATGGAGTATTAACAGACAGGCCCATTTTGAAAGGGAGGAACCTAGTACCATTAGCTGTGAGTGGAAGTTATCTTTTCATTGTTTTTTCAGACTGTCTAAAATAAAATGCTTCTTGACAATGATTGATTGATTTGTGGGGTTTAACGTCCCAAAACCACCATATGATTATGAGAGACACCGTAGTGGAGGGCTCCGGAAATTTCGACCACCTGGGGTTCTTTAACGTGCGCCCAAACCTGAGCACACGGGCCTACAACATTTCCGCCTCCATCGGAAATGCAGCCGCCGAGGCCGGGAATCGAACCCGCGATTTGCGGGTCAGCAGCCGAGTACCTTAGCCACTAGACCACCGCGGCGGGGCACTTCTTGACAATGAATAAAACAATGCTCTATCAACTCAGGTTGTTTGCAGAGTTGACAATTCACTGTCCAGGGTACATATATTGATTTTTCATTCAGCCACATTTTCACTAGCAGCGTGGAAGTGTGCAGTTTAAAGAGAGACGTTTTCGGTAAAGGAGATATCCACACTATACGTACAAGAAATAATACGTCGTGGCCAGACAGAAGCGAACATAGCTTCCGATAAACGGGTTCGGGGAAAACGTTATTCACAAGTGCAGCGGTTTCATTTGTTTTGTGAATAGTATACAAATACTATAAGCTAAACTTGGCTTTCAAAAAATTGGCAGTATCAACAATTTACTTACGAATCCTCACAACGGCGATTCCTTAGCAACGCTTGTTGTGACATGAATAAAAGGAAGGTGGTAACATAGACAGTTACGAAAAACCGCTGAGGAAAAAAAAAAAGGAGTGGCACACATCCTTGAGGTAAAAAAAAATCGCAACACCGACTGTCGCACAAACAAATGCACAGGGCTGAAGGCACCCTGTTCAAGCGGAAGAAAAATATCCCCTCTTCTCATGGGTTCCCAGGAAGAGCTCCAAATAAAACAGGCAAATATCTTATGAAAGCCTTGAATGTGGACACGAAAGCAGCGCAACACCTGCAGAACACAAATAAGCTTTGACGCAAGAACTATATGGCACGCTTTCGCTATCGCAAATATTGAAAGCTTTTGTCCGTGCCATGCTGCCACCTTTCGGCGGATCGTAGTTATCGCAGCAGTCCAGTGTGCACCTCTGTTACGATAGTTATTGAGAGGCACACCGAGGTATTTCATAGGAGTCGCATTCCAATGAACATTTGCGAAGACCGAAAGAGGTTAAGCCCACATGCCTAGCCAGAATCCCCTACTTTTATCAAAATTTATGGTGGTGCCAGCAACCTCGCAGAAACGTAAAGTAGTGTTGGCTGCTTTTTGAACACTGAATTTATCAACGCAAAAGAAGGTAATTTCATCCAAAGTCTAGCCTCTTATGCTACACTTCAGAAGCTCGCCTAAACATAGTGGTTGCAGATAAATTGCAAAAAGCAAAGGTGAGAGCAGACATCCGTGACGTACAGATGAATTTCATTCTATTATATTGAAAAGTGTGCAATTTACAATTAGCCTGGCTGTGCACTTCTTACGACAGAGTGAAACACCATTGTACAGTACATCACCCACCTGCAGGTATCTTAATAATCGGAACAAAAAAGCATGCTGCCCTTTATCAAATGCTTTAGCAAGGTCTGTTTGAGGGAGGACTACTTGGTTCATGTTACAATCAATACACTCATGAACTGACCGTGCAATATGAACGTTTGTCTGCATAGAGCGATCGCGTATTCCAGATGTTTGGTCGTCACCTACACATTTAGAAATCACTGTCTGTAGCTGATTTTTCAACAAATTCACAAATATTTTGTAGTCAACGTTACATAACGATATAAACCTATACCCGTTAACTCTTTTTAATGCATCAGGATCAGTACTTTTTGGGATTATTGTTGTATGGTCTTGATAGAAAGAAGGATAAAGTTCAACACGTTTATAAGCCTCTTTAAAAAGTTGCTCAAGGAAAGGTATCAGAAGTTTCTGAAACACTATGTGTATTCGCCACTAACGCCATCTGGGCCAGGAGTTTTGTTCATCTGTAACGTTATTATTGCAAATATATTTTCTCACATTTCTGGTTATGGCGCATCTACAGTGAGTCTATTATCATTTAGTAACCGAGGCGCAGGAGCAATGAAGTGGTCTGCTTTTCGTCAAAATTCTTCTGGAACTCAGCCACGGTGAACAAACTTTCGTAATTATCTTTAAATGGGACTCATATTTTACATGTCTATGTGCAAAGAGAACCGCGTGACTCAATTTTCAGTATCTGTTTACAGAGTACATATCCCTTTTCATTCTCGAGGGATTTATTAGTAGGTTTCTCTTCAGTAAAGTGCGTAACACGGGAACAAATCTTTGCTCCTCTGTATAAATCCTTTATCGTGTTTTTGTATCTGTACTCGAATCACACTTATCTCGTCTACGTACAATTCCGGCTGTTGACTTTCAAAAGTATGGAGGTTATAATGTAAATAATAAAGATAGCGTTTTTTAGCTTTTTTTTAGCTATTTCACACGAAATACTAATCGCCTGATTCTTAACTCTTGTTTTCAACCTTTCCCATTGAGATAAAATGGGCAGCTGTCAGCACTGTGTTACCCCTTGTACCGACTAGCTTATTATTTTAACAAAACAATCCTCGCGCTATAACTGTACGTTAAACTTCCATAGGTCTCAGTTTAGAGGGGTTTTACGAAAATTTTCAGAACCCCAAAAAACGGTGACGAAGCAATGGTCTGTAAAAATTATTGACTTTACAGCATATGTATGAATGTGAGACCATAGGCTTAGAGATACACCCACACGGTTAAACCAAGCATGAGAGATGCCCTGGAAGTGTGTGAACCTCACCGAGGAAGGTGCATGCCCTTCAACATCTAATAAATTGTGGTCATTCTATAATTTCGGCATTAAAGTTGCACTTGCATCATAACAATTTGTTATATATGAATGCTCTCCGCGTCACAAACACAACTAAAGTCTCCAAAAACTACCAAAGCTCTGTCAGGGTTTAGCAGTGAAGTTAAAGAGAGGAAAAAGCATTCTTATAAATTATTTTAGAGGAAGCATAGACACAGATAAACCTCCAATTATAACAATAAAAAAAATCACGACAAATAAAGCGTCCTTCCTCATCAACATGTAGCGACGCCAAAGTAAGATTCAATCGCTTTCTAACTAATAACAAGAATCCAGCGGAAGCACCACGTGCTGAGCTAATGTATAAATGGTAGTCTCGGAAAACTACGAGTGCGAGATTGGCGTCACGAGCTGCCGAAATATTAGTCTCTTACACAGCAGGTATACATCAATGTTGTACTGCTCAAGCACGTGGCGCAACTGTCACTAAAGTCTTACATTCCTCAAGCCACGTACGTAGAGTGTCGCTACACGCATGCATGGGAAACCTTATATAGCGTGGCGGTCATTTTGCTATCCTAAATGTTTTGTAGGTCACCTTCAGCCACAGGGCAACCTGTGGCTTTTCCTCATTTGCACTTTATAGGAGCACTTTCCTGAGGACGTTGGCATAGGAGTCGCGTCCCTCAGTCCCCAAATGAGGTGACACGCAGACCGCGTCAAGGCACTTGCTTGCTTCAGCCGTGTCTGGCACACTCTTTGTTGGTTCATCGGTGACCAGTGCCTCATGCTTCGTTGTCTGACCACTATCCATTGTTTTTTGTTTCTCGATGTCAGGAGGCTTGTCTTTAAAGTCTTCTAGGTGGTGTTCTCCTGCAGCATTGCCTTTTATTCTTTAACATGAGTCGTGAGCGATGTTATTTTGCGTGCCGAAGTTCTTCTTGTACAAGTGTTCAGGTTACTTTAAGCCCCCTTCTGCTCCTCCAGCTTCTTCTACTGTAGCATCAACTACCTCAGTGCCATTCATAAGATGATCCAAATGCGGCTCTTCAGTGCCTTGGCCAGAACGAAGTTTGTTGGCATAAGTCGAAACGCAGGCATCCGACGAGTGACCAAATCGATGGCACTGCGAACACCTCGGTGTTTTGCACTCTCGACGGAAATGCCCCAATCTTTTGCAAAGAAGACACAGAGGAGGCATACCGGAAATAAGTACGAGGCATTGGTGGCCATTGATTGGCATAGGGTGTGGTATTGAGCTCACACTGATGGCGTCCTTGAGCTACAAGGCAACGTCCCTATTTGTTGTCGTCCATTGTTCCATTCCTGCACACCTCCATGCCTCTCTATCAATGGACTTCACAACACCGTAAGCTTGGAATGCCTCTTTAACACGTCGCGATTCAAGATGAGTTGGAAGCCAAAGAAGTTTCAGCCTAATATTCTTGGTCTCCAGATCTAGCACCATACACTTCAGCCCTTTTACACAGAGCTCACCAAAAGTGACAAGTTTCTGTTTCGCCATGCTTCTTGCACGCGTAACCATCCATAGATGACTCATTCATACTAGCCAACTCCTATGATGTCCTCTGTGCTCACCACTTCAAGTGACGCGCCAAGGAAGTCTGGGTCACGCTATGGCCTACCACTCAAGTCGGCATGAAAGTAAACGGAAGTCAAAACATCGTTACCGGTTGGAAGACATGGCAGGATGACTTTATAGCTTCAGTCGATGATCCTAGGCCAAATAACAATAATTGCTGTAAACCTACGGAGCCCCAGAAACAAGCGCAGAGCTTCCCGCTTCAAGAAAACCAATGGCTTTGTTTTGTACGCAGGTCTTCCTGAAAAGAAGACACATTCTTATTCTAATATTCTTATTCTAATATTTGTATAACATCAACATGGTGTCTCTGCGTACCCCAAATTTGCGATTACTCATTCTTCGCAGTAAGCCTAAAGCCCGTTAAGCCTTCACCAACACACCCAAATGTTTAAGGCAGTCTACTTGCGGAATGGTCTCCTCATTATATACAATGGCGATGAAACATAATCGGCTGTGGGAAACGCCAAGAGAGCACTCTTATTTACATTCAATGTCATCAAAATTGACTGCAGCAATCTTTCAATCATGTTCAAGTTTATTTGTATTTTTTAATGTAGAGCATAAATATCATTGTCAGCAGAAAAGAAGGCTATACCATGAGCATATACATAGACATAGATATCCTGGCAGTTGGATGTGGAATACGTTAATATAATAAATAGAAGAGGTAAAAGAACTGCTCCTTGGAAAACTTCACAATTCTGTTTGTATCTAGATGACGAGCATCCATCCTTGACATAAGAAAATTCCTGTGAGGTCAAAAACTCTGCTAACCATACCGTCATGTACTGTGCGAATTTCTAAGTCATCAATGTGTTTAATAAAATCAAATGTTAACGCTATCATAGGCTTTTGCAATGTTAGGAGTCACTAGTATTGTCTTCGTTATTTAGCAAGCTGTATTCGGCTCTCTAAGTCTGCATGGGCACACCAAAATGAACAATTCGATCTAAAGCCAATTTGTTGAGGTTTTAGTATTTTTTTCTTTATTTCTTTATTCAAGAATTACCACACATCGCCCTTGAGCATTACATCAGGGGGGTTTACAACAGAGATACAAATAGATCTTCATATACACAACCGACTTGTTCTTCAGAGAGCTTGTTCCATTCGGCTAAAGATTTTGGAAAAAAAAGAATTCGAAAACATGCATGTCCTGAGCCGGAATTCATGAATTTTGTGTTTGTGATCATTAGGCATAGAAACATAAAAAAATTGTATTTAAATTTTTATCTTTGCCTGTGCCTACCTTGTTGTTATATATTTGAAAAAACAGTTTTATTCTTAACCTCCGTCTTCGTGACGACCACAATTCCCAATTCATTTCTTTTTTCACCATTGAGACACTGTCCATTCTACGGTACCTGCCCCGTATGTACATGGCTGCTCTGCATTGGATACCTTCCATTTGAGATGTGAGGCTGCCTTTCGGTGGATCCTATAGATGGCAGGCGTACTCTAATCTAGGGCTAACACATGCAGTAAATGCACTTCAATTCGATTCAACTTTGCGACATCTTAGGTTTTGTTGAACAAAGTTCAGCGTCCGTGCAGCCTTATCAACTGCCTCACTGATGCGCTCATTCCATGAGCAGTCAGAAAAAAACACGATGCCTAGGTGCTTAGAGACATTAACTGTGGTAATAACCTCCTTACATATAGAATAGTTATTTATTATTGGTTTTTTCTTCCTAGTAAAACACATATGAATGCAATTTTTTGCGTTTCAACACATGTTCCACTGTTTACACCAATCATATATTGTGTTCAAGTCTTCCTGTAACGCTGTCGCACCTTCGTCGTCAGATATACTTCGGTACACCACGCAGTCATCTGCGAACAGTCGCAAGGAGGACGTAATATCTAAGTTTATATAATTTGTGTATATAACAAATTTTACAGGTCCCAATAGAGAGCCCTGAGGGACTCCCGAAGTGACGTTTACGTAACTCGATTTTTCGCCTTTAATAAGAGCACACTGCTTGCGCTCCGATAAGAAATTTTTGATCCATTTGACAACATCTCTATGTATACCTATTTGCTGTAGTTTGCAAATAAGAAGCAAATGCGTAACCATGTCGAAAGCTTTTCGAAAATAAAAAAAACAAACAATCTCTCTGCCCCTGAGCATCGATTTCACTCCCTAAATTGTGATAGAATTCTAAAAGTTGTGTAGTGCAGGACAAGCCCTTGCGGAAACCATGCTGTACTTTAATTAGGATATTGTTCTCTGTGAGGTGACTCATGAAGGCTGAGTAAATTATGTGGTCCTATAATTTTCATTCAATACATGTTAGGGAGACGGGCGTATCATTCTGCACATCTTTTTTCGAGCCCTCTTTATCAATTCGCACAACGTGAGCTATCTTCCGGTCCTAAGGCAATTCACTAGCACGAAGCGACTGCGTAAAGTTATGAAAAGATAAAAAGAGATGGTCGACGCGCAGTGCTTTAACACGCGAGAAGTAATACCATCAGGGTCAACTGCCTTGATTTCGTCCAATTGCTCCAATAAACTTTTGATACCAGACACACCAAAATTCACCTGCGTAATAAGCGACACACCGCTAGCAGCTGTCGTTATAGTGTCGGGTTTCGTTGGAAGAAATACTGAATGAGAAAGTGCCTTAGATATCTTGCCTTTGCTTCGTCGTTCGTTACGATTTGGTTATTGAAAATGATTTCTGGAGTGCCCAGGTCACTTGATCCGCACCCCTTTAAATACTTCCAAGAAACCTTAGGATTGGTTTTGAACCTTTCATTAAGTCCCTTGAAATTATTTTTTTGCAATCTTAGTAGTGAGCTTGTAATAAAGCTTTATTTGTGCCAAACTCTCAAACTGAACCTTCCTCTTCGTTTTCTTATACTTCGCTAAAATCCGTTTACTTTTTTGTATAATTAGTATGATAGATGATGTCACGCAAGTTTTTTTTTTCATTTTTCAAGCTTTGAAAAATGTACGTGTGGTTTATTTTCTTTCACAAGCGCACTCAATTTCACCTTAAACGTATTCCACCGTTCAAGAATGTTACAGTCCGCTAAGCATTCAAACGTCGGTAGGTATTGAAGCAATTTTTTGTTCATACCTTCATAACTACCTTTATCGTAAAAGAATATGTTTCTATTTTCACAAAAACTGAATCGTTGAATTTCGGTTTTGACAGTCGCAACAACAGCCGAATGGTCACTAATTCCTGGCACGATTGCTATAGAGCTTAATACATTAGGTGCGCTTGAAGACAAATCTAGGATAATACTTCCACGTGTTGGTTCTCTAACGTATCGTACTAGATCATATGTGTCTACAACCTTTTTCATTTCAGAGTTCACAGCACAACGAGCACTAATGTCACAATAATCATACTGCCAACACAATTCCCGCCGATTAAAATCACCACCGAACAATATCAATTCACCAAACACTTCTAAAATAATCTCAGACAAAGCACAAACTGCGCTCGGATCAGAGTTCGGCGCACAGTAAACGAAGCCAACCATCAAACTAGAGTTGTTAGGAAACACAATTTTGTACGAGACTCTTTCGATAGCTTCGTGGCAGACATCTAAAGCGCTAGACTGCAGTGGCGTATGAACAAGCAGAAAAACGGCCCCTCCGATGCTTGGCTGATCTTTACGCTAAACCACGTTGTCTTGTGGAAACACCTCACTATCTCTTACAGTTGGTTTGAGCCAAGATTCAGTGCCTATTACAATATCTGCTTCCACTGATTCTATCCATCCACCAAGCTGGTCTGCTTTATTTGTTAAACTTAGTAGTTAGAATTAACTACTAAGACAACAATACCCCTGTGTTCTTAAGCTTTACATTTTTTTATTGGTCATGTTCTCAAAAACTTCTCTTTATTCCAGTGAAACGCCCTACTATACACGATGAGCTCATGAAAACTCAGTTTAACTTTATATTTTTATCGGCCTTCTTAACTTTAGCATATCGTCATAACTTTTTTCTGATAGCACGCGCTTCAGGTGAGTAATTTTTGTCGATTCCATACGCGATCCCTCTAAGTATCCTGGTGTTTGACAGAAATAATTGTTTTTCCCTAAAAGATGAAAGACATACATTGATTAGCCGTTTTGCTTTGCTGTCATAGCATCCCACGCGACGTGCCCTTTCAACAAATTTAAGCTGAATGGCCAGATAAGATTTACAAATATCATTATTCAGTTGCTCCGATTTGTCCCAAGTTTTAAACTGATCACTATCTTCGACACCGTAGAATACAATGTTTCTTCTACGGCTTCGATTTTCTAAATCCACAACCATCAGTTCTGATTTCTTTACTTTATCTCAGAGATATTTATTACATCGGCATAATCGGAGACTAATCTATTGACCTCTTGCAAATGCCGTTGAGTGTCATCTAAGTTTTTGCGAATTTTTGTCATTAATGTTTCATGTTTTGTAAGTCTTGCATCGATGGTGTCTAGTTTACTTAATGTGGCAGTTTGGCCATCCTGGATATTTTTCAGCAAGTTATCTGTGTCACGAGGGCCAGGATTTGGCTTAACGTCACCTGATAGCCACAACAACAACGCAAGAAACAGCATTCTGCTTAAAATTAAAATGGGATGTTCACATTAACCAGACGTGCACAAAAGCGTACAGACAGCAGGGATATCTTTGCAGGAAACTCGCTGTAGCCCCTTCCAAAGTTAGACTAACAAGTTATAAATGCCTTGTATGACCAATCCTCGAATACGGCAGTGTAATCTGGAATCCGCATCAACTTACCTTCTTTACCAGCTGGAGGGAATACAAAATAAAGCGCTCCGATTTGTGTATTCTCAGTATTCTCTAGATGTCAACATAACCGCGCTCCGCAATAGGGCAAGCATTCAAACACTGGCGATCCGGCGACGCATAGCTGCATTAAAATTTCTTTATCTGCTTTATCATGACAACATTAATATCAACAAATACGAGTACTTGAAACCACCATATCAGCGCTCCGCCAGAACAAACCACGACAAGAGTATCAGGCCTTTCATCTCCCGTTGCAATTCATTTAATTATTCCTACTTTCTGTCAGTAATAGAAATATGGAATAACCTGCCACGTGATATAGTGTCCTCAGAATCTCTCGAATCATTCACTACCAATCTTGAAAAGTTTTTGGATCAGTAAGTTGCAGCGTTGTAGAATAATGGCGCAACTTTTCATTGAATGTACGTTTTGATTTGTATGCCACTCGATCTTTCAATTCTCAGATCTGTGTATAACATGCACTCTTCCCTGTTAGCCTGTGGTGTTTTTATTCTGTTTGATTTCTTGCTTCTTCGACCAGTTGTACAGTTGTAATTTGTAATTGTTTAGAGTAGTCTGTACTGTTCATTCTTATTTTTTCCCGTGTTCATTTTTTTTGTTTACTATTTTTTGTTCGGTGGATCTAATGTGAAGAAGACAATCTGTATAATTTCTTCCCACTCCTGTATGAGCCTGTTAAGGCTTACTGTATCAACAAAATAAATAAAAAATAAATAAAAAAGAAATAACAATTTTTTCCACCCCTCCCTTAGACTAGCTTGTAACAAGGCAACGTCACACTTTCCAGAGTGGGTGGAGCCGGCAAACTAGTAGAAATTTAAGAGTCATAAACGAACAGTTTCGACTAACCTGCACAAGCAGCAAAAGCATCAGTCGCATGTCGGCGAAGGTGCCCACTCCAAATCCCACGGTGGCCATAAGTTGCTCGCTTAAGTAGCCTTCTTGGTCATCACGTGGTTCATCACATGGTTCCTAGCCAGCAAAACGTGGCGGTACGATGCTTATGATGTCCTTTCGTCTGTCCTGCGTGGACAGTGGCTGTCCATCGACGTCACCGAATACCGACGGGAGCCAGGTGATATCCGATGCTGCCCATGGGCCGGTCCCAGAACACAGCGTCCCCTCTCCAACTTCGTCGAATGTAGATTCACGGAACGAACACCAAAACAGCGCAGATATCTGCACAACAGCAAAAGAGTCAGCCGCATGTCGGCTAAGGTGCCGGCTCCGAATCCCCTTGACTTGCCTTCTATCCAGTTAGTGATCCTGCCATGCCGAAGCCTCTCTATGAGTGTGACCATGTTATAAGATAAAGATATAGGTCTTAAATTTTCTATGTTGAATCCTGATCCCTGTTTCTTAAATACTGGAATTACCTTCGCTATTTTCAAATCCTTAGGAATACCGGCATGCTTAAGGGAATAAGTTAGAACATTAGGTATTTCACAGAGAGGTATCCTAAATATTGTTTGCATCATAGCTACTCTAATTCCATCGTGTCCCGGAGCTTAAAGCGGTAACTGCCTTATCACTTAGGATAGTTCCGACATTGTAACTTCCTCAAAATCAGCGTGGTTTGTATGAATCTGCCACCTGATAGGCACAGTTGATGTAAATCTACCCTCTAAGACTTTAGCGAATAAATCTAGAGCTTTTCTCATTCTCTCGGACGATCGATGTTCATAAACCGAATTTACTGGTGATGGCAGGATCTTCCTTCTTCTAATAAATCAAAACAATGCTTTCTTATTTTCCGGTTTCCAGAGGAAGTTGTATTGTCTATGATCATATTCCTCTTTTGCTTTAGCGACTGTGCGTTTAAAATTAGCTGCTATAAATTCATAATCAGACCAGTTCTTAGGAGATTGATTGTGAATAAGCTGCTTCCAAGCTGCCTGGTGACTGTGACCTCGTGTGCAATCTTCATTCTACGAAGCACTAGAGGGCACCCTTTCGGCCGACGCAACAGTAAATTCAGCACGTTTATGGGCTGTTTCATTATTTGCGTTGCACTTCGTTGCTCTGCAATCATAACTCTCGTCAGAGGAAGTCGATAAAAATGATGGTAGGTTATCTCTAAATTTTTTGTAATTCACAAAGACTCCGACTTCAGGGCAAGGAATAGTTCTCAGGCATGAAATTTTAAACCTTACAAGTAAGTAATCACTACTTGTGGCACAGTCCAGCACAGCCCAGGACAAGCTTAAGATACTCGAACTTACAAAACACAAAATCTAAGGCTGATCAACATGGATCACGAATAAGTGTGGGGGTTCTGGTGTTTATGCACGATAGAATATTATCTGTTGCCCACTCCCACAGACGTTTACCACACTGATCAGTTTTAAAACCCCAACACGTGTGATGAGAGTTAGAATCCCCGACTACAGCGTTGTCCTTACACCATGATCTGATTGCCATATTCAATCGTACAGTGCCTTGTACACCGTCCGGAAAGTACTCATAAACTACGGAAAAAGGTTGGCAACCGGGTAATGTGACGTATATCACAAAACTTTCACATTGTGGGGACATATACTTGTACGTGATTTTCGCCTTTGAACTGATTCTGTTAGAGATGGAAACTGCTAGTCCTCCACCTCTGAGCATGCGGTCTAGCCTAAACGAATGGTAACTGGGTAAATGAAATGGTTTATCTACGGAGAGCAATGTCTCTTGTAATGAAATTACATCAGGAATGTATTTCGAAGGCAAATATACTGGATCAGTTATTGAACAGTGAATTGATCTGCAATATCAATGGAGAATTTTAATTGACTCTTTTTTTCTGAAAGAGTTGCTTCCGCGACTGTCTTATCCAGAGTGGTATTTTTTAAGAAATCTATTTTAGAGCTTGTCTTGTCCTTAAGGCATTTTTTGCATGCTTTGGTGAGATTTTTTTCGATAGAGGAGACCTTGTGCGTTTTAATGATCTAGGGTCCAACTACATGTCATCAGACTCCTCAGTTTGGTCATTTATATTGTTCCTTTGGTTCTGGCTGTCGTCAGAGAGAATCTTGCGCAAATAAAGTCGGACGGCGTGGTTGCGGTTTCTACTTCATTAATCGGTCGTGGAAGCTCTGCAGCCTGAGAGATTATAATATTTGCTGGCGTTTCAAATATGTGAGCCGTTTGGTTGGTCCAAATTTGTGATAGGGTCTCACAAATGTCTGAAGCAAGGCGCTCCGTAATCATTTTCATTCTTCTTTGAACGACTTCTGCTATGGAATGAGATAAAGATGTATCGACCAACCCCTGCAAAACCCTGACTTCTAGCCTGAATTTCAGCTAAAGCCTCTTTTCAGGAGCAGAGTCTGGGATCTACAAATTGGAGAATTTGAGCTTCTCGGGCCTTAACTCAGCAATTTGAATTGTCCACACTGTGGGCTTCATTGCATAAACATTTTGTTTCTTTGCTCTGAAACTCATTTGCATTGTGAGGCTCCCCGCACATCTGGCATGTAAGAGCGGACCTACAGCCTTTCACCGTGTGGCTATAACGCCAGCATTTTACGCACTGCAGTGGTCGAGGCGAGAGCAGTTTGACTCTAGAAATAACGGGCCACGCCTTGATTTCTATCGGTTGGCTCGATCCAGGAAACGTCACAATCACCGACTCCATAGGGACTTTGGCCTTATCAACCACACGGCTACACCTATGAACAGAGATTGCACCAGCTGCTGCAAACATCTGCAATTCTTTCGATGCAGTCAAATTAATGTCTATGCCTTGTACAGTCGAGTGCATAATTTTAGAGACCACGGGAGCGCGTGCCGAAACGCGTCGCTGGGCCTTCTGGCGGCTGCAGGGCTCTGTCCGGGAGCGCGTACTGCGCACGCTCGTCACCCGGCAGCCTGCCCTTTCACTCGTTTTAACGGCGCGCATCTCTAAACGATGCGGACGGTGCAAGGTGTCACTTCTGTAGTCGCTGTGTAGACAATGAAAAAAGCCGAGCGCTAATGTGACAAAAGCACATCATTTGCGAGTTTCGGCATGCTGCACATAGTGCACGTTACTCCTAGGTGATCCGCGGCGTGATCACATTTTGAATGTCGAGTTAGGCATTCAATAAGCTCAGCTAGCAGTGTTGCCTTTTGCGCTCTCATTCGCCGAACTAACGCACGTAGTAATACTCGGTCCAAATATCATGTGTCTATGAATATGCATGAAACCACCTAACGTCCAACAGCTGCAGAAAAGACCCGAGGAAAAAAGGCGAAAAGAAACTCGCTTTCTTAAGGCTAAATCCTTTATTAAGGCCGCTGTGGTGGTCCAGTGATTTCGATGTTCGGCTACTGACCCGAAAGACGCATCTTCAAGTGTAATCGCGCATGCCGTATTTCGATAGAGGAGAGGTACTTGAAAGTAGTATACTGAGTGGACGTTAAAGAACCCCGAATGAGCAAACATTCCCAAGACGTTACTTTGGTGGAGCTCTATGTCATATCTATATAATAAAATTTATTTCTCTCTAAATATCGTGATTCTGTCACGACGAGAGCCCGCACTTATTATTGGTAGGAGTCGTGTCTCGACCCAATGGTTTCTAGGATTTGAATTTCAGATATTCATGTGTCGTCTTATACTACTCGAACCATAAACCCCGATTGAAGTCAACCCATTAATTGGATGCATTATAGTAGATTAAGACAAGTAAGCGTGAATTATTGCAGATTGAGACGTTCAAGAGATGTCATAGGCTTTCACTCCCTAGTCTTTTCATATTTGGGGGTATCTGGGAATGTTTTTCCGGAAACCAGAGAAAATCACGAAGATTGAAAGGGGCGTCACTGCTTTCAGTATTTCAATAGCACTCTACCTATGACATATGCACGGAACATTCTCGAACGCGAAGTAGTCGGGAATTGAGACTACCTTCATTAAGATCCGTCGTTCGAGCATCAGCGTGTATTCTGGTATTCTGGTCCCGTTGTTTTGTAAATTACTGCAGTGAATTACAGGCGAGCACATTTCAGTTCGAAGTGCTCAAATGTTGGAGGCCCCACAAGGAAACTAAAGTTAATTCCGTAAGCTGTTCGACCAAATACCTCGCACGGCGGCACACCACTCTTTTTGTACACATTACTCACTGCGTGCAAATGCGATTCTTTATTGTAACTCTCTCAAAAAAATTGGGCACTCAGAAGGTTCACGCGTGCTTGCGACGCGCGCGCAGTACCATTTTTGTCATTTTTGTCAATTCTTTGCCTTGTTTCGTGGTCTTTCGGGCTTGGTGACGATAAGAAGTTATCTCGTACAGCAAATGTTGAATGACACCATATCACGGCACAGCCCAGCTATTAGACAGCTATTCGACAGTGCCATTTTTGAAAGAGTATAAGATCGGTGGTTTTAAGACCCCCCCATTTGTATTCAAAAATGTCGCCACGAGTACCAGCTGATGGAAGACGACGCATCGTAGAGTTAAGCATCCAAAGCTTTTTTGAGCGGGTCATCTGCTGGCTCCTTCAAGGGTCAAGAAATGCGGTGAGTCGTGCCGTCCTAGCGTACCGACAAACAGGGGGGATGAGTGACAGAGACCGTGCTGGAAAGTCAAGATGCACAGATGACGAAAAGGACAGGTTAATTATCGCCGCCGTAGTAGCTGATGCCCATATAATAGCGGAAGGCATAAAAGATGCATTGCATAATAATGCGTCCGTCTAGACTATCTGTAGGAGGTTGGCAGAAGCAGGGATTGCCAACTGCGTCGCGGCCCATAAGCCCCACATCACGGACAGGCAAAGATCCATGCGACTGCAGTTTGCACGTTCTATGCAGACATGGGGATCATAAGAGTGGGGAAAAGTCGTGTTCAGTGATGAATCAACGTTTTCAAGTCGCTGGGATCAGGAACGGCGAGTATGGCGTCCAATGAACTCGAGGTAATATTTGCGATCTTTCTTCTACATTAATGACATGATTCTACTATTTACCATTGAATGTGTAGAAAAAGCAGTGCACTGGGTAAGTAACCGCAGCTGGTAAAAATTAATGGCAGGTCACCCACTACACTGCGCCTTAAATACGTTGTGGTTAAGCCAAGTAAAGCCCAGCCCTTTATTGTCTTCGAACTTGCTGTAGAACATTGGTTAGCTTTGATTCTCTTTAGGCTCTGTTACTTCTTATTGTGAACAGCTCGCCAAACTTAAGCACCTTATCCAATGTTTGTATATTGTACCTCATTACCTTAGAAAAACACAGTTGAGTTTCCGAGGCCTTCTGGAACGCACTGAGGGTGCCTTACCAACATGTCGAATATTTCGAACCATCTTGTCAATCTCGCATAATTAAAATTTCATTATATGGATCTTAAAGTAAGACAAAATTGTTCGAGGATAAAGTGACTATGTGCCATTGTCGTTCTTAATAATCCGTGTAACCAATCCAGCATTTCCTTCCTCGCCAGGTATTCACCACAGTACACGCAGTCGGTCTTTGCCAGTGGCCGATGCTCTGTGAGTGTCTGGGCCGCCATGACCAGGGAAGGACTTGGACCACTGGTTCTTATCGATGGGAACCTTTCAACCCCCACGTACTCCCTTATAATAGAGAGAGAACTGCTTCCTTGTGTCTTGAATGGGCCGTTCAAGGATGGTTGTTTTGTGTACCAGCATGACAGGAGCCCGATTCACACTGCTCGCAGAGTGAAATCTTTGCTTGAGGGTCTTGCGGTTCGCACAATGGAACATTGAAATGGCCACAAGTCGGAGTGGACCTGAACCCCATTGAAAAAGTCTGGGGTCTTGTGAAACGCTGATTTCAGCGCGGAATCTTGGAAATTCAACGAAGGAGACCCTATTGGCGGCCATGCAGGAGGAGTGGGAAGCACTTCGTTTACGCCCCGAGATCGTGGCCGCGCTTCACAATTCGATGCCATCTCGTGTGGCGCAAGTGATTGCCGCCGATGGGCGTTTGAATAAATACTGAAAGTAGTGATCTTTCCTGGATAGCAGGTATAGCTATCGTTTTCTTTTTTTTCTGGCTTATAAGAATAAACTGTTTATTTATCGCGTTTCCTGACTATTCATTCTGGGCGCGCAATATTCAGTGGTTTACTGCATAGCACTGCACGCGCAATATACGCACCAAGAAATGGAGCTGGCATAATGTCTCCGAGACAGAGCACAAAATTCGTCACTTCAAGATGAGCATATCACGCAACTCCGTTTGAGAAAAGCTGAGAAACTGCATGTTTTCCGCGCTGCATCAAGGAAGAACGTGTATTGCATGGCACGCTCGAGCCATGCTATTACATTATCGGTATTTTCGCCGATATATTATCGCTCGGGAGTACCGGTGCTTAACAGCGACTGCTGAAGTGGCACCTTGCACCATCCACATCGTTTTGAGAGGTGCGCCGTTGAAACGAGCGAAAGGGCAGGCTGCCGGGTGATATGGGACGAGCGTGCGCAGTACGCGCTCCCGGACAAGAGTCGTGCAGCCGCCAGAAGGCGCAGCAACGCGCCTCGGCACGCGCTCCCGTTGTCTCTAAAATTATGCACTTGACTGTACAAACCCTTTCACGCATGCTAAGTGATAAGGGATGAATGCACTCACCGGGTTGGAGGCAAACATAGAACAAACACTTCAGGAGGTCTTGGACACAAAGCTGCTCTGACGACAAACAGAGGATACCACCTTTGCTGAACTGTCGGACCTCTTAGATACTCTGGAAAGGAGCTGTGACTGCTCGCAGCTGAGCTTGAATTACTTTCTAATTCTTCATTCGTATGGTACCCTCCTTTGGTGGGACCAGGGCCACAGGAACTGTAGAGATACTATTACGCAAGAACGGGGGTCTCCTGTGGTTAAAGAGAAGCAGACCTGAGAAAATCCCCTAGTGCAGGTGAGAAAAACGGCATGCCTGAACTTACATGCGCAAAAAGCACTCTCTGATCGACAATAGTGCTATAAAAACACTACAAAATAATGAAATTGCGCTACAAACACGCAAACTATGGCCACAACCATTAAAACAAGTAGTAGCTGTTGTTATTTTCCTCTGCAAATGACTCGTACCCATAAAAGAGCATTGGCCGATTATAAGGTGAATTCGCCCGATACTTTCAGCATGGCTTCATTCCTAAGAAACTTTTGTAATTTAATTATGATATGAAGTGCCTGTTTCAAATTTGTCGAGAAAGAAATGAAGGAAAAATTGAGAGACCATCTGGTTGTGATAGCCTTTGCTTTGCTTTTATTTGTTTTAATAGATAGATGGCACGTACTAACTTTGGGGATCGGCCAAGCATGTAGTTTAGTGCGGCTTCTTCTTCTTAGCCTCCTCTGCTTCCTCTGCTTGGAAATGCAGTGAAAGAAACTTTCAATATTCACGATTACACGCGTCCTGTATATATGCTCCACAATGCAACGTGAAATATCGCAGTAATAATGCATACTCAAGTGTCTAGTACCAATGAGCGTCAGAATATGTATTTATCATAATGGCTCTGTGGTTAAAAGCCGCTACCCCAGTACAAACGTACACAAGGTACTGTGCCTATTCTCTTAAGGCCAGGTATACTGAGTGCATAGCAAATTTGAAAACATTTCATTAACTAAGTGCTTGATGTACGCACTACGAAGAGGATGTTGGTATCACGTTCGACTCCTAAAGACGAATCTTTAGGCTCCCTTGATGTTTTTTTTTCTTTAAAGTAGATGACATCTTTGCCAGCACGAAGCACTTATGAATCAGCGGTAGCCACCCTATAAGAAGCACACGCCAGCATTCCGAAGCAAAACCCACATTAAGCCGACGGCCAGGCGCTGGCAACCGGAATGTCCTCTATTCGCGGAAACGCTGACGGCGCCCCACATGGTAGTGCTATGCTGAGTCCTAGCGGTGATCACGCAAAATAGGACCACCCTTCGCTATGGATGGTCGCCGCGCTCAGCACATTTCCTTTTCTAGCTACCCTGCCAGCACGCCCAATGTTCCCTTTTTTTTGCATACATGAATGAGTGGCGTCATCTGGTGTCTTCCTTCGAAGTATGGCAAGATGACGGTAGTGGAATCACCATCTTAAGAGACGACAAATTATGAAAGCCTTAAATGCAACCAACAAAATGGTGCTAGACGAGATTTTGAAGTTAATCAGTAGGCATAAGGTAGCCAACATCAGAAGGTATGTTATGAAAAAATTTGCACGCTGTAAAAGTGCCCGAAGCCTAAAAGCTGCGAAGGCGGACTCTTGCATAGGCACACATTGGGTGTACGAATTGAGGAAGAAGGAAGGCAGTATCAGAAGTAATATTGATATGATAGTCGAGGAGGTGAAGGCGTTCTACATAAAGCTGTGCAGAAGCCAAAACAACCAGGATGATATCGTGAGAAACAATAAGAGTCGTGAGGAATTTCACATCTTATTAGTAACGACACGAGAAGTAAAGAAAGGCCAAGAAGAAATGCAAAAAGGCAAAGGCAATGGTTAGGATAAGGTAAGGATTAACTTCTTGAAAGATGGCGAATAAATTGTGTTATAAAAATTTGCCACCTCATATACTAAGTCTGCCTTGACGGGTAGGGTACCATAATCTTGAAAGAACGCCAACACTATCTTAATTCATAAGAAAGGAGACGTCAAGC
Source organism: Rhipicephalus microplus (assembly GCF_043290135.1). NCBI lineage: Eukaryota > Metazoa > Arthropoda > Arachnida > Ixodida > Ixodidae > Rhipicephalus > Rhipicephalus microplus. The sequence goes on along the minus strand of NW_027464611.1, from coordinate 3,506,597 downwards.
AATTGAATGATTAAAGGCTCATAAGGTTACTGTCCGTTCTCCGCGAGCTATTTACAAATATAGTAGCTAAAATTAAGGCGAGACAGAGTTCAACAACCAAAGAACCAAGCAGAATATCGTACATGCTACTCCACAATACAGCAAATTTATGCTATCAATCAGGTAATAGATAATGCGTGGAATACAACCAACCACTATACATAGCCTTCATAGATTACGAAAAGGCGTTTGGCTCAGTCTAGACATCAGCAGTAATGAAGCACTACGTAATGAGTGCATAAAAGAACCTTGCATTAACATACTGGAAGAAATCTACAGTGAATCCACAACCATCATAGTTCTCCATGAAGCAAGCGACAGAATTATTATAAAGAAGGGTGTAAGGCAGGGAGACGTGATCTCTTTATTGCTATTCACCACATCTTCAAAGAAGGTTTTCAGGGCTTTAGATTGGGAAAAGTTACGGACAAGAGTTTATGAAGAGTATCTTAGTAACATGCTATTCACTTATCACATTCCCTAATGAGAAACTTAGGGCACGGGTAACAGTTCATGATTAGTGAACTGGACTCGGAAAGCAGAAAGTGGGCTTGAAATTAATATGCACAATAAAGTAAGGCAGAAAACAACACTTTGCATTAGGTAGAGAGACGCTTGAAGTTGCAAAGGAGTATGTCGACTTAAGACAGGTAGTAACCATGGAGCCAAACAGACAGATTGAAATAACTAGAAGAATATAGATGGGGTGCATTACATTCGCAAGCATTCTCAAATCATGAATGACAATATGCCCCCAACACTCAAAAAGAAGGTATATAACAGCTGTATCTTGCCAGTACTTACTGAGCAGAAACATGGAGGCTTACAAAGAGCGTTCAGCTTAAATTTAGGATCACGCAGTGAGTGATTCAAAAGAAAACGATAGGTGTAACTTTATTAGATGCAAAGAGAGCAGATTGCTTCAGAGCAAAAATCGGGGTAAATGATATCATAGTTGTAATGAAGAACTAGATATTGGCCGGGCACGTAGCACATAGGCAGTGTAACTGCTGGTCATTGAGGCTAACTAGCTGGATTTTTTTTAGAATGCAGACGCCCGAAGGGGAGACAGAAAGTTAGGTGGCCATATAGTTTAAAAAGTTCGCAGGTATAACGTGGCGATGGAAAGCACAAGACCGAGTTGATTAGCACAATATGGTAGAGAGGTTGCCCTGAAGTGGGCCTAGTTATAATGATGATGCTGATTGTGAAAAGGCTGGAAGGTCATTTTTTTCCCTTTTTTCCCATCTACTTCTTACGATTTGTGGATACTGCAATACAACTTGAATTTTGTAACTTGAGTCGTTTCGTTGAAAAGAACTGAAAAAGAATATGTTGCTGTATCTGCGTTCTTCGCTGGCAACGGTCGTCGAAAAACGATAAGCGTGTCTGAAGAGAGAGAATAAAAGGTTTTTTTTTACGTTCCGCGCAAACAAGTTGGTGAATAGAGACAGCGTTAGTCACTGACACTATCTAGCAGTATTAAAAAAAAACAAGGTTTATCTGGAACGCAAAGCCACTATTTGGTGGCCGCACCACGTAGTCGTATGGAAGCATAGAAAACTCCCAAGAATGGCTGCTTGTTGGGCTATGTGGTTCATTTCAACGTATGTACTATCGCTTAAAACTAGAAGAGTTGGAAATCAGCTGCTATGCCATCTGTTTGGGCCATATTTTAAAGTTTTACGAACTGCTAAATACCTAGAAAACCCCCATTTTCTCTTGTATAGTTGACAGCGCTGCGTAATAAGCATGGTCGTATTCAGAAAAACGTACCTATGTGTTTTAGAAATAAGACGACACACTTATCGATGCTAACGTATTGAAGTTATACCCATCTATGCGGGCACACCGACCATAAATTCTGTGCTGAAGTAGTCCAAAAAAGACTACCATCTTTAAAAACCACCTGGCCTGCATGGCAAGCGAAGAACAATCAGAGCGAAAGCTGAAAGAGCTGCCTTTCAAAGCTTTTCTTGAACGTGCTTTAGGTAACTACTACAAGAACACTGCTGGGCATCCAGTACGCCAAAATCATCGTAATTTTGTGTGGTAGGGAGGCAGGCATTCACTATCTTTCGTCGTTCTTCAGAGAAGCATGGTGCTTGCTAAACACGTGCAAAAACTTTCGTGCTATTTTTTGATGCTGTGGCTGACTACGAGGAAGCATATTTGAAGCAATTTTAATCGATTGGGGCGTTCAACAACTTACTAGTTACACAGTTACACAATTCGCATTGTGTTCCACCTGATTGTTCACTTGCTGTTCTAAAATGCTTCAGTATTCTTGTTAACGTAACTTATTACCCAACATCAGGCCTGTCTAAGGCCAGTTTGCTATGGAGTTTCAGCACTGGCATGACCCTTTGATATAATTAGGGGCTAGCACGCAGGGTATCCGCGTTTGAGTGCAATTGTGTCTTGCTGCTTCTTATTTACTCAGTTTTTTGCTTCCTTCACACGATAGTGTTTACGGACACCAGCGGCGACGGCCGAAACAGACAACCACAGCACGCGCGACTTTAGTCTTGATCTCATAACATCTTTTGATATATTATACCTAAATTAGGTTTTGCCATTTAAAATTGTTGAGCACATATGTAAAACATATAGCTACATTTTTACCTTTGTACATCTCTGGTTAGGCTCTACATAATGAGATGTCTCTATGAGCGTTGCGATTGTTAACACCCAAAAACAAAACAAATGTGTTTCTCTCGGTGTCACACCCCACCGAAAACTTTTCACCCCTTGTGCTATATAGTCTTAAAATAAACAAAAACTATTTATTCAAGTGCCTGGAAAGAATAAAAAAATTCGTTTCTGATTTGACTGTTACAATAACCTCAATTTTCTGCGGTGAGATGGTGGAGCCGCAAGTTGGGCTACTAAGGGTTATCCGACACTAAAAACTTCCCTTTATGCATGGAAGGTAGGTGCCGCAAACAAGTGGCCCTGGGGCCGCATTGAGACTGATTGCGTTTCACTTGTGGTCCACGGCTCCGGAAGGAATCGATTGTTTGTGGCTTTGTTAAACGACCCTCGCATTATTTAGTCGTTAACAGTAGAGTGCCGAGCCCCTTACGTGGCCGGGCTGTCACATGCCGTCATCATCTCATGTAGCTCAGCGTAGCACTGTAAAGGGTAAGAGTTTGATGATGGCATCCCACCGCTGCCGCCAGTTGTAAAGGGCTCAAAGTTTGATGGTAGGCATGCTGGGTTTTCTTTAGAGTAGCTGGCTCCCCGCCATCGTCCACATAGCCGATCTTCGCCAGTGAGGGGCCACGTTAATTAGATAGATAGAACAAATGTTTATTCACACGATAGTTGAAAGGTGGAACTGTACAGAGATTCCGCTATGTACAGAGGTTCAGCTCAAGATTCAGCTCTTGATTGCGCTCTTATTTACAAAAGGCTTCGGATTTTATGGCCCCCCATCTTTTTACATGAAGGTCCGAAGAAGGCCGTGAGCATTCTTGCCACAAATCAGGTGACGAAGTCTCAATGGTCCACCTACCAGGAAGGGTGCAGATAATGCACCACTCGGCTGGGCAAAAAGGTCCAATGGTAGCCCGATCGCATAACGCAATGGCGCACCTGGATGTCACTTTGAAGGCACCGCAGGGCGAGGAGGTAGAGTCCGGAGAGAAAAGGTTGAGCTCCTCAGGGAAGATGGCCTCTGACCCGAACGTCAGCAGTGGTCCATGGCTGCTTTTAACCTACAGGCTTCCAGAACTCTCTCGAAGAGGGCAGTCCAAACGCTTGATTCCTGAGAACGACTTTTTCGATGTCTTCCCACGCGTCCGCACTGACGGTGCTTTGCGATGGCCTCGCGTAGATGACAGTAGTCGTATAGAGAGGTTGACTTAACGAGACCAGTCACAGTGGTGCCGTCCCACACTGTTCGAGTCCGCTCAACAAAAGGCTTGTCTCGGGAAGCTTTCGTTAAGACCCGACTGCTACCTGGAATATCTACAGGACAGCGTCTCGCAGACTGGGCGCCGATGGGGTTAGAAGCATCCCTAGTATACCGGCTTACGCAAAATGGCGTCTGCCCAGACAAATTGCTGGGCCAAACGTAACAGCACTGAAAAACGACGTATATGATTGTCATCTGAGGCACATTGAGCGCGTCTCACACCGAGAAGGTATTTTCTTCTTTTTCTTCCTCGATTTCAATGGCGAAATCTAGTGCGGAAGACCTGTGGCTGTCGTAAGATAACGCATACTCTCGTCGCTGGGCATAACGCAGGCAAATAATCGTATAAAAATAGAAAAATGTGCTAGCAAACCAGAAAAAAAGATACAAAATAAAAAGAAAAAATAAGGAGAAAAGTAGATACAAATAGAATTAAAGAAAAAAGAAGATAGAAAAAAAGCAAAAGACACCAAGGTAATACTCAGCCCATCCCAAGCCTAGGGTGCTACCAATGAGAGGAGAGGATGATGAAATGAAGAGAAAATTGAAGAGAACCAAAAAAGGCTGCCCAGCAGTAGGCTAATTTCGGACCTGGCCCCACTAGTGCAAAGATGCCCCCCCCCGTTTTCTTTCTTTTGTGCTGAAAAATGCTTTATTCGGATCTATTCTCTAACACTTCTTTCGTGAGGCTCTAAATGCGATCACCATGTTTGGAAACCTAACCGCCGAAAGTAATACCTATATTTCAATATTGTCACGTAGATTCGCATCACTCTAGAGAGCAGAAGTCGGCGAACTCTATCATGAGTCGACTTACTCGGACTCACTCAGACAAAGATAGAGCCGTAGTTTAAGTTTGGGTGAGTCTGGGTGTCTAAATATTTGGTTGAACTTGAGTCCGAGTGAGTCCGGTGTAAGAAAAGTTTTGTGAGATTGCATCCGAGTTAGTCCGGCTAAGAACCATTAAGGTTACTAAGAATCTGAGTTAGTTGAAAGCTTTATTATTAAGTGAGCTTGAGTCCTTTCTCTTAGTTGTGCCGACTTATCGCATGTCACGTGGTCGTGACGTGAACGAACGAAGCAGACTTCGGGTCGAAGATTAAACTGTTTATTTGCGCTGAACGTGCGGCCACGCAAAACGAAAGTCAATTTACAGCAAGAAACTGGCCCTGAGAGCGGCGATCAGAGCGTTGGTCGTCAATCAACTGGCAAGCGGTAAAGCGCGTCGGCCTTTATACAAGTGCCGGTGAATATTCTAGCGTCGCCACCAGTGGTCACGTAGGTTCCAGAATATTCAGCTAAGTTCACGAAGTGAGTCCATTCTTAACATTATTATCTATTACAGTCGCGAAGCTTCTGGAATACTACCGGTGCGTTTTGTGCTGATAATCACCAGCAGTGTAATGGGGCGATAACAAAGCTTGAGGAAGCAACGAGGCATGGCCTCCCTCTGTAAAAGGCATTGACACGATGCTTTACCAAAGCAAATATAATAATTATGCAAGAAATTACAAGCAAATAATTACGATACACTAATAACAACAAGAAAGTACATTCACTCAGCCATTTAACGCGCATGAAACAGCTTTAGGCGCGCCATATGGACTACATGAGGCCACGATCGGCGCCTCTGAGAGTTCGTGATGCTGTCGGGCAGTCGAGGGGGCCGAGACGTCGAACTACCTTGTATGGTCCGAAGTACCGTCGCAGAAGTTTTTCACAAAGTCAACGTCATCATATGGGTGTCCATACCCAAACAAGTTCACTGGGCTGGTATCCCACGTAGCGTTGTCGAAGATTAAAATAGCGGCTGTCGGTCACCTGTTGGTTCATGATGTGAAGGCGAACATGTTGTCGAGCTTCTTCAGCGTGCTTAAGTATACTTACTCACATAAAAGTTTTCTTCGATAGTGAAGTTGTGTAACATGACGCCGAGCGTCGTTGCTGGTGTCTTTCCGCAGACCAACTCGTACGTCATCATCAACTTGGTTTCTTGAACGTTGGTGTTGTATTCAAAGGTCACGCACAGAAGGATGGGATCTGACGTTTTGTGCTCGACGTCAACGCACATCGTCAGCATGTCGGCGATAGTCTTGCTTAGGCGCTATTTGAGGCAATTGGTTCATGGGTGGTACGCTGTTGTGTGGTGGTGGCTTGTCGGGTACTATGTCAAGATCGCCTAAGTAACTCCACAGTGAAGGCTGTACCTCTGTCTGTAATGAGGACCTCTGGGGCACCATGGCGCAGGACGATGTTCTTGACGAATAACAATGCTGCATCGGTGACACTGCTTTAGCGCATTTGTCTCGGCGTAGGGATGAGGTAGTCAGACGTTACGATGATCTGCTAGTTTCCGGAATTCGGCTTCAAGAATTGTCCCAGTAGAACTATGCCGATTGGCCTGATCGGCAAGCGAGGTGGCTAGATGGAAGGCATAATTCCTGCTAGCCTAGTTGGCGGTGTCTTCTGTCACTGACAGCCGCGACAGGTTTTGATGTCGTGGGTGACGTCGGCATGAAAGCGGGGCTTGGTACTCTTCCGGTATCCTCGCTAGTGTGTGGGAAAATCCACGGCGTGCAGCCGTGTGGTTGTCATTCAGATCATTCAAAACTTCTGAAGGTAACGATAAAGGTACTTTAAGAGGTAGTGTGCCCGATGTGGCGAGTTTTTCTTGACGACAATGCCGTTACGCAACAAAAATGACTTCGCCTTCGCTTGAATACATTTGGAACAACGCCAGCCTTGCCCTCGAGGAATTATTCCACAAGGGTCTTGACTTCAGGGTCCGCTCAAGGTCGTTCTGCAAAGTCATCGATGCCTAAACATCCCAAGAAGCAGTCACCGTCTTCATTGTCTTGTGCTGGTGGGTCCATGGTGGGGCGGGACAGCCAGTCGGTGTCAGAGTGCTTTCGCCTCGACTTGTAAACGATAGCGCTGTGGAATTTCTGAAAACTCCACCATGCGCAGATTCCACCATGCGACTCCGCAGACTCCACCATGCGAGGTGACCTTAAGGGTCCCTCAAAGTAGCTAGCCAACATAGGGTGGGATGATCACTCGCAACCTAAAGGCCTGCCGTAGAGCAGGGACGAATCTTGTAGGTAGCCCAGATGATGGCAAGACACTCCTTCTGAGTTGTAGAATTGTTAACTTCCGCCTTAAATAGCAACCAACTGGCATAACTGATGACGCTTTCAAGCCCATCAATCTTCTGCACCAGGACGGCTCCGTGCACTACACTGCTTGCATCGGTGTAGATTTTTGTGCCGGCGTCTTCGTCTAAACGCTCAAGTATGTGCGGTTTCAGCAGGCGTCATTTAAATTCTTCAAATGTTTCCTCCTGCAGCGTTTCGTACATGAACTCGACGTTGGTCTTTGTAGGGTTAGTGAGTGGCTCGGCGCTGCGGAAAATCGTTTGGCAAAACACCTGTAGTAAGCGCACAGGCCGAGAACTTGACACACGGCCTTTTTTTCGGCGAGTGGCTATAATGCAGCGATCACTGTCGTCTTCTGCAGGTTGGGGCACACTTCAGACATGATTATCACGTGTTCCAAAAACAAGAGTTACTCATATGAAAAGCAGCACTTTTCTGGCTTCAGAGTGAGGCCGAAGGTCGTGGTTGTATTAAGTACAGCTTGAAGGTGCCGGAGATGCTAGAATGAAGAAAATATGACAACATTGTCGAAGAACCCGAGGCATGTAAGCCACCTCAATACAGCTAGCACAACATCCACAACGCGACGATAGTTATAGCGCGAGAACCAAACGACGACAAGAGACGAGAACGAAGCGAAAGACACGAGTGCTAACTTCCAACTGATTTTATTGCGCAGAGCACGAAAACGTATAGGGGGAACAGTAACCATGTGGTAAAAACCATATGGCACAAAGAGCAGAACATGAGTAAGAAAAAAACAAAGGCAAAAAACACAAAAACAAAAGCACAAAAAACGGCAAAGGAAAATCTATAAGAAAACGAAACAGAAAGGTAAAGATAGTATAACTACCTGCGCGCACCGAAACCTTCGAGGAACCTGAGTTCCTTCTCGGACAGAGCCACGGAGGGCTGATGAGGCTGATTAATTGGAACGGTGCCGAGAACAGGACACGAACTCCAACACGTTTTCCGACTTTCTCCAACACGTTTTCCAGATATCACACAGGCTCAAGAAAATCTGAAAACGTGTGGAGTTCGTGTCCTGTTCTCGGCACCGTTTAAATTAATCAGCCTCACCAAATCTACAAACCCCCTGAAAACGCAGTCATCAACGAAATGCAGTGTTCAACATAAAAACAGGTATGCGGCCTGCTCCCGGGAAGTTGTCTACAGGACCCCCATTTCATGCGGTGCTTGTTAAGTCGCAACAACCGGAAGGTGTCTGAATGATCGGCGGAGAGAACACGCTAACGATGTTAGAAACGGGAAAGATGGTTTTTTTTGCTCAGCACTGCACTGAGTGCAATTGTGTTCCCCTCTTTAAGGACACAGCGACGCTGTACATGCACAGAGATGAGCGCACCCGAGTCATTGTCGAGGCCACACAGATGGCACGCGAACAGGTGCCTTGTATAAGCAAGCCCTCCATGGCTCTGTCCGAGAAGGAACTCAGGTTTCTCGAAAGTTTCGGTGCGCGCAGGTAGTTATATTATCTCTACCTTTCTGTTTCGTTTTCTTAAAGATTTTCCTTTGCCGTTTTTTTTGTGCGTTTGTTTTTGTGTTTTTCGCCTTTGTTTTTCTTTTACTTATGTTCTGCTCTCTGTGCCATATGGTTTTTATCACATGGTTACTGTTTCCTCTATAAATTTTCGTGCTCTGCGCAATAAAATCAGTTGGAAGTTAGCGCTCGTGTCTTATGTGTCCTTCTCATCTCGGTGTCGTCGTTTGTTCTCGCGCTATAACTATCGTCATGCCATACCAACTAGCCAAAGCTGCCACACTTCTAAGTCCACAACACGCTGCAACGTCGCAGGATCCAAGCAAAGAACAAAGACTTCACATTAAACTTGAATAAACCATCTGGTGTATTCAAGGCAGTCTTTTCTCGGTCTCGCTCGTCCATATCAATTTGCCAGTAGCCTGTCTTGAGTTCCACCAATAAAAAGCATTTCGCGTTGTGTTGTCGTCTATTCGGCGGAAAGAGTAGACGTTTTTCTTTGTGATCTTGTAGAGGCTCCGACAGTTAATGCAAAAGCGTAGAGTTCCGTCCTTCTTCACTAACACCAGCGATGACGCCCATGGACTCTTTGAAGGCTGGATCAAAGCGTCTCATAGCATTTCATCCTCTTTACAGGCAAGGCTGTTATGAAATCAAAACTTGGGTCACGCGCATCGCTGCAGTGTTTCGTCGTCACCGGTGTGCGTAACAACTATCGTCAACTAAGAAAAAAAACTGGCCTGGCATTTTTTTTTCTTTTTGGCCTCACGTTCTCGCGTCGAAAATCTGTACGGGCTCTCACGAAGTGGCCTGGCATTTTCTTCTGTTACAATTCGATGTTTCGCGACAAAGGTGTGTCGAATTTTCGACGACGACGAAAAGAGGTTCATTTATTTGAAGAGCACAGTTCTGAGCTATGAATACACCTGTATTCATTGCAGAATTATTGGCCATTGTTCTGGCCCTACTCCAATTGCCCTCAAGCGAATCATTAGCAGTTATCATTACAGATTCGTTATCAGTTTGTAATGCACTTCCTGAGGCAGTAAATGCAGAGCTGATGAATACGTTTCGACATTTAGTACCGAAAAACGTAAAAAAACTGCATTTGCTATAGGTACCGGGCCACCGCGGATTATATTTGAACAAAATGGCGAACTCTTTAGCAGTAGTATCGCTGAGTGGGCCCACCATCCCAGGTTTTCCAGATACGGCCTACGCGACAGCGCTAAGGTTCCGAAATGCTTGCCTGCAATGAGGAAAACGTAATTTGGATAAATTCAAAGATTTCGAGCATTTGAGGTATTGCTAAAATGAACAGTGGTGTGTATCTCGCCAGTTAGAGGTCCCATATACCAGATTGCGCTGTGCAGTTCCACAGCTAAATTATTACCTTAACAAAGCTCGACTCAAGGCGTCACCGCTATGCATTTGGTGTAACAAAATTGAAACAATTGAACATTTATTTTTATTCTGTCATCGTTATTCTTATCATAGAAAAAGATTTTTAGTAGCCCCAATACAAAAGCTAGAAATACAAGTAAATCTACCAGTAATTTTATCACTTGGCGGAACTTCATTTGGTTACTTCCACAGGGATATATGCTCCACTGTGTTTGATTACATCAACGCAACTAAATGATTACCGTGCTTGTGAACCCTAAGCTTTTCAGATCTTTAGTTTATAATTCGTAGCTATGTCTATCAAAAACAAGAGATGGTTTGACCGCTTGTTCAGCAAACATTTTGTTTTTTGGTAGTATTAATTTCAACTACTTTTTCAGAATGGATTCATTTTTATTTTAGTTTCATTTAAGTATCCTGCCACCCGGTTCTTGGCCCATCCCCCTCTGTGAGTGAGCGCCATCCATCAGAAGTCATCAGCATCAGCATCAGTTCTGAGCTGTCCTTGTTTATGCGTCGAAAGGCTCAAACTGACGCCGAAAGCCGGTTGAAAGGATTGAGTCGTCGGATTAGATTCGACAGAATTGGTTATTGCGAAAGCTTTGCTGGCTTATAGCGTTTCTTCAATGTACGCAACCATCGTATTTTCGCTCACGTGCTTGTATTTGCGGCTGAAATCCGTGAGCATCACTCTCGTGTTTCCTCCTCGCAGCTTGGCTCTTCCTCTGGCAACTCAAACTTCGTGGCTTATGTATAGATGATGGTCGTTTTCAACAACGCCTTGCACGTTCATTTATTCTGGAATGGTGGTTTTAAAACATTTATTTAACAAAGCAAAAAACAGTAACAAGTCAAGTATCCAGCAACCGCCTCGTAAGAGATGACATCCACAAATAGTATGTAGGGATCCTTATTACGGAGCTCCATTTGCGTCAGCTGCTGCCTCAGCTCGTCGATACCAAGACTTTTGGGTCTGAAGGTTAGTGAAGCTAAGCAGGATCAACTCACACTCCTACCGGTTAGGGTTGGGGGTAAAAACGGCTTGCACTGCCAGGCCGCTATCATGTGGTAGATGTACGAAGACTTCCCCAACAGTGTGAGCAGCTGCCGGACAAGGTGGGATCATAATGTTTGAGGGCTGCCGGGCTCAGCAGTGTTCGGAAAGAGTCGTAGTGAAAGCAACTCCTGCGCATTAGTTACGCCTTTGCACGGTGCGGCTAAAAGCTGTGATCGAATTGGTAATATTGCCCACTTTCTCGGAAAGAATATACCGAATTAAATTCAAGGTTGTCCTGATCGGAGGAGGTGAGCGGGGATGCTCGGTGAGAGAGTGCGTGGTCGGTGGCGCCGGCTGCCTTATTGCCTTCGAGTCCCAAGTGAGCAGGCGCCCAGACTATACGGCGGGGTGCAGGGATTCCCTGATAGTCTGAACGTTGCAATAGGTGTTGATCAGGTAAGCAGCACAGCTGTTCACGATGCTTCGACAAGCCTCTAGAGAGACGGATATGATGGTTAGCGACCTAGGATGACAAGAGGTCAATGCATTGGTGACTTCCTGTTCAAGGGTTCGGCATTTATTTGTTTTCTTTTCTTTTTATTTCCGCTCATGGACAACACCTATTTAGCTCTCAAACCTACTTAACGCTTATCCGCAATCATGGAACAGTAGTAAAGGCGCTAGCTGACCCAACGATAGCGGGTTCAATTGCAGTCACGGTGGTACGTCACATTTCAATGTAGGCGAAATGGTGGGAACATGTGTACTCCATAATTTCAGTGGCCGTGGAATAACACCACATCACTGAAATTTCTTGATAAGTTCACTACGGCATCTTGTAAAACTGAATAATATATGGAGTTCAATGTCCCAAAACCACCATATGCATACGAGAGACGCCGTAGTGGCAGGCTCTGGAAATTTCGACTACCTGGGGTTCTTAACATGCGCCAAAATCTGAGCACGCGGGCCTACAACAATTCCGCCTCCGTTGGAAATGCAGCCGCCGCAGCCTGGATTCCATCCTGCGACCTGCGGGTCAGCAGCCGAGTACCTTAGCCATAAGACCACCACGGCGAGGCATCTTGTACAACTATATAATGAGTTTAAGACATGAGACCCCTGAAACTGAACTAATAATTTTCACTCATTTCACTTATGTATAGCCAGCAGTATTGCTGGTTCCCTAGTGGATGTGAACCAGTTTTTTCTAGGCGAAAAAGCAAGACAAAAGTCGGGAAGTCCCACGACACGGGCTCTATAAAACGATCACGTTAAAATTTAATGATGTATTCAACTTCTGCAGCATTGCTCTGCGCTGAATGTCATGTGCTGGATAAGTTTTCACTGTGCCCCAGAAGTCTTATTATTTTCATTCTGACTACAGCTCATGCAATTTTTTCTTGAAGAGCATTACGCTCAGTGCATCAGTCATGAATACTGATGCACTGAGTAAAAAAAAGAAGCCGTTTGGGCAGTAGGATGCGGCTTTAATTTCTTCAAAGTGCATCAAACAGCAGAGTCTGGAAAATTTCGGGCCGACTGGACGTCGTTCAAGATGCCTCAAAGTTATCACCGATGTGGCACTGAATACCATGGAAGTGGTTTCTCTGCTCGCTGCTCACTCGCCGTGGAATTTACTGCTGTTTCATATAGTGTAACGGAGGTCCCTTGGCTTCGAAAAAATGAAATTAACTAAGCAGTGCTCGAAATTGGGAATGGCGCCTTTCTTTGAAGAATCACCATTAGATGGGCGTCTTGTTTGCTTCTCCACTTCCACGTCATTTTCATGTTTGTTTGCCAATGCAGGCGTTTCGGAGGATGCGATTCGGGCCGTTTGTCCCTTCTTGTTCGCATCACCCTTCATGGCACTCTTAGAGGGCTTAGATTTCTTCGCTTTGGGCGCTCCAGTCATTCTGTCACTGCTTCGAGACGAAGAACGTTTGGAGTGCTTACGTCTTTCCAACTTTTCCTTCTCCCTAAAAATTGTTTTCGTTGAAGCAGTGGAAGTGTTCCGACCTCGTTTCCTGTTCATACTGCTGTTGGTGTCAGAGGGGCTGTCAGAGTAACTGCTGGAGCGTGACCATTTTGGCTTTCTTGACGAAGCGATAGCCCTTTTACGGCGTTGCTTCACGGTAGGCTTAGTGGTGGCGCTGCTGGACGCACTGCTGGACTGACGACGGCGTTGTCCTCTGCGCTTTTTAAGTGGAATGACAGCGACGTTGCGACAGCTATTCATGGTGCTGTTGGTGCTAGCGCTTCGGGACGTACTCTCTGCGTGGCGGTTTCGTACAGCATACTTGTTTTCACCAGTTGGTCTTGAAGCCCTTGAGCTGCACCAGCTTTCTCGGTCGCTCGTGCTTCTATCGGTGGTGCGGGTCGAGGCCCTTCTGGTACTCCCCTGCGAGGGCATACTTCCAGTTGTTGCACTGATGCTCGAAGAGCTCGTAGTGAATGATCCGCTGCTTGCCTGACGTGAAGCGCCTGAATAACTGCGCGAGGCAGAACTGCTTCGTGTCGTTGAAGTGGACCAGGAGCTTTCGAGCCTCCGGCCCCTCTTGCCGCGTCTGGACGACGAAGAGGCTTTGCGTGGCTGGCGCGTAATTCTGCGCTTACCAGAGCTCCTATCTGTGGAGTATGTGTAACTTGACTTGTCCTTGCGATGAGATGAACCTTTCTTTGCGTTCCTTGCGGGCGTTGTTGACGTTTCAGATGTTGAGTACGTGCTGTGGGTTGCTGTCGCCATAGGCCGGCGGCTTGATGTAGTCTTCTTCTTTATCGATGACGTGCCTGCATTTGCTGGCTGCTTCTTTGGTGCCATTGTCCTAGCACTGCACTTCTTCTTGGCGGGTTGTTCTTCACGGACGTCTTATCAGCTCACCTTGGAATGGAATCGGCTCTGGCTGATGTTGACACAGCGAAGTCAGGTTGCGAACTTGGTAGGCAAACACGGGCTTGAGATGATGCTGGCACGGGTAGAAAATGCGCTTACCAGAGCCGTTGCAGTATGGCGGTGCGCTTCGCACAGCGCCGTTCCCATCTGTGCGCGTGCAGCGTTTCCGCACTTCTTTTGTTTCCCAGTCCCCTCAAATGGCAAACTGAAAATAAAATTCTGAGTCAGCTTTTACATAGAAGCTGTGAGCTTGCAGTTAGTGTGATCATGCTTGATGTTCATTAAGTTGTATAAAAGCTACTATCATTATGCAAGACTGGCACCTCCGAAATGAAAGAAAAAAAAACAGTGGTGGCCGAGCAGACGGAGCTACATGAATAGCTGCAGATGTATACATGTGGCTTGATGCTTTAGCGCCCGAAATAAATATACTAACACTGACAAATAATAATTATTCTGACCACTTTTCTGCATATCAACAAGAGAAAACACCTATAAAGTTGCCCCACCATGGTGGTCTAGTGGGCAAGGTACTCGGCTGTTGACCCGCAAGACACGGGCTCGAACCCCGGCTGCGGCGGCTGAATTTTAGATGGAGGCGCAAATGTTGTAGGCCCGTGCGCTCAGATTTGGGTGCACGTCAAGGAACCCCAGGTGGTCTAAATTTCTGGAGTAGTACACTACGGCCTCTCTCATAATTTCATAGTGGTTTCGGGACGTTAAACCTCTTCTATCAATCATATCAAATTATCTATAAAGTTGCGCTTGCTGCACGTCAAGTAGATCCTCGCTTTGAAATTAACGTATGTTCAAACTGAAAAAGAAGCGGAAATACCACCATAAATAAGATATCGACATTTAAAAAATTTGTAATTATCTAATGGGTGTAATCTAGACAATTAGAACGTCATATATATTGATTACCACGTCATGTGTCTCCATTTTATATATACTCTAACAAAGCTGGTGTGGCGACATAACCGATTTGCATTTTTCTTTTGAAACAAATTAAGCGAACATCATGTCTTGTCATGTCACCCTCAAATTTCGTTGAAAACGAAAGCTTGGTATTCCATTCACTAACCCATGGCTCAACGTGACAATTCATAATATAAATAAGTTTGACGCTTCGGTCTGGGCTTTAACCACAAGAATGCTTTTGCTGCCGTTTGCAATTTCCTTCATGAAACAAAACAAACGCGACCTAAAGTAACTAATCATGTAAGTATTATTTGTATATTATTGAGCTAATTTAAAACAAAGATTTTATCTTTTTTGTTGCTCCCAGTCAGTTTATAATAAAGAGAAATACTATACTGCCTGATCTGAATGGTTCAAAACAAAATAAAGGTATTTCACTCTTTCTGTCGTTAATAGTTTCCTTTTTTCTTTGTTATCAATAAGTATTGTTACGAGTAACTCGTTTAATGAGCTATTTACAGCGCAGAGAACCCGACGAGCAAGATGGCGCCAGACCAGCATCCAACAGAAAAACCCACTTCGTCCTCCTCTTTCTTGCAGCCGTGTTTAGCCGCATTTTTGTATCATAACCCCCGGTGGTAGAAGCACCGTCCCGGTGCTAAATTTACGCAGATGATGTCGAAGGGGAGTAATAGGGCTTTAGCCGAGACACGTGAACGGTGTCGCTCGGAGCTGACGATGACTTTGTTGGATCGGTTGGAACAATCTCGTACGTGACGTCTGTCACTTGGCGAATGATACGGAATGGTCCAGTGTAGGGCGACAACAGTTTTTCCGACAGTCCCACACGCCGAGTAGGTGACCAGAGGAGCACGAGAGAACCCGGAGAAAAGTGCACGTCCCTATGGTGAGAATTGTAGAGGTGTTGTTGGCGCGCCTGTGAAGCCTGTAGACGGTTACGGGCGACTTGGCGCGCGTGGTCGGCGCGGGCAATGGCTTCACCAGCATATTCAGTGGCCGCAGGTAGTAATGTGTCTAAAGGTAGAGTTGGGTCCCGGCCATATAGTAGATAGAAGGGCGAATATCCGGCAGTGTTGTGACGAGATGAGTTGTAGGCGAACGTCACATACGGCAAATGAATGTCCCAATCATGGTGGTCTGGCGCAACGTATTTGGCAAGCATATCGGTTAGGGTCCTGTTAAGGCGCTCCGTGAGGCCATTTGACTGTGGATGGTACGAAGTAGTAAATTTGTGCTTGGTATGGCAAGACCTCAGGATTTCATGAACGACAGCTGATAAGAACGTGCGGCCACGGTCGGTGAGAAGTTGACGGGGAGCACCGTGCACTAATATTATGTCGTACAGCAGAAAGTCCGCAACGTCGGTAGCGCAGCTGGTCGGGAGTGCTCGTGTGATTGCGTATCGCGTCGCGTAGTCCGTGGCAACTGCAATCCATTTATTTCCGGCTGTGGAGAGTGGGAAAGGGCCCAACAGGTCGAGACCAACTCGAAAAAAAGGCTCGTTGGGAACGTCGATCGGCTGAAGGAAGCCGGCTGGGAGGGCAGACGGCGTTTTGCGACGCTGACAGGGCTCACAAGCGGCGACATAGCGTCGAACCGAGCGGGCAAGTCCAGGCCAAAAAAACCAACGTCGTATCCGATCGTATGTGCGAGAAACGCCCAAATGGCCCGTCATGGGAGCGTCATGAAGTTGATGCAGGACAGTGGAACGCAGGTGCGCTGGGATGACAGGAAGTAAGTCTGATCCGAAGGAATCAAGGTTGCGGCGATATAGGATCCCGTCTTTCACCAAAAACATTCGTAGGGACGGGTCGCGAGGCGTTGACTCCAGTTTGTCAATGATGGCTTGTAAAGAAGCATCCCGACGTTGCTCTTCGCCAATGTTTAACAGCTGCGACACGGAAAAAACGTCCGTGATAGCGTCAGTATCGGTTGCTTCGTCAACAGGGTAGCGGGATAAACAATCCGCATCCTGATGTAATCGCCCTGTTTTGTACATTACAGAGAACGTGTACTCTTGAAGGCGTAGAGCCCAACGAGCGAGACGTCCCGTGGGGTCCTTCAGGAAGGCTAGCCAGCAGAGCGCGTGATGATCCGTGACAACACGGAATGAGCGCCCGTACAGGTATGGGCGAATCTTGGCGACTGCCCATACAAGGGCGAGGCACTCACGCTCCGTGATAGAATAGTTGCGCTCGGCTGGAGATAGCAGTCGACTTGCGTAGGCTATAACACGGTCGTGTCCGCGTTGTTGCTGCAATAGCACAGCTCCTATTCCATGTCCACTGGCGTCCGTGTGAACCTCGGTTGGAGCTAATGGATCAAAGTGAGCCAAGATTGGTGGCGTTGTAAGCAATGTCGTAAGTTGTGAAAACGATGACGCTTGGTCATGGCCCCATGTAAACGAGGCGTCTTTCTTCAAGAGCTCTGTGAGTGGGCGTGCAATGGTTGCAAAGTCCTTAACAAAGCGTCTGAAATATGAGCACAACCCCACAAAACTGCGGACATCCTTTGTGGTCTTCGGAACGGGAAAGTTCGTGACTGCGCGAATTTTCTCTGGGTCTGGACGCACGCCTTGGGCGTCGACAAGGTGACCGAGCACGGAAATTTGACGACGAGCGAAGCGGCACTTGGAGGCGTTAAGCTGGAGTCCGGCTCGACGAAACACGTCCAGAATAGCTGACAAACGATCAAGATGCGAGTCGAATGTGGGCGAAAAGACAATAACATCGTCAAGGTAACACAAGCAGGTGGACCATTTCAGCCCTTGGAGCAATGAGTCCATCATTCTTTCAAATGTGGCTGGTGCATTGCAGAGTCCAAAGGGCATCACCTTAAACTGATAAAGACCATCAGTAGTGATGAATGCGGTCTTCTCGCGGTCCATCTCGTCGATGGCTATCTGCCAGTACCCTGATCGAAGGTCAATAGTTGAAAAATAAGTGGCACCGTACAGGCAGTCGAGGGCGTCGTCGATGCGAGGTAAAGGATAAACGTCTTTTTTTGTAATTTTGTTAAGGTGACGGTAATCGACACAAAAGCGCCATGTTCCATCTTTCTTTTTAACAAGGACGACTGGAGAAGCCCAGGGGCTGCATGAAGGCTCGATAATGTTTTTCGCAAGCATTTTGTCGACTTCATGTTGTAATATTGCACGCTCTGACGCCGACACACGGTAGGGGCGTCGGCGAATGGGGGTTGCATGGCCAGTATTTATGCGATGGGTGACAATGGTCGTTTGGCCCAAAGAGTTGCTGGCAAAGTCGAAAATGCTACGATAGCCCTCAAGAACGTGGCAAAGCGCCGCAGCTTGCTCAGACGTAAGGTCCGATGACACCATTCGCTCGATGTCGGCGCCCCAAGAACGTGATGGAGTGGAACCACTGACTGAGCTGCAGCAATCGTCAACTCTGAAGGGCTCGACATGGTCATCTTGGAGAGCAGTAATTTTTGCCAGGGAGATACCCTGTGGCAGAACTTGGGTGGTGAGTGAAAAGTTGACCAGTGGAAGGAAGGTGCGGTTTCTCTTAATCGTCAGAATCATATGCGGCACAGCAACCCCATGCGTAAGCATCACTGCAGGAATCGGGGCCACCATGTAATCACCATCAGGTACTGGCGGCGTGGAGGATAAGTCGACATGAGTGACAGAGTTAGGAGGGAGGCGCGTGAAATCAATGCAGCAGAGGCTGGTTTGCGGAGGGCTGGTCGGATCGGAAAAGAGGGGTAAATCGAGATGGAGAGAACCAGCTGAACAGTCTATGAGGGCAGAGTGCGTGGCTAGAAAATCCATACCGAGTATGAGTTCATGAGGGCAATGTTCGATGACGGCGAAAAGAACGACAGTGCTTCTCTCCCCAATAGACACTCGCGCAGAGCACATGCCAAGAATTGCAGCAGTTCCTCCATCGGCGACTCGTACAGCTCGGTTGAGGGCGGGCGTGACAACTTTTCTAAGTCGGCGGCGAAGGTTAGCACTCATAATGGACACATGCGCGCCAGTATCTATCAATGCACTGACACGAACATTGTCGACAGTAACGTCCAAAAGGTTCCGGTTCGTTGTTAATGTTAATCGAGGATTTCTTACGAGAGTCGTCAACGCAGCTCCACCTCCAGAAGCTGCACGGCCTAGTTTTCCGGTCGTAGGTGCTGCGAATAGGTCGGGGAGGCAGCGCGGCGTTGTGGGGGCGACCGGGACTGACGACGAGCAGGGGATGGTGACCGGTCGTAGCGAGGTCTGCTCAGAGGTGCTGTAGGAGCGGAAAGTGTGGTCGGCGTTGATGGAGAAAGCGGTGGGGACGCCTGGCGAGCAGAAGTGGTGTGATACTGAGGTGCATAATGGGACGGTGGAGCCCAGCGGCTGCGGCAGTGACGAGCGATATGGCCAACGCGTCGACAGTTAAAACATATTGGCCTGTCATCAAGAGTACGCCATTCGAACGGATTGCGTTGTATGCGAGGTGCAGAAGGGGTACGATAAGAAGGCTCAGCAGAGTATACGGTAGGAACAGGATGTAGGCCGACATTCGATAGCTCCTGACGAACGACCGCTTGTATTAAAGAGATCGCGGTCGGGGAAGGCGCAGGCGTCGGTAATGTCGTGGCTACCGGTTGTGCTGCCTCGACCTCTCGACGGATGATGCGTGTAAGGTTGTCACATCGAGGGACCTGGTGGAAGGCGTCGTCACACGAAGAAGTGGCCGCTGTGTTCGGAAGGCGCACGATGCTTTGGGCTACGCGGCGGGCTTTAGCTTGTTCGAGACGTCGGCATTCTTTAAGGATTTTGTCGATGCTCGAGACGTTGTTAAAAACCAGCAGGTTGAAAGCATCGTCAGCAATGCCTTTCAAGACGTGGTTAACCTTTTCGTCTTCCGACATGGACTGGTCGGCCTTGGAACAAAGGGCCAAGACGTCAAGAATGTAAGAGACGTACGATTCGGTAGAAGACTGGGCCCGTGTGGCAAGAGTCTTCTTCGCAGCGAGCTGACGACCAGATGAATCGCCAAACAGGTCACGTATCTTTTCTTTGAAGAGATCCCAGCTCGTTATGTCTGCTTCGTGGCTTTCAAACCATGTTCGGGGAGTGCCGTCCAGGTAGAAAAGCACGTTGGCGAGCATGAGCGTAGGATCCCATCGGTGAGTAGCACTGACGCGCTCGTACCGCTTCAGCCAAGTGTCGACATCGATCGTACCATCACCGGAAAAAGTGCCGGGATCCCGGAGGTGCGGTATTGTGACGTAGGTGGTGGCTTGGACTGATGAGGGCGGCGTAGAGGAAGTACCAGCAGTCGAAGCAGTCGATAGGTCGCCGATGGTGCGACCGCTGCGCGTCTCCATCGAGGTACGGGGGTCGTCCACCTCCACCAATAATGTTACGAGTAACTCGTTTAATGAGCTATTTACAGCGCAGAGAACCCGACGAGCAAGATGGCGCCAGACCAGCATCCAACAGAAAAACCCACTTCGTCCTCCTCTTTCTTGCAGCCGTGTTTAGCCGCATTTTTGTATCAATATTATTATATGAATTGTCAAATTATTTCACGTAATAAATTTGTGGCCAATCCCTCTGAGTGGGTATGAGCAATAGAAAAGGCAGCTCCACTATCATCATTATCCTCAAAATCCCTATGGCACATGTTCACCTACGATATATATTCTTAAATTTATGCTCATAAATCCTAGGTACCCCCTTTTTTTTCTAGGCACTTGGGTTCCGTCCACCAGTAGGAACCAGGTAGTCCAACAATATGTTGAAATAAATAA
Organism: Rhipicephalus microplus; assembly: GCF_043290135.1. Lineage (NCBI taxonomy): Eukaryota > Metazoa > Arthropoda > Arachnida > Ixodida > Ixodidae > Rhipicephalus > Rhipicephalus microplus. The sequence continues at coordinate 3,485,981 of NW_027464611.1, read as the reverse complement.
TTTCACCATAGAGAAATATACACTTTCGTAAAGAGTGGCTGCTCCAGCTTTTCCCAGCCGAGCAAGAAAAGGTGTAAACGACTACCACATTGCTTACCCATGCTCGCTTCTACTCGTTAGTCAACACATGTGACGGCCGCCTCAAAATAACCATCAAGGTCGTCATCATAATAATCATTATCCTCAGCATGACTATAGCCAGTGCAAGGCAAAGGCCCCTGCCATGATCCGTGAATACACTCGGTTTTTTGCTCTCAGCTCCCACGTTATTTATACCTTCGAGCTTTTTATTATCATCGGCCCACCTAAGTTTCTGACCGCAAAAGCTTACGCGATACTAGCGGTTGCTCAAAACACCAAACACTAAAAACTACAAAAAGTGGTAACTTACACAGATTCATTGGGTATAATGAAAACCCTGATTGCTCCTAAACAGAAAATAAACTCATTCTTGTTCCTCTTTACTCAATATTTTGCACAGTCTACACGCTCAAAGAACATGTCACAGTGTGCTAGCTACCGGACCACTACGAGATCTAAGGTAATGCGAGGCTGAATCCACTAGCTAGATGGGTTCACGAAAACACTGCCAATACATCCATAGCCATTCCCACAGGGGACCTAAAACCCTTCCTTAAACGACAGCTCTAAGCTTATTGGTAAAGAATATAGGATCGCCAAACAGAAAATAAGCTCATCATCATCAGACTGACTACGCCCGCTGCAGGGAAAAGGCATCTATTATAATCTGCCAATCAACACGTTCTTATGCTTCCCGTTGCCATGTTATACCTGCGAACTTTCTATTCTCAATGGCCCTGTTAACTTTCTCGCACCTTCGTGCTTTTGTATTCTCAAGGAATCCAGTCAGTTTTCTTTATTGACCAGCGGTTACGTGCTACGTGCCTGGCCTATGTGCATTTCTCCTTGACTTCAACTATGATGTTCTTATCCTCTTTTTTCCTTGACCCACCTCTTCTGTTGTCTTAAAGTTGTATCTATGGCTTTCCTTTCCATCACTCGCTGCATCATTCTCAATTTCACCTGAACCCCGTTTGCAAGCCTCCAAGATAGTGCTCCATAAGTGAGTACTGGCAAGATGCAGCTGTTATATACCTACTTTTTGAGGGCTAGTGGCAGAATACCATTCATGATTTGAGAATGCTCGTCGATAATGATCCACCTTATCGTTATTCTTCCAGGTGATTATCTCTCACGGTTCTGCTTTACGATTACAACCTGTTCTAAGTTGACATATATTCTTAAAAACTTCCAGCATCTCTCAACCTATCGAAGAGTGCCGTTTTCTACCGAAACTTTTGCGCATTACATGATTTTTGTGCATAATTTGAGACCAACATTTCTGCTTTCCGCTTCTAGTTCTGTAATCAAAAGCAGTATTTCGTCTCCTGAGTTACTCATTAAGACATTGTCATCAGCAAATCTCAGGCTACAAAGATCCTCTCCATATCCTCTATCACATTCTAGGGTCCTAGAAACCTGTACACATGCGCTGAATAGCATTGCAAAACTTGGGTCTCTCTGCCTTACACCCTTTTTTTTTATTGGAATGTTGTCACTTTTTTTGTGGAGAACTATGGTGTCTGTGGAGCCACTGTAGATTCTTCCGTTATGCTTATGTAAGCTTCTTTGATACCCTGATTTCGTTGTGTCTGCATTACTGCTGATTTCTCGACTAAGCCAAACGCCTCTCGTAATCAATAAAGGTTATGTATAGTTTGGTTCATGGATCGTATGAATGTGGTTCATTGCTCCTGTACTAAATCTTGCTTTGTCCTTGTGGTGCCGGTTCTTTCTATGCTATTAAGGGCTCTCCAGAGGTTTGAGCCTGTGAGTCTTATGTTTAATTAAAATGTAAAGAGACGAAAATGCCCACACTACCAAACACCTATTAAAAAGTTCGATGAACGTGTTAACACACTTCTATACTAACAAACAAAAGAACTCCAAACCTTCAACTAAATAGAAAGATGCCGGTGAAGTAGAGCAAGATATCGGGGCAGTCTCACCAACACGTTGAGGTTGAGCGACAATGAGCACACTGCAACGCGGTTTCTCCGCCTTTGCCAGCTCTCCCATAGTAGAGTACTAAGTACTCGATATCGTTAGCCACTTTTTCTAAGCACACAATTCAATAGATTGCGAAGTTTTTGTATTTGGGACGGCTTTATGCTCTCCCATAGTAGAGTACGAAGTACTCTGAATCGTTAACTACTTTTTCTAAATAAATTCTCACTGAAGCATCCGATTTCTACAGCGAGCCGAATTCTCCTGCTGCTGAAACGCAGCGTCATTCGCACTGGACGCGCCCCGCGCCACCGACTACGCCATCTATCACGGGGTGAACACGGGATGAATGCGCTGGCACCCGGCTGTTGTCGCGGATCACAAACGCCACTATGGCATCCCCTGGTCTAGACTTCGATGATTTTCGTACGAGAAATCAAGAAGAAGCATTACTCCTTACTTTGCTAGCAAGTCGCTGTTTTTAATGCATAGGATTGAATAAACATTTATTTGGTCCTCCAAAACACGAATCACTGTGTTGCGGGCCGCTCCCACGTGGGGACTGAGATGCCTAGCTTCTCAGCCGCCTCGCGGGCTTGGTAGACAGCCCAGAGCTGATCTGCCAAGGTTGAGATGCGGACTGCCACTTACCGTCTGGCAGTTGTGATGGTTGATAGATGAGCGAATTCGGTACACTGCCAGAGCATATGTTCTAATGAAACTATTTCTCCACAGTGTGGGCAAAGTTTACTTGTGTTTAGGTCAGGGTACATGATGTGTAACATTTTCAAAGTAAGGTACATCCATGTTTGCAAAAGCCCTAATGTAAGTGCTTGGGGCTGAGTTAGATTTTTGTGGGGTTGAGGGAAAATCATTCTAGACAGGTAGAAATGTGTAGTGAGCTAATTACATGTTGTAAGAATTTCCCGGTTATCCCTTTCACCGGTAGAACGCATGCCCGGGGATTCACGGCTGTAGAGGTCTCTTATGAGATTTTTATGTGATTCCTAAAGAGAAAAGAAGTGAAAAGTGAATCCCGTAACTATCTGCATGAGAGTGCGACACCTCAACAGTAGCTCACGATGGATGGTGGTGAGGAGGGATAAAAGGTTACGATGAAAAAGTATATAGATACAGAGAGGAATGAGAGAGCGAGGCCCAGGGACAGCCAACGACAGAAAACGATGGAAGTAAGGGGGTGATAGGAAAGACGAACACGGTCGCAGGAGTCTGAGGATGGGGCACCACTCAGCGAGAGATCTTGTCCGTGGCAGGAGATGGCGTAGGCGAGCCAGTCGGCCAGAGCTGCGCTGTCGTCGGAGCTCGCGACGGCACAACCGGTCGGCACGAAATCCAGAGAGCGAGTCTGGAGAGGTCTCACACCACCTCGTGTGCTGCTTCATAGAGATTAGGAGGGGAGTCGTTGATTTGTCCAAAATGAGCTGGGAGCCAACTTAGAAGATGATGCGGTATGTCCTTGCCATGTAGTATTCTCAGCATTTGTTCTGAGACCGTCCCTTTTGCTGAGGCCTTTAGTGCTGCCATAGAATCACTGTAGACGACTTCAATGTTATCCACCTTGAGTGCTAAGGCGATGGCCACGTGTTCCGCAATGATTAGGTCTTTGGTCCTTACCGTCGCTGAGTGAACGACACGACCACCCCATCGACCACCACTGCCACAAAAGCTTCCCCCTTGGCGTAGGAAGCTGCGTCGACAAATACGACCCCTCGTTTCTCGTTCGAGACTTGACGAAGTTTAGTGCTGGCCCTCGCTACTCTTCTTCCGATGTTGTGTGAAAATAGATCGCAGAACGCCATACGTGTTTGCCCTCACTAGGCTCCGAGGTATCGCCTCAGAACAACGGCCTAGAACCACTCAAGTTACGGCATGATGGAAAGGTTCCAATACCAACAAAAGACTAGCCTGACGGCAAGTTAAAGTCAGCGAAAGGTAGAAGCGACACCTATGGTTTCGTTGGAAATTACAACGGCTCTAAAAGCAGACCTTGGCTTTTGTTTGGCCGAACTCTTATACAGTGCCACACTTCACTTACCGGGGGAGTTTTGTATGATAGTAAAATTGCAAACTGCCAAATCAAAAGCGATTACACCCAACGACTACATGAAATTAAGAGCGAGCAACCCGCAGTCCCTTCATGTTTGCCGACAACATGGCTTGCTCATTTTCACAGTGATCTGTCCTCCTGCTCCCACGTGTTTCAGAGAAACGAAATGACAGAGAGTTATCTCCAGCCATTTTATGATGGGTCATTCCAGGTACTGAAACAACTAGAGAAGCACATCACGTGATTTCACTTGACCACGTAAACCCAGCACGTATGGACATCAACAGTAAAGCGCATGAATTATCTGAAGTTTCACAGCCACTAGTATTATTAGGAGACGGGACTGAACCGATTCAACAGTCTTCGATAGGTTCACTCAAAGTGACACAAAAGACCTAAGCTGGAAATAAACATATTAACCAGTGCTCGTTGTTACCCGTTCACTCGGATGGAAGCATTGTAGCGTCGTCAAATAACACATCCGTGCAAAATGTCAAGAGCGCATGCATGCACAAGGTACAAGGCTACTTTTCTTCATGAGCTCCTCAGTGAATAAAACTTTAGATGAAGCGTCTATTTTTCCTTAGTACGCACCAACTAGCCTAACAATAACTCTTGCTAAAAAATTCAGTTGTTTATTAGGAAGTACGTTCTTTTTACTCGCTTACCTTGACCTTGCTGCGCACTCCTAAACAACGCTGCCTATTTTACTCACGAAGAAGAAGAAAACTACACCACACTGACCCGTTTTTTTTTTACTGTAGAATAAGTAGTCAACATTTTAGAACACCATGTATATAAGGTTTGTATGCTGACTACAGGAGACAGACGCAATCTTCTCCCTTATTCTTGTATGGTAATTTATTAAGCACAAATAACCCGACACCGCGAATCGATGTTTGTTGAGAGAGGCAACATCACCAACTTTCGCTCACAATTCACAATATAACTTCGAAATATACAAAGCTAACTAAGAAGTGGGTTGACTTTACTGGCTGTTAGTGGCCTATTTATTTACTTTTCATTTCAATTTACCAGGGTAGTCTTGTGCAGAGCCTCTATGTTGAATCCAAATTCAGTCAATAAATGCGGGCGTTCAAATTCATTAGGCGTTGCGACGTTTTTTCGCGCAACGTGTAGTGCGACCATACCAGCTCTGTTGTCTGCAGCTGTACCATTGTACACAATAGCATGACAGCGCGGCGAGAAATTACTACAGTAAGTAGGAAAAATATGCCATCATATTGGCTCACTAAAGCGTCGAAATCGTCAAGTCGGTGTAACGCAATTGAGTAGGAGTGTCAGCACGAGAGATCGTGGCAGCTGCAGGTGACGGCAGATGCTTTATGAAGTTGGTGCGCAGCGATCGTTATCACTTCTTCTGTGGAAATCATGGACCGAAATGCTTTACTTGGGCTAACCAAAGTTGCAGCTGTGCTGTGAAATCATTCCTGCTGGTCGGATGGTGTATCCTCCAATCCAAGAGCTTGCAGAAGACGTACACATAGACCCGGTCGGTACTCTCGCCTACCTTTTGGTTGGACGCATAGTGGTAGAAAATTACCGTAAAAGGAAAAGATGTTGGCACTTAGCGCAAAGTGTGTCGAGTATAGACGCGTGACGGCTTCTTCGCGCAGTTTTCATATTATCTTAGAAAGCTGCGGAGGTAAGTGAACATGCAAAAAAAGCCAGAGTTGCGTTTTTCTCATGGCGTTATTAAGTGTCCACTGTTTATTAGTCACTCAGTTGGAAGGAACAATGGAAAATGAAGGCTCATGTATACTCCACAACTCAGTGGTCATGTAAAGCATTTACTCCCGCTGTAAACACCAACTTGTATAGACTTGCAAACACAACAACTGAACGCGTCGTGGATGTCAAATAGTATATCTTATTTCACAAAATATAAGCAATCCGAGATGCCTTGCTCTGAAAAGTTGAGACGGTAACACGGCAAACAAGTTTTGTTACATTTTTCCATTTCCTTTATTATTGGCTTTCCGCCACCACCGCGATGTACCCCCATTGTTTTCAAATAAAAGGAGTTTCCTGCTAGTTTAGACGACCAATCTTCAAACGAATTAGTGACGCGGCTGTTAGTATGACCCATGCGCGGCCTCGTTGGCTGCAAGGCTCACTGCCAGAAGTCTACATTAGTAAGCTAGGACAGGGTTAGTCTGGTCCTGCCCCGCCGCGGTGGTCTAGTGGCTAAGGTACTCGGCTGCTGACCCGCAGGGCGCGGGTTCGAATCCCGGCTGCGGCGGCTGCATTTCCGATGGAGGCGGAAATGTTGTAGGCCCGTGTGCTCAGATTTGGGTGCACGTTAAAGAACCCCAGGTGGTCTAAATTTCCGGAGCCCTCCACTACGGCGTCTCTCATAATCATATAGTGGTTTTGGGACGTTGAACCCCACATATCAATCAATTAGTCTGGCCCTACACAGAATCGAGAAATGTTAGTAGCTAGGGGAATATTTAGCCTAGATCAAGACTTTGCAGACTGCCATAGAGTGTCACATCATTTTAAAAGTGAATGTAAGTGACCTGAAGCTTTGGGCCACTTTCTTTGGAATATTGAATTAGCAGATGCTCCATTTTATCACGTGGAAACACACGTAAAGGCCACGAAGAAGGGCTAGAATAAGACTTGGATAAGTTATGCCAAGTGGAATGTCTGAACTTGTCGGGTAATTAATTGTGCTAGTGTATATACAACCGATGTTAGATGATGTAAAGTACAATAAGCTTTACTATTGAAGATCAATAAGTTGTCATCGAGAAGCACCTCGCTATGAGGAATTTAGGCTTTCTCTATACACATCATATCTATCTCTTCAATTAAACACTTCTTTAACAAATAGTTTTGCAATACGAGCATCTATTGTCTATCTTTTGAGTTATCTCGCCTGATAGCAATGATGAAATGAAGTCAAATATTTAGGAATTTTTTTTAGGCTGAATACTCTGCGGAACTAACGCACTGTTATGCCTAGGAAAGTGTAGGGGATGTTACTAAAGTAATTGTAATGTAAATGTGAAGAACGGAAAGTGGGTCAGCCCTGCTGCCGGTAGGTACAAAACTTCTTCCTTCGAATAACGCGTTCAACACTGAACCCCTAAGCTATGGTTGTGGCCATTCCTGTATCCATCTTGTAGGGTATATATGTGCATTAAAATGTGGGTGCTTCAGTTAGCGGCGCCAGTAATCTTTATGGCGAGTGTGCAGCATTGTTTTTTGCCTGTTGGTGTTAAGTTTTGTGTGATGTGACACAGAAATTGCTGTTTAATAATGGTTCCTAGTATGCTGCCAGCAGGCATCAAGTCTATAAAAGCGATACCATCAGTAGGAATGAAGAATTGCTCTGGAAGTTTCCGGGTTTCTTTTTTTTTAATGAACGCAATATCACGCATTAGACAATTTGTTTGAATGCTGCTGTGTCAGTCCCTGCCACCGGCAAGTTATCTTTTCATTAACGTCTCCTTCGTCAGAATTGCATTACAGTCACTTTCAATAACATACCCTATGCACTCCTTGGTATCAATGTCTGTTTGTTCTCTTTAGTATTGATGAGATTCACACAGACAATGGGTTGCTTATGCCAAAGATTGTTTTCACACTGGACGAAGTACTTGCGTTACTGCGTAACCTAGCCCCTGAAAGATTCACTAGCGATAATAATACTGCCTATTGTGAATTCTCAGCTCGCATTTCTTTTAGGGCAAGACCAACTGCCTCTGAAGTTGTTTTGCGCAAGACAGGTACTACGACATATATTCTCATTTTCGTGATGTGGAACGACTACTACGCACTGCTTTGTGTTTTTGTGGATAAGTGAAGCACCCGCTAGAAATCCGTAAGCTGTATGTGAACTTCAAAGAAATCTAGCCTTGCCTGATCCTGCTTATGGCTCATGAAGATAAAGACTAACGGCTTAGCAACTTGCAGTGGGTGCAAATATTTCAACCACACATTCGTTGCAAGATCAGCATTGCGTGATAGCTTATTGCTATCCCACTGCGCTTCCAGCCATATTACATGGCTTTTTGCAATTTGTTGGCCAACATGACGCCTGCTTTTGTAAATCTGTTTCAACCAGGCCGGCTTTGTGAAAGATTCTCGACTGCTACGCCTGTGTTACAATCCCACTCAATCTTGCGCAGTTTTGTTCATTTTTTCATATCGATTACGCTGTTAATAGTGACGGCAACACGAACAGCAACACTGCTCTACACAGACACAGATGCTTAAAAGCTGTCACTAAAAGAGAACTTTTGGTTTGATTGTGTGCTTTATAACTGATTTCGAAACGCGAAAAAAACCACTAATACAGGAAAAAAATCGCAGCATACCCACGGACTAAACGATGGCGAGTCGGTTGAGCTCCATGTCATAATTCGGGTAACCGACCGAGCGCTGCCCTATCATTGCAGCTGCTCGAGCCCTTCACTCTACATCAGCCTGCTGACGTTTCCGTGTGGCTGCAGCTTCACGGGCGCCAACACCTTCACGTTCATGTTCACCCATGGCAGAAAGAGATAGTGCTTTCTGGAACACGCTTATTCTTCATAATCGTCAGCTGCAGCACAAATCACACACAATGCCTTACAGGTGAGTGGCATGTATATATCGCTTATTAGCAGAATGATGAATGGTATTGTGCCATAGTGGGTGCTTCATCCTCATCGTCATAAGGTGTAGCGGGTACCTTGCATGTGCTGTGCCTTAGCGGCAAAATGAGACTCTTTGGTTCAGAATGCACTTGTTTTTCATCATCATCAGCGCCGTCGCCATCGATGGACAACGGCAGACTTAGCGTGAATCTAAGGAGCGCCGCTATTTAGGAGCGAAGCTCCTGAAACGCACAATCACTCTATTCTGGCACATTACTGGCACAATCACTCTGTACCGTGGCCTTTCTTGTGATTTTGCTTTGTTGCGCCATAATATTGTTTGTATGCTCTAGAAAAAGTGACCAGCCATAGTGGTATTCCCACTGCATTCTTCAAACAATATGCGGATTAGGTAAATCGCTGTAAGATTTTCAAACTACTCTAGAACACCACAAACTGTCATCTGATTTGCCAACTGCAACATTTATTTCGACTCGTACATCATACTATTTAAATTAATTTTTCGTAGTGCCGTTCGAATTTAAATACAGCATTTGGGCGTTTTGTTATTGCATTCGAATTCTGACTAATCATTGCATTCGGCTTCTGATAAGTGTCGTCCTTATTGTGCTTGTCTTAATATTATGCCACAACCTACCCAAAGTAAAGCTGTTATATTTATCTTCTCGTATTCTCTTCATCGTAGAGTGTCATACATAGTAATGTGCAACTGTGCATTATTTGTCCTAATGTTAAAGAATATTCGCGTGTACCCTTTTGTTGCTCTCTTAATTTACTGAAAATGTTTTTTTTTCAGGCAAACTATTTTACTGGCGCCATTTCCAATCATATGGGCCACTGTGTTAGGCAGAAGTACTATTTCCTCTGAGAAAAAAACTGTACTTGAGAACTCTCAGCATGATTTGCATCTTAACTGTCATATTGTTTCAATTCTTCCATGCTACGTCTTGAACTTGTTAATGGCTCGGATTGTTAATCAGGTTGACAACGTTTACTTTCAGCCAATGATCACTACATTGTGCCGCTACCAGATGTGGTGTACCTCCTTTATTCTGAAGATTTATCAGGTATTTTATTTCTTATGCAATCTAATATGAATATTCTTTTTAGAGGCTTGTGTGGTACTCCACTTATCCCGCTGCTACATAATAGCCTACTGTGAATCCCCACGGTAACAAAATATTCTAATGCAAAAGAATAAAGTTAATGCCTAAGAGAAATTCCTGTCGCATTGGTCGTTTTCGAGACTACACCAATTGCAAGTATCTGTGGTCTTATATTGATTCGTGAGGCAAGGAAGTCAGAGCACATTTCTTGTGAGGTACACTTCAGTTTCTTAACTTTTCATCATCTACCATTGCGTCGCAAATTGCTTTATGTTCAGCAAAAACGTCAGTGTTTTTTTTTCTTTCTTTCCTAACGCATCAGCGTTTTTTATTAGTCCACTGAGCATTGAAGAAGGCGTTCTCGTCGTGATACATATTCATAAAATCGAACGCGACACATCTACTCGTCACTTTGAAACAAAATGCTCAAGCGAAGTATTGAGCCATACATAGTACTTTGTGAAGGCTGGATGCACGGCATCATGTTCATAACTGCGTGATACCTGCGATAAATACACAATTGGGAAGCACATCGCCTTCTAAAGTTCCAAGTTAAAATGAGCAATTTGATGAAAAGGTGAACTGTGCCTGCGATATACAAGAATAGGTGAGAGTGACAGCTTACCGGGCCACCGAAGACACCAAGAGGTAGCACTAAAATGCCCGCGCTGTAGCGACGGCTATAATTATGGCGCGTTAGCGAAGGTGGCCATTTTGTTGGACTAACAGCTTTTCACACTGCATAAACAATGCTTATGTCAAAGCCACCTCTTCCCACGGAGGCACTTGCGAATGGCTTTCACCGAATCAAATAGGAGAGGAAGTAGGAATCTATAACTTTTATTTACTGTTATAAAGGCATTAGAGTTTGTTTTTCATTTCTTACTTACTATGTAGTGCCGCCTACACCCTGTGCTATTGCCTAAATATTTATGCGAACATAATTCTTAACGCTAGGTATTTAATGTAAACGACCAAATTTCCAGATGAAATAAAAATCTTCATATTGTTGCGCACATGCACGAAGACAAAGAAGCGTATACGGTGAACGCACGTTTGCGAAGAATCAGAAACTAAGGAACATTATTTTGGCTCATGTCGTAACTATGCATTAATTAGAAAACGACTTTTAGATATTCCGTTTGCGAAGCTAGGTTTAAATTTAACCACAGAAAATGTACTATGTTTTGGTGCCTCTGTTTCGGGAAATCGCCACAGAGATGCATTCGATGCGGTGTGTAATATCATTCAAGACTCTAAACGTTTTTCAACATAAAGCCCACGTTAACAGGTACTCAAAAAAAACCGCGTCGAAAAGTAATTTTTCAAATCTTGATAAATCCGTGACATACAAAATTAATCGGGTTTGGCAAAACCAGCTGTCTGGTCGGCTCCCAAAATCAAGTTATGGCTATTAGTGTCTACTTTTTTGTTGATTCTTTTTTCTCACTATCTAAACCTTTGGTTTCTTTCTTTTTTTTAACATACTGTCTTCACTATACAACTCTCCCCCCCTTTTTTTCGTTGCAAGCAATAATGCAGTCATCGTCCGTATGAGACTATATGTTCTCTTGGCCAATCCCCCAGAGTGAGTACGAGCCATGGATTAGAGGCTACAAACAAACAAACAAACAAACAAACGCACTTGTGGCCCAGAGCGAGAAAGAAAGAAGAGGATCAGGAGGATCTTTAACCAGTCGGCCGCTTCTGAGCTGCCCCTCACGACCTAATAAACGGCCCCTTTCAACGTCTACCAGTCTCTTTCAAACATAACAGAGTGGTGGAGAAGCTGGGTAAGCGCTTCAACTACGGAACGATCACTGCCACAGCTTCGACGAAGCCGTCGACTTGCCGGTCTCCCACCATCTGCCATGAGTGACTTCGACATGCCCGAAGAAGCAGGCGTTTCCAGGACGGCACCGTCTGGCCCGCTTCCGTACTGCCGAGTTCCACCGCCCTTCGGAGGAAAAGCCGAAGAAGATGTCGACGCCTGGCTCACCAAGCACAAACGTGTGGGCAAGTCTAACGGTTGGGATGCAGCCACTATGCTAGCCAACGTAGTGTTCTCCCTGACCGACACAGCACTGGTATGGTACGAGAACCACGAGGACGCACTCACGACGTGGGATCTTTTTGTTGAAGAGCTCAGGGTGTGTTTCGGCGACTCGGTTGCTAGAAAGTGGGCTGAGCAAACACTGTCGCAGCGGGCACAGCTACCAGTTGAGGCATGCACCACTTACATTGAAGAAATGTTGTGTGCAAGGTGGTCTGTGCTACCATGTCGGAAGAGGACAAAGTTGGGCATCTGCTCAAAGGGACTGCTGAAGACGTGTATTATTTTCTAATTGGAAAAGAAAGCCTCAGTTTTGTGTCAGACGTCATTCAGCAATGCCGAACGTTTGAAACGCTCAAGATGCGTCGAATCGCGTCCAAGTTTGGTCGGCTGGCTAACGTTACAACTGTTGCCAGAGTGGACATGAATCCTGGCTTCGACCTTTTTTCTACCATTCGACAGATTGTTCGTGACGAACGGTCCCACCGAGAAACGTCGTGTTCGACAGCTGAGCATCACGAGTTGTGTCTGCCACGTGAGGCTATGGGTGTGCCTCCTTTGACCCCTTGGCAACCGACGATGAGCGCGGCAACTGTGGAGTACAGCCCAGCACCACAGTCAAGGATGACAACCAGATTTCCGGCGTCGCGGTATGACCGACGCTCTCAGCGCATGCCTCCTCGACACCCGAAGTCTCGTTACGACGTACCCAACCAGTACATCCGTTACACAAGAACAAATGATGACGCTCGATTCAACGACGAGCGACCAACGTTTCGACTTCGGCTGGTGTGCTATTCGTACGGGGTGCCAGGCCACATATCGCGATTTGGCAACCGTCGGGTGACCCCTCGGTATCACCAACCATACGACTTTTCACGACCCTTCGAACAGCCTCATGGTGTCCGGCGGCCGGCGCACATACCACCTGATGACAACTATTGGCCCAGGAACTTCCGCAACAACTCCCCGGAATCTGACAGAGGTTTAACGCCCCCACCGCGACCTCGTGCTTATCGTTCTCCTTCACCGCTGCGTCGCAAAGCGCCCTCTTCGCCACCGGAAAACTAGCCAGCGCGGCCAATGGGGGTGAAGTAGCTGGAAACGTGCTACTGACAGAAATACCTCCTGTGTGTATGTTTAAAAACAAAGTGCGCGTTTTCGTGAATTATGTGCCTGTGATGGGCTTGGTGGACACAGGTGCAACGATTTCCGTTATGAGTGCTTTTTTCGAAGACTTGTTAGGGCGGAAAGTTGTTTTTACCTGAGACGAAACTTCGACGTTCTGTGGGGTGAGTGGAGAGCCGTTGCGCTCTATTGGTGTGGGCAGTGCTGAAGTATTTTTGGGAGGCATTATGATAATGACAGAGTTTGCGATTATCCCTTGGTCGACACATGATGTCATTCTCGGCATGGACTTCTTGCGAGAATGTGCTGCCACTGCAGACTGTCGCACGGGGAAAGTCTTTGTGAGTGGCCAGATGCCGTCAGATCATCTGGAAACTCCAGCGAATGATCAAAATACGCTGTGTGTGTGTGGCGATACGTTCATACCTGAGTTGTCTGCCGTACGTGTTCCTGTTGTTTGTCGCGACGTTGATTCTGACAGCTTCGATGCAAGCGTAGAACCAATGCACATAAACTTTGTGAAGAAGAATGTGTTGGTTCCCCATTGTTATGGTGTTGATAGATGGCGGACGAACTGGCCTATGGACTGTAAACTGTTTCTGTGAGCCCGTGACACTACCCAATGGTTTTAAGTTAGCCGCGGTCAGCAAAGAAAACGCGACCTTATCTGTGGTCGAGCTCATAGACGTGCCGGAAGAACGTGACGGAACTGGTTGTCACAATTTAGACGGGGCGCTTATGGCAACGATAAATAAGTCGCCTAGCTCAAGCGAGTGCCGAACTTTAATGAATGTGCTGTCGAAGCATGTTTCGGTATTTGACTTTGCGCAGAAGGGCAAAGTAATCCCTATCCCCCTGTCTAGAACGTGCCATACCGTCCACACTGGCGCGGCAAGTCCTATTCGGTGAAAAACAATATCGTGTTTCCCCGTCAGAAAGACAAATTATCATCGACCAAGTGCAGGAAATGATGCAAAAGAAAGTGGTACAAGAGCCAGCCAGTCCGTGGGCAGCACCGGTAATCCTTGTTAAGAAGAAAGATGGATCTTGGAGATTTCGCATCGACTATCGCTGACTGAATGCTGTGACTAAAAAGGACGTATAGCCACTGCCCCGTATAGAGGACGCAACAGACTGCTTACATTCGGCCTCTTATTTTTCCGGCGTAAACTTTAGATCCGGTTATTGGCGAATTCCGATGCACCCAGAGGACAAGGAAAAGACTGCCTTTGTAACCCCTGATGGGCTCTTTGAATTCAACGTGATGCCATTTGGACTGTGCAATGCACCGGCAACGTTCGAAAGGTTTATGGACACTATTCTGCGTGGCTTGAAGTGGAACATCTGCATGTGCTACCTTGACGACGTCGTCATCTTTGGCCGCACGTTCAGTGAACACAACTCTCGTCTAGATACTGTTTTTAACTGCATCCGAAATGCTGGCCTAATTTTAAACTCGAACAAATGCCACTTCGGACACCGCCAGACGTTTGTGCTCGGGCATCTCGTTGACAAGGATGGCATCCGCCCTGACCCCCAGAAGACAGCAGCAGTTGAGGCGTTCAATGCAGCGCGTTCCGTCAAGGAGCTTCGTAGTTTCCTGGGGCTTTATTCGTACTTCCGCCACTCTATTACAAAGTTTGCCGACGTTGCGTATCCCCTCACATGCCCCTTACGAAAGGACAGTTGCTTTGAGTTGACTCCGGAGTGCGATTCTTCATTCCGTCGATTGAAGTTTTTGCTGACGTCACGACCCGTCCTTCAGCACTTCAGTCCTTCTGCTCCGACAGAGCTTCATACGGATGCTAGTGGCATAGGTGTTGGAGCCGTCCTAGTACAACGCTACGGCGACCGCGAACACGTCATCGCATACGCAAGTCGCTCCCTAAGCAGGCCGGAACAAAACTACACTGTTACGAAACAAGAATGCCTGGCGGTATTATTTGTAATTCAGCGGTTTAGGTCTTACCTGTACGGACGCTCATTCACAGTCGTAACCAACCACCATTCGTTGTGTTGGCTTGTCAACCTTCGCGACCCTTGTGGCCGCCTTGCGCGCTGGGCACTCCGGCTATAAGAATACAGTTTTACCGTTACTTACGAGAGTGGTCGTCGCCATGCTGACGCGGACTGTCTTTCATGTATGCCACTTAGCACAACGGACTGTGAATTCGATGATCTTGACCAGCTTGTAGCGTCTGTGTCGCCTACGTTCCCGGACTATCCCAGTTTCAGAGCAGAACAGCGGAAGGACGCTAAACTAGCACCACTATTTCCCGCTGCATCCGCTTCCACTAGTGCATGCTGTTTCTGTATGCGTGATGGACTGTTGTTCAAAAGGAACCTCTCCAGCAGTGGCGCGCGTTTCCTTCTAGTTGTCCCGGAGAGCCTGCGAACAGTTATTATGAGTGTCATGCACGACGACCCTACATCTGGACATTTAGGTTTGGCACGGATGCTTCACCGGACTAAAGAGCGCTGTTATTGGCCTGGTATGCAAAAGTCCGTTGAGAGTTATGTGGCAAGCTGCATGCAATGTCAGCGTCAGAAACGTCCATCAACTGGTCCAGCTGGTCCTTTACAGCCGATGCCTACTCTAAGCGCACCTTTCGAACAAGTGGGGATTGACTTTCTAGGCCCCTTTCCGAAATAAGCTAAGGGCAACCGATGGATAATTGTTTGCGCCGACTACCACGCAAGCTACTCCAAGACGGCGGCCGTCCCCTCCGCAACTGCTAGTGAAGTCTCGTCGTATTTGTTACAGTACGTCATCCTCCGTCACGGGCCACTTCGCCTGATTATCAGCGATCGTGGACGACAATTCACAGCGGATGTCGTGGAGGAGCTACTTCGTTTATGTGAATCCCACCTGCGTCACTTGACACCATACCACCCCCAAACTAATGGGCTGACGGAGCGTACCAACCGCACCATTATCAACATGTTGTCTATGTATGTCTCATGCGACCACAAGAACTGGGACGACGTACTCCCGTTCATTACTTACGCGTTCAACACCGCGAAGCATGAAATTACAGGCTATAGCCCATTCTTTTCGCTTTATGCACGTTCGCGCCGGCACACAATCGACACAGTATTACCTTTCTGTGATCACGACAACGTCACTGTCGCCGAGACTCTCTGCCTCGCCGAAGAGGCGCGTCGCATAGCTCGACTACGCACATTGGCATCGCAAGACAAAGCGAAGGCACGCTATGACATTCACCATCGACCAGTGATTTATCGCCGTGGTGATCTGGTGTGGTTGTGGACTCCGATGTGCAAGCGCGGGTTACGAGAAAAGTTTTTGGCCACTTAAGATGAACCTTTAGTCATTGCCGACAGACTTACAGAGGTCAACTATGCAATAGCTTGTCTCACGGTGAGTGGTCCACGAGCTGCCAAAACTCAATTGGTTCATGTTGCCCGCCTGAAACTGTACACGCCACGACAACTCGACTGACTCGTCTGGCGGTCTTCGTCTGCGCGGAGAGGAATGTTGCGCACATACACGAAGACAAAGAAGCGTATACGGTGAACGAACTTTTGGCCCAGAGCGAGAAAGAAAGAAGAGGATTGGTAGGATCTTTAACCATTCGGCCGCTTCTGAGCTGCCCCTCACGACCTAATAAACGGCCCCTTTTAACGTCTACCAGTCTCTTTCAAACGTAACAATATATATATGTAAGAATGATCGATCTCGCGAGAGGTAACTGCTTCTTTTCGACTAGTTTGTTGTATCAATAATATGGTTTGAAAGAATTGCTACTTTTGAAACATATCCATAGTTTCTTATTTCCTTTCAATAAAAACTTTACTTCAGTTACAAAACAAAAAGTTTATATGGATCATTGCCATATTTAAACAACGTTGAAATGATTCTGCTTTCGGTCACAGTTACTTCACTTTTAGCATACGACCACCTTGTCTGGTCTGTTTGACAGTTTTTTTTTTATGTATGGGATTTACCTTCTCGCGTGGCATACCATACTTGAGGCTAGTTTAGGTAGAAAGATAGTACAAAACTGAAACTCATAATACAGTCACGTTTAATGCACAGTACTTCTACCGTTCCCAATGCCTGAGACAAGCACTTCATCCTCTGTACCTAGACAAGGTTCTTAATACACTTTATATTGATGACGCACTGGGTCAAGGTCTCCGTGGAAGAATGAAAGCCATCAACAAATAGGGTGCCTTACATGAACACGTGAGACGGTTCATAGATGTTTTTTTTCTTTATTCTCTGCTTCCCATTCAAACAAAAACGGGAAATCTTGAGAAAGCAGGCAAGGAAGAAAATATATTAGCAGAATTGTGCAATTAGCACTGTGTACCTAAACTTCCTTTTCAAACAATGAAGAAAAAGAAACTAACTTGACGGGGTAACCGCAATATTTCTGTCAATACCGTTAACAATTTGTCAAACTTAGAATTTTTTTTGTGAAGTGAACGCAAAAGATTGTTCTCTGCTCATTCGCTTTTTTATTTATATACTTGCCAGTTTTCCTAGCAGACTCTTTTTCGGCCTCGCTTTTGCTGAATTTGAGGAACTAAAAAGACTTCATACTTGACATATAATGTTTTAAAACTTTTTATTGTTAGGCTCACACCCATCTCAAGCAAGTGAAACAATACCTATGCTTGTCTTGTAAATTTCGACTTCGTACAAACTGCTTCAGTCGAATTCATTTGTGAGATTCTACTGCTAGAAATAATTTTTATATGCTGTCATGGTGGTGGTGCGACTTAAAGCCTCTGAACAAGAGAGGATGAAAACGAGTATTATTAGACCACAAGTCGTCATTTCTACACTATATCGCTTTACATACCAAAAACATGAAAATGATGTAATTGTGCTCAGTGCATATCTAAACAAATGAAGAAGAAACAACGTATAAACTCTAAACTTTCATGACATCTAACGTATACAGCAGTGAATTGCTTAGTGTATGATGGAATAAAGCACATACTTCGTTATTGTTATCTGATGAATTCAGAGGGGGGAAAGACGTCGATGACGTCATACCACAACTACCTTTGACATTTCTCAAGGTCTTCATTTTGTCAACTTTTTCACCACCGTCTGTTCAAGATTGTTAGTGTCATTGTGATATTGTACTCTTCTGAGCCTATTTAAAGTGTTAATGAGTCCACCAGCTTTTATACCCCAGTCACACGGGCACTTAAAATTCTTTTAAGTAAGCGGTATTTTTCCGAAAAGGAGTTCTTGACAGCAGACACATGGCACAGAGCGAACTCTTTTTCAGAAGTGGTCTTTTTCGTAAACGGAGTTCGTCGATCTCTTTTACGGCTGCGAATGAGTAGCCTCGAAACCAGTGGGCGGGCGCCAGTAATTTTCGAGTGGTGGGAAAAAAAGAGCGAATGCTTATTTTTCTGTCACCAAAACTCTTTGTAAAAACAAATTTCATATCCTGCAGAAGGTGTAATGAACTCTGTAATGGTTATTTCCTTTTCTACTCTCGTAAGCAGCTACAACGCGCCGGCAATATGACGTGGTGACGCTCGGTCTCGCGCCGCGCCGTTTTGCACAAGCGAGGAAAGCGTGGCAGTCGTGTGTTTGCCCGTCGTTCAAGTGGTCAAGCTTGTATAGGGCAATGCCGACTCGCTTCTCAGGAGTGATGGTTTCACGCATGCTGGTGCACTGTCTTTCGAGCTCACTGCGCAAGCTCTCCACAATGAAACGAAAGGTGAACGGGTACACTCGAAATGACTGCTTGAAGTTCTGCTCACCGAGGTGAGGTACAGTTCCCTCGAACCACCTCTCGTTTCGTTTGAAGGCCCAGATCGATCGATCGCAGGCCTTCTCCGACAGCTCCAGTGCGCACAGCAAGGAATTGCTGAACAGCAGTTGCTGCTTGATCCTCTCCTTGGCGGCTTTTGCAGTGTCTGCCTCGCTTTCCAGAGCGAGAAGGCAGGCCGTGAGGCTTGAGATCCTCGCTCTTTCTTCCGTACGGTCGCCCGTAACGTGTCGAGAGCAGTCGAGAGCAGCGAAAAACAAATACGGTAAATAAAAGCCCAGTGGTGCCAGACGGACTTGTGCAGGTCGCTAGTTATGGTAATGCTTCCTTAACTAGTGCAACAAACTTTCACATTGGTGTTTCTTCATCTCTTATTCTTAAATTTACTTGAAGAAACGAGCGGTGCAACAAGTCTTTAATTGGTACGTCGTGATACATCATTTGGTTTTCATTGCTTCTTTTTGAAGTGCTAGCGCCACGCTTTCGCTAGCGTCTTCGAACGAAAACACTAAAAGGAGATCGTTGCTGCCGTGTGTGTGCACCGCAACACCTATTTGTTAAAAGTCTTTCAACTTCGTAAAAGACCGCTTAATAAAGACTTTTTGCGCGCCCGTGTGACACAGGAGATACACGTTGTCATTTCATTTACGATTGGGACTTCCGCAAATAGCTCGTGAGCATAGCTATAAAATCATTGTCGACCCTTATATAGAGTACATAAAACAAAGATTTATTTCAGAGGTTACTGGTGGATACGTATCTCTTTTCAGACTTATCTCTGTAGAGCAGGGATATGGAGACGTTCTACATTTCATTGAAACATTCACTTTTATGAGTTTCTTTTTTATTTCAGTTTTAAATTGAAAATAATATTCTTGCGGTGGCTGAGAAATGATTATCATTTTATTCGACAAGGCTTATTCTATATTTCTCAGCTCCGACACTCGTCTCATAAAAAATTTTGAGTATTTATTTTGAATAATTAAATTTTATTGTTATGATTTCCCGGCTGGCTACTCGTAATTAGTTTTGCGAGGGTTATTTCGGTCGCGTTTTCAGATTCACCAGTGTCATGCATGAAACATTTGGAAGTGCTTATTTGTTTATTCCCAAGTAGTGAGTGAGTGAGAAAGGAAAGGCCGGGAGGTTAACCAGATATTGGCATCTGGTTTGCTACCCAGCGCTGGGGGTGGGGAAGTAGGGGCAAGAAAGAGGGGTTAGAGAGAGCAAAAGTATTCAATGTATATGGGGGCTTGTGCATAATTGGGTACTCTATTTTAGGTTGGTTATAGAGTGAGGTTTCTGTATATGGCGTTGCGTGGGGCTGCGATTTCAGTGCTAAACACTTTTTGCGGTTGCCAGCATTGGTAATAGCAATCAATGTTGCCGTGTACCGCCTCCCACTTTCACTGCCTAGATGTCGGGAAAGGTAGGCGCCTCGGCTACGTATGTGTGTTTGATAGTACACCAATAGCTTTGTAATATCCTACGCAATGTACCTGCCGTGCACTGTAGGGACGATCGTTTCCGTGTACCAGCAATGTGTTGGTGAACGAATTGCATCTAACCATACCGTATGTTGTTTGGAGTAACGGACCGTCTTCACTGTGGAAACATATCTTTGGGTGCAAATGAACGAGTATACCATACACAAATCACAACAATATTATTTATTGGGTCTTTTAGTGTATTCCTATACGTTTGGCGTGGAACACATCGGCTCATTGCACAGCAGGACGTCTACACGATAACTTAATACAGCACAATTACCTGCACCTAGCCGGCCTTATACCTCTCTCTCTCTACCCCGCCATGGTGGTCTAGTGGCTAAGGTACTCGGCTGCTGACCCGCAGGTCGCGGGTTCGATTCCCGGCTGCGGCGGCTGCATTTCCGATGGAGGCGGAAATGTTGTAGGCCCGTGTGCTCAGATTTGGGCGCACGTTAAAGAACCCCAGGTGGTCGAAATTTCCGGAGCCCTTCACTACGGCGTCTCTCATAATCATATGGTGGTTTTGGGACGTTAAACCCCACAAATCAATCAAATCAATCAATCAATCAGCCTCTCTCTCTCTGTCGCGCTTTCTCCTTTGCTCCTACAGTGGTGAACAGGAATTGGTTTAACGAACACTGCGCATGACCTCTCCTTCCATATCTTAAATAAAATAATCTATTCCTTATTTTTAAGCAGTACTACGACATGAAAAACTGCTCAAGAAAGGCCATTGTTAAAGACAAACGTGCTACACAAGATGCTGAATCTCCCATATCCGCTTCACTTATGATGATGGGTAAGTTTCGTACCTTGATGCCGAAATGTTCCCTCGATTTTACATTATGCGCTTCATCCTAGCTAAGGATGCTAATATTTACAAATATCACTACAGCTCATCACTATACCTGCACGCTGTTGGTTCGTGGCCGGCTCTGAGCCAGAGCGGGGTGCCCTTGCTCCCTGCGGCCCGGGATTCGTGCAGTGGGAGATGGGGGGGGGGGGGTAGTGCGTAGTTAGATCCAGAATAGCTATTGCAAACAAGTTTTCAAGCCCTTGAAAAGTGCCCCCCCCCCAAAAAAAAACAAAAAAAAATGCCGCGGCTATGGGCCTGGTTTGCGGTATATAGTATTTCGTACAACGAACCTTCCTAGCCTCGAAGCAGCAACAACAAGGCCATAAATACACACACATACCAAGTGTATCTTGATTATCTGTGTTCTTGATGAGTTTTTGCGGTATAAATGTAAATTATGCAAATTCACAATGTCAAGCATCTCCTTTTACACTAAATGAACGTTCACTTACCATCTTACCACTTGCCCCCGGCTGCTCTCGTGGTAGCCTACTTAGTCAGATGTATAACATGATTGACAAAGAATAGTATCAATACGTGACTAACATGGCTGACATGAATACCATTACATAGCCTTGCCGTACTGCGTCAAGCCATTACGTATACACCCAAACACCATCACTTATGGTATGCACGTACACGTGCCACAGGAGAAACACTATGCTATAAATCTTAGACATCCAGATTAGGCATATAAATAATAACACAATTTCCGTAGTTTAAAACAAGATGATGAGGAGGCTAGCTTCTACTGGTTGTACAAGGCTGAAGTCAATACAGCGGAGTGCATGATCAGCCAAACTTCCTCAAGTTTTTTAGATGCGAAGTATCTTATCAGCGAGCGCGATTCGGTGGCGTACTAGCTTCACTACGCATGTGTGTCACCTGCCCCTCTCTCCTATTCCACGCTCCCCCTCTCTCGCTTCGCAACTCCGATGCCAGCAGCGTCTGACGGCGTCGTAGGGTTAACATAGAGACTCCAGAGGGAAGGCTGGGCCGGAAAAATATAACCACCAAAGCGGTAACATCTTCGAAGTTGTCATTGTTGTCATTCGAATACTTGAAAAAATCTGTAGTATATCCGATCAAAACACTCGAATTCTCGAAATATGAATAAAGAACAAGTGGTCTCACGTATAATAAACAAACCTAAGTTGCGTGATACTTCTATCAACTGCTTTTACAAAACAGATCATGGTCGTTTATGTAATTTGCTCCACAAGGAAAAAGCATTTGCAGGTTTGTGTGCTAGATGGTGCTACCATCTTCGTACCGTATCAACATTTAAAGGGGCCCTGAGACTCTTTTCTGAGTAATCAAAGAATTAATTTAATTAAAAAAGTATACCCTCTCAAATTCAATGTCGCAGAAATTTTAAGAGTCCGTCTAGTATGAGCGGAGTTACAGAGATTTCTCGCGCGCTGCAATCGCGTTCTCTCTTCTCTCATCCCGACGAAAGCGCTGGAAGCTAAGCAGCGAGGAATGGGAGGGGAAAACAAAAAAAACATCATGTTCACCTTGTGACCTTGAGCACTTTTTTGTTTTTTGAATAGGTGGCTTTGTCAGTGCGATCGTGCGTGCACGCGTGGAAAGTGACGGCCTCGCGCGGCGATCTCTGTAACGATCGAGCACCTCATGTTCAAATCAGCCAATGACTGATAGATGGGCTTACTACGAGTGGTTATTTGGGCCTATTGTGGGATTTGTTGAGGTAAGAGTGTCACACACTTTTGGTGAGGCCCCGCCGATCTAACATCGACGTGCGGCAGACTCGCAGGCTTCCACTTTACGCTTCGGCCTGCGACGCCTGAAAGGCCTCTAAGTGCCACATTTACAATTTATTTTCAGGTCGGTCAAACCGTGCAGGGGTGACCGTGTGGTGATGTAAGGGCCTGACCGACGCACTCATAGAGGTGTTACAGAGATTTGATTACACAAAAACAAACATTTAGATAAAACAAGGGCAATGGCAGAATGTTACAAAAATCGACTTAAGAGGAAACAATAAAAGTTCGCACGATGGAAAAGAACAGCTACAAAACAAGAAATGCTCTAAACCGACACTACAACTGGTAGATACAAAACACACATACGTGGAATGTTAATAAAATTACAACAAGATCAAATAACAAGAGATACCAATAAAATTTACGAGAAAATTTCAGGCTTGCGCTTCTGAATTTCTAAGTGCGACGCAGCGCACACAACTACCATTATTTGAAAGCTGGTTATACTAAAATAACAGTTTAAGAAAAGTCACAAAAAAAAGTTCCATACGGACTACGCCAGCTCTTGGTAGACGTTGGAGAGTTGACGGGGTGCCGCTGAAGATCTCGCCAGCTTAGAAGACGACGAGTGTTCCCGGTATTGCAGCCGTCTCAATACGTTGCGCGGGTCACACATGCTCGCTGCCTACGCGAGACTCGCGACATCGACGACAGCACTTCTTGCTGGCTGCACGTCAAGTGCCCATTCCGTTGCAGTCCAAATTCTTGCGGGGTACCCCGTCCCCTCTCGAGGTCATTTCATTTTCTTCTACACGTTTCTCCTTTCGGTACAGGTGTAAGGAAGACATAGCGGCACCGCAGCTGCTTCGCCAGTCGCCGGATGTCATCTTCCCAACACAAAAGCGCCCTTCCTTGGACGATGGGGGCGCGGATGAAACGAGGATTGCAGACGTTTTGAACAAAGAGAAAGCGATTTTTAGCTGATTTTGATAATTCATTGTGACTTCTAGATCGCATGCTGCGCTAAATATTTGGCTCGCGTGTTGTCGGTAGCCTCTACTACCGATCGGCAGTATTTTCTGATCATGCTCAAAAAGTGTTTCGGGACCCCTTTAGGAACAGGGACGTGCACGGGCGGCTGATTCCGCCGGCTTGCTTGTGCCTCGTCGTCGGTGTTTTTTGACTGCACGAGCCAACAAGTCGACTATATGAGACAGTATCTTACTGTGATCCAACAGAGATCCGCGGAACAGAAGAAAAAGGGCCAGAAATTATTGAAGGATGCAGTGAGAATGGTAGTGTTGCATCATGGCAGCAGCCGAGTGGCTACAGTCTTTGATACATGGGCCCTATGGGCAGCTTTTACTCTAGAGTCTGCATATTGATTCTATGGAAGGCAAACGCTCCTTTCCCCTCTCTATCCTCTAGGCACCCTTCCTCGTGGTGGTTACGTCCCCCTTGGGCGTGCGTGTCCCCTATCTCTCTCCTGCGCAGCCCCCCTCTCTCGCTTAACAACGCCAACGCAGGCAGTGTATGCTAACGAGTTTCTTTATTGAAAACAAGCGACTGACCACGCTTCACAACCGTTCACTGGGCACCTCATTTATATAGGCACGGGATCTGGACCTCCAAAGTAGTGCCGCTGGCAGATTTTTGCTATTCCTCGATCAAGAATTAAAAATCGCAGAGTGCGCTCTAACTAAAAGACGACGGCAGGTCTTTGTCTACAGTATGAGACTTCTGTCTCTGAATGCCCATTAGCAGCAACTCGCTTGTTTCAGCAGAAAACACCGGTTCATCTCTGCGGGCTTTGCGTCTACCTAGGTTTCTCACCGGCGCAACGCCGCAATGAGCGCAAGAGTCAACGCCCCTGCGACTGTAAGCGTTACCACCTGCTGCTTCATATTTACATCTGACGCCATTTAGCAGGGGATTGTGGAATTTCTATGAGCTTGCTCCTTCTGGTCGCGGCTTGTCCTATGTCGGTGGCGTGTACAACAGTGTGGCCTGAACACTTCTGTGGTCGCACTCGAGGTCGCCTCTCCAGTGATTTCAACAATGCTCACTAGATGGTTCGCTGCACCCCAAAGTGTCGGTTTTCGATTGCCCGCGCCCTCGCCCCCTCGAAGTAGATTTAAATGAGAGGGAAATGAGGAGAAAAGTTTGTCGTGGTAACTGTCCGTATCTGAGGTCACCTCAACAACCCCACACGGTGGACGGGGAGAGAAAGGAATGTGAAAAAGTGTGATGTGGTTTTTTATTAAGTATATATATATATATTATGAGACCACGTCCGGTACGGCAGCAACCAGGTTATCCTTTCTTAATCCAGACGCACGAGCCAGAGAGCCAGCCCGCGTGACATACGATGATGATCACTACAATGGTTTGGTCATACAGATGAAGATGAAGTACATAGTCAGCGCTCACACTATTTTCCCCCCTTCGCGAAAGAGGGCAGCAAGTTAGAAAGGGTTGGGACGCCGAATATATCGTTTCAGTCGAGAGACGTGGGCGATCTCGGTGTGGCGGCGACGACGATCAGAAGCCGCGTTGACAGGAGCAACGCGATAGTTGACTTCAGATGTTCGTTCCAGGATGGTGTATGGACCGAGATACCGGTGAAGGAATTTTTCGCAGAGCCCAGGTACACGAACAGGTGTCCACAAAAGGACTTCGTCGCCTGGGCGGAACACAACAACTCGACGCTTCGCATCAAGGTCGTTTTTTCTCTTGTCCTGAATGGTAGTAGTGTTGGCACGGGCGATTTCACGGCAACGGGCGACGCGAGCGGCGAACTCTTCCGGGAGAGATGAAGATGGATTGGAAGATGTGGACAAAAAGGTGGTGTCCAGAACAAAAGTCGGTACACGGCCATACACGAGAAAAAAAGGGCTGAAATTCGTTGTACGCTGTATGGCAGTGTTATATGCGAACGTGACAAAAGCAAGTATTGTGTCCCAGTTTTTGTGATCTGGTTGCACGTACATAGAGATCATGTCGGACAAAGTTCGGTGAAAACGCTCAGTGAGACCATTAGTTTCTGGGTGATACGCTGATGTGGTTTTGTGGATAGTGTTAGAGGCCTTTAAGACTTCAGCAAGGACATGTGAAAGAAATGTGTTGCCACGGTCACTAAGGAGCACACGCGGTGCGCCATGTCGTAAAATAATGGCGCGAAGGAAAAAATCGGCTACTTCAGAGGTAGCACCAGATGAAAGAGCTGCCGTCTCCGCGTAGCGAGTAAGGTGGTCTACGGCAGTAACAATCCAGCGGTGACCGGCTGACGTAAGCGGAAGAGGTCCGTATAAGCCTATGCCCACAAATTCAAAGGGAGTGGACGGGCACGGCAGTGGTTGCAGTGGCCCTGCGGGAAGAGACGTGGTACGTTTTCGGCGCTGGCATGACGCGCAGGAAGCGACGTACTTGGCGACAGAAGTGGAGAGGCCAGGCCAAAAGCAGCGAGTCCTGAGGCGGTCGTAGGTCTTGTGGAACCCTAAGTGGCCAGCTGTCGCATCGTCATGAAACGCTTGTAGAACTTCCAGACGAAGTGAGCGAGGAATGACGGGAACCCATTGGTTACCTAGAGGATGGTAAATTTGCCGACATAATGTTCCCTCTTGAAGCTTGAAACGGGCAAGTTGTCGTTTTAGGCGGCTGTTTGGAGCACGCGATAAGCCAGTGAGCCGATCGATGATTGTGCGGCAGTAGGTATCGGCATGTTGGAGCGAGGCGAGATCTGTGGACGAAAGAAGGTCCGCCGAGGCAACTAACTGTTTCGAAGGAGCAGCCGTCTGTTTGGTCACTTTGGCGGGCGGTGACGAACAGATGGAAGGTGACACTTCGGCGCTTTGCGAGAGCGGGCAACGGGACAAAGCGTCGGCATCTTGGTGCTCTCGGCCCGACCTATATGTGACGCTGTAGTCATACTCTTGCAATCGTAGTACCCAACGGCCAAGGCGTCCCGACAAATTTTTGAGAGACGATAACCAACACAGAGCATGATGGTCAGTCACTATTGTGAAATGCCGGCCGTATAAGTAAGGACGAAACTTTTGTATGGACCACACGATGGCGAGACATTCTTGCTCAGTGATGCTGTAGTTTCGCTCAGCATGTGACAAAGTACGGCTCACGTAGGCCACGACTTGTTCTTCGGAAGCGTGGTTCCGCTGAAGAAGGACAGCACCGATGCCAAGTCCACTTGCGTCAGTGTGTAGCACAGTAGGTGCTGCAGGGTCGAAATGGCGAAGCACTGGCCGTGATGTGAGGCATCGCCTGAGGGTGTGAAAAGCAGCTTCGCAGTTATCCGACCAAACAAAGGGTGCGCTCGTGGTCAGAAGTTGGTGCAGAGGAGCCGCAATAGTAGCGAAATCACGTACAAAGCGGCGGAAATACGACGCTAAGCCAAGGAAGCTGCGGAGGTCTTTCTGTGTGGTTGGTGTAGGAAAGTGCAGCACCGCGGCAACCTTGTCGGGATCGGGCTCAACGCCATGTTTACTGACGACGTGACCTAATACCTTGATGCTGTGACTGTCAAACCGACACTTCTTAGTGTTGAGCTGGAGACCAGCCTTAGCTAAACACGTGAGGACTTCGTCTAGCCGTTCCAGGTGGTGTGAGAAGCTCGACGAAAAAATGACAATGTCGTCCAGGTAGCAAAGGCAGGTCTTCTATTTTAATCCCCGCAGTACCGTGTCTATCATCCGTTCGAATGTGGCTGGGGCATTGCACAGGCCGAAAGGCATTACATTGAATTCAAAGAGCCCATCTGGCGTAGCAAACGCAGTCTTCTCTTTATCAGACTCGTGCATTGAAATCTGCCAATAACCGGAGCGCAAGTCAAGACTTGAAAAGTACTCGGCACCTTGTAAAGTATCAAGAGCGTCGTCAATGCGAGGCATTGGTAGACGTCCTTACGAGTGATTTTGTTCAGTGATCTGTAATCAATGCAAAACCGTACCGAGCCATCCTTTTTTTTCACTAGTACGACAGGAGAAGACCATATATATATATATATATATATATATATATATATATATATATATATATATATATATATATATATATATATATATATATATATATATATATACCAAAAACAAAAGTGATGTTGGGTCCGGGAAATATTATTCGTATAGGAAGGAAGACGCACGTACGAAGTTATTTTATTGACGTTTCGGCCGTGTGTCCGGCCTTCTTCAGAATACAGTTTATGGCACGAGTGCTGTTTATATACATGTGCATATCAGTAAGATACAAATGTCAAAACCGACATGAAAGGCTATATATGGGCATATATATATATATATATATATATATGCAAGTCACACAATATAAAGAGCACCTAATCTACGAGTAAAAAGATATTGCTTCCATGCGTGAGCACGTTGTTTACAAATAAAAGATGAAACGCATAAAAGATAAAGCACATAACATGAAGAGTAGTCCGACCGGTAAAAACAAGAGAAGAAAAAAACTATAAAATACTAATGAAAATGACAAAGACGTTACAAAGCTTCTACGTAATCAACGGATACAGACAATGTAGTGCGACTTGATGAGCAAGGTTGAAAAAAGTTGGACAGGGTGATACAAGTTACGCAGAAAGGCAACTAAGTTTTCCTACGTTTTCATTCAGACCAGATGCGACGGCGTTGAACTTATAGATGAGGAATGATTCACGGGCTTCTCTATCATAATTTGTGCGGAAACCAGATTCTAGTAATGTGACTTGTAGGTTTTCAAAAGAGTGGCCAGGGAGGTGCACGCGTCTTGAAATGGGCAAGTGGGGCAAGGTGTTAGCATGAGATTTATGGTTGTTAAAACGCAGTCTAAAAGGCCCTTCTGTTTGACCAATGTACTGTATTTCACATAGCACACATTCTGTCATGTATATCATGTTCTTAGAATCGCAGTCAAGATTGCCTTTGATTTTTAAGGAAAAGTTGGAACCAGTACTGGTGACCTGTTGGCATGTGCGCATGTAAGGGCATACTTTGCATCGCGGTTTCTGGCAAGGATTGCACCCGATCGTGTCAGGAATGTTTGCTTTCGATGATGATGACGATGAGAGTATGTCTCGAATAGTTTTAGCTTTGCGATACACTGCTTTAGGTGGTTCGGTGAAAAAGTTTCTTAAGCGTTCACTTTGCATTAGAATATTGTGGTGCTTTCTCAGCACATTCGAAACACGCGGAACTAACGCAGAATGGGTAAGGACTAAGTTTTTCTGCGGTGAGGGAGTCGAGTTTTTAGCAGCGCACAACAGCATTCTACGATGATGCATGTCGGCACGTTTTATTGCGTCATCGATTAATTGCGGCGGATATTTTTGTTTGACTAGAGCATCCTTTAGTGTTCTGCAATTTTTTTGAAACTCTGATTGCTCTGAGCAGATTTTTTTAAAGCGTAAGGCCTGACTGTAAGGGATGCTAGTTTTGCAATGTTTCACGTGGCTACTGTCAAAGTGCAAATACTGTTGCCGGTCTGTAGGCTTCCTGTATAGAGCAGTGGATAGCTTATCATTTACAAACGAAATGCTTACATCAAGAAAACTAAGAGTTGATGTGGAATAGGTATGAGAAAATGATATTAATGGATGGGCATCATTAAAGTCAGATATGAAGGAAAGCAACTCCTGTTCACTATGCGGCCAAATAAGGAAAATGTCATCAATGTAACGTTTATAAAAAAAAAGGTTTCAGCGCGCGGGTTTGCAAAAATTCACTTTCAAGCTGGCCCATGAATATATTGGCGTAGTTGGGTCCAATACGCGTACCCATTGACGTGCCGCTAACTTGAACATAGTGTTGCCCTTCAAATTGAAAGTTATTTAGCTCTAAAATGAGCCCGAGCAATACTGCTAATGTGTTGCTGTCGATAAATTTACCCGGTGATGCTGCTTCATAGGACGTGGCGACTGCCGCTATTCCGTCTACATGCGGAATGTTGGTGTATAAAGACGCTACGTCTAGCGTGACCAAAAAGGAACCTTGAGGAACAATCAGATCAATTATACCAGAAACAAAGTCGGTAGTGTCCCTTACGTAAGATGGAAGCGATGCTGGGATACTACTGATCAGAGAATCGACATAGCTGGACAATTTTTCTGTGACAGTACCTATACCTGAAATAATGGGACGGCCGGGGTTGTTTATCTTGTGTATTTTAGGCAAAAGGTAAAAACGACCAGGAACAAGACTTAGGGGAATAAGAGAATGAATCGCATTGTCAGGCATCTTTTTGTTTTCCCGAAGCTCTAGCAAAGTGCTCTGGACAAGAGATTTAAATTGTTCAGTGGGGTCGTGATCCAGACGCTTGTAAAACTCGTGTCTGCGACCTGTCTTTGGGCCTCTGCTTCATAATCAGACTTGTTCATTACGACAACAGCCCCACCTTTGTCTGCAGGCTTGATGACGATGTCATTGCGACAGGACAAGGCATTTAATGCTTTCATTTCACTGGTGGTTAGGTTACGGCGAAACGGCGTTTGCTTTCGATACGACTGTAGTACGTCTCGTTGTGCAGCTTTGATATACATATCTAAGCATCTGTCTCGTTGTGAGGGAGGTACCCAACGTTTTCCAGAAGGTAATGCGTTGGTGGAACTATTTGTATTTTGCCGGTCATGAAAAAACTCGCGCAAGCGTAAGTTGCGGGCAAAATTATCCAAGTCTTTCAGCAATTGAAATTCACTGTGTCCGCCTGTGGCAGGACAGAAATTAAGACCGCGGCACAGAACACTGCGCTCCTCAGCAGTTAGTACAATGTCCGAAATATTTACTATATTGTTCTGCTCCTTGACGATATGTTTGTTAATGGAAGGTGAAAAAGAAGTATCGGGGTAAGCTTGTACCGGATTCGTTAGCAAAGGGACGTAATTGCATGCATTGTTCTGGCTAGGGCACCAAACACCGTTACGCGACATTTTCTTGACTTTCAATGCGTAAATTTCACGATGATTTTTATATGCGAATGCCTCTAGTGCGGCGGATTCATTAGACGAGAGGCTTAAATTTGCTGACATTTGATTTCGTTGGTGCAAGATATTTTCGCTTGAAGAACGATAATGATCCAGGGTAGCTCGAGTGAGTTGTAGTGAAGCATTTCTTAATATGTCGTCCCACCTATCTATATTTTGCTGAGACATGTTAGATAGGGCTGGTTTCACAATGATACGTAGACCCTTAGGTGCAACAGACGCAGTTAAGTAGGTGTTCAAAGTATATACATGTAGGTCGTTGCGAACACGTTTTTCTACAACTTTCCGTAACCTTAAAAATTCTTTTGAACAGATGCAAGAAGTGTTTTTACCGGGTGACAAAGTCTGTAGTCAATCAGCAGGTCCCTGTCGCACGGTTTGGGTATGGCTGCGAAGCTTGTAGCGGTGACCACTGGCTGAGGGATCTGGAGGGTCCTTTGCTGAATGCGAAGGTCCAATTGACGAACCTCTCGTAGCAGAGTCTGTCGGGCAACTTTTGAAAGAAACCTTGTTGCGATAGTCCTGCGTCACTCGCTCGTGGGGCGATGGTGGCTTCTGAGGGGAAGCACAACTTCTTGCTTGGCCAGTCACCAGTGCTGTGTCAGACGACTCGCGCACAACGGTAGGCCTCCTTGCGTGATGCTGAGGGGGATCGGTGGGCACACTGTCCAACCAGGAGTGGGACCTAGCGCTGGATGGCTTGTAACAAATGTGCCGAATATGGCTCTCCATGAGCGAAACCCCTTCAAAATTAGGATGCAAGCCATCAGCGGCCAGTACGCGGTGCGAAGGCAACCATTCGAAGCCGTGATCCAGGAAAGATACGAGTCGAGAGCGGCGACACAAATTCTTTAGCAGAGCGTTGAAATAACACGCTTCACGGTTGAAGCAACGCACGAAAGTTTCACTGGGGTGCCATCGTCGGCGGTTTCTGGTCCTTGGTAGGATGAGGGTGGCGTAGATCAAAGTGACTTCGGGTCGTTCCTTGGCAATATGGTTGATAGCCTTACAGTAGCTGTCGAAAGCTTCCTGTGCTGAGACTCGAAGTAGGTCGTTGGTATCTACGTGTAGGACGATTCTAGTGGTGTTCCGAGGCACAAAATCTAATAGAGCTGGCACGTCAGTGATTAAGGCACCACACTGGGACACAAATGCTGGAGTATCAGCCAGCGCTGGATCGAAGTACTGATGAATGTGCTTCGTCTGAGAGTCTCCTACGACAGTCATAGATGGTACATTCTTTGGGTACCTCCAGTAAATGTGCTTCGACGTGGTCTGCTCCGGAGCCATTGTTTCAGTATACCAAAAACAAAAGTGATGCTGGGTCCGGGAAATATTATTCGTATAGGAAAGAAGACGCACGTACAAAGTTATTTTATTGACGTTTCGGCCGTGGGTCCGGCCTTCTTCAGAATACAGTTTATGGCACGAGTGCTGTTTATATACATGTGCATATCAGTAAGATACAAATGTCAAAACCGACATGAAAGGCTATATATGGGCATATATATATATATATATATATATATATGCAAGTCACACAATATAAAGAGCACCTAATCTACGAGTAAAAAGATATTGCTTCCATGCGCGAGCACGTTGTTTACAAATAAAAGATGAAACGCATAAAAGATAAAGCACATAACATGAAGAGTAGTCCGACCGGTAAAAACAAGAGAAGAAAAAAACTATAAAATACTAATGAAAATGACAAAGACGTTACAAAGCTTCTACGTAATCAACGGATACAGACAATGTAGTGCGACTTGCTGAGCAAGGTTGAAAAAAGTTGGACAGGGTGATACAAGTTACGCAGAAAGGCAACTAAGTTTTCCTACGTTTTCATTCAGACCAGATGCGACGGCGTTGAACTTATAGATGCGTGTTTTGAATGTGCTGAGAAAGCACCACAATATTCTAATGCAAAGTGAACGCTTAAGAAACATTTTCACCGAACCACCTAAAGCAGTGTATCGCAAAGCTAAAACTATTCGAGACATACTCTCATCGTCATCATCATCGAAAGCAAACAGTCCTGACACGATCGGGTGCCATCTTCGCCAGAAACCGCGATGCAAAGTATGCCCTTACATGCGCACATGCCAACAGGTCACCAGTACTGGTTCCAACTTTTCCTTAAAAATCAAAGGAAATCTTGACTGCGATTCTAAGAACGTGATATACATGATAGAATGTGCGCTTTGTGAAATACAGTACATTGGTCAAACAGAAGGGCCTTTTAGACTGCGTTTTAACAACCATAAATCTCATGCTAACACCTTGCCTCACTTGCCCATTTCAAGACACGTGCACCTCCCTGGCCACTCTTTTGAAAACCTACAAGTCACATTACTAGAATCTGGTTTCCGCACAAATTATGATAGAGAAGCCCGTGAATCATTCCTCATCTATAAGTTCAACGCCGTCGCATCTGGTCTGAATGAAAACGTAGGAAAACTTAGTTGCCTTTCTGCGTAACTTGCATCACCCTGTCCAACTTTTTTCAACCTTGCTCAGCAAGTCGCACTACATTGTCTGTATCCGTTGATTACGCAGAAGCTTTGTAACGTCTTTGTCATATTCATTAGTATTTTATAGTTTTTTCTTCTCTTGTTTTTACCGGTCGGACTACTCTTCATGTTATGTGCTTTATCTTTTATGCGTTTCATCTTTTATTTGTAAACAACGTGCTCGCGCATGGAAGCAATATCTTTTTACTTGTAGATTAGGTGCTCTTTATATTGTGTGACTTGCATATATATATATATATATATATATATATATATATATATATATGCCCAAATATAGCCTTTCATGTCGGTTTTGACATTTGTATCTTACTGATATGCACATGTATATAAACAGCACTCGTGCCATAAACTGTATTCTGATGAAGGCCGGACCCACGGCCGAAACGTCAATAAAATAACTTCGTACGTGCGTCTTCTTTCCTATACGAATATATATATATATATATATATATATATATATATATATATATATATATATATATATGTATATATATAGACTTTATTGGGCAATCCTGCGTGGGGAGGGTGGGAGCACCGCATAGGGTTCCGCACCCTCCTGTCTATCTAGAGCTCTACGACGGGAGGCCCAGCGCGAGCTAATACGAGTTTGCTCCATTCCCTTTTGTCGTGCCAGGGCCGCGTCAAGCCGCTGGATTTTTATTAAGTAGACGTTGCGTCAAGGACAGCCACGGTTTCATTGAAAAAGGTGAGGCTGTTTTCTGTTTTCTTCACGCAATATGAAAAAAAAAACACAAACAAAAATATACACACGACAATAATGCTACACGGGAACACAACACGATACAACACTAAATACCCTGGCAAGGCAACGAACATGCTGAGTCCTATTACAACACCATTTCACCGATGGAGGCTTAGAGCTTATGTGGGGCTCGTCTGTGTAGAGAAGGTGAAACACGGGAATGTCGGTACAGCAGAAATCCGGTGAACAGCAAGGCAATGCACAGGTGTAGGCGCTGACGGAGCAGGAGGTGCAGAAGACAGGGCCGACGAAATAGGGCAGTCTTCTCGGATGCGTGGACCAGAGGCCACTGCCGAGCACGCAGGCTAACACCCTACAGTGGACCTGGTGGCCGCGGTGGCTTCCCGCTGGCTCCGTAGAACGTCGAAGCTTGAGGTCAAGCGAAACAGGCCACTCCGTCTCTTGACCTCTTCTAGGCACTCGGGGCAAACCACGACCGTAACGCTGGCGGGCTGCCTCCCCCCTGCTTTTCCCGGAACCCACCAAGAGCCCTTTTCCGACAGCCCTGGCAGTCCTCGGGCCAACTCAATGGCTTCTCATTGGAGATTGCTGGGTTGCCGATTCAGCAAGTGATTGGTGGAGCTGGAGTATCATAGTGCCCAGCTATTGGCTCCTAGAATCACCGTGGCGATTTTTCATTCAGCCACTTGCACGTCAATATCTTGCGCCGTGCGTTGTTTTTGTTGTTGTTGTTATTATTTTCTTCTGCAAATGGCTTGCACTCTGTGTCAGGTTCCGTTAATTAGGGAGGCGATGGCCGAGCTAATTCCAAAGGCCGAATTATCAACCCCCACCCCCCCCCCCCCGAACTGCAACACGAAAGCATGAACAATTTCGAAGTGGTCCTATTTGGCGTGCCAGCGGACGCCGGCTGTGGTTCAAAGAACGAGTCGGAGCTGAGAGTCGATAACTAAAACAAAACTCTATTCTCATGTATGGCAGATCAAGCGATACACAAATATGCGCACTCGACAACAGTTGAATACGATATGTTACCAATCAAACCACTACTACACAGTACAAGCAGTTATGCTCGAAACAACGAACACAAACAAAAATACGCGCTACAATGAGGTCACATGCATTGAAAAACCAAGGCACTTAGAGACTGAACAGTTCGAAAACTTCCAAACTCCTTCCAAAGTCCGAAGTCTTTAGAACAAAGTGTGAATGATACTCTTCTAAGAATCACTCACTCAAAGTCCAGCGCTGTTATCGATCCGCTGCCCCCGAAGTTTCTCTTTCAGGAAACCTCGCGTCTTTGTTTGGCCCCACTACAAGCACGAAACTTCTTCGCCGGTAACACGTCGGCTTCCCACGCGTTGCTATTGCAGGACGTGTCTTCGTTCTTTGGCGGTACTTTCACACTATTCTTCTGATGGTAACGCCAGCCTTCCCCCTTCAGGCGAAAACCGCTTCATCCCCTGCTTTGTCACTGATGACAAAAGCCTTCGCCGACATGACACGGCGGAATGACTCTACGCACACTTGCGCAAAATTTCCTTCATCTCCTGCCTACGCACACAGGCGTAAGCTGTCTTCTCACGATCTCCCTTCTCTGCTGCTCGCTTAAATACCTTTCGCGCTAGATTCCAGAAAATTCCAATCGTTTCGTCTGGGTGATGCACAGCCAAGGCTGGGGAAAGGGCGAGACGTTTCGAGGGCCGTCCGTGACACGTGACGCAACTCTACATCACCACGCCCCTTTCCTTCCATATCTTTCCAGGGTTTGCTTGGCGGCCGATGTGAGGAGGTTGTTCCACGAAACTACGCTTCTGAGGGGGAGAGAGGGCACACCCGGGAAGCCTTTGGATGCTTGTTTTCTTTATCGTTGGCCTTGAGGCAACCCTCCGGCGCCCGGCACCGTCACTGCCGCCAGGACTCAGCGGCACGCTCTTTTTTGAGGGCTCGTTTGTGACATACCCAAAGGAGGGGATTGGCCGATTATATGGTGAATTCGCCCAATACTTTCCTTCATTCCTGAAATACTTTAGTTATTTAATTATGATTTGAAGTGCCAATTGCAAATTTGCTAAAGGAAAAGAAAAATTGTGAGACCATAATTTAGCAAGAAAATCGTTTAGTCGCAGTGATGTATCCCTAATGGTGGATAAAACACTCTGTGGCTGAAACCCAGTGTAGAGGCTCAAAATGAAAGAAGATCAGCTTGTGATGATTGCAAGCCCAGTTTTTGAAGAGGTGGTGCTAGTACGCTTTCTCCTGATCCACATTACTTAGACGTCGTTGTCATTGTTTCGGAGACCATTCGCACACCCCCTTCAAATAATGTTGGTGACATTAAAGGCGCACAATTTAAAAGCACACCACATACCACAAATAAATAGGAAAAAAAGAGCGTGTCACAAGTGCTTGGTCTGCGCCCTTCAGGACGTTGATTTTTCAGTGATTTTAGATTGCTCATTAGCTGGTGCGCGGTCATCCATGGAGGCGCACACCACTATCGACACGTCCGCTTCCTATGTATTTGACGGGTCCTTCACTTATACCACATATACTTCACTTATACCACATATAAGCTTCATTTATACGACATTTGGTATTGCGAAACGTTAATGGATGACGAAGGTATGATACTGGTGCAAACATGATAAACATTAGATGCGAGTCACGAAACAATGTGAATACATGCTACGCGCATGATGCGCTCGCGGCAGTTTCACTATCTTCATATGTACAAAATTGAGTATTACACGAGGTGAATGGACGACATAGGTAAATGACACATCCAAATTTGATAATCACGACATGCGTGTCATGTAACCATATGACTACATTCACAATATTCATGCCCTTGCGGCCGTTTCGCTAGCTTCACATATGCCAAATTTGGTATTACGTGACGTCAATGAATGACAAAGGTATGTGACTGGTGCAAACATGATAATCGTCAGATGTGTGTCATGTCAGAACACGACTACATGCCACAATCAAGGCGCCAATACATTTCGACGTGACGCGGTGCGCGTGCTTGCCGTCGTTCATTTCGACGCGTCACGCCGGCGTTGCCACGCCAGGCACTGGTCCTACCATACACTCGCAGGGGCGCGCCGCGCTGTTTGGACACATGCGCGTTTCAGCCATGAAAAGCCACGAAAAGAGGGAGACGCAGTGTGGTCCGGGTACGCATCGGCGCGAAATGCATCATGGTGCATTTCACGCCGATTGCCGTCCGGCCGCGTCGACGGACGCTGGTCGCACCTGGCGTCAAAATATAAAGTTGTAGCGTCGTTTCGCTAACGTAGCGTCGCTTTGCCCAGCGTGCGCGCGCGTCAGTGCTACATTTAGGCACGGCCGGACTCGACGCTCCTTCCGCACGCGTCTTACGGCCTTCTGAATACCGGCGCTGCACATATATTTTTTTCTGACGCGTAGAGGGCAGCACCACCTCACTGTAAGCTACGCCGGCTCCCCGCGTCGCCGACTGCGACTTTTCTTGACTGCGTTCGGTGGCCTCGGGTAAACAATGCATCAGACACACTCAGGCACGCTAACTGCACTAGCGTAGCTATGGTTTAATGTTGCGTGCCGCTGTGTAAGTCACAGCAACGGAGGACACCGGATGTGTCGTACCACCAATTTCTTAGCGATGAGGAATTGTGTTCGAAGTGGAGGAAAAATGTTTCACGTGAAAACCTCGTCATCAATGACAAGTCCGCATCGACTGTAGTGTGCAGCAAACACTTCACGGAAAATGACTATGTTCTCGGATATCGTATCCGGAAACTGCGTCCAGGAGCCGCGCCCACGGTCTTCGATCAGTATCCTTCGTATATGGTCCCGGCTACGAAGAGGCCGCGTAAAAACCTGCAGCGCGTGGCCCCTCGGCCACCTCGGCTCCTCGACAGCTGACGAAACGGAAAGCGGAGTCATCGCCGTCTACCTACGGGAAGTTCTAGTCCACCTTACGACAAAATAAGTATTGCTTTTTCTCTCTGAATTTTGTGCGCTGTAATGGATTACTGTTTCTTGTGACAACACGCGTGTGCGAAAATCCGGGAAAGCTGCCGGAATGGTTGCGACTGGGTAAGCAGTGCTCTCAGAGGTCGACTATACCATTTTAACCTCATCACACGCAACGACCGAGCTGTATTGTGTGAATAAAACGTTCATCTTCAAGAATTCAGGCGCCACAGTTGGTTCTGTTACTCGTACTCAGCGCTGCTATGATGGCCATAGCATATAGAAATAAAGGTTAAGAGTGGACACTCCCGTAGACCCCAGTGGCCCAATCGACCCTAACACACCTAGTGGTTGGTGAGAGCAAGTGGCGTGCGCTTCCTGTTTCGGTTTCACTGGCGCAAATTTTGAATTACTTTGCATAACCGACGTTTGGCTATGACAAAAGTTCATGATTTCAGACCACTATTCATCGCCCAAATGGATAGTTTTTGTAGGTCGTTTTGATTTAGCGATTCCCTGTTTTGTTTTGTTCAGTTGTTCGTGCGAATCGGTCGTGACGTATTTTTATTTCGATTAAGTTTTAATAAAAAGAGATGCAGGTAATGATAATTCACTACAGTTTTATTCATCGCGCTTGTGTTTTTCTTTTGGAACGAGTGATCACTGTATATATCAGTCAAAGAGACAGAGTATCCGTAATGTTTTATTCAAAGGCAAGGTAGAGTCTGAGAATATAAAAAGCACAATATGACAAAGGTAGACAACAAATGCATCTCGCCTTACAAATAAATTGTAACAAATATAGAGAGAACACAGACAACGCACACATCGCTTGAGTTGGCAGAAGCCGAGAAGCTGGTGAAGTATGACACACCGGGCCAGTGGGTAAGTAAGGATCTATGGCAAAAACACAGCGCACAATGCTGATGAAGAAGGAAGAAGTGACATATACACAGCAATGAAGTCGCGAATCACGCCTGGGGTTAACCGAAATAATGCATATAAAAAAAGAGCACACAGAAACCACACGACACAATATAGCAGAAAGGCAAAGGTGCAGTGTGCTGGCTGTGCTTAAGAACAGCTAGTCCAAAATGAAAAAAAGCAGACTTGATGCCTGCTTGTCCTCAGAAAGGTAGGTCTTTGCAGCTTGCTCACTTCGTGAAAGACAAGCTTTATGCTACAACACTGGCAGGTCTTGCGGCTCTTCTTATGCGTCGCCTTCATCAAAAACTTAAGATCCCAAGCGATTTGCGTCTGGGTGTTGCTGTGACGCTTGCGAGCTAAAATATGTTGTAGTCATCACTTATCCAGAATTGTGGACCTTAATTGGTGCTACGAGAGCGGTATTAAGAGGCTAATAAATAGCAGAAGGAAACCACTTTGGCTCATTATTTTTCACAAAGGCTCTACATCGTACGTTCTCACTCACAAGCTATATAAAAATAAAATGGCAGCGTCCGCAGCCCCATCAAACGCTACAAGTTTGAGTATTCTTTTGAAAATTTTGATGGGCGAGATGAGGAGGTTGATGAGAAGCTAAAATACGAAAAGCGTGATAACGTGAACCGTGCCCACTTCATACTGTGTTCCTTACCCACTCGAAGACATTTCAACAAGCGGTTTTGTTATAGATATATTACTTGAGCTGGAGAGATAAAGCATACACAGTGACCAAGCGAGCCACAGTAAAGTGTACAGTTCGCCCGCATTTGCTACAAAAATACAGACAGGATACCCAACATTCTTTTTAAGGTTATACAAATCACTTCGAGCGAATACACAGTGTCCCTACTCCTCATAGCGGGTAACCTAAACAATGTACGCAACAAAGGAGTGGCTAGTCCAGTTGAGCTGAATATAAGCATATAAGACCATAATGAAGTCTGCTGTAACGAAGTAATAACATAACAAAGCTATTGCAGGATTCGGCTCAACTCAAATACTTTAGTGTAAACCCGCCGCTAATTGCTAACCTTTGAACTTGTCAACTGTATGCCTGAGATTGAAGACTGGAACCTAACCCTATCTAAGTTTCGGTTCCCAAAACGCACATGCCAACATAAACGAACCCGGCAAAACATTTTCAGAAACTTCGCGCGACACCCAGCAGAGCAGAAATGAAAATCGCCAACACTTGACAGATGGTGATACAAAACATCGCACACTTTCAGGTGATGTGCAGTGGCCTCAATTATGGCAAGAAAGTGAGATTCAAGTTGTTGTACGTATGCAAAGGCTGCTTCTGATGGCGCAGTGAGATTCCCAAAAAGTTCGCTGGGGACGTGGTATGCTTTGAGCATTGTGAAATACTGGTGGATACCCTTAAGCGTCTCACTGTCGTCTTTCAGTAACTGTGGGCAACTGCAACCATCACATGCATTCCGAAGGAAGTGTTTGATGAGAAAACCAGCTACATAATATGCAGCGGAGTCATCGATAATATGGGAGTGAACGTTTGTCGCAAGTTCAGAGAGATCGTCTAGAGCGGGAAAGTCGTCAGGCTGTGGCTGTGCACACTCCTCATTATCCACAAGAGACGCACTGGTGAGGGAGAATGGCGAGAGCTGCTCCTGGAGGAGGTCACATTCATCATCCTCAACATTTCCGTATTCTGGCAGCTTGAAGAGTTTTCTTATGCAGATGTGCTTCAGGCCACAAATAAATTGTGCTACATTGGGGTTGGTGTTGCAACCCTGTTTTTGCCTAATGTGGCCAAATATGTTCTCCAGAGGATCCTGTTGAAGCCTGCGTGTTAACAGGTATTCAAAATTGTAATTTTTGGAGAGGTCGTCCCATAGTTGACAAATTGCCTGAATTGTAATTTGCCAACCTACGATGGTTTGTGGTTGACGTCTGCCAACAAACTGCCATGATGCAATCCAGGGAAGCTGGCCTCGGAGGAAGTCAATCAGCTCTGAATCATTTTTCATGATTGCATGCCGCAGCTTTTGCAAAGTTCTTTTTTTACTCGAGCTGTTCAAGGCATCGAAAATCCTCTCCATACGATCACAAAATTGAGCTGTAGTGATGGCCGAGGCAGGCAGCACCTTCGCATACACCAATGCCGTGATAGCAATCGAAACTGATGCACTGAGGACCTGAGTTGCTCTGCTGACCTTCATATTAGAAAAAAGTTTCTGATGAACGTGCCGTTCAGTCAACGTTGGAGCCAATCGCAACCGCAACTCTTGTGAGGATTGGTAAAGGCTTACAATGTGCGACCAGTTAACGATGTCATCCCCAATGTATAACTTGTGTGCTTGGACATTATTGCGCATTGTTTTAATTAAATGCGGAACATCAAAAATGTAATATACCCGCTCACCATTAACTTCAAAAAAAGGCTTTGCTAGAGTCACTCTTAGTTGGTTAGCGAGACTTACATTTGAACTGCCCTGGTCACAAATGACTGCTTTCACTGCAATATTAATGCTCCTAAGCTCCAAAACAAGTGACACCAGCAAGATATGCATAACAGGTGATGGTGTTGATGTGTGCCCTATAGTAAAAGCAACCGGTTGAACCCACTTTCTCGAAACGCCAACAAGAAGAAAAACCAGTGCTCGATCAGCGATGGTTGAAGTGCGATGAGTGCCATCATCTGTAAAACCCTGGACAATGTCTCTTGCAGCATCATAGTACAAATTGTTTTTGAGTGCTATTTCGTCGAAAACTAAAGCGCACACTCGGTCCCGTTCATTCCAAGCTTGAGTATTTGTTGCAATGGAAGAAAGGATTCCTGGAATTATGCCTGGAGTCATCTTTACATTAGTTAGCCACCTCCTTAATGAACGCCGGGAGGGCAAAGAAAATTATGGAGCCAGAAATCGGTATGCTCGCGGACCTCGCGGTATGCTCGCGGAGTTTAAGTGAAGACCAAATTTCTTGAACCACACGGAAAACCGCTTGCCCTTGCGTTTGGGCGTCAAGCGAACATGTGCAGAAAGAAGTTTAAAAACGTCCTCGGTGACGTGTGGTCGGATAACTTCAAGGGCCTTTGAATTCGATGACGGTGCTTGGTGAGGCTGTGTCCGCAGTCTTTTGATAGTTTTCCGCTGTGCTGCTACTTTGGCTTGCAGATGTTTAATGGTTTGCTTGTACTTCATTAATTGAGACATTGTCGCTGGCACACAGGAACGCACTGCAATAAACAAAAAAATGGATGTAAAAGCGAAGAACAACTAATCCCATACGAGCACCACTACCTAAAAACACACCATTCACAATGTTGACAATGCACAAAAAAATAAAAATCACTGAGAGCCCACCCTTACATTTTGTAAGTGCAAACGTAGTGTCCTTTTGAGGATAGTTTCCTCAGAATGTCCTAAACATAAAATAGCACATTAAAAACAGCTGCGATAAAAGCATAGTCACCATTTTCTCTAGGGCACTCAGGCGTGGAGCTGTTAGCGGAGACGTCTTCTGGAGGGTTTTGTGAAGCTTGCTCAGTGCCTCGGACAGTGCTGTCGGAACAATCTTGCGAGCGGCCTGCGGAAGTCTTTATATCAATCCACTCTGGTGTTGAAGTGAACATACAACTTACCGGTCACACAAGTTCCTTTTGTGACAGCTGAATGACTGGTTAAGGTTTTCTCCGGCAAGACGAAGTCAGCGGAACTTCTTTCACCAGCTACAAGGGAGCTGCCACCTGCAGAGGTTTGGTCAATAGTCAATTTCGGTAAAAAAAGAAATCGCGACACTGAACGCACCCTGTTCATCGGGGCACCTCAATGTGTGGGAGCCGCTTTTTGAAGCCTCTACCGCAGGTCCTGAAGAAATGAAATTACGACAATGTATCCGTAAGAGGCTTAAAATAACACAAACTGAAGCTCATCCGCACCTTGCAGTGCAGCTTCTGCAGCCATGTCACAGTCACTACTTGAAGCGACGCTCAGAGAACCTGCATATATGTGCAGTTGGTACAGGTTACAAAGCTTGTACACAATAAAAATTTTCACACCCAGAAGGGTGTAAATGAGCTTGTCCCGTGGACGACACCCTAAGGGTGTTAATTCAGCACCTTCTAAAAAGGGTGCTTTTTCATGCACCCTTAGAATAGGGTGTACATGTAAAAAAACTGTAGGGTGTTACAAAAACACCCTTAAGGAAGGGTGCCTTCGATGTCCATCACTTTTTTAGCACCCTCTGAGGAGGGTGCGAGAAGGGTGCACAAGGGTGTTGAGTGCCCATGGCAGGGGTGCCAGTATTCTTTTAAACTGCACTAATAGATATCGGCATGCACTTATTACACACTACTTGAAGAAAGTGGTCCTGATTATCAATGGTGCGCCACCTGTCGAGCTCCATTCATTGCGTCTGGGCAAAAATATAAACGCGTACTATCGTGTATGAACTTGTGCTGGATCTATATATACTTCACAGTATATGCATAATGCGCGTTACAGAAAATGAAGCCTTGCTGCCCTTGCATATTGCGTTTATTTAATAGGCAAATAAAACATAAACTTTTCTTCTGCCACACAACTTTTTCACCAGATATACGTTCACGTATACGTACACTACACATGCAACACCTCAAATGTTTATTATATTTATTCAGTTTCACTTCATTGACAATTCTTTGAAACATACAATTACACTGGTTTCAGTTTAGTATACTGCTTCAAGTACATAGAGACTACAAATGAAATATACGCTAATATATCTCTATAATTCTTTCAAGTATCTACAATCCCAGTGGTTTCCAGTTTAATACTCCTTCATGTACACAATCGGTTAATAGGAATGAAATACAGGCAAATATATACTTATGATTCTTTCAAATATATACAATCACCATGATTTCACTATATACGCCTTCATGTACACAATCGTTCCCAAGAAGTGATGCACACAAAAATATATATGGATAGTGTTTTCAAATGTATACAATCACCGTGGATTAAGCTTTGTATTCTTGGATGTATAACAATTGGTTATGAGAAATGATGTACATGCAAACATATACGGGTTTTCGCACATATAACTTTAGCGAATACTTAAGAAACCAATACAATGATCAGAAACACAAAAAACGAACACAAAACTGAGTCAAAACACACAAAAAACAAAAGAGGTAATGCATAATTATGGCTAATGACACAGCTGGGTCACTTTATGCCAAATGTCCTAGCCATTTTGGCAACCATCTCAAATGTATTCGAAAAACTCGTGCTGCATTGAAAATAGTGAACTTCTGGAATATTTAGGAGAGGAAAAATATTTGGTCACGTGGCTGCCCTCTGAACTTCCTGGAATGCCGTCTAGGTGTTGTATGTGAAAAATTTTATTTTAAAAGCACCGCTCCTTCTTTCCATACAAAACTCCGTCTACGTGTTACGTAACAAGAGCTTAATTTGGGAGAGTTGGTTCATCGTTGTTGTGTGCTAGTCACAGCGCGACAACTTTAGGAAGAGACAGAAAGGACAGGAAAGATCACTGACTGTCAACTGAATATAATGAATGTGCTACGAGCGCTTTTATACGGAGTACAAGAACCGTGTTCATGGGCGACGACACGTGTGAGCACTACAAAATAATCTTAACTGTGAAAAGAATACTCCCTCTCGGAAAGGATAAGTGAACGTGTAGTGATGCACTGATCATTGGTTTACCTGATAAAAAATACTTCTACAAACGTTAAATTTGCATTAAGTAAACCTATTCTCGTGACGAATGGGGCAAGATTGACTATTCCTGTTGCTGTTTAGTACACACACTTTTGAAAGCTTGCAACGGGTGGAAAACAACACGCTAATATCATATCTGCTGGCTATTTTTTTAATTGTGAGACACATGATGTGGTATAACATGCAAAGGTTTTGGTCATTGTTTTTTGTTGGTCCTGTCTTCTTTAACTTTACTTTCTGCAGGAGGGTTTTGCAAACGGGTGTG
Organism: Rhipicephalus microplus; assembly: GCF_043290135.1. Lineage (NCBI taxonomy): Eukaryota > Metazoa > Arthropoda > Arachnida > Ixodida > Ixodidae > Rhipicephalus > Rhipicephalus microplus. Next base: position 3,441,033 of record NW_027464611.1, on the reverse strand, counting down.
ATGATTCTTTTGGGATACCCAGCATATTTTAGTCTTTTAATCTGGTTTTTAAACCTGACCTCACCCTTGTGCTAACATGACTTCAGAAGGGCGGCCTGAGTACATGAGGTATCAATTCCTCTTTCTAATAATTTTGAATGCCCACTATGAAAAGGCAGAACATTCTTAGCACTCCTGCGCTGATAGCACCAGCCAATACCCCAACAGCATCATCACACTTGTTTGCAAAACCCTCCTGCAGAAAGTAAAGTTAAAGGAAACAAGACCAAAAGAAAAAGAGAATGATTAATCACCTTTGCATGTCACACGGTACTACGTACATAAGGTGTCTCACAATTTTAGGAAAAGAGCCAGCAGATATGACATTGTTGTTTTCCACCCCTTGCAAGCTTTCAAAAGTGCATGTACTTACAGCAACAGGAATAGTCAGTCTTGCACCATTCGTCACTAGAATAGGTTTCCTGAATGCCAATCTAATGTGTATAAGATGCCGCTAACTTGTGGAAAAGTAAACATACGACAAACTGGGGAATGCTTCAATGATCAAGCAAGACAGCATGCTTTAAATGTTAAGAAGGGCTATAGTAGTCTCATGGCCGGGCACCGTAAAGAATGTAAGTGTAGTCCTAGGTTTCATAAAACACGGTTTTTGAAAAAAAAGCAAGCCGAAAAATGAGAGATTTTAGAACTCTTTATCAGGAAGGCCAAGGATCGATGCATCAGTACACCTTCACTTATCTTTTCCGAAAAAGAGTATTCTTTTCTCGGTTAAAATTATTTTGTCATGGTCACACATGTGTTGTTGCAGATGAGCCCTGGTCTTGTGCTCAGTATAAAAACGCTCGTAGCACCTTCAATAAAATTCAGTTGACAGCGCTCTTTAATGTCCTTTTTGCGATAAGATTTTTATTACAGAAAAGTTTCATTTTCTTACAATTTAGGTATAATGATGAGTTTTCATTGTATCACAACATGGAGCAAATTGCATCTCTATACGGACAAAAATCACAATTTTGTGAAATTCGTGATATTTTCTCGTATATTTCAGCAGCTTGAGAGGTCTAAAGATATTTTTTTCTCAAAATATACCTTCTGTGGAGTAAGTATTCACTGCTCAGATACTCATACAAAGTGCTATATTGCAATAAAAAATGCAAACATAACACACTTGGCTTTATTCTTGGAAGCGAATGTGGCAAAAAAATTGCACTATTATTATTGAGTTTCAAATACCTTACAGAAGCACATTTACTTAACAGGTAGACCGAATTTGCTTTAGAAAAAATAAGCGGTAGTTTTAAAACGAAATTTTCGACAAACAGCACACAGACGGCATTATGCCAGGAAGTTATAAGCCAGCCAGATGAACAAAACTTTTTTTCTCGCTGAAATATTCTAGCAGTTCACTGTTTTCAACGCAGTAAGTCAGCACCTTTTTTTTTCAAATACAATTCAGATGGTCGCCAAAGTGGCTGGGACGTTTGGCATGGAATGGTCCAGCTATATTTAGGCAAAATAACTTACACAAATAACAATGTTTGTTCATCTACCATGACCACACTAGAAAAAGATGTTCAGGCATTGTGGCACTAAAGTTTTCAGCGTCGTACTGCCTGAACAACTTCTTTGATAAACCCATAACTCACGCCGAGAAAAAACCGCTCAATCACGGTGGATGTTAAAGGCCTTGCGGCCGTAGACAATGTTTAAAATAAAAAAAATCAACTCATCAGTGCAGTCACTCCTTCTTCGTCATTACTGACACGGAAGATTTTTCGGTTATCCATGTGGAGGTTCAGGAAGTAGGCTTGCTCTAGGCTGGGGCCGGGGGGTAGACTACGCAGGACGTCAGCGGCACCCTCTCATCCTGTAATAAGAGCAAATATGACTTCTCATAAAAGGATGTTTGTGCTGTTCTGGCAGCACCATATATAAAGAATGTGTAGTGTGTATCCTTCGAAATGGCGTGTAATTGACATTACACTGAACTCGAAGCATACAACCCATACATTCCAATAATTTCGTATGATAAAGATAAGAGTTTTCCAGCATACAGCAAATTCCCGAAATGAGGTGAAGTGTAAGACTACAGCTCAAAAATGGCACTTACGAAAGCCTGAACTCCCCTAAGAATCAAATTCCTTCTAGGGTAGTGAGCCAGTGTGAAAAACAATTCCTAAAGTACAACGTTCAGAACATGTAACATTAATCAAAATGCACAAGAAACTTACCTCTTCATGTAAAAACAGTGAAGACATCTCTGCTTTCTCTTTTACATGAGAACAAATTTTCTTGCGCGTGGCACTAGCGAAGAGGTCTGCAAAAAAAAGTAAAAGATTTACTGACTTTAATCACGCCTCTAACAATCTGAGGAATTGTTACAAGTCACCAATCAGTGCAATTCTGACTGCCTCTATAAGGGCATCAAAAATGAACAATTTTCTCGTTCTTTATACTCTCACAAGACACTCCGTCAATGGAATCTAATCCAAATTTGACGCTGTGCTTCCTATTCGCCTGCTTTCTAGACGTAGGGCTGCGAACATGTGTTTTGTGCACCTAATCTAGCACAGAAATTCGTCATTCATAATTCAATCATCTTAATTCATTGTAATTTGATAAAAGATGTGATAGCTCGTCCAGTTTTTAAAGAGTTGCGGGCCTGCAATAGGCACTGCCTTGCACGTATGAAAGTACTTCTTTTTAAAAAAAAAATTCAAAGCTTGCTTTCAGAAAAAGCGTCTGGCATATTTCGACAACCAAGCCCATCCTCTGATGGCAATCAGGGGCACGCTATTAGCGATTATTGACTACGGGATTTACAAACGTAACCCGTGCCTAAATACTCAGTTAAACACAATCACGCAAGTAAGAGCGCTCGAACGACACCTACGCGCGCGGACGCCGCCTATGTTGTATAAGCCATGGATTATGCCAGAGCTACCGCACATAGCTCCCACCGTCACGTATATTCTCTCGATTCTGTTATAACGCCGAACATTATCGCAGATGAAAGTGAAGCACGAAAACAGCAAACAGAAACGAGGGAAAACGCACGGCGATGGCCACAACAACGCGCCTTTGGAAGTCTGCTAGATCTTTCCCTGTTGCTGGTGGCACTTGTCCTAAATAGCTTAAAAGACCGAGGCGCACGTGCTGGGAACGTCGCGGCATATCAGCACCTCCAACTATACCGTCTTTAAGCAAAAAAAAAGCCATCTCGTACAGTGCGCCTCTGTACATAATTTTTTTCTTTTTCTTTCTTTTTTTGCGCTTACACCTACAGAAGCACGTTGCACATTTGAGTATTAATAGAAATGTTATTACGATGTAGCCCAAAGCACATCTTAAAACAATATCAATCACTTTGTGCAGTGTAGAGACAATGTGCGATCAGCAACTAATCCCGCCCTTGTTAAGTGATCACATCACTCACTGTTTGAGTGATGCAGGTACTTACACAACATCGCGCATAGCAGTGTGAACTCGTTAAGTCACACGTTTAATCGGGCATCTGCAACAGGCCCGCGAACGCATGCTGTTGTAAATGGCTGGCAGCCTACTTCGGCAGAGCTGCTGCAGGCGCCCAGCTAGCGCTGTATGATTACTATTTACGAAAACAGTACACTCACCGTTTAGAGGCCCACGTTGTCCGTGTCCGCCACTCCATGAATATTCCTTAATCCGAGCGTCACTTCGAACACGGTGTCATGCATGACCACCATTGAATATGCGCCTGTTCGCTAGAAAACACACAGCGACCAAGACCCCAGACCAACGCAACGCATTTGAAAGACGATGAGACAGAGAGAGCGACGTTGAGAGAGAGAAGGAGGAGGCACTGGCGGCGGCTAAAGCCCCGCGGCGGCGCCGCAGCTGTCGACGCAGGTGTTCGGTGACGCAACTATTCGCTTATCTACGCCGCCGTTGTGGGAGCAACGCTGGCCGGGGTGAGCGGGGGGGGGGAGGAGCAGGAAACCCGCCAGGACCGCGCCGAAGAGCAAACGCTATGGCGCATACGGTGGACGGCCGTTCCTCGCGGAATGACTCCTTGTAAATGGCAACTCTCCTTCCAGCCAGTCGCACAGCGACGCAGGTTATTTACCAGCCTCGGGTTCCATGAGTATTTTGACGGAATGCGATTGCAGTGGGCGAAAAATAGTGAAGCAAAACTCGCGGAAAACAAAGTGCGCCATGGAATGCCCAGAAACGATAATTATTTTGTCCTCGGTGGCATTAGCGAGAGAGCATCGCTACACCTTTTTCCAGAGGAATTTCTTTTTGCATTGTCTGTGTCTGGCACTTCCGCGTATGGTGCCGCAAACACTGAATGCGTAGTCGAAGCTGGAACAAATCAATCCACAGTCGCGGATGTTTAGAAGGCTTGTCACGCACCACGAAACGTGCCGAGGTTGTTATAACAAACTTTTTGCTGACCACATGATCAGCACATAATTCCACATGGTTACCCAATGAGCTAGCTAAGCACCTGTAGCAAAAGCAGGGCACGTTCTTGTTAAACGTTGTTAATATTGTCACAGGTAATGGGTATGAGCCATCAACTGTAAGTGGAATCCCTGAGAAGTGAAGAAAGAAGAGGGCTTTTGCGTCCTGGTCTGAGGGCAAGTAAGACGTCGTTTCGTCGCTGTCTGTCATTACGTTCGCGGCACTGGTGGAGGTGCTGGGTAAATGCGCCTCGGCTGCAGATTTTCAGCCGACACACCGAGCTACTTGGAGACAGCTACAGCTCCCACGGCAAGAAGCAGTCGCTGCCTGCGAGGACTATCTCCCGAGTACGGTCCCCTCTCTCAAGAAGACATGGCAACTTCAACTAACAACCAGGCGAGTCAAACCAACGACGCCTATTCTTTTCTCCCGCATGTTTTTCAAGCGCCGCAAACACCACGCTCATTTCATGGAGACATTTACGAAGCTGTTGACGACTGGCTTGACCACTTCAATCGAGTTGCCAACATCAACGAATGGGATGAAGCTCGCAAGCTGCGGAGAGTTTACTTTGCATTAGAAGACTCTGCCAAAACGTGGTACGAAAACCACGAGGGTTCCTTTGCGACGTGGCATGAGTTCAGCCGACAGTTTCGTGATGCGTACCGCAGCACTGAAAGGAAGGAGAGAGCAGAGCAGGCTATCTCGTCTCGTAACCAACGACCCAACGAGAGAGTTTCGATGTTTGTCGAGGACATGCTGCGACTCTTCAAGCGTGCTGACCCTGCAATGTCCGAGGAAAAGAAGGTGCGGCATTTAATGCGTGGGGTAAAAGAGCAACTCTTCGCCGGACTCGTGCGCAATCCACCGACGAGTGTGGCAGAATTCATAAATGAGGCAACCACAATGGAGCGTACTCTCCAGTATAGGTCGGCACAGTATGAACGCCACGACGTGACCCCTGCTGCATGCTTTATCGGGGCTGACAGCGAGAGGCATGCCCTCGCTGAGTTCATAAGAAGCGTCGTGCGGGACGAGCTGCGCCAACTCCAAGCAGCGGGACCCCAACCACCCGTAAATGCTCTCACAGACATAATCCGAAATGAGATCCGACAGTTGGTCACCCCACTCGTGCCAACAAGGCCTGAGGCCCCTGTACTGACTTATGCAGCGGCTCTGCGATCTCCTGCACCACATGGCCCTGATCCCACCATGGGGAGAATGGATCAGGCTAGCCATCGATTCCAGGGCACCTCTTCGACTCCGCCACCCACCTCAAGGTTTCCAAGTGCACCGACTTATCGTCCGTCTGGATCGCGGCAGAACGCCACAAAGGCCAGCGTGTGGCGTACGTCCGATAACCGTCCCCTCTGCTACCACTGTGGCGAAGCGGGTCACGTCTACCGTAACTGCCAGTACCGCCAACTTGGTCTCCGTGGCTTTCACCCTGATGCTCGGTGCCCGCGTTACGGTGAGCGTCCCCGCGACATCGAAGCGTACCTTACGGGCCAGCAAGCTCCTCGCCTTGGTCAACGCCCCATTTCAAGATCACCATCACCTCGCCGCCCCACGTCACCTAGCATTCCCTCGTCATCTTTTGCTCCTTTCAGAGGCCGGTCACCGAGTCCCCACAGGGGAAACTAGAAACCGCGGCTCCTGGGGGTGAAGCCGCGTCCCAACGAACTGTCAAAGAGCCTCCTTCGACGCAAAGACCCGACGAAGACCGTTCTGACTTTCCAGTCGTTTCCGAAAGTCATCAGACTGTTTCTGCCGACATCACCGTACACGTCGATAATCACGTCGTCACTGCCCTCGTCGACACCGGCGCCGATTATTCGGTTATGAGCAGCACCCTAGCATCCCAACTGAGGAAGGTAACTACCCCTTGGCAAGGACCGCCGTTGCGCACGGCAGGGGGCCACCTCGTCACGCCGACTGGAATGTGCACAGCCCGTGTTCGAGTCCGTGCTTCGACGTTCACAGGGTCTTTCCTCGTATTACCTGTGTGCTCCCGTCCACTCATTTTGGGGCTGGACTTTCTTCGCGAACACGGCGCAATTATTGACCTAAGAGACTTGCAGGTGTCGTTCGAGGACCCGTTTCATCCTGAACCGGAAAACGCCCGCTCATCGAAGGCTGCCCTACGTGTATCTTCCGAATCTGTTACTCTGCCTCCCCGCAGCAGCCTTTTTATCAACGTTGAATGCGACCAAGACGTCCCCGATGCTGTAATTGCAGAAGGAAATTTGTCCCTACTTTTTGCACAACAAATCTGCGTTGCCCGAGGTATTGTTCAGCCCACTAGAAAGCAGGCTTGCCTATTCGTCACGAATTTCAGCGAGGAGTATCGCCATCTTACCAAACACACTGCGATCGCATACCTTGAGGATATTGCCAACGTCCCTGGTCCCTCAACATTATCTGCTCTTTCGTCGTGCGACGATTCCGCCATGACATTGCAAGCACTCTCGACGTGAACCAGAGTCTACCGTCTGCACAACGGGAACGTCTTTTGAAGCTACTCGGCTCATTTCGGGACTGCTTCGCTACGACTTCGAAAGTTAGCCAAACGCCGCTTGCCAAGCACCGTATCATCACCGAGCCTACCGAGAGACCCATTCGACAGCATGCCTACAGGGTCTCACAAAAAGAACAAGACATTATACGCCAACAGGTCCAGCAGATGCTCAAGGACGATGTCATCCAGCCGTCGACCAGTCCTTGGGCGTCCCCTGTTGTGTTAGTAAAGATAAAAGATGGTACTCTGCGATTTTGCGTCGACTACCGAAAGTTGAATAAGATCACGAAGAAAGACGTGTATCCTTCACCACGAATAGACGACTCGCTGGACCGCATTCGCAATGCTCGTTACTTTTCTTCCATGGATCTACGCAGCGGCTATTGGCAAATATCTGTTGATGAGCGCGACCGCGAAAAGACCGCCTTCATTACTCCTGACGGACTCTACGAGTTTAAGGTCCTTCCCTTCGGCTTATGCTCGGCACCAGCTACTTTTCAAAGAATGATGGACACGGTTCTTTCTGGGCTAAAATGGCAATCGTGTCTTGTCTACCTTGACGATGTGTTCGTCTTCTCGGACACGTTTGAGCAGCACGTCCAGCGCTTGCAGGCAGTTCTTCAGGCGATTCGAACAGCTGGACTTTCTCTCAAACCTGAGAAATGCCACTTTGCATTCGAGGAACTAAAATTTCTTGGTCACGTCGTCAGCCACGCCGGTATACACCCAGACCCTGAGAAAACGAAAGCTGTTGCCGCATTTCCTGTCCCAACGAACAAGCGTGACCTCCGCCGATTTCTGGGACTCTGCGCATATTACAGACGCTTCGTCAAAGGCTTTTCTAAAATCGCTGAACCGCTAAATGAACTTACGAAAGACGGCGTACCGTTTGTTTGGGGTCATGATCAGCATCACGCCTTTGACGCGCTACGAAACCATCTCCAAGCCCCACCTGTACTCGGTCACTTTGACGATAACGCTGCCACAAAGCTACACACGGATACCAGCAACGTCGGACTTGGAGCTGTACTGGTTCAATGGCAAAATGGCGTAGAGCGCGTGATTGCCTATGCAAGTCGAACACTATCATCTGCAGAGAAAAACTACTCTGCAACAAAAAAAGAATGCTTAGCTGTTGATTGTGCTATAACAAAGTTTCGCCCTTATTTATACGGTCGACCATTCAGGGTAGTTAGCGACCACCACTCTTTATGCTGGCTCGCCAACATCAAAGACCCTTCTGGTCGTCTAGCACGCTGGAGCCTTCGGCTGCAAGAATTTGACGTTACAGTCATTCACAAGTCAGGACGCAAACACACTGATGCTGACTGTCTGTCGCGTGCACCGACGATGGTTGTGCATAAGAGCAGTGACAGCTTTCCGTGGGAATTGTTCATAACCCACGTGTTCGAGCGTAGAAGCACCTCAGCGTACGTAATCAGCTACCACAGCAACTTCGTAAGCAACGATCAGGCACGAAAATGTGCAGCTGTTTTCTATGTACTGAATAGTCCGTGTACAGTGCGTTGACCACCGCCATTCCTTAAGCCAGCTCCCATATAGACTTCCAGTCTGAACAGGTGTGGGACCTTAAACAATAAGAAGCAGTGCCTCCCCCCCCCGCACACACACACACACAAACGAAATTCGAGGGTGCACGGGCTGATACACACGCATACTTATTCACAGGCGCACACACATACACGTATACACACATACGGCCACACACACACGCGACCATAAACGCACGCATGCATGGGCGTACACATGTGCACAGGCACGCTTAACACAAGCACGGACTCGCACATACACGCGCACGCACACATGCACGGGTGTACACACAATCGCGCTTACACTCACACACACCCATACTCGGGCGAACATTATTTGTGTGTATATAATGTATAGCAAACATGCAGCTTATAACCAACGCTAAGGAAAGCTTTCGTAACATGGATTGCAGTTAATTGTCATTATAGATGAAACGCGACTTGCTTCTGCTGACATTATGCTGTATTCGGAGAGCACCTTCACACATTCTAAGTCAATTAGGCCGTCATTTAACGCAAGGTCCACATATTCGTGCAGTAGCTGCGCTGCTCGGCCGCCAATCCGAAGGTCGCGGGTTCGATGCCGGCCGTGGCAGTCGAATTAAGGCGGAGGCGAAAAGATAGAAGCCTTTGCACTGTGCGATATGAGCGCTCATTAAAGAACACCAAATGGTGAAAATCTCTGCAGCTTTCCACTACGACGACCCTCATAATCATATCGAGGTTTTTAAAACGTAAAATCCCAAATATTATAATTATGTGTTCTTGTGCTGCATATTCCATCTGATGAATCAGCACCTACACCCTTCTCAGGCACAAAAGCACCTTAGAGCCTATTTTAGGGTGCTATTGAGGCAAGCACCCAAACAGATGGGTGCTTTTTTTTCGATCGACCATTTATGGGTGTTAAAGGGTGTTGCAAAGGGTGCTTTCTCGTAAAAGCACCCTTTTTACACCCTTTTGGGTGCAAACATTTTTACAGCATGGGAAACTTAAACAGCTCTTTCAAACGCATAAATTGGTCGAACGTGGAAGAAAAGAGAAGGCGCCAACTAGGAAACAAGTAATTTGTGATTTTTGGAATTAACAGTGCCAGCTTTCACTGATGAAAGGTATACGCACATGTGCACTCAGGCTTGAAGATGACGTGAAATAGCCCTTTAAAGTCTTTTAAAACAAGTTGCGCAGGTCAAGAGCATCAAAAAACGACAGAAATGTAAAGCTGCTGTTAGGAAGGTAATATCCCACAATTCACAAAATTTAAGACTTTCCAAGTGTTACTTCTATAGTGAGGCTTCTCCATCGGCTACAAAGATCTTCACGGTTAAGTTTCGCCACTGATTCAATACAAGTGGCTGCTATTGCACATATTTGAGTTTCAGTCAATCACTTACATGGTGCAGCTGGTTGCACACTGGGAACAGCCATTCTTGTAAGCCTTGTGTGCCCAGGGTCCATGAAACTTTGAGCAGTAAAATGGTCGCTACAAACCCTGTACGTTGCGTACAGTAGGCTGGCCGGCTTACTAAGGAGATCATCGCGTCCAGCATACTGCATCCATGCTTTCATCCTGCATTGGCAATGAACTTTCAGCTGAAAGGGGAAGTGCTTGAATAGTGATTTTTTATTGTTACCCTCACTGAGCAAGTACGAACAGTAAGCCTAAAGACATGCAAACCATACAAAAGCTTTAACACACCTGCCATCCCGTGGTATGCGGAAGAAACTCGTCCCAGGCTTCTTGTGGGTTCTGCCATTGTTGAAGCACCACGATACACAGCAGTAGCTGCCGTAGCTTGGACCGCCGGACGGCATGGCGTCAGCGCGGTCTGAAAATGTTAGTAAGTGGATGCTTCGCTGTCAAATTACGAAAAAAATATGTGCACGTCATAGGTGTACCAACAAACCCCTTTGAATGATTAGCTAATCGATGCACAATACAAAATCAGTGATACATCTCTAACCCATAAAACTCTGACTTGCAAAGATATACGTCAAGACCACGTACAAAGATCTTCAGAAGTTTTCAGGCCGCTATCCCTTGTAATGCAATGGTATCGCGGCCTGGGAACTTTAGAACACCTTCGTACGTACGCAGTATCAGCAGTACCTTGGGAAGAAAAATCGTAGTTGAAATTTATGCGGTAAAATTATATTGGAAACGTCAAAAAAATTTGTGAGCAGCTTGCACTAGTGGCACAAGGGTAGCGAAAAAACGAAGATGATGGCCACTTGGCTAGTCCAGATTTGCCTCCGGCACACCAAGAATTATTCGTGTTCCGAGCCTTCGGGAAACGCGTCGTGAAGCATGCGAGGCCCAGCGAATGCTTCTGAATATTTTGCACCGAGCCTATGACCTAGCTGCCCAGCTATGCTCAGCGCACATACGGTCGCGTCCGTGGCAGACGCAGCACGCGTCGCCTCGGCTTGACGCCGTGCCGCCTTTGCTATACTGCATACGTTGCACAACGTTCCCGTCTAGCCGCCGCATAGAGCCACAAACTTTCTTTTTAGCGAACCTCCCAGTCCTTACAAGCTTCAGAAAAAGGTTACAAGTGCGTGAATGAGACGCCACGTAAGAAACAAACTCACACACTCGAAGCGCAACGTGTGTGTGTGCATCTTTCTATGTTTGTTGCATGGTGTCTTATTCGCGCAAGTGTAACCGTTTTCTGAAAAAATGACCCAACAAGGCCAACAACATGTCATTCAACAAGCTTCGCTTGAAAACGTGCCTCACCTGTTATCTCACGCACGAAAACGCCGACGCAGCCGACGTTGACGAAAGCGACGAAAGCTTCTCGCTGTCAGTCATGCATGGGCTTGTCGCTGGGTAGATGGTGTTTATGACAGTACGGCTGAAGAAAAATAATCGCGTAAGGTGTGTTGAATAAATTGTTTTTATGTGTAAAGAACATACCAAATTTGGGCGTATAATTATTATTTTGTAAAAACAATTCTGTTGCATTGATTATAACTGTTATTTTTTGCGCTTGCGCCCTCTGACGTTTGGTGAGAGCACTAGTTCGTTACGTAGTCGTGACGCACTTCCTGAGGCCAGGTTTCGCAGAGTGTCCGCTCTTGTCTTCTTCTTTCTCTATGGCCATAGCGCTGTGGCGCGCACACTGCACCCGTGAACGCGCTTGGAGGCGGCGGAGCAACAGTGGTCTAGCAGCGCCACCCCGAACTTGCGCCGGCAGGCAGCAAAACCCCCAATGCGAAGGCCGTAAGGGGAGCGCCGGGGAAGGAGTCGAGTCCAGCCGTGATTTAGGTATATTGGGCACTTCATGATGTGCTCGTGGCCATTTTGTTAGCTGCACATATAGCAAATTTGATGTTACGTGCCGTAAATGGATGACGAAATATATGAGTGGTGCAAACATGATAATACTGACACACGTGTCATGTAAAAACATGACAACATACCACGCTCATAGCTTTGCTCGCAGCCGTTTCGTTAGCTCCACATATACTAAATTTAGTATCACGTGACGTGAATAGATGAAGAATGTTAACGACTCATCCAAACCTGATAATCATGACACGGAAGTCATGTACAGCATCATTTACCACCAGTTGGGCTGATTTTACACTCGCATATGAACCTTTCTTATTCGTGTTCTTCATATCATTGATTCCCACTGTACGTGGGATCTGCCAGCTTTTTTTAAGGTAATCTGACGAATTAATGCGATAACGTTAAATAGCTCGTGTCGCAGAAAAGCTACCACTGGCATTGGCCCGTTGATCGTGATCGAATAATTGTCTGAGCGTCTGTGACCGAAAGATCAAGTTGCCGAGATAGCCGCGGGAGGCCATTACTTTTCAATGCGTGCGCACGCGATTACACTGAGAAGTCGCACATTCTAAGAAAATAAAAGGTGCTCAAGGTCACGAGGCGCAGTAGTTTCTTTGCCCTGCCACCCATCCCTTTTTAGCTTCCAGCGCTTTCGTCGGGACGGGAGAAGAGATAATGCAATAGGATAATGAACGGGAGCACCATGTACTAATATCATGTCGTACAGCAGAAAGTCCGCAACGTCCGTAGCGCAACTGGTCGGAGCGCTCGTATGATTACGTACAGCGTCGCGTAGTCTGTGGCAAACGCAATCCAATTATTTCCGGCTGTGGAGAGTGGAAAAGGGCCCAACAGGTCCAGACCAACTCGAAAGAGTTGTTATGTATCTATAATAATAACCGTCACACTCGAGTTATAGCGTAAGTCTCGATCTTATGTGCAGCAATAAGTTAGAATTCAGACGCCAGTGTGGTCAACCTCTCTGATAAGCACACAGTATGCACTCGATTCACATTAGACGAGTACCACCAAGGACTTGGCGTAGGGTGCCGCAAGAACACCTGCTCTCTGACGGCAGCACGTAGATACGGGTGCCCATAAAGTGCCTTAGATACACAGATTTTGATTAGTATACTTTCCAGCCCACATATACATTCACATATAGAGCTTCAAATTTAGCAGCAAGCCAAGCACTGCTTTCAGGTCGGATATTATTGCTAAAATGAAGAACCCATCAACAAGCCGAATCATACGCAACATAAACCAAGAAAAAGAGAAACAATCGCTCATCATACTTATTGTACATGATCGCTCGTTATATGCCTGTTTTTTTTAATATAATGGCATTGCAAAAAATCAGATTAAGCCAGAAAGCTAGAGGTGAATGTCTAAATTCTTTATCATACCGACAAAGGTCGGTAATGTCTGACAACCTTGTAGCAAGATCGTAGTACAAATGGAAAATATAAAACGGTACTGAATGCCAAATGTTTTAGGACTGTGTACTTCGATTCAGGAGCACGTTAAAGATCCCCAGGTAATCGAAATTTTCGAGTCCTCCTACGATGTCTCTCAAAGTCAATACTTGGTTTCGGTACGTTCAACCACAAACACTACTATTACAATATAATGATAGCGAAACCCACAATCTACAAGGACGAGACTCACGTATGAGTCACTACTGCATAACATAACAAGAATAAACATTTCATGTGGTGTCATGTTATGAATACCAGGGTATATCATTGGCTGATCATACCCACTTCGGACTAGTTCACCACGTCAGCACCAGATTTGGCGTAATTGCGATTGTGAAAACCAAGTTACCATCAATATTATAAGCCAATCTTAGTCATCAATAGAGAGATATTTATCACCAGGATCATGACTAACTGGTGAACAGACGTAAGAATTGTCTCGAATAAGCAAATGAGACAACATATGGGAGGGCAAATTGCACTCGACTGGCATGCAGTAACCAGATATTCGTTGAGTCATACAGTGGCACATTGGTATTGCTAGTGACAACGCTATGTGACGGGACAAGTGACAGGAATACTAAGCAGACTCATATGTTTATGCCAATAAATGTATCTCATTACAAGTCAGCATAGACAGTTTGTTGCCGATGTGAAACGGGCCTTCTGGTGAGACAGCTAACATGTCCACAGTTAAAGGGGTAGGAGCCTCGTCAAGCTGCTAATATAGCAGCTTTTTGCTCCTATCCTTGCGTTTTCTTTTTCGCAACTCTGTGAAGAAAATGCTCAATAAAACTGAAACTGAAACTGAAACTAAAAGATAATGTTTGACGCCTTGACAGAGCGGAAGGATGCCGGGCCCCAATCGAGGTGTTCCACCAATATTAGTGCAGCGTGGCCCTGATTACAAAGAGAAACGCCGTGGTGGTCTAGTGGCTAAGGTACTCGGCTGCTGACCCGCAGATCGGGGGATCGAATCCCGGCTGCGGCGCCTGCATTTTCGACGGAGGTGAACATGCTTTAGTCTTGTGTGCTCAAATTTGGATGAACGATAAAGCACTCCAGGTGGTTGAAATTTCTGGTGCCATTCACTACGGCGTCCCTCATAATCATATGGTGTTTTTGGGACGTTAAACCCCACATATCAATCAACTTGTGATTACAAAGATGGGCATGGTAAACTACATTTATAAAGTTGAACAAATGTTTTTATATTTACACATATTTATATTCGTGTATACCTACTTCAACGGTTCAGATGAGCGATAAAAATACTTCTTTTTACAACGCTGTGTTCGCTTTAAGAGGTGCGCAATGTTGAGGTAGGCTATGAAAGCTTTACCAGAGTAGACCATGTACTTCTTCGCATAAGTTAGCATCCCTGGACACGCTTTCAACTAAAGATATCAACTGACAATATCGCGAGTTTTGGTCAGAACATCCTAACTTGCATTGGTTTTGGAGTGCTGCTGTATTTCATGCGAGTTTTGTTTCGTTTACAGGAAACCTTTGCACCGTTCGACATTACGCTTTTCTCAGTCCTTTTGAAACGTCTAAACTTCATGAGTCAAGCAAGGGTTCCTCAAGCTGCAATGAAATCCTACATACCCCAAGTGTCCAAATACATTCGCTAGCGCGCAACAGGCTGCTAAAATTTCTTGTTGCTATGTGTATATTTCAATATAGAATGTTCCTTGCAGAAGAAGAATGTATCCTACTCTAAGCGTGATTATTTGCGACAATGTTTGCATTGAACTAACGTATGACTTTCTCAACAGTGACAACATAAACCTCATAACTAGTTGCATATATCGATCACCTGCTTCATCAAAATAAGATTTCTGCTCCGCCTGTTTTAATGTCGTGGGAATATTAGCGGATGAAAAAAAATGTAATAATTATAAGCGACATCAATATAAACCTCCTTGCACGTGTACTTCTAGCGATCTGCATTATGCTAACTGTTACAACAGCTCTGATTACGAATACTTGAATGAAATACTAACCTGGCCTCCCAAAGTCAGCATACGTATTTTGATTTATCACGCTCTATCAAATTTGGCATTTTCATCATTGTCAGGTGTTCTAATGACTGACAACCCCAACCACTATCCCATATTTCTAAACTTTCACTAGACCCCGGCCACCCAAAAAAATGACGTACACCAAGTACGCCGTGCATAAACCATTATTAGTTGAAGACGTGTCTAATGGTGATTCTAAGTTTTGTACGCATGATGCTGAGAAGGCACATCCACTATTCATTTATATCCTCAAATGCTGTTTATATCGTCTTTCACTTATTGTCAAATGCAAAAAAGAAAATTCGTAACCTTGTTATCCATGAATAACGGATATACTACTGGCATTGTTGCGAAAAAAAAACAATCTTTGCAAAAAAAAAACAATCGTCAACCATCATTCAACAAGAATCGGTCTTCTTGGCTAAAAAAATTCTTTAATAATATTTCTACAAACTTCACACGAGCAAAAAAGACCTGGTAAGAAAACAAAATTTCTGACTGTGGTAATGGCATCAAAAAGACATCGAAATTCGTTTATTCATTTTTGTAAAGGACAAGTAATTGTGAAGCAATATCCAAAATCATTCTTGACGGAATAATGCCTAAAAACGCCGAAGAAATTGCTAATGCGTTCATGGACGTTTTCTTCAGCAAAGAACAACATTACGCTTCACGATAGCCCTATATGAAACCACGTCCCCCAATCTTTCTTATTTTCAACCACTGCTCAAGAACTTTTAGGTGCTATAAGCAACACGAAGATAACCGGTGCTGGCATCGATAAATTGCACCCCTACCACGGAAAGTTAGTCGCACCTTTCTCGATAGCTTTGAGGTAATAATGAACTTCTTGTTCAAATCTGGCAGTTTCTTGAGCTCAAACAAGGCAGGATCACACCAGCTTTCAGAAAGGGTGACTGCTCTTCAATCTCCGACTACCGCCGTAGCTGTGTATTACCATTTTTCAGGGAAGTAATTCAAAAACCTATTGAAAAACTTTTCACCTTACAAAACTTAGTAATGTCTCGCCATTTCAGTACGGCTTCCGCACAGGGTTTTTGGCTGAACTCGCTCCTAATGCACGAAAACATCAACTAAAATTTGCGAATATTAGGGGCGTACGCTGCTTCATCATTTATAGACCTAAGAAAGACTCTTGAGAAATTAGGTCATAACATGTTGTTTCAAAACTTGAATCATTAGGAATAACTGGACCAGCCTTACTTTTGCTGCGAAACTACATAAATACCCGAAGGCAGGTAATGTCATTTCTGGTCCTAATTCGAAAACCATGTATATCAATATTGGAGTACCCCATGATTTCATAATAGGCCCTCTCTTGCAGAAACTTGCTCAAGGAACAGAACACAAGAGCGTTGAAGCTTAGTAATAACTGGCCACACATCACTACGACGCACCACTTCATGCACACAGCCACGCACACAACCCAGTTCATGAATGAACAGTTGACGCAATTTACAAGGCCCCTTGGCCGGAAGATCAGGTTGCACGTCGACTTGGGCACAAGTCATGGAAGCACCGACAATGTTTATGAACGATGCACGTATAGCATCATGACCCAGGAGGATCTTGTCATTCGCAATGACGTAGAAAGTGACAGATGCAGTACGACTGCAATACCTGACTGGTGCTCTTTGGGTTAGGCAAACCTTTATTCTGAAAGTCCAAAGGCGCACGCCCTACCACACGGCGGACCGCTCCCACGGCGGCAAAGTAAGGCTTAGACCTACCACCGCACCGTTGGCCTTCTGTACAGCCCAAAGTTGTGATGTGATGGCCGTACTCCGCAGAGCAGATTACCCCTTGCTGGACTATGTTGTATCGGTTCCGTGTACCAAAGGGCACGCCCTGAGTATGTAGTGTAAGGGAGCTAAACCGCCACATTTTGTACAAGATTTAGTAAAATAAACCTCAGGAGAAAGCTTGTACAGAAAGGCAGGGTTGGTGTAGGTTTCCGTTTTAAGCACCCGCAATATCCGCGCCTGTGTGGAACTTTCTGTGGAGAGGTGAAAATTTGCACCCATCCATAGCAAAATGCTAGACAATTTCTTTGTATGTGAATGGCTGATACCTGTTTATCAAATCTCCAGGTTGGCCCAAAGGCCCTCCATGGCCGAGGACAGCTAATTCTCGCACCCAAGAGTGGGTACACTCATTGAGCCAACTCCCTCCGTCCATGTATCCCTTATCAGCCAGGAACCATGTAAGGGTAGGATTGTAAGCGACCTCTCACCGAGAATGTTTTTGGCTTCTTCGCACACAGCTCTGACACTTAAAGCACGAATGGCAGTTCTGTAATCACTAAATATACTTACATGACGGTGATCTCAGAGAGCCAAGGCAATGGCAACCTGCTGGGCTGCATTAGCAGTTTTGGCGCAAACCTACGCCGTATCAATGGTAAACCCTTTGTGGTTGATTGCCACGAACGTAAATTGGTTTCTATGATCATCATTGGGTGTGTAACCGGCGCTGCTACGGCTGCGTCGTTCACGAATGTTTTGCTTATAGTGCAGGTGTTTACAGGTCCAGCATATTGAGGCTCCTGGTATCGTCACTCGGAAGATAATACACCACTGGACGCCACTGCGCATCGCTAATCTACACATCTGAATGCCACGCTGCATCACGCAACGTGGATAGCAAAAGCTTCAAATGACAGCCTTTACGACTCTGGTCGAGAGTCTTGCGCAGTAACGAATTTAGGACAGTGCCCGCTGCCAGACCAACAAATATGGGGCATCACAGCGGGTTACAACAGTCTACATAAGGAGCCCAGCATCAGTCTCCCTTTGGGGCAGGGAACTGGCGCTTCTATGGCTGCGCCTTTCACGAACGTCTTGCTTAAGGTGCAGGTTAATTGCATTGATAAGGCTTCTTCCATTTGCATTCTTGTTACAATGCCTGTTCCACCCCATGTTCTTTTTATACGTACATGTGACAGTAAGAGCGCAAGATAAGTTTTGTACCGTAAAAGACCATGTTTCGCTTTTTTGGTTTGTCGGGCGTTCTATATTTTACTGCTTTTTTATTATGCGGTGGCGTCGAGAGTAATACGGGCTCATCTTATGCAATATTTAGGGAATTGCTAAGAGGACAAAAGGAGAATAAAAATTGGCAGATCCCACGCACAGTGGGGATCGGTGATATGCGAAGCACGATGTTGAAATGTCACTTTAAAATCAGCACAACGTTACGAGGTGGAGGAAAATGATGCTGTACATGACTTCTGTGTCATGATTATCATGTTTGGATGTTTCGTTTACCTTCGTAATCTATTAACGTCACGTGACACCAAAGTTAGTATATGTGGAGCAAGCGAAACGGCTGCGAGCACGCTATGAGCGTGGTATGTTGTCATGTTTTTACATGACACGCGTGTCAGTATTATTATGTTTGCACCAGTCATACAGTTCGTCATCTATTGACGTCATGTAACACTAAATTTGGTATATGTGGAGCTAACACAACGGAAGCGAGCGCATCATGAAGGGCATAATATACTTCAATGTAGCGTTGACTCGCGCGCATGCTGTGCCCAGTGACGCTACGTTAGCAAAACGCGAGCGGGCTATAACCTGACGTCAGGCGCGATCAGCGTCCGTCGGCGCGGCCCGACGGCAACTGGCGCGAAAAACGACCAGCTGCATTTCGTGCCGTTGCGTTAAGGCCGTTTCACATGACACAAAATGTTGCGATTTTCAGGCTGCGAATTCGCTCGCAGCGAAAAAAAAAGGGGAGTTCACTCCCGCCGCAGCGGTCCACGGCAAGCTTCCAACATGTTGGAAAGTTTTCGCTCTGATCGCAGTGGCAGGAGCGATTTTTGGTTGGGACCCGTCGTATATAGGAACATAGGTCAGAAATAAAATGTGGTGCTCACTAAGGCTGACCCAAGAAATACACGTGGAGCTTAGGGCTCACCACCTCAGCCTCGCAAATATTTTCCTCACTCGGATTCAAGCTCATTAAAATTTTCTTTAGCCACACTCACTCTAACTCAAACTCATGTAATATTACTCAGCTGTGCTCACTTAAACTCACGACTCGATCATAGTCCAAGTGAGCCTGGCCCCATTAACGTCCAACGTGCCAAGCTCGAATCAGCCAAACGCTGATACAATGGCTGTGATGGGTAATTTTTGAGCTTGTAGCGCAATTTGTCAACTTAAAGGAAAGCAATTTTCAGGTGAACTTGAACATTTATCGAGAAATTCTGGCCTCGTACTGCGCAGCAATATTTGGCTCACGTGTTCTCAGGAGTCCTGACTACCGATTGGCCGGGATTTTCCGACCATATTCAATAAGTGGTGCAGTGCCCTTTAAACTTTGCAGAGGTTTTGCGGCAGTGCGAATTCCCTTGGTTAGGTGCTTTCACGGCATAGCACTCCATGCTGCAGTCAAATCACCTTTACAGAACGTTGTGCAGATCAATGTTAACTATTTCTTCATTGCAAATACTTCAATATTTTCAATAATTTAAAATCGAGTCGAAGCGAGTTTGAATACAGTACTGTTCCTTCAAATATTCGAAGCATTCGAATATTTGCACAAGCCTGCTTGTTTTAGTTAATATATTTGTCTATTTTGCTCTCTCTACGCAATTGGTTTCTCCCCTTCTCTTTGTCTCTTTCTCCTCTTTCTAATGGTTCTCCCATCTTCTTTTTTACTCTCTCCTTTGCATCCTCCCTTGCCTTTCCCACCCCCTATACTATTTACTATTTAGGGCTATGATTTCTTCTGTCACCGTGCGTAAATAGCTGAAGAGTTATTATGCTCAGCTTTCAATTGTACGTTCGCTGGTTTGAATATTGCCTCGGGTAAGCAAAAAAAAAGACCAAGAAGTATGCTTGTTTTCTTTCCTTCTGCTGATAAGAAGTGGTTCATTGCAGATGGGACCCGTCTTTTAAAGCTGCACAGGTTTGGAGGTGCCAGATAGCTTGCCAGTATCCATTCAGATGTTATGAGTCGCAGTGCAAGGACCAAGTCTGCAATAGACGCTCATTGGCGCACCAGCCAAATGTGGTACGCGTCCAGCAGAAACGCAAGAGGTGTCTGGGTGTGCTGCAGGAAACACGCATCAGCATTGCTGGGACAGACAGTTCGTGTTTGAGGAGAGTCGCATGCACGGACCGAGGATATGGAAAGCGCGTCGCGTGTGCGCTCAGGGCTCTCTCTGTGGCCTTTGTTACGATCAGTCCTGTCTCCTGTAAAAGCGCATCTCGACGCCTTGTGTTTTTTACGCCTGTAAATATGTAAATAAATCGTGTGTTTCTGTCGTCAAGAAGCCTCTCAAAGGTGTCTCCTTCCCCGGCACCTGGCTGAAAGCCTGTGCCCCTAACCTCGGTCACATCAAGGTGTGCTTATCAAAAGTATAACTGCTGTATGTATTGTGTGCTCACAATTGACATGAAGGCATGGTTAAACTTGTTCCTGGTTTATCAACAGCCTTCTTGCAATATGTGCCTCTTTCCAATATATGAAGACCAGGTTTTCTTTTTTTTTCAAGTCCTAATTCGTTCGAAATAAAACTACAGCGAATTCAAGACGCTCATGTTTGGAAGATTTAAGTAAACTTTCCAGCTGCCCTTTGCATAGTTGCCACTGCAATTAAGGCATCTGTTTTGGCCCTGTAGCAGCTTTTTTTATGCCCCCCCCCCCCCACACACATTGAAGACAGCCAAGTCAATTCTCTATGCCACTCACTGTCTGTAGATTGTTGTCTACACAACCTGCTTCAATATTTTTATACTGTTTTCACACTTTGCGGTCACCAGGGTTGCCACCTTTTCTCAAACAAAAAACAGGCCCTTCAACGAGGGAAAGAGGGAGGGCCGAGGATACCTGGAGATTAATGTCCAACAATAGACACCATGTCAGGTGTTTGGCATACAGTGTCTTTTGAAAATAATATTGCTTTCCTTGAGTCAAATAAACCTGATATAAACGCAAAAAATGGCTCACAGAGCTAACCTACTTGTCTAATTGCTGGCATAAAAATATCCATGGTTAGAATAATGCTTTGTTTCCATCACTTAAAAAAGAAAAATGGGGTGACCCTTAAGGTTCACTTTCAAGAATTGAACACGATAACGATACCCTGGCCCTAGTGCGTACTTCAAACACTTGGTGCATGAAATCTTTCCGAACTTGGTTTGCACTCACTATCTGGTCTGAAGGAAATATGTGTAGCAAAATGTGTGCGTTTTGTTATGGCTGGCCACCTTTTAACTATGAAGTCCTTAAGATAATCACATGTTCTGATGCCTGATTACAATGCACACTTGTATCAAGAAATATTACTGTGATATTACATATTGAATTGTGAAGGCAGTATACAGGACACATGTGTTCGCAAAGCCTAACGTTATTTTCAGTGCATTTTCAAGCAGATGAAGTTGTTTTCCTTAATTTCCAAGCAGTTATGTGGCTGTGCGGTAGATGGCCTGCTTGCCATGCAAACGGCCTGGGCTTGATCCTCCCGCAAACTGGGAAATTTTTTATTACTTATTATATTTGGATCTCTCTTGATTTTTCCGGTTGCTCACAAGGTTTATCACTCACAATCAACGATGCCCACGAGATTTTTAAAACTATCGCGTCAAAACTGGCATAAAGGGTAACAATGTATGACTGATTGAATAAGCTTTTACAGCTTATGCTAAATCACATTGGTGTGATGTTGAAATCCCTAGATCTATTGTTAGACTACCAAATGTTATGGCTTTCACTTTTATGTCTATTTAGGGGTACAGCAATTAACTGGCCAGGAAGTGTAAATAGATCTTTCTTTATTTGGAAACATGCAGAAGTATGATAAAGTCAAGTTCCCTTTCCCTTGAGGAATTTGAGTTGTATATGTATTTTGAAATGGTGTCTGAAAATCACAGCAGCTGTGCCATTGCACCGCTTGGTGGCAAAAGCTTAGTATCGAGTTCTGGAGAATTTCTGCACGTTGCCTGCTGCAGCTCAGACAATCGTTAATCTGGCTTAAAATTATATAGTATATATATTGCATTCTCACTTTCAATTTTGCTTAATATGCAGTTTAACTTACCCTTCGTGAGCTCATCAATATTATTCACATAATAACAGAAAATTGCAGAACTTCATGCCTAAAAATAGTGTGACACAATCTTCACTAAAATATGGCCATCAATTTATGAGAAAAAAGTGGGACGCATGTGGCTCATCGACCCATGAAGCATCTTTGAATAAGTGGAGCAACACGTGTCACGTCGTCTCATAAGGGCACTAAGCTGTAATTCTGCTGCCAAATTTCTTGCTCAAAAATGCCCAATGGAAGCAGTACAGAGGAACACTTCTAAAACTGTGGGAAAAAAATTGCAGTGAATCTTAATTTCAGATTTGCTACACAATTCTGCGCCTCTTCCTGTGGCATTGAGTCTAGCGGCTCTGTCCCAAGGTCTTCACATACACGTACCCTCTCAGCTTGTGTCTGTCTTGTCGGTAGGTATCGATAATATTGAAACTCTTCGAAAACAAGGAGAAAACAGCAGGCATAGATGAGTGCACGCATTCATATGAACATAAAGAAACAAGAGAATATTGCTTTTTATTCACATTAAACGAAGCTGTGTCTATGCATGTCTTGTCTTGTATCTGCAATGGATAAGAGCGAACATCTCAGTTAAGCCTGCATTTTCCCAAATAATTAAAATTGTGGTAATGAATCATGGCAAGCCACTTCGACGTGGTGTCAATGCACTGAACGCTGTAAGTGCGTTTACAAACGCTGCATCATATTCGTGAACTCTATTCAGGTGTGACATATTTGGTTTTCTCATATATCTTGCAAGATTTGATGATCTTGAATATTCGTGTTCTCTTTGGCTTCCTGCCTGTATGAAGCAGCAGTTTTGCCATATTTTTCCTTTGGCCCAAACTTTTAGCAACAGTGTCTTAGCCACAGCTTTTGGTCTCATGCGTCTCCTCATAATGATAAAAATATCAAAGAATGTGCTGTTTTGTGACATCCACCAAACATGAAAAAACAGTTATGCGTGTGTGCTATGTTGTTAGGCTATGCAAGGAACTGCTTCATTTTTTATTCGAGTGCACTTCCACAATGATTTTAGGCAGATATAATTTTTGCAATTTAGAAAGAAAATATATAGTTGCACGCTGAAATTCTCTAAAAAATCTGAACAGAAGAATACCGTAAATTTGAAACTTTAGCTACCTGGTATGCAACATGACACCGGCTGAAAAAAAATATTAACAGAATAAAAGATTTTAAGCTCAACGTATCACTGATACCATGCATTGTAAATGTGCAATATATAGTTTCTCAGTTTCCCTAATGTTTCTGGTACACCACAGCTTGAAGGCACTGTGCTGATGGCAACGTAAAGTGGCAGAGAAAGTTTTACTGAGAAAAACGTTGGATGCATTCATCCCATTAACCATCAAAATGTTAAGAAATTGATGCTCAGCAGTGGAGCTTCCTCCACAGCAACAAAAAACCTGCATTGAACCACAGTGCATGCACATACCATCTCTCCAGCACTTCGCTCATGCACTTTGTCATGGCAGAATTTGATACCAATGCAGCGAACAGCTGTAGGCCACTGTTTTCAACATGTGTTGCATATAAGACTCCATCAGCAACAACGTTTGGTGAAAACTGTTTCATTGCCTTTTTTGTGTTGCCAATGCGTGATTAGACACTCTGAATTACGAGCTTTCCAGTGACATAAAAGTAATGTACATTGAAAAAATTGGTTAGGCGTAGGAAATAATCAGGCCCTCGGAATTCACAGAACCGTTAAGAAAGGGTAAGTATTCATTGGTACAAGCACATTCCTTGAGCTGAGTAGCCAGCTGCGCTATACAACTTCTAAAGTTTTTTCGTTCAATGTGCCAGGGCGGATAATGTGTATCATACTGTTGCACAAGTTTTCCTTTTATTTTGGTGTACTTAACATTTTAAAACATTAGTAAACTTTTAGAACATATACAGTTTTGCAAATCATGACTGTTGAATCAAACACAACAAAATTAAATTTGGAGTGTTAAATCACTTAATATTTCTACAGATCGAATCACACATGTCTAAAACACCCAGCCGACCGCTCCAGTTGCTGTTTTCTGCAGAAATATGTTAATGCCGACGCCGTATGAATATCTAACATGGCATACGGCGTGCTAGGCCTTTGTGCGATAATTTAAGCGTGAACAGAAGCATGTAGCTAAGGTGACATAGAAGCCGTCGCTAACAAGAGCCATGCGCTCCGCTGCTCTGGACAAGTGTGATTCCACCGGTACAGCTGCAGTGTTCGCATTTTTTTTGGTGCAAGAAATTCTCCATGTTCACTTTACATCTGGTCCATGATATAAAAAGATGGAAATAAAAGAATAACAAATGATACCTTCTAGGTCTGAGTGAGAATAGAAGCCAAGCTGCTTGTGTGGCAAGCAGGCGTTCCACCACAAAGCCACGTGTCTGCTCAAAAATAACTTCATGCTTTACAAATACACACGCCTTGTATACACGCTTCACAATAAAACATGTAATATCGCAGTATTTCATGGTACAAATGTGCATTGCCACTGGCCATCAGAACGTGTGATTATCATAATGACTTCGTTGTTTAAAGCCAGCCACGAATAACTAAAGGCACAGATGCTACTGGAGTATTCTCTTAGGACCATGTACTGGGTGCATATCAAGTTTAAAAACATTTCATGCACATAGTTGCTCGTGGTTTAAAGCATACTACCCATTACCTGTATTGCGTGGTCTATCCTGTGTCCCATCTTGGCGCTCATCAAAGTAACTATGTGTACGTATCAACAAGCTCGTTTAGCCACCATTTAAAAATCCTTTACGTAGACTGCAACTATATGCGAAACCCTTACTAGCACAAGCCACTTTAAACATTAATTACGTAGTAATAATCTGCAGTATAAACTTTTCAGGTAATGTTGCCCTGCAAAAAGTATGCACTAGGTGGTTGGAGTATGCACTAGGGATAGGATATCACTGTTGTGTTCTACTCAAACCTTGAGGGTCCCCTAATTTTTTTTCATCAAACAATTGTAAGATTCATCGATAGTAATGTTCCACAAGCATGGTATTGTGAGTAATCACACTTTTGGCCTATACTGAAAGAGTGGAGGGGATGCTGTTAGGAGTGAATTTACAGGCTGTTAAGAGTGTATGGAGAAATTTGACAGATTGTTGTGAAAGTATGCAATCACTAGGGCATGTCAGTTCAGAATAAATACCTGAAAAAGATCACAGGCAGGGGTCCTGATAGATGTGGACTCTTGAAAGCATTTCATGCTAGGAAAGAAGTGATGTGTCATTGGCACATCTGTTGAAACTTGGAAGGTCAGAAAAGTATTTCAAGCGTAGGTATGTGACGTTTCTTGACAGTAAATGACTGTGACATTGCACACTTCCATACTGCACATGTGTCTGTTTCCTAACATACTTGCTAGCAAAGCCACAACAGGGTGTTTATCAATTTAATTTTTCAAATTTAATGATTTTTTCAGGTTTTTTACATAGATTAAAAGCAAACTCCATGACCATAATGTCTGCTTGGAAAAATGTGCGGTGGAAAGAACACTTTAGCGGCAAAAAAATAAAATATGAGGCACTCATATAAAACAAACGAACACATTTTGCACAGACACTCATAATGTTGTGAGTGTATGTGATAAATATGAAAAAAATATGTGTATCTGGTCAAAACAAAACTTGTGACCCAGGCACTGAGGAAGTTGGCTGTTTGGTTTTTGGAACAACCAGAACACAACCACACAAATAAAATCAACTGCAGCTGCAAGTTTGAAGGAACCTGCGATAGTCCAACAGTGCAGCCAATGCTGCTAGGAAACGTAAAGGTGGCGCTATCTCGCGGCATTCATATAAAACAAGGACGTGGCAGCCCAGCCAGTTGGCTTACTGGAGCACATTCTAGTTCATTATAATGGCTATAGCCGGCAGGCCATTTAGGATAGGATTAGATTACCTTGACCTAGAATGCTGTATTTACTAATGATTTGCATACTCGTCTCATTTGTACATGTCTAAAATATACTTTTTAGCAAAAAGGAGTACTTACGTATTTTATGCAACCTTGTCTTGACAACGACTAACAATGTCGCAACAACGAAACCGTACAGCAAAATTTACTTTATGCTTTCTTTCACTCTCTTTTCTTTTACACAATGCACACATGCTTGTTGGTGTTTTATTTCTCTGGGTTCTGACACGTGGAGCACTATGAAAGTACTCAGACGTCTGCAATAAAAGCTAGGGTAGCGTTCGAAGCGCTGATGTTTGATTATGGGGTGGAAAAAAGGAATCTGTCAGACCGCAACAGGTTCCCCGATTCCATAGGTAAATAAAAGATGCAGAATAGTGAGTTACGCAAATTGGTGAGTGTTCATCGTAGAACATTTCACAAAGAAACACGCTAGAAGCAGTCAGAGAGGGTCACAGCGCTGATTTCACAGCTGAAATTTACTTGGAAAAGGAAAGAACATATATAGATAATATTGACTCATAAAAACTGTGCACATGTACACATGTGTTACAACACAGAATGATTCATGTCTCCTCTAATACCTTATGTTCTTCATCTAGACGAGTGTTACATGAAATACTTTTGCACTTGTTGTTAGATCTAATGAAAAATGCTTCGGCTACTTCACACAAGCTCTAATCAACATGTCAATATTTGATATTTGTTTTCTACAAGTGGGGCACACACAGGGCTGGGTAGTATCGCAATAGTATTTAAGAGATACTTTTGAGTGCCTGTATAGCTGTATCGAGGCACTTTTCAAAAATGTGTTTGTATCTCAGTAGTGAAATACTTTTACGGTGTATCGCATGTATCGCGATACTAACCAGGACACGGGTATCCCGTTACTTTTTTTTTCGTAAATGAGCTCAGACGTGTTGACAATGTGGAAAAAAATTTCTGCTGTGAACTGGGCAGTCCACGGCAAGATATGCACCCACCATTTCTACATTTCTGCTGAGGGCGAAACTGACTCCTACCTTCTTGAAAGTGAGCTAGTTGCTTTGCTACCCGCATCCCATTGTGCTCCTTCAGGCAGAACTGGAATGTGTTTGAATGATGGCCTGCTTCAGCGTGACAACAATGTTATACTGCTATATTGAATTCCAGCGCAGATATTTTCATTGTGAGGAGTATTGTATACTGCACAATGGGCGCCATTTTTTAAATGTATTTCCTCATGCCAATTGAACGAGTAGTGTTTATTTTTCTCGTTTTTTTTCACTTTTCTTTTGCAGCACCCGTTTGAAAAACTGGAGCTTATTGCGGAAGCCACAAACCACCCAAAGAGTTTGGTGCCGTGTGCCATCTACGATACTTCTTTCTGCAGAGCATTTCTGAAAAACGCCAGCATGGCCAAACAGCGATTCGAAAGAGGTCTTTTCTAGTTTCCTTTCGCATTCCTTGTTTTGTCTGTTCTTAATTCTTTCTGCCTTTTCTAAGATGTTTCTAGAAAACACTAAAACTTCAACTGGAAGTTCGTTTGTTTATGGTTCCAGCACTTCGCTTTATTTATGCTCCTTCTAGCATAAATAATACTGTTGCTGTTGAGTTCCGGATTTCAGTGTACAATGCGTGTGACTGATGCTCTCATATGGCATAGTTTTTTATTGCAACTGATATCTGTAAATATGTGGTTATTAACAATTATGTGCAGTGTAAGCATCCCTTGTAATGCCTTAATGACACTCGGAGAATGGCGAAAATATAATAAATCAATTCAGTTTCAATGTGCTGCACATTTTAAATATGCTGCACATAACAAATGTTTGTATGGAGTATAACTATCCCCGACATAGACAAAAGTATTTTAGTATATGTATTCTGGAATACTTTTTTGTCTTTCTGCAAACGTATCTCTGAAATATCCTGTCACATGAATTACAAATTTATTTCAGTATCTGTATTTTATGCTTCCAAACCACGCATTTCGATATCTGTATTCCAGAATACTTTTTCGGGCATCTCTGCCCAGCCCTGAGCACAGAATTTATATCAAGCTACCTAGCGCTCTCCGGGAATTCTCATGGCATTTGTAAATGACTCCGGCTTTCAGTGATAGTTTAGCTACAATATTGAAGCACGGACTTTTAAGACTATTTATGCATTGTATTTACTTTCCAAAAAAAGAGTCTGATTATATTAATGCTTTTATTAGTACAATCGAATCATTCATTGTGTGTAGAAGTGGTTGCTGTCATCGTTTATGTACAGAATTGTTAGGTTCCTGATTATTGAGCGCTTCATAAAAAAGGGTATTGTAACTGGTCCTTACTGCCAATTATTTATTATGGCTCGACAAAATTTAGAGTTATGGGGGAGTAAGTAGTTACACTTGGCAAACTGTTTGACATGTACAGTCGTCGAGGTCGAGAAGCCCAGCCGAGACATACCGGAATAGTGGAACACCATGCTTTCTAGGAGAAGTAACAGTGATTGTACAGCACGCGGTACTGCTGATAAAATTTGCCCACTGTATGGACTTAAAACTTAACCACCTTGTATGAAATATTTTTAAAGTAAACTGTTACAAATAGGACCACAAATAAAAAAAGTAACTAAGTGGTCAGTTTTATATGCAGATACTAAATTACTGTATTTTAATACAGTAAAGCAAGACTGTTGTCCAAGCACAACTAGCTCATTATTACTTATATCTGATAATAACCACAACAGTTAGAAACTATTTGGCTGAAGTCACGTGGTAACTTTTGTAGTATAAGCGGGTTCAAATTGTTAACAAATTTGGTGCCCAGCAACGTTTTCAACTACATTGCACGTTCATGTCCACTGTGATGACATCTCCAAATCGCAGGGGTGACGTATGGATTTCAAGCGTATGCCATATACTTGCTCCCTGAAAGAACACAACAACGAAGAGTGCGCGCATGCTTGACACAAATAATGAAACTTTTGAAAAAGATGCAGCAGGTTCCGTCTCTTGGTGCAGATCCCTGCAGGCACTTACCTAATTACCACCCCATTTTGCCAACAAGCAGCCCATGTAAGACGTTCGAACATGCGCTATTATGTCGGGTCATAACCAGTTTCCTCTAACCACGTGCACTTAGTTCTGGCACGATATAGGTTTCAAAGATTTATTTCTTGCAAACTGTGTGAGTAATTGTAGACCATTCTTCAACAGTTATTTTCGTGCTTAATCGATAGGAAAACATGAGCTACAAATTTTCTAAGTTTCTAATTTACGAGTGGTAATTGAATTGTGAATGGTAATTTACACCCAGCCCTAATATATATTTCCTTTATAATCTTTTTTAATTTGAGGCATGGCACAAATTTTGAAGTATGACTGAAGCCTCTCATATGCATGTTTCGTTTATTTGAAGGTGCCATTTAACAATCTTGAATTAATCCTGCAATGAACTAAAATATGAATGCCTTGCGAATTGCCTGCCACAAAATGTATTTTACTAGGTAAATTGTTCTGCGCTTGTTACACAAGCTGAAGATGATGACGATGCTGACTGCCGCACCGTCACTGATGAGGCAGAGGATAGCGCGTGTACAGTTTAGGTGCACACACGAGGCCCAATGTCAGTGCTACATTTCCAATTTACACACGAGCGCGCGCAATATGTAAGCTTTACCGCAATACACGACGTGCACTTCACCGCAAGGCACGACTGCCTTGTGGCACTGTTTAATTTCAAGAAGACGCTTAAGGTGGTAATTTTGACCGAATATTTATAGTGCTCCCAGCATATCTTCAATTTTACTTCTTTTTTTTTCTTTGTATACACCCACAAGAACAGACATAGCTTAGAAAACCGATTATCGTAATCGGCGACAGCATATTTAAGACACTTGGAAAATAACGTCGTGCGAACGTCTGGTAATATTCCATCGCTTCCAACTTGTGCATTTCGTATCTGTCTCACGCAGTTACGCAAGAAGAAGCTTCAATGAAAGTTTTGGCACACGCATACACTTCACCCAAGCGACACATCGATCCTTGCACAACGCACGCACTTACCAGAAATACACGTACGGCATACATCCACAAATAGCATAACACACGGTGTTCATGCTCGGGCAAGTCGTTACCACATTGCTTATAGACAGTATTACAGAACGATTGATTGATTGATTTGTGGGGTTTAACGTCCCAAAACCACTATATGATTATGAGAGACGCCGTAGTGGAGGGCTCCGGAAATTTTGACCACCTGGGGTTCTTTAACGTGCGCCCAAATCTGAGCACACGGGCCTACAACATTTCCGCCTCCATCGGAAATGCAGCCGCCGCAGCCGGGAATTGAACCCGCGACCTGCGGGTCAGCAGCCGAGTACCTTAGCCACTAGACCACCGCGGCGGGGCGATATTACAGAACGAGACCACGTATTCATGCGCAGAGGTGGTTCTCGCGAATGCATACAACTCCCGCTCAAGCAAAGACCACGGATGAATTCCCACCGCACGGTAAAGATCCTCACAAGTTAGTGAGAAACTTTAGACCTTTCGTTCCCACCACCTAAACGTCCCCGAAAAATGTCCAACACGGCGATTCTGTCGCCGTCTATTCATACATTTTAAGCCAAGTCAAGCCGGTTTTAAGCGGCTATTGGGTGAACCGAACGTTCTGGCTCTTCAAAGGTTCGTGCCACCCGGTGGCAGCAGATGCGGCCTAAACGCAGTGAAAAAAAATTAAAATGCCACTACCATAACCTAAACTGTGAGCGCTAGTGCATCCATAAAATTGATATTACAAGCAAGAATGTCATGTGCGACCTTTCATTTCGGAGTAATTATTGCGTTCCCAGTATGCGAAACTTTCACTATGCTTTCACACCTTGTGCCCGCGCGGGGCGTCTGCTACCAGAAAGCGCCCGCTGCCGCCTTCATGTCCACATGCCGTGCACGTCCTTCAACGAGTTGCTTATTGAAGAGGTGGCAAAGTGGCCTGTTATATGGAATATTACTCTCAACTAGTACAGAAAAAGGACGAAAAAAATTGGGCTATGGTAGGAGATACAAGAAGCACTGCAAATCGTCGAACCCAATGGTATGTTCCCTTTTGGAATCATTTCTTCTATATAGCATCATACCAACTGTTCAGCTAGGTCAATTGCATGTTTCGCTCACCATCAGTGCGTTAACGGTTTTCGAGTTTAGCAACACTTTTCGTTATTACTTTTAGAGTGCTTCCGCGAGTGCTCGAAACATCCATTATCTCCTTTACGGTTGCCTACCGTGCTCTAAATTTTGATACCCAAACATTGAAGCGAATGTTGTAGCGGGCCAAAACGTTTGAGTATGATACGCCAAATAAATTGTATGAAAACACGTCCGGCCCATATTCCCGCGTTTCGGCAAATAATTGTCACTGTTTCACTAAATGGGTAAACCCCAATAAAAAAAAATTCCTGGCTTTTTTAAGTATGCCCGAGGGTGCCGGAAACATAGCACCGTCAGTGGTTTCTCCAATTTGTGTGGGGTAACGTCGGCCCGTGCTATCTGGGACGAAACAAATGCGAAAATGTTTCAAATCTAAACTGCGACAAAGTTCATCTAAAGAAATGCTTACGATGTGTCTTTGCCGATGCCTTTTCGCAGCACATATGCTGCAGTAATGTTGGGTCGCTTTCATTCTTCAGTGACGAAGACTTGCTAGCCTATTGTTTATAAAGCTAAAAAGGAAACTAGCTCTTGTTCTCAGCAGCCACAAAATCTGTGTGAACTGTTAGCTTATTTCCTATAACAACGTAAGCATAACCATTCGAGCGTAAAGATTTCTGATGCCCGAACTTTTTCCTGTTGCCTTCACTTATCAGTTACTGAGGAAGAGCTCCAGAATCACTGGAGGAACCTCAAAGACACATACCGCAAAAAACTCAAGGAGTACAAAGGCCAGAGCAAGAGTGGCTCTGCTGCCAAACCCAGAGGAAGAGCATGGCTTTGCATGGAGCGTATGCGATTCATGGTTGACATATTGGAACCTCGGCTGTAAGAACCCCTTTAATAAAGTGCATGCTTTATGCCACAACTTTCTCATAACAAGAACTACTAACTATGCAGGACGCACACCAGCTTTTATACAGCTGAACAGCAGGAGTTGTGCGAGGAGAACTCCATTGGGTATACAGAAGATGACTGCGTTCCACCTTCACAGGACTTGTTTCAGAAAATTGTTAGGGAACCTGCTGCCATGTCTGTTACCACACTGACTGCCACACCAGCTTCCACACCTGCTCCTATACTTAAAACTGCACAAACACTCACTCCCACTTTTGCATCCACGCTTGCACCTTCACATACAGTCACACCTGCCACATCTCAGCAACTAAAGACCTCAAGGAAAAGGAAAACAGTAGAAAAAGAACTCGAAGGGGTCAACAAAGAGTTAGCATATGTAAGGAACGCCCTGTCTGCCTTCCAGCCGCTATTGGACACAGCTCACTTTTTGCTTTCTTTAGAGCCTGGAATGAAAGAGGCACCACAACACATGCAGTACCACATGCGTATGGAACTGCTGAATACTGTGTCGGCGTATAACCGAGGCCAATATCCTGATTTGCTAATTCAAAGAGTTTATCCTAACAGTGGTGATTTCATAAATTAACAAGAGAATGACGTGACTGTATCAATCAGCAGAACTTCAGTTTTCTCACTTTTCTTAACCACCCACCAGCTATAATTTAAAATTACAGGAGTATTTAAGGTTAAGTGGGTCATAACAACTTTAGTTTTATATTTCAGAAATTTCTTTCAATCGCATTGACTTTTTGTAGGATAAGCTTTTGACATCTGATCTGTGCCATTGCAACCCTGCTCCTTTTCTTTTCATCGTACATTATAGAAAGGAATTTCATGCAGGGGTGTACAACCAAAGCGAACCTTTCTTCAGAAACAGCATATATGAAAGTGAAATGTGGAACGTTAATTCCACGTGGCAGTAGCAGTAACCACTTATGAATATTTAAGTGAATGTATATAGGGAGAGGTTGGTGCCAATGCGCAGCGCCAGCCACTCCTCTTGCACGAAAGTTAAAATCGCATATTTTGTAGCAAACACAAGGCCACACATATGCACATAGCACAACATTTGCGCAATTAGTCCACGCTTTTCAATATTGACATGTGTCCGGACCACACGGAAAGGTGTCCACAACGCAGAGAGTTTGTAAAAACGCTTGCATTCACACTGACTAAATTCGTAGTGGTTAATAATATACATCGTATGTTACTGCATTTTTTCGTGGTTTTTTTTTCGTGCATATCTGCCTTTTCTGTATGTATCATGCTTATCTATATTGTACATATCTCAATTGATTCCTTACTGTCATGATGCTTGATATTGTTGTTGTTGTTGCATTTTTGTATTTGTTTCTTTGAGCTTATCTACTAGTTTGTATATCTTATATTTACTAATTTGTACTGATCTGTATTTTTACATATCCTTATTTTTGTATTCCTACCACTGTTTACTATTGCATTGAATCTCTTATGAACGTTTTGTTAGATGGTCTCATACGCAGTCTTGCGACTTTGAGACCTTCTACTGTATTTGTATTCACCGCATGCACTTTATCACTTGTAATTCAATTTCAGATAAATGTTCAATTCAAAACAAATTCAATTTAAGTGTTCACACAAAATATGCAAGTTCAATAAAATGTCAAAGGTGGTCATGCCTCTTAAGTGGTGAACTGCTTTCAGAAAGGTTTTCCCAAAAATACTGTAGTGAAAAACAAAAATAATGATATGCACCATACCTGTTAACAATAATGCTAATACATTCTCCTTTCTTTTGTTCCCTTTTAGTACATTTGAGATAATACTGATTTCTCCAGAAAGTGACCGACTGCATGCACTGCCGTGGCATGTACCTTTCTTTTGGCCATGGACTCAAGACTTTTGTAATTTATAAAGGTCGCTTATAGTGTCCTGCTTCTGTTTTACAACAAAAAATTTTTCTCCAAACCTGTCACGTGCCGGACAAAAGACGACATCATTTAACCATAGTTCTACATCAACACTCTTTCACTGCTTAGCTCCAAACTACCTGTAAGGAATTCCACATTAACTTGCAGATATTTTACCACAAATGGTGTGGATAGTGTTCTAAGAAAGAATCATGAGGGTTGACTTTTTTAAAGAGCTAATTGTAACAAAAACAAGCCTTTATGCTTGATAACATGCACAAAAACTGTTCGAAGCCTGCACCAGTGACTACACTCCAAAAGCATTACAGCTGAAATATTTTGCGGTCACACTATCTGGAAATGGTTGGGATTGAATTTATTTCACCGATTCATCCACATTTCACACAATTCATTGATTGATATGTGGGGTTTAACGTCCCAAAACCACTATATGATTATGAGAGACGCCGTAGTGGAGGGGTCCGGAAATTTCGACCACCTCGGGTTCTTTAACGTGCACCCAAATCAGAGCACACGGGCCTACAACATTTCCGCCTCCATCGGAAATGCAGCCGCCGCAGCCGGGATCACATTTCACACAAAAGGAGGCATACATGTGCAAACCAACACTGATAATATGTAAATAAGCCCTCGCATTTATCAAACAGAGTGCTTCTTGTTGAAAATTTTGAGTGGCTTCAAGTAATAATACATGCTTGCCAATTCATACTTGTGTACCTCAAGGTGCGCACGATTGTGTGGCGCTAAAATGAAAAACAGCACTTTTTCTGCACACCCACCCTATCACATGAAGCGGTATGAGCCTTTGGACAGAAGATGAAGAAGCGCGAGGGCCGGGGCAGGAGAGAAGAGGAGGATGAAGTGAAAAATAAAGCAGATTAAGATGGACGCCAGTTCCATACTGAAGCTTTAATGCTGTTCCGTTATTTTAAGTAGGAACACTACATTATTTTGGCGCAGCCGGCCATCGAAGCCATCATGTGGGTGACGTTCTTCATAGACGAGACCTCCGAGGAGATCATCTTTTCGAAGTACCAAGTTCAAGACGAAGCAGCGGTAGACCTACCTCGTGAGCTCAGCTCGGAAGAACTCGTAAACCTGGTTGTGGAAAAGGCAGCCGTAGACACTACTGAACTACGACGGAAAGGTGCTGTGAAAGTGAACTTGCGTATGGCGACCTTCAACGACCTAGTTCTTGAACCAGCGCGTCGAAAACACTCAGGATCACGATCTTCGACGGAAGAGGTGAGCCTCGTTTTGAAAGCTTTTCAGCTGCAACAGGAACAGATGATTCAACAAAACCAAATAATGACATCTCTTATAAGCTCTCTGAATGCTGAGAGACCGACACCTAATTTCGTAGAACCTGATGCTTTCGACGGTGTGTCTTCAAATCCAGAAAGTTGGCTTGATTTCTACGAATATGCCGCTGGAAAAAACAAGTGGCTCTCTGATGAGGCTAAAATCACCAACATGCGCGTTTACTTGAGAGGTGTTGCGCGAAAGTGGTATGAAACATGCATTCTGGAAGACAGTGACGACTCTTGGAGCCAGTGGAGGAAAAAGTTTTTGACTGCATTCCGAAGCAATCCAGTAGAAAGATGGAACACGGCGCTTAATTTCAAGTCTGAGCAAAGCTGCCTTGTCGAGTACTTCTTTGAGAAACGCCGTCTTTTAAAGCTGGCGGAGCCTTTGCTTCCATCTACGGCCGTAGTTGCCTTAATAATGCATGGATTGCACACTAACGTGTTGAAGCAAGTGCAAATACTGTCACCAAAGACTCTAGATGACCTCCTCGCGTGTCTTCAGAACATACCATCAGCTTCGGAAACAAGCATAACCGCCGAGTCAAGCAGCTGTTTCAGTCGGAGTAAATCGGACTGGTCAAGCCGCGCTCAGCGAGAACCGAGCCACCTCGCAACTCGCACAGATAACTTGCCCTGGCGTGTTCCAAAAGGTCGAGTGAATAATATCGACACTGAAGCTCAGGAGTATTCGACAGAAAAAAACTAATAAACAAGGGTGATCAGTCCCACCCGATGACTCCAAATGAGACTGTTTATTTAAGTTGCTCTAGCCTACTTCACATTCCCGTCAAAGTAGGAAACAAACATATGATGGCTCTGGTAGACAGCGGTGCTTCTGTGTCCATTATAAATGCCAAGCTGGTGGATGCAAATCGCTTGCATAGTGGAAGAATTCTACGAGTACAAGGCTATGATGGAAAAGTAACGTTGCATGATCAGTGGGCCTTGGTTAACATCGAGTTCCAGGGTCAGCAAATAGAGAGCGAAGTGTTGGTGATAGAGGGGGTAACGTACGACTTTTTGCTATCAAGACCAGATATAAAGAAACTAAAGATCAACGTGTACTGGGACGATGTGGTTCTAGTAGAAGGAGTAGCAAGGAACGAGACAAATCAGGGTAGACAAGATAATCTACGAGTTGTCAAGTGCGCGGAGGATATCGCAACGACCTACCCTGAACTTGTATGCATAGGAAGCTATCCTCAGGCGATGAAGTCCCACAAGGTTCCTTTCGAACTCGCTGACAAGACCGTCATCCGGAAAGCACCTTACAATATGTCAAGGGAGCGAAAGATGTGGCTCAAGAAAGAGTTGCAGGAGATGCTAGATGCTGATATCATACGACCTTCGGTATCACCCTTCGCTTCTCCCATAACGATCGCACCGAAAGAAGACGGAACCTTCAGATTATGCACCGACTACAGGGTTCTCAATCGTCAGACAGAACTCATACCATTTCCTATGCCGAAGATCGACACAATTATAGATGAGACCGGGGGTTGCCGACATTTTTCCCGCATCGATTTATGCAAAGGTTTCTGGCAGATCCCACTAACCGAAGAAACAAAAATGTACACCGCTTTTATCACGCCATTCGATCTCTACGAATACAACCGGCTCCCTTTCGGTTGGAAAAACTCGCCAGCGTGGTTCCAGAAGATCATGAACGACGTCCTAAAGCCATTCCTTGGTGTTTTTTGTAATGTGTACATAGACGACATTATAGTCTTCTCCAAAACAGAGGCTGAGCATCAGGACCATCTGTCTCAGGTGTTAAACGCCTTGAGCTTGGCACATCTCAAGGTTAATTTTAAGAAGAGTGTATTCTTTCAACAAAAAGTGGTGTTTCTTGGAAGAGTCTTCGATGGGAACACCAAAAGCACAAAACAAGAGTCCGTCGAGAGGATCTCCCAGTTGAAGAAACCATATGACGTCCATTCACTGCGTGTGTTTTTGGGATTGGCAGGACATTTCCGATCTTTCATAAAGGACTTTGCTGTCAAAACTAGATGCCTCACGCGCTTAACGCAGAAAGAAGTTCCCTTTGAATGGAGTGACGAATGTGAGAGAGTCTACCGTGACTTGGTGCACAGAATTTCTTCTGACCCCGTTCTGCGTATACCAGATTTCACTTTACCCTTTGAATTGAACACTGACGCCTCACATTATGGGACTGGTGCAGTGTTGTATCAAAAATGTATTGAAGCATCTGGCCGAGAAAAGCGACACGTAGTCGGTTACTACAGTTATACTTTCAAGCCGTCTGAAACAAACTACACTACTACGGAAAAAGAAGCACTGGCGGTTCTGAAGGCCGTTGACTACTTCCGCACGTACCTGGAAGGTACGAAGTTCACTTTGTTCACCGATCACCAGGCACTCACTCATCTCTTGAATATGACCCAAACTAAAGGGCGTATCGCCAGATGGGTGAATTACTTGCAGCAATTTGACTTTACCATCTCGCACCGACCAGGACCGCTTTTAACCGATGCAGATGCTCTATCAAGATTGATGGTACAAAACAACACAGAAAAATCTGAAGAAATCAATGAAGTGAAGCTGTGGGAAGGCTCAGAACAACTGGTTTTTACGGAAGGTCGGTATCAAGTCCCACCAACTCTTGTTTCCAAAGTGCTTTACTTGTACCACGATAGCCCAGAATCTGGAGGACACGACGGCTTTTGGCGTACCTACAACAAGTTGGTCAAGAGGTTTACGTGGCCTCACATGAAGAAAGACGTTAGTCAGTACGTTCGTTCATGCCAGGTGTGTCAAGTACACAAAGTCAAGTATAAACAGCCTACGGACACCATGATACTACCTTGCCACTCGAACGTGCCTTTTGAAGTAGTTCACCTGGATTTCGCCGAACTTAACAAGAAACGGGAAGGAGTCAGAAAAACGCAAGCTTTTCTGCTGGCCATAGATGAATGCACCAGGATGGTCGCGGCACGAGCAGGAAAAGAAGATGCAAATAGCGTCATAACCCTTCTCGAAAGGGACATGTTTAGAACTACGCGGACAATCGTATGCGATAACGGCCCCGCGTTCAAGAGTGAAAAGCTAGTAAGATGGGCTCGAGATCACAATGTATCGATCAAGTTCTGTGCGCCATACCATCCTGCGGCGAATGGGCTTGCAGAACGTGCCATACGGGACGTGAAACAATACATCAAGATGTACGATAGTTTTCCTGGGGGATGGAAATGTTCTTTAGAAGCAGCCGTAAAACATCATAACCGATCCTACACAAGTGGCTTGGGGTGCAGTCCACAGTACGCTTCTACAGGAGAGACCCCTATTCTGCAGGCAGACCGTGAGTTGGGACTCTTGGAAAACCTCAAGATTGTCGAGGAGAGGCAACAAAAATCACAGGAGGAGAGGTACCGAAAACGAATGAAAAAGAATTTCGACAAGAGGCATCGAGCAGACATGCCAGACATTCAAGTCACCGACCTCGTACTAGTGAGAAAAGGAATAAGAGATTCCAGTGCCAAATTTTATGGGCCTTACTCTGTGACCAAGACAGCCACCCAGAACGGAATTTTGAAGACTGTCTGGTACACTGGTGAACGTGGATCTGTTGAATGTGCTTCAATTGGGAATGTCTTCAAGTATTACCCCAGGAGGGATAATTAAAAGAAAGCGGGAAGGGTGAAGCGGTATGAGCCTTTGGACAGAAGATGAAGAAGCGCGAGGGCCGGGGCAGGAGAGAAGAGGAGGATGAAGTGAAAAATAAAGCAGATTAAGATGGACGCCAGTTCCATACTGAAGCTTTAATGCTGTTCCGTTATTTTAAGTAGGAACACTACATCACACAACCTCATTGATTTCAAGTCATATCATGTTCAAAGAATTCATATATTAACAGCCTAAACATATTCGTACACCATGCACATGTTCCCACTACTCCTGAGTGGTCGTTAGAGCATTCTGCCACATGACATGCACTTCACTTACTAGGCACTACACTGCCAAAATATTCACATTGGGCCACATTGATTGATTTATTTGTGGGGTTTAACTTCCCAAAACCATTATTTGATTATGAGAGACGCCGTAGTGGAGGGCTCCGGAAATTTTGACCACCTGGGGTTCTTTAACGTGCACCCAATTCTGAGTACACGGACCTACAACATTTCCGCCCCCATCGGAAATGCAGCCGCCTCAGCCGGGATTTGGTCCCGCGACCTGTGGGTCAGCAGCCGAGTACCTTAGCCACTGGACCACCATGGCGGGGCCACTTTGGGCCACACTGCATCGATGAAGTTTTCTGATACAACTAGACCAAACTATTAGATTACAATTCTTAGTTCACTAATGTAGTTAAACTTGCCGCCCGAGCTAGGGGCACATGCAAAGCTTTGCATTGACAGCAGTCTCCTTGATTAATTCTAGTGATTACAATGAGTGGTACATGTGTATACTTCAGCACACCACTTCATTTCAGTAAGTTACTTTTACCAAAACTGCATTCTTTGTAGTTGCATACTTCCATAACAAATCAGATAGGATGTTTACTTTTTCAAGTTAGGTTTCACCATAGAATCACCACACTTCATTAGCTAGTGCATGCATAGAACTAGACACAGCCATTTCGCTGCTATAAAATGGTGTCCACGAATCGTGTTCTCTTTCTTCACCGCATGGACACTTTATGTTTGGGAACGTGCCGAAGATATTCAAGAACACTCCTATTATCAAAAAATCGGATTTAGAATACATGGGAATCCTTATTATTGACTATGTTTCAGCTGGTAGTTCAATGCTTCCCATCGTATTGCCGTCCTAAACAGCGCTTCTAAATAAAAAGCGCAATTAAAAAATAACGACACCTGCACACACGCGACTACAGCACCTCGTGAATCGGTCGTGTCACTAATGTTATCGAAGATGATGGAAGTTTCACATCACACATTTCACGATGGCGAACCCAGGCTATCGCTACGGTTGACCATCACGATCACATTGCATTCCACACACACACACACACACACACACACACACACACACACACACACACACACACACACACACACACACACACGCACACACACGCACACACACGCACACACACGCACACACACACACACACACGCACACACGCACACACACACACACGCACACACGCACACACTCACACACACACACACACACACAAAACACGCATCACATTTGCGGCTTCGCAGACGCCAGCTTTCAATTCCACGCAGGCTGCAATGTTCGTCAAGAATGCAGCTGGTAACAGGCATCGTTTATGGGGAATATGGCGATACGCCCACGCACCATTCCGCGTAAGCTTTCCCCATATAAGCATTCTTATCATCACACGCGAGCACGCACGGAGGAAAGAAAACGTGCAAACAAAGAAACTTCGCTCCACTACGCACACAGCCATAGATAGTACTCGTATGAAACTCTATACCCAGCTGTCAACATAGAGGGGTATCAACGACCACCATTGACGTCGCCATTCCTTCTTGTATTGAAATGCAAAGCCGTTGTTGCGCATTTCGCTTTTTTTTTCATGACAAACCTTCACAAACTTCCTAACATGCGTGGTCGTTCAAGTTTTTTTATGAAATTGCAACATTAACCTACTGCGCAATGATTTATATTAAGTTTTAAAATTTACATTATGTCTGTCACACACAAAGTCAGCAAGCAACCTTGTTCGCGGCTCCAGTCGCAGAGAAAAAATCGCGCACCGTTCGCGGTCCATGTGAAACGAAACCGCCATCAGCGGCAGTAGACAACAGAGCGATTGGAGCAAACGGAACAATTTTTTTCGCTGCAATCGCGGCATGTGAAACAGGCTTTACTCAGAAAACACTGCGTCTCCCTTTTTTCGTGATGGAGGACGCCAGACGCGCTGATACGCGCATGCGTCAAAGCAACGCGGCGCGGCGTGCGCCTGCTAGTATTTGGCAGTACCGGCACCTGGCGTGGCAACGCCGGCGTGACGCGACGAAATGAACGCCGTCGAGCACGTGCGTGCGTCTTGTCTAAATGTATTGACAACTTGATTGTGGTATAAAATCTTGTGCTGACATGTCACACATCTGATGATTATCATGTTTGCATCAGTCACATACTTTCGTCATTCATTGGCGTCACGTAATACCGAATGTCGCATACGTAAAGCTAGCGAAACGGCCGCGAGCGCATCATCAGTGTGACATGTAGTCAGTTTGTTACATGTCACGCATGTCGTAATTATCATGTTTGGATGTCTCGTTTACCTATGTCGTCTGTTTGCGTGGCGTAATACTAAGTTTGGTACAAGTGAAGCTAGCGAAACGGCCACGAGAGCATCATGAGCGTAGCATATAGTCAAGTTGTTACATGACACGCAT
Source organism: Rhipicephalus microplus (assembly GCF_043290135.1). NCBI lineage: Eukaryota > Metazoa > Arthropoda > Arachnida > Ixodida > Ixodidae > Rhipicephalus > Rhipicephalus microplus. The sequence goes on along the minus strand of NW_027464611.1, from coordinate 3,399,070 downwards.
CTAATGATTATCATGTTTGCAACAGTCACATACTTTCGTCATCCATTCACGTACTCTAATACCAAATTTGGTATAAGTGCGCAAGCGAAATGGCCGCAATCGCATCATGAGTGTGGCCTGTAGTCATGTCATGACACGCATGTCATGATTTTTACGCTACGGTCTCTTTTTTGTGTTCGCTTTGCAACCATGCCATACCATACTAGTTTTGCAACACTTCATTTCAACAAAACCAACGCAAGAGCCGCAGGACCATGAAATGTAAATCATGACATTCATGGCATACATGTCAAGATTTTCGTGTTATGACTAATAAAATGTGTTCTTCCTACAGTCATGTTATACCACAGCAAGCTTGGTATCGATACCATTATCGAAACGGCCAGGGGGGGGATAAACAACAAGAGAGAAGGCAGGGAGGTTAACCAGGCACATGCCCGGTTTGCTACCCTACGCTGAGGAAATAGGAAAAGGGCATAAAGATGAGAGAGAGAGGAAAGAGAAGAGAAAGAGAGAGAGGGTAAAAAGGAGGATTGTCAGTCAATCGGCTGGCGCGTATGCAGCGGTGGCACTACACATAAGTTAATGGTGGTCACGTAGGCCTGTAGTCCTCAAAAAGCACAAGACAGCTTTGACTGCTTTTTGAGCCGACGAAAGGTGATGGCGGTGTTCCAGTAGCATCTGCACACAGAGTGGCCGATCGTCCAATTGTCGCAATGCGTCCGAAAGCTTCTGTCTTTCTGAGGCAAATCGAGGGCAAAGGCATATCAAATGGTCGATGTCTTTTTTGGTGCAGCAGACGTCGCATTCCGAATTGTCGGTCAATCCGATGAGGGTTCTATATGCTTTTGTGAAGGCAACCCCCAACCAAAGGCGAAAAAGAAGTGAAGCTTCACGTCGACGAAGTCCGGAAGGAGGTCGAAGTTCCAGTCGAGGGTTTATTTGGTATAGTCTCGTATGTCTTATTCTTGGGGTGTTCCACTCCTGCAGACTCAGACTACGTGCCAGGTGTGGTCAAAATTTCCGGAGCCCTCCACTACGGCGTCTCTCATAATCAAATAGTGGTTTTGGGACGTTAAATCCCACAAATCAATCAATCAACGTGCCAGGTGACGAAGTTGCTTTGCAGCGTCAGTCCTTGACAAAGGAATCGGAAGGGTGTGCTCTTCTTGGTGCGATGTGCGAACCGCGTTGTCTGCGGAATCATTGCCACTGATCCAACAATGGCCAGGAAGCCACTGAAGCTTGACCTCGTGGCCTGTACCTGTGACGTGGTGAACAAGCTTGTCAACTTCGTAAATTAATTGTTCATGGCAACCTCGTCGAAGGACTGGCTGCATGCTCTGTAGGGCTGGTTTTGAGTCGAAAAACACAGCCCATTTACTCGGTCTTTGGGATTTGTTGTACTGTAGGGCGCCACACAAAGCCGCAAGTTCTGCCGCCGTAGATGTAGTGACATGTGACAGTTTGATTCGCAGAGTGATTCCTCTAGTTGGAATCACCACCGCACCACCAGAACCAGACGCTGTGGTTGAACCATCGGTTTATCTGTGCACGTGGTTTTTGTACATTTCGTGCAGGTGGCTTAAGCTCAATTGTTTTAGGGCTGATGAAGGCAAATTTGATTTTTTTTGTATTCCTGAAATTGAAACGCGTACTTGTGGAATTGTCAGGCACCACGGAGGATACACCAGTTTCTCAGCAGGCGTAACACCTGACGTAAACGACGCGCGATGAGTACAGACAATTGCACTAAATTTCGTGCGGGGCCTCTCAGTAGCGAGGGTTGCCAAGTGGTGGGAAGGATTCCTAACATGTTGCCTGAGGTACGTACGCATCGATTCAATGGTGATGTGCGTCATGATCGAGTAGTCCTGTGCAATGGCAATTGTTTCAGCTGTCGATGCGCAGCGGGGTACACCAAGGCATATCCTAAGCGCTTGGGCTTGAATATTTTGGATTGTGCGCAGGTTCGTTTTGCACGTGTTAGATATAACAGGTAGGCTATACCACAGAAATCCAGTAAATAATACCTTGTACCGCTGTAACATAGACTCGACAGACATTCCTCAACTTCTCCCAGCAAGAAACCTGAATAAGTGACAAATGGCAGTCAGCCGCTTTTTCACGTAGTTACGTGGGGTGTCCAAGACAGGTTTCGGTCGATTACGACTCCCAAGAGCCTGTGACTCTGACTGCATGACACCAACTGCCCGTTGATTGATATGCAGTAAGCGAACATTGGTTTTCTGGTGAAAGCCACGACTGCACACTTCTCACTCGTGAATTCAAGCCCTTGTTTGCGTAAGTGGTACGATGTCACTGATGCTGCCTTCTGAAGTCGAGCGCGAAGTTGAAGTCGAGTCACACCTGATGTCCACACACAGATGTCATCAGCATAAATAGAATGTCGTACACTGCTTGGTTGCGCGCCAACTAGTTCAATGAGTGTTAGGTTGAACAGCGTCGGGCTTAGCACTCCGCCTTGCGGGACTCCTCGGCTGCAGTAATACTCGGGTGTCGGGCCATTCTCTGTCTGCACGTGAAATGATCTATTCTGTAGGTAGCTCTGAACCCACGTATATATCCTGCCACCGAGTCCCACTCCTTCTAGTGCGCTGAGAATGGCTTCGTGGGTGACATTGTCGTATGCCCCTTTAATGTCAAGAAACAGAGCAGCAAATAACCGTTTGCAGGCCTTCTGGTGTTTTACATATGTCACCAAGTCAACTACATTGTCAATTGACGAGCGGCCTTGTCTGAACCCGGACATGGCATCTGGATATATTTCGTAGAACTCTAAGTACCATTCCAGACGCGTTAAAATCATCATCTCCATAACTTTTCCCACACAGCTCGCGAGGGCAATCGGGCGGTAAGAGGAAATGTCCAAGGGTGACTTGCCCTCTTTGAGAAGTGGAATCAGGCGACTTGGCTTCCATTCCTGTGGAACCATGCCAGTTTGCCAAGAGTCATTGTACAGCTGCAAGAGTGTCTTCCGAGTTTGATCTCCTAGGTGACACAGAGCGCGGTAAGTGATGCCGTCAGGTCCTGGCGCTGAAGAACGTCTACACAAAGCAAGCGCAGCCTTTTGTTCGTGCATTGAAAACGAAATCTCCATTCGGGGATCACGTGAGAATACAGAAAAGTCGGGCGTTTTTGTCCCAGTTGAATTTGAGCCGCAGGCAATCCTTCGAGAGAAAGAATCTGCGACATCAATCTCTTCGCAGCGTAATTGAAGTGCCAAAGATTTTAATGAGTAGCGCTGAGTAATGGTTGTACGAAGACCCCGGACAGTTCTCCAGATTAGTGACAGAGGCTTTCTGGGATCCAAAGACTCGCAAAAAGATACCCATCGTTGGTTGTCCAACTTGTCCATGTTTGAAAGTTTGAAAGTTTATTGAAATTGATTGGTTACAAATGGTGGTTACAATGGGGTTTACTACTGATACAGAGGGAGGTCTCAAAGTCAAGAAACTGTACAGGGGACCTCCCATAAGAGCTGAGTAAACAAAAGTACTTTAACGCAACAAAGATGTGTACACAAAGTAAACACTCAAAAAGAAGCAATTAACACTGAAACATCGTTGGATTATTTAAAAATTACAAAAGAAAGCAGAGATGATGAAATGATGAAATGACTATGCTGAATGCAGATAATTCCGAAGGTTGATTTTGAATGCGTGGAAATTGGAGATATTTTTAACATGGCATGGTAATGAGTTCCATAGTTGTGTGGCTGAAAAGTTAGTAGTGAACTTACCATAATTAGTTCTGGGTTTCGGTAATAAGAAGCTATTGCTGGATGCGAAACGTGTTGACAAAGAGTAAGGATACTGGCTTTTGATGATTATAGGGAACGGGAGCTTTCCGCTGATGGATTTGTGGATTAGTATTGCGAGGGAATATTTATGTAGTTTTCCCACCGACAGAATACCGTTAGAGGTGAGCAAAGGCAATGCTTCTGATGTGTAGGTGCTATGTGTCATGATGCGAATAGCCTGATTTTGAGTGTGTTGCAATGGAGATAAATGGACTGGATACGTGTTTCCCCATGATGATATGCAATAATTAATATACGTATGAATGAAAGCGTAATAAAGGGATATTAGTGTGTTCATATGGAAAAAATTGCGAACTTTAATTAATATCCTAATGCCATAAGCTGTCTTCTTTGTTAACGATGAAACATGCTCATCAAATTTTAGGTGCTTATCTAATGTGACTCCGAGAAACATGACACTGTCAGTAGGATAAAGTGTGTTGGAAGCGAAAGTTAAAGATGGTGAACCTGAATAAATCCTATGCTTAGAAGAAAAGATGACGAACTGAGATTTTGTAGCATTTATCTGAAGTTTATTTTGCCGGCACCAGGTAACTATGCTGTCCGCGTCGTGGTTAAGCTTGTAGATTAATGAATCAAGGTGGTTATCTGAGCAGAAAATAGTAGTGTCGTCAGCGTAAAGAATACAGTCAGATGATTTTAGGCATTGTGAAAGATCATTGATGTATATTAAAAATAAGAGAGGTCCTAATATTGATCCCTGCGGTACCCCAATGTTACTTGTTTTAGGGTGTGAGTAAGTGTTAGATATAGACACAATATATTCTCTATCTTTTAAGTAGTTACGTAGTAATTTCAGTGGCGGGCCTGCTATTCCAATAGACTCTAATTTAGCAAATAGTATATTGTGAACAAGTGAATCGAATGCTTTAGATAAATCAATAAAGAGCGCCCCAGTCAAATTACCTGCATCAATTGCCTGCCGGATTTTATCTGTCAAGTAAATTAATGCTAAATCAGTTGAGTATCCCTCCCTAAATCCAAATTGATTTGTTGATAAGACATGAAATTTTGAAAAATAGGAATACAAGCGTGTTACTATTAGTTTTTCAACAACTTTGCTAAAGAATGAGAGTATAGCTATAGGTCGATAATTAGATGTGAGACGCTTATCTCCCTTCTTGAAAACAGGAATTATTTTGGCTTTCTTCAAGGAGCTTGGAAAAATTCCCGTGGTAAAAATAAGGTTTACTAAGTGACAAAATGTTTCAGATATTAAACTTGCTATGAGTTTTATGAGAGAGGGGCGGAAATTATCAATACCGGGCCCGGTATTTTTTAGACTAGAAATGATAGTGACTATTTCTTCAGGTGTCACGGGGTGAAGGAAAAAGCTGTGAGGCATGCGTGGGTAAGGCTGGGTCAGAGGATCGTCTTCCCGTTGCTTGTATGTACAGAAGAAGTTAATAAAAGAGTTAGCAATGTCTAAGGGATTATCGAGAAGTAGGTCTCCCGATTTTATCATTGTTATTTCGCTATGCTGGTTGGATCTACCCAAAAACGAGTTTAAAATTTCCCACTGTTTTTTTACATCATTACCGGCACACTTAATTTTATTTTCATAGTACTGTGTTTTGGCATGTTTGAGTAGTTTTCCTAAACGATTAGAATATTTTTTATACCTATCATGAAGCGCAGTATTGAACGGTTGTTTTTTTGTTTTTCTCTAAAGGTTATCTTTTTTCTTCAGGCAATCAAGCAAACTGCTAGATAGCCATGGGTTACGAGGAGCTGAGAACGGTTTTTTACAGTTCATTATTTCGGTAGAATCTGCAAGGGCATTGGAAATTATCTTTGAAAATGTATCGTAGGCAGTTTCAGGGTTATCGCACGCGATGACTGGGTTCCAGTCTGTAGCAGATATTAACTCAAAGAACTTTGTTGAATTGAGCTTCTTTCTGGTTAGGCCTGTGACAATAGCGCAAGGAGTGTAATTTAAACGCACAAATATTGGATAGTGATCGGTAACAGAGGCTTCGACAACGCCGCAGTCAGGGTTAGTAAGGAGATTTGATAAAACGTGGTCAATAAGTGTACCTTGTTTATTTGCGGGACATCGAGTTGGAAGCGTAACTAGGTTTTCATACCCAAAGCCATTTAGGCAGTTAACGTATTCATTGAACAGTGTGTTGGATGGATCTAGGAGGTTAATATTGATATCGCCCATGATAATGACATTTTTCTGCTCCAGTGATAATTTGTGCAACAAATTACCAAGGGCCGAGCAATAAGCACTTCCACATGATGACGGTGAACGATAGATGCAACCAACTATAAGGTTTTTTTTGTCCTGTGAAAAAAATGAATCGTGAAATTCAACCCAAACAGATTCGCAGTTAGCCACTTTGAGTGTCAAGTCAAGTCGTCTATGAAAACGCAGTTCCGAGGACACGAAAACAGCCGCACCACCATGATTACTATTGTCGCGGTGACAGTATTCAGCAGAGTATGAGGGGAAGGTATACAAGTGATTATGAGATGCGGAAAGCCACGTTTCGCTAATACAAATCACAGAAAACCTGTGACTAGTTGATGATAAGAAAGTTGTGATACCATCCATGTTTTTTTGCAGACTGCGTGCATTAAAATGAATTAGTGAACGGCAGGGCAAGGAAAAATAGGTCTGAAGTTCGTGAGGTCGAATGTACGAAGCCATTTCACGTAACTGAAAGATTGACTACTAGACTGATTGCAAAATGTTAGGCAATATTGCATAAATCAGAATCGGAAGCAATGCGAATTACCCGACTGTCGGGAGACTTCCGTACCTTAATCTGGCAATTTTCCGTCCAGATGAACTGCCATCCTTTTTCTTTCTTCAAGGCAAGTGCCCTAGAGAACAAGCGCTTATTGTCTGGTGATAGGTGCTCATTCACAAATATTGCCTGTGCGTTCTCTCCTGAATACCCTATACTTCGAGTGTTCAGCCGCGCCCTTCTGGCTTTCTTCATGAACTCGTTCTTTTTTTCACGAGAGCAAAACCGCACAATTATATTCCTTTGACCGGACTTTGCAGGTACACGATGTACCGTGTCGACATCGCTAGCCGAGACCTTACAGTTGATTTTGTCGCCAATGGCAGTCAGGATTGCGGAACAATCCTCTCCTTGGGTAGAGGGCACCCCTTTTATTTCCAAGTTATTTAATCTTGAGTACTGCTCGAGGTTGGCGACTTTACTTTGAAGGGCCTCATTTTCTGCTTTTAGAGCGCGATTTGCGGCAGTCAGCTCGAGCTGCTGGGAGCGTGTCGACTCGACCACCTCGTTCAAGAGTTTTAAACTGTCATCCATACGACCAACTTCAGCTCTCAATTCACCGACGTCTAAGCCTGCGTCCTGAAGCTTGGTTTGTATATTAACAACAAGCCGGTCAACCAATTCGTTCAATCTAAGTTTGAATAAATCTTCTAGCTCGTCTAAGCGCTTGCAGAGTTCGGCATTCGTCGGCATCGTGTAAAATGGCTAAACACGTGAGTACAAAGTGAGTATACAAGCCGTAACACCAACAGTAGCAGCAGCAGTTGCTAGACTAAGAAATTCTAAGGAAGTGTCAAAAATGAAGCAACCAACCTGTGAAACCAAGGAAGTTCGCTTAGATGTGTGCTTGTGAATGCAACTGCTGCTGCTACAACAGTGATGCTTCCGCTGGGACGGCTTTTATGACAGAGGAACGGGCCGCGTAGAAGCAGCTTGGGGGCGGCTTCAGCGCAATCTGCGCCAAGGCCAGATGAGTGGTCCTTTTCGCGCAGGCACGTGTACGATGCACGGATGAGAACCCAGGTAGTCGCCGCGGCTATCTGTGAAACCAAGGAAGTTCGCTTAGATGCGTGCTTGTGAATGCAACTGCTGCTGCTACAACAGTGATGCTTCCGCTGGGACGGCTTTTATGACAGAGGAACGGGCCGCGTAGAAGCAGCTTGGGGGCGGCTTCAGCGCAATCTGCGCCAAGGCCAGATGAGTGGTCCTTTTCGCGCAGGCACGTGTACGATGCACGGATGAGAACCCAGGTAGTCGCCGCGGCTATCTGTGAAACCAAGGAAGTTCGCTTAGATGCGTGCTTGTGAATGCAACTGCTGCTGCTACAATGTGACGCTGTATTTTCTTTTTCGTGCGTCTGGCCACTCTCAGATCATCAAGTGACCTCGTGCGTCTATAACGTCGTTCTGCACGACGACGAATCGCTCGGAGTTTCTCGAGATCAATGTCCATGCATATCGGTGCTAGATGAGCTCACCGGAAGCGAACGCGTCGTTGACTGTGGGGCACTCTTTATTGCGTCCTCTAGGTTGAAAAGTGAGGCGCCAACATAGTCTTCCATGATTAACTTGTATTTTTGCCAATCAGTGCACTCGACGGCTCTAGAGGACTTGAGACTTGGAAAGCCGTCAATATTCAGGTATGTTGGGATTTGTTAACTGCCCCTTGTTTCCAAATCCGAAAACCAGTGCACTCTGCATGTGAACGAGCGTGAGACGAAAGTGAGGTCCAGGCAACTGCTATAGGTCAATCCGCGCAGATAAGTAGGGCTGCCGTCATTCACGAGGATAAGTTCACATTCAGAAGTGAAAGACACTAGCTGTCTACCTCTAGTGTTGACGCTGAAGCTTCCCCATAAGTAGTGGTGAGCATTGAAGTCACAAGCTATCACCCATGGCTGGAGAGTTGAATTCAAAATTCCGCGCAAGCGCTCACGGTCTAGACGACTTGATGGATGTAAGTAGGCTCCGATGACGGTGAATGTGGTCTTCTTGTTTTTACTGTTAGGCAAACGTACTGGTTTTCTTCGTCAGGGGGTACAGAGTGATGAACATAGGTTAAGTCGCGCCGTATGAACAAAACGACCTTGCTGCGCTCTCCGTGGGTTGAAGACAAAAAGCACTCATATCCAGACAGTCTCATCTGAGCTGACAGGTTCGGTGCAAAAATCACAATTATGGAGAACTGGTTCGTGAATACATATTGCCAGAACTCGCACATACGCGCCCTAAGTCCTCTGGCATTTCACTAAAGGACAGATGCGTTCTTGACCTCCTCTCGAAAGGATAACATGTTGGGGGCCATCGTTTTACCTCAGAGCTGCAAGCACCGGACTCAAAGTGTCCAGCTCCTGGAGTGCGCTCTGCGCTGATGGGGTGTTCATGTGGCTTAGGAGCATGCGCAATGCGCTCATAAGGGTCTGCAACATGTTGATGACCTGGCGATTCTCAGTTGTCTTTTCATCAGTGGTTCGTGATGGCGTCGAGGTTGGCGGGATTCGATGCACCTTTGAAGCAGGCTGTGCTCGTGGAAGTGATGGCCACTCTTCACGAGGTGGGAGTCTTGACCCTGATTCTATTTTCGGTGTATCCGTCTTCGCAGAGCCTGACGATGGGGGGGGGGGCAGTTCTTGCTTGAGATGACGGGTCTCTATCGGCAGATGTCACGTTGCGTGATGGTCTTCTGTGGTGACGCCGACGTCGCCTGACAGTAGAAGCGGCTTCCCTGTGCGTTGAATTGTTGCGCACTATGAGTTTCAGCACCGCGCGTTCGTTTCTCAATCGTGGGCAATCTTTAGACGACGCTTTATGAGTGCCGTGGCAATTGGAACATTCGAATGCAGTTGCGTGGCAGGTGTCTTCTGAATGAGGTTCGGCACACCGCGCGCACACGACATTGCTGGTACATACTCCTTTGACATGTCCTATCTTGAAGCATCTGAAGCATTGTAGGGGCTTCGGTATGTATGGACGGACCTGGTGGCAAACGTGGCCAACTTTGACGTGTGGGTGAAGACTGTCCCCCACAAAACCAATCTTCAGGCATCGTGACTGAACGAGCCTTGCTGTGTGCTTGATGAGGATGTCGTCTGTAGTTGGCTTTATCAAGATTGGGAGATCGTCAGCGGGAATGGAAATGTTCAAGTCATAAATGACACCAACACTGCCCTTACAGTCAGTGGGGATCACTGATTTAACTGTGACTCTGTCAATTTCCGAGATGTTCTGTAGGCTTTGCAGCGCACTACGGTGTAGAACATCAACTGCCAGAACATTCTTCCGTGTGTTGATCCTGACGTCTTTAATCTCATTTGGAGCGAGTCCTTCGAGGTATGCAGAGAGGACTTGCCTGTTAAGCCGCCGTAGGTTGGCTGAAGGGTCCACAGCCATGAAGAGTATAGTGTGTGGCCAACGCTGCGCGTTAGCCTTCACGGTGGATATAATTGTCGTCGACGATGTTCGTAACCGTCTTCTTTTTGCATTGCGGCTCATGACGACTGTGTAGTCGTCATCCGATGACTCGAAACCGTCGGAATAGAGCTCCGTTGCCTCGCTGTCTGTGCCACTTGAGATGGTCCCACGTTTCGTAGCCGCTGCCAGACGTAGCGGTTGTCCAGCTCAAAAATCCTGAGAGGCTTCTTCATCCATTCTCGCAAGCAGGGAGTGGCAGCTTCCAGAATTTGCGTTAAAACAAATAGAAATTTTGAGACAAGTGCACAAGCGTTCTATGAAATAGGCACTTCCGAAACGGCCAGGAGAGCTAAAAGTCGTAGGCGGCTAGATAGATAGATAGATAGATAGATAGATAGATAGTTAGATAGATAGATAGATGCTTCGACATTCGCCGAAGTTCGCTAAGAAATGCTTCACATTTACTATAGGCTAGCTGAGGTTAAAGCAGCCAAGTCACGAACATTCAAGTGATCATCAACCTTAGCGAACGAAAGAGTATGCTCGAGTCAAAACTTGATACCTTAGAACAGTTAGAAAGAACTGTCGAAGGCTCGGCGAGCGAGTCGAAAGTGCTACAAGCGGAAGTGCTATTTCTCAGAAAACGTGCGAAGAAAAAAAAAAGAGTTGTGGAATTTCGCAAAGGCAAACGCAAAAGAGGGTGAGATAGCACTCCTGAGATACGACAGTCTTTATCTCAACAACGTGAAATACATCTTTATTGAATCACTAGGGCAAGTGGTACGTTTCCAAGAAACGTAACATCTAGAGAGCCACTTTCAATTTTAGCTTTAAATTGCAGAAGTATTAAAAATCACAGCATATCCACGGAGTGAAGATGACTGGGGCGAAGCGCCCATCAGCCCGCCCGTGCTTCCGTTCATCCATTCGTTCTTGCTTCGGTCCGTCCGCGCGACCATCCATTCGTCAATCAATGCGTCCATTTGTCTATCCAGCGTCAATGCGTGAGTTCGTGAATCCGCCTGTCCGTCCGTCCGTCCGTCCGTCTGTTAGTCTGTATGTCTGTTCATCCGTTCGTTTATCTAGTGAACACTCCAAGTACCACCATCTGCCATCTCGCATGCCCTGTGGCACATACCTGCGCTACAGCGTGTATGTGCCACCAGTGGCTACATACATACATACATACATACATACATACATACATACATACATACATACATACATACATACATACATACTGCCTTGAACAACACTCATTTTTAGGGACGAAGCTTCTTATAGCGGCACCCGTTCAACCCTCGTAGCCGTTGTAGTATATAACAAATATAACATTTTGACCTACAAGGTGGTGCCGGTGAGAGATTTCTTGTGTGCGTTGTTGAACAGTAAAATATAGTGCTCAACGTACATGCTAATGGCTGCTAATGAGGAATGAGAGGAGCATTCGGCTTTTAGTTAACGCGCACGCTGCGATTCCCATTATCAGCAATTGGCATGTACATTGAGCCCTATCTGACAAGAAAAGGTTGCTATGTTACACTCGCTGGGTGTAACCTCCTCAGTTTTAGAAAGGTTTAGCGAGCGTTAAGTCACAGTGCCACGAATACAGTGAACTAGTATATACATTGGAGGAACTCGAGGTGGTTGAATGTGGGAAGTAGATACGAAGCGCAAGCCGTAAGAAAGTAAAAGCCGAATTCTCCTATCTCTCTTTTCCATTAGCAGCCAATGGCATGTACATTGAGCACTATCTGACAGGAAAAAGCTGCTACGTTATACTCGTTGGGCGTAACCTCCTTGGTTTTAGAAAGGTTTAGCGAGGGTTGGGCCGCAGTGCCATGAATACAGTGAGCAAGTATATACCATGAAATCGAGGTGGGTATAGGTGGGAAGTAGACCCGAAGCACAAGCCGTAAGAAAGTGTGCATGTGCCACCTCTCGTTTAGTCCTTGGAATGTCCGCTGGAAGGCAGTGCTTCTATATGGGGAATATATGATGAAAAGATGCGAGATGGTGCTACTTGGAGTGTTGAATAGATGGACGAACGGACACATAGATAGATGCATGGATGGACGCATGAACGGACGCAGGGGCGGATGCATGGACGAACGCAGGGACGGACGCACGAACACACGCATGCACGGACGGGCGGATGGACGCATGAACGGTCGCACAGATGGACGCCTGGACGGAAGAACAAATGGACGGACGAATGCTTCGCCCCACTCTCCATCATTCACTCCGTGAATATGCTGCCATTTTTTTTACTGTCAGAATTCCGAACTTTTTCTGAACAAGCGGTACGGAAGACGTCAACCCCCGGAATTAGTGACCATCCATCCAACCAGACCACGGGCCCCAGCCATTTGCCTAATGATGAAGCGAATGTGGGTGACCGCGTTGGCGCATCTGCTCTTTGCGATGATTTCACCGACAGCTCATCAGTGGAAGAGGTGGAATCGAAAGCCAACTGCAGGACATTCAATACCGGCTGGTGAAAAACTGCGATACGGCTGTTCCATTGAAACGTCCAAACTGTTCTGACGCACATGAAGCAACATCGAAGGAGTGCTCGAAGATGAAAGAAGAAATTCGCGTCCTGCGGAAGATGCTTGGAGACAACTCGACACACAGAGAGGCTGTCACGTCCATCCGCCGACACAGACGTCGTTCGAAACATAGGCACCAGCAAAACCACAGTGCCCATAGGACTGATGCATCACCATGTGCAACAGAACAGCATACGCGCGCGCATTATCAGGCTGCTTCACCCATGTTGTACGCACCACGTCCCAGGAATGCAGAAAGTGGACCAACGCCTGCATTGCACGCCGATGCTTCAGATACTGAGTGGCCTTCGCTACCGTCCGGAGCAATAAAATAGACCACATTATGGACTAAAAGAGGGCGGAAAATGAATGGCAAGACACTGAGAACTAAACTATGCTGAAGCATCTACAAAAATTTATTTGTGCGATTCTCAACGAGCTACACACGCCAGGTACGAAAACAGCAGTGCATATTCTCAACGTGTTGCAGCCGCTACTGCTGGCCCTTCTATAAACAATATGGCGAATTGTTTCGATGAAAGTGTGCGATACTCTGCTATAATGCAGCGGAACGCAAAAGGTTTGCAAAGCCGATTGTCTGACTTTCGACAGCGGATGTTTAAATACAAATTTCCGTTGTTTGGTATATATGAGCCGAATATGATGTCATCGTTTCGGATTTCCGGATACGTCCCTTTGTGGTCACGCAAGGATCGAAATGCGAGCAAGAAATTATATGCGTACGTCAAGATTTAACGTACGTGAGGCATGCCGTGGCTTCTCATGCTTCTAACGACTATATTTACTTATCTATAAAGCACAAGCGACGTTCATTATCAATCATTGGTGGATGCATCCCTCCTAGAAAGCCATGTGGACTGTTCCTATCTCTTGTCTGTGCTCCAAGAGCTTGCCCTGGACCACATGTATTAGTTGGAGATTTTAATGCACATCATCCCATGTGGGGTTCTGCCTCAATGAACACCCGTGGTAGGGACATTGCCAATTTTGTGCACAATCAGGGCCTCATATTCATCAACGATGGCTCACCTACTTACCTCCGTGGTGCATCGTACAGCAGCTATCTGGACGTATGTTTTGTGAGCAGAAGTCTCCTGCCTACCACCTGTTGGTTCGTAGACGTTGAAACACAAGGAAGTGACCATGTCCGTACATCATCATCATCATCATCATCATTATGAGCCTCACTACGTCCACTGCAGAACAAAGGCCTCTAACATGTTCCGCCAGTTAACCCGGTCCTGTGCTTGCTGCTGCCAATTTATACCCGCAAACTTCTTAATCCCATCTTCCCACCTAACCTTCTGTCTCCCCCTAACCCGCTGGCCTTCTCTGGGAATCCATCAGTTACCCTTAATGACCAGCGGTTATCCTGTCGACGCGCTACATGGCCGGCCCATGTACATTTCTTCTTCTAGATTTCCACCATCATATCCCTAACCCCCGTTTTTTTTCTAATCCACTCTGTTCTCTTCTTGTCTCATTAGGTTACACCTATCACTTTTCTTTCCGCTGGTCGCTGCGTCGTCTTCAATTTAAGCTGAACCCTCTTTGTAAGCCTCCAGGTTTCTGCTCCGTAGCTAAGTACCGGAGAGATACAACTGTTATATACCTTCCTCTTGAGGGATAGTAACAATCTACCTGTCATAGTTTGAGAGTGCTTGCCAAATGTGCTTCACTCAATTCTTATTCTTCTAGTTACTTCAATCTTGTGGTTCGGCTCCACGGTTATTACCTGCCCTAAGTTGACATAGTCTTTTACAACTTGAAGTGCACTATTACCTATATCGAAGCGTTGCCCTTTTTCTAGGTTGTTGTACATTAATTTCGTTTTGTGCAGATTCATTTTAGGACCCACCTTTCTGCTCCCCTTGCCTAACTCCGTAATCATGAGTTGCAATTCGTCCCCTGAGTTACTCAGCAAAGCAATGTCATCGGCGAAGCGCAGGTTACTAAGGTACTCTCCATTAACTCTTATCCCTAGCTGTTCCCATTCTGGGCTTCTGAAAACCTCCTGTAAGCTCGCGGTAAATAGCCTTGGGGAGATTGTATCTCCCTGCCTTACAGCTTTCTTGATTGGTACTCTGTTGCTTTATTTATGAAGCACTATGGTAGCTGTTGATCCCCTGCAGATTTTTTCCGGGATGTTTATATACGCTCCATCGACGCCCTGATTCCACAGTATCTGCGTGACTACTGAAAGTTCTACTGAATCAAACGCCTTCTAGCAATCTATGAAGGCTATGTATCGTGGTTGGTTATATTCTCAGCATTTCTCTATTACCTGAGTGACAGTATGAGTGTGGTCGATTGTTAAGTAGCCTGTTCGAAATCCTGCTTGTTCCTTTGGTTGATTGAATTCTAATGTTTTCTTTACTCTGTTAGCAATTACCTTTGTGAATATCTTGTATACTACGGAGAGCAAGCTCATCGGCCTGCAATTCTTCAAGTCCTTGTCATCTTCTTTCTTATGTATTAAGATGATGTTAGCGTTCTTCCAAAACTCTGGTACCTTTCCCGTCAGGAGACACCTCGTAATCAGGGTGGCTAGTTTTTCTAACACAATCTGTCCTCCATCTTTCAGCAGATCTGATGTTACCTGATCCTCACCAGCAGCTTTGCCTCTTTGCATGCTCTGCAAAGCTTTTCTGACTTCTTCTATCATTAGTGGTGGGGTGTCATCTGGGTTACTGCTAGTTCTTATAGTATTAAAGCAGTGGTTGTCCCGCCTACTGTACAGATCTCTGTAAAACTCCTCCGCTATTTTAACTATCCCATTCATATTGGTAGTTATTTTGCCTTCTTTGTCTCTTTGTGCATACATCTGATTTTTGCCTATCCCAAGTTTCCTCTTCACTGCTTTGGCGCTTCCTCCGTTTTTCAGAGCGTGTTCAATTCTCTGTATGTTATACCTTCTTACATCGGATACCTTACGCCTATTAATCAACTTCGAAAGCTCTGCCAGTTCTAGTTTGTCTGTTGTACTTGAGACCTTCATGATTTGACGCTTCTTAATTAGGTTCTTCGTTTCCTGGGAAAGCTTGCCAGTGTCCTGTCTAACTACCCTGCCTCCAACTTCCACTGCACACTCCGTAATGATACTCGTCAGATTATCAATCCTTGTATCTACGCTAAGGTTGGTTTCCTCACTAAGAGCCGAGTACCTGTTCTGAAGCAAGACTCTGAATTCCTGTACTTTTGCTCTCAGTGCTAGCTCATTGATTGGCTTCTTGCGTATCAGTTTCTGTCGTTCCTTCCTCAAGTCTAGGCGAATTCGAGACCGTACCATTTTATGGTCACTGCATCGTACCTTGCCAACTACTTCCACATCCTGCACAATGCCTGGGTGTGCACTCATTATAAAATCTATTTCGTTTTTATTTTCGCCATTAGGGCTCCTCCATGTCCACTTGCGGTTTCCTCGTTTTCGGTAGAAGGTATTCAAGATCCGTAAATTATTGCGTTCTGCAAATTCCACCAGTAGCTCTCCTCTGGCGTTTCTAGTGCCGATGCCATAATCTCCTACTGCCTGGTCTCCAGCCTTCTTCTTCCCTACCTTTGCACAAAGTCGCCCATCACTATAGTATACTGTGTTTTTACCTCACTCATTGCCGATTCCACGTCTTCATAGAAGCTTTGAACTGAAGCGTCATCATTGCTGGATGTAGGCGCGTAAGCCTGTACCACCTTCATCTTGTATCTCTTATTGAGTTAAATTACAATACCTACCACCCTTTCATTAATGCTATAATATTCCTTTATGTTACCAGCTATGTTCTGTGAATTAGGAACCCCACTCCCAGTTCTCTTCTGTCTGCCAAGCCCCGATAGCAAAGAACGTGCCCGTTCTGTAGCACCGTATAGGCCTCATCTGTCCTCCTAACCTCACTGAGCCCTATTATATCCCATTTAAGACCTAGAGGGTGGTAAATGGGATATAATATATATATATCTTATATCCCAATATATATATATATATATATATATATATATATATATATATATATATATATATATATATATATTTATTTATTTATTTATTTATTTATATATATATATATATATATATATATCATTCTATCTAGCTATCTATCTGGCCACCTTCGACCTTTTAGCTCACCTGCAGTTTCGATAATGATATCGATACCAAACATGGTATGGCATAACATGACTGTATGGAGAAAATATTTGAATATTCATAACAGGAAAATCATGACATTGATGTCGTGATCGTTATGATTTACATTTCATGGTCCTGCAGCCCTTGCGGTGGAATCGTTCACAAGACATGTTGCAAAACTGGTACGACATGAATGCATGGTGAACACAAGCGACAGACCATAGCATGAAAATTATGACATGAGTGTCATGTAACAACATGACTACATGCCAAGCTCATGATGCTCTCGCGGCTGTTTCACTAGCGTCACATATACTAAATTTGGTATTACAGCACGTAAATGAATGACGATGGTGTGTGACTGGTGCAAACATGATAACAATTAGATGCGTGTCATGTAACAACATGACTACAAGCCACGCTATGATGCACTGACGGCCATTTCGCTAGCTTCACATATCCCAAAGTTAGTATCACGGGAAGTGAATGGATGACCAAGGTATGATACTAGTGCAAACATGATAAACATGAAATACGTGTCATGCAAAAACATGATTACATGCTACGCTCCTGATGTGCTCGGAGCCGTTTCGCTAGCTTCACACATGTGAAATTGGTATTACGTGACGTCAACGGAAAACGAAGGTATGTGACTGGTGCAAACATACTATTCATGAGATGTTTGTCATGTGAGAACATGACTACATGCCCGAGTCAAGGCCCCAATACATTTCTACGTGACGGGGTGCGCGTGCACGCCGGCGTTCTTTTTGACGCGTCAAGCCAGCGTTGCGACGCCAGGCGCCAGTCCTGCCATTACTCGCAAACGCTCACCACGCTGCGTTGCTTTGGCGCATGTGCGTTTCCGAGCGTCCTGCGTCCCTCCGTAATGAAAAGAGGACGACGCAATGTTGTCTGAATAACACATTGGCGCGAAATGCAGCATCTTGCATTCTGCACCGGTTGCCGTCAGTCTACGCCGACGGATGCTGGTCGTGCCGGTTGCGCCTGGCGTCAAAGTATAGAGTGCTCGCGTTTTGCTTACGTAGCGTCGCTGTGCCCAGCGTGCGCACACGTCGACGCTACATAGGAGTATACTGACCCCTTCATGATGCGATCGTGGCCATTTTGCTTGCTTCGCATATACTAAATTTGGTGTTAAGTGACGTTCATAGATGACGAAAATATATGACTGGTGCAAACATAATCCTGACACACGTGTCGTGTAAGAACATGACAGCATACCACGCTCATAGCATGCTCGCGGCCGTTTCGCTAGCTCCACATATACTAAATTTTGCATCACGTGACTTGAATAGACGACGAAGGTAAACGACACATCCAAACATGATAGTCATTGCACGGAAGTCATGTATGGCATCATTTCTCCATTGAAAAAGAACGGCGTTTCCAGTGTTTCCCAGTGCGTTACAGCGCACTGAGTCACACTGAAAACGCTGTGCAGTATGTTTCAGTGTACTAAATAGCGCTGCGAGGCACTGGGACGCACTGTCCACGCTGTACAGTGTGTCCCAGTGCCTTGTAGCTCGCTCTACTAAACTGGGACACACTGTACAGCGTCACCCAGTATCTTAAAGCGCGCTGGGAGGTACTGGTTACGCTGTACAATCTCTACCACACATTCATAACGTTAGCGGCCCATTGGAAGAAACTAGGCATGATCGGCGCACTTTCTGTAAAACTTCATATTGAATCGCGAGATGCCAAGCGTAAAATTTAACGAATATGATTGTGGTCTCATCTATGTCCTACACATATATTGCTCCAGTTTTAGTTGGACACCAGGGCCGTACTTGCACTAGATCTAGAAAAGGCATTCGACAACGTTAAGCACTCGCACATACTACAAGCGATTCCTGGCGCTGGACTCGGTAACCGCTTCTATGCATACGTGTGGTCGTTTCTCAAAGACCGCAAAGCCACCATTAGACTAGGCTGTTTGGGTTCCAAGACGTACGACTTGTGTCCCAGAGGCACGCCGCAGGGAGCATATCTCTTTCCATTTCTTGCTAACTTAGCTTTGAGCGCTCTCGAGAGAGAATTGAGTTCAATCGATGGCCTGGGCCACGCATTCTACGCCGATGATATTACCATCTGATGTGGGGGCGGTAGCGACAGGGCCAGCGAGCGCAATCTACAGACGGTGGTGGACAAGGTGCAGGCGTTCCTCCTACAGACGGGCTTACGGCTATCGGCCAAAAAATCTTAACTTTTACTCTGCAGGCCGAAACTAGGCCCTAAATGGATCCCCATTTCACCCATCTCTGTATACACAGAAGACGGTAAGCAAATACCACAAGTCAGTTCGGTTCGTATACTAGGTGTGATCCTGCAGGAGGACGGCAGGAACGGGCTCAGCATAGGGCGCATAGCCACTAAAGCAGACTCCACGTCTAAACTTATCAAACGCGTTGCCAAGAAACGAGGTGGACTATCGGAAGAAAATCTACGATGTCTCTTCCACGCTTTTCTCACGAGCCACATCAATTAGGTAGCCGTAGCTCACCCCTGGACTAAAGGATATGAGTACAAGCTTATTCTGATCATTAGAAAGAGTATCAAACAGGTACTCGGGCTTCCCATACAAACCAACACACCGAAACATATGGCTCTAGGCCTTCATAACACTTTCAGTGAGACTGTTGAGGCCCAGAAGCCAGTCCAGATTGCTCGACTCTCCTCGACTGAGGTGGGACGTCAACTCCTGGCGTATCTCCAAGTAAGCCCTCCAATCACCAACCAAAGAGAGTGTACGCTTCCGTCAGAGCTTCGCGAAGGCCACATTGTTTCCCCACTCCCACGTAACATGCACCCGCAATACAACCCCGGCCGACGTAAGGCTAGAGCAGCCACCCTTCTCAAAACGGCTTCAGCAATGCCCTATTCAGTAGCTTTCGTTGACGCCGCTCAATACGTTAATTTCAAGCACTTCGTAGCAGCTGGTTCGTCGCTACAAGGTAAACACCTCACTTCTCTAACACTCCCCAACACGAATGCGGACCGCGCGGAACAGGTAGCTATACCATTAGCTTTGGCGACCACGGATCGCACAGCAGTCTACACAGACTCCAAAGCCGCAGCTAGGGCCTTTCGTATCGGTTCGGTTTGTAAATAGGCAGCCCGCGTGCTCTCGCGTGCAGCGTGGGCCGATACTAAACACTTGATCTGGTTCCCCGGCCACGTGGGCCAAGATGCTCACCACCTCATCTCTAACGCCCACAAGCTAGCTCACTCCTAGGTGCGAGACATTACTCGCCGCGCCAGGAGTGAGGGCGGCCCAAGGCCCAAGGGCGAGCCATGGCAGCGGGACACGCTTCTAACGTACAACGAAATTTGTCAGCACTACCGCCTTGAGTGCAGAAAGTTTCCTCTACCTCATCCTCATCTAACGATACCGCAAACTCTCACTTTACGTCTGTTGCGAACAGATCCTTACCCTTCACTTATCTCTTATTCACGTTTTATTAGTCAAATAAAGCCGGGCTGCCTTCTATGTGGGCTCCCGAGATGCAATTTTCAACATATGCTGTGGCAACGCCCTATGCTGCGCGCAGCTGCAGGGTCTCGAGCCACGGAGTAACAGTGCACCGCTCTCCTCACAAGTCCAAAAGACGAAGATCAACTTCGGGCTGTCTAGAGAGCCCACGACCAGGCCGTCGAGTTCCACCTCCTGGTCCCATCGTGAACGCAGCCCGTGGACGAGCCCCCTTATGGGGACTTGTCTTCTCAGGACAAAATGAAGCCGACCTCAGTTCAGTTTAGGTAATGAATACTAGTACACTTGAGCATTAATATGTCGAGCGCGTAGTTCAGGGGCTCCGCCAGGATTTTGCTGGGGAGACCAATGACAATTGTGTTCCTGCAAGGGGACAGGGAGGCACAGAACTTATATGTAGTGTTTTAACTACGCTTGCTCTTGGGGGGTGGGGGGAAAAGGATGGCATGCAAGAAATTTCGGAAAAAAGGCTCCCCATCCATAGATGCCTTCCCCTCCCCCCATCTGGCATGGGTGCACTTTCCTTGACGTTTGATCGAGTTCCGTCTATGTATTTCATAAACGGCATTGTTAGCGTTGATAATTCGCAACACAGTATGACAGTAGCATCCGTCTGATAATCTAGACCAACCTACTATAGCAGTGAGTCGCTGCGGCTCGTACCGTAGAAAGCCGCACGTCCTCGGCAGCAGTCATCCGCTGAAATGCCCAATCTCGATGTTTTTACCTTCTGATTTGTGTAGTCGATGGTGAAAACATGACCACTCATGGGCCAGTTATGATCTAAACTACAATTTAACGGTTATTGGACTCTTTCTAAATGATTATCTACGATCTTCACAGGAACCGTGGCACAAGAAGTACGGCCTGAAGCCTAGTGGCAGTTTCGGCTAGAGTGAACTGCTGCAGCTGTCGTACGCCGAGTGTGAACGAAGAGGTCATAAAATACTTCCAAACTATCGAGGGATTGATTTGATTGATTGATTGATATGTGGGGTTTGACGTCCCAAAACCACCATATGATTATGAGAGACGCCGTAGTGGAGGCCTCCGGAAATTTCGACCACCTGGGGTTCTTTAACGTGCACCCAAATCTGAGCACACGGGCCTACATTTCCGCCTCCACCGGAAATGCAGCCGCCGCTGCCGGGATTCAAACCCGCGACCTGCGGGTCAGCAGCCGAGTACCTTAGCCACTAGACCACCGCGGCAGGGCAAAACTATCGAGGGACAAAACCTACATTGTTCAGTGAGGAGTTCATATGAACGTTATTTTCTACAAACGTATGACTATCCGCATAACGAGTCACTACGATTGCCGTAACACACCAGCCGCTACGCCAAGAAGCTTCGCGGTAAAACGTGTCTTATGGATGCAATCCAAGGCAACCCTTGTATGTTGCCTATGTAAGCAACAAAATCAAAGTATTCAATACCTGAATCACTTTTAAGACGAAGAAAAGTACACTCATGTGCGTCTTTCAGGTGTGGTGTATGTCATTCTTTCGTCGGCACTCACGCGCGTTGGACGCAAGGATCACGTGCTCCGTAGGAGCGGCGTTTGCGGCACATACTAGCCGCGGGAACAGGATGACCGAAGATCAAGACGCAGGATACGACTTTTTTTTTCCACCACTGCTTAAGGAACGCTTGGCGCAAAACACTGTGTTTTTACACAGCGATGCGTGGTGGCAGACCGTATCAAGTAGGTTATTTCCAAGACGCGCTCGGTCCTACAGGACTGCTGCCGGAGGTGTTGGCACTAGGGGCCAACCAGATGAATCATGTCTAGGCAGTCACCATGAACAAAACAGATGCTACAAAACACTTGCTGGACGTGAAGGAGCTGAAAGTCAAGGGGCGACGCTGCATCATCGTAGACCCCTAGGATCAGCAGGTGCAGCTACGTCTTCATTGGATGCTGTATGGCGTCGGCGATGAAGACGTACGAATGGCGTTGGTGGCTTTTGGGAAGGTCGTACAAGTCACTAGAGAGCATTCGCGCGTTCAAGGAGTCAGCGACAAGAGGTCAACCACATGATCTGTGCTCCTTATGTCAATAGTGGCGTGAACGTTGAAGATCTCTCGTATCAAATCTGGGTGGCTGGTGAACTGGCGTTTGTGGTTGCACCTGGTCGGCCAATGCAATGTCTGCGCTGCCAAGGTACCGGCCATGTTAAAAGAGAGTGTAAGGTTCCCCGATGCTCGCGTTGTCGGCGATTTGGCCACAGTGAAGATGAGTGCATGCGTACGTACGCATCGGCTATCGGATCAGCGGAAGGTGAAGACACAGCAGAGATGGTGATCGACGTGACCGAGGCTGAAGACGTGGCGAAAGGCGCAAGTGACGTGGTGAGCCCAGATGCTCCAACAGGTACAGACACGCCGACTAGTGGTGATGGACGAACAGTACAAGTAGACATAGCATATGAGGAGGGTATTTAAGAGCCGGCCGGCCAAACCGAGGAAGGCTTCACAAGCACCCCATCGAAGGAGCCTGAGCCGGTGGAATTTACCAAACTTCCAGTGTCGACCGAGAGTACCAGTCGTGGGAGTGAAGCAAAAGACTCACGAATGGTCTGCAGGGTGGCGTGAGGTGTCCAGTGAAAAACATGAAGAGGAGCCACCTTGAAGGCGACTTATTCCGACGCCGCAGCACAAGGCTGCGTCCCAACCAGATATCGGACGAAAACTGGCCACTTTTGTCCTCCAGAGGCATGGAACCACCTGGAGGCTACGAAGATGTCTAGCTTTATGCTAGACGCTGAAGGTAAGCATCATGCCCCGGGCTAACGTCTTCACTGTGTAGACATGGCTTTCGCACTGAAACTTAGAGTGGCAACGTTAAATGTTCGAGGTCTTGCCGCCAAGCGGAAAAAAAGAAAAAGACAAAATCTACAGGCTGCTCGTGGATCATGATCTGGATGTACTAGCTGTAGAAGAACCAAAAGTAAAATAGACAGTGAGGAACAGACCCGGGGCATGGTGCTGAGGTTTACGGCGCGTTACTAGGCAATCGTAAGTCAAGCAATAGGCACGTCTGCAGGCTGTGTTTTGTTCATTAAGAAGCTATGGGTCTGGTAGTGCAAAATACGTTCTCTTGCCTGTCTGGTATATTGGTTTCCTATGATTTTGTAATTATTGAAAGTCAGTGGCGCATTATGTGTATTTATGCACCAACCATTTGCAAGGAGTGATCACATTTAGGGGTGAAGCTCCTTAAAGCGGCACCCGTTCGTCCTTCGTAGTAGTCGTAGTCGTAGTGCGTAACGAGTCTAACCTTTTTACCTCCAAGGTGGTGCCAGTGGGAGATTTCTCCTGTGCGTTGTTGAACAATAATGCGTTATCTAAAAGCAGAATTCTTCTGTCCCTCATTCCTCATTAGCAGCTATGGCTGGTACATTCAGGGCTATCTAACAAGAAAGGGTTGCTAAGTTATACTCGCTGGGCGTATCCTCCTTGGTGTTAGAAAGGTTTAGCGAGCGTTGAGCCATGGTGCCATAAATACAGTGAACTAGTATATACCACGAATTCGAGGTGGTTAAAAATGGGAAATGGACACGAAGCACATGCCGTAAAAAAGAGTGCGTGGGCAACCTTTCTTTAGTCCTTAAAATGACTGCTGGATGGCGGTGCTTCTATATGGGGATTATATGATGAAAAGATGCGAGATGGTGGTACTTGGAGTGTTGAATATATGGACGAGCGGACGCACAGACAGTTGCATGAGCGCACGCACTGATGGCTACACGTACGAATGGACGCATGGACGCAGGCCGGGGCGGATGCAAGGATGAACGCAGGGACAGACGGACGTGTGGACGCACGAACAGACTCATGCATGGACGGGCGGATAGACGCATGGACGGTCACACAGACAGACGCATGGACGGACGGAAACAAGAATGAATGGACGGACGGATGCTTCACCCCACTCTCCATCATTCACTCCGTGCATATGTTGTCATTTTTTTCAAGTCTAAAACAGCACTTCACTCTGGAAAGGAAATTTGTATTACTAGGTGATTTTGACTACGTCCTCAACGGGCGAGATCAATCAAATGGATGCGGCATTTACAATAAAAGTAGTAAGACGCTAGCGGACATAGTTACTGAATTCGAGTTTGAAGACGTGGGTTGCTTTATAGAGGAAACGCAGGAAGCGCGTTTCACACATTTTCAGGAGAATAGCCATGCACGTCTTGATCGCAATTACGTGTTGCTTGATTTATTAGCCCACTGCAAGGCATACGCTGTCTACCCAACACAATTAGGTGATCATTGTCAAGTTAAATGTGAGATGGGAGAGAAAACAAAAGGTGGAAAATGAATTACAGTTTCACCACATGCGAATATTTCTTGGATAAGGTGAAGAGCTGCATCAAATAAACAAAAATAGATGATGAAGCTAAACTTCCAGAACAATGGGAAGATTTCAAGCAGCGAATTAATATAAAAGCTAATGATCGTTCTTGCGCATTGAGTTTTGAAAGAAAAAAGAAAGAAAAAACTCCGAATGACCTTCGAAAGACTAAATGACTTGGAGTGCAAACAAACGGGAGAGTATAAAATTGACATACGCAATATTGAGCAGAAACTTGCACTGCATGACGAGGAACGCTGCCGTCGTGCACTCGTCCGTTCTCGGTCTGAGGCTTTAGCTGCTGAGGACACGCCAACCAAAAGAGCGTTAGGTGTGGAAAAAATAAACGCTCGACGGAATCATATTGAATAAATAGAGAAGGATGGTGATGAAGTAACCAACACTGTCAGCATTTTATCCATATTTTCAAGTGATTATGAAAACCTTTTTGCATGTAGACAGGTAAACCTAGAACAATTTAAATAGAATAATCAGGACGCATGCAACAAGTCTGTGGGGATGTGAAAAACGCTTTGGAATTATCTATATCTGCATCTGAAGTTGAACGGGCAATTGATAAGTTAAATCCCGGGAAATCTCCAGGACCAGGTGGTCTTTGTGCCAAGTGGTACAAATGTTTTAAAAGTTAATTGTCTCCTATACTTGCAGGCGTTTTTAACGAGGCATATGTACAAAAGAAATTACCGCCGTCCTTCGGTGAATCACGTACCGTTCTTATTCTGAAGACAGACGAGATTAAAAGCTCAGGCGCGTTAAAGCGTACAGACCAATCGCACTGACAAACGTAGACTACAAATATAATGAAAACTCTGGCGGCTAGCTTTCAGTCAGTAATAAAAAATATTGTCGGTCCACACCAAACGTGTGGAATCAAAGGTCGGTCTATAGTACCAAATGTTCATAAAATGCAGTCCGTGCTCTAATGTGTGGCCATACTCCAGCTGCATCTGGAGAAAGCGTTTGATTGTGTTGCGCACGCTCTTTTGTTTGCAGTATTACCGACCCATAAGTGCTGAGGCCGGCAATATTCGCCAACAAAATAACGTTGAGAGACGCCATAAGCGTTGTGAAAGCCATAAGCGCTGAAGGCTGCGATGTGCGCCAATAAACAAAACTAAGTTGTGAGACGCGACTCACATCGAACCACGACGCAGTTCGTCGGCATACCGTTTTTTTTCCTCGTTGCTTGACGGAGAACACCACGTGCACCATTGAAAACCCAGCAGAAACTGCGGTAGGCAGAACGTCTTTCGCCTACCAAGACAGCGCCATGGCATTTCCGTGACGTAAGTCCTGTGGAATTCGAGGTGTGTAAAGCTGGTAAGTAGACTTGAAGCTCAAGCCGTAAGAAAGAGAGCGTGTGCCAACTCTCGTTTAGTCCTTGGAATGTCCGCTGGATGGCAGTGCTTCTATATGGAGAATATATAATCAATAGGATGCGAGATGGTGGTACATGGAGTGTTGAATACATGGACGAATGGACAGACAGACAGATGCATCGACGGACGCATGGATGGCTTCACGAACTGATGGACGCATGGATGGACGCAGAGTGGCTGCATGGACGAACGCAGGGACGGACGCACGGATGGACGTGCGGACGCACGAACAGACGCACGCACGGATGGGCGGATGGACACACGGATAGTCACACGGACGGATGCCTGGACGGACGAAAGCAAGAACGAATAGACGGACATATGCTTTGCCCCACTCTGCGTCATTCACCCCGTGGATATGGTGCTATTTTTTTTGACTCGTTGTCGAACATGTGTTGTGTTTTTTTAATGCGAAGCATTTCTTAGCGAACTTCGGCAACTTTGAACGTATCTATCTATCTATCTATCTATCTATCTATCTATCTATCTATCTATCTATCTATCTATCTATCTATCTATCTATTCATCTATCTATTCAATGCGAAGCATTTCTTAGAGACCTTCGATAACATTAGGACTATATCTATCTGTCTATCTAGCCCCTACGGCTTTTATCTCTCCTGGCCGTTTTGATAATGGTATCGCTACAAAACTTGGAATGGCGTAACATGACCGTATGACTTACATATTTGACTAGTTAAAACATGAACATCATGAATTGGATGTCATGAATGTCATGATTTACATTTCATGGTCCTGCAGCTCTTCCGGTGGTTTCGTTCACACAGCATGTTGCAAAACTGGTGTGGTATGGCATGATTGCATGAAGAATATAAGCGACAGACCCTAACATGAAAAGCATGACATGCGTGTCATGTAACAACATGGATACAGTCCACGCTCATCATGGACTCACGGCTATTTCACTAGCGTCACGTATACCAAATTTGATATTACAGTACGTCAATGGATGACAAAGTTGTGTCACAGGTGCAAACATGATAATCATGCGATGTGTGTCATGTAAGATCACAATATGCCACGCTCATGATACACGAGCGGCCGTTTCGCTAGCTTCACTCATACCAATATTGGTATTACGGGACGTGAATTGATGACGAAGGTAAGATACTCGTGCAAACATGATAAACATGAGATTCGTGTCATGTACCGACATGACACTACATGCTACGCTCTTGATGCGCTCGCAGCTGTTTCGTTGGCTTCACATGTACCAAGTTCGGTATTACGTCACGCGAACGGCTGACATAGGTAAATGAGACGTTCAAACATGATAATCATTACATGCCTGTCATATTGCCGCGACATAGTGCCTGCATTCAAACAACGCGCCCATTACCGCGCGCACAGGGACATACATGCGCGCCATCTAGTGTTGCGCAGAGACGATGATGAAAGCACGAGAACCCAGCTGGCCCGGCTGATGTGCGCCACGCGCTTGGGACTCTTCTTGAAGAAGTAGAAGAAGGAGACAACTTTGGTGTTCTGCTGTAACTTGCTACGACCATAGTCCCTTTGAGTTGTGGGCACAGGTGCGCCCTTTAATAAATACGTTTTATTACACGAGTCCTTCAACATCGTTACATTTCTGGTGGGCGTGCTGGGTACTGAACCAAAGCCCTGCGAACGCAAGTTAGCGTAGCCCCGACCACCAGCGAGTTGATCCTGGGGAGCTAACACCTGTGCATCAGAGGACCAGTCGCCGTCTTTGAGGTGATTCACCAGAATTCAGTCCACTCCATTTCACGCCAAAGGGAACTCAGTCAATGGATGGCGCCACCATGACAAGTCATGCAACACCGGCCCAAGTGGTGATAAATCAGCCTCACCAGCCACCAGTATTTCATGGCGACTCGTATGAAGACGTAGAAGATTGGCTGAACCTGTTTGAGAGAGTGGCCTACTTGAACGGTTGGGACGAGAGAGAGAAGATTCGCTGCGTATACTTTGCTTTGGAGGACTTCGCGAAGACGTGGTATGAGAACCATGAAACCTCCTTTACGACCTGGGATGAATTTAGGCGACAAGCTCTGGCGACTTATGCCAGCGCGGATCGCAAAGAAAAGGCGCAGGCTGCGCTCGAATCCAGAAACCAACTCACCAACGAAAGTGTCGCAATGTATATCGAGGACATGATCCGCCTGTTCAAGCGCGCAGATTCCCATATGACTGAAGAGAAGAACCTACGCCACCTCATGCGTGGGGTGAAACAGGAGCTATTCGCTGTTCTCGTCAGCAACCCACCACGAACAGTTGCGGAGTTTCATACAGAAGCTACAGCCATCGAGAAAACGCTAGAACAGCGGGCTCGACAGTACAATCGAAACATAAACTACGCACCTGTCAATGTCTTCTCTGGAGGCCAGCGAAGTGACATGGACGCCCTGCGAGAATTCTTCAGGTCGGTGATCAGGGAAGAGCTCAGCAAGTTGCAAGCACCTCACACTACATCAACACTGTCTGTCGTTGACGTAGTACGAGAGGAACTGAGGCAGATGGTACGTGAGCCGAAGCGTGCGCCACAGCCGATCCAACGCATCCCAACGTATTTTGAAATACTCAGACAACCCGCGGCGCACACCAATGCAGCAGTTGCGATGGCCTCTCCTTGCCCACATACGGTACGCATCGCACCTCGTCCACTGGAACCGACGGCTAACTACCTGCCACGAGCCCGTGGGGTAGCTCGCTACGTGGGTCAAAGACCCCGGAAAAGTGACATCTGGCGTGACCATGAGCTCAGGCCTTTGTGTTTCCATTGTGGGGAAGCAGGTCACCTGTATAGGTTCTGCCCTTACCGACAGGCAGGATTAAGGGGCTTTCGTTGTACGCACCATGCCCTCGAAACGGTGAACGGCCAATGGAGATCGAAGAGTATTTGTCCGCGCGCCAGAGCCCACTCACTCCCTCAACATCAGCCAAGATCGCCGTCGCCCAGGCGTTACCAATCACCCAGCCCACGTGCTTCTTCCGCACGGTCTAGGCACCGTTCTACAAGCCCACACCCAGAAAACTGAAGCAAGCGACCTGTGGAGGTGAGGCTGCTGATAACTACAGTTGCGAAGATCCTCCATTACAGTTTCAAGGTGACGATGCTATGTTTACAGAGGATAAGCGCAGCAGTGCAAAGATTACTTCAGATTTGCGGTTGAAAAGAGACGGATACAAGCTAAATGCTTTAGTTGACACCGGAGTTGATTATTCGGTAATGAGTCACAAATTGGCAAAGAAACTGAAAAAGGTTGTGACAATATGAAGAGAGGCACAGATACGCACGGCAGGTGGTTACACTATTACACCGCTTGGCAAATGCACCTCACGGCTCGAAATAGGAGGCTTTACTTACGTTGCTGGCTTCATCGTACTGCCGGACTATTCAAGGGAGCTTATACTAGGAATAAATTTTCTGCAAGCCAATTACGCCACGGAGATAGTCCTGCTCCACTCTCACCACCATCAGAACATATCTTCAAAGCTATCAGCCCAAAGAAAAAAAAGCGCCGCACCACCACGGGGTGGGCTCGAAACTCGAACCTTTCGGTTAACAGCCGATCGCGCTAGCCGATTGCGCCACGGAGACAGTCTTGTTCCACTCTCACACCGTAAGAACATTTTTTCAGTGCTATCCGCCCAAAGGAAAAAAAGCGCCGCACTACCATCGAGTGGGCTTGAACCTCCAACCTTTCGGTTAACAGCCGATCGCGCTAGCCAATATCGCCACGGAGACAGTCGTGCTCCCCTCTCACCACCATCAGAACATATCTTCAAAGCTATCAGCGCAAAAAAAGCAACACACCACCACCGGGTGGGCTCCAAACTCCAACCTTTCGGTTAACAGCCGATCGTGCTAGCCAATTGCGCCACGGAGACAGTCCTGCTCCACTCTCACCACCATCAGAACATATCTTCAAAGCTATCAGCCCAAAGAAAAAAAAGCGCCGCACCACCACCGGGTTGGCTCAAACCTCCAACCTTTTGGTTAACAGCCAATCGCGCTAGCCGAATGCGCCCCGGAGACAGTCCTGCTCCACTCTCACCACCATCAGAACATATCTTCAAAGCTATCAGCCCAAAGAAAGAAAAGCAACACACCACGCCGGGAGGCCTCGACCTCCAACCTTTCAGTAAGCAGCCGATCGCGCTAGCCAATTGCGCCACGGACACAGTCGTGCTCCACTCTCACCACCATCAGAACATATCTTCAAAGCTATCAGTCTAAAGAAAAAAAGCGCCGCACCACCACCGGGTGGGCTCGAACCTCCAACCTCTCAATTAAGAGACGATCGCGCTAGCCGATCGCGCCACGGAGACAGTCGTGCTCCACTCTCACCACCAACAGAACATATCTTCAAAGCTATCAGAGCAAAGAAAAAAGCAACGCACCACTCGCGGGAGGGCTCAAACCTCTAATTTTTTGGCTAACAGCCGAACGTGCAAGCCAATTGCACCACGAAGACAGTCGTGCTCCAATCTCACTACCGTTAGAACATTTCTCGAAAGCTATCAGCGCAAAGAAAAAAGCAACACACCACTCCCGGGAGGGATCGAAACTCCAACCTTTCAGTTAACAGGCGATCGCGCTAGCCCATTGCGCCACGGAGACAGTCGTGCTCCACTCTCACCACCATCAGAACATATCTTCAAAGCTATCAGCTTAAAGAAAAAAAAGCGCCACACCACAACCGGGTGGGTTCGAACCTCCAACCTTTCGGGTAACAGACGATCGCGCTAGCCAATCGCGCCACGAAGACAGCCCTGCTCCACCGTCACCACCATCAGAACATATCTTCAAAGCTACCAGCCCAAAGAAAAAAAGCGCCGAACCACCACCGGGTGGGCTCGAAACTCCAACCTTTCGATTAACAGCCGATCGCGCTAGCTAATTGCGCCACGGAGACAGTCCTGTTCTACTCTCACCACCATCAGAACATATCTTCAAAGCTATCAGCCCATAGAAAACAAGGCGCCGAACCACCACCGGGTGGGCTCGAACCTCCAACCTTTCGGTTAACGGCCGAACGCGCTAGGCAATTGCGCCACGGAGACAGTCCTGTTCCACTCTCACCACCATCAGAACATATCTTCAAAGCTATCAGCCCAAAGAAAAGAAAGCAACACACCACTCCCGGGAGGGCTCGAACCTCCTACCTTTCGGTTAACAGCCGACCGCGCTAGCCAATTGTGCCACGGAGCCAGTCCTGCTATACTCTCACCACCATCAGAACATATCTTCAAGGTTATCAGCCCAAAGAAAAAAAAGCGCCGCATCACCACCGGGAGGGCTCGAACCTCCAACCTTTCTGTTAACGGCTGAACGCGCTTGCCAATTGCGCCACGGAGACAGTCCTGCTTCACTCTCACCACCATCAGAACATATCTTCAAAGCTATCAGTCCAAGAAAAAAAAGCAACACACCAGTCCCGGGAGGGCTCGAACCTCCAACCTTTCGGTTAACAGCCGATCGCGCTAGCCAATTGCGCCACGGAGACAGTCGGGCTCCACTCTCACACCATCAGAACATTTTTTCAGAGCTATCCGCCCAAAGGAAAAAAAGCGCCGCAACACCACCGAGTGGGCTTGAACCTCCAACCTTTTGGTTAACAGCCGATCGCGCTAGCCAATTGCGCCATCGAGACAGTCGTGCTCCACTCTCACCACCATCAGAACATATCTTCAAAGCTATCAGCGCAAAGAAAAAAGCAACACACCACTACCGGGTGGGCTCGAAACTCCAATCATTCGGTTAACCGCCGATCATGCTAGCCAATTGCACCACGGAGACAGTCCTGCTCTACTCTCACCACCATCAGAACATATCTTCAAAGCTATCGCCCCAAAGAAAAAAAAGCGCCACACCACCACGGGGTGGGCTCGAAACTCCAACCTTTCGGTTAACAGCCGATCGCGCTAGCCAATCGCGCCACGGAGACAGTCCTCCTCCACACTCACCACCACCAGAACATATCTTCAAAGCTATCATCCCATAGAAAAAAGAGCGCCTCATCACCACTGGGAGGGCTCGAACCTCCAACCTTTCTGTTAACGGCAGAACGCACTTGCCAATTGCGACACGGAGACAGTCCTGCTTCACTCTCACCACCATCAGAACATATCTTCAAAGCTATCAGCCCAAAGAAAAAAAAGCAACACACCACTCCCGGGAGGGCTAGAAACTCCGACCTTTCGGTTAACAGCCGATCGCGCTAGCCAATTGCGCCCCGGAGACAGTCCTGCTCCACTCTCACCACCATCAGAACATATCTTCAAAACCATCAGCCCAAAGAAAAAGAAGCAACACACCACTCGCGGGAGTGCTCGAACCTCCAACCTTTCAGTTAGCAGCCGATCGCCCTAGCCAATTGCGCCACAGACACAGTCCTGTTCCACTTTCTCCACCATCAGAACATGTCTTCAAAGCTATCAGCCCATAGAAAAAAAGGCGCCGCACCACCACCGGGTGAGCTCGATTCTCCAACCTTTCGGTTAACGGCCGAACGCGCTAGCCAATTGCGCCACGGAGCCAGTCCTGTTCCTTTCTCACCACCATCAGAACGTATCTTCAAAGGTATCAGCCCAAAGAAAAAAAAGCAACACACCACTCCCGGGAGGGCTCGAACCTCCAACCTTTCGGTTAACAGCCGACCGCGCTAGCCAATTGTGCCACGGATACAGTCCTGCTATACTCTCACCACCATCAGAACATATCTTCAAAGCTATCAGCCCAAAGAAAAAAAAGCGCCGCACCACCACCGGGTGGGCTCGAAACTCCAACCTTTTGGTTATTAGCCCATCGCGATAGCCCATTGCGCCATGGAGACAGTCCTGCTCCACTCTCATCACCATCAGAACATATCTTCAAAGCTATCAGCGCACAGGAAAAAAAGCACCGCACCACCACCGGGTGGGCTCGAAACTCCAACCTTTCGGTTAACAGCCGATCGCGCTAGCCGATTGCGCCACGGAGACAGTCCTGCTCCACTCTTACCACCATCAGAACATATCTTCAAAGCTATCAGCCCAAAGAAAAAAAAGCGCCGCACCACCACCGGGTGGGCTCGAAACTCCAACCTTTTGGTTATTAGCCCATCGCGATAGCCAATTGCGCCACGGAGACAGTCCTGCTATACTCTCACCACCATCAGAATATATCTTCAAAGCTATCAGCGCAAAGGAAAAAAAGCACCGCAACACCACCGGGTGGGCTCGAAACTCCAACCTTTCGGTTAACAGCCGATCGTGCTAGCCGATCGCGCCACGGAGACAGTCCTGCTCCACTCTTACCACCATCAGAACATATCTCCAAAGCTATCAGCCAAAAGAAAAAAAAGCGCCGCACCACCACGGGGTGGGCTCGAAACTCCAACCTTTTGGATAACAGCCGATCGCGCTAGCCAATTGCGCCACGGAGACAGTCCTCCTCCACTCTCTCCACCATCACAACATGTCTTCAAAGCTATCAGCCCATAGAAAAAAAGGCGCCGCACCACCACCGGGTGGGCTCGAATCTCCAACCTTTCGGTTAACAGCCGATCGCGCTAGCCAATTGCGCCATCGAGACAGTCCTGCTCTACTCTCACCACCATCAGAACATATCTTCAAAGCTATCAGCCCAAAGAAAAAAAAGCGCCGCACCACCACCGGGTGGGCTCGAACCTCCAACCTTTCGGTTAACAGCCG
This sequence comes from Rhipicephalus microplus, assembly GCF_043290135.1. Classification (NCBI taxonomy): domain Eukaryota; kingdom Metazoa; phylum Arthropoda; class Arachnida; order Ixodida; family Ixodidae; genus Rhipicephalus; species Rhipicephalus microplus. Next base: position 3,365,389 of record NW_027464611.1, on the reverse strand, counting down.
ATGGCGCTAGCCACTTGCGCCCCGAAGACAGTCCTGCTCCACTCTCGCCACCATCAGAACATATCTTCAAAACCATCAGCCCAAAGAAAAAGAATCAACACACCACTCCCGGGTGGGCTCGAACCTCAAGCTTTCGGTTAACAGACGCTCGCGCTAGCCGATCGCGCCACGGAGACAGTCGTGCTCCACTCTCACCACCATCAGAACATATCTTCAAAGCTATCAGCGCAAAGAAAAAAGCAACACACCACTCCAAGGAGGGCTCGAAACTCCAACCTTTTGGTTAACAGCCGATCGCGCATGCCGATTGCGCCACGGAGACAGTCCTGCTCCACTCTCTCCACCATCAGAACATATCTTCAAAGCTATCAGCCCAAAGAAAAAAAAAGCGCCACACCACCACCGGGTGGGCTCGAAACTCCAACCTTTTGGTTATTAGCCCATCGCGATAGCCAATTGCGCCATGGAGACAGTCCTGCTCCACTATCATCACCATCAGAACATATCTTCAAAGCTATCAGCGCAAAGAAAAAAGCAACACACCACCACCTGGTGGGCTCGAAACTCCAACCATTCGATTAACAGCCGATCGCGCTAGCTAATTGCGCCACGGAGACAGTCCTGTTCCACTCTCTCCACCATCAGGACATGTCTTCGAAGCTATCAGCACATAGAAAAAAAGGCGCCGCACCACCACCGGGTGGGCTCGAATCACCAACCTTTCGGTTAACGGCCGAACGCGCTAGCCAATTGCGCCACGGAGACAGTCCTGTTCCACTCTCACCACCATCAGAGCGTATCTTCAAAGTTATCAGCCCGAAAAAAAGCAACACACCACTCCCGGTAGGGCTCGAACCTCCAACCTTTCGGTTAACAGCCGACCACGCTAGCCAATTGTGCCACGGAGACAGTCCTGCTATACTCTCACCAGCATCAGAACATATCTTCAAAGCTATCAGCGCAAAGGAAAAAAAGCACCGCACCACCACCGGGTGGGCTCGAAACTCCATCCTTTCGGTTAACAGCCGATCGCGCTAGCCGATTGCGCCACGGAGACAGTCCTGCTCCACTCTCACTACCATCAGAACGTATCTTCAAAGCTATCAGCCCAAAGAAAAAAAAGCGCCGCACCACCACCGGGTGGGCTCGAAACTCCAAAGTTTTGGTTATTAGCCCATCGCGATAGCCAATTGCGCCATGGAGACAGTCCTGCTCCACTCTCACCACCATCAGAACGTATCTTCAAAGGTATCAGTCCAAAGAAAAAAAAGCAACACACCACTCCCGGGAGGGCTCGAACCTCAAACCTTTCGGTTAACAGCCGACCGCGCTAGCCAATTGTGCCACGGAGACAGTCCTGCTATACTCTCACCACCATCAGAACATATCTTAAAAGCTATCAGCGCAAAGAAAAAAAAGCACCGCACCACCACCGGGTGGGCTCGAAACTCCAACCTTTCGGTTAACAGCCGATCGCGCTAGCCGATTGCGCCACGGAGACAGTCCTGCTCCACTCTTACCACCATCAGAACATAGCTTCAAAGCTATCAGCCCAAAGAAAAAAAAGCGCCGCACCACCACCGGATGGGCTCGAAACTCCAACCTTTCGGTTAATAGCCGATCGCGCTAGCCGATTGCGCCACGGAGACAGTCCTGCTCCATTCTTACCACCATCAGAACATATCTTCAAAGCTATCAGCCCAAAGAAAAAAAAGCGCCGCACCACCACCGGGTGGGCTCGAAACTCCAACCTTTTGGTTATTAGCCCATGACGATAGCCAATTGCGCCACGGAGACAGTCCTGCTATACTCTCACCACCATCAGAATATATCTTTAAAGCTATCAGCGCAAAGGAAAAAAAGCACCGCACCACCACCGGGTGGGCTCGAAACTCCAACCTTTCGGTTAACAGCCGATCGTGCTAGCCGATTGCGCCACGGAGACAGTCCTGCTCCACTCTTACCACCATCAGAACATATCTCCAAAGCTATCAGCCCAAAGAAAAAAAGCGCCGCACCACCACGGGGTGGGCTCGAAACTCCAACCTTTCGGTTAACAGCCGATCGCGCTAGCCAATTGCGCCACGGAGACAGTCCTCCTCCACTCTCTCCACCGTCACAACATGTCTTCAAAGCTATCAGCCCATGGAAAAAAAGGCGCCGCACCACCACCGGGTGGGCTCGAATCTCCAACCTTTCGGTTAACAGCCGATCGCGCTAGCCAATTGCGCCATCGAGACAGTCCTGTTCTACTCTCACCACCATCAGAACATATCTTCAAAGCTATCAGCCCAAAGAAAAAAAATCGCCGCACCACCACCGGGTGGGCTCGAACCTCCAACCTTTCGATTAACAGCCGATGGCGCTAGCCAATTGCGCCACGGAGACAGTCCTGTTCCACTCTCTCCACCATCAGAACATGTCTTCAAAGCTATCAGCCCATAGAAAAAAAGGCGCCGCACCACCACCGGGTGGGCTCGAATCACCAACCTTTCGGTTAACGGCCGAACGCGCTAGCCAATTGCGCCACGGAGACAGTCCTGTTCCACTCTCACCACCATCAGAACGTATCTTCAAAGGTATCAGCCCAAAGAAAAAAAAGCAACACACCACTCCCGGGAGGGTTCGAACCTCCAACCTTTCGGTTAACAGCCGACCGCGCTAGCCAATTGTGCCACGGAGACAGTCCTGCTATACTCTCACCACCATCAGAACATATCTTCAAAGCTATCAGCGCAAAGAAAAAAAAGCACCGCACCACCACCGGGTGGGCTCGAAACACCAACCTACGGTTAACAGCCGATCGCGCTAGCCGATTGCGCCACGGAGACAGTCCTGCTCCAGTCTCACTACCATCAGAACATATCTTCAAAGCTATCAGCCCAAAGAAAAAAAAGCGCCGCACCACCACCGGGTGGGCTCGAAACTCCAACCTTTTGGTTATTAGCCCATCGCGATAGCCAATTGCGCCATGGAGACAGTCCTGCTCCACTCTCATCACCATCAGAACATATCTTCAAAGCTATCAGCGCAAAGAAAAAAGCCACACACCACTCCCGGGAGGACTTGAAACTCCAACCTTTCAATTAACAGCCGATCGCGCTAGTCAATTGCGCCACGGAGACAGTCCTGCTCCACTGTCACCACCATCAGAACATATCTCCAAAGCTATCAGCCCAAAAAAAAAAGCACCGCAACACCACGGGGTGGGCTCGAAACTCCAACCTTTTGGTTAACAGCCGATTGCGCTAGCCAACTGCGCCACGGAGACAGTCCTCCTCCACTCTCTCCACCATCAGAACATGTCTTCAAAGCTATCAGCCCATAGAAAAAAAGGCGCCGCAACACCACCGGGTGGGCTCGAATCTGCAACCTTTCGATTAAGGGCCGAACGCGCTAGCGAATTGCGCCACGGAGACAGTCCTGTTCCACTCTCACCACCATCAGAACGTATCTTCAAAGGTATCAGCACAAAGAAAAAAAAGCAACACACCACTCCCGGGAGGGCTCGAACCTCCAACCTTTCGGTTAACAGCCGACCGCGCTAGCCAATTGTGCCACGGAGATAGTCCTGCTATACTCTCACCACCATCAGAACATATCTTCAACGCTATCAGCGCAAAGGAAAAAAAGCACCGCACCACCACTGGGTGCGCTCGAAACTCCAACCTTTCGGTTAACAGCCGATCGCGCTAGCCGATTGCGTCACGGATACAGTCCTGCTCCACTCTCACCACCATCAGAACATATCTTCAAAGCTATCAGCCAAAAGAAAAAAAAGCGCCGCACCACCACCGGGTGGGCTCGAAACTCCAACCTTTCGGTTAACGGCCGAACGCGCTAGCCAATTGCCCCACGGAGACAGTCTTGTTCCACTCTCACCACCATCAGAACATTTCTTCAGAGCTATCCGCCCAAAGGAAAAAAAGCGCCGCTCCACCACCGAGTGGGCTTGAACCTCCAACCTTTCGGTTAACAGCCGATCGCGCTAGCCAATTGCGCCACGAAGACAGTCCTCCTCCACTCTCTCCACCATCAGAACATGTCTTCAAAGCTATCAGCCCAAAGAAAAAAAAGCGCCGAACCACCACCGGGTGGGCTCGAACCTCCAACATTTCGGTTAACAGCCGATCGCACTAGCCAATTGCGCCCCGGAGACAGTCCTGCTCCACACTCACCACCATCAGAACATATCTTCAAACCTATCAGCGCAAAGAAAAAAGCAACACACCACCACCGGGTGGGCTCGAAACTCCAACCTTTCGATTAACAGCCGATCGCGCTAGCTAATTGCGCCACGGAGACAGTCCTGTTCCGCTCTCTCCACCATCAGAACATGTCTTCAAAGCTATCAGCCCATAGAAAAAAAGGCGCCTCATCACCACCGGGTGGGCTCGAATCTCCAACCTTTCGGTTAACGGCCGAACGCGCTAGCCAATTGCGCCATGGAGACAGTCCTGTTCAACTCTCACCACCATCAGAACGTATCTTCAAAGGTATCAGCCCAAAGAAAAAAAAGCAACACACCACTCCCGGGAGGGCACGAACCTCCAACCTTTCGGTTAACAGCCGACCGCGCTAGCCAATTGTGCCACGGAGACAGTCCTGCTATACTCTCTCCACCATCAGAACATATCTTCAAAGCTATCAGCCCAAAGAAAAAAAAGCGCCACACCACCACCGGGTGGGCTCGAAACTCCAACCTTTTGGTTATTAGCCCATCGCGATAGCCAATTGCGCCATGGAGACAGTCCTGCTCCACAATCATCACCATCAGAACATATCTTCAAAGCTATCAGCGCAAAGAAAAAAGCAACACACCACCACCTGGTGGGCTCGAAACTCCAACCATTCGATTAACAGCCGATCGCGCTAGCTAATTGCGCCACGGAGACAGTCCTGTTCCACTCTCTCCACCATCAGGACATGTCTTCGAAGCTATCAGCCCATAGAAAAAAAGGCGCCGCACCACCACCGGGTGGGCTCGAATCACCAACCTTTCGGGTAATGGCCGAACGCGCTAGCCAATTGCGCCACGGAGACAGTCCTGTTCCACTCTCCCCACCATCAGAACGTATCTTCAAAGGTATCAGCCCAAAAAAAAGCAACACACCACTCCCGGGAGGGCTCGAACCTCCAACCTTTCGGTTAACAGCCGACCGCGCTAGCCAATTGTGCCACGGACACAGTCCTGCTATACTCTCACCACCATCAGAACATATCTTCAAAGCTATCAGCGCAAAGGAAAAAAAGCACCGCACCACCACCGGGTGGGCTCGAAACTCCAACCTTTCGGTTAACTGCCGATCGCGCTAGCCGATTACGCCACGGAGACAGTCCTGCTCTACTCTTACCACCATTAGAACATATCTTCAAAGCTATCAGCCCAAAGAAAAAAAAAGCGCCGCACCACCACCGGGTGGGCTCGAAACTCCAACCTTTTGGTTATTAGCCCATCGCGATAGCGAATTGCGCCACGGAGACAGTCCTGCTATACTCTCACCACCATCAGAATATATCTTTAAAGCTATCAGCGCAAAGGAAAAAAAGCACCGCACCACCACCGGGTGGGCTCGAAACTCCAACCTTTCGGTTAACAGCCGATCGTGCTAGCCGATTGCGCCACGGAGACAGTCCTGCTCCACTCTTACCACCATCGAAACATATCTCCAAAGCTATCAGCCCAAAGAAAAAAAAGTGCCGCACCACCACGGGGTGGGCTCGAAACTCCAACCTTTCGGTTAACAGCCGATCGCGCTAGCCAATAGCGCCACGGAGACAGTCCTCCTCCACTCTCTCCACCATCACAACATGTCTTCAAAGCTATCAGCCCATAGAAAAAAAGGCGCCGCACCACCACCGGGTGGGCTCGAATCTCCAACCTTTCGGTTAACAGCCGATCGCGCTAGCCAATTGCGCCATCGAGACAGTCCTGCTCTACTCTCACCACCATCAGAACATATCTTCAAAGCTATCAGCCCAAAGAAAAAAAAGCGCGCACCACCACCGGGTGGGCTCGAACCTCCAACCTTTCGGTTAACAGCCGATGGCGCTAGCCCATTGCGCCACGGAGACAGTCCTGTTCCACTCTCTCCACCATCAGAACATGTCTTCAAAGCTATCAGCCCATAGAAAAAAAGGCGCCGCACCACCACCGGGTGGGCTCGAATCACCAACCTTTCGGTTAACGGCCGAACGCGCTAGCCAATTGTGCCACGGAGACAGTCCTGTTCCACTCTCACCACCATCAGAACGTATCTTCAAAGGTATCAGCCCAAAGAAAAAAAGCAACACACCACTCCCGGGAGGGCTCGAACCTCCAACCTTTCGGTTAACAGCCGACCGCGCTAGCCAATTGTGCCACGGAGACAGTCCTGCTATACTCTCACCACCATCAGAACATATCTTCAAAGCTATCAGCGCAAAGAAAAAAAAGCACCGCACCACCACCGGGTGGGCTCGAAACACCAACCTTTCGGTTAACAGCCGATCGCGCTAGCCGATTGCGCCACGGAGACAGTCCTGCTCCACTCTCACTACCATCAGAACATATCTTCAAAGCTATCAGCCCAACGAAAAAAAAGCACCGAACCACCACCGGGTGGGCTCGAAACTCCAACCTTTTGGTTATTATCCCATCGCGATAGCCAATTGCGCCATGGAGACAGTCCTGCTCCACTCTCATCACCATCAGAACATATCTTCAAAGCTATCAGCGCAAAGAAAAATCCACACACCACTCCCGGGAGGGCTTGAAACTCCAACCTTTCGATTAACAGCCGATCGCGCTAGTCAATTGCGCCACGGAGACAGTCCTGCTCCACTGTCACCACCATCAGAACATATCTCCAAAGCTATCAGCCCAAAAAAAGCGCCGCAACACCACGGGGTGGGCTCGAAACTCCAACCTTTTGGTTAACAGCCGATCGCGCTAGCCAATTGCGCCACGGAGACAGTCCTCCTCCACTCTCTCCACCATCAGAACATGTCTTCAAAGCTATCAGCCCAAAGAAAAAAAGGCGCCGCAACACCACCGGGTGGGCTCGAAACACCAACCTTTCGGTTAACAGCCGATCGCGCTAGCCGATTGCGCCACGGAGACAGTCCTGCTCCACTCTCACTACCATCAGAACATATCTTCAAAGCTATCAGCCCAACGAAAAAAAAGCACCGAACCACCACCGGGTGGGCTCGAAACTCCAACCTTTTGGTTATTAGCCCATCGCGATAGCCAATTGCGCCATGGAGACAGTCCTGCTCCACTCTCATCACCATCAGAACATATGTTCAAAGCTATCAGCGCAAAGAAAAATCCACACACCACTCCCGGGAGGGCTTGAAACTCCAACCTTTCGATTAACAGCCGATCGCGCTAGTCAATTGCGCCACGGAGACAGTCCTGCTCCACTGTCACCACCATCAGAACATATCTCCAAAGCTATCAGCCCAAAAAAAGCGCCGCAACACCACGGGGTGGGCTCGAAACTCCAACCTTTTGGTTAACAGCCGATCGCGCTAGCCAATTGCGCCACGGAGACAGTCCTCCTCCACTCTCTCCACCATCAGAACATGTCTTCAAAGCTATCAGCCCATAGAAAAAAAGGCGCCGCAACACCACCGGGTGGGCTCAAATCTGCAACCTTTTGATTAAGGGCCGAACGCGCTAGCCAATTGCGCCACGGAGACAGTCCTGTTCCACTCTCACCACCATCAGAACGTATCTTCAAAGGTATCAGCACAAAGAAAAAAAAGCAACACACCACTCCCGGGAGGGCTCGAACCTCCAACCTTTCGGTTAACAGCCGACCGCGCTAGCCAATTGTGCCACGGAGATAGTCCTGCTATACTCTCACCACCATCAGAACATATCTTCAACGCTATCAGCGCAAAGGAAAAAAAGCACCGCACCACCACTGGGTGCGCTCGAAACTCCAACCTTTCGGTTAACAGCCGATCGCGCTAGCCGATTGCGTCACGGATACAGTCCTGCTCCACTCTCACCACCATCAGAACATATCTTCAAAGCTATCAGCCCAAAGAAAAAAAAGCGCCGCACCACCACCGGGTGGGCTCGAAACTCCAACCTTTTGGCTATTAGCCCATCGCGATAGCCAATTGCGCCATGGAGACAGTCCTGCTCTACTCTCATCACCATCAGAACATATCTTCAAAGCTATCAGCGCAAAGAAATAAGCAACACACCACCACCGGGTGGGCTCGAAACTCCAACCTTTCGACTAAAGCCGATCGCGCTAGCTAGTTGCGCCACGGAGACAGTCCTGTTCCACTCTCTCCACCATCAGAACATGTCTTCAAAGCTATGAGCCCATAGAAAAAAAGGCGCCGCACCACCACCGGGTGGGCTTGAATCTCCAACCTTTCGGTTAACGACCGAACGCGCTAGCCAATTGCGCCACGGAGACAGTCTTGTTCCACTCTCACCACCATCAGAACATTTCTACAGAGCTATCCGCCCAAAGGAAAAAAGCGCCGCTCCACCACCGAGTGGGCTTGAACCTCCAACCTTTCGGTTAACAGCCGATCGCGCTAGCCAATTGCGCCACGAAGACAGTCCTCCTCCACTCTCTCCACCATCAGAACATGTCTTCAAAGCTATCAGCCCAGAGAAAAAAAAGCGCCGAACCACCACCGGGTGGGCTCGAACCTCCAACATTTCGGTTAACAGCCGATCGCACTAGCCAATTGCGCCCCGGAGACAGTCCTGCTCCACACTCACCACCATCAGAACATATCTCCAAACCTATCAGCGCAAAGAAAAAAGCAACTCACCACCACCGGGTGGGCTCGAAACTCCAACCTTTCGATTAACAGCCGATCGCGCTAGCTCATTGCGCCACGGAGACAGTCCTGTTCCACTCTCTCCACCATCAGAACATGTCTTCAAAGCTATCAGCCCATAGAAAAAAAGGCGCCTCACCCCCACCGGGTGGGCTCGAATCTCCAAACTTTCGGTTAACGGCCGAACGCGCTAGCCAATTGCGCCATGGAGACAGTCCTGTTCCACTCTCACCACCATCAGAACGTATTTTCAAAGGTATCAGCCCAAAGAAAAAAAAGCAAGACACCACTCCCGGGAGGGCACGCACCTCCAACCTTTCGGTTAACAGCCGACCGCGCTAGCCAATTGTGCCACGGAGATAGTCCTGCTATACTCTCACCACCATCAGAACATATCTTCAAAGCTATCAGCGCAAAGGAAAAAAAGCACCGCACCACCACCGGGTGGGCTCGAAACTCCAACCTTTTGGTTAACAGCCGATCGCGCAAGCCGATTGCGCCACGGAGACAGCCCTGCTCCACTCTCTCCACCATCAGAACATATCTTCAAAGCTATCAGCCCAAAGAAAAAAAAGCGCCGCACCACCACCGGGTGGGCTCGAAACTCCAACCTTTTGGTTATTAGCCCATCGCGATAGCCAATTGCGCCATGGAGACAGTCCTGCTCCACTCTCACCACCATCAGAACGTATCTTCAAAGGTATCAGCCCAAAGAAAAAAAAGCAACACACCACTCCTGGGAGGGCTTGAACCTCAAACCTTTCGGTTAACAGCCGACCGCGCTAGCCAGTTGTGCCACGGAGACAGTCCTGCTATACTCTCACCACCATCAGAACATATCTTCAAAGCTATCAGCGCAAAGGAAAAAAGCACCGCACCACCACCGGGTGGGCTCGAAACTCCAACCTTTCGGTTAACAGCCGATCGCGCTAGCCGATTGCGCCACGGAGACAGTCCTGCTTCACTCTTACCACCATCAGAACATATCTTCAAAGCTATCAGCCCAAAGAAAAAAAAGCGCCGCACCACCACCGGGTGGGCTCGAAACTCCAACCTTTTGGTTATTAGCCCATCGCGATAGCCAATTGCGCCACGGAGACAGTCCTGCTATACTCTCACCACCATCAGAATATATCTTTAAAGCTATCAGCGCAAAGGAAAAAAAGCACCGCACCACCACCGGGTGGGCTCGAAACTCCAACCTTTCGGTTAACAGCCGATCGTGCTAGCCGATGGCGCCACGGAGACAGTCCTGCTCCACTCTTACCACCATCGAAACATATCTCCAAAGCTATCAGCCCAAAGAAAAAAAAGCGCCGCACCACCACGGGGTGGGCTCGAAACTCCAACCTTTCGGTTAACAGCCGATCGCGCTAGCCAATTGCGCCACGGAGACAGTCCTCCTCCACTCTCTCCACCATCACAACATGTCTTCAAAGCTATCAGCCCATGGAAAAAAAGGCGCCGCACCACCACCGGGTGGGCTCGAATCTCCAACCTTTCGGTTAACAGCCGATGGCGCTAGCCAATTGCGTCACGGAGACAGTCCTGTTCCACTCTCTCCACCATCAGAACATGTCTTCAAAGCTATCAGCCCATAGAAAAAAAGGCGCCGCACCACCACCGGGTGGGCTCGAATCACAAACCTTTCGGTTAACGGCCGAACGCGCTAGCCAATTGTGCCACGGAGACAGTCCTGCTTCACTCTTACCACCATCAGAACATATCTTCAAAGCTATCAGCCCAAAGAAAAAAAAGCGCCGCACCACCACCGGGTGGGCTCGAAACTCCAACCTTTTGGTTATTAGCCCATCGCGATAGCCAATTGCGCCACGGAGACAGTCCTGCTATACTCTCACCACCATCAGAATATATCTTTAAAGCTATCAGCGCAAAGGAAAAAAAGCACCGCACCACCACCGGGTGGGCTCGAAACTCCAACCTTTCGGTTAACAGCCGATCGTGCTAGCCGATGGCGCCACGGAGACAGTCCTGCTCCACTCTTACCACCATCGAAACATATCTCCAAAGCTATCAGCCCAAAGAAAAAAAAGCGCCGCACCACCACGGGGTGGGCTCGAAACTCCAACCTTTCGGTTAACAGCCGATCGCGCTAGCCAATTGCGCCACGGAGACAGTCCTCCTCCACTCTCTCCACCATCACAACATGTCTTCAAAGCTATCAGCCCATGGAAAAAAAGGCGCCGCACCACCACCGGGTGGGCTCGAATCTCCAACCTTTCGGTTAACAGCCGATGGCGCTAGCCAATTGCGTCACGGAGACAGTCCTGTTCCACTCTCTCCACCATCAGAACATGTCTTCAAAGCTATCAGCCCATAGAAAAAAAGGCGCCGCACCACCACCGGGTGGGCTCGAATCACAAACCTTTCGGTTAACGGCCGAACGCGCTAGCCAATTGTGCCACGGAGACAGTCCTGTTCCACTCTCACCACCATCAGAACGTATCTTCAAAGGTATCAGCCCAAAGAAAAAAAGCAACACACCACTCCCGGGAGGGCTCGAACCTCCAACCTTTCGGTTAACAGCCGACCGCGCTCGCCAATTGTGCCACGGAGACAGTCCTGCTATACTCTCACCACCATCAGAACATATCTTCAAAGCTATCAGCGCAAAAAAAAAGCACTGCACCACCACCGGGTGGGCTCGAAACACCAACCTTTCGGTTAACAGCCGATCGCGCTAGCCGATTGCGCCACGGAGACAGTCCTGCTCCACTCTCACTACCATCAGAACATATCTTCGAAGCTATCAGCCCAACGAAAAAAAAGCACCGAACCACCACCGGGTGGGCTCGAAACTCCAACCTTTTGGTTATTAGCCCATCGCGATAGCCAATTGCGCCATGGAGACAGTCCTGCTCCACTCTCATCACCATCAGAACATATCTTCAAAGCTATCAGCGCAAAGAAAAATCCACACACCACTCCCGGGAGGGCTTGAAACTCCAACCTTTCGATTAACAGCCGATCGCGCTAGTCAATTGCGCCACGGAGACAGTCCTGCTCCACTGTCACCACCATCAGAACATATCTCCAAAGCTATCAGCCCAAAAAAAGCGCCGCAACACCACGGGGTGGGCTCGAAACTCCAACCTTTTGGTTAACAGCCGATCGCGCTAGCCAATTGCGCCACGGAGACAGTCCTCCTCCACTCTCTCCACCATCAGAACATGTCTTCAAAGCTATCAGCCCATAGAAAAAAAGGCGCCGCAACACCACCGGGTGGGTTCGAATCTCCAACCTTTCGATTAAGGGCCGAACGCGCTAGCCAATTGCGCCACGGAGACAGTCCTGTTCCACTCTCACCACCATCAGAACCTATCTTCAAAGGTATCAGCACAAAGAAAAAAAAGCAACACACCACTCCCGGGAGGGCTCGAACCTCCAACCTTTCGGTTAACAGCCGATCGCGCTAGCCAATTGCGCCACGGAGACAGTCCTCCTCCACTCTCTCCACCATCACAACATGTCTTCAAAGCTATCAGCCCATGGAAAAAAAGGCGCCGCACCACCACCGGGTGGGCTCGAATCTCCAACCTTTCGGTTAACAGCTGATCGCGCTAGCCAATTGCGCCATCGAGACAGTCCTGCTCTACTCTCACCACCATCAGAACATATCTTCAAAGCTATCAGTCCAAAGAAAAAAAAGCGCCGCACCACCACCGGGTGGGCTCGAACCTCCAACCTTTCGGTTAACAGCCGATGGCGCTAGCCAATTGCGCCACGGAGACAGTCCTGTTCCACTCTCTCCACCATCAGAACATGTCTTCAAAGCTATCAGCCCATAGAAAAAAAGGCGCCGCACCACCACCGGGTGGGCTCGAATCACCAACCTTTCGGTTAACGGCCGAACGCGCTAGCCAATTGCGCCACGGAGACAGTCCTGTTCCACTCTCACCACCATCAGAACGTATCTTCAAAGGTATCAGCCCAAAGAAAAAAAAGCAACACACCACTCCCGGGAGGGCTCGAACCTCCAACCTTTCGGTTAACAGCCGACCGCGCTAGCCAATTGTGCCACGGAGACAGTCCTGCTATACTCTCACCACCATCAGAACATATCTTCAAAGCTATCAGCGCAAAGAAAAAAAAGCACCGCACCACCACCGGGTGGGCTCGAAACACCAACCTTTCGGTTAACAGCCGATCGCGCTAGCCGATTGCGCCACGGAGAAAGTCCTGCTCCACTCTCACTACCATCAGAACATATCTTCAAAGCTATCAGCCCAAAGAAAAAAAAGCGCCGCACCACCACCGGGTGGGCTCGAAACTCCAACCTTTTGGTTATTAGCCCATCGCGATAGCCAATTGCGCCATGGAGACAGTCCTGCTGCACTCTCATCCCCATCAGAACATATTTTCAAAGCTATCAGCGCAAAGAAAAAAGCCACACACCACTCCCGGGAGGGCTTGAAACTCCAACCTTTCGATTAACAGCCGATCGCGCTAGTCAATTGCGCCACGGAGACAGTCCTGCTCCACTGTCACCACCATCAGAACATATCTCCAAAGCTATCAGCCCAAAAAAAAAGCGCCGCAACACCACGGGGTGGGCTCGAAACTCCAACCTTTTGGTTAACAGCCGATCGCGCTAGCCAATTGCGCCACGGAGACAGTCCTCCTCCACTCTCTCCACCATCAGAACATGTCTTCAAAGCTATCAGCCCATAGAAAAAAAGGCGCCGCAACACCACCGGGTGGGCTTGAATCTCCAACCTTTCGATTAAGGGCCGAACGCGCTAGCCGATTGCGCCACGGAGACAGTCCTGTTCCACTCTCACCATCATCAGAACGTATCTTCAAAGGTATTAGCACAAAGAAAAAAAAGCAACACACCACTCCCGGGAGGGCTCGAACCTCCAACCTTTCGGTTAACAGCCGACCGCGCTAGCCAATTGTGCCACGGAGATAGTCCTGCTATACTCTCACCACCATCAGAACATATGTTCAAAGCTATCAGCGCAAAGGAAAAAAAGCACCGCACCACCACCGGGTGGGCTCGAAACTCCAACCTTTTGGTTAACAGCCGATTGCGCCACGGAGACAGTCCTGCTCCACTCTCTCCACCATCAGAACATATCTTCAAAGCTATCAGCCCAAAGAAAAAAAAAGCGCCACACCACCACCGGGTGGGCTTGAAACTCCAACATTTTGGTTATTAGCCCATCGCGATAGCCAATTGCGCCATGGAGACAGTCCTGCTCCACTCTCATCACCATCAGAACATATCTTCAAAGCTATCAGCGCAAAGAAAAAAGCAACACACCACCACCTGGTGGGCTCGAAACTCAAACCATTCGATTAACAGCCGATCGCGCTAGCTAATTGCGCCACGGAGACAGTCCTGTTTCACTCTCTCCACCTTCAGGACATGTCTTCGAAGCTATCAGCCCATAGAAAAAAAGGCGCCGCACCACCACCAGGTGGGCTCGAATCACCAACCTTTCGGTTAACGGCCGAACGCGCTATCCAATTGCGCCACGGAGACAGTCCTGTTCCACTCTCACCACCATTAGAACGTATCTTCAAAGGTATCAGCCCAAAAAAAAGCAACACACCACTCCCGGGAGGGCTCGAACCTCCAACCTTTCGGTTAACAGCCGACCGTGCTAGCCAATTGTGCCACGGAGACAGTCCTGCTATACTCTCACCACCATCAGAACATATCTTCAAAGCTATCAGCGCAAAGGAAAAAAAGCACCGCACCACCACCGGGTGGGCTCGAAACTCCATCCTTTCGGTTAACAGCCGATCGCGCTAGCCGATTGCGCCACGGAGACAGTCCTGCTCCACTCTCACTACCATCAGAACATATCTTCAAAGCTATCAGCTCAAAGAAATAAAAGCGCCGCACCGCCACCGGGTGGGCTCGAAACTCCAACCTTTTGGTTATTAGCCCATCGCGATAGCCAATTGCGCCATGGAGACAGTCCTGCTCCACTCTCACCACCATCAGAACGTATCTTCAAAGGTATCAGCCCAAAGAAAAAAAAGCAACACACCACTCCCGGGAGGGCTCGAACCTCAAACATTTCGGTTAACAGCCGACCGCGCTAGCCAATTGTGCCACGGAGACAGTCCTGCAATACTCTCACCACCATCAGAACATATCTTCAAAGCTATCAGCTCAAAGGAAAAAAAAAAGCACCGCACCACCACCCGGTGGGCTCGAAACTCCAACCTTTCGGTTAACAGCCGATCGCGCTAGCCGATTGCGCCACGGAGACAGTCCTGCTCCACTCTTACCACCATCAGAACATATCTTCAAAGCTATCAGCCCAAAGAAAAAAAAGCGCCGCACCACCACCGGGTGGGCTCGAAATTCCAACCTTTTGAATATTAGCCCATCGCGATAGCCAATTGCGCCACGGAGACAGTCCTGCTATACTCTCACCACCATCAGAATATATCTTTAAAGCTATCAGCGCAAAGGAAAAAAAGCACCGCACCACCACCGGGTGGGCTCGAAACTCCAACCTTTCGGTTAACAGCCGATCGTGCTAGCCGATTGCGCCACGGAGACAGTCCTGCTCCACTCTTACCACCATCAGAACATATCTCCAAAGCTATCAGCCCAAAGAAAAAAAGCGCCGCACCACCACGGGGTGGGCTTGAAACTCCAACCTTTCGGTAAACAGCCGATGGCGCTAGCCAATTGCGCCACGGAGACAGTCCTCCTCCACTCTCTCCACCATCACAACATGTCTTCAAAGCTATCAGCCCATGGAAAAAAAGGCGCCGCACCACCACCGGGTGGGCTCTAATCTCCAACCTTTCGGTTAACAGCCGATCGCGCTAGACAATTGCGCCATCGAGACAGTCCTGCTCTACTCTCACCACCATCAGAACATATCTTCAAAGCTATCAGCCCAAAGAAAAAAAAGCGCCGCAACACCACGGGGTGGGCTCGAAACTCCAACCTTTTGGTTAACAGCCGATCGCGCTAGCCAATTGCGCCATGGAGACAGTCCTGTTCCACTCTAACCACCATCAGAACGTATCTTCAAAGGTATCAGCCCAAAGAAAAAAAAGCAAGACACCACTCCCGGGAGGGCACGCACCTCCAACCTTTCGGTTAACAGCCGACCGCGCTAGCCAATTGTGCCACGGAGATAGTCCTGCTATACTCTCACCACCATCAGAACATATCTTCAAAGCTATCAGCGCAAAGGAAAAAAAGCACCGCACCACCACCGGGTGGGCTCGAAACTCCAACCTTTTGGTTAACAGCCGATCGCGCAAGCCGATTGCGCCACGGAGACAGCCCTGCTCCACTCTCTCCACCATCAGAACATATCTTCAAAGCTATCAGCCCAAAGAAAAAAAAGCGCCACACCACCACCGGGTGGGCTCGAAACTCCAACCTTTTGGTTATTAGCCCATCGCGATAGCCAATTGCGCCATGGAGACAGTCCTGCTCCACAATCATCACCATCAGAACATATCTTCAAAGCTATCAGCGCAAAGAAAAATGCAACACACCACCACCTGGTGGGCTCGAAACTCCAACCATTCGATTAACAGCCGATCGCGCTAGCTAATTGCGCCACGGAGACAGTCCTGTTCCACTCTCACTACCATCAGAACATATCTTCAAAGCTATCAGCCCAAAGAAAAAAAAGCGCCGCACCACCACCGGGTGGGCTCGAAACTCCAACCTTTTGGTTATTAGCCCATCGCGATAGCCAATTGCGCCATGGAGACAGTCCTGCTCCACTCTCATCACCATCAGAACATATCTTCAAAGCTATCAGCGCAAAGAAAAAAGCCACACACCACTCCCGGGAGGGCTTGAAACTCCAACCTTTCGATTAACAGCCGATCGCGCTAGTCAATTGCGCCACGGAGACAGTCCTGCTCCACTGTCACCACCATCAGAACATATCTCCAAAGCTATCAGCCCAAAAAAAAGCGCCGCAACACCACGGGGTGGGCTCGAAACTCCAACCTTTTGGTTAACAGCCGATCGCGCTAGCCAATTGCGCCACGGAGACAGTCCTCCTCCACTCTCTCCACCATCAGAACATGTCTTCAAAGCTATCAGCCCATAGAAAAAAAGGCGCCGCAACACCACCGGGTGGGCTTGAATCTCCAACCTTTCAATTAAGGGCCGAACGCGCTAGCCGATTGCGCCACGGAGACAGTCCTGTTCCACTCTCACCATCATCAGAACGTATCTTCAAAGGTATCAGCACAAAGAAAAAAAAGCAACACACCACTCCCGGGAGGGCTCGAACCTCCAACCTTTCGGTTAACAGCCGACCGCGCTAGCCAATTGTGCCACGGAGATAGTCCTGCTATACTCTCACCACCATCAGAACATATCTTCAAAGCTATCAGCGCAAAGGAAAAAAAGCACCGCACCACCACCGGGTGGGCTCGAAACTCCAACCTTTTGGTTAACAGCCGATTGCGCCACGGAGACAGTCCTGCTCCACTCTCTCCACCATCAGAACATATCTTCAAAGCTATCAGCCAAAAGAAAAAAAAGCGCCACACCACCACCGGGTGGGCTCGAAACTCCAACCTTTTGGTTATTAGCCCATCGCGATAGCCAATTGCGCCATGGAGACAGTCCTGCTCCACTATCATCACCATCAGAACATATCTTCAAAGCTATCAGCGCAAAGAAAAAAGCAACACACCACCACCTGGTGGGCTCGAAACTCAAACCATTCGATTAACAGCCGATCGCGCTAGCTAATTGCGCCACGGAGACAGTCCTGTTTCACTCTCTCCACCATCAGGACATGTCTTCGAAGCTATCAGCCCATAGAAAAAAAGGCGCCGCACCACCACCAGGTGGGCTCGAATCACCAACCTTTCGGTTAACGGCCGAACGCGCTATCCAATTGCGCCACGGAGACAGTCCTGTTCCACTCTCACCACCATTAGAACGTATCTTCAAAGGTATCAGCCCAAAAAAAAGCAACACACCACTCCCGGGAGGGCTCGAACCTCCAACCTTTCGGTTAACAGCCGACCGTGCTAGCCAATTGTGCCACGGAGACAGTCCTGCTATACTCTCACCACCATCATAACATATCTTCAAAGCTATCAGCGCAAAGGAAAAAAAGCACCGCACCACCACCGGGTGGGCTCGAAACTCCATCCTTTCGGTTAACAGCCGATCGCGCTAGCCGATTGCGCCACGGAGACAGTCCTGCTCCACTCTCACTACCATCAGAACATATCTTCAAAGCTATCAGCCCAAAGAAATAAAAGCGCCGCACCGCCACCGGGTGGGCTCGAAACTCCAACCTTTTGGTTATTAGCCCATCGCGATAGCCAATTGCGCCATGGAGACAGTCCTGCTCCACTCTCACCACCATCAGAACGTATCTTCAAAGGTATCAGCCCAAAGAAAAAAAAGCAACACACCACTCCCGGGAGGGCTCGAACCTCAAACATTTCGGTTAACAGCCGACCGCGCTAGCCAATTGTGCCACGGAGACAGTCCTGCAATACTCTCACCACCATCAGAACATATCTTCAAAGCTATCAGCTCAAAGGAAAAAAAAAGCACCGCACCACCACCCGGTGGGCTCGAAACTCCAACCTTTCGGTTAACAGCCGATCGCGCTAGCCGATTGCGCCACGGAGACAGTCCTGCTCCACTCTTACCACCATCAGAACATATCTTCAAAGCTATCAGCCCAAAGAAAAAAAAGCGCCGCACCACCACCGGGTGGGCTCGAAATTCCAACCTTTTGAATATTAGCCCATCGCGATAGCCAATTGCGCCACGGAGACAGTCCTGCTATACTCTCACCACCATCAGAATATATCTTTAAAGCTATCAGCGCAAAGGAAAAAAAGCACCGCACCACCACCGGGTGGGCTCGAAACTCCAACCTTTCGGTTAACAGCCGATCGTGCTAGCCGATTGCGCCACGGAGACAGTCCTGCTCCACTCTTACCACCATCAGAACATATCTCCAAACCTATCAGCCCAAAGAAAAAAAGCGCCGCACCACCACGGGGTGGGCTTGAAACTCCAACCTTTCGGTAAACAGCCGATGGCGCTAGCCAATTGCGCCACGGAGACAGTCCTCCTCCACTCTCTCCACCATCACAACATGTCTTCAAAGCTATCAGCCCATGGAAAAAAAGGCGCCGCACCACCACCGGGTGGGCTCTAATCTCCAACCTTTCGGTTAACAGCCGATCGCGCTAGACAATTGCGCCATCGAGACAGTCCTGCTCTACTCTCACCACCATCAGAACATATCTTCAAAGCTATCAGCCCAAAGAAAAAAAAGCGCCGCAACACCACGGGGTGGGCTCGAAACTCCAACCTTTTGGTTAACAGCCGATCGCGCTAGCCAATTGCGCCATGGAGACAGTCCTGTTCCACTCTAACCACCATCAGAACGTATCTTCAAAGGTATCAGCCCAAAGAAAAAAAAGCAAGACACCACTCCCGGGAGGGCACGCACCTCCAACCTTTCGGTTAACAGCCGACCGCGCTAGCCAATTGTGCCACGGAGATAGTCCTGCTATACTCTCACCACCATCAGAACATATCTTCAAAGCTATCAGCGCAAAGGAAAAAAAGCACCGCACCACCACCGGGTGGGCTCGAAACTCCAACCTTTTGGTTAACAGCCGATCGCGCAAGCCGATTGCGCCACGGAGACAGCCCTGCTCCACTCTCTCCACCATCAGAACATATCTTCAAAGCTATCAGCCCAAAGAAAAAAAAGCGCCACACCACCACCGGGTGGGCTCGAAACTCCAACCTTTTGGTTATTAGCCCATCGCGATAGCCAATTGCGCCATGGAGACAGTCCTGCTCCACAATCATCACCATCAGAACATATCTTCAAAGCTATCAGCGCAAAGAAAAATGCAACACACCACCACCTGGTGGGCTCGAAACTCCAACCATTCGATTAACAGCCGATCGCGCTAGCTAATTGCGCCACGGAGACAGTCCTGTTTCACTCTCTCCACCATCAGGACATGTCTTCGAAGCTATCAGCCCATAGAAAAAAAGGCGCCGCACCACCACCAGGTGGGCTCGAATCACCAACCTTTCGGTTAACGGCCGAACGCGCTATCCAATTGCGCCACGGAGACAGTCCTGTTCCACTCTCACCACCATTAGAACGTATCTTCAAAGGTATCAGCCCAAAAAAAAGCAACACACCACTCCCGGGAGGGCTCGAACCTCCAACCTTTCGGTTAACAGCCGACCGTGCTAGCCAATTGTGCCACGGAGACAGTCCTGCTATACTCTCACCACCATCAGAACATATCTTCAAAGCTATCAGCGCAAAGGAAAAAAAGCACCGCACCACCACCGGGTGGGCTCGAAACTCCATCCTTTCGGTTAACAGCCGATCGCGCTAGCCGATTGCGCCACGGAGACAGTCCTGCTCCACTCTCACTACCATCAGAACATATCTTCAAAGCTATCAGCCCAAAGAAATAAAAGCGCCGCACCGCCACCGGGTGGGCTCGAAACTCCAACCTTTTGGTTATTAGCCCATCGCGATAGCCAATTGCGCCATGGAGACAGTCCTGCTCCACTCTCACCACCATCAGAACGTATCTTCAAAGGTATCAGCCCAAAGAAAAAAAAGCAACACACCACTCCCGGGAGGGCTCGAACCTCAAACATTTCGGTTAACAGCCGACCGCGCTAGCCAATTGTGCCACGGAGACAGTCCTGCTATACTCTCACCACCATCAGAACATATCTTCAAAGCTATCAGCTCAAAGGAAAAAAAAAAAGCACCGCACCACCACCCGGTGGGCTCGAAACTCCAACCTTTCGGTTAACAGCCGATCGCGCTAGCCGATTGCGCCACGGAGACAGTCCTGCTCCACTCTTACCACCATCAGAACATATCTTCAAAGCTATCAGCCCAAAGAAAAAAAAGCGCCGCACCACCACCGGGTGGGCTCGAAATTCCAACCTTTTGAATATTAGCCCATCGCGATAGCCAATTGCGCCACGGAGACAGTCCTGCTATACTCTCACCACCATCAGAATATATCTTTAAAGCTATCAGCGCAAAGGAAAAAAAGCACCGCACCACCACCGCGTGGGCTCGAAACTCCAACCTTTCGGTTAACAGCCGATCGTGCTAGCCGATTGCGCCACGGAGACAGTCCTGCTCCACTCTTACCACCATCAGAACATATCTCCAAAGCTATCAGCCCAAAGAAAAAAAGCACCGCACCACCACGGGGTGGGCTTGAAACTCCAACCTTTCGGTAAACAGCCGATCGCGCTAGCCAATTGCGCCACGGAGACAGTCCTCCTCCACTCTCTCCACCATCACAACATGTCTTCAAAGCTATCAGCCCATGGAAAAAAAGGCGCCGCACCACCACCGGGTGGGCTCGAATCTCCAACCTTTCGGTTAACAGCCGATCGCGCTAGACAATTGCGCCATCGAGACAGTCCTGCTCTACTCTCACCACCATCAGAACATATCTTCAAAGCTATCAGCCCAAAGAAAAAAAAGCGCCGCAACACCACGGGGTGGGCTTGAAACTCCAACCTTTTGGTTAACAGCCGATCGCGCTAGCCAATTGCGCCATGGAGACAGTCCTGTTCCACTCTAACCACCATCAGAACGTATCTTCAAAGGTATCAGCCCAAAGAAAAAAAAGCAAGACACCACTCCCGGGAGGGCACGCACCTCCAACCTTTCGGTTAACAGCCGACCGCGCTAGCCAATTGTGCCACGGAGATAGTCCTGCTATACTCTCACCACCATCAGAACATATCTTCAAAGCTATCAGCGCAAAGGAAAAAAAGCACCGCACCACCACCGGGTGGGCTCGAAACTCCAACCTTTTGGTTAACAGCCGATCGCGCAAGCCGATTGCGCCACGGAGACAGCCCTGCTCCACTCTCTCCACCATCAGAACATATCTTCAAAGCTATCAGCCCAAAGAAAAAAAAGCGCCACACCACCACCGGGTGGGCTCGAAACTCCAACCTTTTGGTTATTAGCCCATCGCGATAGCCAATTGCGCCATGGAGACAGTCCTGCTCCACAATCATCACCATCAGAACATATCTTCAAAGCTATCAGCGCAAAGAAAAATGCAACACACCACCACCTGGTGGGCTCGAAACTCCAACCATTCGATTAACAGCCGATCGCGCTAGCTAATTGCGCCACGGAGACAGTCCTGTTCCACTCTCACTACCATCAGAACATATCTTCAAAGCTATCAGCCCAAAGAAATAAAAGCGCCGCACCGCCACCGGGTGGGCTCGAAACTCCAACCTTTTGGTTATTAGCCCATCGCGATAGCCAATTGCGCCATGGAGACAGTCCTGCTCCACTCTCACCACCATCAGAACGTATCTTCAAAGGTATCAGCCCAAAGAAAAAAAGCAACACACCACTCCCGGGAGGGCTCGAACCTCAAACATTTCGGTTAACAGCCGACCGCGCTAGCCAATTGTGCCACGGAGACAGTCCTGCTATACTCTCACCACCATCAGAACATATCTTCAAAGCTATCAGCTCAAAGGAAAAAAAAACACCGCACCACCACCCGGTGGGCTCGAAACTCCAACCTTTCGGTTAACAGCCGATCGCGCTAGCCGATTGCGCCACGGAGACAGTCCTGCTCCACTCTTACCACCATCAGAACATATCTTCAAAGCTATCAGCCCAAAGAAAAAAAAGCGCCGCACCACCACCGTGTGGGCTCGAAATTCCAACCTTTTGGATATTAGCCCATCGCGATAGCCAATTGCGCCACGGAGACAGTCCTGCTATACTCTCACCACCATCAGAATATATCTTTAAAGCTATCAGCGCAAAGGAAAAAAAGCACCGCACCACCACCGGGTGGGCTCGAAACTCCAACCTTTCGGTTAACAGCCGATCGTGCTAGCCGATTGCGCCACGGAGACAGTCCTGCTCCACTCTTACCACCATCAGAACATATCTCCAAAGCTATCAGCCCAAAGAAAAAAAGCTCCGCACCACCACGGGGTGGGCTTGAAACTCCAACCTTTCGGTAAACAGCCGATCGCGCTAGCCAATTGCGCCACGGAGACAGTCCTCCTCCACTCTCTCCACCATCACAACATGTCTTCAAAGCTATCAGCCGATGGAAAAAAAGGCGCCGCACCACCACCGGGTGGGCTCGAATCTCCAACCTTTCGGTTAACAGCCGATCGCGCTAGACAATTGCGCCATCGAGACAGTCCTGCTCTACTCTCACCACCATCAGAACATATCTTCAAAGCTATCAGCCCAAAGAAAAAAAAGCGCCGCAACACCACGGGGTGGGCTCGAAACTCCAACCTTTTGGTTAACAGCCGATCGCGCTAGCCAATTGCGCCATGGAGACAGTCCTGTTCCACTCTCACCACCAGCAGAACGTATCTTCAAAGGTATCAGCCCAAAGAAAAAAAAGCAAGACACCACTCCCGGGAGGGCACGCACCTCCAACCTTTCGGTTAACAGCCGACCGCGCTAGCCAATTGTGCCACGGAGATAGTCCTGCTATACTCTCACCACCATCAGAACATATCTTCAAAGCTATCAGCGCAAAGGAAAAAAAGCACCGCACCACCACCGGGTGGGCTCGAAACTCCAACCTTTTGGTTAACAGCCGATCGCGCAAGCCGATTGCGCCACGGAGACAGCCCTGCTCCACTCTCTCCACCATCAGAACATATCTTCAAAGCTATCAGCCCAAAGAAAAAAAAGCGCCACACCACCACCGGGTGGGCTCGAAACTCCAACCTTTTGGTTATTAGCCCATCGCGATAGCCAATTGCGCTATGGAGACAGTCCTGCTCCACAATCATCACCATCAGAACATATCTTCAAAGCTATCAGCGCAAAGAAAAATGCAACACACCACCACCTGGTGGGCTCGAAACTCCAACCATTCGATTAACAGCCGATCGCGCTAGCTAATTGCGCCACGGAGACAGTCCTGTTTCACTCTCTCCACCATCAGGACATGTCTTCGAAGCTATCAGCCCATAGAAAAAAAGGCGCCGCACCACCACCAGGTGGGCTCGAATCACCAACCTTTCGGTTAACGGCCGAACGCGCTATCCAATTGCGCCACGGAGACAGTCCTGTTCCACTCTCACCACCATTAGAACGTATCTTCAAAGGTATCAGCCCAAAAAAAAGCAACACACCACTCCCGGGAGGGCTCGAACCTCCAACCTTTCGGTTAACAGCCGACCGTGCTAGCCAATTGTGCCACGGAGACAGTCCTGCTATACTCTCACCACCATCAGAACATATCTTCAAAGCTATCAGCGCAAAGGAAAAAAAGCACCGCACCACCACCGGGTGGGCTCGAAACTCCATCCTTTCGGTTAACAGCCGATCGCGCTAGCCGATTGCGCCACGGAGACAGTCCTGCTCCACTCTCACTACCATCAGAACATATCTTCAAAGCTATCAGCCCAAAGAAATAAAAGCGCCGCACCGCCACCGGGTGGGCTCGAAACTCCAACCTTTTGGTTATTAGCCCATCGCGATAGCCAATTGCGCCATGGAGACAGTCCTGCTCCACTCTCACCACCATCAGAACGTATCTTCAAAGGTATCAGCCCAAAGAAAAAAAAGCAACACACCACTCCCGGGAGGGCTCGAACCTCAAACATTTCGGTTAACAGCCGACCGCGCTAGCCAATTGTGCCACGGAGACAGTCCTGCTATACTCTCACCACCATCAGAACATATCTTCAAAGCTATCAGCTCAAAGGAAAAAAAAAAGCACCGCACCACCACCCGGTGGGCTCGAAACTCCAACCTTTCGGTTAACAGCCGATCGCGCTAGCCGATTGCGCCACGGAGACAGTCCTGCTCCACTCTTACCACCATCAGAACATATCTTCAAAGCTATCAGCCCAAAGAAAAAAAAGCGCCGCACCACCACCGGGTGGGCTCGAAATTCCAACCTTTTGAATATTAGCCCATCGCGATAGCCAATTGCGCCACGGAGACAGTCCTGCTATACTCTCACCACCATCAGAATATATCTTTAAAGCTATCAGCGCAAAGGAAAAAAAGCACCGCAACACCACCGGGTGGGCTCGAAACTCCAACCTTTCGGTTAACAGCCGATCGTGCTAGCCGATTGCGCCACGGAGACAGTCCTGCTCCACTCTTACCACCATCAGAACATATCTCCAAAGCTATCAGCCCAAAGAAAAAAAGCACCGCACCACCACGGGGTGGGCTTGAAACTCCAACCTTTCGGTAAACAGCCGATCGCGCTAGCCAATTGCGCCACGGAGACAGTCCTCCTCCACTCTCTCCACCATCACAACATGCCTTCAAAGCTATCAGCCCATGGAAAAAAAGGCGCCGCACCACCACCGGGTGGGCTCGAATCTCCAACCTTTCGGTTAACAGCCGATCGCGCTAGACAATTGCGCCATCGAGACAGTCCTGCTCTACTCTCACCACCATCAGAACATATCTTCAAAGCTATCAGCCCAAAGAAAAAAAAGCGCCGCAACACCACGGGGTGGGCTCGAAACTCCAACCTTTTGGTTAACAGCCGATCGCGCTAGCCAATTGCGCCATGGAGACAGTCCTGTTCCACTCTAACCACCATCAGAACGTATCTTCAAAGGTATCAGCCCAAAGAAAAAAAAGCAAGACACCACTCCCGGGAGGGCACGCACCTCCAACCTTTCGGTTAACAGCCGACCGCGCTAGCCAATTGTGCCACGGAGATAGTCCTGCTATACTCTCACCACCATCAGAACATATCTTCAAAGCTATCAGCGCAAAGGAAAAAAAGCACCGCACCACCACCGGGTGGGCTCGAAACTCCAACCTTTTGGTTAACAGCCGATCGCGCAAGCCGATTGCGCCACGGAGACAGCCCTGCTCCACTCTCTCCACCATCAGAACATATCTTCAAAGCTATCAGCCCAAAGAAAAAAAAGCGCCACACCACCACCGGGTGGGCTCGAAACTCCAACCTTTTGGTTATTAGCCCATCGCGATAGCCAATTGCGCCATGGAGACAGTCCTGCTCCACAATCATCACCATCAGAACATATCTTCAAAGCTATCAGCGCAAAGAAAAATGCAGCACACCACCACCTGGTGGGCTCGAAACTCCAACCATTCGATTAACAGCCGATCGCGCTAGCTAATTGCGCCACGGAGACAGTCCTGTTCCACTCTCACTACCATCAGAACATATCTTCAAAGCTATCAGCCCAAAGAAAAAAAAGCGCCACACCACCACCGGGTGGGCTCGAAACTCCAACCTTTTGGTTATTAGCCCATCGCGATAGCCAATTGCGCCATGGAGACAGTCCTGCTCCACTCTCATCACCATCAGAACATATCTTCAAAGCTATCAGCGCAAAGAAAAAAGCCACACACCACTCCCGGGAGGGCTTGAAACTCCAACCTTTCGATTAACAGCCGATCGCGCTAGTCAATTGCGCCACGGAGACAGTCCTGCTCCACTGTCACCACCATCAGAACATATCTCCAAAGCTATCAGCCCAAAAAAAAGCGCCGCAACACCACGGGGTGGGCTCGAAACTCCAACCTTTTGGTTAACAGCCGATCGCGCTAGCCAATTGCGCCACGGAGACAGTCCTCCTCCACTCTCTCCACCATCAGAACATGTCTTCAAAGCTATCAGCCCATAGAAAAAAAGGCGCCGCAACACCACCGGGTGGGCTTGAATCTCCAACCTTTCAATTAAGGGCCGAACGCGCTAGCCGATTGCGCCACGGAGACAGTCCTGTTCCACTCTCACCATCATCAGAACGTATCTTCAAAGGTATCAGCACAAAGAAAAAAAAGCAACACACCACTCCCGGGAGGGCTCGAACCTCCAACCTTTCGGTTAACAGCCGACCGCGCTAGCCAATTGTGCCACGGAGATAGTCCTGCTATACTCTCACCACCATCAGAACATATCTTCAAAGCTATCAGCGCAAAGGAAAAAAAGCACCGCACCACCACCGGGTGGGCTCGAAACTCCAACCTTTTGGTTAACAGCCGATTGCGCCACGGAGACAGTCCTGCTCCACTCTCTCCACCATCAGAACATATCTTCAAAGCTATCAGCCAAAAGAAAAAAAAGCGCCACACCACCACCGGGTGGGCTCGAAACTCCAACCTTTTGGTTATTAGCCCATCGCGATAGCCAATTGCGCCATGGAGACAGTCCTGCTCCACTCTCATCACCATCAGAACATATCTTCAAAGCTATCAGCGCTAAGAAAAAAGCAACACACCACCACCTGGTGGGCTCGAAACTCAAACCATTCGATTAACAGCCGATCGCGCTAGCTAATTGCGCCACGGAGACAGTCCTGTTTCACTCTCTCCACCATCAGGACATGTCTTCGAAGCTATCAGCCCATAGAAAAAAAGGCGCCGCACCACCACCAGGTGGGCTCGAATCACCAACTTTTCGGTTAACGGCCGAACGCGCTATCCAATTGCGCCACGGAGACAGTCCTGTTCCACTCTCACCACCATTAGAACGTATCTTCAAAGGTATCAGCCCAAAAAAAAGCAACACACCACTCCCGGGAGGGCTCGAACCTCCAACCTTTCGGTTAACAGCCGACCGTGCTAGCCAATTGTGCCACGGAGACAGTCCTGCTATACTCTCACCACCATCAGAACATATCTTCAAAGCTATCAGTCCAAAGAAAAAAAAGCGCCGCACCACCACCGGGTGGGCTCGAACCTCCAACCTTTCGGTTAACAGCCGATGGCGCTGGCCAATTGCGCCACGGAGACAGTCCTGCTCCACTCTCACTACCATCAGAACATATCTTCAAAGCTATCAGCCCAAAGAAATAAAAGCGCCGCACCGCCACCGGGTGGGCTCGAAACTCCAACCTTTTGGTTATTAGCCCATCGCGATAGCCAATTGCGCCATGGAGACAGTCCTGCTCCACTCTCACCACCATCAGAACGTATCTTCAAAGGTATCAGCCCAAAGAAAAAAAAGCAACACACCACTCCCGGGAGGGCTCGAACCTCAAACATTTCGGTTAACAGCCGACCGCGCTAGCCAATTGTGCCACGGAGACAGTCCTGCTATACTCTCACCACCATCAGAACATATCTTCAAAGCTATCAGCTCAAAGGAAAAAAAAGCACCGCACCACCACCCGGTGGGCTCGAAACTCCAACCTTTCGGTTAACAGCCGATCGCGCTAGCCGATTGCGCCACGGAGACAGTCCTGCTCCACTCTTACCACCATCAGAACATATCTTCAAAGCTATCAGCCCAAAGAAAAAAAAGCGCCGCACCACCACCGGGTGGGCTCGAAATTCCAACCTTTTGGATATTAGCCCATCGCGATAGCCAATTGCGCCACGGAGACAGTCCTGCTATACTCTCACCACCATCAGAATATATCTTTAAAGCTATCAGCGCAAAGGAAAAAAAGCACCGCACCACCACCGGGTGGGCTCGAAACTCCAACCTTTCGGTTAACAGCCGATCGTGCTAGCCGATTGCGCCACGGAGACAGTCCTGCTCCACTCTTACCACCATCAGAACATATCTCCAAAGCTATCAGCCCAAAGAAAAAAAGCGCCGCACCACCACGGGGTGGGCTTGAAACTCCAACCTTTCGGTAAACAGCCGATCGCGCTAGCCAATTGCGCCACGGAGACAGTCCTCCTCCACTCTCTCCACCATCACAACATGTCTTCAAAGCTATCAGCCCATGGAAAAAAAGGCGCCGCACCACCACCGGGTGGGCTCGAATCTCCAACCTTTCGGTTAACAGCCGATCGCGCTAGACAATTGCGCCATCGAGACAGTCCTGCTCTACTCTCACCACCATCAGAACATATCTTCAAAGCTATCAGCCCAACAAAAAAAAGCGCCGCAACACCACGGGGTGGGCTCGAAACTCCAACCTTTTGGTTAACAGCCGATCGCGCTAGCCAATTGCGCCATGGAGACAGTCCTGTTCCACTCTCACCACCAGCAGAACGTATCTTCAAAGGTATCAGCCCAAAGAAAAAAAAGCAAGACACCACTCCCGTGAGGGCACGCACCTCCAACCTTTCGGTTAACAGCCGACCGCGCTAGCCAATTGTGCCACGGAGATAGTCCTGCTATACTCTCACCACCATCAGAACATATCTTCAAAGCTATCAGCGCAAAGGAAAAAAAGCACCGCACCACCACCGGGTGGGCTCGAAACTCCATCCTTTTGGTTAACAGCCGATCGCGCAAGCCGATTGCGCCACGGAGACAGCCCTGCTCCACTCTCTCCACCATCAGAACATATCTTCAAAGCTATCAGCCCAAAGAAAAAAAAGCGCCACACCACCACCGGGTGGGCTCGAAACTCCAACCTTTTGGTTATTAGCCCATCGCGATAGCCAATTGCGCTATGGAGACAGTCCTGCTCCCCAATCATCACCATCAGAACATATCTTCAAAGCTATCAGCGCAAAGAAAAATGCAACACACCACCACCTGGTGGGCTCGAAACTCCAACCATTCGATTAACAGCCGATCGCGCTAGCTAATTGCGCCACGGAGACAGTCCTGTTCCACTCTCTCCACCATCAGGACATGTCTTCGAAGCTATCAGCCCATAGAAAAAAAGGCGCCGCACCACCACCGGGTGGGCTCGAATCACCAACCTTTCGGTTAATGGCCGAACGCGCTAGCCAATTGCGCCACGGAGACAGTCCTGTTCCACTCTCACCACCATCAGAACGTATCTTCAAAGGTATCAGCCCAAAAAAAAGCAACACACCACTCCCGGGAGGGCTCGAACCTCCAACCTTTCGGTTAACAGCCGACCGCGCTAGCCAATTGTGCCACGGACACAGTCCTCCTATACTCTCACCACCATCAGAACATATCTTCAAAGCTATCAGCCCAAAGAAAAAACAGCGCCGCACCACCACCGGGTGGGCTCGAAACTCCAACGTTTTGGTTATTAGCCCATCGCGATAGCCAATTGCGCCATGGAGACAGTCCTGCTCCACTCTCACCACCATCAGAACGTATCTTCAAAGGTATCAGCCCAAAGAAAAAAAAGCAACACACCACTCCTGGGAGGGCTTGAACCTCAAACCTTTCGGTTAACAGCCGACCGCGGTAGCCAGTTGTGCCACGGAGACAGTCCTGCTATACTCTCACCACCATCAGAACATATCTTCAAAGCTTTCAGCGCAAAGGAAAAAAGCACCGCACCACCACCGGGTGGGCTCGAAACTCCAACCTTTCGGTTAACAGCCGATCGCGCTAGCCGATTGCGCCACGGAGACAGTCCTGCTCCACTCTTACCACCATCAGAACATATCTTCAAAGCTATCAGCCCAAAGAAAAAAAAGCGCCGCACCACCACCGGGTGGGCTCGAAACTCCAACCTTTTGGTTATTAGCCCATCGCGATAGCCAATTGCGCCACGGAGACAGTCCTGCTATACTCTCACCACCATCAGAATATATCTTTAAAGCTATCAGCGCAAACGAAAAAAAGCACCGCACCACCACCGGGTGGGCTCGAAACTCCAACCTTTCGGTTAACAGCCGATCGTGCTAGCCGATTGCGCCACGGAGACAGTCCTGCTCCACTCTTACCACCATCGAAACATATCTCCAAAGCTATCAGCCCAAAGAAAAAAAAGCGCCGCACCACCACGGGGTGGGCTCGAAACTCCAACCTTTCGGTTAACAGCCGATCGCGCTAGCCAATTGCGCCACGGAGACAGTCCTCCTCCACTCTCTCCACCATCACAACATGTCTTCAAAGCTATCAGCCCATGGAAAAAAAGGCGCCGCACCACCACCGGGTGGGCTCGAATCTCCAACCTTTCGGTTAACAGCCGATCGCGCTAGCCATTTGCGCCATCGAGACAGTCCTGCTCTACTCTCACCACCATCAGAACATATCTTCAAAGCTATCAGCCCAAAGAAAAAAAAGCGCGCACCACCACCGGGTGGGCTCGAACCTCCAACCTTTCGGTTAACAGCCGATGGCGCTAGCCAATTGCGTCACGGAGACAGTCCTGTTCCACTCTCTCCACCATCAGAACATGTCTTCAAAGCTATCAGCCCATAGAAAAAAAGGCGCCGCACCACCACCGGGTGGGCTCGAATCACAAACCTTTCGGTTAACGGCCGAACGCGCTAGCCAATTGTGCCACGGAGACAGTCCTGTTCCACTCTCACCACCATCAGAACGTATCTTCAAAGGTATCAGCCCAAAGAAAAAAAGCAACACACCACTCCCGTGAGGGCTCAAACCTCCAACCTTTCGGTTAACAGCCGACCGCGCTAGCCAATTGTGCCACGGAGACAGTCCTGCTATACTCTCACCACCATCAGAACATAGCTTCAAAGCTATCAGCGCAAAAAAAAGCACCGCACCACCACCGGGTGGGCTCGAAACACCAACCTTTCGGTTAACGGCCGAACGCGCTAGCCAATTGCGCCACGGAGACAGTCCTGTTCCACTCTCACCACCATCAGAACGTATCTTCAAAGGTATCAGCCCAAAGAAAAAAAAGCAACACACCACTCCCGGGAGGGCTCGAACCTCCAACCTTTCGGTTAACAGCCGACCGCGCTAGCCAATTGTGCCACGGAGACAGTCCTGCTATACTCTCACCACCATCAGAACATATCTTCAAAGCTATCAGCGCAAAGAAAAAAAAAGCACCGCACCACCACCGGGTGGGCTCGAAACACCAACCTTTCGGTTAACAGCCGATCGCGCTAGCCGATTGCGCCACGGAGAAAGTCCTGCTCCACTCTCACTACCATCAGAACATATCTTCAAAGCTATCAGCCCAAAGAAAAAAAGCGCCGCACCACCACCGGGTGGGCTCGAAACTCCAACCTTTTGGTTATTAGCCCATCGCGATAGCCAATTGCGCCATGGAGACAGTCCTGCTCCACTCTCATCACCATCAGAACATATCTTCAAAGCTATCAGCGCAAAGAAAAAAGCCACACACCACTCCCGGGAGGGCTTGAAACTCCAACCTTTCGATTAACAGCCGATCGCGCTAGTCAATTGCGCCACGGAGACAGTCCTGCTCCACTGTCACCACCATCAGAACATATCTCCAAAGCTATCAGCCCAAAAAAAAGCGCCGCACCACCACCCGGTGGGCTCGAAACTCCAACCTTTCGGTTAACAGCCGATCGCGCTAGCCGATTGCGC
Organism: Rhipicephalus microplus; assembly: GCF_043290135.1. Classification (NCBI taxonomy): domain Eukaryota; kingdom Metazoa; phylum Arthropoda; class Arachnida; order Ixodida; family Ixodidae; genus Rhipicephalus; species Rhipicephalus microplus. The sequence goes on along the minus strand of NW_027464611.1, from coordinate 3,333,415 downwards.
CACGGAGACAGTCCTGCTCCACTCTTACCACCATCAGAACATATCTTCAAAGCTATCAGCCCAAAGAAAAAAAAGCGCCGCACCACCACCGGGTGGGCTCGAAATTCCAACCTTTTGGATATTAGCCCATCGCGATAGCCAATTGCGTCACGGAGACAGTCCTGCTATACTCTCACCACCATCAGAATATATCTTTAAAGCTATCAGCGCAAAGGAAAAAAAGCACCGCACCACCACCGGGTGGGCTCGAAACTCCAACCTTTCGGTTAACAGCCGATCGTGCTAGCCGATTGCGCCACGGAGACAGTCCTGCTCCACTCTTACCACCATCAGAACATATCTCCAAAGCTATCAGCCCAAAGAAAAAAAGCGCCGCACCACCACGGGGTGGGCTTAAAACTCCAACCTTTCGGTTAACAGCCGATCGCGCTAGCCAATTGCGCCACGGAGACAGTCCTCCTCCACACTCTCCACCATCACAACATGTCTTCAAAGCTATCAGCCCATGGAAAAAAAGGCGCCGCACCACCACCGGGTGGGCTCGAATCTCCAACCTTTCGGTTAACAGCCGATCGCGCTAGACAATTGCGCCATCGAGACAGTCCTGCTCTACTCTCACCACCATCAGAACATATCTTCAAAGCTATCAGCCCAAAGAAAAAAAAGCGCCGCAACACCACGGGGTGGGCTCGAAACTCCAACCATTCGATTAACAGCCGATCGCGCTAGCTAATTGCGCCACGGAGACAGTCCTGTTCCACTCTCTCCACCATCAGGACATGTCTTCGAAGCTATCAGCCCATAGAAAAAAAGGCGCCGCACCACCACCGGGTGGGCTCGAATCACCAACCTTTCGGTTAACGGCCGAACGCGCAAGCCAATTGCGCCACGGAGACAGTCCTGTTCCACTCTCACCACCATCAGAACGTATCTTCAAAGGTATCAGCCCAAAAAAAAGCAACACAACACTCCCGGGAGGGCTCGAACCTCCAACCTTTCGGTTAACAGCCGACCGTGCTAGCCAATTGTGCCACGGAGACAGTTCTGCTATACTCTCACCACCATCAGAATATATCTTTAAAGCTATCAGCCCAAAGAAAAAAAAGCGCCGCACCACCACCGGATGGGCTCGAAACTTCAAACTTTCGGTTAACAGCCGATCGCGCTAGCCGATTGCGCCAAGGAGACAGTCCTGCTCCACTCTTACCACCATCAGAACATATCTTCAAAGCTATCAGCCCAAAGAAAAAAAAGCGCCGCACCACCACGGGGTGGGCTCGAAACTCCAACCTTTCGGTTAACAGCCGATCGCGCTAGCCAATTGCGCCACGGAGACAGTCCTCCTCCACTCTCTCCACCATCACAACATGTCTTCAAAGCTATCAGCCCATGGAAAAAAAGGCGCCGCACCACCACCGGGTGGGCTCGAATCTCCAACCTTTCGGTTAACAGCCGATCGCGCTAGCCAATTGCGCCATCGAGACAGTCCTACTCTACTCTCACCACCATCAGAACATATCTTCAAAGCTATCAGCGCAAAGAAAAAAGCAACACACCACCACCTGGTGGGCTCGAAACTCCAACCATTCGATTAACAGCCGATCGCGCTAGCTAATTGCGCCACGGAGACAGTCCTGTTCCACTCTCACCACCATCAGAACGTATCTTCAAAGGTATCAGCCCAAAAAAAAGCAACACACCACTCCCGGGAGGGCTCGAACCTCCAACCTTTTGGTTATTAGCCCATCGCGATAGCCAATTGCGCCACGGAGACAGTCCTGCTATACTCTCACCACCATCAGAATATATCTTTAAAGCTATCAGCGCAAAGGAAAAAAAGCACCGCACCACCACCGGGTGGGCTCGAAACTCCAACCTTTCGGTTAACAGCCGATCGTGCTAGCCGATTGCGCCACGGAGACAGTCCTGCTCCACTCTTACCACCATCAGAACATATCTCCAAAGCTATCAGCCCAAAGAAAAAAAGCGCCGCACCACCACGGGGTGGGCTCGAAACTCCAACCTTTCGGTTAACAGCCGATCGCGCTAGCCAATTGCGCCACGGAGACAGTCCTCCTCCACTCTCTCCACCATCACAACATGTCTTCAAAGCTATCAGCCCATGGAAAAAAAGGCGCCGCACCACCACCGGGTGGGCTCGAATCTCCAACCTTTCGGTTAACAGCCGATCGCGCTAGCCAATTGCGCCATCGAGACAGTCCTACTCTACTCTCACCACCATCAGAACATATCTTCAAAGCTATCAGCCCAAAGAAAAAAAAGCGCCGCACCACCACCGGGTGGGCTCGAACCTCCAACCTTTCGGTTAACAGCCGATGGCGCTAGCAAATTGCGCCACGGAGACAGTCCTGTTCCACTCTCTCCACCATCAGAACATGTCTTCAAAGCTATCAGCCCACAGAAAAAAAGGCGCCGCACCACCACCGGGTGGGCTCGAATCACCAACCTTTCGGTTAACGGCCGAACGCGCTAGCCAATTGTGCCACGGAGACAGTCCTGTTCCACTCTCACCACCATCAGAACGTATCTTCAAAGGAATCAGCCCAAAGAAAAAAAAGCAACACACCACTCTCGGGAGGGCTCGAACCTCCAACCTTTCGGTTAACAGCCAACCGCGCTAGCCAATTGTGCCACGGAGACAGTCCTGCTATACTCTCACCACCATCAGAACATATCTTCAAAGCTATCAGCGCAAAGAAAAAAAAGCACCGCACCACCAGCGGGTGGGCTCGAAACACCAACCTTTTGGTTAACAGCCGATCGCGCTAGCCGATTGCGCCACGGAGACAGTCCGGCTCAACTCTCACTACCATCAGAACATATCTTCAAAGCTATCAGCCCAAAGAAAAAAAAGCGCCGCACCACCACCGGGTGGGCTCGAAACTCCAACCTTTTGGTTATTAGCCCATCGCGATAGCCAATTGCGCCATGGAGACAGTCCTGTTCCACTCTCATCACCATCAGAACATATCTTCAAAGCTATCAGCACAAAGAAAAAAAAGCAACACACCACTCCCGGAAGGGCTCTAACCTCCAACCTTTCGGTTAACAGCCGACCGCGCTGGCCAATTGTGCCACGGAGACAGTCCTGCTATACTCTCACCACCATCAGAACATATCTTCAACGCTATCAGTGCAAAGGAAAAAAAGCACCGCACCACCACTGGGTGCGCTCGAAACTCCAACCTTTCGGTTAACAGCCGATCGCGCTAGCCGATTGCGTCACGGATACAGTCCTGCTCCACTCTCACCACCATCAGAACATATCTTCAAAGCTATCAGCCCAAAGAAAAAAAAAAGCGCCGCACCACCACCGGGTGGGCTCGAAACTCCAACCTTTTGGTTATTAGCCCATCGCGATAGCCAATTGCGCCATGGAGACAGTCCTGCTCTACTCTCATCACCATCAGAACATATCTTCAAAGCTATCAGCGCAAGAAAGAAGCAACACACCACCACCGGGTGGGCTCGAAACTCCAACCTTTCGATTAAAGCCGATCGCGCTAGCTAATTGCGCCACGGAGACAGTCCTGTTCCACTCTCTCCACCATCAGAACATGTCTTCAAAGCTATCAGCCCATAGAAAAAAAGGCGCCGCACCACCACCGGGTGGGCTTGAATCTCCCACGTTTCGGTTAACGGCCGAACGCGCTAGGCAATTGCGCCACGGAGACAGTCTTGTTCCACTCTCACCACCATCAGAACATTTCTTCAGAGCTATCCGCCCAAAGGAAAAAAAGCGCCGCACCACCACCGAGTGGGCTTGAACCTCCAACCTTTCGGTTAACAGCTGATCGCGCTAGCCAATTGCGCCACGGAGGCAGGCCTCCTCCACTCTCTCCACCATCAGAACATGTCTTCAAAGCTATCAGCCCAAAGAAAAAAAAGCGCCGAACCACCACCGGGTGGGCTCGAACCTCCAACATTTCGGTTAACAGCCGATCGCGCTAGCCGATTGCGCTACGGAGACAGTCCTGCTCCACTCTTACCACCATCAGAACATATCTTCAAAGCTATCAGCCCAAAGAAAAAAAAGCGCCGCACCACCACCGGGTGGGCTCGAAACTCCAACCTTTTGGTTATTAGCCCATCGCGATAGCCAATTACGCCACGGAGACAGTCCTGCTATACTCTCACCACCATCAGAATATATCTTTAAAGCTATCAGCCCAAAGAAAAAAAAGCGCCGCACCACCACCGGATGGGCTCGAAACTCCAACCTTTCGGTTAACAGCCGATCGCGCTAGCCGATTGCGCCACGGAGACAGTCCTGCTCCACTCTTACCACCATCAGAACATATCTTCAAAGCTATCAGCCCAAAGAAAAAAAAGCGCCGCACCACCACCGGGTGGGCTCGAAACTCCAACCTTTTGGTTATTAGCCCATCGCGATAGCCAATTGCGCCATGGAGACAGTCCTGCTCCACTCTCATCACCATCAGAACATATCTTCAAAGCTATCAGCACAAAGAAAAAAAAGCAACACACCACTCCCGGAAGGGCTCTAACCTCCAACCTTTCGGTTAACAGCCGACCGCGCTGGCCAATTGTGCCACGGAGACAGTCCTGCTATACTCTCACCACCATCAGAACATATCTTCAACTCTATCAGCGCAAAGGAAAAAAAGCACCGCACCACCACTGGGTGCGCTCGAAACTCCAACCTTTCGGTTAACAGCCGATCGCGCTAGCCGATTGCGTCACAAATACAGTCCTGCTCCACTCTCACCACCATCAGAACATATCTTCAAAGCTATCAGCCCAAAGAAAAAAAAGCGCCGCACCACCACCGGGTGGGCTCGAAACTCCAACCTTTTGGTTATTAGCCCATCGCGATAGCCAATTGCGCCATGGAGACAGTCCTGCTCTACTGTCATCACCATCAGAACATATCTTCAAAGCTATCAGCGCAAGAAAGAAGCAACACACCACCACCGGGTGGGCTCGAAACTCCAACCTTTCGATTAAAGCCGATCGCGCTAGCTAATTGCGCCACGGAGACAGTCCTGTTCCACTCTCTCCACCATCATAACATGTCTTCAAAGCTATCAGCCCATAGAAAAAAAGGCGCCGCACCACCACCGGGTGGGCTTGAATCTCCCACGTTTCGGTTAACGGCCGAACGCGCTAGGCAATTGCGCCACGGAGACAGTCTTGTTCCACTCTCACCACCATCAGAACATTTCTTCAGAGCTATCCGCCCAAAGGAAAAAAAGCGCCGCACCACCACCGAGTGGGCTTGAACCTCCAACCTTTCGGTTAACAGCTGATCGCGCTAGCCAATTGCGCCACGGAGGCAGTCCTCCTCCACTCTCTCCACCATCAGAACATGTCTTCAAAGCTATCAGCCCAAAGAAAAAAAAGCGCCGAACCACCACCGGGTGGGCTCGAACCTCCAACATTTCGGTTAACAGCCGATCGCGCTAGCCGATTGCGCCACGGAGACAGTCCTGCTCCACTCTTACCACCATCAGAACATATCTTCAAAGCTATCAGCCCAAAGAAAAAAAAGCACCGCACCACCACCGGGTGGGCTCGAAACTCCAACCTTTTGTATATTAGCCCATCGCGATAGCCAATTGCGCCACGGAGACAGTCCTGCGATACTCTCACCACCATCAGAATATATCTTTAAAGCTATCAGCCCAAAGAAAAAAAAGCGCCGCACCACCACCGGATGGGCTCGAAACTCCAACCTTTTGGTTATTAGCCCATCGCGATAGCCAATTGCGCCACGGAGACAGTCCTGCTATACTCTCACCACCATCAGAATATATCTTTAAAGCTATCAGCGCAAAGGAAAAAAAGCACCGCACCACCACCGGGTGGGCTCGAAACTCCAACCTTTCGGTTAACAGCCGATCGTGCAAGCCGATTGCGCCACGGAGACAGTCCTGCTCCACTCTTACCACCATCAGAACATATCTCCAAAGCTATCAGCCCAAAGAAAAAAAGCGCCGCACCACCACGGGGTGGGCTCGAAACTCCAACCTTTCGGTTAACAGCCGATCGCGCTAGCCAATTGCGCCACGGAGACAGTCCTCCTCCACTCTCTCCACCATCACAACATGTCTTCAAAGCTATCAGCCTATGGAAAAAAAGGCGCCGCACCACCACCGGGTGGGCTCGAATCTCCAACCTTTCGGTTAACAGCCGATCGCGCTAGCCAATTGCGCCATCGAGACAGTCGTGCTCTACTCTCACCACCATCAGAACATATCTTCATAGCTATCAGCCCAAAGAAAAAAAAGCGCCGCACCACCACCGGGTGGGCTCGAACCTCCAACCTTTCGGTTAACAGCCGATGGCGCTAGCCAATTGCGCCACGGAGACAGTCCTGTTCCACTCTCTCCACAATCAGAACATGTCTTCAAAGCTATCAGCCCATAGAAAAAAAGGCGCCGCACCACCACCGGGTGGGCTCGAATCACCAACCTTTCGGTTAACGGCCGAACGCGCTAGCCAATTGCGCCACGGAGACAGTCCTGTTCCACTCTCACCACCATCAGAACGTATCTTCAAAGGTATCAACCCAAAGAAAAAAAAGCAACACACCACTCCCGGGAGGGTTCGAACCTCCAACCTTTCGGTTAACAGCCGACCGCGCTAGCCAATTGTGCCACGGAGGCAGTCCTGCTATACTCTCACCACCATCAGAACATATCTTCAAAGCTATCAGCGCAAAGAAAAAAAAGCACCGCACCACCACCGGGTGGGCTCGAAACACCAACCTACGGTTAACAGCCGATCGCGCTAGCCGATTGCGCCACGGAGACAGTCCTGCTCCACTCTCACTACCATCAGAACATATCTTCAAAGCTATCAGCGCAAAGAAAAAAGCCACACACCACTCCCGGGAGGGCTTGAAACTCCAACCTTTCAATTAACAGCCGATCGCGCTAGTCAATTGCGCCACGGAGACAGTCCTGCTCCACTCTCTCCACCATCAGAACATGTCTTCAAAGCTATCAGCCCAAAGAAAAAAAAGCGCCGAACCACCACCGGGTGGGCTCGAACCTCCAACATTTCGGTTAACAGCCGATCGCGCTAGCCGATTGCGCCACGGAGACAGTCCTGCTCCACTCTTACCACCATCAGAACATATCTTCAAAGCTATCAGCCCAAAGAAAAAAAAGCGCCGCACCACCACCGGGTGGGCTCGAAACTCCAACCTTTTGGTTATTAGCCCATCGCGATAGCCAATTACGCCACGGAGACAGTCCTGCTATACTCTCACCACCATCAGAATATATCTTTAAAGCTATCAGCCCAAAGAAAAAAAGCGCCGCACCACCACCGGATGGGCTCGAAACTCCAACCTTTCGGTTAACAGCCGATCGCGCTAGCCGATTGCGCCACGGAGACAGTCCTGCTCCACTCTTACCACCATCAGAACATATCTTCAAAGCTATCAGCCCAAAGAAAAAAAAGCGCCGCACCACCACCGGGTGGGCTCGAAACTCCAACCTTTTGGTTATTAGCCCATCGCGATAGCCAATTGCGCCATGGAGACAGTCCTGCTCCACTCTCATCACCATCAGAACATATCTTCAAAGCTATCAGCACAAAGAAAAAAAAGCAACACACCACTCCCGGAAGGGCTCTAACCTCCAACCTTTCGGTTAACAGCCGACCGCGCTGGCCAATTGTGCCACGGAGACAGTCCTGCTATACTCTCACCACCATCAGAACATATCTTCAACGCTATCAGCGCAAAGGAAAAAAAGCACCGCACCACCACTGGGTGCGCTCGAAACTCCAACCTTTCGGTTAACAGCCGATCGCGCTAGCCGATTGCGTCACAGATACAGTCCTGCTCCACTCTCACCACCATCAGAACATATCTTCAAAGCTATCAGCCCAAAGAAAAAAAAGCGCCGCACCACCACCGGGTGGGCTCGAAACTCCAACCTTTTGCTTATTAGCCCATCGCGATAGCCAATTGCGCCATGGAAACAATCCTGCTCTACTCTCATCACCATCAGAACATATCTTCAAAGCTATCAGCGCAAGAAAGAAGCAACACACCACCACCGGGTGGGCTCGAAACTCCAACCTTTCGATTAAAGCCGATCGCGCTAGCTAATTGCGCCACGGAGACAGTCCTGTTTCACTCTCTCCACCATCATAACATGTCTTCAAAGCTATCAGCCCATAGAAAAAAAGGCGCCGCACCACCACCGGGTGGGCTTGAATCTCCCACGTTTCGGTTAACGGCCGAACGCGCTAGGCAATTGCGCCACGGAGACAGTCTTGTTCCACTCTCACCACCATCAGAACATTTCTTCAGAGCTATCCGCCCAAAGGAAAAAAAGCGCCGCACCACCACCGAGTGGGCTTGAACCTCCAACCTTTCGGTTAACAGCTGATCGCGCTAGCCAATTGCGCCACGGAGGCAGTCCTCCTCCACTCTCTCCACCATCAGAACATGTCTTCAAAGCTATCAGCCCAAAGAAAAAAAAGCGCCGAACCACCACCGGGTGGGCTCGAACCTCCAACATTTCGGTTAACAGCCAATCGCGCTAGCCGATTGCGCCACGGAGACAGTCCTGCTCCACTCTTACCACCATCAGAACATATCTTCAAAGCTATCAGCCCAAAGAAAAAAAAGCACCGCACCACCACCGGGTGGGCTCGAAACTCCAACCTTTTGTATATTAGCCCATCGCGATAGCCAATTGCGCCACGGAGACAGTCCTGCTATACTCTCACCACCATCAGAATATATCTTTAAAGCTATCAGCCCAAAGAAAAAAAAGCGCCGCACCACCACCGGATGGGCTCGAAACTCCAACCTTTCGGTTAACAGCCGATCGCGCTAGCCGATTGCGCCACGGAGACAGTCCTGCTCCACTCTTACCACCATCAGAACATATCTTCAAAGCTATCAGCCCAAAGAAAAAAAAGCGCCGCACCACCACCGGGTGGGCTCGAAACTCCAACCTTTTGGTTATTAGCCCATCGCGATAGCCAATTGCGCCACGGAGACAGTCCTGCTATACTCTCACCACCATCAGAATATATCTTTAAAGCTATCAGCGCAAAGGAAAAAAAGCACCGTACCACCACCGGGTGGGCTCGAAACTCCAACCTTTCGGTTAACAGCCGATCGTGCTAGCCGATTGCGCCACGGAGACAGTCCTGCTCCACTCTTACCACCATCAGAACATATCTCCAAAGCTATCAGCCCAAAGAAAAAAAGTGCCGCACCACCACGGGGTGGGCTCGAAACTCCAACCTTTCGGTTAACAGCCGATCGCGCTAGCCAATTGCGCCACGGAGACAGTCCTCCTCCACTCTCTCCACCATCACAACATGTCTTCAAAGCTATCAGCCCATGGAAAAAAAGGCGCCGCACCACCACCGGGTGGGCTCGAATCTCCAACCTTTCGGTTAACAGCCGATCGCGCTAGCCAATTGCGCCATCGAGACAGTCGTGCTCTACTCTCACCACCATCAGAACATATCTTCAAAGCTATCAGCCCAAAGAAAAAAAGGCGCCGCACCACCACCGGGTGGGCTCGAATCACCAACCTTTCGGTTAACGGCCGAACGCGCTAGCCAATTGCGCCACGGAGACAGTCCTGTTCAACTCTCACCACCATCAGAACGTATCTTCAAAGGTATCAACCCAAAGAAAAAAAAGCAACACACCACTCCCGGGAGGGTTCGAACCTCCAACCTTTCGGTTAACAGCCGACCGCGCTAGCCAATTGTGCCACGGAGACAGTCCTGCTATACTCTCACCACCATCAGAACATATCTTCAAAGCTATCAGCGCAAAGAAAAAAAAGCACCGCACCACCACCGGGTGGGCTCGAAACAGCAACCTACGGTTAACAGCCGATCGCGCTAGCCGATTGCGCCACGGAGACAGTCCTGCTCCACTCTCACTACCATCAGAACATATCTTCAAAGCTATCAGCCCAAAGAAAAAAAAGCGCCGCACCACCACCGGGTGGGCTCGAAACTCCAACCTTTTGGTTATTAGCCCATCGCGATAGCCAATTGCGCCATGGAGACAGTCCTGCTCCACTCTCATTACCATCAGAACATATCTTCAAAGCTATCAGCGCAAAGAAAAAAGCCACACACCACTCCCGGGAGGGCTTGAAACTCCAACCTTTCAATTAACAGCCGATCGCGCTAGTCAATTGCGCCACGGAGACAGTCCTGCTCCACTGTCACCACCATCAGAACATATCTCCAAAGCTATCAGCCCAAAAAAAAAAGCGCTGCAACACCACGGGGTGGGCTCGAAACTCCAACCTTTTGGTTAACAGCCGATCGCGCTAGCCAATTGCGCCACGGAGACAGTCCTCCTCCACTCTCTCCACCATCAGAACATGTCTTCAAAGCTATCAGCCCATTGAAAAAAAGGCGCCGCAACACCACCGGGTGGGCTCGAATCTGCAACCTTTCGATTAAGGGCCGAACGCGCTAGCCAATTGCGCCACGGAGACAGTCCTGTTCCACTCTCACCACCATCAGAACGTATCTTCAAAGGTATCAGCACAAAGAAAAAAAGCAACACACCACTCCCGGGAGGGCTCGAACCTCCAACCTTCCGGTTAACAGCCGACCGCGCTAGCCAATTGTGCCACGGAGATAGTCCTGCTATACTCTCACCACCATCAGAACATATCTTCAACGCTATCAGCGCAAAGGAAAAAAAGCACCGCACCACCACTGGGTGCGCTCGAAACTCCAACCTTTCGGTTAACAGCCGATCGCGCTAGCCGATTGCGTCACGGATACAGTCCTGCTCCACTCTCACCACCATCAGAACATATCTTCAAAGCTATCAGCCCAAAGAAAAAAAAAGCGCCGCACCACCACCGGGTGGGCTCGAAACTCCAACCTTTTGGCTATTAGCCCATCGCGATAGCCAATTGCGCCATGGAGACAGTCCTGCTCTACTCTCATCACCATCAGAACATATCTTCAAAGCTATCAGCGCAAAGAAAGAAGCAACACACCACCACCGGGTGGGCTCGAAACTCCAACCTTTCGATTAAAGCCGATCGCGCTAGCTAGTTGCGCCACGGAGACAGTCCTGTTCCACTCTCTCCACCATCAGAACATGTCTTCAAAGCTATCAGCCCATAGAAAAAAAGGCGCCGCACCACCACCGGGTGGGCTTGAATCTCCCACGTTTCGGTTAACGGCCGAACGCGCTAGGCAATTGCGCCACGGAGACAGTCTTGTTCCACTCTCACCACCATCAGAACATTTCTTCAGAGCTATCCGCCCAAAGGAAAAAAAGCGCCGCACCACCACCGAGTGGGCTTGAACCTCCAACCTTTCGGTTAACAGCTGATCGCGCTAGCCAATTGCGCCACGGAGGCAGTCCTCCTCCACTCTCTCCACCATCAGAACATGTCTTCAAAGCTATCAGCCCAAAGAAAAAAAAGCGCCGAACCACCACCGGGTGGGCTCGAACCTCCAACATTTCGGTTAACAGCCGATCGCGCTAGCCGATTGCGCCACGGAGACAGTCCTGCTCCACTCTTACCACCATCAGAACATATCTTCAAAGCTATCAGCCCAAAGAAAAAAAAGCGCCGCACCACCACCGGGTGGGCTCGAAACTCCAACCTTTTGGTTATTAGCCCATCGCGCTAGCCAATTGCGCCACGGAGACAGTCCTGCTATACTCTCACCACCATCAGAATATATCTTTAAAGCTATCAGCCCAAAGAAAAAAAAGCGCCGCACCACCACCGGATGGGCTCGAAACTCCAACCTTTCGGTTAACAGCCGATCGTGCTAGCCGATTGCGCCACGGAGACAGTCCTGCTCCACTCTTACCACCATCAGAACATATCTCCAAAGCTATCAGCCCAAAGAAAAAAAAGCGCCGCACCACCACGGGGTGGGCTCGAAACTCCAACCTTTCGGTTAACAGCCGATCGCGCTAGCCAATTGCGCCACGGAGACAGTCCTCCTCCACTCTCTCCACCATCACAACATGTCTTCAAAGCTATCAGCCCATGGAAAAAAAGGCGCCGCACCACCACCGGGTGGGCTCGAATCTCCAACCTTTCGGTTAACAGCAGATCGCGCTAGCCAATTGCGCCATCGAGACAGTCCTGCTCTACTCTCACCACCATCAGAACATATCTTCAAAGCTATCAGCCCAAAGAAAAAAAAGCGCCGCACCACCACCGGGTGGGCTCGAACCTCCAACCTTTCGGTTAACAGCCGATGGCGCTAGCCGATTGCGCCACGGAGACAGTCCTGTTCCACTCTCTCCACCATCAGAACATGTCTTCAAAGCTATCAGCCCATAGAAAAAAAGGCGCCGCACCACCACCGGGTGGGCTCGAATCACCAACCTTTCGGTTAACGGCCGAACGCGCTAGCCAATTGCGCCACGGAGACAGTCCTGTTCCACTCTCACCACCATCAGAACGTATCTTCAAAGGTATCAGCCCAAAGAAAAAAAAGCAACACACCACTCCCGGGAGGGTTCGAACCTCCAACCTTTCGGTTAACAGCCGACCGCGCTAGCCAATTGTGCCACGGAGACAGTCCTGCTATACTCTCACCACCATCAGAACATATCTTCAAAGCTATCAGCGCAAAGAAAAAAAAGCACCGCACCACCACCGGGTGGGCTCGAAACACCAACCTACGGTTAACAGCCGATCGCGCTAGCCGATTGCGCCACGAAGACAGTCCTGCTCCACTCTCACTACCATCAGAACATATCTTCAAAGCTATCAGCCCAAAGAAAAAAAAGCGCCGCACCACCACCGGGTGGGCTCGAAACTCCAACCTTTTGGTTATTAGCCCATCGCGATAGCCAATTGCGCCATGGAGACAGTCCTGCTCCACTCTCATCACCATCAGAACATATCTTCAAAGCTATCAGCGCAAAGAAAAAAGCCACACACCACTCCCGGGAGGGCTTGAAACTCCAACCTTTCAATTAACAGCCGATCGCGCTAGCCAATTGCGCCACGGAGACAGTCCTCCTCCACTCTCTCCACCATCAGAACATGTCTTCAAAGCTATCAGCCCATAGAAAAAAAGGCGCCGCAACACCACCGGGTGGGCTCGAATCTGCAACCTTTCGATTAAGGGCCGAACGCGCTAGCCAATTGCGCCACGGAGACAGTCCTGTTCCACTCTCACCACCATCAGAACGTATCTTCAAAGGTATCAGCACAAAGAAAAAAAAGCAACACACCACTCCCGGGAGGGCTCGAACCTCCAACCTTTCGGTTAACAGCCGACCGCGCTAGCCAATTGTGCCACGGAGATAGTCCTGCTATACTCTCACCACCATCAGAACATATCTTCAACGCTATCAGCGCAAAGGAAAAAAAGCACCGCACCACCACTGGGTGCGCTCGAAACTCCAACCTTTCGGTTAACAGCCGATCGCGCTAGCCGATTGCGTCACGGATACAGTCCTGCTCCACTCTCACCACCATCAGAACATATCTTCAAAGCTATCAGCCCAAAGAAAAAAAAGCGCCGCACCACCACCGGGTGGGCTCGAAACTCCAACCTTTTGGCTATTAGCCCATCGCGATAGCAAATTGCGCCATGGAGACAGTCCTGCTCTACTCTCATCACCATCAGAACATATCTTCAAAGCTATCAGCGCAAAGAAAGAAGCAACACACCACCACCGGGTGGGCTCGAAACTCCAACCTTTCGATTAAAGCCGATCGCGCTAGCTAGTTGCGCCACGGAGACAGTCCTGTTCCACTCTCTCCACCATCAGAACATGTCTTCAAAGCTATGAGCCCATAGAAAAAAAGGCGCCGCACCACCACCGGGTGGGCTCTAATCTCCAACCTTTCGGTTAACGGCCGAACGCGCTAGCCAATTGCGCCACGGAGACAGTCTTGTTCCACTCTCACCACCATCAGAACATTTCTTCAGAGCTATCCGCCCAAAGGAAAAAAAGCGCCGCTCCACCACCGAGTGGGCTTGAACCTCCAACCTTTCGGTTAACAGCCGATGGCGCTAGCCAATTGCGCCACGAAGACAGTCCTCCTCCACTCTCTCCACCATCAGAACATGTCTTCAAAGCTATCAGCCCAAAGAAAAAAAAAGCGCCGAACCACCACCGGGTGGGCTCGAACCTCCAACATTTCGGTTAACAGCCGATCGCACTAGCCAATTGCGCCCCGGAGACAGTCCTGCTCCACACTCACCACCATCAGAACATATCTTCAAACCTATCAGCGCAAAGAAAAAAGCAACACACTACCACCGGGTGGGCTCGAAACTCCAACCTTTCGATTAAAAGCCGATCGCGCTAGCTAATTGCGCCACGGAGACAGTCCTGTTCCGCTCTCTCCACCATCAGAACATGTCTTCAAAGCTATCAGCCCATATGAAAAAAGGCGCCTCACCACCACCGGGTGGGCTCGAATCTCCAACCTTTCGGTTAACGGCCGAACGCGCTAGCCAATTGCGCCATGGAGACAGTCCTGTTCCACTCTCACCACCATCAGAACGTATCTTCAAAGGTATCAGCCCAAAGAAAAAAAAGCAACACACCACTCCCGGGAGGGCACGAACCTCCAACCTTTCGGTTAACAGCCGACCGCGCTAGCCAATTGTGCCACGGAGACAGTCCTGCTATACTCTCACCACCATCAGAACATATGTTCAAAGCTATCAGCAAAAAGGAAAAAAAGCACCGCACCACCACCGGGTGGGCTCGAAACTCCAACCTTTTGGTTAACAGCCGATCGCGCAAGCCGATTGCGCCCTGGAGACAGCCCTGCTCCACTCTCTCCACCATCAGAACATATCTTCAAAGCTATCAGCCCAAAGAAAAAAAAGCGCCACACCACCACCGGGTGGGCTCGAAACTCCAACCTTTTGGTTATTAGCCCATCGCGATAGCCAATTGCGCCATGGAGACAGTCCTGCTCCACAATCATCACCATCAGAACATATCTTCAAAGCTATCAGCGCAAAAAAAAAGCAACACACCACCACCTGGTGGGCTCGAAACTCCAACCATTCGATTAACAGCCGATCGCGCTAGCTAATTGCGCCACGTAGACAGTCCTGTTCCACTCTCTCCACCATCAGGACATGTCTTCGAAGCTATCAGCCCATAGAAAAAAAGGCGCCGCACCACCACCGGGTGGGCTCGAATCACCAACCTTTCGGTTAATGGCCGAACGCGCTAGCCAATTGCGCCACGGAGACAGTCCTGTTCCACTCTCACCACCATCAGAACGTATCTTCAAAGGTATCAGCCCAAAAAAAAGCAACACACCACTCCCGGGAGGGCTCGAACCTCCAACCTTTCGATTAACAGCCGACCGCGCTAGCCAATTGTGCCACGGACACAGTCCTGCTATACTCTCACCACCATCAGAACATATCTTCAAAGCTATCAGCCCAAAGAAAAAAAAGCGCCGCACCACCACCGGGTGGGCTCGAAACTCCAACCTTTTGGTTATTAGCCCATCGCGATAGCCAATTGCGCCATGGAGACAGTCCTGCTCCACTCTCACCACCATCAGAACGTATCTTCAAAGGTATCAGCCCAAAGAAAAAAAAGCAACACACCACTCCCGGGAGGGCTTGAACCTCAAACCTTTCGGTTAACAGCCGACCGTGCTAGCCTTGTTGTGCCACGGAGACAATCCTGCTATACTCTCACCACCATCAGAACATATCTTCAAAGCTATCAGCGCAAAGGAAAAAAAGCACCGCACCACCACCGGGTGGGCTCGAAACTCCAACCTTTCGGTTAACAGCCGATCGCGCTAGCCGATTGCGCCACGGAGACAGTCCTGCTCCACTCTTACCACCATCAGAACATATCTTCAAAGCTATCAGCCCAAAGAAAAAAAAGCGCCGCACCACCACCGGGTGGGCTGGAAACTCCAACCTTTTGGTTATTAGCCCATCGCGATAGCCAATTGCGCCACGGAGACAGTCCTGCTATACTCTCACCACCATCAGAATATATCTTTAAAGCTATCAGCGCAAAGGAAAAAAAGCACCGCACCACCACCGGGTGGGCTCGAAACTCCAACCTTTCGGTTAACAGCCGATCGTGCTAGCCGATTGCGCCACGGAGACAGTCCTGCTCCACTCTTACCACCATCGAAACATATCTCCAAAGCTATCAGCCCAAAGAAAAAAAAGCGCCGCACCACCACGGGGTGGGCTCGAAACTCCAACCTTTCGGTTAACAGCCGATCGCGCTAGCCAATTGCGCCACGGAGACAGTCCTCCTCCACTCTCTCCACCATCACAACATGTCTTCAAAGCTATCAGCCCATGGAAAAAAAGGCGCCGCACCACCACTGGGTGGGCTCGAATCTCCAACCTTTCGGTTAACAGCCGATCGCGCTAGCCAATTGCGCCATCGAGACAGTCCTGCTCTACTCTCACCACCATCAGAACATATCTTCAAAGCTATCAGCCCAAAGAAAAAAAAGCGCGCACCACCACCGGGTGGGCTCGAACCTCCAACCTTTCGGTTAACAGCCGATGGCGCTAGCCAATTGCGCCACGGAAACAGTCCTGTTCCACTCTCTCCACCATCAGAACATGTCTTCAAAGCTATCAGCCCATAGAAAAAAAGGCGCCGCACCACCACCGGGTGGGCTCGAATCACCAATCTTTCGGTTAACGGCCGAACACGCTAGCCAATTGTGCCACGGAGACAGTCCTGTTCCACTCTCACCACCATCAGAACGTATCTTCAAAGGTATCAGCCCAAAGAAAGAAAGCAACACACCACTCCCGGGAGGGCTCGAACCTCCAACCTTTCGGTTAACAGCCGACCGCGCTAGCCAATTGTGCCACGGAGACAGTCCTGCTATACTCTCACCACCATCAGAACATATCTTCAAAGCTATCAGCGCAAAGAAAAAAAAGCACCGCACCACCACCGGGTGGGCTCGAAACACCAAGCTTTCGGTTAACAGCCGATCGCGCTAGCCGATTGCGCCACGGAGACAGTCCTGCTCCACTCTCACTACCATCAGAACATATCTTCAAAGCTATCAGCCCAACGAAAAAAAAGCACCGAACCACCACCGGGTGGGCTCGAAACTCCAACCTTTTGGTTATTAGCCCATCGCGATAGCCAATTGCGCCATGGAGACAGTCCTGCTCCACTCTCATCACCATCAGAACATATCTTCAAAGCTATCAGCGCAAAAAAAAAATCCACACACCACTCCCGGGAGGGCTTGAAACTCCAACCTTTCGATTAACAGCCGATCGCGCTAGTCAATTGCGCCACGGAGACAGTCCTGCTCCACTGTCACCACCATCAGAACATATCTCCAAAGCTATCAGCCCAAAAAAAAGCGCCGCAACACCACGGGGTGGGCTCGAAACTCCAACCTTTTGGTTAACAGCCGATCGCGCTAGCCAATTGCGCCACGGAGACAGTCCTCCTCCACTCTCTCCACCATCAGAACATGTCTTCAAAGCTATCAGCCCATAGAAAAAAAGGCGCCGCAACACCATCGGGTGGGCTCTAATCTCCAACCTTTCGGTTAACAGCCGATCGCGCTAGCCAATTGCGCCATCGAGACAGTCCTGCTCTACTCTCACCACCATCAGAACATATCTTCAAAGCTATCAGCCCAAAGAAAAAAAAGCGCCGCACCACCACCGGGTGGGCTCGAACCTCCAACCTTTCGGTTAACAGCCGATGGCGCTAGCCAATTGCGCCACGAAGACAGTCCTGTTCCACTCTCTCCACCATCAGAACATGTCTTCAAAGCTATCAGCCCATAGAAAAAAAGGCGACGCACCACCACCGGGTGGGCTCGAATCACCAACCTTTCGGTTAACGGCCGAACGCGCTAGCCAATTGCGCCACGGAGACAGTCCTGTTCCACTCTCACCACCATCAGAACGTATCTTCAAAGGTATCAGCCCAAAGAAAAAAAAGCAACACACCACTCCCGGGAGGGCTCAAACCTCCAACCTTTCGGTTAACAGCCGACCGCGCTAGCCAATTGTGCCACGGAGACAGTCCTGCTATACTCTCACCACCATCAGAACATATCTTCAAAGCTATCAGCGCAAAGAAAAAAAAGCACCGCACCACCACCGGGTGGGCTCGAAACACCAACCTTTCGGTTAACATCCGTACGCGCTAGCCGATTGCGCCACGGAGAAAGTCCTGCTCCACTCTCACTACCATCAGAACATATCTTCAAAGCTATCAGCCCAAAGAAAAAAAAGCGCCGCACCACCACCGGGTGGGCTCGAAACTCCAACCTTTTGGTTATTAGCCCATCGCGATAGCCAATTCCGCCATGGAGACAGTCCTGCTCCACTCTCATCACCATGAGAACATATCTTCAAAGCTATCAGCGCAAAGAAAAAAGCCACACACCACTCCCGGGAGGGCTCGAACCTCCAACCTTTCGATTAACAGCCGACCGCGCTAGCCAATTGTGCCACGGACACAGTCCTGCTATACTCTCACCACCATCAGAACATATCTTCAAAGCTATCAGCCAAAGAAAAAAAAGCGCCGCACCACCACCGGGTGGGCTCGAAACTCCAACCTTTTGGTTATTAGCCCATCGCGATAGCCAATTGCGCCATGGAGACAGTCCTGCTCCACTCTCACCACCATCAGAACGTATCTTCAAAGGTATCAGCCCAAAGAAAAAAAAGCAACACACCACTCCCGGGAGGGCTTGAACCTCAAACCTTTCGGTTAACAGCCGACCGTGCTAGCCAGTTGTGCCACGGAGACAATCCTGCTATACTCTCACCACCATCAGAACATATCTTCAAAGCTATCAGCGCAAAGGAAAAAAAGCACCGCACCACCACCGGGTGGGCTCGAAACTCCAACCTTTCGGTTAACAGCCGATCGCGCTAGCCGATTGAGCCACGGAGACAGTCCTGCTCCACTCTTACCACCATCAGAACATATCTTCAAAGCTATCAGCCCAAAGAAAAAAAAGCGCCGCACCACCACCGGGTGGGCTCGAAACTCCAACCTTTTGGTTATTAGCCCATCGCGATAGCCAATTGCGCCACGGAGACAGTCCTGCTATACTCTCACCACCATCAGAATATATCTTTAAAGCTATCAGCGCAAAGGGAAAAAAGCACCGCACCACCACCGGGTGGGCTCGAAACTCCAACCTTTCGGTTAACAGCCGATCGTGCTAGCCGATTGCGCCACGGAGACATTCCTGCTCCACTCTTACCACCATCGAAACATATCTCCAAAGCTATCAGCCCAAAGAAAAAAAAGCGCCGCACCACCACGGGGTGGGCTCGACACTCCAACCTTTCGGTTAACAGCCGATCGCGCTAGCCAATTGCGCCACGGAGACAGTCCTCCTCCACTCTCTCCACCATCACAACATGTCTTCAAAGCTATCAGCCCATGGAAAAAAAGGCGCCGCACCACCACTGGGTGGGCTCGAATCTCCAACCTTTCGGTTAACAGCCGATCGCGCTAGCCAATTGCGCCATCGAGACAGTCCTGCTCTACTCTCACCACCATCAGAACATATCTTCAAAGCTATCAGCCCAAAGAAAAAAAAGCGCGCACCACCACCGGGTGGGCTCGAACCTCCAACCTTTCGGTTAACAGCCGATGGCGCTACCCAATTGCGCCACGGAGACAGTCCTGTTCCACTCTCTCCACCATCAGAACATGTCTTCAAAGCTATCAGCCCATAGAAAAAAAGGCGCCGCACCACCACCGGGTGGGCTCGAAACTCCAACCTTTCGGTTAACAGCCGATCGCGCTAGCCGATTGAGCCACGGAGACAGTCCTGCTCCACTCTTACCACCATCAGAACATATCTTCAAAGCTATCAGCCCAAAGAAAAAAAAGCGCCGCACCACCACCGGGTGGGCTCGAAACTCCAACCTTTTGGTTATTAGCCCATCGCGATAGCCAATTGCGCCACGGAGACAGTCCTGCTATACTCTCACCACCATCAGAATATATCTTTAAAGCTATCAGCGCAAAGGGAAAAAAGCACCGCACCACCACCGGGTGGGCTCGAAACTCCAACCTTTCGGTTAACAGCCGATCGTGCTAGCCGATTGCGCCACGGAGACAGTCCTGCTCCACTCTTACCACCATCTAAACATATCTCCAAAGCTATCAGCCCAAAGAAAAAAAAGCGCCGCACCACCACGGGGTGGGCTCGAAACTCCAACCTTTCGGTTAACAGCCGATCGCGCTAGCCAATTGCGCCACGGAGACAGTCCTCCTCCACTCTCTCCACCATCACAACATGTCTTCAAAGCTATCAGCCCATGGAAAAAAAGGCGCCGCACCACCACTGGGTGGGCTCGAATCTCCAACCTTTCGGTTAACAGCCGATCGCGCTAGCCAATTGCGCCATCGAGACAGTCCTGCTCTACTCTCACCACCATCAGAACATATCTTCAAAGCTATCAGCGGAAAGGAAAAAAAGCACCGCACCACCACCGGGTGGGCTCGAAACTCCAACCTTTTGGTTAACAGCCGATCGCGCAAGCCGTTTGCGCCACGGAGACAGTCCTGTTCCACTCTCACCACCATCAGAACGTATCTTCAAAGGTATCAGCCCAAAAAAAAGCAACACACCACTCCCGGGAGGGCTCGAACCTCCAACCTTTCGATTAACAGCCGACCGCGCTAGCCAATTGTGCCACGGACACAGTCCTGCTATACTCTCACCACCATCAGAACATATCTTCAAAGCTATCAGCCCAAAGAAAAAAAAGCGCCGCACCACCACCGGGTGGGCTCGAAACTCCAACCTTTTGGTTATTAGCCCATCGCGATAGCCAATTGCGCCATAGAGACAGTCCTGCTCCACTCTCACCACCATCAGAACGTATCTTCAAAGGTATCAGCCCAAAGAAAAAAAAGCAACACACCACTCCCGGGAGGGCTTGAACCTCAAACCTTTCGGTTAACAGCCGACCGTGCTAGCCAGTTGTGCCACGGAGACAATCCTGCTATACTCTCACCACCATCAGAATATATCTTCAAAGCTATCAGCGCAAAGAAAAAAAAGCACCGCACCACCACCGGGTGGGCTCGAAACTCCAACCTTTCGGTTAACAGCCGATCGCGCTAGCCGATTGCGCCACGGAGACAGTCCTGCTCCACTCTTACCACCATCAGAACATATCTTCAAAGCTATCAGCCCAAAGAAAAAAAAGCGCCGCACCACCACCGGGTGGGCTCGAAACTCCAACCTTTTGGTTATTAGCCCATCGCGATAGCCAATTGCGCCACGGAGACAGTCCTGCTATACTCTCACCACCATCAGAATATATCTTTAAAGTTATCAGCGCAAAGGAAAAAAAGCACCGCACCACCACCGGGTGGGCTCGAAACTCCAACCTTTCGGTTAACAGCCGATCGTGCTAGCCGATTGCGCCACGGAGACAGTCCTGCTCCACTCTCTCCACCATCACAACATGTCTTCAAAGCTATCAGCCCATGGAAAAAAAGGCGCCGCACCACCACTGGGTGGGATCGAATCTCCAACCTTTCGGTTAACAGCCGATCGCGCTAGCCAATTGCGCCATCGAGACAGTCCTGCTCTACTCTCACCACCATCAGAACATATCTTCAAAGCTATCAGCGGAAAGGAAAAAAAGCACCGCACCACCACCGAGTGGGCTCGAAACTCCAACCTTTTGGTTAACAGCCGATCGCGCAAGCCGATTGCGCCACGGAGACAGTCCTGCTCCACTCTCTCCACCATCAGAACATATCTTCAAAGCTATCAGCCCAAAGAAAAAAAAGCGCCACACCACCACCGGGTGGGCTCGAAACTCCAACCTTTTGGTTATTAGCCCATCGCGATAGCCAATTGCGCCATGGAGACAGTCCTGCTCCACTCTCATCACCATCAGAACATATCTTCAAAGCTATCAGCGCAAAGAAAAAAGCCACACACCACCACCTGGTGGGCTCGAAACTCAAACCATTCGATTAACAGCCGATCGCGCTAGCTAATTGCGCCACGGAGACAGTCCTGTTCCACTCTCTCCACCATCAGGACATGTCTTCGAAGCTATCAGCCCATGGAAAAAAAGGCGCCGCACCACCACTGGGTGGGCTCGAATCTCCAACCTTTCGGTTAACAGCCGATCGCGCTAGCCAATTGCGCCATCGAGACAGTCCTGCTCTACTCTCACCACCATCAGAACATATCTTCAAAGCTATCAGCCCAAAGAAAAAAAAGCGCGCACCACCACCGGGTGGGCTCGAACCTCCAACCTTTCGGTTAACAGCCGATCGCGCTAGCCAATTGCGCCACGGAGACAGTCCTGTTCCACTCTCACCATCATCAGAACGTATCTTCAAAGGTATCAGCACAAAGAAAAAAAAGCAACACACCACTCCCGGGAGGGCTCGAACCTCCAACCTTTCGGTTAACAGCCGACCGCGCTAGCCAATTGTGCCACGGAGATAGTCCTGCTATACTCTCACCACCATCAGAACATATCTTCAAAGCTATCAGCGGAAAGGAAAAAAAGCACCGCACCACCACCGGGTGGGCTCGAAACTCCAACCTTTTGGTTAACAGCCGATCGCGCAAGCCGATTGCGCCACGGAGACAGTCCTGCTCCACTCTCTCCACCATCAGAACATATCTCCAAAGCTATCAGCCCAAAGAAAAAAAAAGCGCCACACCACCACCGGGTGGGCTCGAAACTCCAACCTTTTGGTTATTAGCCCATCGCGATAGCCAATTGCGCCACGGAGACAGTCCTGCTATACTCTCACCACCATCAGAATATATCTTTAAAGCTATCAGCGCAAAGGAAAAAAAGCACCGCACCACCACCGGGTGGGCTCGAAACTCCAACCTTTCGGTTAACAGCCGATCGTGCTAGCCGATTGCGCCACGGAGACAGTCCTGCTCCACTGTCACCACCATCAGAACATATCTCCAAAGCTATCAGCCCGAAAAAAAAGCGCCGCAACACCACGGGGTGGGCTCGAAACTCCAACCTTTTGGTTAACAGCCGATCGCGCTAGCCAATTGCGCCACGGAGACAGTCCTCCTCCACTCTCTCCACCATCAGAACATGTCATCAAAGCTATCAGCCCATAGAAAAAAAGGCGCCGCAACACCACCGGGTGGGCTCGAATCTCCAACCTTTCGATTAAGGGCCGAACGCGCTAGCCAATTGCGCCACGGAGACAGTCCTGTTCCACTCTCACCATCATCAGAACGTATCTTCAAAGGTATCAGCACAAAGAAAAAAAAGCAACACACCACTCCCGGGAGGGCTCGAACCTCCAACCTTTCGGTTAACAGCCGACCGCGCTAGCCAATTGTGCCACGGAGATAGTCCTGCTATACTCTCACCACCATCAGAACATATGTTCAAAGCTATCAGCGGAAAGGAAAAAAAGCACCGCACCACCACCGGGTGGGCTCGAAACTCCAACCTTTTGGTTAACAGCCGATCGCGCAAGCCGATTGCGCCACGGAGACCGTCCTGCTCCACTCTCTCCACCATCAGAACATATCTTCAAAGCTATCAGCCCAAAGAAAAAAAAGCGCCACACCACCACCGGGTGGGCTCGAAACTCCAACCTTTTGGTTATTATCCCATCGCGATAGCCAATTGCGCCATGGAGACAGTCCTGCTCCACAATCATCACCATCAGAACATATCTTCAAAGCTATCAGCGCAAAGAAAAAAGCAACACACCACCACCTGGTGGGCTCGAAACTCCAACCATTCGATTAACAGCCGATCGCGCTAGCTAATTGCGCCACGGAGACAGTCCTGTTCCACTCTCTCCCCCATCAGGACATGTCTTCGAAGCTATCAGCCCATAGAAAAAAAGGCGCCGCACCACCACCGGGTGGGCTCGAATCACCAACCTTTCGGTTAATGGCCGAACGCGCTAGCCAATTGCGCCACGGAGACAGTCCTGTTCCACTCTCACCACCATCAGAACGTATCTTCAAAGGTATCAGCCCAAAAAAAAGCAACACACCACTCCCGGGAGGGCTCGAACCTCCAACCTTTCGATTAACAGCCGACCGCGCTAGCCAATTGTGCCACGGACACAGTCCTGCTATACTCTCACCACCATCAGAACATTTCTTCAAAGCTATCAGCCCAAAGAAAAAAAAGCGCCGCACCACCACCGGGTGGGCTCGAAACTCCAACCTTTTGGTTATTAGCCCATCGCGATAGCCAATTGCGCCATTGAGACAGTCCTGCTCCACTCTCACCACCATCAGAACGTATCTTCAAAGGTATCAGCCCAAAGAAAAAAAAGCAACACACCACTCCCGGGAGGGCTTGAACCTGAAACCTTTCGGTTAACAGCCGACCGTGCTAGCCAGTTGTGCCACGGAGACAATCCTGCTATACTCTCACCACCATCAGAACATATTTTCAAAACTATCAGCGCAAAGGAAAAAAAGCACCGCACCACCACCGGGTGGGCTCGAATCTCCAACCTTTCGGTTAACAGCCGATCGCGCTAGCCGATTGCGCCACGGAGACAGTCCTGCTCCACTCTTACCACCATCAGAACATATCTTCAAAGCTATCAGCCCAAAGAAAAAAAAGCGCCGCACCACCACCGGGTGCGCTCGAAACTCCAACCTTTTGGTTATTAGCCCATCGCGATAGCCAATTGCGCCACGGAGACAGTCCTGCTATACTCTCACCACCATCAGAATACATCTTTAAAGCTATCAGCGCAAAGGAAAAAAAGCACCGCACCACCACCGGGTGGGCTCGAAACTCCAACCTTTCGGTTAACAGCCGATCGTGCTAGCCGATTGCGCCACGGAGACAGTCCTGCTCCGCTCTTACCACCATCGAAACATATCTCCAAAGCTATCAGCCCAAAGAAAAAAAAGCGCCGCACCACCACGGGGTGGGCTCGAAACTCCAACACTTCGGTTAACAGCCGATCGCGCTAGCCAATTGCGCCACGGAGACAGTCCTCCTCCACTCTCTCCACCATCACAACATGTCTTCAAAGCTATCAGCCCATGGAAAAAAAGGCGCCGCACCACCACTGGGTGGGCTCGAATCTCCAACCTTTCGGTTAACAGCCGATCGCGCTAGCCAATTGCGCCATCGAGACAGTCCTGCTCTACTCTCACCACCATCAGAACATATCTTCAAAGCTATCAGCCCAAAGAAAAAAAAGCGGGCACCACCACCGGGTGGGCTCGAACCTCCAACCTTTCGGTTAACAGCCGATGGCGCTAGCCAATTGCGCCACGGAGACAGTCCTGTTCCACTCTCTCCACCATCAGAACATGTCTTCAAAGCTATCAGCCCATAGAAAAAAAGGCGCCGCACCACCACCGGGTGGGCTCGAATCACCAACCTTTCGGTTAACGGCCGAACGCGCTAGCCAATTGCGCCACGGAGACAGTCCTGTTCCACTCTCTCCACCATCAGAACATGTCTTCAAAGCTATCAGCCCAAAGAAAAAAAAGCGCCACACCACCACCGGGTGGGCTCGAAACTCCAACCTTTTGGTTATTAGCCCATCGCGATAGCCAATTGCGCCATGGAGACAGTCCTGCTCCACTCTCATCACCATCAGAACATATCTTCAAAGCTATCAGCGCAAAGAAAAAAGCCACACACCACCACCTGGTGGGCTCGAAACTCCAACCTTTTGGTTATTAGCCCATCGCGATAGCCAATTGCGCCATGGAGACAGTCCTGCTCCACTCTCACCACCATCAGAACGTATCTTCAAAGGTATCAGCCCAAAGAAAAAAAAGCAACACACCACTCCCGGGAGGGCTTGAACCTCAAACCTTTCGGTTAACAGCCGACCGTGCTAGCCAGTTGTGCCACGGAGACTATCCTGCTATACTCTCACCACCATCAGAATATATCTTCAAAGCTATCAGCGCAAAGAAAAAAAAGCACCGCACCACCACCGGGTGGGCTCGAAACTCCAACCTTTCGGTTAACAGCCGATCGCGCTAGCCGATTGCGCCACGGAGACAGTCCTGCTCCACTCTTACCACCATCAGAACATATCTTCAAAGCTATCAGCCCAAAGAAAAAAAAGCGCCGCACCACCACCGGGTGGGCTCGAAACTCCAACCTTTTGGTTATTAGCCCATCGCGATAGCCAATTGCGCCACGGAGACAGTCCTGCTATACTCTCACCACCATCAGAATATATCTTTAAAGTTATCAGCGCAAAGGAAAAAAAGCACCGCACCACCACCGGGTGGGCTCGAAACTCCAACCTTTCGGTTAACAGCCGATCGTGCTAGCCGATTGCGCCACGGAGACAGTCCTGCTCCACTCTCTCCACCATCACAACATGTCTTCAAAGCTATCAGCCCATGGAAAAAAAGGCGCCGCACCACCACTGGGTGGGATCGAATCTCCAACCTTTCGGTTAACAGCCGATCGCGCTAGCCAATTGCGCCATCGAGACAGTCCTGCTCTACTCTCACCACCATCAGAACATATCTTCAAAGCTATCAGCGGAAAGGAAAAAAAGCACCGCACCACCACCGTGTGGGCTCGAAACTCCAACCTTTTGGTTAACAGCCGATCGCGCAAGCCGATTGCGCCACGGAGACAGTCCTGCTCCACTCTCTCCACCATCAGAACATATCTTCAAAGCTATCAGCCCAAAGAAAAAAAAGCGCCACACCACCACCGGGTGGGCTCGAAACTCCAACCTCTTGGTTATTAGCCCATCGCGATAGCCAATTGCGCCATGGAGACAGTCCTGCTCCACTCTCATCACCATCAGAACATATCTTCAAAGCTATCAGCGCAAAGAAAAAAGCCACACACCACCACCTGGTGGGCTCGAAACTCAAACCATTCGATTAACAGCCGATCGCGCTAGCTAATTGCGCCACGGAGACAGTCCTGTTCCACTCTCTTCACCATCAGGACATGTCTTCGAAGCTATCAGCCCATGGAAAAAAAGGCGCCGCACCACCACTGGGTGGGCTCGAATCTCCAACCTTTCGGTTAACAGCCGATCGCGCTAGCCAATTGCGCCATCGAGACAGTCCTGCTCTACTCTCACCACCATCAGAACATATCTTCAAAGCTATCAGCCCAAAGAAAAAAAAGCGCGCACCACCACCGGGTGGGCTCGAACCTCCAACCTTTCGGTTAACAGCCGATCGCGCTAGCCAATTGCGCCACGGATACAGTCCTGTTCCACTCTCACCATCATCAGAACGTATCTTCAAAGGTATCAGCACAAAGAAAAAAAAGCAACACACCACTCCCGGGAGGGCTCGAACCTCCAACCTTTCGGTTAACAGCCGACCGCGCTAGCCAATTGTGCCACGGAGATAGTCCTGCTATACTCTCACCACCATCAGAACATATCTTCAAAGCTATCAGCGGAAAGGAAAAAAAGCACCGCACCACCACCGGGTGGGCTCGAAACTCCAACCTTTTGGTTAACAGCCGATCGCGCAAGCCGATTGCGCCACGGAGACAGTCCTGCTCCACTCTCTCCACCATCAGAACATATCTTCAAAGCTATCAGCCCAAAGAAAAAAAAAGCGCCACACCACCACCGGGTGGGCTCGAAACTCCAACCTTTTGGTTATTAGCCCATCGCGATAGCCAATTGCGCCACGGAGACAGTCCTGCTATACTCTCACCACCATCAGAATATATCTTTAAAGCTATCAGCGCAAAGGAAAAAAAGCACCGCACCACCACCGGGTGGGCTCGAAACTCCAAACTTTCGGTTAACAGCCGATCGTGCTAGCCGATTGCGCCACGGAGACAGTCCTGCTCCACTGTCACCACCATCAGAACATATCTCCAAAGCTATCAGCCCGAAAAAAAAGCGCCGCAACACCACGGGGTGGGCTCGAAACTCCAACCTTTTGGTTAACAGCCGATCGCGCTAGCCAATTGCGCCACGGAGACAGTCCTCCTCCACTCTCTCCACCATCAGAACATGTCTTCAAAGCTATCAGCCCATAGAAAAAAAGGCGCCGCAACACCACCGGGTGGGCTCGAATCTCCAACCTTTCGATTAAGGGCCGAACGCGCTAGCCAATTGCGCCACGGAGACAGTCCTGTTCCACTCTCACCATCATCAGAACGTATCTTCAAAGGTATCAGCACAAAGAAAAAAAAGCAACACACCACTCCCGGGAGGGCTCGAACCTCCAACCTTTCGGTTAACAGCCGACCGCGCTAGCCAATTGTGCCACGGAGATAGTCCTGCTATACTCTCACCACCATCAGAACATATGTTCAAAGCTATCAGCGGAAAGGAAAAAAAGCACCGCACCACCACCGGGTGGGCTCGAAACTCCAACCTTTTGGTTAACAGCCGATCGCGCAAGCCGATTGCGCCACGGAGACCGTCCTGCTCCACTCTCTCCACCATCAGAACATATCTTCAAAGCTATCAGCCCAAAGAAAAAAAAGCGCCACACCACCACCGGGTGGGCTCGAAACTCCAACCTTTTGGTTATTATCCCATCGCGATAGCCAATTGCGCCATGGAGACAGTCCTGCTCCACAATCATCACCATCAGAACATATCTTCAAAGCTATCAGCGCAAAGAAAAAAGCAACACACCACCACCTGGTGGGCTCGAAACTCCAACCATTCGATTAACAGCCGATCGCGCTAGCTAATTGCGCCACGGAGACAGTCCTGTTCCACTCTCTCCCCCATCAGGACATGTCTTCGAAGCTATCAGCCCATAGAAAAAAAGGCGCCGCACCACCACCGGGTGGGCTCGAATCACCAACCTTTCGGTTAATGGCCGAACGCGCTAGCCAATTGCGCCACGGAGACAGTCCTGTTCCACTCTCACCACCATCAGAACGTATCTTCAAAGGTATCAGCCCAAAAAAAAGCAACACACCACTCCCGGGAGGGCTCGAACCTCCAACCTTTCGATTAACAGCCGACCGCGCTAGCCAATTGTGCCACGGACACAGTCCTGCTATACTCTCACCACCATCAGAACATATCTTCAAAGCTATCAGCCCAAAGAAAAAAAAGCGCCGCACCACCACCGGGTGGGCTCGAAACTCCAACCTTTTGGTTATTAGCCCATCGCGATAGCCAATTGCGCCATTGAGACAGTCCTGCTCCACTCTCACCACCATCAGAACGTATCTTCAAAGGTATCAGCCCAAAGAAAAAAAAGCAACACACCACTCCCGGGAGGGCTTGAACCTGAAACCTTTCGGTTAACAGCCGACCGTGCTAGCCAGTTGTGCCACGGAGACAATCCTGCTATACTCTCACCACCATCAGAACATATTTTCAAAACTATCAGCGCAAAGGAAAAAAAGCACCGCACCACCACCGGGTGGGCTCGAATCTCCAACCTTTCGGTTAACAGCCGATCGCGCTAGCCGATTGCGCCACGGAGACAGTCCTGCTCCACTCTTACCACCATCAGAACATATCTTCAAAGCTATCAGCCCAAAGAAAAAAAAGCGCCGCACCACCACCGGGTGCGCTCGAAACTCCAACCTTTTGGTTATTAGCCCATCGCGATAGCCAATTGCGCCACGGAGACAGTCCTGCTATACTCTCACCACCATCAGAATACATCTTTAAAGCTATCAGCGCAAAGGAAAAAAAGCACCGCACCACCACCGGGTGGGCTCGAAACTCCAACCTTTCGGTTAACAGCCGATCGTGCTAGCCGATTGCGCCACGGAGACAGTCCTGCTCCGCTCTTACCACCATCGAAACATATCTCCAAAGCTATCAGCCCAAAGAAAAAAAAGCGCCGCACCACCACGGGGTGGGCTCGAAACTCCAACACTTCGGTTAACAGCCGATCGCGCTAGCCAATTGCGCCACGGAGACAGTCCTCCTCCACTCTCTCCACCATCACAACATGTCTTCAAAGCTATCAGCCCATGGAAAAAAAGGCGCCGCACCACCACTGGGTGGGCTCGAATCTCCAACCTTTCGGTTAACAGCCGATCGCGCTAGCCAATTGCGCCATCGAGACAGTCCTGCTCTACTCTCACCACCATCAGAACATATCTTCAAAGCTATCAGCCCAAAGAAAAAAAAGCGGGCACCACCACCGGGTGGGCTCGAACCTCCAACCTTTCGGTTAACAGCCGATGGCGCTAGCCAATTGCGCCACGGAGACAGTCCTGTTCCACTCTCTCCACCATCAGAACATGTCTTCAAAGCTATCAGCCCATAGAAAAAAAGGCGCCGCACCACCACCGGGTGGGCTCGAATCACCAACCTTTCGGTTAACGGCCGAACGCGCTAGCCAATTGCGCCACGGAGACAGTCCTGTTCCACTCTCTCCACCATCAGAACATGTCTTCAAAGCTATCAGCCCAAAGAAAAAAAAGCGCCACAACACCACCGGGTGGGCTCGAAACTCCAACCTTTTGGTTATTAGCCCATCGCGATAGCCAATTGCGCCATGGAGACAGTCCTGCTCCACTCTCATCACCATCAGAACATATCTTCAAAGCTATCAGCGCAAAGAAAAAAGCCACACACCACCACCTGGTGGGCTCGAAACTCCAACCTTTTGGTTATTAGCCCATCGCGATAGCCAATTGCGCCATGGAGACAGTCCTGCTCCACTCTCACCACCATCAGAACGTATCTTCAAAGGTATCAGCCCAAAGAAAAAAAAGCAACACACCACTCCCGGGAGGGCTTGAACCTCAAACCTTTCGGTTAACAGCCGACCGTGCTAGCCAGTTGTGCCACGGAGACAATCCTGCTATACTCTCACCACCATCAGAATATATCTTCAAAGCTATCAGCGCAAAGAAAAAAAAGCACCGCACCACCACCGGGTGGGCTCGAAACTCCAACCTTTCGGTTAACAGCCGATCGCGCTAGCCGATTGCGCCACGGAGACAGTCCTGCTCCACTCTTACCACCATCAGAACATATCTTCAAAGCTATCAGCCCAAAGAAAAAAAAGCGCCGCACCACCACCGGGTGGGCTCGAAACTCCAACCTTTTGGTTATTAGCCCATCGCGATAGCCAATTGCGCCACGGAGACAGTCCTGCTATACTCTCACCACCATCAGAATATATCTTTAAAGTTATCAGCGCAAAGGAAAAAAAGCACCGCACCACCACCGGGTGGGCTCGAAACTCCAACCTTTCGGTTAACAGCCGATCGTGCTAGCCGATTGCGCCACGGAGACAGTCCTGCTCCACTCTCTCCACCATCACAACATGTCTTCAAAGCTATCAGCCCATGGAAAAAAAGGCGCCGCACCACCACTGGGTGGGATCGAATCTCCAACCTTTCGGTTAACAGCCGATCGCGCTAGCCAATTGCGCCATCGAGACAGTCCTGCTCTACTCTCACCACCATCAGAACATATCTTCAAAGCTATCAGCGGAAAGGAAAAAAAGCACCGCACCACCACCGAGTGGGCTCGAAACTCCAACCTTTTGGTTAACAGCCGATCGCGCAAGCCGATTGCGCCACGGAGACAGTCCTGCTCCACTCTCTCCACCATCAGAACATATCTTCAAAGCTATCAGCCCAAAGAAAAAAAAGCGCCACACCACCACCGGGTGGGCTCGAAACTCCAACCTTTTGGTTATTAGCCCATCGCGATAGCCAATTGCGCCATGGAGACAGTCCTGCTCCACTCTCATCACCATCAGAACATATCTTCAAAGCTATCAGCGCAAAGAAAAAAGCCACACACCACCACCTGGTGGGCTCGAAACTCAAACCATTCGATTAACAGCCGATCGCGCTAGCTAATTGCGCCACGGAGACAGTCCTGTTCCACTCTCTCCACCATCAGGACATGTCTTCGAAGCTATCAGCCCATGGAAAAAAAGGCGCCGCACCACCACTGGGTGGGCTCGAATCTCCAACCTTTCGGTTAACAGCCGATCGCGCTAGCCAATTGCGCCATCGAGACAGTCCTGCTCTACTCTCACCACCATCAGAACATATCTTCAAAGCTATCAGCCCAAAGAAAAAAAAGCGCGCACCACCACCGGGTGGGCTCGAACCTCCAACCTTTCGGTTAACAGCCGATCGCGCTAGCCAATTGCGCCACGGAGACAGTCCTGTTCCACTCTCACCATCATCAGAACGTATCTTCAAAGGTATCAGCACAAAGAAAAAAAAGCAACACACCACTCCCGGGAGGGCTCGAACCTCCAACCTTTCGGTTAACAGCCGACCGCGCTAGCCAATTGTGCCACGGAGATAGTCCTGCTATACTCTCACCACCATCAGAACATATCTTCAAAGCTATCAGCGGAAAGGAAAAAAAGCACCGCACCACCACCGGGTGGGCTCGAAACTCCAACCTTTTGGTTAACAGCCGATCGCGCAAGCCGATTGCGCCACGGAGACAGTCCTGCTCCACTCTCTCCACCATCAGAACATATCTTCAAAGCTATCAGCCCAAAGAAAAAAAAAGCGCCACACCACCACCGGGTGGGCTCGAAACTCCAACCTTTTGGTTATTAGCCCAACGCGATAGCCAATTGCGCCACGGAGACAGTCCTGCTATACTCTCACCACCATCAGAATATATCTTTAAAGCTATCAGCGCAAAGGAAAAAAAGCACCGCACCACCACCGGGTGGGCTCGAAACTCCAAACTTTCGGTTAACAGCCGATCGTGCTAGCCGATTGCGCCACGGAGACAGTCCTGCTCCACTGTCACCACCATCAGAACATATCTCCAAAGCTATCAGCCCGAAAAAAAAGCGCCGCAACACCACGGGGTGGGCTCGAAACTCCAACCTTTTGGTTAACAGCCGATCGCGCTAGCCAATTGCGCCACGGAGACAGTCCTCCTCCACTCTCTCCACCATCAGAACATGTCTTCAAAGCTATCAGCCCATAGAAAAAAAGGCGCCGCAACACCACCGGGTGGGCTCGAATCTCCAACCTTTCGATTAAGGGCCGAACGCGCTAGCCAATTGCGCCACGGAGACAGTCCTGTTCCACTCTCACCATCATCAGAACGTATCTTCAAAGGTATCAGCACAAAGAAAAAAAAGCAACACACCACTCCCGGGAGGGCTCGAACCTCCAACCTTTCGGTTAACAGCCGACCGCGCTAGCCAATTGTGCCACGGAGATAGTCCTGCTATACTCTCACCACCATCAGAACATATGTTCAAAGCTATCAGCGGAAAGGAAAAAAAGCACCGCACCACCACCGGGTGGGCTCGAAACTCCAACCTTTTGGTTAACAGCCGATCGCGCAAGCCGATTGCGCCACGGAGACCGTCCTGCTCCACTCTCTCCACCATCAGAACATATCTTCAAAGCTATCAGCCCAAAGAAAAAAAAGCGCCACACCACCACCGGGTGGGCTCGAAACTCCAACCTTTTGGTTATTAGCCCATCGCGATAGCCAATTGCGCCATGGAGACAGTCCTGCTCCACAATCATCACCATCAGAACATATCTTCAAAGGTATCAGCCCAAAGAAAAAAAAGCAACACACCACTCCCGGGAGGGCTTGAACCTGAAACCTTTCGGTTAACAGCCGACCGTGCTAGCCAGTTGTGCCACGGAGACAATCCTGCTATACTCTCACCACCATCAGAACATATTTTCAAAGCTATCAGCGCAAAGGAAAAAAAGCACCGCACCACCACCGGGTGGGCTCGAATCTCCAACCTTTCGGTTAACAGCCGATCGCGCTAGCCGATTGCGCCACGGAGACAGTCCTGCTCCACTCTTACCACCATCAGAAGATATCTTCAAAGCTATCAGCCCAAAGAAAAAAAAGCGCCGCACCACCACCGGGTGCGCTCGAAACTCCAACCTTTTGGTTATTAGCCCATCGCGATAGCCAATTGCGCCACGGAGACAGTCCTGCTATACTCTCACCACCATCAGAATACATCTTTAAAGCTATCAGCGCAAAGGAAAAAAAGCACCGCACCACCACCGGGTGGGCTCGAAACTCCAACCTTTCGGTTAACAGCCGATCGTGCTAGCCGATTGCGCCACGGAACAGTCCTGCTCCGCTCTTACCACCATCGAAACATATCTCCAAAGCTATCAGCCCAAAGAAAAAAAAGCGCCGCACCACCACGGGGTGGGCTCGAAACTCCAACACTTCGGTTAACAGCCGATCGCGCTAGCCAATTGCGCCACGGAGACAGTCCTCCTCCACTCTCTCCACCATCAGAACATGTCTTCAAAGCTATCAGCCCATAGAAAAAAAGGCGCCGCAACACCACCGGGTGGGCTCGAATCTCCAACCTTTCGATTAAGGGCCGAACGCGCTAGCCAATTGCGCCACGGAGACAGTCCTGTTCCACTCTCACCATCATCAGAACGTATCTTCAAAGGTATCAGCACAAAGAAAAAAAAGCAACACACCACTCCCGGGAGGGCTCGAACCTCCAACCTTTCGGTTAACAGCCGACCGCGCTAGCCAATTGTGCCACGGAGATAGTCCTGCTATACTCTCACCACCATCAGAACATATGTTCAAAGCTATCAGCGGAAAGGAAAAAAAGCACCGCACCACCACCGGGTGGGCTCGAAACTCCAACCTTTTGGTTAACAGCCGATCGCGCAAGCCGATTGCGCCACGGAGACCGTCCTGCTCCACTCTCTCCACCATCAGAACATATCTTCAAAGCTATCAGCCCAAAGAAAAAAAAGCGCCACACCACCACCGGGTGGGCTCGAAACTCCAACCTTTTGGTTATTATCCCATCGCGATAGCCAATTGCGCCATGGAGACAGTCCTGCTCCACAATCATCACCATCAGAACATATCTTCAAAGCTATCATCGCAAAGAAAAAAGCAACACACCACCACCTGGTGGGCTCGAAACTCCAACCATTCGATTAACAGCCGATCGCGCTAGCTAATTGCGCCACGGAGACAGTCCTGTTCCACTCTCTCCCCCATCAGGACATGTCTTCGAAGCTATCAGCCCATAGAAAAAAAGGCGCCGCACCACCACCGGGTGGGCTCGAATCACCAACCTTTCGGTTAATGGCCGAACGCGCTAGCCAATTGCGCCACGGAGACAGTCCTGTTCCACTCTCACCACCATCAGAACGTATCTTCAAAGGTATCAGCCCAAAAAAAAGCAACACACCACTCCCGGGAGGGCTCGAACCTCCAACCTTTCGATTAACAGCCGACCGCGCTAGCCAATTGTGCCACGGACACAGTCCTGCTATACTCTCACCACCATCAGAACATATCTTCAAAGCTATCAGCCCAAAGAAAAAAAAGCGCCGCACCACCACCGGGTGGGCTCGAAACTCCAACCTTTTGGTTATTAGCCCATCGCGATAGCCAATTGCGCCATTGAGACAGTCCTGCTCCACTCTCACCACCATCAGAACGTATCTTCAAAGGTATCAGCCCAAAGAAAAAAAAGCAACACACCACTCCCGGGAGGGCTTGAACCTGAAACCTTTCGGTTAACAGCCGACCGTGCTAGCCAGTTGTGCCACGGAGACAATCCTGCTATACTCTCACCACCATCAGAACATATTTTCAAAACTATCAGCGCAAAGGAAAAAAAGCACCGCACCACCACCGGGTGGGCTCGAATCTCCAACCTTTCGGTTAACAGCCGATCGCGCTAGCCGATTGCGCCACGGAGACAGTCCTGCTCCACTCTTACCACCATCAGAACATATCTTCAAAGCTATCAGCCCAAAGAAAAAAAAGCGCCGCACCACCACCGGGTGCGCTCGAAACTCCAACCTTTTGGTTATTAGCCCATCGCGATAGCCAATTGCGCCACGGAGACAGTCCTGCTATACTCTCACCACCATCAGAATACATCTTTAAAGCTATCAGCGCAAAGGAAAAAAAGCACCGCACCACCACCGGGTGGGCTCGAAACTCCAACCTTTCGGTTAACAGCCGATCGTGCTAGCCGATTGCGCCACGGAGACAGTCCTGCTCCGCTCTTACCACCATCGAAACATATCTCCAAAGCTATCAGCCCAAAGAAAAAAAAGCGCCGCACCACCACGGGGTGGGCTCGAAACTCCAACACTTCGGTTAACAGCCGATCGCGCTAGCCAATTGCGCCACGGAGACAGTCCTCCTCCACTCTCTCCACCATCACAACATGTCTTCAAAGCTATCAGCCCATGGAAAAAAAGGCGCCGCACCACCACTGGGTGGGCTCGAATCTCCAACCTTTCGGTTAACAGCCGATCGCGCTAGCCAATTGCGCCATCGAGACAGTCCTGCTCTACTCTCACCACCATCAGAACATATCTTCAAAGCTATCAGCCCAAAGAAAAAAAAGCGGGCACCACCACCGGGTGGGCTCGAACCTCCAACCTTTCGGTTAACAGCCGATGGCGCTAGCCAATTGCGCCACGGAGACAGTCCTGTTCCACTCTCTCCACCATCAGAACATGTCTTCAAAGCTATCAGCCCATAGAAAAAAAGGCGCCGCACCACCACCGGGTGGGCTCGAATCACCAACCTTTCGGTTAACGGCCGAACGCGCTAGCCAATTGCGCCACGGAGACAGTCCTGTTCCACTCTCTCCACCATCAGAACATGTCTTCAAAGCTATCAGCCCAAAGAAAAAAAAGCGCCACACCACCACCGGGTGGGCTCGAAACTCCAACCTTTTGGTTATTAGCCCATCGCGATAGCCAATTGCGCCATGGAGACAGTCCTGCTCCACTCTCATCACCATCAGAACATATCTTCAAAGCTATCAGCGCAAAGAAAAAAGCCACACACCACCACCTGGTGGGCTCGAAACTCCAACCTTTTGGTTATTAGCCCATCGCGATAGCCAATTGCGCCATGGAGACAGTCCTGCTCCACTCTCACCACCATCAGAACGTATCTTCAAAGGTATCAGCCCAAAGAAAAAAAAGCAACACACCACTCCCGGGAGGGCTTGAACCTCAAACCTTTCGGTTAACAGCCGACCGTGCTAGCCAGTTGTGCCACGGAGACAATCCTGCTATACTCTCACCACCATCAGAATATATCTTCAAAGCTATCAGCGCAAAGAAAAAAAAGCACCGCACCACCACCGGGTGGGCTCGAAACTCCAACCTTTCGGTTAACAGCCGATCGCGCTAGCCGATTGCGCCACGGAGACAGTCCTGCTCCACTCTTACCACCATCAGAACATATCTTCAAAGCTATCAGCCCAAAGAAAAAAAAGCGCCGCACCACCACCGGGTGGGCTCGAAACTCCAACCTTTTGGTTATTAGCCCATCGCGATAGCCAATTGCGCCACGGAGACAGTCCTGCTATACTCTCACCACCATCAGAATATATCTTTAAAGTTATCAGCGCAAAGGAAAAAAAGCACCGCACCACCACCGGGTGGGCTCGAAACTCCAACCTTTCGGTTAACAGCCGATCGTGCTAGCCGATTGCGCCACGGAGACAGTCCTGCTCCACTCTCTCCACCATCACAACATGTCTTCAAAGCTATCAGCCCATGGAAAAAAAGGCGCCGCACCACCACTGGGTGGGATCGAATCTCCAACCTTTCGGTTAACAGCCGATCGCGCTAGCCAATTGCGCCATCGAGACAGTCCTGCTCTACTCTCACCACCATCAGAACATATCTTCAAAGCTATCAGCGGAAAGGAAAAAAAGCACCGCACCACCACCGAGTGGGCTCGAAACTCCAACCTTTTGGTTAACAGCCGATCGCGCAAGCCGATTGCGCCACGGAGACAGTCCTGCTCCACTCTCTCCACCATCAGAACATATCTTCAAAGCTATCAGCCCAAAGAAAAAAAAGCGCCACACCACCACCGGGTGGGCTCGAAACTCCAACCTTTTGGTTATTAGCCCATCGCGATAGCCAATTGCGCCATGGAGACAGTCCTGCTCCACTCTCATCACCATCAGAACATATCTTCAAAGCTATCAGCGCAAAGAAAAAAGCCACACACCACCACCTGGTGGGCTCGAAACTCAAACCATTCGATTAACAGCCGATCGCGCTAGCTAATTGCGCCACGGAGACAGTCCTGTTCCACTCTCTCCACCATCAGGACATGTCTTCGAAGCTATCAGCCCATGGAAAAAAAGGCGCCGCACCACCACTGGGTGGGCTCGAATCTCCAACCTTTCGGTTAACAGCCGATCGCGCTAGCCAATTGCGCCATCGAGACAGTCCTGCTCTACTCTCACCACCATCAGAACATATCTTCAAAGCTATCAGCCCAAAGAAAAAAAAGCGCGCACCACCACCGGGTGGGCTCGAACCTCCAACCTTTCGGTTAACAGCCGATCGCGCTAGCCAATTGCGCCACGGAGACAGTCCTGTTCCACTCTCACCATCATCAGAACGTATCTTCAAAGGTATCAGCACAAAGAAAAAAAAGCAACACACCACTCCCGGGAGGGCTCGAACCTCCAACCTTTCGGTTAACAGCCGACCGCGCTAGCCAATTGTGCCACGGAGATAGTCCTGCTATACTCTCACCACCATCAGAACATATCTTCAAAGCTATCAGCGGAAAGGAAAAAAAGCACCGCACCACCACCGGGTGGGCTCGAAACTCCAACCTTTTGGTTAACAGCCGATCGCGCAAGCCGATTGCGCCACGGAGACAGTCCTGCTCCACTCTCTCCACCATCAGAACATATCTTCAAAGCTATCAGCCCAAAGAAAAAAAAAGCGCCACACCACCACCGGGTGGGCTCGAAACTCCAACCTTTTGGTTATTAGCCCAACGCGATAGCCAATTGCGCCACGGAGACAGTCCTGCTATACTCTCACCACCATCAGAATATATCTTTAAAGCTATCAGCGCAAAGGAAAAAAAGCACCGCACCACCACCGGGTGGGCTCGAAACTCCAAACTTTCGGTTAACAGCCGATCGTGCTAGCCGATTGCGCCACGGAGACAGTCCTGCTCCACTGTCACCACCATCAGAACATATCTCCAAAGCTATCAGCCCGAAAAAAAAGCGCCGCAACACCACGGGGTGGGCTCGAAACTCCAACCTTTTGGTTAACAGCCGATCGCGCTAGCCAATTGCGCCACGGAGACAGTCCTCCTCCACTCTCTCCACCATCAGAACATGTCTTCAAAGCTATCAGCCCATAGAAAAAAAGGCGCCGCAACACCACCGGGTGGGCTCGAATCTCCAACCTTTCGATTAAGGGCCGAACGCGCTAGCCAATTGCGCCACGGAGACAGTCCTGTTCCACTCTCACCATCATCAGAACGTATCTTCAAAGGTATCAGCACAAAGAAAAAAAAGCAACACACCACTCCCGGGAGGGCTCGAACCTCCAACCTTTCGGTTAACAGCCGACCGCGCTAGCCAATTGTGCCACGGAGATAGTCCTGCTATACTCTCACCACCATCAGAACATATGTTCAAAGCTATCAGCGGAAAGGAAAAAAAGCACCGCACCACCACCGGGTGGGCTCGAAACTCCAACCTTTTGGTTAACAGCCGATCGCGCAAGCCGATTGCGCCACGGAGACCGTCCTGCTCCACTCTCTCCACCATCAGAACATATCTTCAAAGCTATCAGCCCAAAGAAAAAAAAGCGCCACACCACCACCGGGTGGGCTCGAAACTCCAACCTTTTGGTTATTAGCCCATCGCGATAGCCAATTGCGCCATGGAGACAGTCCTGCTCCACAATCATCACCATCAGAACATATCTTCAAAGGTATCAGCCCAAAGAAAAAAAAGCAACACACCACTCCCGGGAGGGCTTGAACCTGAAACCTTTCGGTTAACAGCCGACCGTGCTAGCCAGTTGTGCCACGGAGACAATCCTGCTATACTCTCACCACCATCAGAACATATTTTCAAAGCTATCAGCGCAAAGGAAAAAAAGCACCGCACCACCACCGGGTGGGCTCGAATCTCCAACCTTTCGGTTAACAGCCGATCGCGCTAGCCGATTGCGCCACGGAGACAGTCCTGCTCCACTCTTACCACCATCAGAAGATATCTTCAAAGCTATCAGCCCAAAGAAAAAAAAGCGCCGCACCACCACCGGGTGCGCTCGAAACTCCAACCTTTTGGTTATTAGCCCATCGCGATAGCCAATTGCGCCACGGAGACAGTCCTGCTATACTCTCACCACCATCAGAATACATCTTTAAAGCTATCAGCGCAAAGGAAAAAAAGCACCGCACCACCACCGGGTGGGCTCGAAACTCCAACCTTTCGGTTAACAGCCGATCGTGCTAGCCGATTGCGCCACGGAGACAGTCCTGCTCCGCTCTTACCACCATCGAAACATATCTCCAAAGCTATCAGCCCAAAGAAAAAAAAGCGCCGCACCACCACGGGGTGGGCTCGAAACTCCAACACTTCGGTTAACAGCCGATCGCGCTAGCCAATTGCGCCACGGAGACAGTCCTCCTCCACTCTCTCCACCATCACAACATGTCTTCAAAGCTATCAGCCCATGGAAAAAAAGGCGCCGCACCACCACTGGGTGGGCTCGAATCTCCAACCTTTCGGTTAACAGCCGATCGCGCTAGCCAATTGCGCCATCGAGACAGTCCTGCTCTACTCTCACCACCATCAGAACATATCTTCAAAGCTATCAGCCCAAAGAAAAAAAAGCGGGCACCACCACCGGGTGGGCTCGAACCTCCAACCTTTCGGTTAACAGCCGATGGCGCTAGCCAATTGCGCCACGGAGACAGTCCTGTTCCACTCTCTCCACCATCAGAACATGTCTTCAAAGCTATCAGCCCATAGAAAAAAAGGCGCCGCACCACCACCGGGTGGGCTCGAATCACCAACCTTTCGGTTAACGGCCGAACGCGCTAGCCAATTGCGCCACGGAGACAGTCCTGTTCCACTCTCTCCACCATCAGAACATGTCTTCAAAGCTATCAGCCCATAGAAAAAAAGGCGCCGCACCACCACCGGGTGGGCTCGAATCACCAACCTTTCGGTTAACGGCCGAACGCGCTAGCCAATTGCGCCACGGAGACAGTCCTGTTCCACTCTCACCACCATCAGAACGTATCTTCAAAGGTATCAGCCCAAAGAAAAAAAAGCAACACACCACTCCCGGGAGGGCTCAAACCTCCAACCTTTCGGTTAACAGCCGACCGCGCTAGCCAATTGTGCCACGGAGACAGTCCTGCTATACTCTCACCACCATCAGAACATATCTTCAAAGCTATCAGCGCAAAGAAAAAAAAAGCACCGCACCACCACCGGGTGGGCTCGAAACACCAACCTTTCGGTTAACAACCGATCGCGCTAGCCGATTGCGCCACGGAGAAAGTCCTGCTCCACTCTCACTACCATCAGAACATATCTTCAAAGCTATCAGCCCAAAGAAAAAAAAGCGTCGCACCACCACCGGGTGGGCTCGAAACTCCAACCTTTTGGTTATTAGCCCATCGCGATAGCCAATTGCGCCATGGAGACAGTCCTGCTCCACTCTCATCACCATCAGAACATATCTTCAAAGCTATCAGCGCAAAGAAAAAAGCCACACACCACTCCCGGGAGGGCTTCAAACTCCAACCTTTCGATTAACAGCCGATCGCGCTAGTCAATTGCGCCACGGAGACAGTCCTGCTCCACTGTCACCACCATCAGAACATATCTCCAAAGCTATCAGCCCAAAAAAAAGCACCGCAACACCACGGGGTGGGCTCGAAACTCTAACCTTTTGGTTAACAGCCGATCGCGCTAGCCAATTGCGCCACGGAGACAGTCCTCCTCCACTCTCTCCACCATCAGAACATGTCTTCAAAGCTATCAGCCCATAGAAAAAAAGGCGCCGCAACACCACCGGGTGGGCTCGA
This sequence comes from Rhipicephalus microplus, assembly GCF_043290135.1. Classification (NCBI taxonomy): domain Eukaryota; kingdom Metazoa; phylum Arthropoda; class Arachnida; order Ixodida; family Ixodidae; genus Rhipicephalus; species Rhipicephalus microplus. The sequence goes on along the minus strand of NW_027464611.1, from coordinate 3,291,696 downwards.
ATCTCCAACCTTTCGATTAAGGGCCGAACGCGCTAGCCAATTTCGCCACGGAGACAGTCCTGTTCCACTCTCACCATCATCAGAACGTATCTTCAAAGGTATCAGCACAAAGAAAAAAAAGCAACACACCACTCCCGGGAGGGCTCGAACCTTCAACCTTTCGGTTAACAGCCGACCGCGCTAGCCAATTGTGCCACGGAGATAGTCCTGCTATACTCTCACCACCATCAGAACATATCTTCAAAGCTATCAGCGGAAAGGAAAAAAAGCACCGCACCACCACCGGGTGGGCTCGAAACTCCAACCTTTTGGTTAACAGCCGATCGCGCAAGCCGATTGCACCACGGAGACAGTCCTGCTCCACTCTCTCCACCATCAGAACATATCTTCAAAGCTATCAGCCCAAAGAAAAAAAAGCGCCACACCACCACCGGGTGGGCTCGAAACTCCAACCTTTTGGTTATTAGCCCATCGCGATAGCCAATTGCGCCATGGAGACAGTCCTGCTCCACTCTCATCACCATCAGAACATATCTTCAAAGCTATCAGCGCAAAGAAAAAAGCAACACACCACCACCTGGTGGGCTCGAAACTCAAACCATTCGATTAACAGCCGATCGCGCTAGCGTATTGCGCCACGGAGACAGTCCTGTTCCACTCTCTCCACCATCAGGACATGTCTTCGAAGCTATCAGCCCATAGAAAAAAAGGCGCCGCACCACCACCGGGTGGGCTCGAATCACAAACCTTTCGGTTAACGGCCGATCGCGCTAGCCAATTGCGCCACGGAGACAGTCCTCCTCCACTCTCTCCACCATCACAACATGTCTTCAAAGCTATCAGCCCATGGAAAAAAAGGCGCCGCACCACCACTGGGTGGGCTCGAATCTCCAACCTTTCGGTTAACAGCCGATCGCGCTAGCCAATAGCGCCATCGAGACAGTCCTGCTCTACTCTCACCACCATCAGAACATATCTTCAAAGCTATCAGCCCAAAGAAAAAAGAGCGCGCACCACCACCGGGTGGGCTCGAACCTCCAACCTTTCAGTTAACAGCCGATGGCGCTAGCCAATTGCGCCACGGAGACAGTCCTGTTCCACTCTCTCCACCATCAGAACATGTCTTCAAAGCTATCAGCCCAAAGAAAAAAAGGCGCCGCAACACCACCGGGTGGGCTCGAATCTCCAACCTTTCGATTAAGGGCCGAACGCGCTAGCCAATTGCGCCACGGAGACAGTCCTGCTCCACTCTCACCATCATCAGAACGTATCTTCAAAGGTATCAGCACAAAGAAAAAAAAGCAACACACCACTCCCGGGAGGGCTCGAACCTCCAACCTTTCGGTTAACAGCCGACCGCGCTAGCCAATTGTGCCACGGAGATAGTCATGCTCTACTCTCACCACCATCAGAACATATCTTCAAAGCTATCAGCGGAAAGGAAAAAAAGCACCGCACCACCACCGGGTGGGCTCGAAACTCCAACCTTTTGGTTAACAGCCGATCGCGCAAGCCGATTGCGCCACGGAGACAGTCCTGCTCCACTCTCTCCACCATCAGAACATATCTTCAAAGCTATCAGCCCAAAGAAAAAAAAAGCGCCACACCACCACCGGGTGGGCTCGAAACTCCAACCTTTTGGTTATAAGCCCATCGCGATAGCCAATTGCGCCACGGAGACAGTCCTGCTATACTCTCACCACCATCAGAATATATCTTTAAAGCTATCAGCGCAAAGGAAAAAAAGCACCGCACCACCACCGGGTGGGCTCGAAACTCCAACCTTTCGGTTAACAGCCGATCGTGCTAGCCGATTGCGCCACGGAGACAGTCCTGCTCCACTCTTACCACCATCGAAACATATCTCCAAAGCTATCAGCCCAAAGAAAAAAAAGCGCCGCACCACCACGGGGTGGGCTCGAAACTCCAACCTTTCGGTTAACAGCCGATCGCGCTAGCCAATTGCGCCACGGAGACAGTCCTCCTCCACTCTCTCCACCATCACAACATGTCTTCAAAGCTATCAGCCCATGGAAAAAAAGGCGCCGCACCACCACTGGGTGGGCTCGAATCTCCAACCTTTCGGTTAACAGACGATCGCGCTAGCCAATTGCGCCATCGAGACAGTCCTGCTCTACTCTCACCACCATCAGAACATATCTTCAAAGCTATCAGCCCAAAGAAAAAAAAGCGCGCACCACCACCGGGTGGGCTCGAACCTCCAACCTTTCGGTTAACAGCCGATGGCGCTAGCCAATTGCGCCACGGAGATAGTCCTGTTCCACTCTCTCCACCATCAGAACATGTCTTCAAAGCTATCAGCCCATAGAAAAAAAGGCGCCGCACCACCACCGGGTGGGCTCGAATCACCAACCTTTCGGTTAACGGCCGAACGCGCTAGCCAATTGTGCCACGGAGACAGTCCTGTTCCACTCTCACCACCATCAGAACGTATCTTCAAAGGTATCAGCCCAAAGAAAAAAAGCAACACACCACTCCCGGGAGGGCTCGAACCTCCAACCTTTCGGTTAACAGCCGACCGCGCTAGCCAATTGTGCCACGGAGACAGTCCTGCTATATTCTCACCACCATCAGAACATATCTTCAAAGCTATCAGCCCAACGAAAAAAAAATCACCGAACCACCACCGGGTGGGCTCGAAACTCCAACCTTTTGGTTATTAGCCCATCGCGATAGCCAATTGCGCCATGGAGAAAGTCCTGCTCCACTCTCATCACCATCAGAACATATCTTCAAAGCTATCAGCGCAAAGAAAAATCCACACACCACTCCCGGGAGGGCTTGAAACTCCAACCTTTCGATTAACAGCCGATCGCGCTAGTCAATTGCGCAACGGAGACAGTCCTGCTCCACTGTCACCACCATCAGAACATATCTCCAAAGCTATCAGCCCAAAAAAAAAAGCGCCGCAACACCACGGGGTGGTCTCGAAACTCCAACCTTTTGGTTAACAGCCGATCGCGCTAGCCAATTGCGCCACGGAGACAGTCCTCCTCCACTCTCTCCACCATCAGAACATGTCTTCAAAGCTATCAGCCCAAAGAAAAAAAAGCGCGCACCACCACCGGGTGGGCTCGAACCTCCAACCTTTCGGTTAACAGCCGATCGCGCTAGCCAATTGCGCCACGGAGACAGTCCTGTTCCACTCTCACCATCATCAGAACGCATCTTCAAAGGTATCAGCACAAAGAAAAAAAAGCAACACACCACTCCCGGGAGGGCTCGAACCTCCATCCTTTCGGTTAACAGCCGACCGCGCTAGCCAATTGTGCCACGGAGATAGTCCTGCTATACTCTCACCACCATCAGAACATATCTTCAAAGCTATCAGCGGAAAGGAAAAAAAGCACCGCACCACCACCGGGTGGGCTCGAAACTCCAACCTTTTGGTTAACAGCCGATCGCGCAAGCCGATTGCGCCACGGAGACAGTCCTGCTCCACTCTCTCCACCATCAGAACATATCTTCAAAGCTATCAGCCCAAAGAAAAAAAAAGCGCCACACCACCACCGGGTGGGCTCGAAACTCCAACCTTTTGGTTATTAGCCCATCGCGATAGCCAATTGCGCCACGGAGACAGTCCTGCTATACTCTCACCACCATCAGAATATATCTTTAAAGCTATCAGCGCAAAGGAAAAAAAGCACCGCACCACCACCGGGTGGGCTCGAAACTCCAACCTTTCGGTTAACAGCCGATCGTGCTAGCCGATTGCGCCACGGAGACAGTCCTGCTCCACTGTCACCACCATCAGAACATATCTCCAAAGCTATCAGCCCGAAAAAAAAAGCGCCGCAACACCACGGGGTGGGCTCGAAACTCCAACCTTTTGGTTAACAGCCGATCGCGCTAGCCAATTGCGCCACGGAGACAGTCCTCCTCCACTCTCTCCACCATCAGAACATGTCTTCAAAGCTATCAGCCCATAGAAAAAAAGGCGCCGCAACACCACCGGGTGGGCTCGAATCTCCAACCTTTCGATTAAGGGCCGAACGCGCTAGCCAATTGCGCCACGGAGACAGTCCTGTTCCACTCTCACCATCATCAGAACGTATCTTCAAAGGTATCAGCACAAAGAAAAAAAAGCAACACACCACTCCCGGGAGGGCTCGAACCTCCAACCTTTCGGTTAACAGCCGACCGCGCTAGCCAATTGTGCCACGGAGATAGTCCTGCTATACTCTCACCACCATCAGAACATATGTTCAAAGCTATCAGCGGAAAGGAAAAAAAGCACCGCACCACCACCGGGTGGGCTGGAAACTCCAACCTTTTGGTTAACAGCCGATCGCGCAAGCCGATTGCGCCACGGAGACCGTCCTGCTCCACTCTCTCCACCATCAGAACATATCTTCAAAGCTATCAGCCCAAAGAAAAAAAAGCGCCACACCACCACCGGGTGGGCTCGAAACTCCAACCTTTTGGTTATTAGCCCATCGCGATAGCCAATTGCGCCATGGAGACAGTCCTGCTCCACAATCATCACCATCAGAACATATCTTCAAAGCTATCAGCGCAAAGAAAAAAGCAACACACCACCACCTGGTGGGCTCGAAACTCCAACCATTCGATTAACAGCCGATCGCGCTAGCTAATTGCGCCACGGAGACAGTCCTGTTCCACTCTCTCCACCATCAGGACATGTCTTCGAAGCTATCAGCCCATAGAAAAAAAGGCGCCGCACCACCACCGGGTGGGCTCGAATCACCAACCTTTCGGTTAATGGCCGAACGCGCTAGCCAATTGCGCCACGGAGACAGTCCTGTTCCACTCTCACCACCATCAGAACGTATCTTCAAAGGTATCAGCCCAAAAAAAAGCAACAGACCACTCCCGGGAGGGCTCGAACCTCCAACCTTTCGATTAACAGCCGACCGCGCTAGCCAATTGTGCCACGGACACAGTCCTGCTATACTCTCACCACCATCAGAACATATATTCAAAGCTATCAGCCCAAAGAAAAAAAAGCGCCGCACCACCACCGGGTGGGCTCGAAACTCCAAACTTTTGGTTATTAGCCCATCGCGATAGCCAACTGCGCCATTGAGACAGTCCTGCTCCACTCTCACCACCATCAGAACGTATCTTCAAAGGTATCAGCCCATAGAAAAAAAGGCGCCGCAACACCACCGGGTGGGCTCGAATCTCCAACCTTTCGATTAAGGGCCGAACGCGCTAGCCAATTGCGCCACGGAGACAGTCCTGTTCCACTCTCACCACCATCAGAACGTATCTTCAAAGGTATCAGCACAAAGAAAAAAAAGCAACACACCACTTCCGGGAGGGCTCGAACCTCCAACCTTTCGGTTAACAGCCGATCGCGCTAGCCAATTGCGCCACGGAGACAGTCCTCCTCCACTCTCCCCACCATCACAACATGTCTTCAAAGCTATCAGCCCATGGAAAAAAAGGCGCCGCACCACCACCGGGTGGGCTCGAATCACCAACCTTTCGGTTAACGGCCGAACGCGCTAGCCAATTGCGCCACGGAGACAGTCCTGTTCCACTCTCACCACCATCAGAACGTATCTTCAAAGGTATCAGCCCAAAGAAAAAAAAGCAACACACCACTCCCGGGAGGGCTCGAACCTCCAACCTTTCGGTTAACAGCCGACCGCGCTAGCCAATTGTGCCACGGAGACAGTCCTGCTATACTCTCAGCACCATCAGAACATATCTTCAAAGCTATCAGCGCAAAGAAAAAAAAAGCACCGCACCACCACCGGGTGGGCTCGAAACACCAACCTTTCGGTTAACAACCGATCGCGCTAGCCGATTGCGCCACGGAGAAAGTCCTGCTCCACTCTCACTACCATCAGAACATATCTTCAAAGCTATCAGCCCAAAGAAAAAAAAGCGTCGCACCAAGACCGGGTGGGCTCGAAACTCCAACCTTTTGGTTATTAGCCCATCGCGATAGCCAATTGCGCCATGGAGACAGTCCTGCTCCACTCTCATCACCATCAGAACATATCTTCAAAGCTATCAGCGCAAAGAAAAAAGCCACACACCACTCCCGGGAGGGCTTGAAACTCCAACCTTTCGATTAACAGCCGATCGCGCTAGTCAATTGCGCCACGGAGACAGTCCTGCTCCACTGTCACCACCATCAGAACATATCTCCAAAGCTATCAGCCCAAAAAAAAGCACCGCAACACCACGGGGTGGGCTCGAAACTCTAACCTTTTGGTTAACAGCCGATCGCGCTAGCCAATTGCGCCACGGAGACAGTCCTCCTCCACTCTCTCCACCATCAGAACATGTCTTCAAAGCTATCAGCCCATAGAAAAAAAGGAGCCACAACACCACCGGGTGGGCTCGAATCTCCAACCTTTCGATTAAGGGCCGAACGCGCTAGCCAATTGCGCCACGGAGACAGTCCTGTTCCACTCTCACCATCATCAGAACGTATCTTCAAAGGTATCAGCACAAAGAAAAAAAAGCAACACACCACTCCCGGGAGGGCTCGAACCTCCAACCTTTCGGTTAACAGCCGACCGCGATAGCCAATTGTGCCACGGAGATAGTCCTGCTATACTCTCACCACCATCAGAACATATCTTCAAAGCTATCAGCGGAAAGGAAAAAAAGCACCGCATCACCACCGGGTGGGCTCGAAACTCCAACCTTTTGGTTAACAGCCGATCGCGCAAGCCGATTGCACCACGGAGACAGTCCTGCTCCACTCTCTCCACCATCAGAACATATCTTCAAAGCTATCAGCCCAAAGAAAAAAAAGCGCCACACCACCACCGGGTGGGCTCGAAACTCCAACCTTTTGGTTATTAGCCCATCGCGATAGCCAATTGCGCCATGGAGACAGTCCTGCTCCACTCTCATCACCATCAGAACATATCTTCAAAGCTATCAGCGCAAAGAAAAAAGCAACACACCACCACCTGGTGGGCTCGAAACTCAAACCATTCGATTAACAGCCGATCGCGCTAGCGTATTGCGCCACGGAGACAGTCCTGTTCCACTCTCTCCACCATCAGGACATGTCTTCGAAGCTATCAGCCCATAGAAAAAAAGGCGCCGCACCACCACCGGGTGGGCTCGAATCACAAACCTTTCGGTTAACGGCCGATCGCGCTAGCCAATTGCGCCACGGAGACAGTCCTCCTCCACTCTCTCCACCATCACAACATGTCTTCAAAGCTATCAGCCCATGGAAAAAAAGGCGCCGCACCACCACTGGGTGGGCTCGAATCTCCAACCTTTCGGTTAACAGCCGATCGCGCTAGCCAATAGCGCCATCGAGACAGTCCTGCTCTACTCTCACCACCATCAGAACATATCTTCAAAGCTATCAGCCCAAAGAAAAAAAAGCGCGCACCACCACCGGGTGGGCTCGAACCTCCAACCTTTCAGTTAACAGCCGATGGCGCTAGCCAATTGCGCCACGGAGACAGTCCTGTTCCACTCTCTCCACCATCAGAACATGTCTTCAAAGCTATCAGCCCAAAGAAAAAAAGGCGCCGCAACACCACCGGGTGGGCTCGAATCTCCAACCTTTCGATTAAGGGCCGAACGCGCTAGCCAATTGCGCCACGGAGACAGTCCTGTTCCACTCTCACCATCATCAGAACGTATCTTCAAAGGTATCAGCACAAAGAAAAAAAAGCAACACACCACTCCCGGGAGGGCTCGAACCTCCAACCTTTCGGTTAACAGCCGACCGCGCTAGCCAATTGTGCCACGGAGATAGTCATGCTCTACTCTCACCACCATCAGAACATATCTTCAAAGCTATCAGCGGAAAGGAAAAAAAGCACCGCACCACCACCGGGTGGACTCGAAACTCCAACCTTTTGGTTAACAGCCGATCGCGCAAGCCGATTGCGCCACGGAGACAGTCCTGCTCCACTCTCTCCACCATCAGAACATATCTTCAAAGCTATCAGCCCAAAGAAAAAAAAAGCGCCACACCACCACCGGGTGGGCTCGAAACTCCAACCTTTTGGTTCTTAGCCCATCGCGATAGCCAATTGCGCCACGGAGACAGTCCTGCTATACTCTCACCACCATCAGAATATATCTTTAAAGCTATCAGCGCAAAGGAAAAAAAGCACCGCACCACCACCGGGTGGGCTCGAAACTCCAACCTTTCGGTTAACAGCCGATCGTGCTAGCCGATTGCGCCACGGAGACAGTCCTGCTCCACTCTTACCACCATCGAAACATATCTCCAAAGCTATCAGCCCAAAGAAAAAAAAGCGCCGCACCACCACGGGGTGGGCTCGAAACTCCAACCTTTCGGTTAACAGCCGATCGCGCTAGCCAATTGCGCCACGGAGACAGTCCTCCTCCACTCTCTCCACCATCACAACATGTCTTCAAAGCTATCAGCCCATGGAAAAAAAGGCGCCGCACCACCACTGGGTGGGCTCGAATCTCCAACCTTTCGGTTAACAGACGATCGCGCTAGCCAATTGCGCCATCGAGACAGTCCTGCTCTACTCTCACCACCATCAGAACATATCTTCAAAGCTATCAGCCCAAAGAAAAAAAAGCGCGCACCACCACCGGGTGGGCTCGAACCTCCAACCTTTCGGTTAACAGCCGATGGCGCTAGCCAATTGCGCCACGGAGATAGTCCTGTTCCACTCTCTCCACCATCAGAACATGTCTTCAAAGCTATCAGCCCATAGAAAAAAAGGCGCCGCACCACCACCGGGTGGGCTCGAATCACCCACCTTTCGGTTAACGGCCGAACGCGCTAGCCAATTGTGCCACGGAGACAGTCCTGTTCCACTCTCACCACCATCAGAACGTATCTTCAAAGGTATCAGCCCAAAGAAAAAAAGCAACACACCACTCCCGGGAGGGCTCGAACCTCCAACCTTTCGGTTAACAGCCGACCGCGCTAGCCAATTGTGCCACGGAGACAGTCCTGCTATACTCTCACCACCATCAGAACATATCTTCAAAGCTACCAGCCCAACGAAAAAAAAAGCACCGAACCACCACCGGGTGGGCTCGAAACTCCAACCTTTTGGTTATTAGCCCATCGCGATAGCCAATTGCGCCATGGAGAAAGTCCTGCTCTACTCTCATCACCATCAGAACATATCTTCAAAGCTATCAGCGCAAAGAAAAATCCACACACCACTCCCGGGAGGGCTTGAAACTCCAACCTTTCGATTAACAGCCGATCGCGCTAGTCAATTGCGCAACGGAGATAGTCCTGCTCCACTGTCACCACCATCAGAACATATCTCCAAAGCTATCAGCCCAAAAAAAAAGCGCCGCAACACCACGGGGTGGGCTCGAAACTCCAACCTTTTGGTTAACAGCCGATCGCGCTAGCCAATTGCGCCACGGAGACAGTCCTCCTCCACTCTCTCCACCATCAGAACATGTCTTCAAAGCTATCAGCCCATAGAAAAAAAGGCGCCGCAACACCACCGGGTGGGCTCGAATCTCCAACCTTTCGATTAAGGGCCGAACGCACTAGCCAATTGCGCCACGGAGACAGTCCTGTTCCACTCTCACCACCATCAGAACGTATCTTCAAAGGTATCAGCACAAAGAAAAAAAAGCAACACACCACTCCCGGGAGGGCTCGAACCTCCAACCTTTCGGTTAACAGCCGAACGCGCTAGCCAATTGCGCCACGGAGACAGTCCTCCTCCACTCTCTTCACCATCACAACATGTCTTCAAAGCTATCAGCCCATGGAAAAAAAGGCGCCGCACCACCACCGGGTGGGCTCGAATCTCCAACCTTTCGGTTAACAGCCGATCGCGCTAGCCAATTGCGCCATCGAGACAGTCCTGCTCTACTCTCACCACCATCAGAACATATCTTCAAAGCTATCAGCCCAAAGAAAAAAAAGCGCCGCACCACCACCGGGTGGGCTCGAACCTCCAACCTTTCGGTTAACAGCCGATGGCGCTAGCCAATTGCGCCACGGAGACAGTCCTGTTCCACTCTCTCCACCATCAGAACATGTCTTCAAAGCTATCAGCCCATAGAAAAAAAGGCGCCGCACCACCACCGGGTGGGCTCGAATCACCAACCTTTCGGTTAACGGCCGAACGCGCTAGCCAATTGTGCCACGGAGACAGTCCTGTTCCACTCTCACCACCATGAGAACGTATCTTCAAAGGTATCAGCCCAAAGAAAAAAAGCAACACACCACTCCCGGGTGGGCTCGAATCACCAACCTTTCGGTTAACGGCCGAACGCGCTAGCCAATTGCGCCACGGAGACAGTCCTGTTCCACTCTCACCACCATCAGAACGTATCTTCAAAGGTATCAGCCCAAAGAAAAAAAAGCAACACACCACTCCCGGGAGGGCTCGAACCTCCAACCTTTCGGTTAACAGCCGACCGCGCTAGCCAATTGTGCCACGGAGACAGTCCTGCTATACTCTCACCACCATCAGAACATATCTTCAAAGCTATCAGCGCAAAGAAAAAAAAAGCACCGCACTACCACCGGGTGGGCTCAAAACACCAACCTTTCGGTTAACAGCCGATCGCGCTAGCCGATTGCGCCACGGAGACAGTCCTGCTCCACTGTCACCACCATCACAACATATCTCCAAAGCTATCAGCCAAAAAAAAAGCGCCGCAACACCACGGGGTGGGCTCGAAACTCCAACCTTTTGGTTAACAGCCGATCGCGCTAGCAAATTGCGCCACGGAGACAGTCCTCCTCCACTCTCTCCACCATCAGAACATGTCTTCAAAGCTATCAGCCCATAGAAAAAAAGGCGCCGCAACACCACCGGGTGGGCTCGAATCTCCAATCTTTCGATTAAGGGCCGAACGCGCTAGCCAATTGCGCCACGGAGACAGTCCTGTTCCACTCTCACCATCATCAGAACGTATCTTCAAAGGTATCAGCACAAAGAAAAATAAGCAACACACCACTCCCGGGAGGGCTCGAACCTCCAACCTTTCGGTTAACAGCCGACCGCGCTAGCCAATTGTGCCACGGAGATAGTCCTGCTATACTCTCACCACCATCAGAACATATCTTCAAAGCTATCAGCGGAAAAGAAAAAAAGCACCGCACCACCACCGGGTGGGCTCGAAACTCCAACCTTTTGGTTAACAGCCGATCGCGCAAGCCGATTGCGCCACGGAGACAGTCCTGCCCCACTCTCTCCACCATCAGAACATATCTTCAAAGCTATCAGCCCAAAGAAAAAAAAGCGCCACACCACCACCGGGTGGGCTCGAAACTCCAACCTTTTGGTTATTAGCCCATCGCGATAGCCAATTGCGCCATGGAGACAGTCCTGCTCCACTCTCATCACCATCAGAACATATCTTCAAAGCTATCAGCGCAAAGAAAAAAGCAACACACCACCACCTGGTGGGCTCGAAACTCAAACCATTCGATTAACAGCCGATCGCGCTAGCTAATTGCGCCACGGAGACAGTCCTGTTCCACTCTCTCCACCATCAGGACATGTCTTCGAAGCTATCAGCCCATAGAAAAAAAGGCGCCGCACCACCACCTGGTGGGCTCGAAACTCAAACCATTCGATTAACAGCCGATCGCGCTAGCTAATTGCGCCACGGAGACAGTCCTGTTCTATTCTCTCCACCATCAGGACATGTCTTCGAAGCTATCAGCCCATAGAAAAAAAGGCGCCGCACCACCACCTGGTGGGCTCGAATCACCAACCTTTCGGTTAACGGCCGAACGCGATAGCCAATTGCGCCACGGAGACAGTCCTGTTCCACTCTCTCCACCATCAGAATATATCTTTAAAGCTATCAGCGCAAAGGAAAAAAAGCACCGCACCACCACCGGGAAGCTCGAAACTCCAACCTTTCGGTTAACAGCCGATCGTGCTAGCCGATTGCGCCACGGAGACAGTCCTGCTCCACTCTTACCACCATCGAAACATATCTCCAAAGCTATCAGCCCAAAGAAAAAAAAGCGCCGCACCACCACGGGGTGGGCTCGAAACTCCAACCTTTCGGTTAACAGCCGATCGCGCTAGCCAATTGCGCCACGGAGACAGTCCTCCTCCACTCTCTCCACCATCACAACATGTCTTCAAAGCTATCAGCCCATGGAAAAAAAGGCGCCGCACCACCACTGGGTGGGCTCGAATCTCCAACCTTTCGGTTAAGAGCCGATCGCGCAAGCCAATTGCGCCATCGAGACAGTCCTGCTCTACTCTCACCACCATCAGAACATATCTTCAAAGCTATCAGCCCAAAGAAAAAAAAGCGCGCACCACCACCGGGTGGGCTCGAACCTCCAACCTTTCGGTTAACAGCCGATGGCGCTAGCCAATTGCGCCACGGAGACAGTCCTGTTCCACTCTCTCCACCATCAGAACATGTCTTCAAAGCTATCAGCCCATAGAAAAAAAGGCGCCGCACCACCACCGGGTGGGCTCGAATCACCAACCTTTCGGTTAATGGCCGAACGCGCTAGCCAATTGTGCCACGGAGACAGTCCTGTTCCACTCTCACCACCATCAGAACGTATCTTCAAAGGTATCAGCCCAAAGAAAAAAAACAACACACCACTCCCGGGAGGGCTCGAACCTCCAACCTTTCGGTTAACAGCCGACCGCGCTAGCCAATTGTGCCACGGAGACAGTCCTGCTATACTCTCACCACCATCAGAACATATCTTCAAAGCTATCAGCCCAACGAAAAAAAAGCACCGAACCACCACCGGGTGGGCTCGAAACTCCAACCTTTTGGTTATTAGCCCATCGCGATAGCCAATTGCGCCATGGAGACAGTCCTGCTCCACTCTCATCACCATCAGAACATATCTTCAAAGCTATCAGCGCAAAGAAAAATCCACACACCACTCCCGGGAGGGCTTGAAACTCCAACCTTTCGATTAACAGCCGATCGCGCTAGTCAATTGCGCCACGGAGACAGTCCTGCTCCACTGTCACCACCATCAGAACATATCTCCAAAGCTATCAGCCCAAAAAAAAGCGCCGCAACACCACGAGTGGGCTCGAAACTCCAACCTTTTGGTTAACAGCCGATCGCGCTAGCCAATTGCGCCACGGAGACAGTCCTCCTCCACTCTCTCCACCATCAGAACATGTCTTCAAAGCTATCAGCCCATAGAAAAAAAGGCGCCGCAACACCACCGGGTGGGCTCGAATCTCCAACCTTTCGATTAAGGGCCGAACGCTCTAGCCAATTGCGCCACGGAGACAGTCCTGTTCCACTCTCACCACCATCAGAACGTATCTTCAAAGGTATCAGCACAAAGAAAAATAAGCAACACACCACTCCCGGGAGGGCTCGAACCTCCAACCTTTCGGTTAACAGCCGACCGCGCTAGCCAATTGTGCCACGGAGATAGTCCTGCTATACTCTCACCACCATCAGAACATATCTTCAAAGCTATCAGCGGAAAGGAAAAAAAGCACCGCACCACCACCGGGTGGGCTCGAAACTCCAACCTTTTGGTTAACAGCCGATCGCGCAAGCCGATTGCGCCACGGAGACAGTCCTGCTCCACTCTCTCCACCATCAGAACATATCTTCAAAGCTATCAGCCCAAAGAAAAAAAAGCGCCACACCACCACCGGGTGGGCTCGAAACTCCAGCCTTTTGGTTATTAGCCCATCGCGATAGCCAATTGCGCCATGGAGACAGTCCTGCTCCACTCTCATCACCATCAGAACATATCTTCAAAGCTATCAGCGCAAAGAAAAAAGCAACACACCACCACCTGGTGGGCTCGAAACTCAAACCATTCGATTTACAGCCGATCGCGCTAGCTAATTGCGCCACGGAGACAGTCCTGTTCCACTCTCTCCACCATCAGGACATGTCTTCGAAGCTATCAGCCCATAGAAAAAAAGGCGCCGCACCACCACCGGGTGGGCTCGAATCACCAACCTTTCGGTTAACGGCCGAACGCGCTAGCCAATTGCGCCACGGAGACAGTCCTGTTCCACTCTCACCACCATTAGAACGTATCTTCAAAGGTATCAGCCCAAAAAAAAGCAACACACCACTCCCGGGAGGGCTCGAACCTCCAACCTTTCGGTTAACAGCCGACCGTGCTAGCCAATTGTGCCACGGAGACAGTCCTGCTATACTCTCACCACAATCAGAACATATCTTCAAAGCTATCAGCGCAAAGGAAAAAAAGCACCGCACCACCACCGGGTGGGCTCGAAACTCCATCCTTTCGGTTAACAGCCGATCGCGCTAGCCGATTGCGCCACGGAGACAGTCCTGCTCCACTCTCACTACCATCAGAACATATCTCCAAAGCTATCAGCCCAAAGAAATAAAAGCGCCACACCGCCACCGGATGGGCTCGAAACTCCAACCTTTTGGTTATTAGCCCATCGCGATAGCCAATTGCGCCATGGAGACAGTCCTGCTCCACTCTCACCACCATCAGAACGTATCTTCAAAGGTATCAGCCCAAAGAAAAAAAAGCAACACACCACTCCCGGGAGGGCTCGAACCTCAAACCTTTCGGTTAACAGCCGACCGCGCTAGCCAATTGTGCCACGGAGACAGTCCTGCTATACTCTCACCACCATCAGAACATATCTTCAAAGCTATCAGCGCAAAGGAAAAAAAGCACCGCACCACCACCGGGTGGGCTCGAAACTCCATCCTTTCGGTTAACAGCCGATCGCGCTAGCCGATTGCGCCACGGAGACAGTCCTGCTCCACTCTCACTACCATCAGAATATATCTTCAATGCTATCAGCCCAAAGAAATAAAAGCGCCGCACCGCCACCGGGTGGGCTCGAAACTCCAACCTTTTGGTTATTAGCCCATCGCGATAGCCAATTGCGCCATGGAGACAGTCCTGCTCCACTCTCACCACCATCAGAACGTATCTTCAAAGGTATCAGCCCAAAGAAAAAAAAGCAACACACCACTCCCGGGAGGGCTCGAACCTCAAAACTTTCGGTTAACAGCCGACCGCGCTAGCAAATTGCGCCACGGAGACAGTCCTGTTCCACTCTCTCCACCATCAGAACATGTCTTCAAAGCTATCAGCCCATAGAAAAAAAGGCGCCGCACCACCACCGGGTGGGCTCGAATCACCAACCATTCGGTTAACGGCCGAACGCGCTAGCCAATTGTGCCACGGAGACAGTCCTGTTCCACTCTCACCACCACCAGAACGTATCTTCGAAGGAATCAGCGCAAAGAAAAAAAAGCACCGCACCACCAGCGGGTGGGCTCGAAACACCAACCTTTCGGTTAACAGCCGATCGCGCTAGCCGATTGCGCCACGGAGACAGTCCTGCTCCACTCTCACTACCATCAGAACATATCTTCAAAGCTATCAGCCCAAAGAAAAAAAAGCGCCGCACCACCACCGGGTGGGCTCGAAACTCCAACCTTTTGGTTATTAGCCCATCGCGATAGCCAATTGCGCCATGGAGACAGTCCTGCTCCACTCTCATCACCATCAGAACATATCTTCAAAGCTATCAGCACAAAGAAAAAAAAGCAACACACCACTCCCGGAAGGGCTCTAACCTCCAACCTTTCGGTTAACAGCCGACCGCGCTGGCCAATTGTGCCACGGATACAGTACTGCTCCACTCTCACCACCATCAGAACATATCTTCAAAGCTATCAGCCCAAAGAAAAAAAAGCGCCGCACCACCACCGGGTGGGCTCGAAACTCCAACCTTTTGGTTATTAGCCCATCGCGATAGCCAATTGCGCCATGGAGACAGTCCTGCTCTACTCTCATCACCATCAGAACATATCTTCAAAGCTTTCAGCGCAAGAAAGAAGCAACACACCACCACCGGGTGGGCTCGAAACTCCAACCTTTCGATTAAAGCCGATCGCGCTAGCTAATTGTGCCACGGAGACAGTCCTGTTCCACTCTCTCCACCATCAGAACATGTCTTCAAAGCTATCAGCCCATAGAAAAAAAGGCGCCGCACCACCACCGGGTGGGCTTGAATCTCCCACGTTTCGGTTAACGGCCGAACGCGCTAGGCAATTGCGCCACGGAGACAGTCTTGTTCCACTCTCACCACCATCAGAACATTTCTTCAGAGCTAACCGCCCAAAGGAAAAAAGCGCCGCACCACCACCGAGTGGGCTTGAACCTCCAACCTTTCGGTTAACAGCTGATCGCGCTAGCCAATTGCGCCACGGAGGCAGTCCTCCTCCACTCTCTCCACCATCAGAACATGTCTTCAAAGCTATCAGCCCAAAGAAAAAAAAGCGCCGAACCACCACCGGGTGGGCTCGAACCTCCAATATTTCGGTTAACAGCCGATCGCACTAGCCAATTGCGCCCCGGAGACAGTCCTCCTCCACACTCACCACCATCAGAACATATCTTCAAAGCTATCAGCGCAAAGAAAAAATCAACACACCACCACCGGGTGGGCTCGAAACTCCAACCTTTCGATTAACAGCCGATCGCGCTAGCTAATTGCGCCACGGAGACAGTCCTGTTCCACTCTCTCCACCATCAGAACAAGTCTTCAAAGCTATCAGCCCATAGAAAAAAGGCGCCTCACCACCACCGGGTGGGCTCGAATCTCCAACTTTTAGGTTAACGGCCGAACGCGCTAGCCAATTGCGCCACGGAGACAGTCCTGTTCCACTCTCACCACCATCAGAACGTATCTTCAAAGGTATCAGCCCAAAGAAAAAAAAGCAACACACCACTCCCGGGAGGGCTCGAACCTCCAACCTTTCGGTTAACAGCCGACCACGCTAGCCAATTGTGCCACGGAGACAGTCCTGCTATAGTCTCACCACCATCAGAACATATCTTCAAAGCTATCAGCGCAAAGGAAAAAAAGCACCGCACCACCACCGGGTGGGCTCGAAACTCCAACCTTTCGGTTAACAGCCGATCGCGCTAGCCGATTGCGCCACGGAGACAGTCCTGCTATACTCTCACCATCATCAGAACATATCTTCAAAGCTATCAGCGCAAAGGAAAAAAAGCTCCGCACCACCACCGGGTGGGCTCGAAACTCCAACCTTTCGGTTAACAGCCGATCGTGCTAGCCGATTGCGCCACGGAGACAGTCCTGCTCCACTCTTACCACCATCAGAACATATCTCCAAAGCTATCAGCCCAAAGAAAAAAAAACCGCCGCACCACCACGGGGTGGGCTCGAAACTCCAACCTTTCGGTTAACAGCCGATCGCGCTAGCCAACTGCACCACGGAGACAGTCCTCCTCCACTCTCTCCACCATCAGAACATGTCTTCAAAGCTATCAGCCCATAGAAAAAAAGGCGCCGCACCACCACCGGGTGGGCTCGAATCTCCAACCTTTCGGTTAACAGCCGATCGCGCTAGCCAATTGCGCCATCTAGACAGTCCTGCTCTACACTCACCACCATCAGAACATATCTTCAAAGCTATCAGCCGAAAGATAAAAAAGCGCCGCACCACCACCGGGTGGGCTCGAACCTCCAACCTTTCGGTTAACAGCCGATGGCGATAGCCAATTGCGCCCCGGAGACAGTCCTGCTCCACTCTCACCACCATCAGAACATATCTTCAAAACCATCAGCCCAAAGAAAAAGAAGCAACACACCACTCCCGGGAGTGCTCGAACCTCAAACCTTTCAGTTAGCAGCCGATCGCGCTAGCCAATTGCGCCACGGAGACAGTCGTGCTCCACTCTCACCACCATCAGAACATATCTTCAAAGCTATCAGCCTAAATAAAGCGCCGCACCACCACCGGGGGGGCTCGAACCTCAACCTTTCGGCTAACAGACGCTCGCGCTAGCCGATCGTGCCACGGAGACAGTCGTGCTCCACTCTCACCACCATCAGAACATATCTTCAAAGCTATCAGCACAAAGAATAAAGCAACACACCACTCCCGGGAGGGCTCGAAACTCCAACCTTTCGGTTAACAGCCGATCGCGCTAGCCAATTGCGCCACGGAGACAGTCCTGGTCTACTCTCACCACCTTTAGAACATATCTTCAAAGCTATCAGGCCATAGAAAAAAAGCGCCGCACCACCACCGGGTGAACTCGAACCTCCAACCTTTCGGTTAACAGAAGATCGCGCTAGCCAATCGCGCCATGGAGACAGTCGTGCTCCACTCTCACCACCATCAGAACATATCTTCAAAGCTATCAGCGCAAAGAAAAAAGCAACACACCACTCCAAGGAGGGCTCGAAACTCCTACCTTTCGGTTAACAGCCGATCGTGCTAGCCAATTGCGCCATTGAGACAGTTCTGCTCCACTCTCACCACCATCAGAACATATCTTCAAAGCTATCAGCCCATAGAAAAAAAAGCGCCGCACCACCACCGGGTGGGCTCGAACCTCCAACCTTTCGGTTAGCAGCCGATCGCTCTAGCCAATCGCGCCTTGGAGACAGTCCTGCGTCACTGTCACCACCATCAACACGTATCTTCAAAGCTATCAGCCCAAAGAAAAAAACAACACACCAACACCGGGTGGGCTCGAAACTCCAACCTTTCGATTAACAGCCGATCGCGCCAGCTAATTGCGCCACGGAGACAGTCCTGTTCCACTCTCTCCACCATCAGAACATGTCTTCAAAGCATCAGCCCATAGAAAAAAAGGCGCCGCACCACCACCGGGTGGGCTCGAATCACCAACCTTTCGGTTAACGGCCGAACGCGCTAGCCAATTGCGCCACGGAGACAGTCCTGTTCCACTCTCACCACCTTCAGAACGTATCTTCAAAGGTATCAGCCCAAAGAAAAAAAGCAACACACCACTCCCGGGAGGGCTCGAACCTCCAACCTTTCGGTTAACAGCCGACCGCGCTAGCCAACTGTGCCACGGAGATAGTCCTGCTATACTCTCACCACCACCAGAACATATCTTCAAAGCTATCAGCGGAAAGGAAAAAAAGCACCGCACCACCACCGGGTGGGCTCGAAACTCCAACCTTTTGGTTAGCAGCCGATCGCGCAAGCCGATTGCGCCACGGAGACAGTCCTGCTCCACTCTCTCCACCATCAGAACATATCTTCAAAGCTATCAGCCCAAAGAAAAAAAAAGCGCCACACCACCACCGGGTGGGCTCGAAACTCCAACCTTTTGGTTATTAGCCCATCGCGATAGCCAATTGCGCCACGGAGACAGTCCTGCTATACTCTCACCACCATCAGAATATATCTTTAAAGCTATCAGCGCAAAGGAAAAAAAGCACCGCACCACCACCGGGTGGGCTCGAAACACATACCTTTCGGTTAACAGCCGATCGTGCTAGCCGATTGCGCCACGGAGACAGTCCTGCTCCACTCTTACCACCATCGAAACATATCTCCAAAGCTATCAGCCCAAAGAAAAAAAAGCGCCGCACCACCACGGGGTGGGCTCGAAACTCCAACCTTTCGGTTAACAGCCGATCGCGCTAGCCAATTGCGCCACGGAGACAGTCCTCCTCCACTCTCTCCACCATCACAACATGTCTTCAAAGCTATCAGCCCATGGAAAAAAAGGCGCCGCACCACCACTGGGTGGGCTCGAACCTCCAACCTTTCGGTTAACAGCCGATGGCGCTAGCCAATTGCGCCACGGAGACAGTCCTGTTCCACTCTCTCCACCATCAGAACATGTCTTCAAAGCTATCAGCCCATAGAAAAAAAAGCACCGAACCACCACCGGGTGGGCTCGAATCTCCAACCTTTTGGTTATTAGCCCATCGCGATAGCCAATTGCGCCATGAAGACAGTCCTGCTCCACTCTCATCACCATCAGAACATATCTTCAAAGCTATCAGCGCAAAGAAAAATCCACACACCACTCCCGGGAGGGCTTGAAACTCCAACCTTTCGATTAACAGCCGATCGCGCTAGTCAATTGCGCCACGGAGACAGTCCTGCTCCACTGTCACCACCATCAGAACATATCTCCA
Source organism: Rhipicephalus microplus (assembly GCF_043290135.1). Lineage (NCBI taxonomy): Eukaryota > Metazoa > Arthropoda > Arachnida > Ixodida > Ixodidae > Rhipicephalus > Rhipicephalus microplus. Next base: position 3,271,846 of record NW_027464611.1, on the reverse strand, counting down.
AAGCTATCAGCCCAAAAAAAAGCGCCGCAACACCACGGGGTGGGCGCGAAACTCCAACCTTTTGGTTAACAGCCGATCGCGCTAGCCAATTGCGCCACGGAGACAGTCCTCGTCCACTCTCTCCACCATCAGAACATGTCTTCAAAGCTATCAACCCATAGAAAAAAAGGCGCCGCAACACCACCGGGTGGGCTCGAATCTCCAATCTTTCGATTAAGGGCCGAACGCGCTAGCCAATTGCGCCACGGAGACAGTCCTGTTCCACTCTCACCACCATCAGAACGTATCTTCAAAGGTATCAGCACAAAGAAAAAAAAGCAACACACCACTCCCGGGAGGGCTCGAACCTCCAACCTTTCGGTTAACAGCCGATCGCGCTAGCCAATTGCGCCACGGAGACAGTCCTCCTCCACTCTCTCCACCATCACAACATGTCTTCAAAGCTATCAGCCCATGGAAAAAAAGGCGCCGCACCACCACCGGGTGGGCTCGAATCTCCAACCTTTCGGTTAACAGCCGATCGCGCTAGCCAATTGCGCCATCGAGACAGTCCTGCTCTACTCTCATCACCATCAGAACATATCTTCAAAGCTATCAGCCCAAAGAAAAAAAAGCGCCGCACCACCACCGGGTGGGCTCGAACCTCCAACCTTTCGGTTAACAGCCGATGGCGCTAGCCAATTGCGCCACGGAGACAGTCCTGTTCCACTCTCTCCACCATCAGAACATGTCTTCAAAGCTATCAGCCCATAGAAAAAAAGGCGCCGCACTTCCACCGGGTGGGCTCGAATCACCAACCTTTCGGTTAACGGCCGAACGCGCTAGCCAATTGCGCCACGGAGACAGTCCTGTTCCACTCTCACCACCATCAGAACGTATCTTCAAAGGTATCAGCCCAAAGAAAAAAAAGCAACACACCACTCCCGGGAGGGCTCGAACCTCCAACCTTTCGGTTAACAGCCGACCGCGCTAGCCAATTGTGCCACGGAGACAGTCCTGCTATACTCTCACCACCATCAGAACATATCTTCAAAGCTATCAGCGCAAAGAAAAAAAAGCACCGCACCACCACCGGGTGGGCTCGAAACACCAACCATTCGGTTAACAGCCGATCGCGCTAGCCGATTGCGCCACGGAGACAGTCCTGCTCCCCTGTCACCACCATCAGAACATATCTCCAAAGCTATCAGCCCAAAAAAAAGCGCCGCAACACCACGTGGTGGGCTCGAAACTCCAACCTTTTGGTTAACAGCCGATCGCGCTAGCCAATTGCGCCACGGAGACAGTCCTCCTCCACTCTCTCCACCATCAGAACATGTCTTCAAAGCTATCAGCCCATAGAAAAAGAGGCGCCGCAACACCACCGGGTGGGCTCGAATCTCCAACCTTTCGATTAAGGGCCGAACGCGCTAGCCAATTGCGCCACGGAGACAGTCCTGTTCCACTCTCACCATCATCAGAACGTATCTTCAAAGGTATCAGCACAAAGAAAAAAAAGCAACACACCACTCCCGGGAGGGCTCGAACCTCCAACCTTTCGGTTAACAGCCGACCGCGCTATTCAATTGTGCCACGGAGATAGTCCTGCTATACTCTCACCACCATCAGAACATATCTTCAAAGCTATCAGCGGAAAGGAAAAAAGCACCGCACCACCACCGGGTGGGCTCGAAACTCCAACCTTTTGGTTAACAGCCGATCGCGCAAGCCGATTGCGCCACGGAGACAGTCCTGCTCCACTCTCTCCACCATCAGAACATATCTTCAAAGCTATCAGCCCAAAGAAAAAAAAGCGCCACACCACCACCGGGTGGGCTCGAAACTCCAACCTTTTGGTTATTAGCCCATCGCGATAGCCAATTGCGCCATGGAGACAGTCCTGCTCCACTCTCGTCACCATCAGAACATATCTTCAAAGCTATCAGCGCAAAGAAAAAAGCAACACACCACCACCTGGTGGGCTCGAAACTCAAACCATTCGATTAACAGCCGATCGCGCTAGCTAATTGCGCCACGGAGACAGTCCTGTTCCACTCTCTCCACCATCAGGACATGTCTTCGAAGCTATCAGCCCATAAAAAAAAAGGCGCCGCACCACCACCGGGTGGGCTCGAATCACCAACCTTTCGGTTAACGGCCGAACGCGCTAGCCAATTGCGCCACGGAGACAGTCCTGTTCCACTCTCACCACCATTAGAACGTATCTTCAAAGGTATCAGCCCAAAAAAAGCAACACACCACTCCCGGGAGGGCTCGAACCTCCAACCTTTCGGTTAACAGCCGACCGTGCTAGCCAATTGTGCCACGGAGACAGTCCTGCTATACTCTCACCACAATCAGAACATATCTTCAAAGCTATCAGCGCAAAGGAAAAAAAGCACCGCACCACCACCGGGTGGGCTCGAAACTCCATCCTTTCGGTTAACAGCCGATCGCGCTAGCCGATTGCGCCACGGAGACAGTCCTGCTCCACTCTCACTACCATCAGAACATATCTTCAAAGCTATCAGCCCAAAGAAATAAAAGCGCCACACCACCACCGGGTGGGCTCGAAACTCCAACCTTTTGGTTATTAGCCAATCGCGATAGCCAATTGCGCCATGGAGACAGTCCTGCTCCACTCTCACCACCATCAGAACGTATCTTCAAAGGTATCAGCCCAAAGAAAAAAAAGCAACACACCACTCCCGGGAGGGCTCGAACTTCAAACCTTTCGGTTAACAGCCGACCGCGCTAGCCAATTGTGCCACGGAGACAGTCCTGCTATACTCTCACCACCATCAGAACATATCTTCAAAGCTATCAGCGCAAAGGAAAAAAAGCACCGCACCACCACCGGGTGGGCTCGAAACTCCATCCTTTCGGTTAACAGCCGATCGCGCTAGCCGATTGCGCCACGGAGACAGTCCTGCTCCACTCTCACTACCATCAGAATATATCTTCAAAGCTATCAGCCCAAAGAAATAAAAGCGCCGCACCGCCACCGGGTGGGCTCGAAACTCCAACCTTTTGGTTATTAGCCCATCGCGATAGCCAATTGCGCCATGGAGACAGTCCTGCTCCACTCTCACCACCATCAGAACGTATCTTCAAAGGTATCAGCCCAAAGAAAAAAAAGCAACACACCACTCCCGGGAGGGCTCGAACCTCAGACCTTTCGGTTAACAGCCGACCGCGCTAGCAAATTGCGCCACGGAGACAGTCCTGTTCCACTCTCTCCACCATCAGAACATGTCTGCAAAGCTATCAGCCCATAGAAAAAAAGGCGCCACACCACCACCGGGTGGGCTCGAATCACCAACCTTTCGGTTAACGGCCGAACGCGCTAGCCAATTGTGCCACGGAGACAGTCCTGTTCCACTCTCACCACCATCAGAACGTATCTTCGAAGGAATCAGCCCAAAGAAAAAAAAGCAACACACCACTACCGGGAGGGCTCGAACCTCCAACCTTTCGGTTAACAGCCGACCGCGCTAGCCAATTGTGCCACGGAGACAGTCCTGCTATACTCTCACCACCATCAGAACATATCTTCAAAGCTATCAGCGCAAAGAAAAAAAAAGCACCGCACCACCAGCGGGTGGGCTCGAAACACCAACCTTAATTGATGTCTTTCTCACGAGCATTAGTTCTGAGGATACTAAAGCTGGGACCATTTCATGCGACATTAGCGATCACCTTCCCATATTTTTAGCTATTAGGCAACGAATAAAAAAGAAACGACTTTCCATACCAGTGCGTTCTATAACATCCAAAAATCTTGAAAATTTTCGTCAGGAACTAATTAATACATCCTGGAACGATGTTCTCGCAAATGACAACCCGAACATTGCTGTCAATACATTCATAGAAAAATTCAAGGAGGTATATGACCATAACTTCCCTCGAATTACCCACCGCCCATCTAAAAAAATTAGGAAGCCATGGATCACACGGGACCTGTTGCATCAAATCAATTAAAAGAATGTAATGTATAATGCATTTCTCGTCTCTCGTGACCCACAGCTACTTAGTACCTTCAAAAGATTTCGTAATCGTCTAAATAAGGACATCCAAAAGGCTAGACAAAACTACTTTCATAACATTTTTATGCAATCAGCTGGAAATTCTGCTTCCACTTGGAAAAACATCAATAAAGTGTTAGGAACACCCACCTCAAATAGCGTAATTACGGAAATTACAATTAATGGTTGTGTTAGTAATGGTAGTAACTTATCCAATACATTTAACGATTATCTAGTAAACTTAGCTTTTCCAGAAACATCTCTTGATGCGACATCATACGTTTCCAATAAATGCTCAAGTACTATGTTTGTAAGACCTACATGTGAAAGCGAGGTATATAAAACAATCATGCGGCTTAGAAATAGTAACTGCTGTGATTGTTTTGATTTTCAAATCAAACCAATTAAACACACCGCCGAAATAATTGCCCAACCATTTTCTGAAATCATTAACCTTTGTTTGGGAAAAGGAATTTTTCCTACAATACTTCAAACTGCTAAAGTGTGCATCTTGTACAAAAAGGGAGATAAGAATAATTTAGCAATATATAGACCCATCTCAATTTTGCCAGTATTCTCTAAAATAATAGAAAAAATTCTTCACTCCCAGCTGGCAGAATTCATTAACAAACATAATATGTTATGTGACGCACAATATGGTTTCAGGAAACATAGATCGACTGAGCTTGCCCTCCTTGATCAGAAAGAGTTCATTCTAAATAGCATAGAATGTAAACAACTAGTACTCGGTGTCTTTATCGATTTCAGTAAGGCCTTCGACTCTCTGAATAGACTATTACTTTTACGTAAGCTGGAGTTATACGGTGTACGAGGTGTTGCTTTAGACTTGCTCGACTCATATCTAAGCGAAAGGAAACAATACGTGTGCATAAACAATTTTTCTTCGGTGACTAAACCAAATTCTCTTGGAGTGCCTCAGGGCAGTATTTTAGGTCCATTCCTGTTTAATTTGTATATAAATGATATTGTAAACATAGACCCTTCAGCAAAATTCGTTATTTATGCGGACGATACAAGCGTATTTTTTGCACATAACGATACTGACCAGTTGATTGAAAAAGGAAATAATATATTAGAGAAGATATATAAGTGGGCATGTTCCAATGGACTATTAATAAATGCGGAAAAAACCAAAGCGGTTATATTTCGAGCAAAAGGCAAGCAGGTACAAGTAAGTTCTCCGCTCTATCTTAATAACAGTCTGATTGAAATAGTTGACAATGTCAAAACATTAGGTATCGTATTTTCAAACAACATGCTATGGGATGCACAAGTAGAGCAGGTTGCAACAAAAACGGCACGTGTACTTGGTATAATTTATCGCAACAATTATCTACTTCCATTAAAAACAATACTTATTATTTATCATTCCTTTTTTATGTCCTATGTAAACTATTGCTTTATAGTATGGGGTGACACAACACAAACAAATATTGAGAAGCTTACTAGACTTCAAACTAGATTTCTGAAAATTATTGCTAAGAAAGAACCATATCAATCAGTTATGTACATGCAACAAAAATACAAACTAATCAGTTTTCAAAATCTTTACAGTTACAACGTTTGTAGGACTATAAAAAAAGAGCTGAAGCAAAAAACTGTACTATCTGACTTAGCCAACCTTCAACCTTCGGAAAATAAATATGATACCCGTAAGCATAACCTCTGGTTAATACCACGATCACGCACAAAGTATGGTGACCAAATGGTACGCAGTGTTATTCCCAGAATGTTGAATTATTTAAGCAGCAATGACGTAAATATAGAAACCATGACCACAAAAATATTGCATCTCTGTTCTTATAAATTGTATTATGATAAAATCTACCCTTTTGTATCCGTTTGACCTCTTATGTATTTTTCAACACATGTATACACAGCCTCTTCAAGCTACTGATGTCTTGTTCTTCTATTCGTAGGCACTGTTGTATCCTGTTTACGTTCAGATTATGTAATTATTTTATTCCCAATAGCATGGGAATTTCTGTACATTATGCTTTTGTTCTCATTTGTATGCCACTGCTTGTGACCCATTTATTTTTAGGTAGCGGGAGCTAGTCAAGCTGTTTTAGTGCAGCTTTTACTCCCGCCATCCTTCATGTTGTACCAGACATGAAAATAAAGATTCAATTCAATTCAATTCAACCTTTCGGTTAACAGCCGATCGCGCTAGCCGATTGCGCCACGGAGACAGTCCTGCTCCACTCTCACTACCATCAGAACATATCTTCAAAGCTATCAGCCCAAAGAAAAAAAAGCGCCGCACCACCACCGGGTGGGCTCGAAACTCCAACCTTTTGGTTATTAGCCCATCGCGATAGCCAATTGCGCCATGGAGACAGTCCTGCTCCACTCTCATCACCATCAGAACATATCTTCAAAGCTATCAGCACAAAGAAAAAAAAGCAACACACCACTCCCGGAAGGGCTCTAACCTCCAACCTTTCGGTTAACAGCCGACCGCGCTGGCCAATTGTGCCACGGAGACAGTCCTGCTATACTCTCACCACCATCAGAACATATCTTCAACGCTATCAGCGCAAAGGAAAAAAAGCACCGCACCACCACTGGGTGCGCTCGAAACTCCAACCTTTCGGTTAACAGCCGATCGCGCTAGCCGATTGCGTCACGGATACAGTCCTGCTCCACTCTCACCACCATCAGAACATATCTTCAAAGCTATCAGCCCAAAGAAAAAAAAGCGCCGCACTACCACCGGGTGGGCTCGAAACTCCAACCTTTTGGTTATTAGCAGATCGCGATAGCCAATTGCGCCATGGAGACAGTCCTGCTCTACTCTCATCACCATCAGAACGTATCTTCAAAGCTATCAGCGCAAGAAAGAAGCAACACACCACCACCGGGTGGGCTCGAAACTCCAACCTTTCGATTAAAGCCGATCGCGCTAGCTAATTGCGCCACGGAGACAGTCCTGTTCCACTCTCTCCACCATCAGAACATGTCTTCAAAGCTATCAGCCCATAGAAAAAAAGGCGCCGCACCACCACCGGGTGGGCTTGAATCTCCCACGTTTCGGTTAACGGCCGAACGCGCTAGGCAATTGCGCCACGGAGACAGTCTTGTTCCACTCTCACCACCATCAGAACATTTCTTCAGAGCTATCCGCCCAAAGGAAAAAAGCGCCGCACCACCACCGAGTGGGCTTGAACCTCCAACCTTTCGGTTAACAGCTGATCGCGCTAGCCAATTGCGCCACGGAGGCAGTCCTCCTCCACTCTCTCCACCATCAGAACATGTCTTCAAAGCTATCAGCCTAAAGAAAAAAAAGCGCCGAACCACCACCGGGTGGGCTCGAACCTCCAACATTTCGGTTAACAGCCGATCGCACTAGCCAATTGCGCCCCGGAGACAGTCCTGCTCCACACTCACCACCATCAGAACATATCTTCAAAGCTATCAGCGCAAAGAAAAAAGCAACACACCACCACCGGGTGGGCTCGAAACTCCAACCTTTCGATTAACAGCCGATCGCGCTAGCTAATTGCGCCACGGAGACAGTCCTGTTCCACTCTCTCCACCATCAGAACAAGTCTTCAAAGCTATCAGCCCATAGAAAAAAGGCGCCTCACCACCACCGGGTGGGCTCGAATCTCCAACGTTTAGGTTAACGGCCGAACGCGCTAGCCAATTGCGCCACGGAGACAGTCCTGTTCCACTCTCACCACCATCAGAACGTATCTTCAAAGGTATCAGCCCAAAGAAAAAAAAGCAACACACCACTCCCGGGAGGGCTCGAACCTCCAACCTTTCGGTTAACAGCCGACCACGCTAGCCAATTGTGCCACGGAGACAGTCCTGCTATACTCTCACCACAATCAGAACATATCTTCAAAGCTATCAGCGCAAAGGAAAAAAAGCACCGCACCACCACCGGGTGGGCTCGAAACTCCAACCTTTCGGTTAACAGCCGATCGCGCTAGCCGATTGCGCCACGGAGACAGTCCTGCTCCCCTCTTACCACCATCAGAACATATCTTCAAAGCTATCAGCCCAAAGAAAAAAAAGCGCCGCACCACCACCCGGTGGGCTCGAAACTCCAACCTTTTGGTTATTAGCCCATCGCGATAGCCAATTGCGCCACGGAGACAGTCCTGCTATACTCTCACCACCATCAGAACATATCTTCAAAGCTATCAGCGCAAAGGAAAAAAAGCACCGCACCACCACCGGGTGGGCTCGAAACTCCAACCTTTCGGTTAACAGCCGATAGTGCTAGCCGATTGCGCCACGGAGACAGTCCTGCTCCACTCTTACCACCATCAGAACATATCTCCAAAGCTATCAGCCCAAAGAAAAAAAAAACCGCCGCACCACCACGGGGTGGGCTCGAAACTCCAACCTTTCGGTTAACAGCCGATCGCGCTAGCCAATTGCGCAACGGAGACAGTCCTCCTCCACTCTCTCCACCATCAGAACATGTCTTCAAAGCTATCAGCCCATAGAAAAAAAGGCGCCGCACCACCACCGGGTGGGCTCGAATCTCCAACCTTTCGGTTAACAGCCGATCGCGCTAGCCAATTGCGCCATCGAGACAGTCCTGCTCTACTCTCACCACCATCAGAACATATCTTCAAAGCTATCAGCCGAAAGATAAAAAAGCGCCGCACCACCACCGGGTGGGCTCGAACCTCCAACCTTTCGGTTAACAGCCGATGGCGATAGCCAATTGCGCCCCGGAGACAGTCCTGCTCCACTCTCACCACCATCAGAACATATCTTCAAAACCATCAGCCCAAAGAAAAAGAAGCAACACACCACTCCCGGGAGTGCTCGAACCTCAAACCTTTCAGTTAGCAGCCGATCGCGCTAGCCAATTGCGCCACGGAGACAGTCGTGCTCCACTCTCACCACCATCAGAACATATCTTCAAAGCTATCAGCCTAAATAAAGCGCCGCACCACCACCGGGGGGGCTCGAACCTCAACCTTTCGGCTAACAGACGCTCGCGCTAGCCGATCGTGTCACGGAGACAGTCGTGCTCCACTCTCAACACCATCAGAACATATCTTCAAAGCTATCAGCACAAAGAATAAAGCAACACACCACTCCCGGGAGGGCTCGAAACTCCAACCTTTCGGTTAACAGCCGATCGCGCTAGCCAATTGCGCCACGGAGACAGTCCTGGTCTACTCTCACCACCTTTAGAACATATCTTCAAAGCTATCAGGCCATAGAAAAAAAGCGCCGCACCACCACCGGGTGAACTCGAACCTCCAACCTTTCGGTTAACAGAAGATCGCGCTAGCCAATCGCGCCACGGAGACAGTCCTGCGTCACTGTCACCACCATCAACACGTATCTTCAAAGCTATCAGCCCAAAGAAAAAAAAGCGCCGCACCACCACCGGGTGGGCTCGAAACTCCAACGTTTCGATTAACAGCCGATCGCGCTAGCTAATTGCGCCGCGGAGGCAGTCCTGTTCTACTCTCTCCACCATCAGAACATGTCTTCAAAGCAATCAGCCCATAGAAAAAAAGGCGCCGCACCACCACCGGGTGGGCTCGAATCTCCAACCTTTCGGTTAACGGCCGAACGCGCTAGCCAATTGCGCCACGGAGACAGTCCTGTTCCTTTCTCACCACCATCAGAACGTATCTTCAAAGGTATCAGCCCAAAGAAAAAAAAGCAACACACCACTCTCGGGAGGGCTCGAACCTCCAACCTTTCGGTTAACAGCCGACCGCGCTAGCCAATTGTGCCACGGAGACAGTCCTGCTATACTCTCACCACCATCAGAACATATCTTCAAAGCTTTCAGCGCAAAGGAAAAAAAGCACCGCACCACCACTGGGTGCGCTCGAAACTCCAACCTTTTGGTTAACAGCCGATCGCGCTAGCCGATTGCGCTACGGAGACAGTCCTGCTCCACTCTCACCACCATCAGAACATATCTTCAAAGCTATCAGCCCAAAGAAAAAAAAGCGCCACATCACCACCGGGTGGGCTCGAAACTCCAACCTTTTGGTTATTAGCCCATCGCGATAGCCAATTGCGCCATGGAGACAGTCCTGCTCCACTCTCATCACCATCAAAACATATCTTCAAAGCTATCAGCGCAAAGAAAAAAACAACACACCAACACCGGGTGGGCTCGAAACTCCAACCTTTCGATTAACAGCCGATCGCGCCAGCTAATTGCGCCACGGAGACAGTCCTGTTCCACTCTCTCCACCATCAGAACATGTCTTCAAAGCTATCAGCCCATAGAAAAAAAGGCGCCGCACCACCACCGGGTGGGCTCGAATCACCAACCTTTCGGTTAACGGCCGAACGCGCTAGCCAATTGCGCCACGGAGACAGTCCTGTTCCACTCTCACCACCATCAGAACGTATCTTCAAAGGTATCAGCCCAAAGAAAAAAAGCAACACACCACTCCCGGGAGGGCTCGAACCTCCAACCTTTCGGTTAACAGCCGACCGCGTTAGCCAATTGTGCCACGGAGACAGTCCTGCTCCACTGTCGCCATCATCAGAACGTATCTTCAAAGCTATCAGCCCATAGAAAAAAAGGCGCCTCACCACCACTGGGCGGGCTCGAAACTCCAACCTTTCGGTTCACAGCCGATCGCGCTAGCCGATTGCGCCACGGATACAGTCCTGCTCCACTCTCACCACCATCAGAACATATCTTCAAAGCTATCAGCCCAAAGAAAAAAAAGCGCCGCACCACCACCGGGTGGGCTCGAAACTCCAACCTTTTGGTTATTAGCCCATCGCGATAGCCAATTGCGCCATGGAGACAGTCCTGCTCTATTCTCATCACCATCAGAACATAACTTCAAAGCTATCAGCGCAAAAAAAAAAGCAACACACCACCACCGGGTGGGCACGAAACTCCAACCTTTCGATTACCAGCCGATCGCGCTAGCTAATGGCGCCACGGAGACTGTCCTGTTCCACTCTCTCCACCATCAGAACATGTCTTCAAAGCTATCAGCCCATAGAAAAAAAGGCGCCGCACCACCACCGGGTGGGCTCGAATCTCAAACCTTTCGGTTAACGGCCGAACGCGCTAGCCAATTGCGCCACGGAGACAGCACTGCTCCCCTCTTACCACCATCAGAACATATCTTCAAAGCTATCAGCCCAAAGAAAAAAAAGCGCCGCACCACCACCCGGTGGGCTCGAAACTCCAAGCTTTTGGTTATTAGCCCATCGCGATAGCCAATTGCGCCACGGAGACAGTCCTGCTATACTCTCACCACCATCAGAACATATCTTCAAAGCTATCAGCGCAAAGGAAAAAAAGCACCGCACCACCACCGGGTGGGCTCGAAACTCCAACCTTTTGGTTAACAGCCGATCGTGCTAGCCGATTGCGCCACGGAGACAGTCCTGCTCCACTCTTACCACCATCAGAACATATCTCCAAAGCTATCAGCCCAAAGAAAAAAAAAACCGCCGCACCACCACGGGGTGGGCTCGAAACTCCAACCTTTCGGTTAACAGCCGATCGCGCTAGCCAATTGCGCCACGGAGACAGTCCTCCTCCACTCTCTCCACCATCAGAACATGTCTTCAAAGCTATCAGCCCATAGAAAAAAAGGCGCCGCACCACCACCGGGTGGGCTCGAATCTCCAACCTTTCGGTTAACAGCCGATCGCGCTAGCCAATTGCGCCATCGAGACAGTCCTGCTCTACTCTCACCACCATCAGAACATATCTTCAAAGCTATCAGCCGAAAGATAAAAAAGCGCCGCACCACCACCGGGTGGGCTCGAACCTCCAACCTTTCGGTTAACAGCCGATGGCGATAGCCAATTGCGCCCCGGAGACAGTCCTGCTCCACTCTCACCACCATCAGAACATATCTTCAAAACCATCAGCCCAAAGAAAAAGAAGCAACACACCACTCCCGGGAGTGCTCGAACCTCAAACCTTTCAGTTAGCAGCCGATCGCGCTAGCCAATTGCGCCACGGAGACAGTCGTGCTCCACTCTCACCACCATCAGAACATATCTTCAAAGCTATCAGCCTAAATAAAGCGCCGCACCACCACCGGGGGGGCTCGAACCTCAACCTTTCGGCTAACAGACGCTCGCGCTAGCCGATCGTGCCACGGAGACAGTCGTGCTCCACTCTCACCACCATCAGAACATATCTTCAAAGCTATCAGCACAAAGAATAAAGCAACACACCACTCCCGGGAGGGCTCGAAACTCCAACCTTTCGGTTAACAGCCGATCGCGCTAGCCAATTGCGCCACGGAGACAGTCCTGGTCTACTCTCACCACCTTTAGAATATATCTTCAAAGCTATCAGGCCATAGAAAAAAAGCGCCGCACCACCACCGGGTGAACTCGAACCTCCAACCTTTCGGTTAACAGAAGATCGCGCTAGCCAATCGCGCCACGGAGACAGTCGTGCTCGACTCCCACCACCATCAGAACAAAGCTATCAGCGCAAAGAAAAAAGCAACACACCACTCCAAGGAGGGCTCGAAACTCCTACCTTTCGGTTAACAGCCGATCACGCTAGCCGATTGCGCCACGGAGACAGTCCTGCTCCACTCTTACCACCATCAGAACATATCTTCAAAGCTATCAGCCCAAAGAAAAAAAGCAACACACCACTCCCGGGAGGGCTCGAACCTCCAACCTTTCGGTTAACAGCCGACCGCGTTAGCCAATTGTGCCACGGAGACAGTCCTGCTCCACTGTCGCCATCATCAGAACGTATCTTCAAAGCTATCAGCCCATAGAAAAAAAGGCGCCTCACCACCACTGGGCGGGCTCGAAACTCCAACCTTTCGGTTCACAGCCGATCGCGCTAGCCGATTGCGCCACGGATACAGTCCTGCTCCACTCTCACCACCATCAGAACATATCTTCAAAGCTATCAGCCCAAAGAAAAAAAAGCGCCGCACCACCACCGGGTGGGCTCGAAACTCCAACCTTTTGGTTATTAGCCCATCGCGATAGCCAATTGCGCCATGGAGACAGTCCTGCTCTATTCTCATCACCATCAGAACATAACTTCAAAGCTATCAGCGCAAAAAAAAAGCAACACACCACCACCGGGTGGGCACGAAACTCCAACCTTTCGATTACCAGCCGATCGCGCTAGCTAATGGCGCCACGGAGACTGTCCTGTTCCACTCTCTCCACCATCAGAACATGTCTTCAAAGCTATCAGCCCATAAAAAAAAAGGCGCCGCACCACCACCGGGTGGGCTCGAATCTCAAACCTTTCGGTTAACGGCCGAACGCGCTAGCCAATTGCGCCACGGAGACAGCACTGCTCCCCTCTTACCACCATCAGAACATATCTTCAAAGCTATCAGCCCAAAGAAAAAAAAGCGCCGCACCACCACCCGGTGGGCTCGAAACTCCAAGCTTTTGGTTATTAGCCCATCGCGATAGCCAATTGCGCCACGGAGACAGTCCTGCTATACTCTCACCACCATCAGAACATATCTTCAAAGCTATCAGCGCAAAGGAAAAAAAGCACCGCACCACCACCGGGTGGGCTCGAAACTCCAACCTTTTGGTTAACAGCCGATCGTGCTAGCCGATTGCGCCACGGAGACAGTCCTGCTCCACTCTTACCACCATCAGAACATATCTCCAAAGCTATCAGCCCAAAGAAAAAAAAAACCGCCGCACCACCACGGGGTGGGCTCGAAACTCCAACCTTTCGGTTAACAGCCGATCGCGCTAGCCAATTGCGCCACGGAGACAGTCCTCCTCCACTCTCTCCACCATCAGAACATGTCTTCAAAGCTATCAGCCCATAGAAAAAAAGGCGCCGCACCACCACCGGGTGGGCTCGAATCTCCAACCTTTCGGTTAACAGCCGATCGCGCTAGCCAATTGCGCCATCGAGACAGTCCTGCTCTACTCTCACCACCATCAGAACATATCTTCAAAGCTATCAGCCGAAAGATAAAAAAGCGCCGCACCACCACCGGGTGGGCTCGAACCTCCAACCTTTCGGTTAACAGCCGATGGCGATAGCCAATTGCGCCCCGGAGACAGTCCTGCTCCACTCTCACCACCATCAGAACATATCTTCAAAACCATCAGCCCAAAGAAAAAGAAGCAACACACCACTCCCGGGAGTGCTCGAACCTCAAACCTTTCAGTTAGCAGCCGATCGCGCTAGCCAATTGCGCCACGGAGACAGTCGTGCTCCACTCTCACCACCATCAGAACATATCTTCAAAGCTATCAGCCTAAATAAAGCGCCGCACCACCACCGGGGGGGCTCGAACCTCAACCTTTCGGCTAACAGACGCTCGCGCTAGCCGATCGTGCCACGGAGACAGTCGTGCTCCACTCTCACCACCATCAGAACATATCTTCAAAGCTATCAGCACAAAGAATAAAGCAACACACCACTCCCGGGAGGGCTCGAAACTCCAACCTTTCGGTTAACAGCCGATCGCGCTAGCCAATTGCGCCACGGAGACAGTCCTGGTCTACTCTCACCACCTTTAGAATATATCTTCAAAGCTATCAGGCCATAGAAAAAAAGCGCCGCACCACCACCGGGTGAACTCGAACCTCCAACCTTTCGGTTAACAGAAGATCGCGCTAGCCAATCGCGCCACGGAGACAGTCGTGCTCGACTCCCACCACCATCAGAACAAAGCTATCAGCGCAAAGAAAAAAGCAACACACCACTCCAAGGAGGGCTCGAAACTCCTACCTTTCGGTTAACAGCCGATCGTGCTAGCCGATCGCGCCACGGAGACAGTCGTGCTCCACTCTCACCACCATCAGAACATATCTTCAAAGCTATCAGCGCAAGGAAAAAAGCAACACACCACTCCCGAGAGGGCTCAAAACTCCCACCTTTCGGTTAACAGCCGATCGCGCTAGCCAATTGCGCAACGGAGACAGTCCTGTTCCACTCTCACCACCTTCAGAACATATCTTCAAAGCTATCAGCGCAAAGGAAAAAAAGCACCGCACCACCACCGGGTGGGCTCAAAACTCCACCCTTTCGGTTAACAGCCGATCACGCTAGCCGATTGCGCCACGGAGACAGTCCTGCTCCACTCTTACCACCATCAGAACATATCTTCAAAGCTATCAGCCCAATGAAAAAAAGCGCCGCACCACCACCGGGTGGGCTCGAAACTCCAACCTTTTGGTTATTAGCCCATCGCGATAGCCAATTGCGCCACGGAGACAGTCCTGCTCCACTCTCATCACCACCAGAACATATCTTCAAAGCTATCAGCGCAAAGAAAAAAACAACACACCAACACCGGGTGGGCTCGAAACTCCAACCTTTCGATTAACAGCCGATCGCGCCAGCTAATTGCGCCACGGAGACAGTCCTGTTCCACTCTCTCCACCATCAGAACATGTCTTCAAAGCTATCAGCCCATAGAAAAAAAGGCGCCGCACCACCACCGGGTGGGCTCGAATCACCAACCTTTCGGTTAACGGCCGAACGCGCTAGCCAATTGCGCCACGGAGACAATCCTGTTCCACTCTCACCACCATCAGAACGTAACTTCAAAGGTATCAGCCCAAAGAAAAAAAGCAACACACCACTCCCGGGAGGGCTCGAAACTCCAACCTTTCGGTTAACAGCCGACCGCGTTAGCCAATTGTGCCACGGAGACAGTCCTGCTCCACTGTCGCCACCATCAGAACGTATCTTCAAAGCTATCAGCCCATAGAAAAAAAGGCGCCTCACCACCACCGGGTGGGCTCGAATCTCCAACCTTTCGGTTAACGGCCGAACGCGCTAGCCAATTGCGCCAGGGAGACAGTCCTGTTCCACTCTCACCACCATCAGAACGTATCTTCAAAGGTATCAGCCCAAAGAAAAAAAAGCAACACACCACTCCCGGGAGGGCTCGAACCTCCAACCTTTCGGTTATCAGCCGACCACGCTAGCCAATTGTGCCGCGGAGACAGTCCTGCTATACTCTCACCACCATCAGAACATATCTTCAACGCTATCAGCGCAAAGGAAAAAAAGCACCGCACCACCACTGGGCGGGCTCGAAACTCCAACCTTTCGGTTCACAGCCGATCGCGCTAGCTGATTGCGCCACGGATACAGTCCTGCTCCACTCTCACCACCATCAGAACATATCTTCAAAGCTATCAGCCCAAAGAAAAAAAAGCGCCGCACCACCACCGGGTGGGCTCGAAACTCCAACCTTTCGGTTAACAGCCGACCGCGCTAGCCAATTGTGCCACGGAGACAGTCCTGCTATACTCTCACCACCATCAGAACATATCTTCAAAGCTATCAGCGCAAAGGAAAAAAAGCACCGCACAACCACCGGGTGGGCTCGAAACTCCAACCTTTTGGTTATTAGCCCATCGCGATAGCCAATTGCGCCATGAAGACAGTCCTGCTCCACTCTCATCACCATCAAAACATATCTTCAAAGCTATCAGCGCAAAGAAAAAAACAACACACCAACACCGGGTGGGCTCCAAACTCCAACCTTTCGATTAACAGCCGATCGCGCCAGCTAATTGCGCCACGGAGACAGTCCTGTTCCACTCTCTCTACCATCAGAACATGTCTTCAAAGCTATCAGCCCATAGAAAAAAAGGCGCCGCACCACCACCGGGTGGGCTCGAATCACCAACCTTTCGGTTAACGGCCAAACGCGCTAGCCAATTGCGCCACGGAGACAGTCCTGTTCCACTCTCACCACCATCAGAACGTATCTTCAAAGGTATCAGCCCAAAGAAAAAAAGCAACACACCACTCCCGGGAGGGCTCGAACCTCCAACCTTTCGGTTAACAGCCCACCGCGTTAGCCAATTGTGCCACGGAGACAGTCCTGCTCCACTGTCGCCACCATCAGAACGTATCTTCAAAGCTATCAGCCCATAGAAAAAAAGGCACCTCACCACCACCGGGTGGGCTCGAATCTCCAACCTTTCGGTTAACGGCCGAACGCGCTAGCCAATTGCGCCACGGAGACAGTCCTGTTCCACTCTCACCACCATCAGAACGTATCTTCAAAGGTATCAGCCCAAAGAAAAAAAAGCAACACACCACTCCCGGGAGGGCTCGAACCTCCAACCTTTCGGTTATCAGCCGACCACGCTAGCCAATTGTGCCACGGAGACAGTCCTGCTATACTCTCACCACCATCAGAACATATCTTCAACGCTATCAGCGCAAAGGAAAAAAAGCACCGCACCACCACTGGGTGGGCTCGAAACTCCAACCTTTCGGTTCACAGCCGATCGCGCTAGCCGATTGCGCCACGTATACAGTCCTGCTCCACTCTCACCACCATCAGAACATATCTTCAAAGCTATCAGCCCAAAGAAAAAAAAGCGCCGCACCACCACCGGGTGGGCTCGAAACTCCAACCTTTTGGTTATTAGCCCATCGCTATAGCCAATTGCGCCATGGAGACAGTCCTGCTCTATTCTCATCACCATCAGAACATAACTTCAAAGCTATCAGCGCAAAGAAAAAAGCAACACACCACCACCGGGTGGGCACGAAACTCCAACCTTTCGATTAACAGCCGATCGCGCTAGCTAATGGCGCCACGGAGACTGTCCTGTTCCACTCTCTCCACCATCAGAACATGTCTTCAAAGCTATCAGCCCATAGAAAAAAAGGCGCCGCACCACCACCGGGTGGGCTCGAACCTCCAACCTTTCGGTTAACAGACAATCGCGCTAGCCAATCGCGCCACGGAGACAGTCGTTCTCCACTCTCACCACCATCAGAACATATCTTCAAAGCTATCAGCGCAAAGAAAAAACCAACGCACCACTCCCAGGAGGGCTCGAAACTCCAACCTTTCGGTTATTAGCCCATCGCGATAGCCAATTGCGCCATGGAGACAGTCCTGCTCCACTCTCATCACCATCAGAACATATCTTCAAAGCTATCAGCGCAAAGAAAAAAGCAACACAGCACCACCGGGTGGGCTCGAAACTCCAACCTTTCGTTTACCAGCCGATCGCGCTAGCCAATTGCGCCACGGAGACAGTCCTGCTCCACTCTCATCACCATCAGAACATACCTTCAGAGCTATCAGCCCAAAGAAAAAAAAAGCAACACACCACTCCCTGGAGGGCTTGAACCTCCAACCTTTCAGTTAACAGCCGATCGCGCTAGCCGATTGCGCCAGGGAGACAGTCCTGCTCCACTCTCACCACCATCAGAACATATCTTCAAAGCTATCAGCCCAAAGAAAAAAAAAGCGCCACACCACCACCGGGTGGGCTCGAAACTCCAACCTTTTGGTTATTAGCCCATCGCGATAGCCAATTGCGCCATGGAGACAGTCCTGCTCCACTCTCATCACCATCAAAACATATCTTCAAAGCTATCAGCGCAAAGCAAAAAACAACACACCAACACCGGGTGGGCTCCAAACTCCAACCTTTCGATTAACAGCCGATCGCGCCAGCTAATTGCGCCACGGAGACAGTCCTGTTCCACTCTCTCTACCATCAGAACATGTCTTCAAAGCTATCAGCCCATAGAAAAAAAGGCGCCGCACCACCACCGGGTGGGCTCGAATCACCAACCTTTCGGTTAATGGCCGAACGCGCTAGCCAATTGCGCCACGGAGACAGTCCTGTTCCACTCTCACCACCATTACAACATACCTTCAAAGCTATCAGGCCATAGAAAAAAAGCGCCGCACCACCACCGGGTGGGCTCGAACCTCCAACCTTTCGGTTAACAGACAATCGCGCTAGCCAATCGCGCCACGGAGACAGTCGTTCTCCACTCTCACCACCATCAGAACATATCTTCAAAGCTATCAGCGCAAAGAAAAAAGCAACGCACCACTCCCGGGAGGGCTCGAAACTCCAACCTTTCGGTTATTAGCCCATCGCGATAGCCAATTGCGCCATGGAGACAGTCCTGCTCCACTCTCATCACCATCAGAACATATCTTCAAAGCTTTCAGCGCAAAGAAAAAAGCAACACACCACCACCGGGTGGGCTCCAAACTCCAACCTTTCGATTAACAGCCGATCGCGCCAGCTAATTGCGCCACGGAGACAGTCCTGTTCCACTCTCTCCACCATCAGAACATGTCTTCAAAGCTATCAGCCCATAGAAAAAAAGGCGCCGCACCACCACCGGGTGGGCTCGAATCACCAACCTTTCGGTTAACGGCCGAACGCGCTAGCCAATTGCGCCACGGAGACAATCCTGTTCCACTCTCACCACCATCAGAACGTAACTTCAAAGGTATCAGCCCAAAGAAAAAAAGCAACACACCACTCCCGGGAGGGCTCGAAACTCCAACCTTTCGGTTAACAGCCGACCGCGTTAGCCAATTGTGCCACGGAGACAGTCCTGCTCCACTGTCGCCACCATCAGAACGTATCTTCAAAGCTATCAGCCCATAGAAAAAAAGGCGCCTCACCACCACCGGGTGGGCTCGAATCTCCAACCTTTCGGTTAACGGCCGAACGCGCTAGCCAATTGCGCCAGGGAGACAGTCCTGTTCCACTCTCACCACCATCAGAACGTATCTTCAAAGGTATCAGCCCAAAGAAAAAAAAGCAACACACCACTCCCGGGAGGGCTCGAACCTCCAACCTTTCGGTTATCAGCCGACCACGCTAGCCAATTGTGCCGCGGAGACAGTCCTGCTATACTCTCACCACCATCAGAACATATCTTCAACGCTATCAGCGCAAAGGAAAAAAAGCACCGCACCACCACTGGGCGGGCTCGAAACTCCAACCTTTCGGTTCACAGCCGATCGCGCTAGCTGATTGCGCCACGGATACAGTCCTGCTCCACTCTCACCACCATCAGAACATATCTTCAAAGCTATCAGCCCAAAGAAAAAAAAGCGCCGCACCACCACCGGGTGGGCTCGAAACTCCAACCTTTCGGTTAACAGCCGACCGCGCTAGCCAATTGTGCCACGGAGACAGTCCTGCTATACTCTCACCACCATCAGAACATATCTTCAAAGCTATCAGCGCAAAGGAAAAAAAGCACCGCACAACCACCGGGTGGGCTCGAAACTCCAACCTTTTGGTTATTAGCCCATCGCGATAGCCAATTGCGCCATGAAGACAGTCCTGCTCCACTCTCATCACCATCAAAACATATCTTCAAAGCTATCAGCGCAAAGAAAAAAACAACACACCAACACCGGGTGGGCTCCAAACTCCAACCTTTCGATTAACAGCCGATCGCGCCAGCTAATTGCGCCACGGAGACAGTCCTGTTCCACTCTCTCTACCATCAGAACATGTCTTCAAAGCTATCAGCCCATAGAAAAAAAGGCGCCGCACCACCACCGGGTGGGCTCGAATCACCAACCTTTCGGTTAACGGCCAAACGCGCTAGCCAATTGCGCCACGGAGACAGTCCTGTTCCACTCTCACCACCATCAGAACGTATCTTCAAAGGTATCAGCCCAAAGAAAAAAAGCAACACACCACTCCCGGGAGGGCTCGAACCTCCAACCTTTCGGTTAACAGCCCACCGCGTTAGCCAATTGTGCCACGGAGACAGTCCTGCTCCACTGTCGCCACCATCAGAACGTATCTTCAAAGCTATCAGCCCATAGAAAAAAAGGCACCTCACCACCACCGGGTGGGCTCGAATCTCCAACCTTTCGGTTAACGGCCGAACGCGCTAGCCAATTGCGCCACGGAGACAGTCCTGTTCCACTCTCACCACCATCAGAACGTATCTTCAAAGGTATCAGCCCAAAGAAAAAAAAGCAACACACCACTCCCGGGAGGGCTCGAACCTCCAACCTTTCGGTTATCAGCCGACCACGCTAGCCAATTGTGCCACGGAGACAGTCCTGCTATACTCTCACCACCATCAGAACATATCTTCAACGCTATCAGCGCAAAGGAAAAAAAGCACCGCACCACCACTGGGTGGGCTCGAAACTCCAACCTTTCGGTTCACAGCCGATCGCGCTAGCCGATTGCGCCACGTATACAGTCCTGCTCCACTCTCACCACCATCAGAACATATCTTCAAAGCTATCAGCCCAAAGAAAAAAAAGCGCCGCACCACCACCGGGTGGGCTCGAAACTCCAACCTTTTGGTTATTAGCCCATCGCTATAGCCAATTGCGCCATGGAGACAGTCCTGCTCTATTCTCATCACCATCAGAACATAACTTCAAAGCTATCAGCGCAAAGAAAAAAGCAACACACCACCACCGGGTGGGCACGAAACTCCAACCTTTCGATTGACAGCCGATCGCGCTAGCTAATGGCGCCACGGAGACTGTCCTGTTCCACTCTCTCCACCATCAGAACATGTCTTCAAAGCTATCAGCCCATAGAAAAAAAGGCGCCGCACCACCACCGGGTGGGCTCGAACCTCCAACCTTTCGGTTAACAGACAATCGCGCTAGCCAATCGCGCCACGGAGACAGTCGTTCTCCACTCTCACCACCATCAGAACATATCTTCAAAGCTATCAGCGCAAAGAAAAAACCAACGCACCACTCCCAGGAGGGCTCGAAACTCCAACCTTTCGGTTATTAGCCCATCGCGATAGCCAATTGCGCCATGGAGACAGTCCTGCTCCACTCTCATCACCATCAGAACATATCTTCAAAGCTATCAGCGCAAAGAAAAAAGCAACACAGCACCACCGGGTGGGCTCGAAACTCCAACCTTTCGTTTACCAGCCGATCGCGCTAGCCAATTGCGCCACGGAGACAGTCCTGCTCCACTCTCATCACCATCAGAACATACCTTCAGAGCTATCAGCCCAAAGAAAAAAAAAGCAACACACCACTCCCTGGAGGGCTTGAACCTCCAACCTTTCAGTTAACAGCCGATCGCGCTAGCCGATTGCGCCAGGGAGACAGTCCTGCTCCACTCTCACCACCATCAGAACATATCTTCAAAGCTATCAGCCCAAAGAAAAAAAAAGCGCCACACCACCACCGGGTGGGCTCGAAACTCCAACCTTTTGGTTATTAGCCCATCGCGATAGCCAATTGCGCCATGGAGACAGTCCTGCTCCACTCTCATCACCATCAAAACATATCTTCAAAGCTATCAGCGCAAAGCAAAAAACAACACACCAACACCGGGTGGGCTCCAAACTCCAACCTTTCGATTAACAGCCGATCGCGCCAGCTAATTGCGCCACGGAGACAGTCCTGTTCCACTCTCTCTACCATCAGAACATGTCTTCAAAGCTATCAGCCCATAGAAAAAAAGGCGCCGCACCACCACCGGGTGGGCTCGAATCACCAACCTTTCGGTTAATGGCCGAACGCGCTAGCCAATTGCGCCACGGAGACAGTCCTGTTCCACTCTCACCACCATTACAACATACCTTCAAAGCTATCAGGCCATAGAAAAAAAGCGCCGCACCACCACCGGGTGGGCTCGAACCTCCAACCTTTCGGTTAACAGACAATCGCGCTAGCCAATCGCGCCACGGAGACAGTCGTTCTCCACTCTCACCACCATCAGAACATATCTTCAAAGCTATCAGCGCAAAGAAAAAAGCAACGCACCACTCCCGGGAGGGCTCGAAACTCCAACCTTTCGGTTATTAGCCCATCGCGATAGCCAATTGCGCCATGGAGACAGTCCTGCTCCACTCTCATCACCATCAGAACATATCTTCAAAGCTTTCAGCGCAAAGAAAAAAGCAACACACCACCACCGGGTGGGCTCGAAACTCCAACCTTTCGATTAACAGCCGATCGCGCTAGCTAATTGCGCCACGGAGACAGTCCTGTTCCACTCTCTCCACCATCAGAACATGTCTTCAAAGCTATCAGCCCATGGAAAAAGGGCGCCTCACCACCACCGGGTGGGCTCGAATCTCCAACCTTTCGGTTAACGGCCGAACGCGCTAGCCAATTGCGCCACGGAGACAGTCCTGTTCCACTCTCACCACCATAAGAACGTATCTTCAAAGGTATCAGCCCAAAGAAAAAAAAGCAACACACCACTCCCGGGAGGGCTCGAACCTCCAACCTTTCGGTTAACAGCCGACCGCGCTAGCCAATTGTGCCACGGAGACAGTCCTGCTATACTCTCACCATCATCAGAACATATCTTCAAAGCTATCAGCGCAAAGGAAAAAAAGCACCGCACCACCACCGGGTGGGCTCGAAACTCCACCCTTTCGGTTAACAGCCGATCACGCTAGCCGATTGCGCCACGGAGACAGTCCTGCTCCACTCTTACCACCATCAGAACATATCTTCAAAGCTATCAGCCCAAAGAAAAAAAAGCGCCGCACCACCACCGGGTGGGCTCGAAACTCCAACCTTTTGGTTATTAGCCCATCGCGATAGCCAATTGCGCCACGGAGACAGTCCTGCTATACTCTCACCACCATCAGAACATATCTTCAAAGCTATCAGCGCAAAGGAAAAAAAGCACCGCACCACCACCGGGTGGGCTCGAAACTCCAACCTTTCGGTTAACAGCCGATCGTGCTAGCCGATTGCGCCACGGAGACAGTCCTGTTTCACTCTCACCACCATTACAACATACCTTCAAAGCTATCAGGCCATAGAAAAAAAGCGCCGCACCACCACCGGGTGGGCTCGAACCTCCAACCTTTCGGTTAACAGACAATCGCGCTAGCCAATCGCGCCACGGAGACAGTCGTTCTCCACTCTCACCACCATCAGAACATATCTTCAAAGCAATCAGCGCAAAGAAAAAAGCAACGCACCACTCCCGGGAGGGCTCGAAACTCCAACCTTTCGGTTATTAGCCCATCGCGATAGCCAATTGCGCCATGGAGACAGTCCTGCTCCACTCTCATCACCATCAGAACATATCTTCAAAGCTATCAGCGCAAAGAAAAAAGCAACGCACCACTTCCGGGAGGGCTCGAAACTCCAACCTTTCGGTTATTAGCCCATCGCGATAGCCAATTGCGCCATGGAGACAGTCCTGCTCCACTCTCATCACCATCAGAACATATCTTCAAAGCTATCAGCGCAAAGAAAAAAGCAACACACCACCACCGGGTGGGCTCGAAACTCCAACCTTTCGATTAACAGCCGATCGCGCTAGCTAATTGCGCCACGGAGACAGTCCTGTTCTACTCTCATCACCATCAGGACATATCTTCAAAGCTATCAGCCTAAAGAAAAAAAGCGCCGCACCACCACCCGGTGGGCTCAAACCTCCAACTTTTCGTTTACCAGCCGATCGCGCTAGCCAATTGCGCCACGGAGACAGTCCTGCTCCACTCTCATCACCATCAGAACATACCTTCAGAGCTATCAGCCCAAAGAAAAAAAAGCAACACACCACTCCCTAGAGGGCTTGAACCTCCAACCTTTCAGTTAACAGCCGATCGCGCTAGCCGATTGCGCCAGGGAGACAGTCCTGCTCCACTCTCACCACCATCAGAACATATCTTCAAAGCTATCAGCCCAAAGAAAAAAAAAGCGCCACACCACCACCGGGTGGGCTCGAAACTCCAACCTTTTGGTTATTAGCCCATCGCGATAGCCAATTGCGCCATGGAGACAGTCCTGCTCCACTCTCATCACCATCAAAACATATCTTCAAAGCTATCAGCGCAAAGAAAAAAACAACACACCAACACCGGGTGGGCTCGAAACTCCAACCTTTCGATTAACAGCCGATCGCGCCAGCTAATTGCGCCACGGAGACAGTCCTGTTCCACTCTCTATACCATCAGAACATGTCTTCAAAGCTATCAGCCCATAGAAAAAAAGGCGCCGCACCACCACCGGGTGGGCTCGAATCACCAACCTTTCGGTTAACGGCCGAACGCGCTAGCCAATTGCGCCACGGAGATAGTCCTGTTCCACTCTCACCACCATCAGTACGTATCTTCAAAGGTATCAGCCCAAAGAAAAAAAGCAACACACCACTCCCGGGAGGGCTCGAACCTCCAACCTTTCGGTTAACAGCCGACCGCGTTAGCCAATTGTGCCATGGAGACAGTCCTGCTCCACTGTCGCCACCATCAGAACGTATCTTCAAAGCTATCAGCCCATAGAAAAAAAGGCGCCTCACCACCACCGGGTGGGCTCGAATCTCCAACCTTTCGGTTAACGGCCGAACGCGCTAGCCAATTGCGCCACGGAGACAGTCCTGTTCCACTCTCACCACCATCAGAACGTATCTTCAAAGGTATCAGCGCAAAGGAAAAAAAGCACCGCACCACCACTGGGTGGGCTCGAAACTCCAACCTTTCGGTTCACAGCCGATCGCGCTAGCCGATTGCGCCACGGATACAGTCCTGCTCCACTCTCACCACCATCAGAACATATCTTCAAAGCTATCAGCCCAAAGAAAAAAAAGCGCCGCACCACCACTGGGTGGGCTCGAAACTCCAACCTTTTGGTTATTAGCCCATCGCGATAGCCAATTGCGCCATGGAGACAGTCCTGCTCTATTCTCATCACCATCAGAACATAACATCAAAGCTATCAGCGCAAAGAAAAAAGCAACACACCACCACCGGGTGGGCACGAAACTCCAACCTTTCGATTAACAGCCGATATCGCTAGCTAATGGCGCCACGGAGACTGTCCTGTTCCACTCTCTCCACCATCAGAACATGTCTTCAAAGCTATCAGCCCATAGAAAAAAAGGCGCCGCACCACCACCGGGTGGGCTCGAATCTCAAACCTTTCGGTTAACGGCCGAACGCGCTAGCCAATTGCGCCACGGAGACAGTCTTGTTCCACTCTCACCACCATCAGAACGTATCTTCAAAGGTATCAGCCCAAAGAAAAAAAAGCAACACACCACTCCCGGGAGGGTTCGAACCTCAAACCTTTCGGTTAACAGCCGACCGCGCTAGCCAATTGTGCCACGGAGACAGTTCTGCTATACTCTCACCACCATCAGAACATATCTTCAAAGCTATCAGCGCAAAGGAAAAAAAGCACCGCACCACCACCGGGTGGGCTCGAAACTCCAAACTTTCGGTTATTAGCCGATCGCACTAGCCGATTGCGCCCCGGAGACAGTCCTGCTCCACACTCACCACCACAACAACATATCTTCAAAGCTATCAGCGCAAAGAAAAAAGCAACACACCACTCCCGGGAGGGGTCGAAACTCCAACCTTTTGGTTAACAGCCGATCGCGCTAGCCAATTGCGCCACGGAGACAGTCCTGCTCCACTCTCATCACCATCAGAACATATCTTCAAAGCTATCAGCCTAAAGAAAAAAAGCGCCGCACCACCACCCGGTGGGCTCAAACCTCCAACCTTTCGTTTACCAGCCGATCGCGCTAGCCAATTGCGCCACGGAGACAGTCCTGCTCCACTCTCATCACCATCAGAACATATCTTCAAAGCTATCAGCGCAAGGAAAAAAGCAACACACCACTCCCGAGAGGGCTCAAAACTCCCACCTTTCGGTTAACAGCCGATCGCGCTAGCCAATTGCGCAACGGAGACAGTCCTGTTCCACTCTCACCACCATCAGAACATATCTTCAAAGCTATCAGCGCAAAGGAAAAAAAGCACCGCACCACCACCGGGTGGGCTCAAAACTCCACCCTTTCGGTTAACAGCCGATCACGCTAGCCGATTGCGCCACGGAGACAGTCCTGCTCCACTCTTACCACCATCAGAACATATCTTCAAAGCTATCAGCCCAAAGAAAAAAAAGCGCCGCACCACCACCGGGTGGGCTCGAAACTCCAACCTTTTGGTTATTAGCCCATCGCGATAGCCAATTGCGCCACGGAGACAGTCCTGCTCCACTCTCATCACCACCAGAACATATCTTCAAAGCTATCAGCGCAAAGGAAAAAACAACACACCAACACCAGGTGGGCTCGAAACTCCAACTTTTCGATTAACAGCCGATCGCGCTAGCTAATTGCGCCACGGAGACAGTCCTGTTCTACTCTCATCACCATCAGAACATGTCTTCAAAGCTATCAGCCCATGGAAAAAGGTCGCCTCACCACCACCGGGTGGGCTCGAATCTCCAACCTTTCGGTTAACGGCCGAACGCGCTAGCCAATTGCGCCACGGAGACAGTCCTGTTCCACTCTCACCACCATCAGAACGTATCTTCAAAGGTATCAGCCCAAAGAAAAAAAAGCAACACACCACTCCCTGGAGGGCTCGAACCTCCAACCTTTCGGTTAACAGCCGACCGCGCTAGCCAATTGTGCCACGGAGACAGTCCTGCTATACTCTCACCACCATCAGAACATATCTTCAAAGCTATCAGCCCAAAGAAAAAAAAAGCGCCACACCACCACCGGGTGGGCTCGAAACTCCAACCTTTCGATTAACAGCCGATATCGCTAGCTAATGGCGCCACGGAGACTGTCCTGTTCCACTCTCTCCACCATCAGAACATGTCTTCAAAGCTATCAGCCCATAGAAAAAAAGGCGCCGCACCACCACCGGGTGGGCTCGAATCTCAAACCTTTCGGTTAACGGCCGAACGCGCTAGCCAATTGCGCCACGGAGACAGTCTTGTTCCACTCTCACCACCATCAGAACGTATCTTCAAAGGTATCAGCCCAAAGAAAAAAAAGCAACACACCACTCCCGGGAGGGTTCGAACCTCAAACCTTTCGGTTAACAGCCGACCGCGCTAGCCAATTGTGCCACGGAGACAGTTCTGCTATACTCTCACCACCATCAGAACATATCTTCAAAGCTATCAGCGCAAAGGAAAAAAAGCACCGCACCACCACCGGGTGGGCTCGAAACTCCAAACTTTCGGTTATTAGCCGATCGCACTAGCCGATTGCGCCCCGGAGACAGTCCTGCTCCACACTCACCACCACAACAACATATCTTCAAAGCTATCAGCGCAAAGAAAAAAGCAACACGCCACTCCCGGGAGGGGTCGAAACTCCAACCTTTTGGTTAACAGCCGATCGCGCTAGCCAATTGCGCCACGGAGACAGTCCTGCTCCACTCTCATCACCATCAGAACATATCTTCAAAGCTATCAGCCTAAAGAAAAAAAGCGCCGCACCACCACCCGGTGGGCTCAAACCTCCAACCTTTCGTTTACCAGCCGATCGCGCTAGCCAATTGCGCCACGGAGACAGTCCTGCTCCACTCTCATCACCATCAGAACATATCTTCAAAGCTATCAGCGCAAGGAAAAAAGCAACACACCACTCCCGAGAGGGCTCAAAACTCCCACCTTTCGGTTAACAGCCGATCGCGCTAGCCAATTGCGCAACGGAGACAGTCCTGTTCCACTCTCACCACCATCAGAACATATCTTCAAAGCTATCAGCGCAAAGGAAAAAAAGCACCGCACCACCACCGGGTGGGCTCAAAACTCCACCCTTTCGGTTAACAGCCGATCACGCTAGCCGATTGCGCCACGGAGACAGTCCTGCTCCACTCTTACCACCATCAGAACATATCTTCAAAGCTATCAGCCCAAAGAAAAAAAAGCGCCGCACCACCACCGGGTGGGCTCGAAACTCCAACCTTTTGGTTATTAGCCCATCGCGATAGCCAATTGCGCCACGGAGACAGTCCTGCTCCACTCTCATCACCACCAGAACATATCTTCAAAGCTATCAGCGCAAAGAAAAAAACAACACACCAACACCAGGTGGGCTCGAAACTCAACTTTTCGATTAACAGCCGATCGCGCTAGCTAATTGCGCCACGGAGACAGTCCTGTTCTACTCTCATCACCATCAGAACATGTCTTCAAAGCTATCAGCCCATGGAAAAAGGTCGCCTCACCACCACCGGGTGGGCTCGAATCTCCAACCTTTCGGTTAACGGCCGAACGCGCTAGCCAATTGCGCCACGGAGACAGTCCTGTTCCACTCTCACCACCATCAGAACGTATCTTCAAAGGTATCAGACCAAAGAAAAAAAAGCAACACACCACTCCCTGGAGGGCTCGAACCTCCAACCTTTCGGTTAACAGCCGACCGCGCTAGCCAATTGTGCCACGGAGACAGTCCTGCTATACTCTCACCACCATCAGAACATATCTTCAAAGCTATCAGCCCAAAGAAAAAAAAAGCGCCACACCACCACCGGGTGGGCTCGAAACTCCAACCTTTTGGTTATTAGCCCATCGCGATAGCCAATTGCGCCATGGAGACAGTCCTGCTCCACTCTCATCACCATCAAAACATATCTTCAAAGCTATCAGCGCAAAGAAAAAAACAACACACCAACACCGGGTGGGCTCCAAACTCCAACCTTTCGATTAACAGCCGATCGCGCCAGCTAATTGCGCCACGGAGACAGTCCTGTTCCACTCTCTCTACCATCAGAACATGTCTTCAAAGCTATCAGCCCATAGAAAAAAAGGCGCCGCACCACCACCGGGTGGGCTCGAATCTCAAACCTTTCGGTTAACGGCCGAACGCGCTAGCCAATTGCGCCACGGAGACAGTCTTGTTCCACTCTCACCACCATCAGAACGTATCTTCAAAGGTATCAGCCCAAAGAAAAAAAAGCAACACACCACTCCCGGGAGGGCTCGAACCTCAAACCTTTCGGTTAACAGCCGACCGCGCTAGCCAATTGTGCCACGGAGACAGTTCTGCTATACTCTCACCACCATCAGAACATATCTTCAAAGCTATCAGCCCAAAGAAAAAAAAGCGCCGCACCACCACCGGGTGGGCTCGAAACTCCAACCTTTTGGTTATTAGCCCATCGCGATAGCCAATTGCGCCATGGAGACAGTCCTGCTCCACTCTCATCACCATCAGAACATATCTTCAAAGCTATCAGCGCAAAGAAAAAAGCAACACACCACCACCGGGTGGGCTCGAAACTCCAACCTTTCGATTAACAGCCGATCGCGCTAGCTAATTGCGCCACGGAGACAGTCCTGTTCCACTCTCTCCACCATCAGAACATGTCTTCAAAGCTATGAGCCCATGGAAAAAGGGCGCCTCACCACCACCGGGTGGGCTCGAATCTCCAACCTTTCGGTTAACGGCCGAACGCGCTAGCCAATTGCGCCACGGAGACAGTCCTGTTCCACTCTCACCACCATCAGAACGTATCTTCAAAGGTATCAGCCCAAAGAAAAAAAAGCAACACACCACTCCCGGGAGGGCTCGAACCTCCAACCTTTCGGTTAACAGCCGACCGCGCTAGCCCATTGTGCCACGGAGACAGTCCTGCTATACTCTTACCACCATCAGAACATATCTTCAAAGCTATCAGCGCAAAGGAAAAAAAGCGCCACACCACCACCGGGTGGGCTCGAAACTCCAACCTTTTGGTTATTAGCCCATCGCGATAGCCAATTGCGCCATGGAGACAGTCCTGCTCCACTCTCATCACCATCAAAACATATCTTCAAAGCTATCAGCGCAAAGAAAAAAACAACACACCACCACCGGGTGGGCTCGAATCACCAACCTTTCGGTTAACGGCCGAACGCGCTAGCCAATTGCGCCACGGAGACAGTCCTGTTCCACTCTCACCACCATCAGAACGTATCTTCAAAGGTATCAGCCCAAAGAAAAAAAGCAACACACCACTCCCGGGAGGGCTCGAACCTCCAACCTTTCGGTTAACAGCCGACCGCGTTAGCCAATTGTGCCACGGAGACAGTCCTGCTCCACTGTCGCCACCATCAGAACGTATCTTCAACGCTATCAGCCCATAGAAAAAAAGGCGCCTCACCACCACCGGGTGGGCTCGAATCTCCAACCTTTCGGTTAACGGCCGAACGCGCTAGCCAATTGCGCCACGGAGACAGTCCTGTTCCACTCTCACCACCATCAGAACGTATCTTCAAAGGTATCAGCGCAAAGGAAAAAAAGCACCGCACCACCACTGGGTGGGCTCGAAACTCCAACCTTTCGGTTCACAGCCGATCGCGCTAGCCGATTGCGCCACGGATACAGTCCTGCTCCACTCTCATCACCATCAAAACATATCTTCAAAGCTATCAGCGCAAAGAAAAAAACAACACACCAACACCGGGTGGGCTCCAAACTCCAACCTTTCGATTAACAGCCGATCGCGCCAGCTAATTGCGCCACGGAGACAGTCCTGTTCTACTCTCATCACCATCAGAACATATCTTCAAAGCTATCAGCCTAAAGAAAAAAAGCGCCGCACCACCACCCGGTGGGCTCAAACCTCCAACCTTTCGTTTACCAGCCGATCGCGCTAGCCAATTGCGCCACGGAGACAGTCCTGCTCCATTCCATCACCATCAGAACTTACCTTCAGAGCTATCAGCCCAAAGAAAAAAAAGCAACACACCACTCCCTGGAGGGCTTGAACCTCCAACCTTTCAGTTAACAGCCGATCGCGCTAGCCGATTGCGCCAGGGAGACAGTCCTGCTCCACTCTCACCACCATCAGAACATATCTTCAAAGCTATCAGCCCAAAGAAAAAAAAAGCGCCACACCACCACCGGGTGGGCTCGAAACTCCAACCTTTTGGTTATTAGCCCATCGCGATAGCCAATTGCGCCATGGAGACAGTCCTGCTCCACTCTCATCACCATCAAAACATATCTTCAAAGCTATCAGCGCAAAGAAAAAAACAACACACCAACACCGGGTGGGCTCCAAACTCCAACCTTTCAATTAACAGCCGATCGCGCCAGCTAATTGCGCCACGGAGACAGTCCTGTTCCACTCTCTCTACCATCAGAACATGTCTTCAAAGCTATCAGCCCATAGAAAAAAAGGCGCCGCACCACCACCGGGTGGGCTCGAATCACCAACCTTTCGGTTAACGGCCGAACGCGCTAGCCAATTGCGCCACGGAGACAGTCCTGTTCCACTCTCACCACCATCAGAACGTATCTTCAAAGGTATCAGCCCAAAGAAAAAAAGCAACACACCACTCCCGGGAGGGCTCGAACCTCCAACCTTTCGGTTAACAGCCGACCGCGATAGCCAATTGTGCCACGGAGACAGTCCTGCTCCACTGTCGCCACCATCAGAACGTATCTTCAACGCTATCAGCCCATAGAAAAAAAGGCGCCTCACCACCACCGGGTGGGCTCGAATCTCCAACCTTTCGGTTAACGGCCGAACGCGCTAGCCAATTGCGCCACGGAGACAGTCCTGTTCCACTCTCACCACCATCAGAACGTATCTTCAAAGGTATCAGCGCAAAGGAAAAAAAGCACCGCACCACCACTGGGTGGGCTCGAAACTCCAACCTTTCGGTTCACAGCCGATCGCGCTAGCCGATTGCGCCACGGATACAGTCCTGCTCCACTCTCATCACCATCAAAACATATCTTCAAAGCTATCAGCGCAAAGAAAAAAACAACACACCAACACCGGGTGGGCTCCAAACTCCAACCTTTCGATTAACAGCCGATCGCGCCAGCTAATTGCGCCACGGAGACAGTCCTGTTCTACTCTCATCACCATCAGAACATATCTTCAAAGCTATCAGCCTAAAGAAAAAAAGCGCCGCACCACCACCCGGTGGGCTCAAACCTCCAACCTTTCGTTTACCAGCCGATCGCGCTAGCCAATTGCGCCACGGAGACAGTCCTGCTCCACTCTCATCACCATCAGAACTTACCTTCAGAGCTATCAGCCCAAAGAAAAAAAAGCAACACACCACTCCCTGGAGGGCTTGAACCTCCAACCTTTCAGTTAACAGCCGATCGCGCTAGCCGATTGCGCCAGGGAGACAGTCCTGCTCCACTCTCACCACCATCAGAACATATCTTCAAAGCTATCAGCCCAAAGAAAAAAAAAGCGCCACACCACCACCGGGTGGGCTCGAAACTCCAACCTTTTGGTTATTAGCCCATCGCGATAGCCAATTGCGCCATGGAGACAGTCCTGCTCCACTCTCATCACCATCAAAACATATCTTCAAAGCTATCAGCGCAAAGAAAAAAACAACACACCAACACCGGGTGGGCTCCAAACTCCAACCTTTCAATTAACAGCCGATCGCGCCAGCTAATTGCGCCACGGAGACAGTCCTGTTCCACTCTCTCTACCATCAGAACATGTCTTCAAAGCTATCAGCCCATAGAAAAAAAGGCGCCGCACCACCACCGGGTGGGCTCGAATCACCAACCTTTCGGTTAACGGCCGAACGCGCTAGCCAATTGCGCCACGGAGACAGTCCTGTTCCACTCTCACCACCATCAGAACGTATCTTCAAAGGTATCAGCCCAAAGAAAAAAAGCAACACACCACTCCCGGGAGGGCTCGAACCTCCAACCTTTCGGTTAACAGCCGACCGCGATAGCCAATTGTGCCACGGAGACAGTCCTGCTCCACTGTCGCCACCATCAGAACGTATCTTCAACGCTATCAGCCCATAGAAAAAAAGGCGCCTCACCACCACCGGGTGGGCTCGAATCTCCAACCTTTCGGTTAACGGCCGAACGCGCTAGCCAATTGCGCCACGGAGACAGTCCTGTTCCACTCTCACCACCATCAGAACGTATCTTCAAAGGTATCAGCGCAAAGGAAAAAAAGCACCGCACCACCACTGGGTGGGCTCGAAACTCCAACCTTTCGGTTCACAGCCGATCGCGCTAGCCGATTGCGCCACGGATACAGTCCTGCTCCACTCTCACCACCATCAGAACATATCTTCAAAGCTATCAGCCCAAAGAAAAAAAAGCGCCGCACCACCACCGGGTGGGCTCGAAACTCCAACCTTTTGGTTATTAGCCCATCGCGATAGCCAATTGCGCCATGGAGACAGTCCTGCTCTATTCTCATCACCATCAGAACATAACTTCAAAGCTATCAGCGCAAAGAAAAAAGCAACACACCACCACCGGGTGGGCACGAAACTCCAACCTTTCGATTAACAGCCGATCGCGCTAGCTAATGGCGCCACGGAGACTGTCCTGTTCCACTCTCTCCACCATCAGAACATGTCTTCAAAGCTATCAGCCCATAGAAAAAAAGGCGCCGCACCACCACCGGGTGGGCTCGAATCTCAAACCTTTCGGTTAACGGCCGAACGCGCTAGCCAATTGCGCCACGGAGACAGTCTTGTTCCACTCTCACCACCATCAGAACGTATCTTCAAAGGTATCAGCCCAAAGAAAAAAAAGCAACACACCACTCCCGGGAGGGCTCGAACCTCAAACCTTTCGGTTAACAGCCGACCGCGCTAGCCAATTGTGCCACGGAGACAGTTCTGCTATACTCTCACCACCATCAGAACATATCTTCAAAGCTATCAGCGCAAAGGAAAAAAAGCACCGCACCACCACCGGGTGGGCTCGAAACTCCAAACTTTCGGTTATTAGCCGATCGCACTAGCCGATTGCGCCCCGGAGACAGTCCTGCTCCACGCTCACCACCACAACAACATATCTTCAAAGCTATCAGCGCAAAGAAAAAAGCAACACACCACTCCCGGGAGGGGTCGAAACTCCAACCTTTTGGTTAACAGCCAATCGCGCTAGCCAATCGCGCCACGGAGACAGTCGTGCTCCACTCTCACCACCATCAGAACATATCTTCAAAGCTATCAGCGCAAGGAAAAAAGCAACACACCACTCCCGAGAGGGCTCAAAACTCCCACCTTTCGGTTAACAGCCGATCGCGCTAGCCAATTGCGCAACGGAGACAGTCCTGTTCCACTCTCTCTACCATCAGAACATGTCTTCAAAGCTATCAGCCCATAGAAAAAAAGGCGCCGCACCACCACCGGGTGGGCTCGAATCACCAACCTTTCGGTTAACGGCCGAACGCGCTAGCCAATTGCGCCACGGAGACAGTCCTGTTCCACTCTCACCACCATCAGAACGTATCTTCAAAGGTATCAGCCCAAAGAAAAAAAGCAACACACCACTCCCGGGAGGGCTCGAACCTCCAACCTTTCGGTTAACAGCCGACCGCGTTAGCCAATTGTGCCACGGAGACAGTCCTGCTCCACTGTCGCCACCATCAGAACGTATCTTCAACGCTATCAGCCCATAGAAAAAAAGGCGCCTCACCACCACCGGGTGGGCTCGAATCTCCAACCTTTCGGTTAACGGCCGAACGCGCTAGCCAATTGCGCCACGGAGACAGTCCTGTTCCACTCTCACCACCATCAGAACGTATCTTCAAAGGTATCAGCGCAAAGGAAAAAAAGCACCGCACCACCACTGGGTGGGCTCGAAACTCCAACCTTTCGGTTCACAGCCGATCGCGCTAGCCGATTGCGCCACGGATACAGTCCTGCTCCACTCTCATCACCATCAAAACATATCTTCAAAGCTATCAGCGCAAAGAAAAAAACAACACACCAACACCGGGTGGGCTCCAAACTCCAACCTTTCGATTAACAGCCGATCGCGCCAGCTAATTGCGCCACGGAGACAGTCCTGTTCTACTCTCATCACCATCAGAACATATCTTCAAATCTATCAGCCTAAAGAAAAAAAGCGCCGCACCACCACCCGGTGGGCTCAAACCTCCAACCTTTCGTTTACCAGCCGATCGCGCTAGCCAATTGCGCCACGGAGACAGTCCTGCTCCACTCTCATCACCATCAGAACATACCTTCAGAGCTATCAGCCCAAAGAAAAAAAAGCAACACACCACTCCCTGGAGGGCTTGAACCTCCAACCTTTCAGTTAACAGCCGATCGCGCTAGCCGATTGCGCCAGGGAGACAGTCCTGCTCCACTCTCACCACCATCAGAACATATCTTCAAAGCTATCAGCCCAAAGAAAAAAAAAGCGCCACACCACCACCGGGTGGGCTCGAAACTCCAACCTTTTGGTTATTAGCCCATCGCGATAGCCAATTGCGCCATGGAGACAGTCCTGCTCCACTCTCATCACCATCAAAACATATCTTCAAAGCTATCAGCGCAAAGAAAAAAACAACACACCAACACCGGGTGGGCTCCAAACTCCAACCTTTCAATTAACAGCCGATCGCGCCAGCTAATTGCGCCACGGAGACAGTCCTGTTCCACTCTCTCTACCATCAGAACATGTCTTCAAAGCTATCAGCCCATAGAAAAAAAGGCGCCTCACCACCACCGGGTGGGCTCGAATCTCCAACCTTTCGGTTAACGGCCGAACGCGCTAGCCAATTGCGCCACGGAGACAGTCCTGTTCCACTCTCACCACCATCAGAACGTATCTTCAAAGGTATCAGCGCAAAGGAAAAAAAGCACCGCACCACCACTGGGTGGGCTCGAAACTCCAACCTTTCGGTTCACAGCCGATCGCGCTAGCCGATTGCGCCACGGATACAGTCCTGCTCCACTCTCACCACCATCAGAACATATCTTCAAAGCTATCAGCCCAAAGAAAAAAAAGCGCCGCACCACCACCGGGTGGGCTCGAAACTCCAACCTTTTGGTTATTAGCCCATCGCGATAGCCAATTGCGCCATGGAGACAGTCCTGCTCTATTCTCATCACCATCAGAACATAACTTCAAAGCTATCAGCGCAAAGAAAAAAGCAACACACCACCACCGGGTGGGCACGAAACTCCAACCTTTCGATTAACAGCCGATCGCGCTAGCTAATGGCGCCACGGAGACTGTCCTGTTCCACTCTCTCCACCATCAGAACATGTCTTCAAAGCTATCAGCCCATAGAAAAAAAGGCGCCGCACCACCACCGGGTGGGCTCGAATCTCAAACCTTTCGGTTAACGGCCGAACGCGCTAGCCAATTGCGCCACGGAGACAGTCTTGTTCCACTCTCACCACCATCAGAACGTATCTTCAAAGGTATCAGCCCAAAGAAAAAAAAGCAACACACCACTCCCGGGAGGGCTCGAACCTCAAACCTTTCGGTTAACAGCCGACCGCGCTAGCCAATTGTGCCACGGAGACAGTTCTGCTATACTCTCACCACCATCAGAACATATCTTCAAAGCTATCAGCGCAAAGGAAAAAAAGCACCGCACCACCACCGGGTGGGCTCGAAACTCCAAACTTTCGGTTATTAGCCGATCGCACTAGCCGATTGCGCCCCGGAGACAGTCCTGCTCCACGCTCACCACCACAACAACATATCTTCAAAGCTATCAGCGCAAAGAAAAAAGCAACACACCACTCCCGGGAGGGGTCGAAACTCCAACCTTTTGGTTAACAGCCAATCGCGCTAGCCAATCGCGCCACGGAGACAGTCGTGCTCCACTCTCACCACCATCAGAACATATCTTCAAAGCTATCAGCGCAAGGAAAAAAGCAACACACCACTCCCGAGAGGGCTCAAAACTCCCACCTTTCGGTTAACAGCCGATCGCGCTAGCCAATTGCGCAACGGAGACAGTCCTGTTCCACTCTCACCACCATTACAACATACCTTCAAAGCTATCAGGCCATAGAAAAAAAGCGCCGCACCACCACCGGGTGGGCTCGAACCTCCAACCTTTCGGTTAACAGACAATCGCGCTAGCCAATCGCGCCACGGAGACAGTCGTTCTCCACTCTCACCACCATCAGAACATATCTTCAAAGCTATCAGCGCAAAGAAAAAAACAACACACCAACACCGGGTGGGCTCCAAACTCCAACCTTTCGATTAACAGCCGATCGCGCCAGCTAATTGCGCCACGGAGGCAGTCCTGTTCCACTCTCTCTACCATCAGAACATGTCTTCAAAGCTATCAGCCCATAGAAAAAAAGGCGCCGCACCACCACCGGGTGGGCTCGAATCACCAACCTTTCGGTTAACGGCCGAACGCGCTAGCCAATTGCGCCACGGAGACAGTCCTGTTCCACTCTCACCACCATCAGAACGTATCTTCAAAGGTATCAGCCCAAAGAAAAAAAGCAACACACCACTCCCGGGAGGGCTCGAACCTCCAACCTTTCGGTTAACAGCCGACCGCGTTAGCCAATTGTGCCACGGAGACAGTCCTGCTCCACTGTCGCCACCATCAGAACGTATCTTCAACGCTATCAGCCCATAGAAAAAAAGGCGCCTCACCACCACCGGGTGGGCTCGAATCTCCAACCTTTCGGTTAACGGCCGAACGCGCTAGCCAATTGAGCCACGGAGACAGTCCTGTTCCACTCTCACCACCATCAGAACGTATCTTCAAAGGTATCAGCGCAAAGGAAAAAAAGCACCGCACCACCACTGGGTGGGCTCGAAACTCCAACCTTTCGGTTCACAGCCGATCGCGCTAGCCGATTGCGCCACGGATACAGTCCTGCTCCACTCTCATCACCATCAAAACATATCTTCAAAGCTATCAGCGCAAAGAAAAAAACAACACACCAACACCGGGTGGGCTCCAAACTCCAACCTTTCGATTAACAGCCGATCGCGCCAGCTAATTGCGCCACGGAGACAGTCCTGTTCTACTCTCATCACCATCAGAACATATCTTCAAAGCTATCAGCCTAAAGAAAAAAAGCGCCGCACCACCACCCGGTGGGCTCAAACCTCCAACCTTTCGTTTACCAGCCGATCGCGCTAGCCAATTGCGCCACGGAGACAGTCCTGCTCCACTCTCATCACCATCAGAACATACCTTCAGAGCTATCAGCCCAAAGAAAAAAAAGCAACACACCACTCCCTGGAGGGCTTGAACCTCCAACCTTTCAGTTAACAGCCGATCGCGCTAGCCGATTGCGCCAGGGAGACAGTCCTGCTCCACTCTCACCACCATCAGAACATATCTTCAAAGCTATCAGCCCAAAGAAAAAAAAAGCGCCACACCACCACCGGGTGGGCTCGAAACTCCAACCTTTTGGTTATTAGCCCGTCGCGATAGCCAATTGCGCCATGGAGACAGTCCTGCTCCACTCTCATCACCATCAAAACATATCTTCAAAGCTATCAGCGCAAAGAAAAAAACAACACACCAACACCGGGTGGGCTCCAAACTCCAACCTTTCAATTAACAGCCGATCGCGCCAGCTAATTGCGCCACGGAGACAGTCCTGTTCCACTCTCTCTACCATCAGAACATGTCTTCAAAGCTATCAGCCCATAGAAAAAAAGGCGCCGCACCACCACCGGGTGGGCTCGAATCACCAACCTTTCGGTTAACGGCCGATCGCGCTAGCCAATTGCGCCACGGAGACAGTCCTGTTCCACTCTCACCACCATCAGAACGTATCTTCAAAGGTATCAGCCCAAAGCAAAAAAGCAACACACCACTCCCGGGAGGGCTCGAACCTCCAACCTTTCGGTTAACAGCCGACCGCGTTAGCCAATTGTGCCACGGAGACAGTCCTGCTCCACTGTCGCCACCATCAGAACGTATCTTCAACGCTATCAGCCCATAGAAAAAAAGGCGCCTCACCACCACCGGGTGGGCTCGAATCTCCAACCTTTCGGTTAACGGCCGAACGCGCTAGCCAATTGCGCCACGGAGACAGTCCTGTTCCACTCTCACCACCATCAGAACGTATCTTCAAAGGTATCAGCGCAAAGGAAAAAAAGCACCGCACCACCACTGGGTGGGCTCGAAACTCCAACCTTTCGGTTCACAGCCGATCGCGCTAGCCGAGTGCGCCACGGATACAGTCCTGCTCCACTCTCACCACCATCAGAACATATCTTCAAAGCTATCAGCCCAAAGAAAAAAAAGCGCCGCACCACCACCGGGTGGGCTCGAAACTCCAACCTTTTGGTTATTAGCCCATCGCGATAGCCAATTGCGCCATGGAGACAGTCCTGCTCTATTCTCATCACCATCAGAACATAACTTCAAAGCTATCAGCGCAAAGAAAAAAGCAACACACCACCACCGGGTGGGCACGAAACTCCAACCTTTCGATTAACAGCCGATCGCGCTAGCTAATGGCGCCACGGAGACTGTCCTGTTCCACTCTCTCCACCATCAGAACATGTCTTCAAAGCTATCAGCCCATAGAAAAAAAGGCGCCGCACCACCACCGGGTGGGCTCGAATCTCAAACCTTTCGGTTAACGGCCGAACGCGCTAGCCAATTGCGCCACGGAGACAGTCTTGTTCCACTCTCACCACCATCAGAACGTATCTTCAAAGGTATCAGCCCAAAGAAAAAAAAGCAACACACCACTCCCGGGAGGGCTCGAACCTCAAACCTTTCGGTTAACAGCCGACCGCGC
Source organism: Rhipicephalus microplus (assembly GCF_043290135.1). Lineage (NCBI taxonomy): Eukaryota > Metazoa > Arthropoda > Arachnida > Ixodida > Ixodidae > Rhipicephalus > Rhipicephalus microplus. The sequence goes on along the minus strand of NW_027464611.1, from coordinate 3,231,927 downwards.
TAGCCAATTGTGCCACGGAGACAGTTCTGCTATACTCTCACCACCATCAGAACATATCTTCAAAGCTATCAGCGCAAAGGAAAAAAAGCACCGCACCACCACCGGGTGGGCTCGAAACTCCAAACTTTCGGTTATTAGCCGATCGCACTAGCCGATTGCGCCCCGGAGACAGTCCTGCTCCACGCTCATCACCACAACAACATATCTTCAAAGCTATCAGCGCAAAGAAAAAAGCAACACACCACTCCCGGGAGGGGTCGAAACTCCAACCTTTTGGTTAACAGCCAATCGCGCTAGCCAATCGCGCCACGGAGACAGTCCTGCTCCACTCTCATCACCATCAGAACATATCTTAAAGCTATCAGCCTAAAGAAAAAAAGCGCCGCACCACCACCTGGTGGGCTCAAACCTCAAACCTTTCGTTTACCAGCCGATCGCGCTAGCCAATTGCGCCACGGAGACAGTCCTGCTCCACTCTCATCACCATCAGAACATACCTTCAGAGCTATCAGCCCAAAGAAAAAAAAGCAACACACCACTCCCTGGAGAGCTTGAACCTCCAACCTTTCAGTTAACAGCCGATCGCGCTAGCCAATTGCGCCACGGAGACAGTCGTGCTCCACTCTCACCACCATCAGAACATATCTTCAAAGCTATCAGCCTAAAGAAAAAAAAGCGCCGCACCACCACCGGGTGGGCTCGAACCTCCAACCTTTCGGTTAACAGGCGATCGCGCTAGCCGATCGCGCCACGGAGACAGTCGTGCTCCACTCTCACCACCATCAGAACATATCTTCAAAGCTATCAGCGCAAGGAAAAAAGCAACACACCACTCCCGAGAGGGCTCAAAACTCCCACCTTTCGGTTAACAGCCGATCGCGCTAGCCAAATGCGCAACGGAGACAGTCCTGTTCCACTCTCACCACCATTACAACATACCTTCAAAGCTATCAGGCCATAGAAAAAAAGCGCCGCACCACCACCGGGTGGGCTCGAACCTCCAACCTTTCGGTTAACAGACAATCGCGCTAGCCAATCGCGCCACGGAGACAGTCGTTCTCCACTCTCACCACCATCAGAACATATCTTCAAAGCTATCAGCGCAAAGAAAAAAGCAACGCACCACTCCCGGGAGGGCTCGAAACTCCAACCTTTCGGTTATTAGCCCATCGCGATAGCCAATTGCGCCATGGAGACAGTCCTGCTCCACTCTCATCACCGTCAGAACATATCTTCAAAGCTATCAGCGCAAAGAAAAAAGCAACACACCACCACCGGGTGGGCTCGAAACTCCAACCTTTCGATTAACAGCCGATCGCGCTAGCTAATTGCGCCACGGAGACAGTCCTGTTCCACTCTCTCCACCATCAGAACATGTCTTCAAAGCTATGAGCCCATGGAAAAAGGGCGCCTCACCACCACCGGGTGGGCTCGAATCTCCAACCTTTCGGTTAACGGCCGAACGCGCTAGCCAATTGCGCCACGGAGACAGTCCTGTTCCACTCTCACCACCATCAGAACGTATCTTCAAAGGTATCAGCCCAAAGAAAAAAAAGCAACACACCACTCCCGGGAGGGCTCGAACCTCCAACCTTTCGGTTAACAGCCGACCGCGCTAGCCCATTGTTCCACGGAGACAGTCCTGCTATACTCTTACCACCATCAGAACATATCTTCAAAGCTATCAGCGCAAAGGAAAAAAAGCACCGCACCACCACCGGGTGGGCTCGAAACTCCACCCTTTCGGTTAACAGCCGATCACGCTAGCCGATTGCGCCACGGAGACAGTCCTGCTCCACTCTTACCACCATCAGAACATATCTTCAAAGCTATCAGCCCAAAGAAAAAAAAGCGCCGCACCACCACCGGGTGGGCTCGAAACTCCAACCTTTTGGTTATTAGCCCATCGCGATAGCCAATTGCGCCACGGAGAGAGTCCTGCTATACTCTCACCACCATCAGAACATATCTTCAAAGCTATCAGCGCAAAGGAAAAAAAGCACCGCACCACCACCGGGTGGGCTCGAAACTCCAACCTTTCGGTTAACAGCCGATCGTGCTAGCCGATTGCGCCACAGAGACAGTCCTGTTCCACTCTCACCACCATTACAACATACCTTCAAAGCTATCAGGCCATAGAAAAAAAGCGCCGCACCACCACCGGGTGGGCTCGAACCTCCAACCTTTCGGTTAACAGACAATCGCGCTAGCCAATCGCGCCGCGGAGACAGTCGTTCTCCACTCTCACCACCATCAGAACATATCTTCAAAGCTATCAGCGCAAAGAAAAAAGCAACGCACCACTCCCGGGAGGGCTCGAAACTCCAACCTTTCGGTTATTAGCCCATCGCGATAGCCAATTGCGCCATGGAGACAGTCCTGCTCCACTCTCATCACCATCAGAACATATCTTTAAAGCTATCAGCGCAAAGAAAATAGCAACACACAACCACCGGGTGGGCTCGAAACTCCAACCTTTCGATTAACAGCCGATCGCGCTAGCCAATTGCGCCACGGAGACAGTCCTGCTCCACTCTCATCACCATCAGAACATACCTTCAGAGCTATCAGCCCAAAGAAAAAAAAGCAACACACCACTCCCTGGAGGGCTTGAACCTCCAACCTTTCAGTTAACAGCCGATCGCGCTAGCGGATTGCGCCAGGGAGACAGTCCTGCTCCACTCTCACCACCATCAGAACATATCTTCAAAGCTATCAGCCCAAATAAAAAAAGCGCCACACCACCACCGGGTGGGCTCGAAACTCCAACCTTTTGGTTATTAGCCCATCGCGATAGCCAATTGCGCCATGGAGACAGTCCTGCTCCACTCTCATCACCATCAAAACATATCTTCAAAGCTATCAGCGCAAAGAAAAAAACAACACACCAACACCGGGTGGGCTCCAAACTCCAACCTTTCGATTAACAGCCGATCGCGCCAGCTAATTGCGCCACGGAGACAGTCCTGTTCCACTCTCTCTACCATCAGAACATGTCTTCAAAGCTATCAGCCCATAGAAAAAAAGGCGCCGCACCACCACCGGGTGGGCTCGAATCACCAACCTTTCGGTTAACGGCCGAACGCGCTAGCCAATTGCGCCAGAAAGACAGTCCTGTTCCACTCTCACCACCATCAGAACGTATCTTCAAAGGTATCAACCCAAAGAAAAAAGCAACACACCACTCCCGGGAGGGCTCGAACCTCCAACCTTTCGGTTAACAGCCGACCGCGTTAGCCAATTGTGCCACGGAGACAGTCCTGCTCCACTGTCGCCACCATCAGAACGTATCTTCAAAGCTATCAGCCCATAGAAAAAAAGGCGCCTCACCACCACCGGGTGGGCTCGAATCTCCAACCTTTCGGTTAACGGCCGAACGCGCTAGCCAATTGCGCCACGGAGACAGTCCTGTTCCACTCTCACCACCATCAGAACGTATCTTCAAAGGTATCAGCCCAAAGAAAAAAAAGCAACACACCACTCCCGGGAGGGCTCGAACCTCCAACCTTTCGGTTATCAGCCGACCACGCTAGCCAATTGTGCCACGGAGACAGTCCTGCTATACTCTCACCACCATCAGAACATATCTTCAACGCTATCAGCGCAAAGGAAAAAAAGCACCGCACCACCACTGGGTGGGCTCGAAACTCCAACCTTTCGGTTCACAGCCGATCGCGCTAGCCGATTGCGCCACGGATACAGTCCTGCTCCACTCTCACCACCATCAGAACATATCTTCAAAGCTATCAGCCCAAAGAAAAAAAAGCGCCGCACCACCACCGGGTGGGCTCGAAACTCCAACCTTTTGGTTATTAGCCCATCGCGATAGCCAATTGCGCCATGGAGACAGTCCTGCTCTATTCTCATCACCATCAGAACATAACTTCAAAGCTATCAGCGCAAAGAAAAAAGCAACACACCACCACCGGGCGGGCAGGAAACTCCAACCTTTCGATTAACAACCGATCGCGGTAGCTAATGGCGCCACGGAGACTGTCCTGTTCCACTCTCTCCACCATCAGAACATGTCTTCAAAGCTATCAGCCCATAGAAAAAAAGGCGCCGCACCACCACCGGGTGGGCTCGAATCTCAAACCTTTCGGTTAACGGCCGAACGCGCTAGCCAATTGCGCCACGGAGACAGTCTTGTTCCACTCCCACCACCATCAGAACGTATCTTCAAAGGTATCAGCCCAAAGAAAAAAAAAGCAACACACCACTCCCGGGAGGGTTCGAACCTCAAACCTTTCGGTTAACAGGCGATAGCGCTAGCCGATCGCGCCACGGAGACAGTCGTGCTCCACTCTCACCACCATCAGAACATATCTTCAAAGCTATCAGCGCAAGGAAAAAAGCAACACACCACTCCCGAGAGGGCTCAAAACTCCCACCTTTCGGTTAACAGCCGATCGCGCTAGCCAATTGCGCAACGGAGACAGTCCTGTTCCACTCTCACCACCATTACAACATACCTTCAAAGCTATCAGGCCATAGAAAAAAAGCGCCGCACCACCACCGGGTGGGCTCGAACCTCCAACCTTTCGGTTAACAGACAATCGCGCTAGCCAATCGCGCCACGGAGACAGTCGTTCTCCACTCTCACCACCATCAGAACATATCTTCAAAGCTATCAGCGCAAAGAAAAAAGCAACGCACCACTCCCTGGAGGGCTTGAACCTCCAACCTTTCAGTTAACAGCCGATCGCGCTAGCCGATCGCGCCACGGAGACAGTCGTGCTCCACTCTCACCACCATCAGAACATATCTTCAAAGCTATCAGCGCAAGGAAAAAAGCAACACACCACTCCCGAGAGGGCTCAAAACTCCCACCTTTCAGTTAACAGCCGATCGCGCTAGCCAATTGCGCAACGGAGACAGTCCTGTTCCACTCTCACCACCATTACAACATACCTTCAAAGCTATCAGGCCATAGAAAAAAAGCGCCGCACCACCACCGGGTGGGCTCGAACCTCCAACCTTTCGGTTAACAGACAATCGCGCTAGCCAATCGCGCCACGGAGACAGTCGTTCTCCACTCTCACCACCATCAGAACATATCTTCAAAGCTATGAGCGCAAAGAAAAAAGCAACGCACCACTCCCGGGAGGGCTCGAAACTCCAACCTTTCGGTTATTAGCCCATCGCGATAGCCAATTGCGCCATGGAGACAGTCCTGCTCCACTCTCATCACCATCAGAACATATCTTCAAAGCTATCAGCGCAAAGAAAAAAGCAACACACCACCACCGGGTGGGCTCGAAACTCCAACCTTTCGATTAACAGCCGATCGCGCTAGCTAATTGCGCCACGGAGACAGTCCTGTTCCACTCTCTCCACCATCAGAACATGTCTTCAAAGCTATCAGCCCATGGAAACCACCACCGGGTGGGCTCGAATCTCCAACCTTTCGGTTAACGGCCGAACGCGCTAGCCAATTGCGCCACGGAGACAGTCCTGTTCCACTCTCACCACCATCAGAACGTATCTTCAAAGGTATCAGCCCAAAGAAAAAAAAGCAACACACCACTCCCGGGAGGGCTCGAACCTCCAACCTTTCGGTTAACAGCCGACCGCGCTAGCCAATTGTGCCACGGAGACAGTCCTGCTATACTCTCACCACCATCAGAACATATCTTCAAAGCTATCAGCGCAAAGGAAAAAAAGCACCGCACCACCACCGGGTGGGCTCGAAACTCCACCCTTTCGGTTAACAGCCGATCACGCTAGCCGATTGCGTCACGGAGACAGTCCTGCTCCACTCTTACCACCATCAGAACATATCTTCAAAGCTATCAGCCCAAAGAAAAAAAAGCGCCGCACCACCACCGGGTGGGCTCGAAACTCCAACCTTTTGGTTATTAGCCCATCGCGATAGCCAATTGCGCCACAAAGACAGTCCTGCTATACTCTCACCACCATCAGAACATATCTTCAAAGCTATCAGCGCAAAGGAAAAAAAGCACCGCACCACCACCGGGTGGGCTCGAAACTCCAACCTTTCGGTTAACAGCCGATCGTGCTAGCCGATTGCGCCACCGAGACAGTCCTGCTCCACTCTTACCACCATCAGAACATATCTCCAAAGCTATCAGCCCAAAGAAAAAAAAGCGCCGCACCACCACGGGGTGGGCTCGAAACTCCAACCTTTCGGTTAACAGCCGATCGCGCTAGCCAATTGCCCCACGGAGACAGTCCTCCTCCACTCTCTCCACCATCAGAACATGTCTTCAAAGCTATCAGCCCATAGAAAAAAAAGGCGCCGCACCACCACCGGGTGGGCTCGAATCTCCAAACTTTCGGTTAACAGCCCATCGCGCTAGCCAATTGCGCCATCGAGACAGTCCTGCTCTACTCTCACCACCATCAGAACATATCTTCAAAGCTATCAGCCCAAAGAAAAAAAAGTGCCGCACCACCACCGGGTGGGCTCGAACCTCCAACCTTTCGGTTAACAGCCGATGGCGATAGCCAATTGCGCCCCGGAGACAGTCCTGCTCCACTCTCACCACGATCAGAACATATCTTCAAAACCATCAGCCCAAAGAAAAAGAAGCAACACACCACTCCCGGGAGTGCTCGAACCTCCAACCTTTCAGTTAGCAGCCGATCGCGCTAGCCAATTGCGCCACGGAGACAGTCGTGCTCCACTCTCACCACCATCAGAACATATCTTCAAAGCTATCAGCCTAAAAATAGCGCCGCACCACCACCGTGGGGGGCTCGAACCTCAACCTTTCGGCTAACAGACACTCGCGCTAGCCGATCGCGCCACGGAGACAGTCGTGCTCCACTCTCACCACCATCAGAACATATCTTCAAAGCTATCAGTGCAAAGAATAAAGCAACACACCACTCCCGGGAGGGCTCGAAACTCCAACCTTTCGGTTAACAGCCGATCGCGCTAGCCAATAGCGCCATGGAGACAGTCCTGCTCCACTCTCATCACCATCAGAACATATCTTCAAAGCTATCAGCGCAAAGAAAAAAGCAACACACCACCACCGGGTGGGCTCCAAACTCCAACCTTTCGATTAACAGCCGATCGCGCTAGCCAATTGCGCCACGGAGACAGTCCTGGTCTACTCTCACCACCATTAGAACATATCTTCAAAGCTATCAGGCCATAGAAAAAAAGCGCCGCACCACCACGGGGTGGGCTCGAAACTCCAACCTTTCGGTTAACAGCCGATCGCGCTAGCCAATTGCCCCACGGAGACAGTCCTCCTCCACTCTCTCCACCATCAGAACATGTCTTCAAAGCTATCAGCCCATAGAAAAAAAAGGCGCCGCACCACCACCGGGTGGGCTCGAATCTCCAAACTTTCGGTTAACAGCCCATCGCGCTAGCCAATTGCGCCATCGAGACAGTCCTGCTCTACTCTCACCACCATCAGAACATATCTTCAAAGCTATCAGCCCAAAGAAAAAAAAGTGCCGCACCACCACCGGGTGGGCTCGAACCTCCAACCTTTCGGTTAACAGCCGATGGCGATAGCCAATTGCGCCCCGGAGACAGTCCTGCTCCACTCTCACCACGATCAGAACATATCTTCAAAACCATCAGCCCAAAGAAAAAGAAGCAACACACCACTCCCGGGAGTGCTCGAACCTCCAACCTTTCGGTTAACAGCCGATCGCGCTAGCCAATTGCGCCATGGAGACAGTCCTGCTCCACTCTCATCACCATCAGAACATATCTTCAAAGCTATCAGCGCAAAGAAAAAAGCAACACACCACCACCGGGTGGGCTCCAAACTCCAACCTTTCGATTAACAGCCGATCGCGCTAGCCAATTGCGCCACGGAGACAGTCCTGGTCTACTCTCACCACCATTAGAACATATCTTCAAAGCTATCAGGCCATAGAAAAAAAGCGCCGCACCACCACCGGGTGGGCTCGAACCTCCAACCTATCGGTTAACAGACGATCGCGCTAGCCAATCGCGCCACGGAGACAGTCGTGCTCCACTCTCACCACCATCAGAACATATCTTCAAAGCTATCAGCGCAAAGAAAAAAGCAACACACCACTCCAAGGAGGGCTCGAAACTCCTATCTTTCGGTTAACAGCCGATCGTGCTAGCCAATTGCGCCATGGAGACAGTTCTGCTCCACTCTCAAAACCATCAGAACATATCTTCAAAGCTATCAGCCCATAGAAAAAAAAAGCGCCGCACCACCACTGGGTGGGCTCGAACCTCCAACCTTTCGGTTAACAGCCGATCGCGCTAGCCAATCGCGCCACGGAGACAGTCCTGCGTCACTGTCAACACCATCAACACGTGTCTTCAAAGCTATCAGCCCTAAGAAAAAAAAGCGCCGCAACACCACCGGGTGCGCTCGAATCTCCAACCTTTCGATCTACGTTCGAACGCGCTAGCCAATTGCGCCACGGAGACAGTCCTGTTCCACTCTCACCGCCATCAGAACGTATCTTCAAAGGTATCAGCCCAAAAAAAAAGCAACACACCACTCCCGGGAGGGCTCGAACCTCCAACCTTTCGGTTAACAGCCGACCGCGCTAGCCAATTGTGCCACGGAGACAGTCCTGCTATACTCTCACCACCATCAGAACATATCTTCAACGCTATCAGCGCAAAGAAAAAAAAGCACCGCACCACCACTGGGTGGGCTCGAAACTCCAACCTTTCGGTTAACAGCCGGTCGAGCTAGCCGATTGCGCCACGGATACAGTCCTGCTCCACTCTCACCACCATCAGAACATATCTTCAAAGCTATCATCCCAAAGAAAAAAAAGCGCCGCACCACCACCGGGTGGGCTCGAAACTCCAACCTTTTGGTTATTAGCCCATCGCGATAGCCAAATGCGCCATGGAGACAGTCCTGCTCCACTCTCATCACCATCAGAACATATCTTCAAAGCTATCAGCGCAAAGAAAAAAGCAACACACCACCACCGGGTGGGCTCCAAACTCCAACCTTTCGATTAACAGCCGATCGCGCTAGCTAATTGCGCCACGGAGACAGTCCTGTTCCACTCTCTCCACCATCAGAACATGTCTTCAAAGCTATCAGCCCATAGAAAAAAAGCGCCGCACCACCACCGGGTGGGCTCGAACCTCCAACCTATCGGTTAACAGACGATCGCGCTAGCCAATCGCGCCACGGAGACAGTCGTGCTCCACTCTCACCACCATCAGAACATATCTTCAAAGCTATCAGCGCAAAGAAAAAAGCAACACACCACTCCAAGGAGGGCTCGAAACTCCTATCTTTCGGTTAACAGCCGATCGTGCTAGCCAATTGCGCCATGGAGACAGTTCTGCTCCACTCTCAAAACCATCAGAACATATCTTCAAAGCTATCAGCCCATAGAAAAAAAAGCGCCGCACCACCACTGGGTGGGCTCGAACCTCCAACCTTTCGGTTAACAGCCGATCGCGCTAGCCAATCGCGCCACGGAGACAGTCCTGCGTCACTGTCAACACCATCAACACGTGTCTTCAAAGCTATCAGCCCTAAGAAAAAAAAGCGCCGCAACACCACCGGGTGCGCTCGAATCTCCAACCTTTCGATCTACGTTCGAACGCGCTAGCCAATTGCGCCACGGAGACAGTCCTGTTCCACTCTCACCGCCATCAGAACGTATCTTCAAAGGTATCAGCCCAAAAAAAAAGCAACACACCACTCCCGGGAGGGCTCGAACCTCCAACCTTTCGGTTAACAGCCGACCGCGCTAGCCAATTGTGCCACGGAGACAGTCCTGCTATACTCTCACCACCATCAGAACATATCTTCAACGCTATCAGCGCAAAGAAAAAAAAGCACCGCACCACCACTGGGTGGGCTCGAAACTCCAACCTTTCGGTTAACAGCCGGTCGAGCTAGCCGATTGCGCCACGGATACAGTCCTGCTCCACTCTCACCACCATCAGAACATATCTTCAAAGCTATCATCCCAAAGAAAAAAAAGCGCCGCACCACCACCGGGTGGGCTCGAAACTCCAACCTTTTGGTTATTAGCCCATCGCGATAGCCAAATGCGCCATGGAGACAGTCCTGCTCCACTCTCATCACCATCAGAACATATCTTCAAAGCTATCAGCGCAAAGAAAAAAGCAACACACCACCACCGGGTGGGCTCCAAACTCCAACCTTTCGATTAACAGCCGATCGCGCTAGCTAATTGCGCCACGGAGACAGTCCTGTTCCACTCTCTCCACCATCAGAACATGTCTTCAAAGCTATCAGCCCATAGAAAAAAAGCGCCGCACCACCACCGGGTGGGCTCGAACCTCCAACCTATCGGTTAACAGACGATCGCGCTAGCCAATCGCGCCACGGAGACAGTCGTGCTCCACTCTCACCACCATCAGAACATATCTTCAAAGCTATCAGCGCAAAGAAAAAAGCAACACACCACTCCAAGGAGGGCTCGAAACTCCTATCTTTCGGTTAACAGCCGATCGTGCTAGCCAATTGCGCCATGGAGACAGTTCTGCTCCACTCTCAAAACCATCAGAACATATCTTCAAAGCTATCAGCCCATAGAAAAAAAAGCGCCGCACCACCACTGGGTGTGCTCGAACCTCCAACCTTTCGGTTAACAGCCGATCGCGCTAGCCAATCGCGCCACGGAGACAGTCCTGCGTCACTGTCAACACCATCAACACGTGTCTTCAAAGCTATCAGCCCTAAGAAAAAAAAGCGCCGCAACACCACCGGGTGCGCTCGAATCTCCAACCTTTCGATCTACGTTCGAACGCGCTAGCCAATTGCGCCACGGAGACAGTCCTGTTCCACTCTCACCGCCATCAGAACGTATCTTCAAAGGTATCAGCCCAAAAAAAAAGCAACACACCACTCCCGGGAGGGCTCGAACCTCCAACCTTTCGGTTAACAGCCGACCGCGCTAGCCAATTGTGCCACGGAGACAGTCCTGCTATACTCTCACCACCATCAGAACATATCTTCAACGCTATCAGCGCAAAGAAAAAAAAGCACCGCACCACCACTGGGTGGGCTCGAAACTCCAACCTTTCGGTTAACAGCCGGTCGAGCTAGCCGATTGCGCCACGGATACAGTCCTGCTCCACTCTCACCACCATCAGAACATATCTTCAAAGCTATCATCCCAAAGAAAAAAAAGCGCCGCACCACCACCGGGTGGGCTCGAAACTCCAACCTTTTGGTTATTAGCCCATCGCGATAGCCAAATGCGCCATGGAGACAGTCCTGCTCCACTCTCATCACCATCAGAACATATCTTCAAAGCTATCAGCGCAAAGAAAAAAGCAACACACCACCACCGGGTGGGCTCCAAACTCCAACCTTTCGATTAACAGCCGATCGCGCTAGCCAATTGCGCCACGGAGACAGTCCTGGTCTACTCTCACCACCATTAGAACATATCTTCAAAGCTATCAGGCCATAGAAAAAAAGCGCCGCACCACCACCGGGTGGGCTCGAACCTCCAACCTATCGGTTAACAGACGATCGCGCTAGCCAATCGCGCCACGGAGACAGTCGTGCTCCACTCTCACCACCATCAGAACATATCTTAAAAGCTATCAGCGCAAAGAAAAAAGCAACACACCACTCCAAGGAGGGCTCGAAACTCCTATCTTTCGGTTAACAGCCGATCGTGCTAGCCAATTGCGCCATGGAGACAGTTCTGCTCCACTCTCAAAACCATCAGAACATATCTTCAAAGCTATCAGCCCATAGAAAAAAAAGCGCCGCACCACCACTGGGTGGGCTCGAACCTCCAACCTTTCGATTAACAGCCGATCGCGCTAGCCAATCGCGCCACGGAGACAGTCCTGCGTCACTGTCAACACCATCAACACGTGTCTTCAAAGCTATCAGCCCTAAGAAAAAAAAGCGCCGCAACACCACCGGGTGCGCTCGAATCTCCAACCTTTCGATCTACGTTCGAACGCGCTAGCCAATTGCGCCACGGAGACAGTCCTGTTCCACTCTCACCGCCATCAGAACGTATCTTCAAAGGTATCAGCCCAAAAAAAAGCAACACACCACTCCCGGGAGGGCTCGAACCTCCAACCTTTCGGTTAACAGCCGACCGCGCTAGCCAATTGTGCCACGGAGACAGTCCTGCTATACTCTCACCACCATCAGAACATATCTTCAACGCTATCAGCGCAAAGAAAAAAAAGCACCGCACCACCACTGGGTGGGCTCGAAACTCCAACCTTTCGGTTAACAGCCGGTCGAGCTAGCCGATTGCGTCACGGATACAGTCCTGCTCCACTCTCACCACCATCAGAACATATCTTCAAAGCTATCATCCCAAAGAAAAAAAAGCGCCGCACCACCACCGGGTGGGCTCGAAACTCCAACCTTTTGGTTATTAGCCCATCGCGATAGCCAAATGCGCCATGGAGACAGTCCTGCTCCACTCTCATCACCATCAGAACATATCTTCAAAGCTATCAGCGCAAAGAAAAAAGCAACACACCACCACCGGGTGGGCTCGAAACTCCAACCTTTCGATTAACAGCCGATCGCGCTAGCTAATTGCGCCACGGAGACAGTCCTGTTCCACTCTCTCCACCATCAGAACATGTCTTCAAAGCTATCAGCCCATAGAAAAAAAGCGCCGCACCACCACCGGGTGGGCTCGAACCTCCAACCTATCGGTTAACAGACGATCGCGCTAGCCAATCGCGCCACGGAGACAGTCGTGCTCCACTCTCACCACCATCAGAACATATCTTCAAAGCTATCAGCGCAAAGAAAAAAAAGCGCCGCACCACCACCGGGTGGGCTCGAAACTCCAACCTTTTGGTTATTAGCCCATCGCGATAGCCAAATGCGCCATGGAGACAGTCCTGCTCCACTCTCATCACCATCAGAACATATCTTCAAAGCTATCAGCGCAAAGAAAAAAGCAACACACCACCACCGGGTGGGCTCCAAACTCCAACCCTTCGATTAACAGCCGATCGCGCTAGCCAATTGCGCCACGGAGACAGTCCTGGTCTACTCTCACCACCATTAGAACATATCTTCAAAGCTATCAGGCCATAGAAAAAAAGCGCCGCACCACCACCGGGTGGGCTCGAACCTCCAACCTATCGGTTAACAGACGATCGCGCTAGCCAAACGCGCCACGGAGACAGTCGTGCTCCACTCTCACCACCATCAGAACATATCTTCAAAGCTATCAGCGCAAAGAAAAAAGCAACACACCACTCCAAGGAGGGCTCGAAACTCCTATCTTTCGGTTAACAGCCGATCGTGCTAGCCAATTGCGCCATGGAGACAGTTCTGCTCCACTCTCAAAACCATCAGAACATATCTTCAAAGCTATCAGCCCATAGAAAAAAAAGCGCCGCACCACCACTGGGTGGGCTCGAACCTCCAACCTTTCGGTTAACAGCCGATCGCGCTAGCCAATCGCGCCACGGAGACAGTCCTGCGTCACTGTCAACACCATCAACACGTGTCTTCAAAGCTATCAGCCCTAAGAAAAAAGCAACACACCACTCCCGGGAGGGCTCGAACCTCCAACCTTTCGGTTAACAGCCGACCGCGTTAGCCAATTGTGCCACGGAGACCGTCCTGCTCCACTGTCGCCACCATCAGAACGTATCTTCAAAGCTATCAGCCCATAGAAAAAAAGGCGCCTCACCACCACCGGGTGGGCTCGAATCTCCAACCTTTCGGTTAACGGCCGAACGCGCTAGCCAATTGCGCCACGGAGACAGTCCTGTTCCACTCTCACCACCATCAGAACGTATCTTCAAAGGTATCAGCCCAAAGAAAAAAAAGCAACACACCACTCCCGGGAGGGCTCGAACCTCCAACCTTTCGGTTATCAGCCGACCACGCTAGCCAATTGTGCCACGGAGACAGTCCTGCTATACTCTCACCACCATCAGAACATATCTTCAACGCTATCAGCGCAAAGGAAAAAAAGCACCGCACCACCACTGGGTGGGCTCGAAACTCCAACCTTTCGGTTCACAGCCGATCGCGCTAGCCGATTGCGCCACGGATACAGTCCTGCTCCACTCTCACCACCATCAGAACATATCTTCAAAGCTATCAGCCCAAAGAAAAAAAAGCGCCGCACCACCACCGGGTGGGCTCGAAACTCCAACCTTTTGGTTATTAGCCCATCGCGATAGCCAATTGCGCCATGGAGACAGTCCTGCTCTATTCTCATCACCATCAGAACATAACTTCAAAGCTATCAGCGCAAAGAAAAAAGCAACACACCACCACCGGGCGGGCACGAAACTCCAACCTTTCGATTAACAGCCGATCGCGCTAGCTAATGGCGCCACGGAGACTGTCCTGTTCCACTCTCTCCACCATCAGAACATGTCTTCAAAGCTATCAGCCCATAGAAAAAAAGGCGCCGCACCACCACCGGGTGGGCTCGAATCTCAAACCTTTCGGTTAACGGCCGAACGCGCTAGCCAATTGCGCCACGGAGACAGTCTTGTTCCACTCCCACCACCATCAGAACGTATCTTCAAAGGTATCAGCCCAAAGAAAAAAAGCAACACACCACTCCCGGGAGGGCTCGAACCTCAAACCTTTCGGTTAACAGGCGATCGCGCTAGCCGATCGCGCCACGGAGACAGTCGTGCTCCACTCTCACCACCATCAGAACATATCTTCAAAGCTATCAGCGCAAGGAAAAAAGCAACACACCACTCCCGAGAGGGCTCAAAACTCCCACCTTTCGGTTAACAGCCGATCGCGCTAGCCAATTGCGCAACGGAGACAGTCCTGTTCCACTCTCACCACCATTACAACATACCTTCAAAGCTATCAGGCCATAGAAAAAAAGCGCCGCACCACCACCGGGTGGGCTCGAACCTCCAACCTTTCGGTTAACAGACAATCGCGCTAGCCAATCGCGCCACGGAGACAGTCGTTCTCCACTCTCACCACCATCAGAACATATCTTCAAAGCTATCAGCGCAAAGAAAAAAGCAACGCACCATTCCCTGGAGGGCTTGAACCTCCAATCTTTCAGTTAACAGCCGATCGCGCTAGCCAATTGCGCCACGGAGACAGTCGTGCTCCACTCTCACCACCATCAGAACATATCTTCAAAGCTATCAGCCTAAAGAAAAAAAAGCGCCGCACCACCACCGGGTGGGCTCGAACCTCCAACCTTTCGGTTAACAGGCGATCGCGCTAGCCGATCGCGCCACGGAGACAGTCGTGCTCCACTCTCACCACCATCAGAACATATCTTCAAAGCTATCAGCGCAAGGAAAAAAGCAACACACCTCTCCCGAGAGGGCTCAAAACTCCCACCTTTCGGTTAACAGCCGATCGCGCTAGCCAATTGCGCAACGGAGACAGTCCTGTTCCACTCTCACCACCATTACAACATACCTTCAAAGCTATCAGGCCATAGAAAAAAAGCGCCGCACCACCACCGGGTGGGCTCGAACCTCCAACCTTTCGGTTAACAGCCGATGGCGATAGCCAATTGCGCCCCGGAGACAGTCCTGCTCCACTCTCACCACCATCAGAACATATCTTCAAAGCTATCAGCGCAAAGAAAAAAGCAACGCACCACTCCCGGGAGGGCTCGAAACTCCAACCTTTCGGTTATTAGCCCATCGCGATAGCCAATTGCGCCATGGAGACAGTCCTGCTCCACTCTCATCACCATCAGAACATATCTTCAAAGCTATCAGCGCAAAAAAAAAGCAACACACCACCACCGGGTGGGCTCGAAACTCCAACCTTTCGATTAACAGCCGATCGCGCTAGCTAATTGCGCCACGGAGACAGTCCTGTTCCACTCTCTCCACCATCAGAACATGTCTTCAAAGCTATCAGCCCATGGAAAAAGGGCGCCTCACCACCACCGGGTGGGCTCGAATCTCCAACCTTTCGGTTAACGGCCGAACGCGCTAGCCAATTGCGCCACGGAGACAGTCCTGTTCCACTCTCACCACCATCAGAACGTATCTTCAAAGGTATCAGCCCAAAGAAAAAAAAGCAACACACCACTCCCGGGAGGGCTCGAACCTCCAACCTTTCGGTTAACAGCCGACCGCGCTAGCCAATTGTGCCACGGAGACAGTCCTGCTATACTCTCACCACCATCAGAACATATCTTCAAAGCTATCAGCGCAAAGGAAAAAAAGCACCGCACCACCACCGGGTGGGCTCGAAACTCCAACCTTTCGGTTAACAGCCGATCGCGCTAGCCAATTGCGCCACGGAGACAGTCGTGCTCCACTCTCACCACCATCAGAACATATCTTCAAAGCTATCAGCCTAAAAAAAGCGCCGCACCACCACCGTGGGGGGCTCGAACCTCAACCTTTCGGCTAACAGACACTCGCGCTAGCCGATCGCGCCACGGAGACAGTCGTGCTCCACTCTCACCACCATCAGAACATATCTTCAAAGCTATCAGCGCAAAGAATAAAGCAACACACCACTCCCGGGAGGGCTCGAAACTCCAACCTTTCGGTTAACAGCCGATCGCGCTAGCCAATTGCGCAACGGAGACAGTCCTGCTCCACTCTCACCACCATCAGAACATATCGTCAAAGCTATCAGCCCAACAAAAAAAAAGCGCCGCACCACCACCGGGTGGGCTCCAAACTCCAACCTTTCGATTAACAGCCGATCGCGCTAGCCAATTGCGCCACGGAGACAGTCCTGGTCTACTCTCGCCACCATTAGAACATATCTTCAAAGCTATCAGGCCATAGAAAAAAAGCGCCGCACCACCACCGGGTGGGCTCGAACCTCCAACCTATCGGTTAACAGACGATCGCGCTAGCCAATCGCGCCACGGAGACAGTCGCGCTCCACTCTCGCCACCATCAGAACATATCTTCAAAGCTATCAGCGCAAAGAAAAAAGCAACACACCACTCCAAGGAGGGCTCGAAACTCCTATCTTTCGGTTAACAGCCGATCGTGCTAGCCAATTGCGCCATGGAGACAGTTCTGCTCCACTCTCAAAACCATCAGAACATATCTTCAAAGCTATCAGCCCATAGAAAAAAAAGCGCCGCACCACCACTGGGTGGGCTCGAACCTCCAACCTTTCGGTTAACAGCCGATCGCGCTAGCCAATCGCGCCACGGAGACAGTCCTGCGTCACTGTCAACACCATCAACACGTGTCTTCAAAGCTATCAGCCCTAAGAAAAAAAAGCGCCGCAACACCACCGGGTGGGCTCGAATCTCCAACCTTTCGATCTACGTTCGAACGCGCTAGCCAATTGCGCCACGGAGACAGTCCTGTTCCACTCTCACCGCCATCAGAACGTATCTTCAAAGGTATCAGCCCCAAAAAAAAGCAACACACCACTCCCGGGAGGGCTCGAACCTCCAACCTTTCGGTTAACAGCCGACCGCGCTAGCCAATTGTGCCACGGAGACAGTCCTGCTATACTCTCACCACCATCAGAACATATCTTCAACGCTATCAGCGCAAAGAAAAAAAAGCACCGCACCACCACTGGGTGGGCTCGAAACTCCAACCTTTCGGTTAACAGCCGGTCGAGCTAGCCGATTGCGCCACGGATACAGTCCTGCTCCACTCTCACCACCATCAGAACATATCTTCAAAGCTATCATCCCAAAGAAAAAAAAGCGCCGCACCACCACCGGGTGGGCTCGAAACTCCAACCTTTTGGTTATTAGCCCATCGCGATAGCCAAATGCGCCATGGAGACAGTCCTGCTCCACTCTCATCACCATCAGAACATATCTTCAAAGCTATCAGCGCAAAGAAAAAAGCAACACACCACCACCGGGTGGGCTCGAAACTCCAACCTTTCGATTAACAGCCGATCGCGCTAGCTAATTGCGCCACGGAGACAGTCCTGTTCCACTCTCTCCACCATCAGAACATGTCTTCAAAGCTATCAGCCCATAGAAAAAAAGGCGCCGCACCACCACCGGGTGGGCTCGAATCTCCAACCTTTCGGTTAACGGCCGAACGCGCTAGCCAATTGCGCCACGGAGACAGTCTTGTTCCACTCTCACCACCATCAAAACGTATCTTCAAAGGTATCAGCCCAAAGAAAAAAAAGCAACACACCACTCCCGGGAGGGCTCGAACCTCAAACCTTTCGGTTAACAGCCGACCGCGCTAGCCAATTGTGCCACGGAGACAGTCCTGCTATACTCTCACCACCATCAGAACACATCTTCAAAGCTATCAGCGCAAAGAAAAAGCCACACACCACTCCCGGGAGGGCTTGAAACTCCAACCTTTCGATTAACAGCCGATCGCGATAGTCAATTGCGCCACGGAGACAGTCCTGCTCCACTGTCACCACCGTCAGAACATATTTCCAAAGCTATCAGCCCAAAGAAAAAAAAGCGCCGCACCACCACGGGGTGGGCTCGAAACTCCAAACTTTCAGTTAACAGCCCATCGCGCTAGCAAATTGCGCCAGGGAGACAGTCCTCCTCCACTCTCACCACCACCAGAACATATCTTCAAAGCTATCATCCCATAGAAAAAAAAGCGCCGCATCACCACCTGGTGGGCTCGAACCTCCAATCTTTCGGTTAACGGCCGAACGCACTTGCCAATTGCGCCACAGAGACAGTCCTGCTTCACTCTCACCACCATCAGCACATATCTTCAAAGCTATCAGCTCAAAGAAAAAAAAGCAACACACCACTCCCGGGAGGGCTCGAACCTCCAACCTTTCGGTTAACAGCCCATCGCGCTAGCCAATTGCGCCACGGAGACAGTCGTGCTCCACTCTCACACCGTCAGAACATTTCTTCAGAGCTATCCGCCCAAAGAAAAAAAGCGCCGCACCACCACCGAATGGGCTTGAACCTCCAAACCTCCAACCTTTCGGTTAACAGCCGATCGCGCTAGCCAATTGCGCCACGGAGACAGTCGTGCTCCACTTTCACCACCAACAGAACATATATCAGCGCAAAGAAAAAAGCAACACACCACCACTGGGTGGGCTCGAAACTCCAACCTTTCGGTTAACAGCCGAACGTGCTAGCCAGTTGCGCCACAGAGACAGTCCTGCTCCACTCTCACCACCATCAGAACATCTCTTCAAAGCTATCAGCCCAAAGAAAAAAAAGCGCCGAACCACCACCAGGTGGGCTCGAACCTCCAAATTTTCGGTTAACAGCCGATCGCGCTAGCCGATTGCGCCACGGAGACAGTCCTGCTCCACTCTCACCACCATCAGAACATATCTTCGAAGCTATCAGCCTAAAGAAAAAAAGCAACACACCACTCCCGGGAGGGCTCGAACCTCCAACCTTTCGGTTACCAGCCGACCGCGCTAGCCAATTGTGCCACGGAGACAGTACTGCTATACTCTCACCACCATCAGAACATATCTTCAAAGCTATCATCCCATAGAAAAAAAAGCGCCGCATCACCTCCGGGTTGGCTCGAACCTCAAACCTTTCGGTTAACGGCCGATCGCGCTAGCCAATTGCGCCACGGAGACAGTCGTGCTTCACTCTCACCACCATCAGAACATATCTTCAAAGCTATCAGCCTAAAAAAAAGCGCCGCACCACCACCGGGTGGGCTCGAACCCCCAACCTTTCGGTTAACAGCCGACCGCGCTAGCCAATTGTGCCACGGAGACAGTACTGCTATACTCTCACCACCATCAGAACATATCTTCAAAGCTATCAGCCCAAAGGAAAAAAAGCGCCGCACCACCACCGGGTGGGCTCGAAACTCCAACCTTTCGGTTAACAGCCGATCGCGCTAGCCGATTGTGCCACGGAGACAGTCCTGCTCCACTCTCACCACCATCAGAACATCTCTTCGAAGCTATCAGCCCAAAGAAAAAAAGCAACACACCACTCCCGGGAGGGCTCGAACCTCCAACCTTTCGGTTAACAGCCAATCGCGCTAGCCAATTGCGCCACGAAGACAGTCGTGCTATACTCTCACCACCACCAGAACATATCTTCAAAGCTATCATCCCATAGAAAAAAAAGCGCCGCATCACCACCGGGTGGGCTCGAACCTCCAACCTTTTGGTTAATGGCCGAACGCGCTTGCCAATTGCGCCACGGAGACAGTCTTGCTTCACTCTCACCACCATCAGAACATAACTTCGAAGCTATAAGCCCGAAGAAAAAAAAGCAACACACCACTCCCGGCAGGGCTCGGAACTCCAACCTTTCAGTTAACAGCCGATCGCGATAGCCTATTGCGCCATTGAGACAGTCGTGCTCCACTCTAACCACCATCAGAACATATCTTCAAAGCTATCAGCTTAAAGAAAAAAAAGCGCCGCACCACCAACGGGTGGCTTCGAACCTCCAACCTTTCGGTTAACAGACGATCGCGCTAGCCAATCGCGCCACGGAGACAGTCCTGCTCCACTGTCACCACCATCAGAACATATCTTCAAAGCTATCAGCCCAAAGAAAAAAAGCGCCGCACCACCACCGGGTGGGCTCGAAATTCCAACCTTTCGATTAACAGCCGATGGCGCTAGCTAAGTGCGCCACGGAGACAGCCCTGCTCCACTCTAACCACCATCAGAACATATCTTCAAAGCTATCAGCCCATAGAAAAAAAGGCGCCGCACCACCACCGGGTGGGCTCCAACCTCCTACCTTTCGGTTAGCGGCCGAACGCGCTAGCCAATTGCGCCACGGAGACAGTCCTGTTCATCTCTTACCACCATCAGAACATATCTTGAAAGCTATCAGCCCAAAGAAAAAAAAGCAACACACCACTCCTGGGAGGGCGCGAACCTCCAACCTTTCGGTTAACAGCCGACCGCGCTAGCCGATTGTCCCACGGAGACAGTCCTGCTATCTTTCACCACCATCAGAACATATCTTCAAAGCTATCAGCCCAAAGAAAAAAAAGCAACGCACCATTCCTGGGAGGGCTCGAACCTCCAAAGATTCGGTTAACAGCCGACCGCGCTAGCCAATGGTGCCACGGAGACAGTCCTGCTATCTTTCACCACCATCAGAACATATCTTCAGAGCTATCAGCCCAAAGAAAAAAAAGCGCCGCACCACCACGGGGTGGGCTCGAAACTCGAACCTTTCGGTTCACAGCCGATCGCGCTAGCCAATTGCGCCACGGAGACATACCTCCTCCACTCTCACCACCACCAGAACATATCTTCAAAGCTAACATCCCATAGAAAAAAAAGCGCCGCATCACCACCAGGTGGGCTCGAACCTCCAACCTTTCGGTTAGCAGCCGATCGCGCTAGCCAATTGCGCAACGGAGACAGTCCTGCTCCACTCTCACCACCATCAGAACATATCTTCAAAGCTATCAGCAAAAAAAAAAAGCGCCGCACCACCACCGGGTGGGCTCGAAACTCCAACCTTTCGATTAACAGCCGATCGCGCTAGCCAATCGCGCCAAGGAGACAGTCCTGTTCCAGTCTCACCACCATTACAACATACCTTCAAAGCTATCAGGCCATAGAAAAAAGCGCCGCACCACCACCGCGTGGGCTCGAACCTCCAACCTTTCGGTTAACAGACAATCGCGCTAGCCAATCGCGCCACGGAGACAGTCGCGCTCCACTCTCACCACCATCAGAACATATCTTCAAAGCTATCAGCGCAAAGAAAAAAGCACCGTACCACCACCGGGTGGGCTCGAACCTCCAACCTTTCGGTTAACAGACGATCGCGCTAGCCAATCGCGCCACGGAGACAGTACTGCTATACTCTCACCACCACCAGAACATATTTTCAAAGCTATCAGCCCAACGGAAAAAAAGCGCCGCACCACCACCGGGTGGGCTCGAATCTCCAACCTTTCGGTTAACAGCCGATCGCGCCAGCCGATTGCGCCACGGAGACAGTCCTGCTCCACTCTCACCACCATCTGAACATATCTTCAAAGCTATCAGCCCAAAGAAAAAAAAGTGCCGCACCACCACCGGGTGGGCTCGAACCTCAAACCTTTCGGTTAACAGCCGATCGCACTAGCCAATTGCGCCCCGGAGACAGTCCTGCTCCACTCTCACCACCATTACAACATACCTTCAAAGCTATCAGGCCATAGAAAAAAGCGCCGCACCACCACCGGGTGGGCTCGAACCTCCAACCTTTCGGTTAACAGACAATCGCGCTAGCCAATCGCGCCCCGGAGGCAGTCGTGCTCCACTCTCACCACCATCAGAACATATCTTCAAAGCTATCAGCGCAAAGAAAAAGCGCCGCACCACCACCGGGTGGGCTCGAACCTCCAACCTTCCGGTTAACAGACGCTCGCGCTAGCCAATCGTGCCACGGAGACAGTACTGCGATACTCTCACCACCACCAGAACATATCTTCAAAGCTATCAGCCCAAAGGAAAAAAAGCGCCGCACCACCACCGGGTAGGCTCGAAACTCCAACCTTTCGGTTAACAGCCGATCGCGCTAGCCGATTGCGCCACGGGGACAGTCCTGCTCCACTCTCACCACCATCAGAACATATCTTCGAAGCTATCAGCCCATAGAAAAAAGGCGACGCACCACCACCGGGTGGGCTCGAACCTCCAACCTTTCGGTTAACGGCCGAACGCGCTAGCCAATTGTGCCACGGAGGCAGTCCCGTTTCACTCTCACCACCATCAGAACGTATCTTCAAAGCTATCAGCCCAAAGAAAAAAAGCAACACACCACTCCCGGGAGGGCTCGAACCTCCAACCTTTCGGTTAACAGCCGACCGCGCTAGCCAATTGTGCCACGGAGACAGTACTGCTATATTCTCACCACCAGCAGAACATATCTTCAAAGCTATCAGCCCAAAGGAAAAAAAGCGCCGCACCACCACCGGGCGGGCTCGAAACTCCAACCTTTCGGTTAACAGCCGATCGCGCTAGCCGATTGCGCCACGAAGACAGTCCTGCTCCACTCTCACCACCATCAGAACTTATCTTCGAAGCTATCAGCCCAAAGAAAAAAAGCAACACACCACTCCCGGGAGGGCTCGAACCTCCAACCTTTCGGTTACCAGCCAATCGCGTTAGCCAATTGCGCCACGGAGACAGTCGTCCTCCACTCTCACACCGTCAGAACATTTCTTCAGAGTTATCCGCCCAAAGAAAAAAAGCGCAGCACCACCACCGAGTGGGCTTGAACCTCCAACATTTCGGTTAACAGCCGATCGCGCTAGCCAATTGCGCCCCGGAGACAGTCGTCCTCCACTCTCACCACCACCAGAACATATCTTCAAAGCTATCATCCCATAGAAAAAAAAGCGCCGCATCACCACCGGGTGGGCTCGAACCTCAAACCTTTCGGTTAACGGCCGATCGCGCTAGCCAATTGCGCCACGGAGACAGTCGTGCTTAAATCTCACCACCATCAGAACATATCTTCAAAGCTATCAGCCTAAAAAAAAGCGCCGCACCACCACCGGGTGGGCTCGAACCCCCAACCTTTCGGTTAACAGACAATCGCGCTAGCCAATCGCGCCCCGGAGGCAGTCGTGCTCCACTCTCACCACCATCAGAACATATCTTCAAAGCTATCAGCGCAAAGAAAAAGCGCCGCACCACCACCGGGTGGGCTCGAACCTCCAACCTTCCGGTTAACAGACGCTCGCGCTAGCCAATCGTGCCACAGAGACAGTACTGCTATACTCTCACCACCACCAGAACATATCTTCAAAGCTATCAGCCCAAAGGAAAAAAAGCGCCGCACCACCACCGGGTAGGCTCGAAACTCCAACCTTTCGGTTAACAGCCGATCGCGCTAGCCGATTGCGCCACGGGGACAGTCCTGCTCCACTCTCACCACCATCAGAACATATCTTCGAAGCTATCAGCCCATAGAAAAAAAGGCGACGCACCACCACCGGGTGGGCTCGAACCTCCAACCTTTCGGTTAACGGCCGAAAGCGCTAGCCAATTGTGCCACGGAGGCAGTCCCGTTTCACTCTCACCACCATCAGAACGTATCTTCAAAGCTATCAGCCCAAAGAAAAAAAGCAACACACCACTCCCGGGAGGGCTCGAACCTCCAACGTTTCGGTTAACAGCCGACCGCGCTAGCCAATTTTGCCACGGAGACAGTACTGCTATACTCTCACCACCAGCAGAACATATCTTCAAAGCTATCAGCCCAAAGGAAAAAAAGCGCCGCACCACCACCGGGCGGGCTCGAAACTCCAACCTTTCGGTTAACAGCCGATCGCGCTAGCCGATTGCGCCACGAAGACAGTCCTGCTCCACTCTCACCACCATCAGAACTTATCTTCGAAGCTATCAGCCCAAAGAAAAAAAGCAACACACCACTCCCGGGAGGGCTCGAACCTCCAACCTTTCGGTTACCAGCCAATCGCGTTAGCCAATTGCGCCACGGAGACAGTCGTCCTCCACTCTCACACCGTCAGAACATTTCTTCAGAGTTATCCGCCCAAAGAAAAAAAGCGCAGCACCACCACCGAGTGGGCTTGAACCTCCAACATTTCGGTTAACAGCCGATCGCGCTAGCCAATTGCGCCCCGGAGACAGTCGTCCTCCACTCTCACCACCACCAGAACATATCTTCAAAGCTATCATCCCATAGAAAAAAAAGCGCCGCATCACCACCGGGTGGGCTCGAACCTCAAACCTTTCGGTTAACGGCCGATCGCGCTAGCCAATTGCGCCACGGAGACAGTCGTGCTTCACTCTCACCACCATCAGAACATATCTTCAAAGCTATCAGCCTAAAAAAAAGCGCCGCACCACCACCGGGTGGGCTCGAACCCCCAACCTTTCGGTTAACAGACAATCGCGCTAGCCAATCGCGCCCCGGAGGCAGTCGTGCTCCACTCTCACCACCATCAGAACATATCTTCAAAGCTATCAGCGCAAAGAAAAAGCGCCGCACCACCACCGGGTGGGCTCGAACCTCCAACCTTCCGGTTAACAGACGCTCGCGCTAGCCAATCGTGCCACAGAGACAGTACTGCTATACTCTCACCACCACCAGAACATATCTTCAAAGCTATCAGCCCAAAGGAAAAAAAGCGCCGCACCACCACCGGGTAGGCTCGAAACTCCAACCTTTCGGTTAACAGCCGATCGCGCTAGCCGATTGCGCCACGGGGACAGTCCTGCTCCACTCTCACCACCATCAGAACATATCTTCGAAGCTATCAGCCCATAGAAAAAAAGGCGACGCACCACCACCGGGTGGGCTCGAACCTCCAACCTTTCGGTTAACGGCCGAAAGCGCTAGCCAATTGTGCCACGGAGGCAGTCCCGTTTCACTCTCACCACCATCAGAACGTATCTTCAAAGCTATCAGCCCAAAGAAAAAAAGCAACACACCACTCCCGGGAGGGCTCGAACCTCCAACGTTTCGGTTAACAGCCGACCGCGCTAGCCAATTTTGCCACGGAGACAGTACTGCTATACTCTCACCACCAGCAGAACATATCTTCAAAGCTATCAGCCCAAAGGAAAAAAAGCGCCGCACCACCACCGGGCGGGCTCGAAACTCCAACCTTTCGGTTAACAGCCGATCGCGCTAGCCGATTGCGCCACGAAGACAGTCCTGCTCCACTCTCACCACCATCAGAACTTATCTTCGAAGCTATCAGCCCAAAGAAAAAAAAAGCAACACACCACTCCCGGGAGGGCTCGAACCTCCAACCTTTCGGTTACCAGCCAATCGCGTTAGCCAATTGCGCCACGGAGACAGTCGTCCTCCACTCTCACACCGTCAGAACATTTCTTCAGAGTTATCCGCCCAAAGAAAAAAAGCGCAGCACCACCACCGAGTGGGCTTGAACCTCCAACATTTCGGTTAACAGCCGATCGCGCTAGCCAATTGCGCCCCGGAGACAGTCCTGCTCCACTCTCACCACCATCAACACATATCTTCAAAACCATCAGCCCAAAGAAAAACAGGCAACACACCACTCCCGGGAGTGCTCGAACCTCCAACCTTTCAGTTAGCAGCCGATCGCGCTAGCCAATTGCGCCACGGAGACAGTCGTGCTCCACTCTCACCACCATCAGAACATATCTTCGAAGCTATCAGCCCAAAGAAAAAAAGCAACACACCACTCCCGGGAGGGCTCGAACCTCCAACCTTTCGGTTAACAGCCAATCGCGCTAGCCAATTGCGCCACGAAGACAGTCGTCCTCCACTCTCACCACCACTAGAACATATCTTCAAAGCTATCATCTCTTAGAAAAAAGCGCCGCATCACCACCGGGTGGGCTCGAACCTCCAACCTTTCGGTTAATGGCCGAACGCACTTGCCAATTGCGCCACGGAGACAGTCTTGCTTCACTCTCACCACCATCAGAACATATCTTCGAAGCTATCAGCCCGAAGAAAAAAAAGCAACACACCACTCCCGGCAGGGCTCGGAACTCCAACCTTTCAGTTAACAGCCGATCGCGATAGCCTATTGCGCCACGGAGACAGTCGTGCTCCACTCTAACCACCATCAGAACATATCTTCAAAGCTATCAGCTTAAAGAAAAAAAGCGCCGCACCACAAACGGGTGGCTTCGAACCTGCAACCTTTCGGTTAACAGACGATCGCGCTAGCCAATCGCGCCACGGAGACAGTCCTGCTCCACTGTCACCACCATCAGAACATATCTTCAAAGCTATCAGCCCAAAGAAAAAAAGCGCCGCACCACCACCGGGTGGGCTCGAAACTCCAACCTTTCGATTAACAGCCGATGGCGCTAGCTAAGTGCGCCACGGAGACAGTCCTGCTCCACTCTAACCACCATCAGAACATATCTTCAAAGCTATCAGCCCATAGAAAAAAAGGCGCCACACCACCACCGGGTGGGCTCGAACCTCCTACCTTTCGGTTAGCGGCCGAACGCGCTAGCCAATCGCGCCACGGAGACAGTACTGCTATACTCTCACCACCACCAGAACATATCTTCAAAGCTATCAGCCCAAAGGAAAAAAAGCGCCGCACCACCACCGGGTGGGCTCGAAACTCCAACCTTTCGGTTAACAGCCGATCGCGCTAGCCGATTGCGCCACGGAGACAGTCCTGCTCCACTCTCACCACCATCAGAACATATCTTCGAAGCTATCAGTCCAAAGAAAAAAAGCAACACACCACTCCCGGGAGGGCTCGAACCTCCAACCTTTCGGTTAACAGCCGACCGCCCTAGCCAATTGTGCCACGGAGACAGTACTGCTATACTCTCACACCGTCAGAACATTTCTTCAGAGCTATCCGCCCAAAGGAAAAAATGCGCAGCACCACCACCGAGTGGGCTTTAACCTCCAACATTTCGGTTAACAGCCGATCGCGCTAGCCAATTGCGCCCCGGAGACAGTCCTGCTCCACTCTCACCACCATCACAAGATATCTTCACAACCATCAGCCCAAAGAAAAAGAAGCAACACACCACTCCCGGGAGTGCTCGAACCTCCAATCTTTCAGTTAGCAGCCGATCGCGCTAGCCAATTGCGCCACGGAGACAGTCGTGCTTCACTCTCACCACCATCAGAACAAATCTTCAAAGCTATCAGCCTAAAAAAAAGCGCCGCATCACCACCGGTTGGGCTCGAACCCCCAACCTTTCGGTTAACAGACGGTCGCGCTAGCCGATCGCGCCACGGAGACAGTCGTGCTCCGCTCTCACCACCATCAGAACATATCTTCAAAGCTATCAGCCCAAAGAAAAAAAGCAACACACCACTCTTGGGAGGGCTCGAACCTCCAACCTTTCGGTTAACAGCCGACCGCGCTAGCCAATTGTGCCACGGAGACAGTACTGCTATACTCTCACCACCATCAGAACATATCTTCAAAGCTATCAGCCCAAAGGAAAAAAAGCGCCGCACCACCACCGGGTGGGCTCAAAACTCCAACCTTTCGGTTAACAGCCGATCGCGCTAGCCGATTGTGCCACGGAGACAGTCCTGCTACACTCTCACCACCATCAGAACATATCTTCGAAGCTATCAGCCCAAAGAAAAAAAGCAACACACCACTCCCTGAAGGGCTCGAACCTCCAACCTTTCGGTTAACAGCCAATTGCGCTAGCCAATTGCGCCACGAAGACAGTCGTCCTCCGCTCTCACCACCACCAGAACATATCTTCAAAGCTATCATCCCATAGAAAAAAAGCGCCGCATCACCAACGGGTGGGCTCGAACCTCCAACCTTTCGGTTAACGGCCGAACGCGCTTGCCAATTGCGCCACGGAGACAGTCTTGCTTCACTCTCACCACCATCAGAACATATCTTTGAAGCTATCAGCCCAAAGAAAAAAAAGCAACACACCACTCACGGGAGGGCTCGAACCTCCAACCTTTCGGTTAACAGCCGATGGCGCTAACCAATTGCGCCACGGAGACAGTCATGCTCTACTCTAACACCGTCAGAACATTTCTTCAGATCTATCCACCCAAAGGTAAAAAAGCGCCGCACCACCACCGAGTGGGCTTGAACCTCCAACCTTTCGGTTAACAGCCGATTGTGCTAGCCAATTGCACCACGCAGACAGTCGTGCTCCAATCTCACCACCGTTAGAAGATTTCTCCAAAGCTATCAGCGCAAAGAAAAAAGCAACACACCACTCCCGACAGGGCTCGAAACTCCAACCTTTCAGTTAACAGCCGACTGCGATAGCCTTTTGCGCCACGGAGACAGTCGTGCTCCACTCTCACCACCATCAGAACATATCTTCAAAGCTATCAGCTTAAAGAAAAAAAAAGCCCCGAACCACCAACGGGTGGGTTCGAACCTCCAACCTTTCGGTTAACAGACGATCGCGCTAGCCAATCGCGCCACGGAGACAGTCCTGCGCCACTGTCACCACCATCAGAACATATCTTCAAAGCTATAAGCCCAAAGAAAAAAAAGCGCCGCACCACCACCGGGTGGGCTCGAAACTCCAACCTTTCGATTAACAGCCGATGGCGCTAGCTAAGTGCGCCACGGACACAGTCCTGCTCCACTCTAACCACCATCAGAACATATCTTCAAAGCTATCAGGAAATAGAAAAAAAGCGCCGCACCACCACCGGGTGGGTTCGAACCTCCAACCTTTCGGTTAACAGACAATCGCGCTAGCCAATCGCGCCACGGAGACAGTCGTGCTCCACTCTCACCACCATCAGAACATATCTTCAAAGCTATCAGCTTAAAGAAAGAAAAAGCGCCGCACCACCACCGGGTGGGCTCGAACCTCCAACCTTTCGGTTAACAGACAATCGCGCTAGCCAATCGCGCCACGGAGACAGTCGTGCTCCACTCTCACCACCATCAGAACATATCTTCAAAGCTATCAGCGCAAAGAAAAAAGCACCGCACCACCACCGGGTGGGCTCGAAACTCCAACCTTTCGGTTAACAGCCGATCGCGCTAGCCGATTGCGCCACGGAGACAGTCCTGCTCCACTCTCACCACCATCAGAACATATCTTCGAAGCTATCAGCCCAAAGAAAAAAAAGCAACACACCACTCCCGGGAGGGCTCGAACCTCCAACCTTTCGGTTAAAAGCCGACCGCGCTAGCCAATTGTGCCACGGAGACAGTACTGCTATACTCTCACACCGTCAGAACATTTCTTCAGAGCTATCCGCTTAAAGGAAAAAATGCGCAGCACCACCACCGAGTGGGCTTGAACCTCCAACATTTCGGCTAACAGCC
The DNA here is from genome assembly GCF_043290135.1 of Rhipicephalus microplus. Lineage (NCBI taxonomy): Eukaryota > Metazoa > Arthropoda > Arachnida > Ixodida > Ixodidae > Rhipicephalus > Rhipicephalus microplus. The sequence goes on along the minus strand of NW_027464611.1, from coordinate 3,202,391 downwards.
GATCGCGCTAGCCAATTGCGCCCCAGAGACAGTCCTGCTCCACTCTCACCACCATCACAAGATATCTTCAAAACCATCAGCCCAAAGAAAAAGAAGCAACACACCACTCCCGGGAGTGCTCGAACCTCCAACCTTTCAGTTAGCAGCCGATCGCGCTAGCCAATTGCGCCACGGAGACAGTCGTGCTTCACTCTCACCACCATCAGAACATATCTTCAAAGCTATCAGCTTAAAAAAAAGCGCCGCACCACCACCGGTTGGGCTCGAACCCCCAACCTTTCGGTTAACAGACGGTCGCGCTAGCCGATCGCGCCACGGAGACAGTCGTGCTCCACTCTCACCACCATCAGAACATATCTTCTAAGCTATCAGCCCATAGAAAAAAAGGCGACGCACCACCACCGGGTGGGCTCGAACCTCCAACCTTTGGGTTAACGGCCGAACGCGCTTGCCAATTGCGCCACGGAGACAGTCTTGCTTCACTCTCACCACCATCAGAACATATCTTCGAAGCTATCAGCCCAAAGAAAAAAAAAGCAACACACCACTCCCGGGAGGGCTCGAACCCCCAACGTTTCGGTTAACAGCCAATGGCGCTAGCCAATTGCGCCGCGGAGACAGTCATGCTCTACTCTCACACCGTCAGAACATTTCTTGAGAGCTATCCGCCCAAAGAAAATAAAGTGCCGCACCACCACCGAGTGGGCTTGAACCTCCAACCTTTCGGTTAACAGCCGAACGTGCTAGCCAATTGCACCACGCAGACAGTCGTGCTCCAATCTCACCACCGTTAGAAGATTTCTCCAAAGCTATCAGCGCAAAGAAAAAAGCAACACACCACTCCCGGCAGGGCTCAAAACTCCAACCTTTCAGTTAACAGCCGACCGCGATAGCCTTTTGCGCCACGGAGACAGTCGTGCTCCACTCTCACCACCATCAGAACATATCTTCAAAGCTATCAGCTTAAAGAAAAAAAAAGCCCCGCACCACCAACGGGTGGGTTCGAACCTCCAACCTTTCGGTTAACAGACGATCGCGCTAGCCAATCGCGCCACGGAGACAGTCCCGCGCCACTGTCACCACCATCAGAACATATCTTCAAAGCTATAAGCCCAAAGAAAAAAAAGCACCGCACCACCACCGGGTGGGCTCGAAACTCACCTTTCGATTAACAGCCGATGGCGCTAGCTAAGTGCGCCACGGAGACAGTCCTGCTCCATTCTAACCACCATCAGAACATATCTTCAAAGCTATCAGGCCATAGAAAAAAGCGCCGCACCACCACCGGGTGGGCTCGAACCTCCAACCTTTCGGTTAACAGACAATCGCGCTAGTCAATCGCGCCACGGAGACAGTCGTGCTCCACTCTCACCACCATCAGAACATATCTTCAAAGCTATCAGCGCAAAGAAAAAAGCACCGCACCACCACCGGGTGGGCTCGAACCTCCAACCTTTCGGTTAACAGACGATCGCGCTAGCCAATCGCGCCACGGAGACAGTACTGCTATACTCTCACCACCACCAGAACATATCTTCAAAGCTATCAGCCCAAAGGAAAAAAAGCGCCGCACCACCACCGGGTGGGCTCGAAACTCCAACCTTTCGGTTAACAGCCGATCGCGTTAGCCGATTGCGCCACGGAGACAGTCCTACTCCACTCTCACCACCATCAGAACATATCTTCGAAGCTATCAGCCCAAAGAAAAAAAAGCAACACACCACTCCCGGGAGGGCTCGAACCTCCAACCTTTCGGTTAACAGCCGACCGCGCTAGCCAATTGTGCCACGGAGACAGTACTGCTATACTCTCACACCGTCAGAACATTTCTTCAGAGCTATCCGCCCAAAGGAAAAAATGCGCAGCACCACCACCGAGTGGGCTTGAACCTCCAACATTTCGGTTAACAGCCGATCGCGCTAGCCAATTGCGCCCCGGAGACAGTCCTGCTCCACTCTCACCACCATCACAAGATATCTTCAAAACCATCAGCCCAAAGAAAAAGAAGCAACACACCACTCCCGGGAGTGCTCGAACCTCCAACCTTTCAGTTAGCAGCCGATCGCGCTAGCCAATTGCGCCACGGAGACAGTCGTGCTTCACTCTCACCACCATCAGAACATATCTTCAAAGCTATCAGCCTAAAAAAAAGCGCCGCACCACCACCGGTTGGGCTCGAACCCCCAACCTTTCGGTTAACAGACGGTCGCGCTAGCCGATCGTGCCACGGAGACAGTCGTGCTCCACTCTCACCACCATAAGAACATATCTTCGAAGCTATCAGTCCAAAGAAAAAAAGCAACAAACCACTCCCGGGAGGGCTCGAACCTCCAACCTTTCGGTTAACAGCCGACCGCCCTAGCCAATTGTGCCACGGAGACAGTACTGCTATACTCTCACACCGTCAGAACATTTCTTCAGTGCTATCCGCCCAAAGGAAAAAATGCGCAGCACCACCACCGAGTGGGCTTTAACCTCCAACATTTCGGTTAACAGCCGATCGCGCTAGCCAATTGCGCCCCGGAGACAGTCCTGCTCCACTCTCACCACCATCACAAGATATCTTCACAACCATCAGCCCAAAGAAAAAGAAGCAACACACCACTCCCGGGAGTGCTCGAACCTCCAACCTTTCAGTTAGCAGCCGATCGCGCTAGCCAATTGCGCCACGGAGACAGTCGTGCTTCACTCTCACCACCATCAGAACAAATCTTCAAAGCTATCAGCCTAAAAAAAAGCGCCGCATCACCACCGGTTGGGCTCGAACCCCCAACCTTTCGGTTAACAGACGGTCGCGCTAGCCGATCGCGCCACGGAGACAGTCGTGCTCCGCTCTCACCACCATCAGAACATATCTTCAAAGCTATCAGCCCAAAGAAAAAAAGCAACACACCACTCTTGGGAGGGCTCGAACCTCCAACCTTTCGGTTAACAGCCGACCGCGCTAGCCAATTGTGCCACGGAGACAGTACTGCTATACTCTCACCACCATCAGAACATATCTTCAAAGCTATCAGCCCAAAGGAAAAAAAGCGCCGCACCACCACCGGGTGGGCTCAAAACTCCAACCTTTCGGTTAACAGCCGATCGCGCTAGCCGATTGTGCCACGGAGACAGTCCTGCTACACTCTCACCACCATCAGAACATATCTTCGAAGCTATCAGCCCAAAGAAAAAAAGCAACACACCACTCCCTGAAGGGCTCGAACCTCCAACCTTTCGGTTAACAGCCAATTGCGCTAGCCAATTGCGCCACGAAGACAGTCGTCCTCCGCTCTCACCACCACCAGAACATATCTTCAAAGCTAGCATCCCATAGAAAAAAAGCGCCGCATCACCAACGGGTGGGCTCGAACCTCCAACCTTTCGGTTAACGGCCGAACGCGCTTGCCAATTGCGCCACGGAGACAGTCTTGCTTCACTCTCACCACCATCAGAACATATCTTTGAAGCTATCAGCCCAAAGAAAAAAAAGCAACACACCACTCACGGGAGGGCTCGAACCTCCAACCTTTCGGTTAACAGCCGATGGCGCTAGCCAATTGCGCCACGGAGACAGTCATGCTCTACTCTAACACCGTCAGAACATTTCTTCAGGGCTATCCACCCAAAGGTAAAAAAGCGCCGCACCACCACCGAGTGGGCTTGAACCTCCAACCTTTCGGTTAACAGCCGATTGTGCTAGCCAATTGCACCACGCAGACAGTCGTGCTCCAATCTCACCACCGTTAGAAGATTTCTCCAAAGCTATCAGCGCAAAGAAAAAAGCAACACACCACTCCCGACAGGGCTCGAAACTCCAACCTTTCAGTTAACAGCCGACCGCGATAGCCTTTTGCGCCACGGAGACAGTCGTGCTCCACTCTCACCACCATCAGAACATATCTTCAAAGCTATCAGCTTAAAGAAAAAAAAAGCCCCGAACCACCAACGGGTGGGTTCGAACCTCCAACCTTTCGGTTAACAGACGATCGCGCTAGCCAATCGCGCCACGGAGACAGTCCTGCGCCACTGTCACCACCATCAGAACATATCTTCAAAGCTATAAGCCCAAAGAAAAAAAAGCGCCGCACCACCACCGGGTGGGCTCGAAACTCCAACCTTTCGATTAACAGCCGATGGCGCTAGCTAAGTGCGCCACGGACACAGTCCTGCTCCACTCTAACCACCATCAGAACATATCTTCAAAGCTATCAGGAAATAGAAAAAAAGCGCCGCACCACCACCGGGTGGGCTCGAACCTCCAACCTTTCGGTTAACAGACAATCGCGCTAGCCAATCGCGCCACGGAGACAGTCGTGCTCCACTCTCACCACCATCAGAACATATCTTCAAAGCTATCAGCGCAAAGAAAAAAGCACCGCACCACCACCGGGTGGGCTCGAACCTCCAACCTTTCGGTTAACAGACGATCGCGCTAGCCAATCGCGCCACGGAGACAGTACTGCTATACTCTCACCACCACCAGAACATATCTTCAAAGCTATCAGCCCAAAGGAAAAAAAGCGCCGCACCACCACCGGGTGGGCTCGAAACTCCAACCTTTCGGTTAACAGCCGATCGCGCTAGCCGATTGCGCCACGGAGACAGTCCTGCTCCACTCTCACCACCATCAGAACATATCTTCGAAGCTATCAGCCCAAAGAAAAAAAAGCAACACACCACTCCCGGGAGGGCTCGAACCTCCAACCTTTCGGTTAAAAGCCGACCGCGCTAGCCAATTGTGCCACGGAGACAGTACTGCTATACTCTCACACCGTCAGAACATTTCTTCAGAGCTATCCGCCCAAAGGAAAAAATGCGCAGCACCACCACCGAGTGGGCTTGAACCTCCAACATTTCGGTTAACAGCCGATCGCGCTAGCCAATTGCGCCCCGGAGACAGTCCTGCTCCACTCTCACCACCATCACAAGATATCTTCAAAACCATCAGCCCAAAGAAAAAGAAGCAACACACCACTCCCGGGAGTGCTCGAACCTCCAACCTTTCAGTTAGCAGCCGATCGCGCTAGCCAATTGCGCCACGGAGACAGTCGTGCTTCACTCTCACCACCATCAGAACATATCTTCAAAGCTATCAGCTTAAAAAAAAGCGCCGCACCACCACCGGTTGGGCTCGAACCCCCAACCTTTCGGTTAACAGACGGTCGCGCTAGCCGATCGCGCCACGGAGACAGTCGTGCTCCACTCTCACCACCATCAGAACATATCTTCTAAGCTATCAGCCCATAGAAAAAAAGGCGACGCACCACCACCGGGTGGGCTCGAACCTCCAACCTTTCGGTTAACGGCCGAACGCGCTAGCCAATAGTGCCACGGAGGCAGTCGTGCCCCACTCTCACCACCATCAGAACATATCTTCAAAGCTATCAGCTTAAAGAAAAAAAAGCGCCACATCACCAACGGGTGGGCTCGAACCTCCAACTTTTCGGTTAACGGCCGAACGCGCTTGCCAATTGCGCCACGGAGACAGTCTTGCTTCACTCTCACCACCATCAGAACATATCTTCGAAGCTATCAGCCCAAAGAAAAAAAAGCAACACACCACTCCCGGGAGGGCTCGAACTCCAACCTTTCGGTTAACAGCCAATGGCGCTAGCCAATTGCGCCGCGGAGACAGTCATGCTCTACTCTCACACCGTCAGAACATTTCTTGAGAGCTATCCGCCCAAAGAAAATAAAGTGCCGCACCACCACCGAGTGGGCTTGAACCTCCAACCTTTCGGTTAACAGCCGAACGTGCTAGCCAATTGCACCACGCAGACAGTCGTGCTCCAATCTCACCACCGTTAGAAGATTTCTCCAAAGCTATCAGCCCAAAGAAAAAAGCAACACACCACTCCCGGCAGGGCTCAAAACTCCAACCTTTCAGTTAACAGCCGACCGCGATAGCCTTTTGCGCCACGGAGACAGTCGTGCTCCACTCTCACCACCATCAGAACATATCTTCAAAGCTATCAGCTTAAAGAAAAAAAAAGCCCCGCACCACCAACGGGTGGGTTCGAACCTCCAACCTTTCGGTTAACAGACGATCGCGCTAGCCAATCGCGCCACGGAGACAGTCCCGCGCCACTGTCACCACCATCAGAACATATCTTCAAAGCTATAAGCCCAAAGAAAAAAAAGCGCCGCACCACCACCGGGTGGGCTCGAAACTCACCTTTCGATTAACAGCCGATGGCGCTAGCTAAGTGCGCCACGGAGACAGTCCTGCTCCATTCTAACCACCATCAGAACATATCTTCAAAGCTATCAGGCCATAGAAAAAAGCGCCGCACCACCACCGGGTGGGCTCGAACCTCCAACCTTTCGGTTAACAGACAATCGCGCTAGTCAATCGTGCCACGGAGACAGTCGTGCTCCACTCTCACCACCATCAGAACATATCTTCAAAGCTATCAGCGCAAAGAAAAAAGCACCGCACCACCACCGGGTGGGCTCGAACCTCCAACCTTTCGGTTAACAGACGATCGCGCTAGCCAATCGCGCCACGGAGACAGTACTGCTATACTCTCACCACCACCAGAACATATCTTCAAAGCTATCAGCCCAAAGGAAAAAAAGCGCCGCACCACCACCGGGTGGGCTCGAAACTCCAACCTTTCGGTTAACAGCCGATCGCGTTAGCCGATTGCGCCACGGAGACAGTCCTACTCCACTCTCACCACCATCAGAACATATCTTCGAAGCTATCAGCCCAAAGAAAAAAAAGCAACACACCACTCCCGGGAGGGCTCGAACCTCCAACCTTTCGGTTAACAGCCGACCGCGCTAGCCAATTGTGCCACGGAGACAGTACTGCTATACTCTCACACCGTCAGAACATTTCTTCAGAGCTATCCGCCCAAAGGAAAAAATGCGCAGCACCACCACCGAGTGGGCTTGAACCTCCAACATTTCGGTTAACAGCCGATCGCGCTAGCCAATTGCGCCCCGGAGACAGTCCTGCTCCACTCTCACCACCATCACAAGATATCTTCAAAACCATCAGCCCAAAGAAAAAGAAGCAACACACCACTCCCGGGAGTGCTCGAACCTCCAACCTTTCAGTTAGCAGCCGATCGCGCTAGCCAATTGCGCCACGGAGACAGTCGTGCTTCACTCTCACCACCATCAGAACATATCTTCAAAGCTATCAGCCTAAAAAAAAAGCGCCGCACCACCACCGGTTGGGCTCGAACCCCCAACCTTTCGGTTAACAGACGGTCGCGCTAGCCGATCGTGCCACGGAGACAGTCGTGCTCCACTCTCACCACCATAAGAACATATCTTCTAAGCTATCAGCCCATAGAAAAAAAGGCGCCGCACCACCACCTGGTGGGCTCGAACCTCCAACCTTTCGGTTAACAGCCAATTGCGCTAGCCAATTGCGCCACGAAGACAGTCGTCCTCCGCTCTCACCACCACCAGAACATATCTTCAAAGCTAGCATCCCATAGAAAAAAAGCGCCGCATCACCAACGGGTGGGCTCGAACCTCCAACCTTTCGGTTAACGGCCGAACGCGCTTGCCAATTGCGCCACGGAGACAGTCTTGCTTCACTCTCACCACCATCAGAACATATCTTTGAAGCTATCAGCCCAAAGAAAAAAAAGCAACACACCACTCACGGGAGGGCTCGAACCTCCAACCTTTCGGTTAACAGCCGATGGCGCTAGCCAATTGCGCCACGGAGACAGTCATGCTCTACTCTAACACCGTCAGAACATTTCTTCAGGGCTATCCAACCAAAGGTAAAAAAGCGCCGCACCACCACCGAGTGGGCTTGAACCTCCAACCTTTCGGTTAACAGCCGATTGTGCTAGCCAATTGCACCACGCAGACAGTCGTGCTCCAATCTCACCACCGTTAGAAGATTTCTCCAAAGCTATCAGCGCAAAGAAAAAAGCAACACACCACTCCCGACAGGGCTCGAAACTCCAACCTTTCAGTTAACAGCCGACCGCGATAGCCTTTTGCGCCACGGAGACAGTCGTGCTCCACTCTCACCACCATCAGAACATATCTTCAAAGCTATCAGCTTAAAGAAAAAAAAAGCCCCGAACCACCAACGGGTGGGTTCGAACCTCCAACCTTTCGGTTAACAGACGATCGCGCTAGCCAATCGCGCCACGGAGACAGTCCTGCGCCACTGTCACCACCATCAGAACATATCTTCAAAGCTATAAGCCCAAAGAAAAAAAAGCGCCGCACCACCACCGGGTGGGCTCGAAACTCCAACCTTTCGATTAACAGCCGATGGCGCTAGCTAAGTGCGCCACGGACACAGTCCTGCTCCACTCTAACCACCATCAGAACATATCTTCAAAGCTATCAGGAAATAGAAAAAAAGCGCCGCACCACCACCGGGTGGGCTCGAACCTCCAAACTTTCGGTTAACAGACAATCGCGCTAGCCAATCGCGCCACGGAGACAGTCGTGCTCCACTCTCACCACCATCAGAACATATCTTCAAAGCTATCAGCGCAAAGAAAAAAGCACCGCACCACCACCGGGTGGGCTCGAACCTCCAACCTTTCGGTTAACAGACGATCGCGCTAGCCAATCGCGCCACGGAGACAGTACTGCTATACTCTCACCACCACCAGAACATATCTTCAAAGCTATCAGCCCAAAGGAAAAAAAGCGCCGCACCACCACCGGGTGGGCTCGAAACTCCAACCTTTCGGTTAACAGCCGATCGCGCTAGCCGATTGCGCCACGGAGACAGTACTGCTATACTCTCACACCGTCAGAACATTTCTTCAGAGCTATCCGCCCAAAGGAAAAAATGCGCAGCACCACCACCGAGTGGGCTTGAACCTCCAACATTTCGGTTAACAGCCGATCGCGCTAGCCAATTGCGCCCCGGAGACAGTCCTGCTCCACTCTCACCACCATCACAAGATATCTTCAAAACCATCAGCCCAAAGAAAAAGAAGCAACACACCACTCCCGGGAGTGCTCGAACCTCCAACCTTTCAGTTAGCAGCCGATCGCGCTAGCCAATTGCGCCACGGAGACAGTCGTGCTTCACTCTCACCACCATCAGAACATATCTTCAAAGCTATCAGCTTAAAAAAAAGCGCCGCACCACCACCGGGTGGGCTCGAAACTCCAACCTTTCGGTTAACAGCCGATCGCGCTAGCCGATTGCGCCACGGAGACAGTACTGCTATACTCTCACACCGTCAGAACATTTCTTCAGAGCTATCCGCCCAAAGGAAAAAATGCGCAGCACCACCACCGAGTGGGCTTGAACCTCCAACATTTCGGTTAACAGCCGATCGCGCTAGCCAATTGCGCCCCGGAGACAGTCCTGCTCCACTCTCACCACCATCACAAGATATCTTCAAAACCATCAGCCCAAAGAAAAAGAAGCAACACACCACCACCGGGTGGGCTCGAACCTCCAACCTTTCGGTTAACAGACGATCGCGCTAGCCAATCGCGCCACGGAGACAGTACTGCTATACTCTCACCACCATCAGAACATATCTTCGAAGCTATCAGCCCAAAGAAAAAAAAGCAACACACCACTCCCGGGAGGGCTCGAACCTCCAACCTTTCGGTTAAAAGCCGACCGCGCTAGCCTATTGTGCCACGGAGACAGTACTGCTATACTCTCACACCGTCAGAACATTTCTTCAGAGCTATCCGCCCAAAGGAAAAAATGCGCAGCACCACCACCGAGTGGGCTTGAACCTCCAACATTTCGGTTAACAGCCGATCGCGCTAGCCAATTGCGCCCAGGAGACAGTCCTGCTCCACTCTCACCACCATCACAAGATATCTTCAAAACCATCAGCCCAAAGAAAAAGAAGCAACACACCACTCCCGGGAGTGCTCGAACCTCCAACCTTTCAGTTAGCAGCCGATCGCGCTAGCCAATTGCGCCACGGAGACAGTCGTGCTTCACTCTCACCACCATCAGAACATATCTTCAAAGCTATCAGCTTAAAAAAAAGCGCCGCACCACCACCGGTTGGGCTCGAACCCCCAACCTTTCGGTTAACAGACGGTCGCGCTAGCCGATCGCGCCACGGAGACAGTCGTGCTCCACTCTCACCACCATCAGAACATATCTTCTAAGCTATCAGCCCATAGAAAAAAAGGCGACGCACCACCACCGGGTGGGCTCGAACCTCCAACCTTTCGGTTAACGGCCGAACGCGCTAGCCAATAGTGCCACGGAGGCAGTCGTGCCCCACTCTCACCACCATCAGAACATATCTTCAAAGCCATCAGCTTAAAGAAAAAAAAGCGCCACATCACCAACGGGTGGGCTCGAACCTCCAACTTTTCGGTTAACGGCCGAACGCGCTTGCCAATTGCGCCACGGAGACAGTCTTGCTTCACTCTCACCACCATCAGAACATATCTTCGAAGCTATCAGCCCAAAGAAAAAAAAGCAACACACCACTCCCGGGAGGGCTCGAACCCCCAACCTTTCGGTTAACAGCCAATGGCGCTAGCCAATTGCGCCGCGGAGACAGTCATGCTCTACTCTCACACCGTCAGAACATTTCTTGAGAGCTATCCGCCCAAAGAAAATAAAGTGCCGCACCACCACCGAGTGGGCTTGAACCTCCAACCTTTCGGTTAACAGCCGAACGTGCTAGCCAATTGCACCACGCAGACAGTCGTGCTCCAATCTCACCACCGTTAGAAGATTTCTCCAAAGCTATCAGCGCAAAGAAAAAAGCAACACACCACTCCCGGCAGGGCTCAAAACTCCAACCTTTCAGTTAACAGCCGACCGCGATAGCCTTTTGCGCCACGGAGACAGTCGTGCTCCACTCTCACCACCATCAGAACATATCTTCAAAGCTATCAGCTTAAAGAAAAAAAAAGCCCCGCACCACCAACGGGTGGGTTCGAACCTCCAACCTTTCGGTTAACAGACGATCGCGCTAGCCAATCGCGCCACGGAGACAGTCCCGCGCCACTGTCACCACCATCAGAACATATCTTCAAAGCTATAAGCCCAAAGAAAAAAAAGCGCCGCACCACCACCGGGTGGGCTCGAAACTCACCTTTCGATTAACAGCCGATGGCGCTAGCTAAGTGCGCCACGGAGACAGTCCTGCTCCATTCTAACCACCATCAGAACATATCTTCAAAGCTATCAGGCCATAGAAAAAAGCGCCGCACCACCACCGGGTGGGCTCGAACCTCCAACCTTTCGGTTAACAGACAATCGCGCTAGTCAATCGCGCCACGGAGACAGTCGTGCTCCACTCTCACCACCATCAGAACATATCTTCAAAGCTATCAGCGCAAAGAAAAAAGCACCGCACCACCACCGGGTGGGCTCGAACCTCCAACCTTTCGGTTAACAGACGATCGCGCTAGCCAATCGCGCCACGGAGACAGTACTGCTATACTCTCACCACCACCAGAACATATCTTCAAAGCTATCAGCCCAAAGGAAAAAAAGCGCCGCACCACCACCGGGTGGGCTCGAAACTCCAACCTTTCGGTTAACAGCCGATCGCGTTAGCCGATTGCGCCACGGAGACAGTCCTACTCCACTCTCACCACCATCAGAACATATCTTCGAAGCTATCAGCCCAAAGAAAAAAAAGCAACACACCACTCCCGGGAGGGCTCGAACCTCCAACCTTTCGGTTAACAGCCGACCGCGCTAGCCAATTGTGCCACGGAGACAGTACTGCTATACTCTCACACCGTCAGAACATTTCTTCAGAGCTATCCGCCCAAAGGAAAAAATGCGCAGCACCACCACCGAGTGGGCTTGAACCTCCAACATTTCGGTTAACAGCCGATCGCGCTAGCCAATTGCGCCCCGGAGACAGTCCTGCTCCACTCTCACCACCATCACAAGATATCTTCAAAACCATCAGCCCAAAGAAAAAGAAGCAACACACCACTCCCGGGAGTGCTCGAACCTCCAACCTTTCAGTTAGCAGCCGATCGCGCTAGCCAATTGCGCCACGGAGACAGTCGTGCTTCACTCTCACCACCATCAGAACATATCTTCAAAGCTATCAGCCTAAAAAAAAAGCGCCGCACCACCACCGGTTGGGCTCGAACCCCCAACCTTTCGGTTAACAGACGGTCGCGCTAGCCGATCGTGCCACGGAGACAGTCGTGCTCCACTCTCACCACCATAAGAACATATCTTCTAAGCTATCAGCCCATAGAAAAAAAGGCGCCGCACCACCACCTGGTGGGCTCGAACCTCCAACCTTTCGGTTAACGGCCGAACGCGCTAGCCAATAGTGCCACGGAGGCAGTCCCGTTACACTCTCACCACCATCAGAACGTATCTTCAAAGCTATCAGCCCAAAGAAAAAAAGCAACACACCACTCTTGGGAGGGCTCGAACCTCCAACCTTTCGGTTAACAGCCGACCGCGCTAGCCAATTGTGCCACGGAGACAGTACTGCTATACTCTCACCACCATCAGAACATATCTTCAAAGCTATCAGCCCAAAGGAAAAAAAGCGCCGCACCACCACCGGGTGGGCTCGAAACTCCAACCTTTCGGTTAACAGCCGATCGCGCTAGCCGATTGTGCCACGGAGACAGTCCTGCTCTACTCTCACCACCATCAGAACATATCTTCGAAGCTATCAGCCCAAAGAAAAAAAGCAACACACCACTCCCTGGAGGGCTCGAACCTCCAACCTTTCGGTTAACAGCCAATTGCGCTAGCCAATTGCGCCACGAAGACAGTCGTCCTCCACTCTCACCACCACCAGAACATATCTTCAAAGCTATCATCCCATAGAAAAAAAAGCGCCGCACCACCACCGAGTGGGCTTGAACCTCCAACCTTTCGGTTAACAGCCGAACGTGCTAGCCAATTGCACCACGCAGACAGTCGTGCTCCAATCTCACCACCATCAGAACATATCTTCGAAGCTATCAGCCCGAAGAAAAAAAAGCAACACACCACTCCCGGCAGGGCTCGGAACTCCAACCTTTCAGTTAACAGCCGATCGCGATAGCCTATTGCGCCACGGAGACAGTCGTGCTCCACTCTAACCACCATCAGAACATATCTTCAAAGCTATCAGCTTAAAGAAAAAAAGCGCCGCACCACAAACGGGTGGCTTCGAACCTCCAACCTTTCGGTTAACAGACGATCGCGCTAGCCATCGCGCCACGGAGACAGTCCTGCTCCACTGTCACCACCATCAGAACATATCTTCAAAGCTATCAGCCCAAAGAAAAAAAGCAACACACCACTCTTGGGAGGGCTCGAACCTCCAACCTTTCGGTTAACAGCCGACCGCGCTAGCCAATTGTGCCACGGAGACAGTACTGCTATACTCTCACCACCATCAGAACATATCTTCAAAGCTATCCGCCCAAAGGAAAAAATGCGCAGCACCACCACCGAGTGGGCTTTAACCTCCAACATTTCGGTTAACAGCCGATCGCGCTAGCCAATTGCGCCCCGGAGACAGTCCTGCTCCACTCTCACCACCATCACAAGATATCTTCACAACCATCAGCCCAAAGAAAAAGAAGCAACACACCACTCCCGGGAGTGCTCGAACCTCCAACCTTTCAGTTAGCAGCCGATCGCGCTAGCCAATTGCGCCACGGAGACAGTCGTGCTTCACTCTCACCACCATCAGAACAAATCTTCAAAGCTATCAGCCCAAAGAAAAAAAGCAACACACCACTCTTGGGAGGGCTCGAACCTCCAACCTTTCGGTTAACAGCCGACCGCGCTAGCCAATTGTGCCACGGAGACAGTACTGCTATACTCTCACCACCATCAGAACATATCTTCAAAGCTATCAGCCCAAAGGAAAAAAAGCGCCGCACCACCACCGGGTGGGCTCAAAACTCCAACCTTTCGGTTAACAGCCGATCGCGCTAGCCGATTGTGCCACGGAGACAGTCCTGCTACACTCTCACCACCATCAGAACATATCTTCGAAGCTATCAGCCCAAAGAAAAAAAGCAACACACCACTCCCTGAAGGGCTCGAACCTCCAACCTTTCGGTTAACAGCCAATTGCGCTAGCCAATTGCGCCACGAAGACAGTCGTCCTCCGCTCTCACCACCACCAGAACATATCTTCAAAGCTAGCATCCCATAGAAAAAAAGCGCCGCATCACCAACGGGTGGGCTCGAACATCCAACCTTTCGGTTAACGGCCGAACGCGCTTGCCAATTGCGCCAAGGAGACAGTCTTGCTTCACTCTCACCACCATCAGAACATATCTTTGAAGCTATCAGCCCAAAGAAAAAAAAGCAACACACCACTCACGGGAGGGCTCGAACCTCCAACCTTTCGGTTAACAGCCGATGGCGCTAGCCAATTGCGCCACGGAGACAGTCATGCTCTACTCTAACACCGTCAGAACATTTCTTCAGGGCTATCCACCCAAAGGTAAAAAAGCGCCGCACCACCACCGAGTGGGCTTGAACCTCCAACCTTTCGGTTAACAGCCGATTGTGCTAGCCAATTGCACCACGCAGACAGTCGTGCTCCAATCTCACCACCGTTAGAAGATTTCTCCAAAGCTATCAGCGCAAAGAAAAAAGCAACACACCACTCCCGACAGGGCTCGAAACTCCAACCTTTCAGTTAACAGCCGACCGCGATAGCCTTTTGCGCCACGGAGACAGTCGTGCTCCACTCTCACCACCATCAGAACATATCTTCAAAGCTATCAGCTTAAAGAAAAAAAAGCGCCGCACCACCACCGGTTGGGCTCGAACCCCCAACCTTTCGGTTAACAGACGGTCGCGCTAGCCGATCGCGCCACGGAGACAGTCGTGCTCCGCTCTCACCACCATCAGAACATATCTTCAAAGCTATCAGCCCAAAGAAAAAAAGCAACACACCACTCTTGGGAGGGCTCGAACCTCCAACCTTTCGGTTAACAGCCGACCGCGCTAGCCAATTGTGCCACGGAGACAGTACTGCTATACTCTCACCACCATCAGAACATATCTTCAAAGCTATCAGCCCAAAGGAAAAAAAGCGCCGCACCACCACCGGGTGGGCTCAAAACTCCAACCTTTCGGTTAACAGCCGATCGCGCTAGCCGATTGTGCCACGGAGACAGTCCTGCTACACTCTCACCACCATCAGAACATATCTTCGAAGCTATCAGCCCAAAGAAAAAAAGCAACACACCACTCCCTGAAGGGCTCGAACCTCCAACCTTTCGGTTAACAGCCAATTGCGCTAGCCAATTGCGCCACGAAGACAGTCGTCCTCCGCTCTCACCACCACCAGAACATATCTTCAAAGCTAGCATCCCATAGAAAAAAAGCGCCGCATCACCAACGGGTGGGCTCGAACCTCCAACCTTTCGGTTAACGGCCGAACGCGCTTGCCAATTGCGCCAAGGAGACAGTCTTGCTTCACTCTCACCACCATCAGAACATATCTTTGAAGCTATCAGCCCAAAGAAAAAAAAGCAACACACCACTCACGGGAGGGCTCGAACCTCCAACCTTTCGGTTAACAGCCGATGGCGCTAGCCAATTGCGCCACGGAGACAGTCATGCTCTACTCTAACACCGTCAGAACATTTCTTCAGGGCTATCCACCCAAAGGTAAAAAAGCGCCGCACCACCACCGAGTGGGCTTGAACCTCCAACCTTTCGGTTAACAGCCGATTGTGCTAGCCAATTGCACCACGCAGACAGTCGTGCTCCAATCTCACCACCGTTAGAAGATTTCTCCAAAGCTATCAGCGCAAAGAAAAAAGCAACACACCACTCCCGACAGGGCTCGAAACTCCAACCTTTCAGTTAACAGCCGACCGCGATAGCCTTTTGCGCCACGGAGACAGTCGTGCTCCACTCTCACCACCATCAGAACATATCTTCAAAGCTATCAGCTTAAAGAAAAAAAAAGCGCCGCACCACCACCGGGTGGGCTCGAACCTCCAACCTTTCGGTTAACAGACAATCGCGCAAGCCAATCGCGCCACGGAGACAGTCGTGCTCCACTCTCACCACCATCAGAACATATCTTCAAAGCTATCAGCGCAAAGAAAAAAGCACCGCACCACCACCGGGTGGGCTCGAACCTCCAACCTTTCGGTTAACAGACGATCGCGCTAGCCAATCGCGCCACGGAGACAGTACTGCTATACTCCCACCACCACCAGAACATATCTTCAAAGCTATCAGCCCAAAGGAAAAAAAGCGCCGCACCACCACCGGGTGGGCTCGAAACTCCAACCTTTCGGTTAACAGCCGATCGCGCTAGCCGATTGCGCCACGGAGACAGTCCTGCTCCACTCTCACCACCATCAGAACATATCTTCGAAGCTATCAGCCCAAAGAAAAAAAAGCAACACACCACTCCCGGGAGGGCTTGAACCTCCAACCTTTCGGTTAAAAGCCGACCGCGCTAGCCAATTGTGCCACGGAGACAGTACTGCTATACTCTCACACCGTCAGAACATTTCTTCAGAGCTATCCGCTTAAAGGAAAAAATGCGCAGCACCACCACCGAGTGGGCTTGAACCTCCAACATTTCGGTTAACAGCCGATCGCGCTAGCCAATTGCGCCCCGGAGACAGTCCTGCTCCACTCTCACCACCATCACAAGATATCTTCAAAACCATCAGCCCAAAGAAAAAGAAGCAACACACCACTCCCGGGATTGCTCGAACCTCCAACCTTTCAGTTAGCAGCCGATCGCGCTAGCCAATTGCTCCACGGAGACAGTCGTGCTTCACTCTCACCACCATCAGAACATATCTTCAAAGCTATCAGCTTAAAAAAAAGCGCCGCACCACCACCGGTTGGGCTCGAACCCCCAACCTTTCGGTTAACAGACGGTCGCGCTAGCCGATCGCGCCACGGAGACAGTCGTGCTCCACTCTCACCACCATCAGAACATATCTTCTAAGCTATCAGCCCATAGAAAAAAAGGCGACGCACCACCACCGGGTGGGCTCGAACCTCCAACCTTTGGGTTAACGGCCGAACGCGCTTGCCAATTGCGCCACGGTGACAGTCTTGCTTCACTCTCACCACCATCAGAACATATCTTCGAAGCTATCAGCCCAAAGAAAAAAAAAGCAACACACCACTCCCGGGAGGGCTCGAACCCCCAACCTTTCGGTTAACAGCCAATGGCGCTAGCCAATTGCGCCGCGGAGACAGTCATGCTCTACTCTCACACCGTCAGAACATTTCTTGAGAGCTATCCGCCCAAAGAAAATAAAGTGCCGCACCACCACCGAGTGGGCTTGAACCTCCAACCTTTCGGTTAACAGCCGAACGTGCTAGCCAATTGCACCACGCAGACAGTCGTGCTCCAATCTCACCACCGTTAGAAGATTTCTCCAAAGCTATCAGCGCAAAGAAAAAAGCAACACACCACTCCCGGCAGGGCTCAAAACTCCAACCTTTCAGTTAACAGCCGACCGCGATAGCCTTTTGCGCCACGGAGACAGTCGTGCTCCACTCTCACCACCATCAGAACATATCTTCAAAGCTATCAGCTTAAAGAAAAAAAAAGCCCCGCACCACCAACGGGTGGGTTCGAACCTCCAACCTTTCGGTTAACAGACGATCGCGCTAGCCAATCGCGCCACGGAGACAGTCCCGCGCCACTGTCACCACCATCAGAACATATCTTCAAAGCTATAAGCCCAAAGAAAAAAAAGCGCCGCACCACCACCGGGTGGGCTCGAAACTCACCTTTCGATTAACAGCCGATGGCGCTAGCTAAGTGCGCCACGGAGACAGTCCTGCTCCATTCTAACCACCATCAGAACATATCTTCAAAGCTATCAGGCCATAGAAAAAAGCGCCGCACCACCACCGGGTGGGCTCGATTCTCCAACCTTTCGGTTAACAGACAATCGCGCTAGTCAATCGCGCCACGGAGACAGTCGTGCTCCACTCTCACCACCATCAGAACATATCTTCAAAGCTATCAGCGCAAAGAAAAAAGCACCGCACCACCACCGGGTGGGCTCGAACCTCCAACCTTTCGGTTAACAGACGATCGCGCTAGCCAATCGCGCCACGGAGACAGTCCTACTCCACTCTCACCACCATCAGAACATATCTTCGAAGCTATCAGCCCAAAGAAAAAAAAGCAACACACCACTCCCGGGAGGGCTCGAACCTCCAACCTTTCGGTTAACAGCCGACCGCGCTAGCCAATTGTGCCACGGAGACAGTACTGCTATACTCTCACACCGTCAGAACATTTCTTCAGAGCTATCCGCCCAAAGGAAAAAATGCGCAGCACCACCACCGAGTGGGCTTGAACCTCCAACATTTCGGTTAACAGCCGATCGCGCTAGCCAATTGCGCCCCGGAGACAGTCCTGCTCCACTCTCACCACCATCACAAGATATCTTCAAAACCATCAGCCCAAAGAAAAAGAAGCAACACACCACTCCCGGGAGTGCTCGAACCTCCAACCTTTCAGTTAGCAGCCGATCGCGCTAGCCAATTGCGCCACGGAGACAGTCGTGCTTCACTCTCACCACCATCAGAACATATCTTCAAAGCTATCAGCCTAAAAAAAAGCGCCGCACCACCACCGGTTGGGCTCGAACCCCCAACCTTTCGGTTAACAGACGGTCGCGCTAGCCGATCGTGCCACGGAGACAGTCGTGCTCCACTCTCACCACCATAAGAACATATCTTCGAAGCTATCAGTCCAAAGAAAAAAAGCAACACACCACTCCCGGGAGGGCTCGAACCTCCAACCTTTCGGTTAACAGCCGACCGCGCTAGCCAATTGTGCCACGGAGACAGTACTGCTATACTCTCACCACCATCAGAACATATCTTCAAAGCTATCAGCCCAAAGGAAAAAAAGCGCCGCACCACCACCGGGTGGGCTCAAAACTCCAACCTTTCGGTTAACAGCCGATCGCGCTAGCCGATTGTGCCACGGAGACAGTCCTGCTACACTCTCACCACCATCAGAACATATCTTCGAAGCTATCAGCCCAAAGAAAAAAAGCAACACACCACTCCCTGAAGGGCTCGAACCTCCAACCTTTCGGTTAACAGCCAATTGCGCTAGCCAATTGCGCCACGAAGACAGTCGTCCTCCGCTCTCACCACCACCAGAACATATCTTCAAAGCTAGCATCCCATAGAAAAAAAGCGCCGCATCACCAACGGGTGGGCTCGAACCTCCAACCTTTCGGTTAACGGCCGAACGCGCTTGCCAATTGCGCCACGGAGACAGTCTTGCTTCACTCTCACCACCATCAGAACATATCTTTGAAGCTATCAGCCCAAAGAAAAAAAAGCAACACACCACTCACGGGAGGGCTCGAACCTCCAACCTTTCGGTTAACAGCCGATGGCGCTAGCCAATTGCGCCACGGAGACAGTCATGCTCTACTCTAACACCGTCAGAACATTTCTTCAGGGCTATCCACCCAAAGGTAAAAAAGCGCCGCACCACCACCGAGTGGGCTTGAACCTCCAACCTTTCGGTTAACAGCCGATTGTGCTAGCCAATTGCACCACGCAGACAGTCGTGCTCCAATCTCACCACCGTTAGAAGATTTCTCCAAAGCTATCAGCGCAAAGAAAAAAGCAACACACCACTCCCGACAGGGCTCGAAACTCCAACTTTTCAGTTAACAGCCGACCGCGATAGCCTTTTGCGCCACGGAGACAGTCGTGCTCCACTCTCACCACCATCAGAACATATCTTCAAAGCTATCAGCTTAAAGAAAAAAAAAGCCCCGAACCACCAACGGGTGGGTTCGAACCTCCAACCTTTCGGTTAACAGACGATCGCGCTAGCCAATCGCGCCACGGAGACAGTCCTGCGCCACTGTCACCACCATCAGAACATATCTTCAAAGCTATAAGCCCAAAGAAAAAAAAGCGCCGCACCACCACCGGGTGGGCTCGAAACTCCAACCTTTCGATTAACAGCCGATGGCGCTAGCTAAGTGCGCCACGGACACAGTCCTGCTCCACTCTAACCACCATCAGAACATATCTTCAAAGCTATCAGGAAATAGAAAAAAAGCGCCGCACCACCACCGGGTGGGCTCGAACCTCCAACCTTTCGGTTAACAGACAATCGCGCTAGCCAATCGCGCCACGGAGACAGTCGTGCTCCACTCTCACCACCATCAGAACATATCTTCAAAGCTATCAGCGCAAAGAAAAAAGCACCGCACCACCACCGGGTGGGCTCGAACCTCCAACCTTTCGGTTAACAGACGATCGCGCTAGCCAATCGCGCCACGGAGACAGTACTGCTATACTCTCACCACCACCAGAACATATCTTCAAAGCTATCAGCCCAAAGGAAAAAAAGCGCCGCACCACCACCGGGTGGGCTCGAAACTCCAACCTTTCGGTTAACAGCCGATCGCGCTAGCCGATTGCGCCACGGAGACAGTCCTGCTCCACTCTCACCACCATCAGAACATATCTTCGAAGCTATCAGCCCAAAGAAAAAAAAGCAACACACCACTCCCGGGAGGGCTCGAACCTCCAACCTTTCGGTTAAAAGCCGACCGCGCTAGCCAATTGTGCCACGGAGACAGTACTGCTATACTCTCACACCGTCAGAACATTTCTTCAGAGCTATCCGCCCAAAGGAAAAAATGCGCAGCACCACCACCGAGTGGGCTTGAACCTCCAACATTTCGGTTAACAGCCGATCGCGCTAGCCAATTGCGCCCCGGAGACAGTCCTGCTCCACTCTCACCACCATCACAAGATATCTTCAAAACCATCAGCCCAAAGAAAAAGAAGCAACACACCACTCCCGGGAGTGCTCGAACCTCCAACCTTTCAGTTAGCAGCCGATCGCGCTAGCCAATTGCGCCACGGAGACAGTCGTGCTTCACTCTCACCACCATCAGAACATATCTTCAAAGCTATCAGCTTAAAAAAAAGCGCCGCACCACCACCGGTTGGGCTCGAACCCCCAACCATTCGGTTAACAGACGGTCGCGCTAGCCGATCGCGCCACGGAGACAGTCGTGCTCCACTCTCACCACCATCAGAACATATCTTCTAAGCTATCAGCCCATAGAAAAAAAGGCGACGCACCACCACCGGGTGGGCTCGAACCTCCAACCTTTCGGTTAACGGCCGAACGCGCTAGCCAATAGTGCCACGGAGGCAGTCGTGCCCCACTCTCACCACCATCAGAACATATCTTCAAAGCTATCAGCTTAAAGAAAAAAAAGCGCCACATCACCAACGGGTGGGCTCGAACCTCCAACTTTTCGGTTAACGGCCGAACGCGCTTGCCAATTGCGCCACGGAGACAGTCTTGCTTCACTCTCACCACCATCAGAACATATCTTCGAAGCTATCAGCCCAAAGAAAAAAAAGCAACACACCACTCCCGGGAGGGCTCGAACCCCCAACCTTTCGGTTAACAGCCAATGGCGCTAGCCAATTGCGCCGCGGAGACAGTCATGCTCTACTCTCACACCGTCAGAACATTTCTTGAGAGCTATCCGCCCAAAGAAAATAAAGTGCCGCACCACCACCGAGTGGGCTTGAACCTCCAACCTTTCGGTTAACAGCCGAACGTGCTAGCCAATTGCACCACGCAGACAGTCGTGCTCCAATCTCACCACCGTTAGAAGATTTCTCCAAAGCTATCAGCGCAAAGAAAAAAGCAACACACCACTCCCGGCAGGGCTCAAAACTCCAACCTTTCAGTTAACAGCCGACCGCGATAGCCTTTTGCGCCACGGAGACAGTCGTGCTCCACTCTCACCACCATCAGAACATATCTTCAAAGCTATCAGCTTAAAGAAAAAAAAAGCCCCGCACCACCAACGGGTGGGTTCGAACCTCCAACCTTTCGGTTAACAGACGATCGCGCTAGCCAATCGCGCCACGGAGACAGTCCCGCGCCACTGTCACCACCATCAGAACATATCTTCAAAGCTATAAGCCCAAAGAAAAAAAAGCGCCGCACCACCACCGGGTGGGCTCGAAACTCACCTTTCGATTAACAGCCGATGGCGCTAGCTAAGTGCGCCACGGAGACAGTCCTGCTCCATTCTAACCACCATCAGAACATATCTTCAAAGCTATCAGGCCATAGAAAAAAGCGCCGCACCACCACCGGGTGGGCTCGAACCTCCAACCTTTCGGTTAACAGACAATCGCGCTAGTCAATCGCGCCACGGAGACAGTCGTGCTCCACTCTCACCACCATCAGAACATATCTTCAAAGCTATCAGCGCAAAGAAAAAAGCACCGCACCACCACCGGGTGGGCTCGAACCTCCAACCTTTCGGTTAACAGACGATCGCGCTAGCCAATCGCGCCACGGAGACAGTACTGCTATACTCTCACCACCACCAGAACATATCTTCAAAGCTATCAGCCCAAAGGAAAAAAAGCGCCGCACCACCACCGGGTGGGCTCGAAACTCCAACCTTTCGGTTAACAGCCGATCGCGTTAGCCGATTGCGCCACGGAGACAGTCCTACTCCACTCTCACCACCATCAGAACATATCTTCGAAGCTATCAGCCCAAAGAAAAAAAAGCAACACACCACTCCCGGGAGGGCTCGAACCTCCAACCTTTCGGTTAACAGCCGACCGCGCTAGCCAATTGTGCCACGGAGACAGTACTGCTATACTCTCACACCGTCAGAACATTTCTTCAGAGCTATCCGCCCAAAGGAAAAAATGCGCAGCACCACCACCGAGTGGGCTTGAACCTCCAACATTTCGGTTAACAGCCGATCGCGCTAGCCAATTGCGCCCCGGAGACAGTCCTGCTCCACTCTCACCACCATCACAAGATATCTTCAAAACCATCAGCCCAAAGAAAAAGAAGCAACACACCACTCCCGGGAGTGCTCGAACCTCCAACCTTTCAGTTAGCAGCCGATCGCGCTAGCCAATTGCGCCACGGAGACAGTCGTGCTTCACTCTCACCACCATCAGAACATATCTTCAAAGCTATCAGCCTAAAAAAAAAGCGCCGCACCACCACCGGTTGGGCTCGAACCCCCAACCTTTCGGTTAACAGACGGTCGCGCTAGCCGATCGTGCCACGGAGACAGTCGTGCTCCACTCTCACCACCATAAGAACATATCTTCTAAGCTATCAGCCCATAGAAAAAAAGGCGCCGCACCACCACCTGGTGGGCTCGAACCTCCAACCTTTCGGTTAACAGCCAATTGCGCTAGCCAATTGCGCCACGAAGACAGTCGTCCTCCGCTCTCACCACCACCAGAACATATCTTCAAAGCTAGCATCCCATAGAAAAAAAGCGCCGCATCACCAACGGGTGGGCTCGAACCTCCAACCTTTCGGTTAACGGCCGAACGCGCTTGCCAATTGCGCCACGGAGACAGTCTTGCTTCACTCTCACCACCATCAGAACATATCTTTGAAGCTATCAGCCCAAAGAAAAAAAAGCAACACACCACTCACGGGAGGGCTCGAACCTCCAACCTTTCGGTTAACAGCCGATGGCGCTAGCCAATTGCGCCACGGAGACAGTCATGCTCTACTCTAACACCGTCAGAACATTTCTTCAGGGCTATCCACCCAAAGGTAAAAAAGCGCCGCACCACCACCGAGTGGGCTTGAACCTCCAACCTTTCGGTTAACAGCCGATTGTGCTAGCCAATTGCACCACGCAGACAGTCGTGCTCCAATCTCACCACCGTTAGAAGATTTCTCCAAAGCTATCAGCGCAAAGAAAAAAGCAACACACCACTCCCGACAGGGCTCGAAACTCCAACCTTTCAGTTAACAGCCGACCGCGATAGCCTTTTGCGCCACGGAGACAGTCGTGCTCCACTCTCACCACCATCAGAACATATCTTCAAAGCTATCAGCTTAAAGAAAAAAAAAGCCCCGAACCACCAACGGGTGGGTTCGAACCTCCAACCTTTCGGTTAACAGACGATCGCGCTAGCCAATCGCGCCACGGAGACAGTCCTGCGCCACTGTCACCACCATCAGAACATATCTTCAAAGCTATAAGCCCAAAGAAAAAAAAGCGCCGCACCACCACCGGGTGGGCTCGAAACTCCAACCTTTCGATTAACAGCCGATGGCGCTAGCTAAGTGCGCCACGGACACAGTCCTGCTCCACTCTAACCACCATCAGAACATATCTTCAAAGCTATCAGGAAATAGAAAAAAAGCGCCGCACCACCACCGGGTGGGCTCGAACCTCGAACCTTTCGGTTAACAGACAATCGCGCTAGCCAATCGCGCCACGGAGACAGTCGTGCTCCACTCTCACCACCATCAGAACATATCTTCAAAGCTATCAGCGCAAAGAAAAAAGCACCGCACCACCACCGGGTGGGCTCGAACCTCCAACCTTTCGGTTAACAGACGATCGCGCTAGCCAATCGCGCCACGGAGACAGTACTGCTATACTCTCACCACCACCAGAACATATCTTCAAAGCTATCAGCCCAAAGGAAAAAAAGCGCCGCACCACCACCGGGTGGGCTCGAAACTCCAACCTTTCGGTTAACAGCCGATCGCGCTAGCCGATTGCGCCACGGAGACAGTCCTGCTCCACTCTCACCACCATCAGAACATATCTTCGAAGCTATCAGCCCAAAGAAAAAAAAGCAACACACCACTCCCGGGAGGGCTCGAACCTCCAACCTTTCGGTTAAAAGCCGACCGCGCTAGCCTATTGTGCCACGGAGACAGTACTGCTATACTCTCACACCGTCAGAACATTTCTTCAGAGCTATCCGCCCAAAGGAAAAAATGCGCAGCACCACCACCGAGTGGGCTTGAACCTCCAACATTTCGGTTAACAGCCGATCGCGCTAGCCAATTGCGCCCCGGAGACAGTCCTGCTCCACTCTCACCACCATCACAAGATATCTTCAAAACCATCAGCCCAAAGAAAAAGAAGCAACACACCACTCCCGGGAGTGCTCGAACCTCCAACCTTTCAGTTAGCAGCCGATCGCGCTAGCCAATTGCGCCACGGAGACAGTCGTGCTTCACTCTCACCACCATCAGAACATATCTTCAAAGCTATCAGCTTAAAAAAAAGCGCCGCACCACCACCGGTTGGGCTCGAACCCCCAACCTTTCGGTTAACAGACGGTCGCGCTAGCCGATCGCGCCACGGAGACAGTCGTGCTCCACTCTCACCACCATCAGAACATATCTTCTAAGCTATCAGCCCATAGAAAAAAAGGCGACGCACCACCACCGGGTGGGCTCGAACCTCCAACCTTTCGGTTAACGGCCGAACGCGCTAGCCAATAGTGCCACGGAGGCAGTCGTGCCCCACTCTCACCACCATCAGAACATATCTTCAAAGCCATCAGCTTAAAGAAAAAAAAGCGCCACATCACCAACGGGTGGGCTCGAACCTCCAACTTTTCGGTTAACGGCCGAACGCGCTTGCCAATTGCGCCACGGAGACAGTCTTGCTTCACTCTCACCACCATCAGAACATATCTTCGAAGCTATCAGCCCAAAGAAAAAAAAGCAACACACCACTCCCGGGAGGGCTCGAACCCCCAACCTTTCGGTTAACAGCCAATGGCGCTAGCCAATTGCGCCGCGGAGACAGTCATGCTCTACTCTCACACCGTCAGAACATTTCTTGAGAGCTATCCGCCCAAAGAAAATAAAGTGCCGCACCACCACCGAGTGGGCTTGAACCTCCAACCTTTCGGTTAACAGCCGAACGTGCTAGCCAATTGCACCACGCAGACAGTCGTGCTCCAATCTCACCACCGTTAGAAGATTTCTCCAAAGCTATCAGCGCAAAGAAAAAAGCAACACACCACTCCCGGCAGGGCTCAAAACTCCAACCTTTCAGTTAACAGCCGACCGCGATAGCCTTTTGCGCCACGGAGACAGTCGTGCTCCACTCTCACCACCATCAGAACATATCTTCAAAGCTATCAGCTTAAAGAAAAAAAAAGCCCCGCACCAACAACGGGTGGGTTCGAACCTCCAACCTTTCGGTTAACAGACGATCGCGCTAGCCAATCGCGCCACGGAGACAGTCCCGCGCCACTGTCACCACCATCAGAACATATCTTCAAAGCTATAAGCCCAAAGAAAAAAAAGCGCCGCACCACCACCGGGTGGGCTCGAAACTCACCTTTCGATTAACAGCCGATGGCGCTAGCTAAGTGCGCCACGGAGACAGTCCTGCTCCATTCTAACCACCATCAGAACATATCTTCAAAGCTATCAGGCCATAGAAAAAAGCGCCGCACCACCACCGGGTGGGCTCGAACCTCCAACCTTTCGGTTAACAGACAATCGCGCTAGTCAATCGCGCCACGGAGACAGTCGTGCTCCACTCTCACCACCATCAGAACATATCTTCAAAGCTATCAGCGCAAAGAAAAAAGCACCGCACCACCACCGGGTGGGCTCGAACCTCCAACCTTTCGGTTAACAGACGATCGCGCTAGCCAATCGCGCCACGGAGACAGTACTGCTATACTCTCACCACCACCAGAACATATCTTCAAAGCTATCAGCCCAAAGGAAAAAAAGCGCCGCACCACCACCGGGTGGGCTCGAAACTCCAACCTTTCGGTTAACAGCCGATCGCGTTAGCCGATTGCGCCACGGAGACAGTCCTACTCCACTCTCACCACCATCAGAACATATCTTCGAAGCTATCAGCCCAAAGAAAAAAAAGCAACACACCACTCCCGGGAGGGCTCGAACCTCCAACCTTTCGGTTAACAGCCGACCGCGCTAGCCAATTGTGCCACGGAGACAGTACTGCTATACTCTCACACCGTCAGAACATTTCTTCAGAGCTATCCGCCCAAAGGAAAAAATGCGCAGCACCACCACCGAGTGGGCTTGAACCTCCAACATTTCGGTTAACAGCCGATCGCGCTAGCCAATTGCGCCCCGGAGACAGTCCTGCTCCACTCTCACCACCATCACAAGATATCTTCAAAACCATCAGCCCAAAGAAAAAGAAGCAACACACCACTCCCGGGAGTGCTCGAACCTCCAACCTTTCAGTTAGCAGCCGATCGCGCTAGCCAATTGCGCCACGGAGACAGTCGTGCTTCACTCTCACCACCATCAGAACATATCTTCAAAGCTATCAGCCTAAAAAAAAAGCGCCGCACCACCACCGGTTGGGCTCGAACCCCCAACCTTTCGGTTAACAGACGGTCGCGCTAGCCGATCGTGCCACGGAGACAGTCGTGCTCCACTCTCACCACCATAAGAACATATCTTCTAAGCTATCAGCCCATAGAAAAAAAGGCGCCGCACTACCACCTGGTGGGCTCGAACCTCCAACCTTTCGGTTAACGGCCGAACGCGCTAGCCAATAGTGCCACGGAGGCAGTCCCGTTACACTCTCACCACCATCAGAACGTATCTTCAAAGCTATCAGCCCAAAGAAAAAAAGCAACACACCACTCTTGGGAGGGCTCGAACCTCCAACCTTTCGGTTAACAGCCGACCGCGCTAGCCAATTGTGCCACGGAGACAGTACTGCTATACTCTCACCACCATCAGAACATATCTTCAAAGCTATCAGCCCAAAGGAAAAAAAGCGCCGCACCACCACCGGGTGGGCTCGAAACTCCAACCTTTCGGTTAACAGCCGATCGCGCTAGCCGATTGTGCCACGGAGACAGTCCTGCTCTACTCTCACCACCATCAGAACATATCTTCGAAGCTATCAGCCCAAAGAAAAAAAGCAACACACCACTCCCTGGAGGGCTCGAACCTCCAACCTTTCGGTTAACAGCCAATTGCGCTAGCCAATTGCGCCACGAAGACAGTCGTCCTCCACTCTCACCACCACCAGAACATATCTTCAAAGCTATCATCCCATAGAAAAAAAAGCGCCGCACCACCACCGAGTGGGCTTGAACCTCCAACCTTTCGGTTAACAGCCGAACGTGCTAGCCAATTGCACCACGCAGACAGTCGTGCTCCAATCTCACCACCATCAGAACATATCTTCGAAGCTATCAGCCCGAAGAAAAAAAAGCAACACACCACTCCCGGCAGGGCTCGGAACTCCAACCTTTCAGTTAACAGCCGATCGCGATAGCCTATTGCGCCACGGAGACAGTCGTGCTCCACTCTAACCACCATCAGAACATATCTTCAAAGCTATCAGCTTAAAGAAAAAAAGCGCCGCACCACAAACGGGTGGCTTCGAACCTCCAACCTTTCGGTTAACAGACGATCGCGCTAGCCATCGCGCCACGGAGACAGTCCTGCTCCACTGTCACCACCATCAGAACATATCTTCAAAGCTATCAGCCCAAAGAAAAAAAGCGCCGCACCACCACCGGGTGGGCTCGAAACTCCAACCTTTCGATTAACAGCCGATGGCGCTAGCTAAGTGCGCCACGGAGACAGTCCTGCTCCACTCTAACCACCATCAGAACATATCTTCAAAGCTATCAGCCCATAGAAAAAAAGGCGCCACACCACCACCGGGTGGGCTCGAACCTCCTACCTTTCGGTTAGCGGCCGAACGCGCTAGCCAGTTGCGCCACGGAGACAGTCCTGTTCATCTCTAACCACCATCAGAACATATCTTGAAAGCTATCAGCCCAAAGAAAAAAAAGCAACACACCACTCCTGGGAGGGCGCGAACCTCCAACCTTTCGGTTAACAGCCGACCGCGCTAGCCAATTGTGCCACGGAGACAGTCCTGCTATCTTTCACCACCATCAGAACATATCTTCAAAGCTATCAGCCCAAAGAAAAAAAAGCAACGCACCATTCCTGGGAGGGCTCGAACCTCCGAAAATTCGGTTAACAGCCGACCGCGCTAGCCAATGGTGCCACGGAGACAGTCCTGCTATCTTTCACCACCATCAGAACATATCTTCAAAGCTATCAGCCCAAAGAAAAAAAAGCGCCGCACCACCACGGGGTGGGCTCGAAACTCGAACCTTTCGGTTCACAGCCGATCGCGCTAGCCAATTGCGCCACGGAGACATACCTCCTCCACTCTCACCACCACCAGAACATATATTCAAAGCTAACATCCCATAGAAAAAAAAGCGCCGCATCACCACCAGGTGGGCTCGAACCTCCAACCTTTCGGTTAGCAGCCGATCGCGCTAGCCAATTGCGCCACGGAGACAGTCCTGCTCCGCTCTCACCACCATCAGAACATATCTTCAAAGCTATCAGCCTAAAGAAAAAAAAGCGCCGCACCACCACCGGGTGGGCTCGAACCTCCAACCTTTCGGTTAACAGACGATCGCGCTAGCTAATTGCGCAACGGAGACAGTCCTGCTCCACTCTCACCACCATCAGAACATATCTTCAAAGCTATCAGCAAAAAAAAAGCGCCGCACCACCACCGGGTGAGTCGAAACTCCAACCATTCGATTAACAGCCGATCGCGCTAGCCAATCGCGCCAAGGAGACAGTCCTGTTCCAGTCTCACCACCATTACAACATACCTTCAAAGCTATCAGGCCATAGAAAAAAAGCGCCGCACCACTACAGCGTGGGCTCGAACCTCCAACCTTTCGGTTAAAAGACAATCGCGCTAGCCAATCGCGCCACGGAGACAGTCGCACTCCACTCTCACCACCATCAGAACATATCTTCAAAGCTATCAGCGCAAAGAAAAAAGCACCGTACCACCACCGGGTGGGCTCGAACCTCCAACCTTTCGGTTAACAGACGATCGCGCTAGCCAATCGCGCCACGGAGACAGTACTGCTATACTCTCACCACCACCAGAACATATCTTCAAAGCTATCAGCCCAAAGGAAAAAAAGCGCCGCACCACCACCGGGTGGGCTCGAAACTCCAACCTTTCGGTTAACAGCCGATCGCGCTAGCCGATTGCGCCACGGAGACAGTCCTGCTCCACTCTCACCACCATCAGAACATATCTTCGAAGCTATCAGTCCAAAGAAAAAAAGCAACACACCACTCCCGGGAGGACTCGAACCTCCAACCTTTCGGTTAACAGCCGACCGCGCTAGCCAATTGTGCCACGGAGACAGTACTGCTATACTCTCACACCGTCAGAACATTTCTTCAGAGCTATCCGCCCAAAGGAAAAAATGCGCAGCACCACCACCGAGTGGGCTTTAACCTCCAACATTTCGGTTAACAGCCGATCGCGCTAGCCAATTGCGCCCCGGAGACAGTCCTGCTCCACTCTCACCACCATCACAAGATATCTTCACAACCATCAGCCCAAAGAAAAAGAAGCAACACACCACTCCCGGGAGTGCTCGAACCTCCAACCTTTCAGTTAGCAGCCGATCGCGCTAGCCAATTGCGCCACGGAGACAGTCGTGCTTCACTCTCACCACCATCAGAACATATCTTCAAAGCTATCAGCCTAAAAAAAGCGCCGCACCACCAACGGTTGGGCTCGAACCCCCAACCTTTCGGTTAACAGACGGTCGCGCTAGCCGATCGCGCCACGGAGACAGTCGTGCTCCGCTCTCACCACCATCAGAACATATCTTCTAAGCTATCAGCCCATAGAAAAAAAGGCGACGCACCACCACCGGGTGGGCTCGAACCTCCAACCTTTCGGTTAACGGCCGAACGCGCTAGCCAATAGTGCCACGGAGGCAGTCCCGTTACACTCTCACCACCATCAGAACGTATCTTCAAAGCTATCAGCCCAAAGAAAAAAAGCAACACACCACTCTTGGGAGGGCTCGAACCTCCAACCTTTCGGTTAACAGCCGACCGCGCTAGCCAATTGTGCCACGGAGACAGTACTGCTATACTCTCACCACCATCAGAACATATCTTCAAAGCTATCAGCCCAAAGGAAAAAAAGTGCCGCACCACCACCGGGTGGGCTCAAAACTCCAACCTTTCGGTTAACAGCCGATCGCGCTAGCCGATTGTGCCACGGAGACAGTCCTGCTACACTCTCACCACCATCAGAAGATATCTTCGAAGCTATCAGCCCAAAGAAAAAAAGCAACACACCACTCCCTGAAGGGCTCGAACCTCCAACCTTTCGGTTAACAGCCAATTGCGCTAGCCAATTGCGCCACGAAGACAGTCGTCCTCCGCTCTCACCACCACCAGAACATATCTTCAAAGCTATCATCCCATAGAAAAAAAGCGCCGCATCACCAACGGGTGGGCTCGAACCTCCAACCTTTCGGTTAACGGCCGAACGCGCTTGCCAATTGCGCCACGGAGACAGTCTTGCTTCACTCTCACCACCATCAGAACATATCTTTGAAGCTATCAGCCCAAAGAAAAAAAAGCAACACACCACTCACGGGAGGGCTCGAACCTCCAACCTTTCGGTTAACAGCCGATGGCGCTAGCCAATTGCGCCACGGAGACAGTCATGCTCTACTCTCACACCGTCAGATCATTTCTTCAGAGCTATCCACCCAAAGGAAAAAAAGCGCCGCACCACCACCGAGTGGGCTTGAACCTCCAACCTTTCGGTTAACAGCCGAATGTGCTAGCCAATTGCACCACGCAGACAGTCGTGCTCCAATCTCACCACCGTTAGAAGATTTCTCCAAAGCTATCAGCGCAAAGAAAAAAGCAACACACCACTCCCGGCAGGGCTCGAAACTCCAACCTTTCAGTTAACAGCCGACCGCGATAGCCTTTTGCGCCACGGAGACAGTCGTGCTCCACTCTCACCACCATCAGAACATATCTTCAAAGCTATCAGCTTAAAGAAAAAAAAGCCCCGCACCACCAACGGGTGGGTTCGAACCTCCAACCTTTCGGTTAACAGACGATCGCGCTAGCCAATCGCGCCACGGAGACAGTCCTGCGCCACTGTCACCACCATCAGAACATATCTTCAAAGCTATAAGCCCAAAGAAAAAAAAGCGCCGCACCACCACCGGGTGGGCTCGAAACTCCAACCTTTCGATTAACACCCGATGGCGCTAGCTAAGTGCGCCACGGAGACAGTCCTGCTCCACTCTAACCACCATCAGAACATATCTTCAAAGCTATCAGGCCATAGAAAAAAAGCGCCGCACCACCACCGGGTGGGCTCGAACCTCCAACCTTTCGGTTAACAGACAATCGCGCTAGCCAATCACGCCACGGAGACAGTCGTGCTCCACTCTCACCACCATCAGAACATATCTTCAAAGCTATCAGCGCAAAGAAAAAAGCACCGCACCACCACCGGGTGGGCTCGAACCTCCAACCTTTCGGTTAACAGACGATCGCGCTAGCCAATCGCGCCACGGAGACAGTACTGCTATACTCTCACCACCACCAGAACATATCTTCAAAGCTATCAGCCCAAAGGAAAAAAAGCGCCGCACCACCACCGGGTGGGCTCGAAACTCCAACCTTTCGGTTAACAGCCGATCGCGCTAGCCGATTGCGCCACGGAGACAGTCCTGCTCCACTCTCACCACCATCAGAACATATCTTCGAAGCTATCAGCCTAAAAAAAGCGCCGCACCACCAACGGTTGGGCTCGAACCCCCAACCTTTCGGTTAACAGACGGTCGCGCTAGCCGATCGCGCCACGGAGACAGTCGTGCTCCGCTCTCACCACCATCAGAACATATCTTCTAAGCTATCAGCCCATAGAAAAAAAGGCGACGCACCACCACCGGGTGGGCTCGAACCTCCAACCTTTCGGTTAACGGCCGAACGCGCTAGCCAATAGTGCCACGGAGGCAGTCCCGTTACACTCTCACCACCATCAGAACGTATCTTCAAAGCTATCAGCCCAAAGAAAAAAAGCAACACACCACTCTTGGGAGGGCTCGAACCTCCAACCTTTCGGTTAACAGCCGACCGCGCTAGCCAATTGTGCCACGGAGACAGTACTGCTATACTCTCACCACCATCAGAACATATCTTCAAAGCTATCAGCCCAAAGGAAAAAAAGTGCCGCACCACCACCGGGTGGGCTCAAAACTCCAACCTTTCGGTTAACAGCCGATCGCGCTAGCCGATTGTGCCACGGAGACAGTCCTGCTACACTCTCACCACCATCAGAAGATATCTTCGAAGCTATCAGCCCAAAGAAAAAAAGCAACACACCACTCCCTGAAGGGCTCGAACCTCCAACCTTTCGGTTAACAGCCAATTGCGCTAGCCAATTGCGCCACGAAGACAGTCGTCCTCCGCTCTCACCACCACCAGAACATATCTTCAAAGCTATCATCCCATAGAAAAAAAGCGCCGCATCACCAACGGGTGGGCTCGAACCTCCAACCTTTCGGTTAACGGCCGAACGCGCTTGCCAATTGCGCCACGGAGACAGTCTTGCTTCACTCTCACCACCATCAGAACATATCTTTGAAGCTATCAGCCCAAAGAAAAAAAAGCAACACACCACTCACGGGAGGGCTCGAACCTCCAACCTTTCGGTTAACAGCCGATGGCGCTAGCCAATTGCGCCACGGAGACAGTCATGCTCTACTCTCACACCGTCAGATCATTTCTTCAGAGCTATCCACCCAAAGGAAAAAAAGCGCCGCACCACCACCGAGTGGGCTTGAACCTCCAACCTTTCGGTTAACAGCCGAATGTGCTAGCCAATTGCACCACGCAGACAGTCGTGCTCCAATCTCACCACCGTTAGAAGATTTCTCCAAAGCTATCAGCGCAAAGAAAAAAGCAACACACCACTCCCGGCAGGGCTCGAAACTCCAACCTTTCAGTTAACAGCCGACCGCGATAGCCTTTTGCGCCACGGAGACAGTCGTGCTCCACTCTCACCACCATCAGAACATATCTTCAAAGCTATCAGCTTAAAGAAAAAAAAGCCCCGCACCACCAACGGGTGGGTTCGAACCTCCAACCTTTCGGTTAACAGACGATCGCGCTAGCCAATCGCGCCACGGAGACAGTCCTGCGCCACTGTCACCACCATCAGAACATATCTTCAAAGCTATAAGCCCAAAGAAAAAAAAGCGCCGCACCACCACCGGGTGGGCTCGAAACTCCAACCTTTCGATTAACACCCGATGGCGCTAGCTAAGTGCGCCACGGAGACAGTCCTGCTCCACTCTAACCACCATCAGAACATATCTTCAAAGCTATCAGGCCATAGAAAAAAAGCGCCGCACCACCACCGGGTGGGCTCGAACCTCCAACCTTTCGGTTAACAGACAATCGCGCTAGCCAATCACGCCACGGAGACAGTCGTGCTCCACTCTCACCACCATCAGAACATATCTTCAAAGCTATCAGCGCAAAGAAAAAAGCACCGCACCACCACCGGGTGGGCTCGAACCTCCAACCTTTCGGTTAACAGACGATCGCGCTAGCCAATCGCGCCACGGAGACAGTACTGCTATACTCTCACCACCACCAGAACATATCTTCAAAGCTATCAGCCCAAAGGAAAAAAAGCGCCGCACCACCACCGGGTGGGCTCGAAACTCCAACCTTTCGGTTAACAGCCGATCGCGCTAGCCGATTGCGCCACGGAGACAGTCCTGCTCCACTCTCACCACCATCAGAACATATCTTCGAAGCTATCAGCCCAAAGAAAAAAAAGCAACACACCACTCCCGGGAGGGCTCGAACCTCCAACCTTTCGGTTAACAGCCGACCGCGCTAGCCAATTGTGCCACGGAGACAGTACTGCTATACTCTCACACCGTCAGAACATTTCTTCAGAGCTATCCGCCCAAAGGAAAAAATGCGCAGCACCACCACCGAGTGGGCTTGAACCTCCAACATTTCGGTTAACAGCCGATCGCGCTAGCCAATTGCGCCCCGGAGACAGTCCTGCTCCACTCTCACCACCATCACAAGATATCTTCAAAACCATCAGTCCAAAGAAAAAGAAGCAACACACCACTCCCGGGAGTGCTCGAACCTCCAACCTTTCAGTTAGCAGCCGATCGCGCTAGCCAATTGCGCCACGGAGACAGTCGTGCTTCACTCTCACCACCATCAGAACATATCTTCAAAGCTATCAGCTTAAAAAAAGCGCCGCACCACCACCGGTTGGGCTCGAACCCCCAACCTTTCGGTTAACAGACGGTCGCGCTAGCCGATCGCGCCACGGAGACAGTCGTGCTCCACTCTCACCACCATAAGAACATATCTTCTAAGCTATCAGCCCATAGAAAAAAAGGCGCCGCACCACCACCTGGTGGGCTCGAACCTCCAACCTTTCGGTTAACGGCCGAACGCGCTAGCCAATAGTGCCACGGAGGCAGTCCCGTTACACTCTCACCACCATCAGAACGTATCTTCAAAGCTATCAGCCCAAAGAAAAAAAGCAACACACCACTCTTGGGAGGGCTTGAACCTCCAACCTTTCGGTTAACAGCCGACCGCGCTAGCCAATTGTGCCACGGAGACAGTACTGCTATACTCTCACCACCATCAGAACATATCTTCAAAGCTATCAGCCCAAAGGAAAAAAAGCGCCGCACCACCACCGGGTGGGCTCGAAACTCCAACCTTTCGGTTAACAGCCGATCGCGCTAGCCGATTGTGCCACGGAGACAGTCCTGCTCTACTCTCACCACCATCAGAACATATCTTCGAAGCTATCAGCCCAAAGAAAAAAAGCAACACACCACTCCCTGGAGGGCTCGAACCTCCAACCTTTCGGTTAACAGCCAATTGCGCTAGCCAATTGCGCCACGAAGACAGTCGTCCTCCACTCTCACCACCACCAGAACATATCTTCAAAGCTATCATCCCATAGAAAAAAAAGCGCCGCACCACCACCGAGTGGGCTTGAACCTCCAACCTTTCGGTTAACAGCCGAACGTGCTAGCCAATTGCACCACGCAGACAGTCGTGCTCCAATCTCACCACCATCAAAACATATCTTCGAAGCTATCAGCCCGAAGAAAAAAAAGCAACACACCACTCCCGGCAGGGCTCGGAACTCCAACCTTTCAGTTAACAGCCGATCGCGATAGCCTATTGCGCCACGGAGACAGTCGTGCTCCACTCTAACCACCATCAGAACATATCTTCAAAGCTATCAGCTTAAAGAAAAAAAGCGCCGCACCACAAACGGGTGGCTTCGAACCTCCAACCTTTCGGTTAACAGACGATCGCGCTAGCCATCGCGCCACGGAGACAGTCCTGCTCCACTGTCACCACCATCAGAACATATCTTCAAAGCTATCAGCCCAAAGAAAAAAAGCGCCGCACCACCACCGGGTGGGCTCGAAACTCCAACCTTTCGATTAACAGCCGATGGCGCTAGCTAAGTGCGCCACGGAGACAGTCCTGCTCCAATCTAACCACCATCAGAACATATCTTCAAAGCTATCAGCCCATAGAAAAAAAGGCGCCACACCACCACCGGGTGGGCTCGAACCTCCTACCTTTCGGTTAGCGGCCGAACGCGCTAGCCAGTTGCGCCACGGAGACAGTCCTGTTCATCTCTAACCACCATCAGAACATATCTTGAAAGCTATCAGCCCAAAGAAAAAAAAGCAACACACCACTCCTGGGAGGGCGCGAACCTCCAACCTTTCGGTTAACAGCCGACCGCGCTAGCCAATTGTGCCACGGAGACAGTCCTGCTATCTTTCACCACCATCAGAACATATCTTCAAAGCTATCAGCCCAAAGAAAAAAAAGCAACGCACCATTCCTGGGAGGGCTCGAACCTCCGAAAATTCGGTTAACAGCCGACCGCGCTAGCCAATGGTGCCACGGAGACAGTCCTGCTATCTTTCACCACCATCAGAACATATCTTCAAAGCTATCAGCCCAAAGAAAAAAAAGCGCCGCACCACCACGGGGTGGGCTCGAAACTCGAACCTTTCGGTTCACAGCCGATCGCGCTAGCCAATTGCGCCACGGAGACATACCTCCTCCACTCTCACCACCACCAGAACATATATTCAAAGCTAACATCCCATAGAAAAAAAAGCGCCGCATCACCACCAGGTGGGCTCGAACCTCCAACCTTTCGGTTAGCAGCCGATCGCGCTAGCCAATTGCGCCACGGAGACAGTCCTGCTCCGCTCTCACCACCATCAGAACATATCTTCAAAGCTATCAGCCTAAAGAAAAAAAAGCGCCGCACCACCACCGGGTGGGCTCGAACCTCCAACCTTTCGGTTAACAGACGATCGCGCTAGCTAAGTGCGCAACGGAGACAGTCCTGCTCCACTCTCACCACCATCAGAACATATCTTCAAAGCTATCAGCAAAAAAAAAGCGCCGCACCACCACCGGGTGAGTCGAAACTCCAACCATTCGATTAACAGCCGATCGCGCTAGCCAATCGCGCCAAGGAGACAGTCCTGTTCCAGTCTCACCACCATTACAACATACCTTCAAAGCTATCAGGCCATAGAAAAAAAGCGCCGCACCACTACCGCGTGGGCTCGAACCTCCAACCTTTCGGTTAAAAGACAATCGCGCTAGCCAATCGCGCCACGGAGACAGTCGCACTCCACTCTCACCACCATCAGAACATATCTTCAAAGCTATCAGCGCAAAGAAAAAAGCACCGTACCACCACCGGGTGGGCTCGAACCTCCAACCTTTCGGTTAACAGACGATCGCGCTAGCCAATCGCGCCACGGAGACAGTACTGCTATACTCTCACCACCACCAGAACATATCTTCAAAGCTATCAGCCCAAAGGAAAAAAAGCGCCGCACCACCACCGGGTGGGCTCGAAACTCCAACCTTTCGGTTAACAGCCGATCGCGCTAGCCGATTGCGCCACGGAGACAGTCCTGCTCCACTCTCACCACCATCAGAACATATCTTCGAAGCTATCAGTCCAAAGAAAAAAAGCAACACACCACTCCCGGGAGGGCTCGAACCTCCAACCTTTCGGTTAACAGCCGACCGCGCTAGCCAATTGTGCCACGGAGACAGTACTGCTATACTCTCACACCGTCAGAACATTTCTTCAGAGCTATCCGCCCAAAGGAAAAAATGCGCAGCACCACCACCGAGTGGGCTTTAACCTCCAACATTTCGGTTAACAGCCGATCGCGCTAGCCAATTGCGCCCCGGAGACAGTCCTGCTCCACTCTCACCACCATCACAAGATATCTTCACAACCATCAGCCCAAAGAAAAAGAAGCAACACACCACTCCCGGGAGTGCTCGAACCTCCAACCTTTCAGTTAGCAGCCGATCGCGCTAGCCAATTGCGCCACGGAGACAGTCGTGCTTCACTCTCACCACCATCAGAACATATCTTCAAAGCTATCAGCCTAAAAAAAGCGCCGCACCACCAACGGTTGGGCTCGAACCCCCAACCTTTCGGTTAACAGACGGTCGCGCTAGCCGATCGCGCCACGGAGACAGTCGTGCTCCGCTCTCACCACCATCAGAACATATCTTCTAAGCTATCAGCCCATAGAAAAAAAGGCGACGCACCACCACCGGGTGGGCTCGAACCTCCAACCTTTCGGTTAACGGCCGAACGCGCTAGCCAATAGTGCCACGGAGGCAGTCCCGTTACACTCTCACCACCATCAGAACGTATCTTCAAAGCTATCAGCCCAAAGAAAAAAAGCAACACACCACTCTTGGGAGGGCTCGAACCTCCAACCTTTCGGTTAACAGCCGACCGCGCTAGCCAATTGTGCCACGGAGACAGTACTGCTATACTCTCACCACCATCAGAACATATCTTCAAAGCTATCAGCCCAAAGGAAAAAAAGTGCCGCACCACCACCGGGTGGGCTCAAAACTCCAACCTTTCGGTTAACAGCCGATCGCGCTAGCCGATTGTGCCACGGAGACAGTCCTGCTACACTCTCACCACCATCAGAAGATATCTTCGAAGCTATCAGCCCAAAGAAAAAAAGCAACACACCACTCCCTGAAGGGCTCGAACCTCCAACCTTTCGGTTAACAGCCAATTGCGCTAGCCAATTGCGCCACGAAGACAGTCGTCCTCCGCTCTCACCACCACCAGAACATATCTTCAAAGCTATCATCCCATAGAAAAAAAGCGCCGCATCACCAACGGGTGGGCTCGAACCTCCAACCTTTCGGTTAACGGCCGAACGCGCTTGCCAATTGCGCCACGGAGACAGTCTTGCTTCACTCTCACCACCATCAGAACATATCTTTGAAGCTATCAGCCCAAAGAAAAAAAAGCAACACACCACTCACGGGAGGGCTCGAACCTCCAACCTTTCGGTTAACAGCCGATGGCGCTAGCCAATTGCGCCACGGAGACAGTCATGCTCTACTCTCACACCGTCAGAACATTTCTTCAGAGCTATCCACCCAAAGGAAAAAAAGCGCCGCACCACCACCGAGTGGGCTTGAACCTCCAACCTTTCGGTTAACAGCCGAATGTGCTAGCCAATTGCACCACGCAGACAGTCGTGCTCCAATCTCACCACCGTTAGAAGATTTCTCCAAAGCTATCAGCGCAAAGAAAAAAGCAACACACCACTCCCGGCAGGGCTCGAAACTCCAACCTTTCAGTTAACAGCCGACCGCGATAGCCTTTTGCGCCACGGAGACAGTCGTGCTCCACTCTCACCACCATCAGAACATATCTTCAAAGCTATCAGCTTAAAGAAAAAAAAGCCCCGCACCACCAACGGGTGGGTTCGAACCTCCAACCTTTCGGTTAACAGACGATCGCGCTAGCCAATCGCGCCACGGAGACAGTCCTGCGCCACTGTCACCACCATCAGAACATATCTTCAAAGCTATAAGCCCAAAGAAAAAAAAGCGCCGCACCACCACCGGGTGGGCTCGAAACTCCAACCTTTCGATTAACAGCCGATGGCGCTAGCTAAGTGCGCCACGGAGACAGTCCTGCTCCACTCTAACCACCATCAGAACATATCTTCAAAGCTATCAGGCCATAGAAAAAAAGCGCCGCACCACCACCGGGTGGGCTCGAACCTCCAACCTTTCGGTTAACAGACAATCGCGCTAGCCAATCACGCCACGGAGACAGTCGTGCTCCACTCTCACCACCATCAGAACATATCTTCAAAGCTATCAGCGCAAAGAAAAAAGCACCGCACCACCACCGGGTGGGCTCGAACCTCCAACCTTTCGGTTAACAGACGATCGCGCTAGCCAATCGCGCCACGGAGACAGTACTGCTATACTCTCACCACCACCAGAACATATCTTCAAAGCTATCAGCCCAAAGGAAAAAAAGCGCCGCACCACCACCGGGTGGGCTCGAAACTCCAACCTTTCGGTTAACAGCCGATCGCGCTAGCCGATTGCGCCACGGAGACAGTCCTGCTCCACTCTCACCACCATCAGA
The DNA here is from genome assembly GCF_043290135.1 of Rhipicephalus microplus. Taxonomy (NCBI): domain Eukaryota; kingdom Metazoa; phylum Arthropoda; class Arachnida; order Ixodida; family Ixodidae; genus Rhipicephalus; species Rhipicephalus microplus. Next base: position 3,162,320 of record NW_027464611.1, on the reverse strand, counting down.
ACATATCTTCGAAGCTATCAGCCCAAAGAAAAAAAAGCAACACACCACTCCCGGGAGGGCTCGAACCTCCAACCTTTCGGTTAACAGCCGACCGCGCTAGCCAATTGTGCCACGGAGACAGTACTGCTATACTCTCACACCGTCAGAACATTTCTTCAGAGCTATCCGCCCAAAGGAAAAAATGCGCAGCACCACCACCGAGTGGGCTTGAACCTCCAACATTTCGGTTAACAGCCGATCGCGCTAGCCAATTGCGCCCCGGAGACAGTCCTGCTCCACTCTCACCACCATCACAAGATATCTTCAAAACCATCAGTCCAAAGAAAAAGAAGCAACACACCACTCCCGGGAGTGCTCGAACCTCCAACCTTTCAGTTAGCAGCCGATCGCGCTAGCCAATTGCGCCACGGAGACAGTCGTGCTTCACTCTCACCACCATCAGAACATATCTTCAAAGCTATCAGCTTAAAAAAAGCGCCGCACCACCACCGGTTGGGCTCGAACCCCCAACCTTTCGGTTAACAGACTGTCGCGCTAGCCGATCGCGCCACGGAGACAGTCGTGCTCCACTCTCACCACCATAAGAACATATCTTCTAAGCTATCAGCCCATAGAAAAAAAGGCGCCGCACCACCACCTGGTGGGCTCGAACCTCCAACCTTTCGGTTAACGGCCGAACGCGCTAGCCAATAGTGCCACGGAGGCAGTCCCGTTACACTCTCACCACCATCAGAACGTATCTTCAAAGCTATCAGCCCAAAGAAAAAAAGCAACACACCACTCTTGGGAGGGCTCGAACCTCCAACCTTTCGGTTAACAGCCGACCGCGCTAGCCAATTGTGCCACGGAGACAGTACTGCTATACTCTCACCACCATCAGAACATATCTTCAAAGCTATCAGCCCAAAGGAAAAAAAGCGCCGCACCACCACCGGGTGGGCTCGAAACTCCAACCTTTCGGTTAACAGCCGATCGCGCTAGCCGATTGTGCCACGGAGACAGTCCTGCTCTACTCTCACCACCATCAGAACATATCTTCGAAGCTATCAGCCCAAAGAAAAAAAGCAACACACCACTCCCTGGAGGGCTCGAACCTCCAACCTTTCGGTTAACAGCCAATTGCGCTAGCCAATTGCGCCACGAAGACAGTCGTCCTCCACTCTCACCACCACCAGAACATATCTTCAAAGCTATCATCCCATAGAAAAAAAAGCGCCGCACCACCACCGAGTGGGCTTGAACCTCCAACCTTTCGGTTAACAGCCGAACGTGCTAGCCAATTGCACCACGCAGACAGTCGTGCTCCAATCTCACCACCATCAGAACATATCTTCGAAGCTATCAGCCCGAAGAAAAAAAAGCAACACACCACTCCCGGCAGGGCTCGGAACTCCAACCTTTCAGTTAACAGCCGATCGCGATAGCCTATTGCGCCACGGAGACAGTCGTGCTCCACTCTAACCACCATCAGAACATATCTTCAAAGCTATCAGCTTAAAGAAAAAAAGCGCCGCACCACAAACGGGTGGCTTCGAACCTCCAACCTTTCGGTTAACAGACGATCGCGCTAGCCATCGCGCCACGGAGACAGTCCTGCTCCACTGTCACCACCATCAGAACATATCTTCAAAGCTATCAGCCCAAAGAAAAAAAGCGCCGCACCACCACCGGGTGGGCTCGAAACTCCAACCTTTCGATTAACAGCCGATGGCGCTAGCTAAGTGCGCCACGGAGACAGTCCTGCTCCACTCTAACCACCATCAGAACATATCTTCAAAGCTATCAGCCCATAGAAAAAAAGGCGCCACACCACCACCGGGTGGGCTCGAACCTCCTACCTTTCGGTTAGCGGCCGAACGCGCTAGCCAGTTGCGCCACGGAGACAGTCCTGTTCATCTCTAACCACCATCAGAACATATCTTGAAAGCTATCAGCCCAAAGAAAAAAAAGCAACACACCACTCCTGGGAGGGCGCGAACCTCCAACCTTTCGGTTAACAGCCGACCGCGCTAGCCAATTGTGCCACGGAGACAGTCCTGCTATCTTTCACCACCATCAGAACATATCTTCAAAGCTATCAGCCCAAAGAAAAAAAAGCAACGCACCATTCCTGGGAGGGCTCGAACCTCCGAAAATTCGGTTAACAGCCGACCGCGCTAGCCAATGGTGCCACGGAGACAGTCCTGCTATCTTTCACCACCATCAGAACATATCTTCAAAGCTATCAGCCCAAAGAAAAAAAAGCGCCGCACCACCACGGGGTGGGCTCGAAACTCGAACCTTTCGGTTCACAGCCGATCGCGCTAGCCAATTGCGCCACGGAGACATACCTCCTCCACTCTCACCACCACCAGAACATATATTCAAAGCTAACATCCCATAGAAAAAAAAGCGCCGCATCACCACCAGGTGGGCTCGAACCTCCAACCTTTCGGTTAGCAGCCGATCGCGCTAGCCAATTGCGCCACGGAGACAGTCCTGCTCCGCTCTCACCACCATCAGAACATATCTTCAAAGCTATCAGCCTAAAGAAAAAAAAGCGCCGCACCACCACCGGGTGGGCTCGAACCTCCAACCTTTCGGTTAACAGACGATCGCGCTAGCTAATTGCGCAACGGAGACAGTCCTGCTCCACTCTCACCACCATCAGAACATATCTTAGAGGCTATCAGCAAAAAAAAAGCGCCGCACCACCACCGGGTGAGTCGAAACTCCAACCATTCGATTAACAGCCGATCGCGCTAGCCAATCGCGCCAAGGAGACAGTCCTGTTCCAGTCTCACCACCATTACAACATACCTTCAAAGCTATCAGGCCATAGAAAAAAAGCGCCGCACCACTACCGCGTGGGCTCGAACCTCCAACCTTTCGGTTAAAAGACAATCGCGCTAGCCAATCGCGCCACGGAGACAGTCGCACTCCACTCTCACCACCATCAGAACATATCTTCAAAGCTATCAGCGCAAAGAAAAAAGCACCGTACCACCACCGGGTGGGCTCGAACCTCCAACCTTTCGGTTAACAGACGATCGCGCTAGCCAATCGCGCCACGGAGACAGTACTGCTATACTCTCACCACCACCAGAACATATCTTCAAAGCTATCAGCCCAAAGGAAAAAAAGCGCCGCACCACCACCGGGTGGGCTCGAAACTCCAACCTTTCGGTTAACAGCCGATCGCGCTAGCCGATTGCGCCACGGAGACAGTCCTGCTCCACTCTCACCACCATCAGAACATATCTTCGAAGCTATCAGTCCAAAGAAAAAAAGCAACACACCACTCCCGGGAGGGCTCGAACCTCCAACCTTTCGGTTAACAGCCGACCGCGCTAGCCAATTGTGCCACGGAGACAGTACTGCTATACTCTCACACCGTCAGAACATTTCTTCAGAGCTATCCGCCCAAAGGAAAAAATGCGCAGCACCACCACCGAGTGGGCTTTAACCTCCAACATTTCGGTTAACAGCCGATCGCGCTAGCCAATTGCGCCCCGGAGACAGTCCTGCTCCACTCTCACCACCATCACAAGATATCTTCACAACCATCAGCCCAAAGAAAAAGAAGCAACACACCACTCCCGGGAGTGCTCGAACCTCCAACCTTTCAGTTAGCAGCCGATCGCGCTAGCCAATTGCGCCACGGAGACAGTCGTGCTTCACTCTCACCACCATCAGAACATATCTTCAAAGCTATCAGCCTAAAAAAAGCGCCGCACCACCAACGGTTGGGCTCGAACCCCCAACCTTTCGGTTAACAGACGGTCGCGCTAGCCGATCGCGCCACGGAGACAGTCGTGCTCCGCTCTCACCACCATCAGAACATATCTTCTAAGCTATCAGCCCATAGAAAAAAAGGCGACGCACCACCACCGGGTGGGCTCGAACCTCCAACCTTTCGGTTAACGGCCGAACGCGCTAGCCAATAGTGCCACGGAGGCAGTCCCGTTACACTCTCACCACCATCAGAACGTATCTTCAAAGCTATCAGCCCAAAGAAAAAAAGCAACACACCACTCTTGGGAGGGCTCGAACCTCCAACCTTTCGGTTAACAGCCGACCGCGCTAGCCAATTGTGCCACGGAGACAGTACTGCTATACTCTCACCACCATCAGAACATATCTTCAAAGCTATCAGCCCAAAGGAAAAAAAGTGCCGCACCACCACCGGGTGGGCTCAAAACTCCAACCTTTCGGTTAACAGCCGATCGCGCTAGCCGATTGTGCCACGGAGACAGTCCTGCTACACTCTCACCACCATCAGAAGATATCTTCGAAGCTATCAGCCCAAAGAAAAAAAGCAACACACCACTCCCTGAAGGGCTCGAACCTCCAACCTTTCGGTTAACAGCCAATTGCGCTAGCCAATTGCGCCACGAAGACAGTCGTCCTCCGCTCTCACCACCACCAGAACATATCTTCAAAGCTATCATCCCATAGAAAAAAAGCGCCGCATCACCAACGGGTGGGCTCGAACCTCCAACCTTTCGGTTAACGGCCGAACGCGCTTGCCAATTGCGCCACGGAGACAGTCTTGCTTCACTCTCACCACCATCAGAACATATCTTTGAAGCTATCAGCCCAAAGAAAAAAAGCAACACACCACTCACGGGAGGGCTCGAACCTCCAACCTTTCGGTTAACAGCCGATGGCGCTAGCCAATTGCGCCACGGAGACAGTCATGCTCTACTCTCACACCGTCAGAACATTTCTTCAGAGCTATCCACCCAAAGGAAAAAAAGCGCCGCACCACCACCGAGTGGGCTTGAACCTCCAACCTTTCGGTTAACAGCCGAATGTGCTAGCCAATTGCACCACGCAGACAGTCGTGCTCCAATCTCACCACCGTTAGAAGATTTCTCCAAAGCTATCAGCGCAAAGAAAAAAGCAACACACCACTCCCGGCAGGGCTCGAAACTCCAACCTTTCAGTTAACAGCCGACCGCGATAGCCTTTTGCGCCACGGAGACAGTCGTGCTCCACTCTCACCACCATCAGAACATATCTTCAAAGCTATCAGCTTAAAGAAAAAAAAGCCCCGCACCACCAACGGGTGGGTTCGAACCTCCAACCTTTCGGTTAACAGACGATCGCGCTAGCCAATCGCGCCACGGAGACAGTCCTGCGCCACTGTCACCACCATCAGAACATATCTTCAAAGCTATAAGCCCAAAGAAAAAAAAGCGCCGCACCACCACCGGGTGGGCTCGAAACTCCAACCTTTCGATTAACAGCCGATGGCGCTAGCTAAGTGCGCCACGGAGACAGTCCTGCTCCACTCTAACCACCATCAGAACATATCTTCAAAGCTATCAGGCCATAGAAAAAAAGCGCCGCACCACCACCGGGTGGGCTCGAACCTCCAACCTTTCGGTTAACAGACAATCGCGCTAGCCAATCACGCCACGGAGACAGTCGTGCTCCACTCTCACCACCATCAGAACATATCTTCAAAGCTATCAGCGCAAAGAAAAAAGCACCGCACCACCACCGGGTGGGCTCGAACCTCCAACCTTTCGGTTAACAGACGATCGCGCTAGCCAATCGCGCCACGGAGACAGTACTGCTATACTCTCACCACCACCAGAACATATCTTCAAAGCTATCAGCCCAAAGGAAAAAAAGCGCCGCACCACCACCGGGTGGGCTCGAAACTCCAACCTTTCGGTTAACAGCCGATCGCGCTAGCCGATTGCGCCACGGAGACAGTCCTGCTCCACTCTCACCACCATCAGAACATATCTTCGAAGCTATCAGCCCAAAGAAAAAAAAGCAACACACCACTCCCGGGAGGGCTCGAACCTCCAACCTTTCGGTTAACAGCCGACCGCGCTAGCCAATTGTGCCACGGAGACAGTACTGCTATACTCTCACACCGTCAGAACATTTCTTCAGAGCTATCCGCCCAAAGGAAAAAATGCGCAGCACCACCACCGAGTGGGCTTGAACCTCCAACATTTCGGTTAACAGCCGATCGCGCTAGCCAATTGCGCCCCGGAGACAGTCCTGCTCCACTCTCACCACCATCACAAGATATCTTCAAAACCATCAGTCCAAAGAAAAAGAAGCAACACACCACTCCCGGGAGTGCTCGAACCTCCAACCTTTCAGTTAGCAGCCGATCGCGCTAGCCAATTGCGCCACGGAGACAGTCGTGCTTCACTCTCACCACCATCAGAACATATCTTCAAAGCTATCAGCTTAAAAAAAGCGCCGCACCACCACCGGTTGGGCTCGAACCCCCAACCTTTCGGTTAACAGACGGTCGCGCTAGCCGATCGCGCCACGGAGACAGTCGTGCTCCACTCTCACCACCATCAGAACATATCTTCTAAGCTATCAGCCCATAGAAAAAAAGGCGTCGCACCACCACCGGGTGGGCTCGAACCTCCAACCTTTCGGTTAACGGCCGAACGCGCTAGCCAATAGTGCCACGGAGGCAGTCCCGTTACACTCTCACCACCATCAGAACGTATCTTCAAAGCTATCAGCCCAAAGAAAAAAAGCAACACACCACTCTTGGGAGGGCTCGAACCTCCAACCTTTCGGTTAACAGCCGACCGCGCTAGCCAATTGTGCCACGGAGACAGTACTTCTATACTCTCACCACCATCAGAACATATCTTCGAAGCTATCAGCCCAAAGAAAAAAAAGCAACACACCACTCCCTGGAGGGCTCGAACCTCCAACCTTTCGGTTAACAGCCAATTGCGCTAGCCAATTGCGCCACGAAGACAGTCGTCCTCCACTCTCACCACCACCAGAACTTATCTTCAAAGCTATCATCCCATAGAAAAAAAAGCGCCGCACCACCACCGAGTGGGCTTGAACCTCCAACCTTTCGGTTAAAAGCCGAACGTGCTAGCCAATTGCACCACGCAGACAGTCGTGCTCCAATCTCACCACCGTTAGAAGATTTCTCCAAAGCTATCAGCGCAAAGAAAAAAGCAACACACCACTCCCGGCAGGGCTCGAACCTCCAACCTTTCGGTTAACAGCCAATGGCGCTAGCCAATTGCGCCACGGAGACAGTCATGCTCTACTCTCACACCGTCAGAAGATTTCTTCAGAGCTATCCGCCCAAAGGAAAAAAAGCGCCGCACCACCACCGAGTGGGCTTGAACCTCCAACCTTTCGGTTAACAGCCGAACGTGCTAGCCAATTGCACCACGCAGACAGTCGTGCTCCAATCTCACCACCGTTAGAAGATTTCTCCAAAGCTATTAGCGCAAAGAAAAAAGCAACACACCACTCCCGGCAGGGCTCGAAACCCCAACCTTTCAGTTAACAGCCGATCGCGATAGCCTTTTGCGCCACAGAGACAGTCGTGCTCCACTCTCACCACCATCAGAACATATCTTCAAAGCTATCAGCTTAAAGAAAAAACAAAGCGCCGCACCACCAACGGGTGGGTTCGAACCTCCAACCTTTCGATTAACAGCCGATGGCGCTAGCTAAATGCGCCACGGAGACAGTCCTGCTCCACTCTAACCACCATCAGAACATATCTTCAAAGCTATCAGGCCATAGAAAAAAAGCGCCGCACCACCACCGGGTGGGCTCGAACGTCCAACCTTTCGGTTAACAGACAATCGCGCTAGCCAATCGCACCACGGAGGCAGTCGTGCTCCACTCTCACCACCATCAGAATATATCTTCAAAGCTATCAGCTCAAAGAAAAAAGCGCCGCACCACCACCGGGTGGGCTCGAACCTCCAACCTTCCGGTTAACAGACGATCGCGCCTGCCAATCGTGCCACGGAGACAGTACTGCTATACTCTCACCACCACCAGAACATATCTTCAAAGCTATCAGCCCAAAGAAAAAAAAGCGCTGCACCACCACCGGGTGGGCTCGAAAGTCCAACCTTTCGGTTAACAGCCGATCGCGCTAGCCGATTGCGCCACGGAGACAGTCCTGCTCCACTCTCACAACCATCAGAACATATCTTCGAAGCTATCAGCCCATAGAAAAAAAGGCGACGCACCACCACCGGGTGGGCTCGAACCTCCAACCTTTCGGTTAACGGCCGAACGCACTAGCCAATTGTGCCATGGAGGCAGTCCCGTTTCACTCTCACCACCATCAGAACGTATCTTCAAAGCTATCAGCCCAAAAAAAAAGCAACACACCACTCCCGGGAGGGCTCGAACCTCCAACCTTTCGGTTAACAGCCGACCGCGTTAGCCAAATGCGCCACGGAGACAGTCGTCCTCCACTCTCACCACCACCAGAACATATCTTCAAAGCTATCATCTCATAGAAAAAAAGCGCCGCATCACCACCGGGTGGGCTTGAACCTCCAAAATTTCGGTAAACAGCCGATCGCGCTAGCCAATTGCGCCCCGGAGACAGTCCTGCTCCACTCTCACCACCATCACAACATATCTTCAAAACCATCAGCCCAAAGAAAAAGAAGCAACACACCACTCCCGGGAGTGCTCGAACCTCCAACCTTTCAGTTAGCAGCCGATCGCGCTAGCCAATTGCGCCACGGAGACAGTCGTGCTCCATTCTCACCACCATCAGAACATATCTTCAAAGCTATCAGCCTAAAAAAAAAGCGCCGCAACACCACCGGGTGGGCTCGAACCCCGAACCTTTCGGTTAACAGACGCTCGCGCTAGCCGATCGCGCCACGGAGACAGTCGTGCTCCACTCTCACCACCATCAGAACATATATTCAAAGCTATCAGCCCATAGAAAAAAAGACGACGCACCACCACCGGGTGGGCTCGAACCTCCAACCTTTGGGTTAACGGCCGAACGCGCTAGCCAATTGTGCCACGGAGGCAGTCCCGTTACACTCTCACCACCATCAGAACGTATCTTCAAAGCTATCAGCCCAAAGAAAAAAAGCAACACACCACTCCCGGGAGGGCTCGAACCTCCAACCTTTCGGTTAACAGCCGACCGCGCTAGCCAATTGTGCCACGGAGACAGTACTGCTATACTCTCACCACCATCAGAACATATCTTCAAAGCTATCAGCCCAAAGGAAAAAAAGCGCCGCACCACCACCGGGTGGGCTCGAAACTCCAACCTTTCGGTTAACAGCCGATCGCGCTAGCCGATTGTGCCACGGAGACATTCCTGCTCCACTCTCACCACCATCAGAACATATCTTCGAAGCTATCAGCCCGAAGAAAAAAAAGCAACACACCACTCCCGGCAGGGCTCGGAACTCCAACCTTTCAGTTAACAGCCGATCGCGATAGCCTATTGCGCCACGGAGACAGTCGTGCTCCATTCTAACCACCATCAGAACATATCTTCAAAGCTATCAGCTTAAAGAAAAAAAGCGCCGCACCACCAATGGGTGGCTTCGAACCTCCAACCTTTCGGTTAACAAACGATCGCGCTAGCCAATCGCGCCACGGAGATAGTCCTGCTCCACTGTCACCACCATCAGAACATATCTTCAAAGCTATCAGCCCAAAGAAAAAAAGCGCCGCACCACCACCGGGTGGGCTCGAAACTCCTACCTTTCGATTAACAGCCGATGGCGCTAGCTAAGTGCGCCACGGAGACAGTCCTGCTCCACTCTAACCACCATCAGAACATATCTTCAAAGCTATCAGCCCATAGAAAAAAAGGCGCCGCACCACCACCGGGTGGGCTCGAACCTCCAACCTTTCGGTTAGCGGCCGAACGCGCTAGCCAATTGCACCACGGAGACAGTCCTGTTCAACTCTTACCATCATCAGAACATATCTTGAAAGCTATCAGCCCAAAGAAAAAAAAGCAACACACCATTCCTGGGAAGGCTCGAACCTCCAACCTTTCGGTTAACAGCCGACCGCGCTAGCTAATTGTGCCACGGAGACAGTCCTGCTATCTTTCACCACCATCAGAACATATCTTCAAAGCTATCAGCCCAAAAAAAAAGCAACGCACCATTCCTCGGAGGGCTCGAACCTCCAACCTTTCGGTTAACAGCCGACCGCGCTAGCCAATGGTGCCACGGAGACAGTCCTGCTATCTTTCACCACCATCAGAACATATCTTCAAAGCTATCAGCCCAAAGAAAAAAAAGCGCCGCACCACCATGGGGTGGGTTCGAAACTCGAACCTTTCGGTTAACAGCCGATCGCGCTAGCCAATTGCGCCACGGAGACATACCTCCTCCACTCTCACCACCACCAGAACATATCTTGAAAGCTAACATCCCATAGAAAAAAAAGAGCCGCACCACCACCGGGTGGGCTCGAACCTCCAACCTTTCGGTTAACAGACGATCGCGCTAGCTAATTGCGCAACGGAGGCAGTCCTGCTCCACTCTCACCACCATTAGAACATATCTTCAAAGCTATCAGCAAAAAAAAAGCGCCGCACCACCACCGGGTGGGCTCGAAACTCCAACCTTTCGATTAACAGCCGATCACGCTAGCCAATCGCGCCAAGGAGACAGTCCTGTTCCACTCTCACCACCATTACAACATACCTTCAAAGCTATCAGGCCATAGAACAAAAGCGCCGCACCACCACCGGGTGGGCTCGAACCTCCAACCTTTCGGTTAACAGACAATCGCGCTAGCCAATCGCGCCACGGAGACAGTCGTGCTCCACTCTCACCACCATCAGAACATATCTTCAAAGCTATCAGCGCAAAGAAAAAAGCACCGCACCACCACCGGGTGGGCTCGAACCTCCAACCTTTCGGTTATCAGACGATCGCGCTAGCCAATCGCGCCCCGGAGACAGTACTGCTATACTCTCACCACCACCAGAACATATCTTCAAAGCTATCAGCCCGAAGAAAAAAAAGCAACACACCACTCCCGGCAGGGCTCGGAACTCACACCTTTCAGTTAACAGCCGATCGCGATAGCCTATTGCGCCACGGAGACAGTCGTGCTCCACTCTAACCACCATCAGAACATATCTTCAAAGCTATCAGCTTAAAGAAAAAAAAGCGCCGCACCACCAACGGGTGGCTTTGAACCTCCAACCTTTCGGTTAACAGACGATCGCGCTAGCCAATCGCGCCACGGAGACAGTCCTGCTATCTTTCACCACCATCAGAACATATCTTCAAAGCTATCAGCCCAAAGAAAAAAAAGCGCCGCACCACCACGGGGTGGGCTCGAAACTCGAACCTTTCGGTTAACAGCCGATCGCGCTAGCCAATTGCGCCACGGAGACAGTCCTGCTCCACTCTAACCACCATCAGAACATATCTTCAAAGCTATCAGCCCATAGAAAAAAAGGCGCCGCACCACCACCGGGTGGGCTCGAACCTCCAACCTTTCGGTTAGCGGCCGAACGCGCTAGCCAATTGCGCCACGGAGACAGTCCTGCTATCTTTCACCACCATCAGAACATATCTTCAAAGCTATCAGCCCAAAAAAAAAGCAACGCACCATTCCTCGGAGGGCTCGAACCTCCAACCTTTCGGTTAACAGCCGACCGCGCTAGCCAATGGTGCCACGGAGACAGTCCTGCTATCTTTCACCACCATCAGAACATATCTTCAAAGCTATCAGCCCAAAGAAAAAAAAGCGCCGCACCACCACGGGGTTGGTTCGAAACTCGAACCTTTCGGTTAACAGCCGATCGCGCTAGCCAATTGCGCCACGGAGACATACCTCCTCCACTCTCACCACCACCAGAACATATCTTCAAAGCTAACATCCCATAGGAAAAAAAGCGCCGCACCACCACCGGGTGGGCTCGAACCTCCAACCTTTCGGTTAACAGACGATCGCGCTAGCTAATTGCGCAACGGAGGCAGTCCTGCTCCACTCTCACCGCCATCAGAACATATCTTCAAAGCTATCAGCAAAAAAAAAAAGCGCCGCACCACCACCGGGTGGGCTCGAAACTCCAACCTTTCGATTAACAGCCGATCGCGCTAGCCAATCGCGCCAAGGAGACAGTCCTGTTCCACTCTCACCACCATTACAACATACCTTCAAAGCTATCAGGCCATAGAACAAAAGCACCGCACCACCACCGGGTGGGCTCGAACCTCCAACCTTTCGGTTAACGGCCGAACGCACTAGCCAATTGTGCCATGGAGGCAGTCCCGTTTCACTCTCACCACCATCAGAACGTCTCTTCAAAGCTATCAGCCCAAAAAAAAGCAACACACCACTCCCGGGAGGGCTCGAACCTCCAACCTTTCGGTTAACAGCCGACCGCGTTAGCCAAATGCGCCACGGAGACAGTCGTCCTCCACTCTCACCACCATCAGAACATATCTTCAAAGCTATCAGCCCAAAGGAAAAAAAGCGCCGCACCACCACCGGGTGGGCTCGAAACTCCAACCTTTCGGTTAACAGCCGATCGCGCTAGCCGATTGTGCCACGGAGACATTCCTGCTCCACTCTCACCACCATCAGAACATATCTTCGAAGCTATCAGCCCGAAGAAAAAAAAGCAACACACCACTCCCGGCAGGGCTCGGAACTCCAACCTTTCAGTTAACAGCCGATGGCGCTAGCCAATTGCGCCACGGAGACAGTCATGCTCCACTCTCACACCGTCAGAACATATCTTCAAAGCTATCAGCTTAAAGAAAAAAAAGCGCCGCACCACCACGGGGTGGCTTCGAACCTCCAACCTTTCGGTTAACAAACGATCGCGCTAGCCAATCGCGCCACGGAGATAGTCCTGCTCCACTGTCACCACCATCAAAACATATCTTCAAAGCTATCAGCCCAAAGAAAAAAAGCGCCGCACCACCACCGGGTGGGCTCAAAACTCCTACCTTTCGATTAACAGCCGATGGCGCTAGCTAAGTGCGCCACGGAGACAGTCCTGCTCCACTCTAACCACCATCAGAACATATCTTCAAAGCTATCAGCCCATAGAAAAAAAGGCGCCGCACCACCACCGGGTGGGCTCGAACCTCCAACCTTTCGGTTAGCGGCCGAACGCGCTAGCCAATTGCACCACGGAGACAGTCCTGTTCAACTCTTACCATCATCAGAACATATCTTGAAAGCTATCAGCCCAAAGAAAAAAAAGCAACACACCATTCCTGGGAAGGCTCGAACCTCCAACCTTTCGGTTAACAGCCGACCGCGCTAGCTAATTGTGCCACGGAGACAGTCCTGCTATCTTTCACCACCATCAGAACATATCTTCAAAGCTATCAGCCCAAAAAAAAGCAACGCACCATTCCTCGGAGGGCTCGAACCTCCAACCTTTCGGTTAACAGCCGACCGCGCTAGCCAATGGTGCCACGGAGACAGTCCTGCTATCTTTCACCACCATCAGAACATATCTTCAAAGCTATCAGCCCAAAGAAAAAAAAGCGCCGCACCACCATGGGGTGGGTTCGAAACTCGAACCTTTCGGTTAACAGCCGATCGCGCTAGCCAATTGCGCCACGGAGACATACCTCCTCCACTCTCACCACCACCAGAACATATCTTCAAAGCTAACATCCCATAGAAAAAAAAGAGCCGCACCACCACCGGGTGGGCTCGAACCTCCAACCTTTCGGTTAACAGACGATCGCGCTAGCTAATTGCGCAACGGAGGCAGTCCTGCTCCACTCTCACCACCATCAGAACATATCTTCAAAGCTATCAGCAAAAAAAAAAAAGCGCCGCACCACCACCGGGTGGGCTCGAAACTCCAACCTTTCGATTAACAGCCGATCACGCTAGCCAATCGCGCCAAGGAGACAGTCCTGTTCCACTCTCACCACCATTACAACATACCTTCAAAGCTATCAGGCCATAGAACAAAAGCGCCGCACCACCACCGGGTGGGCTCGAACCTCCAACCTTTCGGTTAACAGACAATCGCGCTAGCCAATCGCGCCACGGAGACAGTCGTGCTCCACTCTCACCACCATCAGAACATATCTTCAAAGCTATCAGCGCAAAGAAAAAAGCACCGCACCACCACCGGGTGGGCTCGAACCTCCAAACTTTCGGTTAACAGACGATCGCGCTAGCCAATCGCGCCCCGGAGACAGTACTGCTATACTCTCACCACCACCAGAACATATCTTCAAAGCTATCAGCCCGAAGAAAAAAAAGCAACACACCACTCCCGGCAGGGCTCGGAACTCACACCTTTCAGTTAACAGCCGATCGCGATAGCCTATTGCGCCACGGAGACAGTCGTGCTCCACTCTAACCACCATCAGAACATATCTTCAAAGCTATCAGCTTAAAGAAAAAAAAGCGCCGCACCACCAACGGGTGGCTTTGAACCTCCAACCTTTCGGTTAACAGACGATCGCGCTAGCCAATCGCGCCACGGAGACAGTCCTGCTATCTTTCACCACCATCAGAACATATCTTCAAAGCTATCAGCCCAAAGAAAAAAAAGCGCCGCACCACCACGGGGTGGGCTCGAAACTCGAACCTTTCGGTTAACAGCCGATCGCGCTAGCCAATTGCGCCACGGAGACAGTCCTGCTCCACTCTAACCACCATCAGAACATATCTTCAAAGCTATCAGCCCATAGAAAAAAAGGCGCCGCACCACCACCGGGTGGGCTCGAACCTCCAACCTTTCGGTTAGCGGCCGAACGCGCTAGCCAATTGCGCCACGGAGACAGTCCTGCTATCTTTCACCACCATCAGAACATATCTTCAAAGCTATCAGCCCAAAAAAAAAGCAACGCACCATTCCTCGGAGGGCTCGAACCTCCAACCTTTCGGTTAACAGCCGACCGCGCTAGCCAATGGTGCCACGGAGACAGTCCTGCTATCTTTCACCACCATCAGAACATATCTTCAAAGCTATCAGCCCAAAGAAAAAAAAGCGCCGCACCACCACGGGGTGGGTTCGAAACTCGAACCTTTCGGTTAACAGCCGATCGCGCTAGCCAATTGCGCCACGGAGACATACCTCCTCCACTCTCACCACCACCAGAACATATCTTCAAAGCTAACATCCCATAGAAAAAAAAGCGCCGCACCACCACCGGGTGGGCTCGAACCTCCAACCTTTCGGTTAACAGACGATCGCGCTAGCTAATTGCGCAACGGAGGCAGTCCTGCTCCACTCTCACCGCCATCAGAACATATCTTCAAAGCTATCAGCAAAAAAAAAAGCGCCGCACCACCACCGGGTGGGCTCGAAACTCCAACCTTTCGATTAACAGCCGATCGCGCTAGCCAATCGCGCCAAGGAGACAGTCCTGTTCCACTCTCACCACCATTACAACATACCTTCAAAGCTATCAGGCCATAGAACAAAAGCACCGCACCACCACCGGGTGGGCTCGAACCTCCAACCTTTCGGTTAACGGCCGAACGCACTAGCCAATTGTGCCATGGAGGCAGTCCCGTTTCACTCTCACCACCATCAGAACGTATCTTCAAAGCTATCAGCCCAAAAAAAAGCAACATACCACTCCCGGGAGGGCTCGAACCTCCAACCTTTCGGTTAACAGCCGATGGCGCTAGCCAATTGCGCCACGGAGACAGTCATGCTCCACTCTCACACCGTCAGAACATTTCTTCAGAGTTATCCGCCCAAAGAAAAAAAGCGCAGCACCACCACCGAGTGGGCTTGAACCTCCAAAATTTCGGTAAACAGCCGATCGCGCTAGCCAATTGCGCCCCGGAGACAGTCCTGCTCCACTCTCACCACCATCACAACATATCTTCAAAACCATCAGCCCAAAGAAAAAGAAGCAACACACCACTCCCGGGAGTGCTCGAACCTCCAACCTTTCAGTTAGCAGCCGATCGCGCTAGCCAATTGCGCCACGGAGACAGTCGTGCTCCACTCTCACCACCATCAGAACATATCTTCAAAGCTATCAGCCTAAAAAAAAGCGCCGCACCACCACCGGGTGGGCTCGAACCCCGAACCTTTCGGTTAACAGACGCTCGCGCTAGCCGATCGCGCAACGGAGACAGTCGTGCTCCACTCTCACCACCATCAGAACATATATTCAAAGCTATCAGCCCATAGAAAAAAAGACGACGCACCACCACCGGGTGGGCTCGAACCTCCAACCTTTGGGTTAACAGCCGAACGCGCTAGCCAATTGTGCCACGGAGGCAGTCCCGTTACACTCTCACCACCATCAGAACGTATCTTCAAAGCTATCAGCCCAAAGGAAAAAAAGCGCCGCACCACCACCGGGTGGGCTCGAAACTCCAACCTTTCGGTTAACAGCCGATCGCGCTAGCCGATTGTGCCACGGAGACATTCCTGCTCCACTCTCACCACCATCAGAACATATCTTCGAAGCTATCAGCCCGAAGAAAAAAAAGCAACACACCACTCCCGGCAGGGCTCGGAACTCCAACCTTTCAGTTAACAGCCGATCGCGATAGCCTATTGCGCCACGGAGACAGTCGTGCTCCACTCTAACCACCATCAGAACATATCTTCAAAGCTATCAGCTTAAAGAAAAAAAAGCGCCGCACCACCAACGGGTGGCTTCGAACCTCCAACCTTTCGGTTAACAAACGATCGCGCTAGCCAATCGCGCCACGGAGATAGTCCTGCTCCACTGTCACCACCATCAGAACATATTTTCAAAGCTATCAGCCCAAAGAAAAAAAGCGCCGCACCACCACCGGGTGGGCTCGAAACTCCTACCTTTCGATTAACAGCCGATGGCGCTAGCTAAGTGCGCCACGGAGACAGTCCTGCTCCACTCTAACCACCATCAGAACATATCTTCAAAGCTATCAGCCCATAGAAAAAAAGGCGCCGCACCACCACCGGGTGGGCTCGAACCTCCAACCTTTCGGTTAGCGGCCGAACGCGCTAGCCAATTGCACCACGGAGACAGTCCTGTTCAACTCTTACCATCATCAGAACATATCTTGAAAGCTATCAGCCCAAAGAAAAAAAAGCAACACACCATTCCTGGGAAGGCTCGAACCTCCAACCTTTCGGTTAACAGCCGACCGCGCTAGCTAATTGTGCCACGGAGACAGTCCTGCTATCTTTCACCACCATCAGAACATATCTTCAAAGCTATCAGCCCAAAAAAAAAGCAACGCACCATTCCTCGGAGGGCTCGAACCTCCAACCTTTCGGTTAACAGCCGACCGCGCTAGCCAATGGTGCCACGGAGACAGTCCTGCTATCTTTCACCACCATCAGAACATATCTTCAAAGCTATCAGCCCAAAGAAAAAAAAGCGCCGCACCACCATGGGGTGGGTTCGAAACTCGAACCTTTCGGTTAACAGCCGATCGCGCTAGCCAATTGCGCCACGGAGACATACCTCCTCCACTCTCACCACCACCAGAACATATCTTCAAAGCTAACATCCCATAGAAAAAAAAGAGCCGCACCACCACCGGGTGGGCTCGAACCTCCAACCTTTCGGTTAACAGACGATCGCGCTAGCTAATTGCGCAACGGAGGCAGTCCTGCTCCACTCTCACCACCATCAGAACATATCTTCAAAGCTATCAGCAAAAAAAAAGCGCCGCACCACCACCGGGTGGGCTCGAAACTCCAACCTTTCGATTAACAGCCGATCACGCTAGCCAATCGCGCCAAGGAGACAGTCCTGTTCCACTCTCACCACCATTACAACATACCTTCAAAGCTATCAGGCCATAGAACAAAAGCGCCGCACCACCACCGGGTGGGCTCGAACCTCCAACCTTTCGGTTAACAGACAATCGCGCTAGCCAATCGCGCCACGGAGACAGTCGTGCTCCACTCTCACCACCATCAGAACATATCTTCAAAGCTATCAGCGCAAAGAAAAAAGCACCGCACCACCACCGGGTGGGCTCGAACCTCCAACCTTTCGGTTAACAGACGATCGCGCTAGCCAATCGCGCCCCGGAGACAGTACTGCTATACTCTCACCACCACCAGAACATATCTTCAAAGCTATCAGCCCGAAGAAAAAAAAGCAACACACCACTCCCGGCAGGGCTCGGAACTCACACCTTTCAGTTAACAGCCGATCGCGATAGCCTATTGCGCCACGGAGACAGTCGTGCTCCACTCTAACCACCATCAGAACATATCTTCAAAGCTATCAGCTTAAAGAAAAAAAAGCGCCGCACCACCAACGGGTGGCTTTGAACCTCCAACCTTTCGGTTAACAGACGATCGCGCTAGCCAATCGCGCCACGGAGACAGTCCTGCTATCTTTCACCACCATCAGAACATATCTTCAAAGCTATCAGCCCAAAGAAAAAAAAACCGCCGCACCACCACGGGGTGGGCTCGAAACTCGAACCTTTCGGTTAACAGCCGATCGCGCTAGCCAATTGCGCCACGGAGACAGTCCTGCTCCACTCTAACCACCATCAGAACATATCTTCAAAGCTATCAGCCCATAGAAAAAAAGGCGCCGCACCACCACCGGGTGGGCTCGAACCTCCAACCTTTCGGTTAGCGGCCGAACGCGCTAGCCAATTGCGCCACGGAGACAGTCCTGCTATCTTTCACCACCATCAGAACATATCTTCAAAGCTATCAGCCCAAAAAAAAAAGCAACGCACCATTCCTCGGAGGGCTCGAACCTCCAACCTTTCGGTTAACAGCCGACCGCGCTAGCCAATGGTGCCACGGATACAGTCCTGCTATCTTTCACCACCATCAGAACATATCTTCAAAGCTATCAGCCCAAAGAAAAAAAAGCGCCGCACCACCACGGGGTGGGTTCGAAACTCGAACCTTTCGATTAACAGCCGATCGCGCTAGCCAATTGCGCCACGGAGACATACCTCCTCCACTCTCACCACCACCAGAACATATCTTCAAAGCTAACATCCCATAGAAAAAAAAGCGCCGCACCACCACCGGGTGGGCTCGAACCTCCAACCTTTCGGTTAACAGACAATCGCGCTAGCCAATCGCGCCACGGAGACAGTCGTGCTCCACTCTCACCACCATCAGAACATATCTTCAAAGCTATCAGCGCAAAGAAAAAAGCACCGCACCACCACCGGGTGGGCTCGAACCTCCAACCTTTCGGTTAACAGACGATCGCGCTAGCCAATCGCGCCCCGGAGACAGTACTGCTATACTCTCACCACCACCAGAACATATCTTCAAAGCTATCAGCCCGAAGAAAAAAAAGCAACACACCACTCCCGGCAGGGCTCGGAACTCACACCTTTCAGTTAACAGCCGATCGCGATAGCCTATTGCGCCACGGAGACAGTCGTGCTCCACTCTAACCACCATCAGAACATATCTTCAAAGCTATCAGCTTAAAGAAAAAAAAGCGCCGCACCACCAACGGGTGGCTTTGAACCTCCAACCTTTCGGTTAACAGACGATCGCGCTAGCCAATCGCGCCACGGAGACAGTCCTGCTATCTTTCACCACCATCAGAACATATCTTCAAAGCTATCAGCCCAAAGAAAAAAAAGCGCCGCACCACCACGGGGTGGGGCGAAACTCGAACCTTTCGGTTAACAGCCGATCGCGCTAGCCAATTGCGCCACGGAGACAGTCCTGCTCCACTCTAACCACCATCAGAACATATCTTCAAAGCTATCAGCCCATAGAAAAAAAGGCGCCGCACCACCACCGGGTGGGCTCGAACCTCCAACCTTTCGGTTAGCGGCCGAACGCGCTAGCCAATTGCGCCACGGAGACAGTCCTGCTATCTTTCACCACCATCAGAACATATCTTCAAAGCTATCAGCCCAAAAAAAAAGCAACGCACCATTCCTCGGAGGGCTCGAACCTCCAACCTTTCGGTTAACAGCCGACCGCGCTAGCCAATGGTGCCACGGAGACAGTCCTGCTATCTTTCACCACCATCAGAACATATCTTCAAAGCTATCAGCCCAAAGAAAAAAAAGCGCCGCACCACCACGGGGTGGGTTCGAAACTCGAACCTTTCGGTTAACAGCCGATCGCGCTAGCCAATTGCGCCACGGAGACATACCTCCTCCACACTCACCACCACCAGAACATATCTTCAAAGCTAACATCCCATAGAAAAAAAAGCGCCGCACCACCACCGGGTGGGCTCGAACCTCCAACCTTTCGGTTAACAGACGATCGCGCTAGCTAATTGCGCAACGGAGGCAGTCCTGCTCCACTCTCACCGCCATCAGAACATATCTTCAAAGCTATCAGCAAAAAAAAAAAAGCGCCGCACCACAACCGGGTGGGCTCGAAACTCCAACCTTTCGATTAACAGCCGATCGCGCTAGCCAATCGCGCCAAGGAGACAGTCCTGTTCCACTCTCACCACCATTACAACATACCTTCAAAGCTATCAGGCCATAGAACAAAAGCACCGCACCACCACCGGGTGGGCTCGAACCTCCAACCTTTCGGTTAACAGACAATCGCGCTAGCCAATCGCGCCACGGAGACAGTCGTGCTCCACTCTCACCACCATCAGAACATATCTTCAAAGCTATCAGCGCAAAGAAAAAAGCACCGCACCACCACCGGGTGGGCTCGAACCTCCAACCTTTCGGTTAACAGACGATCGCGCTAGCCAATCGCGCCCCGGAGACACTACTGCTATACTCTCACCACCACCAGAACATATCTTCAAAGCTATCAGCCCAAAGAAAAAAAGCAACACACCAATCCCGGGAGGGCTCGAACCTCCAACCTTTCGGTTAACAGCCGACCGCGCTAGCCAATTGTGCCACGGAGACAGTACTGCTATACTCTCACACCGTCAGAACATTTCTTCAGAGCTATCCGCCCAAAGGAAAAAAAGCGCAGCACCAACACCGAGTGGGCTTGAACCTCCAACCTTTCAGTTAGCCGCCGATCGCGCTAGCCAATTGCGCCACGGAGACAGTACTGCTATACTCTCACCACCATCAGAACATATCTTCAAAGCTATCAGCCCAAAGGAAAAAAAGCGCCGCACCACCACCGGGTGGGCTCGAAACTCCAACCTTTCGGTTAACAGCCGATCGCGCTAGCCGATTGTGCCACGGAGACAGTCCTGCTCTACTCTCACCACCATCATAACGTATCTTCTAAGCTATCAGCCCAAAGAAAAAAAGCAACACACCACTCCCTGGAGGGCTCGAACCTCCAACCTTTCGGTTAACAGCCAATTGCGCTAGCCAATTGCGCCACGAAGACAGTCGTCCTCCACTCTCACCACCACCAGAACATATCTTCAAAGCTATCATCCCATAGAAAAAAAAGCGCCGCACCACCACCGAGTGGGCTTGAACCTCCAACCTTTCGGTTAACAGCCGAACGTGCTAGCCAATTGCACCACGCAGACAGTCGTGCTCCAATCTCACCACCATCAGAACATATCTTCGAAGCTATCAGCCCGAAGAAAAAAAAGCAACACACCACTCCCGGCAGGGCTCGGAACTCCAACCTTTCAGTTAACAGCCGATCGCGATAGCCTATTGCGCCACGGAGACAGTCGTGCTCCACTCTAACCACCATCAGAACATATCTTCAAAGCTATCAGCTTAAAGAAAAAAAGCGCCGCACCACAAACGGGTGGCTTCGAACCTCCAACCTTTCGGTTAACAGACGATCGCGCTAGCCATCGCGCCACGGAGACAGTCCTGCTCCACTGTCACCACCATCAGAACATATCTTCAAAGCTATCAGCCCAAAGAAAAAAAGCGCCGCACCACCACCGGGTGGGCTCGAAACTCCAACCTTTCGATTAACAGCCGATGGCGCTAGCTAAGTGCGCCACGGAGACAGTCCTGCTCCACTCTAACCACCATCAGAACATATCTTCAAAGCTATCAGCCCATAGAAAAAAAAGGCGCCACACCACCACCGGGTGGGCTCGAACCTCCTACCTTTCGGTTAGCGGCCGAACGCGCTAGCCAATTGCGCCACGGAGACAGTCCTGTTCATCTCTAACCACCATCAGAACATATCTTGAAAGCTATCAGCCCAAAGAAAAAAAAGCAACACACCACTCCTGGGAGGGCGCGAACCTCCAACCTTTCGGTTAACAGCCGACCGCGCTAGCCAATTGTGCCACGGAGACAGTCCTGCTATCTTTCACCACCATCAGAACATATCTTCAAAGCTATCAGCCCAAAGAAAAAAAAGCAACGCACCATTTCTGGGAGGGCTCGAACCTCCGAAAATTCGGTTAACAGCCGACCGCGCCAGCCAATGGTGCCACGGAGACAGTCCTGCTATCTTTCACCACCATCAGAACATATCTTCAAAGCTATCAGCTCAAAGAAAAAAAAGCGCCGCACCACCACGGGGTGGGCTCGAAACTCGAACCTTTCGGTTCACAGCCGATCGCGCTAGCCAATTGCGCCACGGAGACATACCTCCTCCACTCTCACCACCACCAGAACATATATTCAAAGCTAACATCCCATAGAAAAAAAAGCGCCGCATCACCACCAGGTGGGCTCGAACCTCCAACCTTTCGGTTAGCAGCCGATCGCGCTAGCCAATCGCGCCACGGAGACAGTCCTGCTCCGCTCTCACCACCATCAGAACATATCTTCAAAGCTATCAGCCTAAAGAAAAAAAAGCGCCGCACCACCACCGGGTGGGCTCGAACCTCCAACCTTTCGGTTAACAGACGATCGCGCTAGCTAATTGCGCAGCGGAGACAGTCCTGCTCCACTCTCACCACCATCAGAACATATCTTCAAAGCTATCAGCAAAAAAAAAGCGCCGCACCACCACCGGGTGAGTCGAAACTCCAACCATTCGATTAACAGCCGATCGCGCTAGCCAATCGCGCCAAGGAGACAGTCCTGTTCCAGTCTCACCACCATTACAACATACCTTCAAAGCTATCAGGCCATAGAAAAAAAGCGCCGCACCACCACCGCGTGGGCTGGAACCTCCAACCTTTCGGTTAACAGACAATCGCGCTAGCCAATCGCGCCACGGAGACAGTTGCACTCCACTCTCACCACCATCAGAACATATCTTCAAAGCTATCAGCGCAAAGAAAAAAGCACCGTACCACCACCGGGTGGGCTCGAACCTCCAACCTTTCGGTTAACAGACGATCACGCTAGCCAATCGCGCCACGGAGACAGTACTGCTATACTCTCACCACCACCAGAACATATCTTCAAAGCTATCAGCCCAAAGGAAAAAAAGCGCCGCACCACCACCGGGTGGGCTCGAAACTCCAACCTTTCGGTTAACAGCCGATCGCGCTAGCCGATTGCGCCACGGAGACAGTCCTGCTCCACTCTCACCACCATCAGAACATATCTTCGAAGCTATCAGTCCAAAGAAAAAAAGCAACACACCACTCCCGGGAGGGCTCGAACCTCCAACCTTTCGGTTAACAGCCGACCGCGCTAGCCAATTGTGCCACGGAGACAGTACTGCTATACTCTCACACCGTCAGAACATTTCTTCAGAGCTATCCGCCCAAAGGAAAAAATGCGCAGCACCACCACCGAGTGGGCTTTAACCTCCAACATTTCGGTTAACAGCCGATCGCGCTAGCCAATTGCGCCCCGGAGACAGTCCTGCTCCACTCTCACCACCATCACAAGATATCTTCACAACCATCAGCCCAAAGAAAAAGAAGCAACACACCACTCCCGGGAGTGCTCGAACCTCCAACCTTTCAGTTAGCAGCCGATCGCGCTAGCCAATTGCGCCACGGAGACAGTCGTGCTTCACTCTCACCACCATCAGAACATATCTTCAAAGCTATCAGCCTAAAAAAAAGCGCCGCACCACCACCGGTTGGGCTCGAACCCCCAACCTTTCGGTTAACGGACGGTCGCGCTAGCCGATCGCGCCACGGAGACAGTCGTGCTCCGCTCTCACCACCATCAGAACATATCTTCTAAGCTATCAGCCCATAGAAAAAAAGGCGATGCACCACCACCGGGTGGGCTCGAACCTCCAACCTTTCGGTTAACGGCCGAACGCGCTAGCCAATAGTGCCACGGAGGCAGTCCCGTTACACTCTCACCACCATCAGAACGTATCTTCAAAGCTATCAGCCCAAAGAAAAAAAGCAACACACCACTCTTGGGAGGGCTCGAACCTCCAACCTTTCGGTTAACAGCCGACCGCGCTAGCCAATTGTGCCACGGAGACAGTACTGCTATACTCTCACCACCAGCAGAACATATCTTCAAAGCTATCAGCCCAAAGGAAAAAAAGCGCCGCACCACCACCGGGCTGGCTCGAAACTCTAACCTTTCGGTTAACAGCCGATCGCGCTAGCCGATTGCGCCACGAAGACAGTCCTGCTCCACTCTCACCACCATCAGAACATATCTTCGAAGCTATCAGCCCAAAGAAAAAAAGCAACACACCACTCCCGGGAGGGCTCGAACCTCCAACCTTTCGGTTACCAGCCAATCGCGTTAGCCAAATGCGCCACGGAGACAGTCGTCCTCCACTCTCACCACCACCAGAACATATCTTCAAAGCTATCATCTCATAGAAAAAAAAGCGCCGCATCACCACCGGGTGGGCTCGAACCTCCAACCTTTCGGTTAACGGCCGAACGCGCTTGCCAATTGCGCCACAGAGACAGTCTTGCTTCACTCTCACCACCATCAGAACATATCTTCGAAGCTATCAGCCCAAAGAAAAAAAAGCAACACACCACTCCCGGGAGGGCTCGAACCTCCAACCTTTCAGTTAACAGCCGATCGCGATAGCCTATTGCGCCACGGAGACAGTCGTGCTCCACTCTAACCACCATCAGAACATATCTTCAAAGCTATCAGCTTAAAGAAAAAAAGCGCCGCACCACAAACGGGTGGCTTCGAACCTCCAACCTTTCGGTTAACAGACGATCGCGCTAGCCATCGCGCCACGGAGACAGTCCTGCTCCACTGTCACCACCATCAGAACATATCTTCAAAGCTATCAGCCCAAAGAAAAAAAGCGCCGCACCACCACCGGGTGGGCTCGAAACTCCAACCTTTCGATTAACAGCCGATGGCGCTAGCTAAGTGCGCCACGGAGACAGTCCTGCTCCACTCTAACCACCATCAGAACATATCTTCAAAGCTATCAGCCCATAGAAAAAAAAGGCGCCACACCACCACCGGGTGGGCTCGAACCTCCTACCTTTCGGTTAGCGGCCGAACGCGCTAGCCAATTGCGCCACGGAGACAGTCCTGTTCATCTCTAACCACCATCAGAACATATCTTGAAAGCTATCAGCCCAAAGAAAAAAAAGCAACACACCACTCCTGGGAGGGCGCGAACCTCCAACCTTTCGGTTAACAGCCGACCGCGCTAGCCAATTGTGCCACGGAGACAGTCCTGCTATCTTTTACCACCATCAGAACATATCTTCAAAGCTATCAGCCCAAAGAAAAAAAAGCAACGCACCATTTCTGGGAGGGCTCGAACCTCCGAAAATTCGGTTAACAGCCGACCGCGCCAGCCAATGGTGCCACGGAGACAGTCCTGCTATCTTTCACCACCATCAGAACATATCTTCAAAGCTATCAGCTCAAAGAAAAAAAAGCGCCGCACCACCACGGGGTGGGCTCGAAACTCGAACCTTTCGGTTCACAGCCGATCGCGCTAGCCAATTGCGCCACGGAGACATACCTCCTCCACTCTCACCACCACCAGAACATATATTCAAAGCTAACATCCCATAGAAAAAAAAGCGCCGCATCACCACCAGGTGGGCTCGAACCTCCAACCTTTCGGTTAGCAGCCGATCGCGCTAGCCAATCGCGCCACGGAGACAGTCCTGCTCCGCTCTCACCACCATCAGAACATATCTTCAAAGCTATCAGCCTAAAGAAAAAAAAGCGCCGCACCACCACCGGGTGGGCTCGAACCTCCAACCTTTCGGTTAACAGACGATCGCGCTAGCTAATTGCGCAGCGGAGACAGTCCTGCTCCACTCTCACCACCATCAGAACATATCTTCAAAGCTATCAGCAAAAAAAAAGCGCCGCACCACCACCGGGTGAGTCGAAACTCCAACCATTCGATTAACAGCCGATCGCGCTAGCCAATCGCGCCAAGGAGACAGTCCTGTTCCAGTCTCACCACCATTACAACATACCTTCAAAGCTATCAGGCCATAGAAAAAAAGCGCCGCACCACCACCGCGTGGGCTGGAACCTCCAACCTTTCGGTTAACAGACAATCGCGCTAGCCAATCGCGCCACGGAGACAGTTGCACTCCACTCTCACCACCATCAGAACATATCTTCAAAGCTATCAGCGCAAAGAAAAAAGCACCGTACCACCACCGGGTGGGCTCGAACCTCCAACCTTTCGGTTAACAGACGATCACGCTAGCCAATCGCGCCACGGAGACAGTACTGCTATACTCTCACCACCACCAGAACATATCTTCAAAGCTATCAGCCCAAAGGAAAAAAAGCGCCGCACCACCACCGGGTGGGCTCGAAACTCCAACCTTTCGGTTAACAGCCGATCGCGCTAGCCGATTGCGCCACGGAGACAGTCCTGCTCCACTCTCACCACCATCAGAACATATCTTCGAAGCTATCAGTCCAAAGAAAAAAAGCAACACACCACTCCCGGGAGGGCTCGAACCTCCAACCTTTCGGTTAACAGCCGACCGCGCTAGCCAATTGTGCCACGGAGACAGTACTGCTATACTCTCACACCGTCAGAACATTTCTTCAGAGCTATCCGCCCAAAGGAAAAAATGCGCAGCACCACCACCGAGTGGGCTTTAACCTCCAACATTTCGGTTAACAGCCGATCGCGCTAGCCAATTGCGCCCCGGAGACAGTCCTGCTCCACTCTCACCACCATCACAAGATATCTTCACAACCATCAGCCCAAAGAAAAAGAAGCAACACACCACTCCCGGGAGTGCTCGAACCTCCAACCTTTCAGTTAGCAGCCGATCGCGCTAGCCAATTGCGCCACGGAGACAGTCGTGCTTCACTCTCACCACCATCAGAACATATCTTCAAAGCTATCAGCCTAAAAAAAGCGCCGCACCACCACCGGTTGGGCTCGAACCCCCAACCTTTCGGTTAACGGACGGTCGCGCTAGCCGATCGCGCCACGGAGACAGTCGTGCTCCGCTCTCACCACCATCAGAACATATCTTCTAAGCTATCAGCCCATAGAAAAAAAGGCGACGCACCACCACCGGGTGGGCTCGAACCTCCAACCTTTCGGTTAACGGCCGAACGCGCTAGCCAATAGTGCCACGGAGGCAGTCCCGTTACACTCTCACCACCATCAGAACGTATCTTCAAAGCTATCAGCCCAAAGAAAAAAAGCAACACACCACTCTTGGGAGGGCTCGAACCTCCAACCTTTCGGTTAACAGCCGACCGCGCTAGCCAATTGTGCCACGGAGACAGTACTGCTATACTCTCACCACCAGCAGAACATATCTTCAAAGCTATCAGCCCAAAGGAAAAAAAGCGCCGCACCACCACCGGGCTGGCTCGAAACTCTAACCTTTCGGTTAACAGCCGATCGCGCTAGCCGATTGCGCCACGAAGACAGTCCTGCTCCACTCTCACCACCATCAGAACATATCTTCGAAGCTATCAGCCCAAAGAAAAAAAGCAACACACCACTCCCGGGAGGGCTCGAACCTCCAACCTTTCGGTTACCAGCCAATCGCGTTAGCCAAATGCGCCACGGAGACAGTCGTCCTCCACTCTCACCACCACCAGAACATATCTTCAAAGCTATCATCTCATAGAAAAAAAAGCGCCGCATCACCACCGGGTGGGCTCGAACCTCCAACCTTTCGGTTAACGGCCGAACGCGCTTGCCAATTGCGCCACAGAGACAGTCTTGCTTCACTCTCACCACCATCAGAACATATCTTCGAAGCTATCAGCCCAAAGAAAAAAAAGCAACACACCACTCCCGGGAGGGCTCGAACCTCCAACCTTTCGGTTAACAGCCGATGGCGCTAGCCAATTGCGCCACGGAGACAGTCATGCTCCACTCTCACACCGTCAGAACATTTCTTCAGAGTTATCCGCCCAAAGAAAAAAAGCGCAGCACCACCACCGAGTGGGCTTGAACCTCCAAAATTTCGGTAAACAGCCGATCGCGCTAGCCAATTGCGTCCCGGAGACAGTCCTGCTCCACTCTAACCACCATCAGAACATATCTTCAAAGCTATCAGGCCATAGAAAAAAAGCGCCGCACCACCACCGGGTGGGCTCGAACCTCCAACCTTTCGGTTAACAGACAATCGCGCTAGTCAATCGCGCCACGGAGACAGTCGTGCTCCACTCTCACCACCATCAGAACATATCTTCAAAGCTATCAGCGCAAAGAAAAAAGCACCGCACCACCACCGGGTGGGCTCGAACCTCCAAACTTTCGGTTAACAGACCATCGCGCTAGCCAATCGCGCCACGGAGACAGTACTGCTATACTCCCACCACCACCAGAACATATCTTCAAAGCTATAAGCCCAAAGGCAAAAAAGCGCCGCACCACCACCGGGTGGGCTCGAAACTCCAACCTTTCGGTTAACAGCCGATCGCGCTAGCCGATTGCGCCACGGAGACAGTCCTGCTCCACTCTCACCACCATCAGAACATATCTTCGAAGCTATCAGCCCAAAGAAAAAAAAGCAACACACCACTCCCGGGAGAGCTCGAACCTCCAACCTTTCGGTTAACAGCCGACCGCGCTAGCCAATTGTGCCACGGAGACAGTACTGCTATACTCTCACACCGTCAGAACATTTCTTCAGAGCTATCCGCCCAAAGGAAAAAATGCGCAGCACCACCACCGAGTGGGCTTGAACCTCCAACATTTCGGTTAACAGCCGATCGCGCTAGCCAATTGCGCCCCGGAGACAGTCCTGCTCCACTCTCACCACCATCACAAGATATCTTCAAAACCATCAGCCCAAAGAAAAAGAAGCAACACACCACTCCCGGGAGTGCTCGAACCTCCAACCTTTCAGTTAGCAGCCGATCGCGCTAGCCAATTGCGCCACGGAGACAGTCGTGCTTCACTCTCACCACCATCAGAACATATCTTCAAAGCTATCAGCCTAAAAAAAAAGCGCCGCACCACCACCGGGTGGGCTCGAAACTCCAACCTTTCGGTTAACAGCCGATCGCGCTAGCCAATTGTGCCACGGAGACAGTCCTGCTCCACTCTCACCACCATCAGAACATGTCTTCGAAGCTATCAGCTCAAAGAAAAAAAGCAACACACCACTCCCTGGAGGGCTCGAACCTCCAACCTTTCGGTTAACAGCCAATGGCGCTAGCCAATTGCGCCACGGAGACAGTCATGCTCTACTCTCACACCGTCAGAAGATTTCTTCAGAGCTATCCGCCCAAAGGAAAAAAAGCGCCGCACCACCACCGAGTGGGCTTGAACCTCCAACCTTTCGGTTAACAGCCGAACGTGCTAGCCAATTGCACCACGCAGACAGTCGTGCTCCAATCTCACCACCGTTAGAAGATTTCTCCAAAGCTATCAGCGCAAAGAAAAAAGCAACACACCACTCCCGGCAGGGCTCGAAACCCCAACCTTTCAGTTAACAGCCGATCGCGATAGCCTTTTGCGCCACAGAGACAGTCGTGCTCCACTCTCACCACCATCAGAACATATCTTCAAAGCTATCAGCTTAAAGAAAAAACAAAGCGCCGCACCACCAACGGGTGGGTTCGAACCTCCAACCTTTCGATTAACAGCCGATGGCGCTAGCTAAATGCGCCACGGAGACAGTCCTGCTCCACTCTAACCACCATCAGAACATATCTTCAAAGCTATCAGGCCATAGAAAAAAAGCGACGCACCACCACCGGGTGGGCTCGAACGTCCAACCTTTCGGTTAACAGACAATCGCGCTAGCCAATCGCACCACGGAGGCAGTCGTGCTCCACTCTCACCACCATCAGAATATATCTTCAAAGCTATCAGCGCAAAGAAAAAAGCGCCGCACCACCACCGGGTGGGCTCGAACCTCCAACCTTCCGGTTAACAGACGATCGCGCTAGCCAATCGTGCCACGGAGACAGTACTGCTATACTCTCACCACCACCAGAACATATCTTCAAAGCTATCAGCCCAAAGAAAAAAAAGCGCTGCACCACCACCGGGTGGGCTCGAAAGTCCAACCTTTCGGTTAACAGCCGATCGCGCTAGCCGATTGCGCCACGGAGACAGTCCTGCTCCACTCTCACCACCATCAGAACATATCTTCGAAGCTATCAGCCCATAGAAAAAAAGGCGACGCACCACCACCGGGTGGGGTCGAACCTCCAACCTTTCGGTTAACGGCCGAACGCACTAGCCAATTGTGCCATGGAGGCAGTCCCGTTTCACTCTCACCACCATCAGAACGTATCTTCAAAGCTATCATCTCATAGAAAAAAAAGCGCCGCATCACCACCGGGTGGGCTCGAACCTCCAACCTTTCGGTTAACGGCCGAACCCGCTTGCCAATTGCGCCACAGAGACAGTCTTGCTTCACTCTCACCACCATCAGAACATATCTTTGAAGCTATCAGCCCAAAGAAAAAAAAGCAACACACCACTCCCGGGAGGGCTCGAACCTCCAACCTTTCGGTTAACAGCCGATGGCGCTAGCCAATTGCGCCACGGAGACAGTCATGCTCCACTCTCACACCGTCAGAACATTTCTTCAGAGTTATCCGCCCAAAGAAAAAAAGCGCAGCACCACCACCGAGTGGGCTTGAACCTCCAAAATTTCGGTAAACAGCCGATCGCGCTAGCCAATTGCGCCCCGGAGACAGTCCTGCTCCACTCTCACCACCATCACAACATATCTTCAAAACCATCAGCCCAAAGAAAAAGAAGCAACACACCACTCCCGGGAGTGCTCGAACCTCCAACCTTTCAGTTAGCAGCCGATCGCGCTAGCCAATTGCGCCACGGAGACAGTCGTGCTCCACTCTCACCACCATCAGAACATATCTTCAAAGCTATCAGCCTAAAAAAAAAGCGCCGCACCACCACCGGGTGGGCTCGAACCCCGAACCTTTCGGTTAACAGACGCTCGCGCTAGCCGATCGCGCCACGGAGACAGTCGTGCTCCACTCTCACCACCATCAGAACATATATTCAAAGCTATCAGCCCATACAAAAAAAGACGACGCACCACCACCGGGTGGGCTCGAACCTCCAACCTTTGGGTTAACGGCCGAACGCGCTAGCCAATTGTGCCACGGAGGCAGTCCCGTTACACTCTCACCACCATCAGAACGTATCTTCAAAGCTATCAGCCCAAAGAAAAAAAGCAACACACCACTCCCGGGAGGGCTCGAACCTCCAACCTTTCGGTTAACAGCCGACCGCGCTAGCCAATTGTGCCACGGAGACAGTACTGCTATACTCTCACCACCATCACAACATATCTTCAAAGCTATCAGCCCAAAGGAAAAAAAGCGCCGCACCACCACCGGGTGGGCTCGAAACTCCAACCTTTCGGTTAACAGCCGATCGCGCTAGCCGATTGTGCCACGGAGACATTCCTGCTCCACTCTCACCACCATCAGAACATATCTTCGAAGCTATCAGCCCGAAGAAAAAAAAGCAACACACCACTCCCGGCAGGGCTCGGAACTCCAACCTTTCAGTTTACAGCCGATCGCGATAGCCTATTGCGCCACGGAGACAGTCGTGCTCCACTCTAACCACCATCAGAACATATCTTCAAAGCTATCAGCTTAAAGAAAAAAAAGCGCCGCACCACCAACGGGTGGCTTCGAACCTCCAACCTTTTGGTTAACAAACGATCGCGCTAGCCAATCGCGCCACGGAGATAGTCCTGCTCCACTGTCACCACCATCAGAACATATCTTCAAAGCTATCAGCCCAAAGAAAAAAAGCGCCGCACCACCACCGGGTGGGCTCGAAACTCCTACCTTTCGATTAACAGCCGATGGCGCTAGCTAAGTGCGCCACGGAGACAGTCCTGCTCCACTCTAACCACCATCAGTACATATCTTCAAAGCTATCAGCCCATAGAAAAAAAGGCGCCGCACCACCACCGGGTGGGCTCGAACCTCCAACCTTTCGGTTAGCGGCCGAACGCGCTAGCCAATTGCACCACGGAGACAGTCCTGTTCAACTCTTACCATCATCAGAACATATCTTGAAAGCTATCAGCCCAAAGAAAAAAAAGCAACACACCATTCCTGGGAAGGCTCGAACCTCCAACCTTTCGGTTAACAGCCGACCGCGCTAGCTAATTGTGCCACGGAGACAGTCCTGCTATCTTTCACCTCATCAGAACATATCTTCAAAGCTATCAGCCCAAAAAAAAGCAACGCACCATTCCTCGGAGGGCTCGAACCTCCAACCTTTCGGTTAACAGCCGACCGCGCTAGCCAATGGTGCCACGGAGACGGTCCTGCTATCTTTCACCACCATCAGAACATATCTTCAAAGCTATCAGCCCAAAGAAAAAAAAGCGCCGCACCACCATGGGGTGGGTTCGAAACTCGAACCTTTCGGTTAACAGCCGATCGCGCTAGCCAATTGCGCCACGGAGACATACCTCCTCCACTCTCACCACCACCAGAACATATCTTCAAAGCTAACATCCCATAGAAAAAAAAGCGCCGCACCACCACCGGGTGGGCTCGAACCTCCAACCTTTCGGTTAACAGACGATCGCGCTAGCTAATTGCGCAACGGAGGCAGTCCTGCTCCACTCTCACCACCATCAGAACATATCTTCAAAGCTATCAGCAAAAAAAAAGCGCCGCACCACCACCGGGTGGGCTCGAAACTCCAACCTTTCGATTAACAGCCGATCACGCTAGCCAATCGCGCCAAGGAGACAGTCCTGTTCCACTCTCACCACCATTACAACATACCTTCAAAGCTATCAGGCCATAGAACAAAAGCGCCGCACCACCACCGGGTGGGCTCGAACCTCCAACCTTTCGGTTAACAGACAATCGCGCTAGCCAATCGCGCCACGGAGACAGTCGTGCTCCACTCTCACCACCATCAGAAACATATCTTCAAAGCTATCAGCGCAAAGAAAAAAGCACCGCACCACCACCGGGTGGGCTCGAATCTCCAACCTTTCGGTTAACAGACGATCGCGCTAGCCAATCGCGCCCCGGAGACAGTACTGCTATACTCTCACCACCACCAGAACATATCTTCAAAGCTATCAGCCCGAAGAAAAAAAAGCAACACACCACTCCCGGCAGGGCTCGGAACTCACACCTTTCAGTTAACAGCCGATCGCGATAGCCTATTGCGCCACGGAGACAGTCGTGCTCCACTCTAACCACCATCAGAACATATCTTCAAAGCTATCAGCTTAAAGAAAAAAAAGCGCCGCACCACCAACGGGTGGCTTCGAACCTCCAACCTTTCGGTTAACAGACGATCGCGCTAGCCAATCGCGCCACGGAGACAGTCCTGCTATCTTTCACCACCATCAGAACATATCTTCAAAGCTATCAGCCCAAAGAAAAAAAAGCGCCGCACCACCACGGGGTGGGCTCGAAACTCGAACCTTTCGGTTAACAGCCGATCGCGCTAGCCAATTGCGCCACGGAGACAGTCCTGCTCCACTCTAACCACCATCAGAATATATCTTCAAAGCTATCAGCCCATAGAAAAAAAGGCGCCGCACCACCACCGGGTGGGCTCGAACCTCCAACCTTTCGGTTAGCGGCCGAACGCGCTAGCCAATTGCGCCACGGAGACAGTCCTGCTATCTTTCACCACCATCAGAACATATCTTCAAAGCTATCA
Organism: Rhipicephalus microplus; assembly: GCF_043290135.1. Classification (NCBI taxonomy): domain Eukaryota; kingdom Metazoa; phylum Arthropoda; class Arachnida; order Ixodida; family Ixodidae; genus Rhipicephalus; species Rhipicephalus microplus. The sequence continues at coordinate 3,128,794 of NW_027464611.1, read as the reverse complement.
GCCCAAAAAAAAAAGCAACGCACCATTCCTCGGAGGGCTCGAACCTCCAACCTTTCGGTTAACAGCCGACCGCGCTAGCCAATGGTGCCACGGAGACAGTCCTGCTATCTTTCACCACCATCAGAACATATCTTCAAAGCTATCAGCCCAAAGAAAAAAAAGCGCCGCACCACCACGGGGTGGGTTCGAAACTCGAACCTTTCGGTTAACAGCCGATCGCGCTAGCCAATTGCGCCACGGAGACATACCTCCTCCACTCTCACCACCACCAGAACATATCTTCAAAGCTAACATCCCATAGAAAAAAAAGCGCCGCACCACCACCGGGTGGGCTCGAACCTCCAACCTTTCGGTTAACAGACGATCGCGCTAGCTAATTGCGCAACGGAGGCAGTCCTGCTCCACTCTCACCGCCATCAGAACATATCTTCAAAGCTATCAGCAAAAAAAAAAAAGCGCCGCAGCACCACCGGGTGGGCTCGAAACTCCAACCTTTCGATTAACAGCCGATCGCGCTAGCCAATCGCGCCAAGGAGACAGTCCTGTTCCACTCTCACCACCATTACAACATACCTTCAAAGCTATCAGGCCATAGAACAAAAGCACCGCACCACCACCGGGTGGGCTCGAACCTCCAACCTTTCGGTTAACAGACAATCGCGCTAGCCAATCGCGCCACGGAGACAGTCGTGCTCCACTCTCACCACCATCAGAACATATCTTCAAAGCTATCAGCGCAAAGAAAAAAGCACCGCACCACCACCGGGTGGGCTCGAACCTCCAACCTTTCGGTTAACAGACGATCGCGCTAGCCAATCGCGCCCCGGAGACAGTACTGCTATACTCTCACCACCACCAGAACATATCTTCAAAGCTATCAGCCCGAAGAAAAAAAAGCAACACACCACTCCCGGCAGGGCTAGGAACTCCAACCTTTCAGTTAACAGCCGATCGCGATAGCCTATTGCGCCACGGAGACAGTCGTGCTCCACTCTAACCACCATCAGAACATATCTTCAAAGCTATCAGCTTAAAGAAAAAAAAGCGCCGCACCACCAACGGGTGGCTTCGAACCTCCAACCTTTCGGTTAACAGACGATCGCGCTAGCCAATCGCGCCACGGAGACAGTCCTGCTATCTTTCACCACCATCAGAACATATCTTCAAAGCTATCAGCCCAAAGAAAAAAAAGCGCCGCACCACCACGGGGTGGGCTCGAAACTCGAACCTTTCGGTTAACAGCCGATCGCGCTAGCCAATTGCGCCACGGAGAGATACCTCCTCCACTCTCACCACCACCAGAACATATCTTTAAAGCTAACATCCCATAGAAAAAAAAGCGCCGCATCACCACCGGGTGGGCTCGAACCTCCAACTTTTCGGTTAGCAGCCGATCGCGCTAGCTAATTGCGCAACGGAGACAGTCCTGCTCCACTCTCACCACCATCAGAACATATCTTCAAAGCTATCAGCCTAATGAAAAAAAAGCGCCACACCACCACCGGGTGGGCTCGAACCTCCAACCTTTCGGTTAACAGACGATCGCGCTAGCTAATTGCGCAACGGAGACAGTCCTGCTCCACTCTCACAACCATCAGAACATATCTTCAAAGCTATCAGCAAAAAAAAAGCGCCGCACCACCACCGGGTGGGCTCGAAACTCCAACCTTTCGATTAACAGCCGATCGCGCTAGCCAATCGCGCCAAGGAGACAGTCCTGTTCCACTCTCACCACCATTACAACATACCTTCAAAGCTATCAGGCCATAGAAAAAAAGCGCCGCACCACCACCGGGTGTGCTCGAACCTCCAACCTTTCGGTTAACAGACAATCGCGCTAGCCAATCGCGCTACAGAGACAGTCGTGCTCCACTCTCACCACCATCAGAACATATCTTCAAAGCTATCAGCTCAAAGAAAAAAGCACCGCACCACCACCGGGTGGGCTCCAACCTCCAACCTTTCGGTTAAAAGACGATCGCGCTAGCCAATCGCGCCACGGAGACAGTACTGCTATACTCTCACCACCACCAGAACATATCTTCAAAGCTATCAGCCCAAAGGAAAAAAAGCGCCGCACCACCACCGGGTGGGCTCGAAACTCCAACCTTTCGGTTAACAGCCGATCGCGCTAGCCGATTGCGCCACGGAGACAGTCCTGCTCCACTCTCACCACCATCAGAACATATCTTCGTAGCTATCAGCCCAAAGAAAAAAAGCAATACACCACTCCCGGGAGGGCTCGAACCTCCAACCTTTCGGTTAACAGCCGACCGCGCTAGCCAATTGTGCCACGGAGACAGTACTGCTATACTCTCACACCGTCAGAACATTTCTTCAGAGCTATCCGCCCAAAGGAAAAAAAGCGCAGCACCAACACCGAGTGGGCTTGAACCTCCAACATTTCGGTTAACAGCCGATCGCGCTAGCCGATTGCGCCACGGAGACAGTCCTGCTCCACTCTCACCACCATCAGAACATATCTTCGTAGCTATCAGCCCAAAGAAAAAAAGCAACACACCAATCCCGGGAGGGCTCGAACCTCCAACCTTTCGGTTAACAGCCGACCGCGCTAGCCAATTGTGCCACGGAGACAGTACTGCTATACTCTCACACCGTCAGAACATTTCTTCAGAGCTATCCGCCCAAAGGAAAAAAAAGCGCAGCACCAACACCGAGTGGGCTTGAACCTCCAACCTTTCAGTTAGCCGCCGATCGCGCTAGCCAATTGCGCCACGGAGACAGTCGTGCTTCACTCTCACCACCATCAGAACATATCTTCTAAGCTATCAGCCCATAGAAAAAAAGGCGACGCACCACCACCGGGTGGGCTCGAACCTCAAACCTTTCGGTTAACGGCCGAACGCGCTAGCCAATAGTGCCACGGAGGGAGTCCCGTGACACTTTCACCACCATCATAACGTATCTTCTAAGCTATCAGCCCAAAGAAAAAAAGCAACACACCACTCTTGGGAGGGCTCGAACCTCCAACCTTTCGGTTAACAGCCGACCGCGCTAGCCAATTGTGCCACGGAGACAGTACTGCTATACTCTCACCACCATCAGAACATATCTTCAAAGCTATCAGCCCAAAGGAAAAAAAGCGCCGCACCACCACCAGGTGGGCTCGAAACTCCAACCTTTCGGTTAACAGCCGATCGCGCTAGCCGATTGCGCCACGGAGACAGTCCTGCTCCACTCTCACCACAATCAGAACATATCTTCGAAGCTATCAGCCCAAAGAAAAAAGCAACACACCACTCCCGGGAGGGCTCGAACCTCCAACCTTTCGGTTAACAGCCAACCGCGCTAGCCAATTGTGCCACGGAGACAGTACTGCTATACTCTCACACCGTCAGAACATTTCTTCAGAGCTATCCGCCCAAAGGAAAAAAAGCGCAGCACCAACACCGAGTGGGCTTGAACCTCCAACATTTCGGTTAACAGCCGATCGCGCTAGCCAATTGCGCCCCGGAGACAGTCCTGCTCCACTCTCACCACCATCAGAACATATCTTCGAAGCTATCAGCCCAAAGAAAAAAAGCAACACACCACTCCTTGGAGGGCTCGAACCTCCAACCTTTCGGTTAACAGACAATTGCGCTAGCCAATTGCGCCACGAAGACAGTCGTCCTCCACTCTCACCACCACCAGAACATATCTTCAAAGCTATCATCCCATAGAAAAAAAGCGCCGCATCACCAACGGGTGGGCTCGAACCTCCAACCTTTCGGTTAACGGCCGAACGCGCTTGCCAATTGCGCCACGGAGACAGTCTAGCTTCACTCTCACCACCATCAGAACATATCTTCGAAGCTATCAGCCCAAAGAGAAAAAACCAACACACCACTCCCGGGAGGGCTCGAACCTCCAACCTTACGGTTAACAGCCGATGGCGCTAGCCAATCGCGCCACGGAGACAGTACTGCTATACTCTCACCACCACCAGAACATATCTTCAAAGCTATCAGCCCAAAGGAAAAAAAGCTCCGCACCACCACCGGGTGGGCTCGAAACTCCAACCTTTCGGTTAACAGCCGATCGCGCTAGCCGATTGCGCCACGGAGACAGTCCTGCTCCACTCTCACCACCATCAGAACATATCTTCGTAGCTATCAGCCCAAAGAAAAAAAGCAATACACCACTCCCGGGAGGGCTCGAACCTCCAACCTTTCGGTTAACAGCCGACCGCGCTAGCCAATTGTGCCACGGAGACAGTAATGCTATACTCTCACACCGTCAGAACATTTCTTCAGAGCTATCCGCCCAAAGGAAAAAAAGCGCAGCACCAACACCGAGTGGGCTTGAACCTCCAACATTTCGGTTAACAGCCGATCGCGCTAGCCGATTGCGCCACGGAGACAGTCCTGCTCCACTCTCACCACCATCAGAACATATCTTCGTAGCTATCAGCCCAAAGAAAAAAAGCAACACACCAATCCCGGGAGGGCTCGAACCTCCAACCTTTCGGTTAACAGCCGACCGCGCTAGCCAATTGTGCCACGGAGACAGTACTGCTATACTCTCACAGCGTCAGAACATTTCTTCAGAGCTATCCGCCCAAAGGAAAAAAAGCGCAGCACCAACACCGAGTGGGCTTGAACCTCCAACCTTTCAGTTAGCCGCCGATCGCGCTAGCCAATTGCGCCACGGAGACAGTCGTGCTTCACTCTCACCACCATCAGAACATATCTTCTAAGCTATCAGCCCATAGAAAAAAAGGCGACGCACCACCACCGGGTGGGCTCGAACCTCAAACCTTTCGGTTAACGGCCGAACGCGCTAGCCAATAGTGCCACGGAGGGAGTCCCGTTACACTTTCACCACCATCATAACGTATCTTCTAAGCTATCAGCCCAAAGAAAAAAGCAACACACCACTCTTGGGAGGGCTCGAACCTCCAACCTTTCGGTTAACAGCCGACCGCGCTAGCCAATTGTGCCACGGAGACAGTACTGCTATACTCTCACCACCATCAGAACATATCTTCAAAGCTATCAGCCCAAAGGAAAAAAAGCGCCGCACCACCACCGGGTGGGCTCGAAACTCCAACCTTTCGGTTAACAGCCGATCGCGCTAGCCGATTGCGCCACGGAGACAGTCCTGCTCCACTCTCACCACCATCAGAACATATCTTCGAAGCTATCAGCCCAAAGAAAAAAGCAACACACCACTCCCGGGAGGGCTCGAACCTCCAACCTTTCGGTTAACAGCCGACCGCGCTAGCCAATTGTGCCACGGAGACAGTACTGCTATACTCTCACACCGTCAGAACATTTCTTCAGAGCTATCCGCCCAAAGGAAAAAAAGCGCAGCACCAACACCGAGTGGGCTTGAACCTCCAACATTTCGGTTAACAGCCGATCGCGCTAGCCAATGGCGCCCCGGAGACAGTCCTGCTCCACTCTCACCACCATCAGATTATATCTTCGAAGCTATCAGCCCAAAGAAAAAAAACAACACACCACTCCCTGGAGGGCTCGAACCTCCAACCTTTCGGTTAACAGCCAATTGCGCTAGCCAATTGCGCCACGAAGACAGTCGTCCTCCACTCTCACCACCACCAGAACATATCTTCAAAGCTATCATCCCATAGAAAAAAAGCGCCGCATCACCAACGGGTGGGCTCGAACCTCCAACCTTTCGGTTAACGGCCGAACGCGCTTGCCAATTGCGCCACGGAGACAGTCTAGCTTCACTCTCACCACCATCAGAACATATCTTCGAAGCTATCAGCCCAAAGAAAAAAAACCAACACACCACTCCCGGGAGGGCTCGAACCTCCAACCTTACGGTTAACAGCCGATGGCGCTAGCCAATTGCGCCACGGAGACAGTCATGCTCTACTCTCACACCGTCAGAACATTTCTTCAGAGCTATCCGCCATAAGGAAAAAAAGCGCCGCACCACCACCGAGTGGGCTTGAACCTCCAACCTTTCGGTTAACAGCCGAACGTGCTAGCCAATTGCACCACGCAGACAGTCGTGCTCCAATCTCACCACCGTTAGAAGATTTCTCCAAAGCTATCAGCGCAAAGAAAAAAGCAACACACCATTCCTGGGAGGGCTCGAACCTCCAACCTATCGGTTAGCAGCCGATCGCGCTAGCCAATTGCACCACGGAGACAGTCCTGCTCCACTCTCACCACCATCAGAACATATCTTCAAAGCTATCAGCCTAAAGAAAAAAAAGCGCCGCACCACCACCAGGTGGGCTCGAACCTCCAACCTTTCGGTTAACAGACGATCACGCTAGCCAATTGCGCAACGGAGACAGTCCTGCTCCACTCTCACCACCATCAGAACATATCTTCAAAGCTATCAGCAAAAAAAGCGCCGCACCACCACCGGGTGGGCTCGAAACTCCAACCTTTCGATTAACAGCTGATCGCGCTAGCCAATCGCGCCACGGAGACAGTACTGTTCCACTCTCACCACCATTACAACATACCTTCAAAGCTATCAGGCCATAGAAAAAAAGCGCCGCACCACCACCGGGTGGGCTCGAACCTCCAACCTTTCGGTTAACAGACAATCGCGCTAGCCAATCGCGCCACGGAGACAGTCGTGCTCCATTCTCACCACCATCAGAACATATCTTCAAAGCTATCAGCGCAAAGAAAAAAGCGCCGCACCACCACCGCGTGGGCTCGAACCTCCAACCTTTCGGTTAACAGACGATCGCGCTAGCCAATCGCGCCACGGAGACAGTACTGCTATACTCTCACCACCACCAGAACATATCTTCAAAACCATCAGCCCAAAGAAAAAGAAGCAACACACCACTCCCGGGAGTGCTCGAACCTCCAACCTTTCAGTTAGCAGCCGATCGCGCTAGCCAATTGCGCCACGGAGGCAGTCGTGCTCCACTCTCACCACCACCAGAACATATCTTTAAAGCTATCAGCCTAAAAAAAAGCGCCGCACCACCACCGGGTGGGCTCGAACCCCCAACCTTTCGGTTAACAGACGCTCGCGCTAGCCGATCGCGCCACGGAGACAGTCGTGCTCCACTCTCACCACCATCAGAACATATCTTCAAAGCTATCAGCCCATAGAAAAAAAGACGACGCACCACCACCGGGTGGGCTCGAACCTCCAACCTTTCGGTTAACAGCCGAACGTGCTAGCCAATTGCACCACGCAGACAGTCGTGCTCCAATCTCACCACCGTTAGAAGATTTTTCCAAAGCTATCAGCGCAAAGAAAAAAGCAACACGCCACTCCCGGCAGGGCTCGAAACTCCAACCTTTCAGTTAACAGCCGATCGCAATAGCCAATCGCGCCACGGAGACAGTTGTGCTCCACTCTCACCGCCATCAGAACATATCTTCAAAGCTATCAGCGCAAAGAAAAAAGCGCCGCACCACCACCGCGTGGGCTCGAACCTCCAACCTTTCGGTTAACAGACGATCGCGCTAGCCAATCGCGCCACGGAGACAGTACTGCTATACTCTCACCACAAACAGAACATATCTTCAAAGCTATAAGCCCAAAGAAAAAAAGCGCCGCACCACCACCGGGTGGGCTCGAAACTCCAACCTTTCGATTAACAGCCGATGGCGCTAGCTAAGTGCGCGACGGAGACACTCCTGCTCCACTCTAACCACCATCAGAACATATCTTCAAAGCTATCAGGCCATAGAAAAAAGCGCCGCACCACCACCGGGTGGGCTCGAACCTCCAACCTTTCGGTTAACAGACAATCGCGCTAGCCAATCGCACCACGGAGACAGTCGTGCTCCACTCTCACCACCATCAGAACATATCTTCAAAGCTATCAGCGCAAAGAAAAAAGCACCGCACCACCACCGGGTGGGCTCGAACCTCCAACCTTTCGGTTAACAGACGATCGCGCTAGCCAATCGCGCCACGGAGACAGTACTGCTATACTCTCACCACCACCAGAACATATCTTCAAAGCTATCAGACCAAAGGAAAAAAAGCGCCGCACCACCACCGGGTGGGCTCGAAACTCCAACCTTTCGGTTAACAGCCGATCGCGCTAGCCGATTGCGCCACGGAGACAGTCCTGCTCCACTCTCACCACCATCAGAACATATCTTCGAAGCTATCAGCCCAAAGAAAAAAAAGCAACACACCACTCCCGGGAGGGCTCGAACCTCCAACCTTTCGGTTAACAGCCGACCGCGCTAACCAATTGTGCCACGGAGACAGTACTGCTATACTCTCACACCGTCAGAACATTTCTTCAGAGCTATCCGCCCAAAGGAAAAAATGCGCAGCACCACCACCGAGTGGGCTTGAACCTCCAACATTTCGGTTTACAGCCGATCGCGCTAGCCAATTGCGCCCCGGAGACAGTCCTGCTCCACTCTCACCACCATCACAAGATATCTTCAAAACCATCAGCCCAAAGAAAAAGAAGCAACACACCACTCCCGGGAGTGCTCGAACCTCCAACCTTTCAGTTAGCAGCCGATCGCGCTAGCCAAGTGCGCCACGGAGACAGTCGTGCTTCACTCTCACCACCATCAGAACATATCTTCAAAGCTATCAGCCTAAAAAAAGCGCCGCACCACCACCGGTTGGGCTCGAACCCCCAACCTTTCGGTTAACAGACGGTCGCGCTAGCCGATCGCGCCACGGAGACAGTCGTGCTCCACTCTCACCACCATCAGAACATATCTTCTAAGCTATCAGCCCATAGAAAAAAAATCGACGCACCACCACCGGGTGGGCTCGAACCTCCAACCTTTCGGATAACGGCCGAACGCGCTAGGCAATAGTGCTACGGAGGCAGTCCCGTTACACTCTCACCACCATCAGAACGTATCTTCAAAGCTATCAGCCCAAAGAAAAAAAGCAACACACCACTCTTGGGAGGGCTCGAACCTCCAACCTTTCGGTTAACAGCCGACCGCGCTAGCCAATTGTGCCACGGAGACAGTACTGCTATACTCTCACCACCATCAGAACATATCTTCAAAGCTATCAGCCCAAAGGAAAAAAAGCGCCGCACCACCACCGGGTGGGCTCGAAACTCCAACATTTCGGTTAACAGCCGATCGCGCTAGCCGATTGTGCCACGGAGACAGTCCTGCTCCACTCTCACCACCATCAGAACATATCTTCGAAGCTATCAGCCCAAAGAAAAAAAGCAACACACCACTCCCTGGAGGGCTCGAACCTCGAAACTTTCGGTTAACAGCCAATTGCGCTAGCCAATTGCGCCACGAAGACAGTCGTCCTCCACTCTCACCACCAAAAGAACATATCTTCAAAGCTATCATCCCATAGAAAAAAAAGCGCCGCACCACCACCGAGTGGGCTTGAACCTTCCACCTTTCGGTTAACAGCCGAACGTGCTAGCCAATTGCACCACGCAGACAGTCGTGCTCCAATCTCACCACCGTTAGACGATTTCTCCAAAGCTATCAGCGCAAAGAAAAAAGCAACACACCACTCCCGGCAGGGCTCGAAACTCCAACCTTTCAGATAACAGCCGATCGCGATAGCCTTTTGCGCCACGGAGACAGTCGTGCTCCACTCTCACCACCATCAGAATATATCTTCAAAGCTATCAGCGCAAAGAAAAAAGCGCCGCACCACCACCGGGTGGGCTCGAACCTCCAACCTTCCGGTTAACAGACGATCGCGCTAGCCAATCGTGCCACGGAGACAGTACTGCTATACTCTCACCACCACCAGAACATATCTTCAAAGCTATCAGCCCAAAGGAAAAAAAGCGCCGCACCACCACCGGGTGGGCTCGAAACTCCAACCTTTCGGTTAACGGCCAAACGCGCTTGCCAATTGCGCCACGGAGACAATCTTGCTTCACTCTCACCACCATCAGAACATATCTTCAAAGCTATCAGCCCAAAGAAAAAAAGCAACACACCACTCCCGGGAGGGCTCGAACCTCCAACCTTTCGGTTAACAGCCAATGGCGCTAGCCAATTGCGCCATGGAGGCAGTCCCGTTTCACTCTCACCACCATCAGAACGTATCTTCAAAGCTATCAGCCCAAAGAAAAAAAGCAACACACCACTCCCGGGAGGGCTCAAACCTCCAACCTTTCGGTTAACAGCCAATTGCGCTAGCCAATTGCGCCACGAAGACAGTCGTCCTCCACTCTCACCACCACCAGAACATATCTTCAAAGCTATCATCCCATAGAAAAAAAGCGCCGCATCACCAACGGGTGGGCTCGAACCTCCAACCTTTCGGTTAACGGCCGAACGCGCTTGCCAATTGCGCCACGGAGACAGTCTAGCTTCACTCTCACCACCATCAGAACATATCTTCGAAGCTATCAGCCCAAAGAAAAAAAACCAACACACCACTCTCGGGAGGGCTCGAACCTCCAACCTTTCGGTTACCAGCCAATCGCGTTAGCCAATTGCGCCACGGAGACAGTCGTCCTCCACTCTCACCACCACCAGAACATAACTTCAAAGCTATCATCCCATAGAAAAAAAGCGCCGCATCACCACCAGGTGGGCTCGAACCTCCAACCTTTCGGTTAACGGCCGAACGCGCTTGCCAATTGCGCCACGGAGACAGTCTTGCTTCACTCTCACCACCATCAGAACATATCTTCGAAGCTATCAGCCCAAAGAAAAAAAAGAACACACCACTCCCGGGAGGGCTCGAACCTCCAACCTTTCGGTTAACAGCCGATGGCGCTAGCCAATTGCGCCACGGAGACAGTCATGCTCCACTCTCACACCGTCAGAACATTTCTTCAGAGTTATCCGCCCAAAGAAAAAAAGCGCAGCACCACCACCGAGTGGGCTTGAACCTCCAACATTTCGGTAAACAGCCGATCGCGCTAGCCAATTGCGCCCCGGAGACAGTCCTGCTCCACTCTCACCACCATCACAACATATCTTCAAAACCATCAGCCCAAAGAAAAAGAAGCAAACACCACTCCCGGGAGTGCTCGAACCTCCAACCTTTCAGTTAGCAGCCGATCGCGCTAGCCAATTGCGCCACGGAGACAGTCGTGCTCCACTCTCACCACCATCAGAACATATCTTCAAAGCTATCAGCCTAAAAAAAAGCGCCGCGCCACCACCGGGTGGGCTCGAACCCCCAACCTTTCGGTTAACAGACGCTCGCGCTAGCCGATCGCGCCATGGAGACAGTCGTGCTCCATTCTCACCACCATCAGAACATATATTCAAAGCTATCAGCCCATAGAAAAAAAGACGACGCACCACCACCGGGTGGGCTCGAACCTCCAACCTTTGGGTTAACGGCCGAACGCGCTAGCCAATTGTGCCACGGAGGCAGTCTTGTTACACTCTCACCACCATCAGAACGTATCTTCAAAGCTATCAGCCCAAAGAAAAAAAGCAACACACCACTCCCGGGAGGGCTCGAACCTCCAACCTTTCGGTTAACAGCCGACCGCGCTAGCCAATTGTGCCACGGAGACAGTACTGCTATACTCTCACCACCATCAGAACATATCTTCAAAGCTATCAGCCCATAGAAAAAAAAGCGCCGCACCACCACCGAGTGGGCTTGAACCTCCCACCTTTCGGTTAACAGCCGAACGTGCTAGCCAATTGCACCACGCAGACAGTCGTGCTCCAATCTCACCACCGTTAGAAGATTTCTCCAAAGCTATCAGCGCAAAGAAAAAAGCAACACACCACTCCCGGCAGGGCTCGAAACTCCAACCTTTCAGATAACAGCCGATCGCGATAGCCTTTTGCGCCACGGAGACAGTCGTGCTCCACTCTCACCACCATCAGAACATATCTTCAAAGCTATCAGCTTAAAGAAAAAAAAGCGCCGCATCACCAACGGGTGGGATCGAACCTCCAACCTTTCGGTTAACGGCCAAACGCGCTTGCCGATTGCGCCACGGAGACAGTCTTGCTTCACTCTCACCACCATCAGAACATATCTTCGAAGCTATCAGCCCAAAGAAAAAAAGCAACACACCACTCCCGGGAGGGCTCGAACCTCCAACCTTTCGGTTAACAGCCAATGGCGCTAGCCAATTGCGCCACGGAGACAGTCATGCTCTACTCTCACACCGTCAGAACATTTCTTCAGAGCTATCCGCCCAAAGGAAAAAAAGCGCCGCACCACCACCGAGTGGTACTTGAACCTCCAACCTTTCGGTTAACAGCCGAACGTGCTAGCCAATTGCACCACGCAGACAGTCGTGCTCCAATCTCACCACCGTTAGAAGATTTCTCCAAAGCTATCAGCGCAAAGAAAAAAGCAACACACCACTCCCGGCAGGGCTCGAAACTCCAACCTTTCAGTTAACAGCCGATCGCGATAGCCTTTTGCGCCACGGAGACAGTCGTGCTCCACTCTCACCACCATCAGAATATATCTTCAAAGCTATCAGCGCAAAGAAAAAAGCGCCGCACCACCACCGGGTGGGCTCGAACCTCCAACCTTCCGGTTAACAGACGATCGCGCTAGCCAATCGTGCCACGGAGACAGTACTGCTATACTCTCACCACCACCAGAACATATCTTCAAAGCTATCATCCCATAGAAAAAAAAGCGCCGCATCACCACCGGGTGGGCTCGAACCTCCAACCTTTCGGTTAACGGCCGAACGCGCTTGCCAATTGCGCCACGGAGACAGTCTTGCTTCACTCTCACCACCATCAGAACATAGCTTCGAAGCTATCAGCCCAAAGAAAAAAAAGCAACACACCACTCCCGGGAGGGCTCGAACCTCCAACCTTTCGGTTAACAGCCGATGGCGCTAGCCAATTGCGCCACGGAGACAGTCATGCTCCACTCTCACACCGTCAGAACATTTCTTCAGAGTTATCCGCCCAAAGAAAAAAAGCGCAGCACCACCACCGAGTGGGCTTGAACCTCCAACATTTCGGTAAACAGCCGATCGCGCTAGCCAATTGCGCCCCGGAGACAGTCCTGCTCCACTCTCACCACCATCACAACATATCTTCAAAACCATCAGCCCAAAGAAAAAGAAGCAACACACCACTCCCGGGAGTGCTCGAACCTCCAACCTTTCAATTAGCAGCCGATCGCGCTAGCCTATTGCGCCACGGAGACAGTCGGGCTCCACTCTCACCACCATCAGAACATATCTTCAAAGCTATCAGCCTAAAAAAAAAGCGCCGCGCCCCCACCGGGTGGGCTCGAACCCCCAACCTTTCGGTTAACAGACGCTCGCGCTAGCCGATCGCGCCACGGAGACAGTCGTGCTCCACTCTCACCACCATCAGAACATATATTCAAAGCTATCAGCCCATAGAAAAAAAGACGACGCACCACCACCGGGTGGGCTCGAACCTCCAACCTTTGGGTTAACGGCCGAACGCGCTAGCCAATTGTGCCACGGAGGCAGTCTTGTTACACTCTCACCACCATCAGAACGTATCTTCAAAGCTATCAGCCCAAAGAAAAAAAGCAACACACCACTCCCGGGTGGGCTCGAAACTCCAACCTTTCGGTTAACAGCCGATCGCGCTAGCCGATTGTGCCACGGAGACAGTCCTGCTCCACTCTCACCACCATCAGAACATATCTTCGAAGCTATCAGCCCAAAGAAAAAAAGCAACACACCACTCCCGGGAGGGCTCGAACCTCCAACCTTTCGGTTAAGAGCCAATCGCGCTAGCCAATTGCGCCACGAAGACAGTCGTCGTCCACTCTCACCACCACCAGAACAATTCTTCAAAGCTATCATCCCATAGAAAAAAAAGCGCCGCATCACCACCGGGTGGGCTCGAACCTCCAACCTTTCGGTTAATGGATGAACGCGCTTGCCAATTGCGCCACGGAGACAGTCTTGCTTCACTCTCACCACCATCAGAACATATCTTCGAAGCTATCAGCCCGAAGAAAAAAAAGCAACACACCACTCCCGGCAGGGCTCGGAACTCCAACCTTTCAGTTAACAGCCGATCGCGATAGCCTATTGCGCCACGGAGACAGTCGTGCTCCACTCTAACCACCATCAGAACATATCTTCAAAGCTATCAGCTTAAAGAAAAAAAAGCGCCACACCACCAACGGGTGGCTTCGAACCTCCAACCTTTCGGTTAACAAACGATCGCGCTAGCCAATCGCGCCACGGAGATAGTCCTGCTCCACTGTCACCACCATCAGAACATATCTTCAAAGCTATCAGCCCAAAGAAAAAAAGCGCCGCACTACCACCGGGTGGGCTCGAAACTCCAACCTTTCGATTAACAGCCGATGGCGCTAGCTAAGTGCGCCACGGAGACAGTCCTGCTCCACTCTAACCACCATCAGAACATATCTTCAAAGCTATCAGCCCATAGAAAAAAAGGCGCCGCACCACCACCGGGTGGGCTCGAACCTCCAACCTTTCGGTTAGCCGCCGAACGCGCTAGCCAATTGCGCCACGGAGACAGTTCTGTTCAACTCTTACCACCATCAGAACATATCTTGAAAGCTATCAGCCCAAAGAAAAAAAAAGCAACGCACCATTCTTGGGAGGGCTCGAACCTCCAACCTTTCGGTTAACAGCCGACCGCGCTAGCCAATGGTGCCACGGAGACAGTCCTGCGCTCTTTCACCACCATCAGAACATATCTTCAAAGCTATCAGCCCAAAGAAAAAAAAAGCAACTCACCATTCTTGGGAGGGCTCGAACCTCCAACCTTTCGGTTAACAGCCGAGCGCGCTAGCCAATGGTGCCACGGAGACAGTCCTGCTATCTTTCACCACCATCAGAACATATCTTCAAAGCTATCAGCCCAAAGAAAAAAAAGCGCCGCACCACCACGGGGTGGGCTCGAAACTCGAACCTTTCGGTTAACAGCCGATCGCGCTAGCCAATTGCGCCACGGAGACATACCTCCTCCACTCTCACCACCACCAGAACATATCTTCAAAGCTAACATCCCATAGAAAAAAAAGCGCCGCACCACCACCGGGTGGGCTCGAACCTCCAACCTTTCGGTTAACAGACAATCGCGCTAGCCAATCGCGCCACGGAGACAGTCGTGCTCCACTCTCACCACCATCAGAACATATCTTCAAAGCTATCAGCGCAAAGAAAAAAGCACCGCACCACCACCGGGTGGGCTCGAACCTCCAACCTTTCGGTTAACAGACGATCGCGCTAGCCAATCGCGCCCCGGAGACAGTACTGCTATACTCTCACCACCACCAGAACATATCTTCAAAGCTTTCAGCCCGAAGAAAAAAAAGCAACACACCACTCCCGGCAGGGCTCGGAACTCCAACCTTTCAGTTAACAGCCGATCTCGATAGCCTATTGCGCCACGGAGACAGTCGTGCTCCACTCTTACCACCATCAGAACATATCTTCAAAGCTATCAGCTTAAAGAAAAAAAAGCGCCGCACCACCAACGGGTGGCTTCGAACCTCCAACCTTTCGGTTAACAGACGATCGCGCTAGCCAATCGCGCCACGGAGACAGTCCTGCTCCACTGTCACCACCATCAGAACATATCTTCAAAGCTATCAGCCCAAAGAAAAAAAGCGCCGCACCACCACCGGGTGGGCTCGAAACTCCAACCTTTCGATTAACCGCCGATGGCGCTAGCTAAGTGCGCCACGGAGACAGTCCTGCTCCACTCTAACCACCATCAGAACATATCTTCGAAGCTATCAGCCCAAAGAAGAAAAGCAACACACCACTCCCGGGAGGGCTCGAACCTCCAACCTTTCGGTTAACAGCCGACCGCGCTAGCCAATTGCGCAACGGAGACAGTCCTGCTCCACTCTAACCACCATCAGAACATATCTTCAAAGCTATCAGCTTAAAGAAAAAAAAGCGCCGCACCACCAACGGGTGGCTTCGAACCTCCAACCTTTCGGTTAACAAACGATCGCGCTAGCCAATCGCGCCACGGAGATAGTCCTGCTCCACTGTCACCACCATCAGAACATATCTTCAAAGCTATCAGCCCAAAGAAAAAAAGCGCCGCACCACCACCGGGTGGGCTCGAAACTCCAACCTTTCGATTAACAGCCGATGGCGCTAGCTAAGTGCGCCACGGAGACAGTCCTGCTCCACTCTAACCACCATCAGAACATATATTCAAAGCTATCAGCCCATAGAAAAAAAGGCGCCGCACCACCACCGGGTGGGCTCGAACCTCCAACCTTTCGGTTAGCGGCCGAACGCGCTAGCCAATTGCGCCACGGAGACAGTCCTGTTCAACTCTTACCACCATCAGAACATATCTTGAAAGCTATCAGCCCAAAGAAAAAAAAGCAACACACCATTCCTGGGAAGGCTCGAACCTCCAACCTTTCGGTTAACAGCCGACCGCGCTAGCCAATTGTGCCACGGAGACAGTCCTGCTATCTTTCACCACCATCGGAACATATCTTCAAAGCTATCAGCCCAAAGAAAAAAAAGCAACGCACCATTCTTGGGAGGGCTCGAACCTCCAACCTTTCGGTTAACAGCCGACCGCGCTAGCCAATGGTGCCACGGAGACAGTCCTGCTATCTTTCACCACCATCAGAACATATCTTCAAAGCTATCAGCCCAAAGAAAAAAAAGCGCCGCACCACCACGGGGTGGGCTCGAAACTCGAACCTTTCGGTTAACAGCCGATCGCGCTAGCCAATTGCGCCACGGAGACATACCTCCTCCACTCTCACCACCACCAGAACATATCTTCAAAGCTAACATCCCATAGAAAAAAAAGCGCCGCACCACCACCGGGTGGGCTCGAACCTCCAACCTTTCGGTTAACAGACAATCGCGCTAGCCAATCGCGCCACGGAGACAGTCGTGCTCCACTCTCACCACCATCAGAACATATCTTCAAAGCTATCAGCGCAAAGAAAAAAGCACCGCACCACCACCGGGTGGGCTCGAACCTCCAACCTTTCGGTTAACAGACGATCGCGCTAGCCAATCGCGCCCCGGAGACAGTACTGCTATACTCTCACCACCACCAGAACATATCTTCAAAGCTATCAGCCCGAAGAAAAAAAAGCAACACACCACTCCCGGCAGGGCTCGGAACTCCAACCTTTCAGTTAACAGCCGATCTCGATAGCCTATTGCGCCACGGAGACAGTCGTGCTCCACTCTTACCACCATCAGAACATATCTTCAAAGCTATTAGCTTAAAGAAAAAAAAGCGCCGCACCACCAACGGGTGGCTTCGAACCTCCAACCTTTCGGTTAACAGACGATCGCGCTAGCCAATCGCGCCACTGAGACAGTCCTGCTCCACTGTCACCACCATCAGAACATATCTTCAAAGCTATCAGCCCAAAGAAAAAAAGCGCCGCACCACCACCGGGTGGGCTCGAAACTCCAACCTTTCGATTAACCGCCGATGGCGCTAGCTAAGTGCGCCACGGAGACAGTCCTGCTCCACTCTAACCACCATCAGAACATATCTTCGAAGCTATCAGCCCAAAGAAGAAAAGCAACACACCACTCCCGGGAGGGCTCGAACCTCCAACCTTTCATTTAACAGCGAATCGCGCTAGCCCATTGCGCCACGAAGACAGTCGTTTCCACTCTCACCACCACCAGAACATATCTTCAAAGCTATCATCCCATAGAAAAAAAAGCGCCGCATCACCACCGGGTGGGCTCGAACCTCCAACCTTTCGGTTAACGGCCGAACGCACTTGCCAATTGCGCCACGGAGACAGTCTTGCTTCACTCTCACCACCATCAGAACATATCTTCGAAGCTATCCGCCCAAAGAAAAAAAAGCGCCGCACCACCACCGGGTGGGCTCGAACCTCCAACCTTTCGGTTAACAGACGATCACGCTAGCCAATTGCGCAACGGAGACAGTCCTGCTCCACTCTCACACCGTCAGAACATTTCTTCAGAGCTATCCGCCCAAAGAAAAAAAAGCGCCGCACCACCACCGGGTGGGCTCGAACCTCCAACCTTTCGGTTAACAGACGATCACGCTAGCCAATTGCGCAACGGAGACAGTCCTGCTCCACTCTCACCACCATCAGAACATATCTTCAAAGCTATCAGCAAAAAAAAAGCGCCGCACCACCACCGGGTGGGCTCGAAACTCCAACCTTTCGATTAACAGCTGATCGCGCTAGCCAATCGCGCCACGGAGACAGTACTGTTCCACTCTCACCACCATTACAACATACCTTCAAAGCTATCAGGCCATAGAAAAAAAGCGCCGCACCAAAACCGGGTGGGCTCGAACCTCCAACCTTTCGGTTAACAGACAATCGCGCTAGCCAATCGCGCCACGGAGACAGTCGTGCTCCACTCTCACCACCATCAGAACATATCTTCAAAGCTATCAGCGCAAAGAAAAAAGCGCCGCACCACCACCGCGTGGGCTCGAACCTCCAACCTTTCGGTTAACAGACGATCGCGCTAGCCAATCGCGCCACGGAGACAGTCTTGCTTCACTCTCACCACCATCAGAACATATCTTCGAAGCTATCAGCCCGAATAAAAAAAAGCAACACACCACTCCCGGGAGGGCTCGAACCTCCAACCTTTCGGTTAACAGCCGACGGCGCTAGCCAATTGCGCCACGGAGACAGTCATGCTCTACTCTCACACCGTCAGAACATTTCTTCAGAGCTATCCGCCCAAAGAAAAAAAAGCGCCGCACCACCACCGAGTGGGCTTGAACCTCCAACCTTTCGGTTAACAGCCGAACGTGCTAGCTAATTGCACCACGCAGACAGTCGTGCTCCAATCTCACCACCGTTAGAAGATTTTTCCAAAGCTATCAGCGCAAAGAAAAAAGCAACACGCCACTCCCGGCAGGGCTCGAAACTCCAACCTTTCAATTAACAGCCGATCGCAATAGCCAATCGCGCCACGCAGACAGTCGTGCTCCACTCTCACCGCCATCAGAACATATCTTCAAAGCTATCAGCGCAAAGAAAAAAGCGCCGCACCACCACCGCGTGGGCTCGAACCTCCAACCTTTCGGTTAACAGACGATCGCGCTAGCCAATCGCGCCACGGAGACAGTACTGCTATACTCTCACCACCACCAGAACATATCTTCAAAGCTATAAGCCCAAAGAAAAAAAGCGCCGCACCACCACCGGGTGGGCTCGAAACTCCAACCTTTCGATTAACAGCCGATGGCGCTATCTAAGTGCGCCACGGAGACACTCCTGCTCCACTCTAACCACCATCAGAACATATCTTCAAAGCTATCAGGCCATAGAAAAAAGCGCCGCACCACCACCGGGTGGGCTCGAACCTCCAACCTTTCGGTTAACAGACAATCGCGCTAGCCAATCGCACCACGGAGACAGTCGTGCTCCACTCTCACCACCATCAGAACATATCTTCAAAGCTATCAGCGCAAAGAAAAAAGCACCGCACCACCACCGGGTGGGCTCGAACCTCCAACCTTTCGGTTAACAGACGATCGCGCTAGCCAATCGCGCCACGGAGACAGTACTGCTATACTCTCACCACCACCAGAACATATCTTCAAAGCTATCAGCCCAAAGGAAAAACAGCGCCGCACCACCACCGGGTGGGCTCGAAACTCCAACCTTTCGGTTAACAGCCGATCGCGCTAGCCGATTGCGCCACGGAGACAGTCCTGCTCCACTCTCACCACCATCAGAACATATCTTCGAAGCTATCAGCCCAAAGAAAAAAAAGCAACACACCACTCCCGGGAGGGCTCGAACCTCCAACCTTTCGGTTAACAGCCGACCGCGCTAGCCAATTGTGCCACGGAGACAGTACTGCTATACTCTCACACCGTCAGAACATTTCTTCAGAGCTATCCGCCCAAAGGAAAAAATGCGCAGCACCACCACCGAGTGGGCTTGAACCTCCAACATTTCGGTTAACAGCCGATCGCGCTAGCCAATTGCGCCCCGGAGACAGTCCTGCTCCACTCTCACCACCATCACAAGATATCTTCAAAACCATCAGCCCAAAGAAAAAGAAGCAACACACCACTCCCGGGAGTGCTCGAACCTCCAACCTTTCAGTTAGCAGCCGATCGCGCTAGCCAATTGCGCCACGGAGACAGTCGTGCTTCACTCTCACCACCATCAGAACATATCTTCAAAGCTATCAGCCTAAAAAAAGCGCCGCACCACCACCGGTTGGGCTCGAACCCCCAACCTTTCGGTTAACAGACGGTCGCGCTAGCCGATCGCGCCACGGAGACAGTCGTGCTCCACTCTCACCACCATCAGAACATATCTTCTAAGCTATCAGCCCATAGAAAAAAAGGCGACGCACCACCACCGGGTGGGCTCGAACCTCCAACCTTTCGGTTAACGGCCGAACGCGCTAGGCAATAGTGCTACGGAGGCAGTCCCGTTACACTCTCACCACCATCAGAACGTATCTTCAAAGCTATCAGCCCAAAGAAAAAAAGCAACACACCACTCTTGGGAGGGCTCGAACCTCCAACCTTTCGGTTAACAGCCGACCGCGCTAGCCAATTGTGCCACGGAGACAGTACTGCTATACTCTCACCACCATCAGAACATATCTTCAAAGCTATCAGCCCAAAGGAAAAAAAGCGCCGCACCACCACCGGGTGGGCTCGAAACTCCAACATTTCGGTTAACAGCCGATCGCGCTAGCCGATTGTGCCACGGAGACAGTCCTGCTCCACTCTCACCACCGTTAGAAGATTTCTCCAAAGCTATCAGCGCAAAGAAAAAAGCAACACACCACTCCCGGCAGGGCTCGAAACTCCAACCTTTCAGATAACAGCCGATCGCGATAGCCTTTTGCGCCACGGAGACAGTCGTGCTCCACTCTCACCACCATCAGAACATATCTTCAAAGCTATCAGCTTAAAGAAAAAAAAGCGCCGCATCACCAACGGGTGGGATCGAACCTCCAACCTTTCGGTTAACGGCCAAACGCGCTTGCCAATTGCGCCACGGAGACAGTCTTGCTTCACTCTCACCACCATCAGAACATATCCTCGAAGCTATCAGCCCAAAGAAAAAAAGCAACACACCACTCCCGGCAGGGCTCGAAACTCCAACCTTTCAGATAACAGCCGATCGCGATAGCCTTTTGCGCCATGGAGACAGTCGTGCTCCACTCTCACCACCATCAGAATATATCTTCAAAGCTATCAGCGCAAAGAAAAAAGCGCCGCACCACCACCGGGTGGGCTCGAACCTCCAACCTTCCGGTTAACAGACGATCGCGCTAGCCAATCGTGCCACGGAGACAGTACTGCTATACTCTCACCACCACCAGAACATATCTTCAAAGCTATCAGCCCAAAGGAAAAAAAGCGCCGCACCACCACCGGGTGGGCTCGAAACTCCAACCTTTCGGTTAACGGCCAAACGCGCTTGCCAATTGCGCCACGGAGACAGTCTTGCTTCACTCTCACCACCATCAGAACATATCTTCGAAGCTATCAGCCCAAAGAAAAAAAGCAACACACCACTCCCGGGAGGGCTCGAACCTCCAACCTTTCGGTTAACAGCCAATGGCGCTAGCCAATTGCGCCACGGAGACAGTCATGCTCTACTCTCACACCGTCAGAACATTTCTTCAGAGCTATCCGCCCAAAGGAAAAAAAGCGCCGCACCACCACCGAGTGGGCTTGAACCTCCAACCTTTCGGTTAACAGCCGAACGTGCTAGCCAATTGCACCACGCAGACAGTCGTGCTCCAATCTCACCACCGTTAGAAGATTTCTCCAAAGCTATCAGCGCAAAGAAAAAAGCAACACACCACTCCAGGCAGGGCTCGAAACTCCAACCTTTCAGTTAACAGCCGATCGCGATAGTTTTTTGCGCCACGGAGACAGTCGTGCTCCACTCTCACCACCATCAGAATATAACTTCAAAGCTATCAGCGCAAAGAAAAAAGCGCCGCACCACCACCGGGTGGGCTCGAACCTCCAACCTTCCGGTTAACAGACGATCGCACTAGCCAATCGTGCCACGGAGACAGTACTGCTATACTCTCACCACCACCAGAACATGTCTTCAAAGCTATCAGCCCAAAGGAAAAAAAGCGCCGCACCACCACCGGGTGGGCTCGAAACTCCAACCTTTCGGTTAACAGCCGATCGCGCTAGCCGATTGCGCCACGGAGACAGTCCTGCTCCACTCTCACCACCATCAGAACATATCTTCGAAGCTATCAGCCCATAGAAAAAAAGCGCCGCACCACCACCGGGTGGGCTCGAACCTCCAACCTTTCGGTTAACAGACAATCGCGCTAGCCAATCGCGCCACGGAGGCAGTCGTGCTCCAATCTCACCACCATCAGAATATATCTTCAAAGCTATCAGCGCAAAGAAAAAAGCGCCGCACCACCACCGGGTGGGCTCGAACCTCCAACCTTCCGGTTAACAGACGATCGCGCTAGCCAATCGTGCCACGGAGACAGTACTGCTATACTCTCACCACCACCAGAACATATCTTCAAAGCTATCAGCCCAAAGGAAAAAAAGCGCCGCACCACCACCGGGTGGGCTCGAACCTCCAACCTTTCGGTTAACGGCCGAACGCACTAGCCAATTGTGCCATGGAGGCAGTCCCGTTTCACTCTCACCACCATCAGAACGTATCTTCAAAGCTATCAGCCCAAAGAAAAAAAGCAACACACCACTCCCGGGAGGGCTCGAACCTCCAACCTTTCGGTTAACAGCCGACCGCGCTAGCCAATTGTGCCACGGAGACAGTACTGCTATACTCTCACCACCAGCAGAACATATCTTCAAAGCTATCAGCCCAAAGGAAAAAAAGCGCCGCACCACCACCGGGCGGGCTCGAAACTCCAACCTTTCGGTTAACAGCCGATCGCGCTAGCCGATTGCGCCACGAAGACAGTCCTGCTCCACTCTCACCACCATCAAAACATATCTTCGAAGCTATCAGCCCAAAGAAAAAAAGCAACACACCACTCCCGGGAGGGCTCGAACCTCCAACCTTTCGGTTACCAGCCAATCGCGTTAGCTAATTGCGCCACGGAGACAGTCGTCCTCCACTCTCACCACCACCAGAACATAACTTCAAAGCTATCATCCCATAGAAAAAAAAGCGCCGCATCACCACCGGGTGGGCTCGAACCTCCAACCTTTCGGTTAACGGCCGAACGCGCTTGCCAATTGCGCCACGGAGACAGTCTTGCTTCACTCTCACCACCATCAGAACATATCTTCGAAGCTATCAGCCCAAAAAAAAAGAACACACCACTCCCGGGAGGGCTCGAAACTCCAACCTTTCGGTTAACAGCCGATCGCGCTAGCCGATTGCGCCACGGAGACAGTCCTGCTCCACTCTCACCACCATCAGAACATATCTTCGAAGCTATCAGCCCAAAGAAAAAAAAGCAACACACCACTCCCGGGAGGGCTCGAACCTCCAACCTTTCGGTTAACAGCCGATGGCGCTAGCCAATTGCGCCACGGAGACAGTCATGCTCCACTCTCACACCGTCAGAACATTTCTTCAGAGTTATCCGCCCAAAGAAAAAAAGCGCAGCACCACCACCGAGTGGGCTTGAACCTCCAACATTTCGGTAAACAGCCGATCGCGCTAGCCAATTGCGCCCCGGAGACAGTCCTGCTCCACTCTCACCACCATCACAACATATCTTCAAAACCATCAGCCCAAAGAAAAAGAAGCAACACACCACTCCCGGGAGTGCTCGAACCTCCAACCTTTCAGTTAGCAGCCGATCGCGCTAGCCAATTGCGCCACGGAGACAGTCGTGCTCCACTCTCACCACCATCAGAACATATCTTCAAAGCTATCAGCCTAAAAAAAAAGCGCCGCGCCACCACCCGGTGGGCTCGAACCCCCAACCTTTCGGTTAACAGACGCTCGCGCTAGCCGATCGCGCCACGGAGACAGTCGTGCTCCACTCTCACCACCATCAGAACATATATTCAAAGCTATCAGCCCATAGAAAAGAAGACGACGCACCACCACCGGGTGGGCTCGAACCTCCAACCTTTGGGTTAACGGCCGAACGCGCTAGCCAATTGTGCCACGGAGGCAGTCTTGTTACACTCTCACCACCATCAGAACGTATCTTCAAAGCTATCAGCCCAAAAAAAAAGCAACACACCACTCCCGGGAGGGCTCGAACCTCCAACCTTTCGGTTAACAGCCGATCGCGCTAGCCGATTGTGCCACGGAGACAGTCCTGCTCCACTCTCACCACCATCAGAACATATCTTCGAAGCTATCAGCCCAAAGAAAAAAAGCAACACACCACTCCCGGGAGGGCTCGAACCTCCAACCTTTCGGTTAACAGCCAATCGCGCTAGCCAATTGCGCCACGAAGACAGTCGTCCTCCACTCTCACCACCACCAGAACATATCTTCAAAGCTATCATCCCATAGAAAAAAAAGCGCCGCATCACCACCGGGTGGGCTCGAACCTCCAACCTTTCGGTTAATGGCCGAACGCGCTTGCCAATTGCGCCACGGAGACAGTCTTGCTTCACTCTCACCACCATCAGAACATATCTTCGAAGCTATCAGCCCGAAGAAAAAAAAGCAACACACCACTCCCGGCAGGGCTCGGAACTCCAACCTTTCAGTTAACAGCCGATCGCGATAGCCTATTGCGCCACGGAGACAGTCGTGCTCCACTCTAACCACCATCAGAACATATCTTCAAAGCTATCAGCTTAAACAAAAAAAAAGCGCCGCACCACCAACGGGTGGCTTCGAACCTCCAACCTTTCGGTTAACAAACGATCGCGCTAGCCAATCGCGCCACGGAGATAGTCCTGCTCCACTGTCACCACCATCAGAACATATCTTCAAAGCTATCAGCCCAAAGAAAAAAAAGCGCCGCACCACCACCGGGTGGGCTCGAAACTCCAACCTTTCGATTAACAGCCGATGGCGCTAGCTAAGTGCGCCACGGAGACAGTCCTGCTCCACTCTAACCACCATCAGAACATATCTTCAAAGCTATCAGCCCATAGAAAAAAAGGCGCCGCACCACCACCGGGTGGGCTCGAACCTCCAACCTTTCGGTTAGCGGCCGAACGCGCTAGCCAATTGCGCCACGGAGAGAGTCCTGTTCAACTCTTACCACCATCAGAACATATCTTGAAAGCTATCAGCCCAAAGAAAAAAAAGCAACACACCATTCCTGGGAAGGCTCGAACCTCCAACCTTTCGGTTAACAGCCGACCGCGCTAGCCTATTGTGCCACGGAGACAGTCCTGCTATCTTTCACCACCATCGGAACATATCTTCAAAGCTATCAGCCCAAAGAAAAAAAAAGCAACGCACCATTCTTGGGAGGGCTCGAACCTCCAACCTTTCGATTAACAGCCGACCGCGCTAGCCAATGGTGCCACGGAGACAGTCCTGCTATCTTTCACCACCATCAGAACATATCTTCAAAGCTATCAGCCCAAAGAAAAAAAAGCGCCGCACCACCACGGGGTGGGCTCGAAACTCGAACCTTTCGGTTAACAGCCGATCGCGCTAGCCAATTGCGCCACGGAGACATACCTCCTCCACTCTCACCACCACCAGAACATATCTTCAAAGCTAACATCCCATAGAAAAAAAAGCGCCGCACCACCACCGGGTGGGCTCGAACCTCCAACCTTTCGGTTAACAGACAATCGCGCCACGGAGACAGTCGTGCTCCACTCTCACCACCATCAGAACATATCTTCAAAGCTATCAGCGCAAAGAAAAAAGCACCGCACCACCACCGGGTGGGCTCGAACCTCCAACCTTTCGGTTAACAGACGATCGCGCTAGCCAATCGCGCCCCGGAGACAGTACTGCTATACTCTTACCACCACCAGAACATATCTTCAAAGCTATCAGCCCGAAGAAAAAAAAGCAACACACCACTCCCGGCAGGGCTCGGAACTCCAACCTTTCAGTTAACAGCCGATCTCGATAGCCTATTGCGCCACGGAGACAGTCGTGCTCCACTCTTACCACCATCAGAACATATCTTCAAAGCTATCAGCTTAAAGAAAAAAAAGCGCCGCACCACCAACGGGTGGCTTCGAACCTCCAACCTTTCGGTTAACAGACGATCGCGCTAGCCAATCGCGCCACGGAGACAGTCCTGCTCCACTGTCACCACCATCAGAACATATCTTCAAAGCTATCAGCCCAAAGAAAAAAAGCGCCGCACCACCACCGGGTGGGCTCGAAACTCCAACCTTTCGATTAACCGCCGATGGCGCTAGCTAAGTGCGCCACGGAGACAGTCCTGCTCCACTCTAACCACCATCAGAACATATCTTCAAAGCTATCAGCCCATAGAAAAAAAGGCGCCGCACCACCACCGGGTGGGCTCGAACCTCCAACCTTTCGGTTAGCGGCCGAACGCGCTAGCCAATTGCGCCACGGAGACAGTCCTGCTATCTTTCACCACCATCAGAACATATCTTCAAAGCTATCAGCCCAAAGAAAAAAAGCAACGCACCATTCCTGGGAGGGCTCGAACCTCCAACCTTTCGGTTAACAGCCGACCGCGCTAGCCAATGGTGCCACGGTGTCACACATGTCCCGTTATGAGGGAGGCAATCGCCGGGCTAATTCCAAGAGCCGAAGTATCGGCCCCCCGAACCGCACCACGAAAGCGTGGACAATTTAGAAGTGGTCCTTTTTGGTGCGCCAGCGGACGCCGGCTGTGGCCCAAAGAACAAGTCAGAGCCGAGAGTTGATAAACAAACAAATTATATTCTCAATAATGGCAGATCGAAAACAATACATAAAAATGCACACTCCACACTAGTTACATACAATATGTCACCAATCAAACCAATCAATCAACGTACTACACAGTACAATCAGCCACAATTGAAACAACGGACACAGACAACAATACGCACTATAATGCAGTCGCATGCATTGAACAACCAAGACACTTAAGGACTAAAGAGATAGAAAACCTATTCAGTCCAAAGTCCTTGGAACAAAAGTCTGAATGATACTCTTCCGAGAATCACTCACTCAAAGTCCAGCGTGGTTGTCGTTCCGTATTTCTCGAAGTTTCTCTTCCAGGAAACCTCGCGTCCTCAAATGGCCACTCTCCAAGCTTCAAGCTTCTTCGCCGGAAATCCGTCGGCTTCACACACGCAGCTGTTGCCCGCGTCTTCGCTCGATAGCGGTAAACCCACGCTCTTGCCTGTAGCTCGAGCCGTCCCTACGGACCAAAACTTCGCCGACTACACGGCGGAATCTCTACGCACTCTGGCGCTCACTTCCGTCTCCTCCTGTTCTGTCACTACGGGCAGAACCTTCGCCGACTACACGGCGGAATTTCTACGCGCTCCGGCGCTAACTTCCCATCTTCTCCTGATTTCTCGTCTCGGCTGCTCGGTTAAATACCTTGCGCGCGGCATTCCAGACGCTTCTCGTTATTTCGTCGGCGCGATACGCAGCGAAGGCTGGGGAGAGGCACGAGACGGTTCGACTGCCCTCTCCGGAGGATGATTCACTCGGTCTGACCCCGCCTCCTTCGTTCTAGAAAAATCGCGGCCTTGCTGGTCCGCCGATGTGGGGTGAGGAGGATCGTCTGCGAAGCCGTGCTTCTGCGGGGAGAGCGCGCGCCCGGGAGCCCTGGATGTTTGCTTTCTTTTTTTTTCTTTTTACCTCGCGGCGTTTCTGCCGCCCGTTGTCGCAAGGATTTGGCGGCGCGCTCTTTTTTAGCGCTCGTTCTGTGACACTGCCCCCCACTTTAAGAATATTATCTCATAATATTCAAAACCACACAAACGAGCGCGAACAGTCACCACACATTCTCACAGACTGTAACACAATCCATCGCTCATGACACTTCACATTCACAATACATCACTCAATACAATCGTACATTGTAAATCAATTCCACAACACATGAAATATAGCCACAGGTACATGCCTGCAACACTTCATCACACATTCTAAACAATACAAACGTACAAGGTTCTGTCTATACAACAATATACAACACTATACATCACACCATCGCACAGAACACTGACTCACTCGACATACACTTGAGACACAGGATAACAAGAACATTAACACAACATATGTCACTCAGCCCTGCCAAACACAATCTGATTCCACCTCAGCACCTATCCTGTGTGTTTCGAGCTGCGCTTGCGCCCTTTCTTGCGGTGCTCGCTCGATCTCTTCTTGTGTTTCCACGTTCTTTTTCGGCGAGCCCTTTCCAACGACGATATCTGGGGCGTCGTCTCAGCCATCGTTGTCTCTTCCGACCCCGTTAACTCGTCATTACATTCGACGGGTCCTGTCTGTTTATTTACCCGCTTGATCATGCCTCTACTTTTTGCCCGGCTGGCCAACTCCGTCTCCTTTACACTGTCAGTCGGTTGAGGTCGTGCCGACGTACGTCCAGTTGCTCGGCTTGTGAACTTATTCGACACGATCGTCTTCTCCTTCGCTGTCTCTTGCGCCGCAGCTTCACCTTGGGCTCTAGTGAGACCCGTCACGGGATGCTCCTCCACTGTATCTCGCGGCCGCTGTGTTGGCGGGGGCTCTATCTTCGAGTCTTCTCCCAAACATTCTGGATCACTTGGCCCTCGCGCCCCGTCGATGTTTCCGATGACAAGGTCATACAGGGGGGTCGTCATGCATAAAGCAGTAACCTTCCCGCTGAAGTACGGGGTTTCAACCTCAATTTCTGCTTCGGGAAGCATCCGAACCGTACGGTCAATTAGGCAAACCGGTTTCGTTCTGCCTGTCAACTCACTTTCCCGTACCAAATTTCTCCGAACGATAACAGTGGAGCTGCCGGTATCTCTTAACACCGTAACTTTTTTGCCCGCAACTTTTCCAGGCCGCGCTGGCATTCCTTTCGTAACAGCGGTTGGCTGTTTTGACATTACAGCACCGACAATAGGAATTTTCTCCCCATTTTTCAATTCTACGAATCCGTCGGTGACGGCATTATTATCGGATTTCGGTGCCACTTGCACACAGGATACCTGGTGAGTTTGACTCGCTCCGTTTCGACATGCATCTGCTTTGTGCCCAGTCTGACCACACTTAAAACATTTCACTACCGTAGGGCTCGTAAAGATCGTTCGACAGTTTTTCGCGCGATGACCCACTCGGTTACACAGAAAACATCGCTGCATGCTCTCTAGTGCACGCTTCTTTTCTTCAGGAGCCAATTTCTTCGAATCATCGGGACAATCCTTCTTGACCTTGGCCAAATTAGTTCCTCCTTGCGCTTCTAAGAATTGATCAGCCAATTCAAGCATTCCTTCAAATGACTCCGCCTTCCTCTCTTTCAAATACAGCGACAGGCTTGGGTGGCAACTATTAGAAATTGTTCTTTAATTAGCAGCTCTCTAAGCTCATCGTACTCCTGTGCTGTCCCTGAAAGTTCAATCCATCTGTCGAAATAGTGGCAAAGTCGGGCAGCATACTGCGCAGCTGTCTCACCATCAGCTGGCTTTCCTGTCCGAAATCTGTCCCGGAATCCTTCCACAGTGAATCTAAATCGCTTCAACAAAGCAGCTTTCACCTTTGCATAGTTGGCTGCATCGGTCGGCGTCAGCCTACCGTACACACTGAGCGCTTCACCACTCAAGCAAGTACTCAAAGCAGTTGCCCATTGATGTTCCGGCCAATTCTGGCTCTTCGCAATCGTCTCAAATCGGTGAAGGTACGCGTCAAGGTCGTCCTTCCTTTCATCAAACGCCACGAGCAACTTGCTTGGGTTCAAGCGGAAGCCATGACCCTCCCGTTCGCTGCTTTCAACTCTAGGTTGGACGGGAGATTCACTTCGCTGTTGCAAACGGAGCCGCTGGAGTTCAATTTCGTGCTGCCGCTGCCGTTCCCTTTCAGCCATCTCCGCTTCTCTTTCTTCTTTCAGCTGTCGCTCCCTCGCTTCTCTTTCTTCTCTCGCCCTTTCGGCTGCCAACTTCTCTCTCTCCAACTCCAACTTCAATTGCTGCTCTCTTTCTTCTTTCAGCTGTCGCTCCTTTGTATCTCTTTCTTCTTTCAACTGTCGCTCCTTTGCTTCTCTTTCTTCTCTCGCCATTTCAGCGGCCAGCCTTTCTCTCTCCAACTCAGCTGCCTTTTCTTCCTTGGCCCTCTCTGCCGCCAACCTCTCTCTTTCCAGCTCGGCTGCTTTTTCTTCTTTGGCTCTCTCTTTTTCTTCTTTTTCCTTCTGGGTTACCCACTTCCGTAGTTCGGCGCCAGAAAGACCCATCTTTTCACCAAGAGCAACTAACTTTTCGAGATCCATGGTGTCTCGCAACTCTCAAATAAAACCTTGCCGCGTGCAAAAAGTATCTGCCTAAATCAGTCTATCGGAACACTCCCCTACACTCGTTAACGAGAACACTGAACAACACACAAAATCGTTCCGATAGCACTATCAACAATTCGAGGCTCTTTCTCACTACTTTGGACACACTGTGCACCAAAAGGTCCTGTATCGCGGACGCCAGATTAATTGTCACACATGTCCCGTTAAATAGGGAGGCGATCGCCGGGCTAATTCCAAGGGCCGAAGTATCGGCCCCCCGAACCGCACCACGAAAGCGTGGACAATTTAGAAGTGGTCCTTTTTGGTGCGCCAGCGGACGCCGGCTGTGGCCCAAAGAACAAGTCAGAGCCGAGAGTTGATAAACAAACAAATTATATTCTCAATAATGGCAGATCGAAAACAATACATAAAAATGCACACTCCACACTAGTTACATACAATATGTCACCAATCAAACCAATCAATCAACGTACTACACAGTACAATCAGCCACAATTGAAACAACGGACACAGACAACAATACGCACTATAATGCAGTCGCATGCATTGAACAACCAAGACACTTAAGGACTAAAGAGATAGAAAACCTATTCAGTCCAAAGTCCTTGGAACAAAAGTCTGAATGATACTCTTCCGAGAATCACTCACTCAAAGTCCAGCGTGCTTGTCGTTCCGTAGTTCTCGAAGTTTCTCTTCCAGGAAACCTCGCGTCCTCAAATGGCCAATCTCCAAGCTTCAAGGTTCTTCGCCGGAAATCCGTCGGCTTCACACACGCAGCTGTTGCCCGCGTCTTCGCTCGATAGCGGTAAACCCACGCTCTTGCCTGTAGCTCGAGCCGTCCCTACGGACCAAAACTTCGCCGACTACACGGCGGAATCTCTACGCACTCTGGCGCTCACTTCTGTCTCCTCCTGTTCTGTCACTACGGGCAGAACCTTCGCCGACTACACGGCGGAATTCCTACGCGCTCCGGCGCTAACTTTCCATCTTCTCCTGATTTCTCATCTCGGCTGCTCGGTTAAATACCTTGCGCGCGGCATTCCAGACGCTTCTCGTCATTTCGTCGGCGCGATACGCAGCGAAGGCTGGGGAGAGGCACGAGACGGTTCGACTGCCCTCTCCAGAGGATGATTCACTCGGTCTGACCCCGCCTCCTTCGTTCTAAAAAAATCGCGGCCTTGCTGGGCCGCCGATGTGGGGTGAGGAGGATCGTCTGCGAAGCCGTGCTTCTGCGGGGAGAGCGCGCGCCCGGGAGCCCTGGATGTTTGCTTTCTTTTTTTTTCTTTTTACCTCGCGGCGTTTCTGCCGCCCGTTGTCGCAAGGATTTGGCGGCGCGCTCTTTTTTAGCGCTCGTTCTGTGACACACGGAGACAGTCCTGCTATCTTTCACCACCATCAGAACATATCTTCAAAGCTATCAGCCCAAAGAAAAAAAAGCGCCGCACCACCACGGGGTGGGCTCGAAACTCGAACCTTTCGGTTAACAGCCGATCGCGCTAGCCAATTGCGCCACGGAGACATACCTCCTCCACTCTTACCACCACCAGAACATATCTTCAAAGCTAACATCCCATAGAAAAAAAAGCGTCGCATCACCACCGGGTGGGCTCGAACCTCCAACCTTTCGGTTAGCAGCCGATCGCGCTAGCCGATTGCGCCACGGAGACAGTCCTGCTCCGCTCTCACCACCATCAGAACATATCTTCAAAGCTATCAGCCTAAAGAAAAAAAAGCGCCGCACCACCACCGGGTGGGCTCGAACCTCCAACCTTTCGGTTAACAGACGATCGCGCTAGCTAATTGCGCAACGGAGACAGTCCTGCTCCACTCTCACCACCATCAGAACATATCTTCAAAGCTATCAGCAAAAAAAAAGCGCCGCACCACCACCGGATGGGCTCGAAACTCCAACCTTTCGATTAACAGCCGATCGCGCTAGCCAATCGCGCCAAGGAGACAGTCTTGTTCCACTCTCACCACCATTACAACATACCTTCAAAGCTATCAGGCCATAGAAAAAAAGCGCCGCACCACCACCGGGTGGGCTCGAACCTCCAACCTTTCGGTTAACAGACAATCGCGCTAGCCAATCGCGCCACGGAGACAGTCGTGCTCCACTCTAACCACCATCAGAACATATCTTCAAAGCTATCAGCTCAAAGAAAAAAGCACCGCACCACCACCGGGTGGGCTCCAACCTCCAACCTTTCGGTTAACAGACGATCGCGCTAGCCAATCGCGCAACGGAGACAGTACTGCTATACTCTCACCACCACCAGAACATATCTTCAAAGCTATCAGCCCAAAGGAAAAAAAGCGCCGCACAACCACCGGGTGGGCTCGAAACTCCAACCTTTCGGTTAACAGCCGATCGCGCTAGCCGATTGCGCCACGGAGACAGTCCTGCTCCACTCTCACCACCATCAGAACATATCTTCGAAGCTATCAGCCCAAAGAAAAAAAGCAACACACCACTCCCGGGAGGGCTCGAACCTCCAACCTTTCGGTTAACAGCCGACCGCGCTAGCCAATTGTGCCACGGAGACAGTACTGCTATACTATCACACCGTCAGAACATTTCTTCAGAGCTATCCGCCCAAAAGAAAAAAAGCGCAGCACCAACACCGAGTGGGCTTGAACCTCCAACATTTCGGTTAACAGCCGATCGCGCTAGCCAATTGCGCCCCGGAGACAGTCCTGCTCCACTCTCACCACCATCACAAGATATCTTCAAAACCATCAGCCCAAAGAAAAAGAAGCAACACACCACTCCCGGGAGTGCTCGAACCTCCAACCTTTCAGTTAGCCGCCGATCGCGCTAGCCAATTGCGCCACGGAGACAGTCGTGCTTCACTCTCACCACCATCAGAACATATCTTCAAAGCTATCA
Organism: Rhipicephalus microplus; assembly: GCF_043290135.1. Taxonomy (NCBI): domain Eukaryota; kingdom Metazoa; phylum Arthropoda; class Arachnida; order Ixodida; family Ixodidae; genus Rhipicephalus; species Rhipicephalus microplus. The sequence goes on along the minus strand of NW_027464611.1, from coordinate 3,095,768 downwards.
GCCTAAAAAAAAGCGCCGCACCACCACCGGTTGGGCTCGAACGCCCAACCTTTCGGTTAACAGACGGTCGCGCTAGCCGATCTCGCCACGGAGACAGTCGTGCTCCACTCTCACCACCATCAGAACATATCTTCTAAGCTATCAGCCCATAGAAAAAAAGGCGACGCACCACCACCGGGTGGGCTCGAACCTCCAACCTTTCGGTTAACGGCCGAACGCGCTAGCCAATAGTGCCACGGAGGGAGTCCCATTACACTCTCACCACCATCAGAACGTATCTTCAAAGCTATCAGCCCAAAGAAAAAAAAGCAACACACCATTCCTGGGAAGGCTCGAACCTCCAACCTTTCGGTTAACAGCCGACCGCGCTAGCCAATTGTGCCACGGAGACAGTCCTGCTATCTTTCACCACCATCAGAACATATCTTCAAAGCTATCAGCCCAAAGAAAAAGAAGCAACACACCACTCCCGGGAGTGCTCGAACCTCCAACCTTTCAGTTAGCCGCCGATCGCGCTAGCCAATTGCGCCACGGAGACAGTCGTGCTTCACTCTCACCACCATCAGAACATATCTTCAAAGCTATCAGCCTAAAAAAAAGCGCCGCACCACCACCGGTTGGGCTCGAACCCCCAACCGTTCGGTTAACAGACGGTCGCGCTAGCCGATCGCGCCACGGAGACAGACCTGCTCCACTCTAACCACCATCAGAACATATCTTCAAAGCTATCAGCCCATACAAAAAAAGGCGCCGCACCACCACCGGGTGGGTTCGAACCTCCAACCTTTCGGTTAGCGGCCGAACGCGCTAGCCAATTGCGCCACGGAGACAGTCCTGTTCAACTCTTACCACCATCAGAACATATCTTGAAAGCTATCAGCCCAAAGAAAAAAAAGCAACACACCATTCCTGGGAAGGCTCGAACCTCCAACCTTTCGGTTAACAGCCGACCACGCTAGCCATTTGTGCCACGAAGACAGTCCTGCTATCTTTCACCACCATCAGAACATATCTTCAAAGCTATCAGCCCAAAGAAAAAAAAGCAACGCACCATTCCTGGGAGGGCTCGAACCTCCAACCTTTCGGTTAACAGCCGACCGCGCTAGCCAATGGTGCCACGGAGACAGTCCTGCTATCTTTCACCACCATCAGAACATATCTTCAAAGCTATCAGCCCAAAGAAAAAAAAAGCGCCGCACCACCACGGGGTGGGCTCGAGACTCAAACCTTTCGGTTAACAGCCGATCGCGCTAGCCAATTGCGCCGCGGAGACATACCTCCTCCACTCTCACCACCACCAGAACATATCTTCAAAGCTAACATCCCATAGAAAAAAAAGCGCCGCACCACCACCGGGTGGGCTCGAACCTCCAACCTTTCGGGTAACAGACGATCGCGCTAGCTAATTGCGCAACGCAGGCAGTCCTGCTCCACTCTCACCACCATTACAACATACCTTCAAAGCTATCAGGCCATAGAACAAAAGCGCCGCACCACCACCGGGTGGGCTCGAACCTCCAACCTTTCGGTTAACAGACAATCGCGCTAGCCAATCGCGCCACGGAGACAGTCGTGCTCCACTCTCACCACCATCAGAACATATCTTCAAAGCTATCAGCGCAAAGAAAAAAGCACCGCAACTCCACCGGGTGGGCTCGAACCTCCAACCTTTCGGTTAACAGACGATCGCGCTAGCCAATCGCGCCCCAGAGACAGTACTGCTATACTCTCACCACCACCAGAACATATCTTCAAAGCTATCAGCCCGAAGAAAAAAAAGCAACACACCACTCCCGGCAGGGCTCGGAACTCCAACCTTTCAGTTAACAGCCGATCTCGATAGCCTATTGCGCCACGGAGACAGTCGTGCTCCACTCTTACCACCATCAGAACATATCTTCAAAGCTATCAGCTTAAAGAAAAAAAAGCGCCGCACCACCAACGGGTGGCTTCGAACCTCCAACCTTTCGGTTAACAGACGATCGCGCTAGCCAATCGCGCCACGGAGACAGTCCTGCTCCACTGTCACCACCATCAGAACATATCTTCAAAGCTATCAGCCCAAAGAAAAAAAGCGCCGCACCACCACCGGGTGGGCTCGAAACTCCAACCTTTCGATTAACCGCCGATGGCGCTAGCTAAGTGCGCCACGGAGACAGTCCTGCTATCTTTCACCACCATCAGAACATATCTTCAAAGCTATCAGCCCAAAGAAAAAGAAGCAACACACCACTCCCGGGAGTGCTCGAACCTCCAACCTTTCAGTTAGCGGCCGATCGCGCTAGCCAATTGCGCCACGGAGACAGTCGTGCTTCACTCTCACCACCATCAGAACATATCTTCAAAGCTATCAGCCTAAAAAAAAGCGCCGCACCACCACCGGTTGGGCTCGAACCCCCAACCGTTCGGTTAACAGACGGTCGCGCTAGCCGATCGCGCCACGGAGACAGACCTGCTCCACTCTAACCACCATCAGAACATATCTTCAAAGCTATCAGCCCATACAAAAAAGGCGCCGCACCACCACCGGGTGGGCTCGAACCTCCAACCTTTCGGTTAGCAGCCGATCGCGCTAGCCGATTGCGCCACGGAGACAGTCCTGCTCCGCTCTCACCACCATCAGAACATATCTTCAAAGCTATCAGCCTAAAGAAAAAAAAAGCGCCGCACCACCACCGGGTGGGCTCGAACCTCCAACCTTTCGGTTAACAGACGATCGCGCTAGCTAATTGCGCAACGGAGACAGTCCTGCTCCACTCTCACCACCATCAGAACATATCTTCAAAGCTATCAGCAAAAAAAAAGCGCCACACCACCACCGGATGGGCTCGAAACTCCAACCTTTCGATTAACAGCCGATCGCGCTAGCCAATCGCGCCAAGGAGACAGTCTTGTTCCACTCTCACCACCATTACAACATACCTTCAAAGCTATCAGGCCATAGAAAAAAAGCGCCGCACCACCACCGGGTGGGCTCGAACCTCCAACCTTTCGGTTAACAGACAATCGCGCTAGCCAATCGCGCCACGGAGACAGTCGTGCTCCACTCTCACCACCATCAGAACATATCTTCAAAGCTATCAGCTCAAAGAAAAAAGCACCGCACCACCACCGGGTGGGCTCCAACCTCCAACCTTTCGGTTAACAGACGATCGCGCTAGCCAATCGCGCAACGGAGACAGTACTGCTATACTCTCACCACCACCAGAACATATCTTCAAAGCTATCAGCCCAAAGGAAAAAAAGCGCCGCACAACCACCGGGTGGGCTCGAAACTCCAACCTTTCGGTTAACAGCCGATCGCGCTAGCCGATTGCGCCACGGAGACAGTCCTGCCCCACTCTCACCACCATCAGAACATATCTTCGAAGCTATCAGCCCAAAGAAAAAAAGCAACACACCACTCCCGGGAGGGCTCGAACCTCCAACCTTTCGGTTAACAGCCGACCGCGCTAGCCAATTGTGCCACGGAGACAGTACTGCTATACTATCACACCGTCAGAACATTTCTTCAGAGCTATCCGCCCAAAAGAAAAAAAGCGCAGCACCAACACCGAGTGGGCTTGAACCTCCAACATTTCGGTTAACAGCCGATCGCGCTAGCCAATTGCGCCCCGGAGACAGTCCTGCTCCACTCTCACCACCATCACAAGATATCTTCAAAACCATCAGCCCAAAGAAAAAGAAGCAACACACCACTCCCGGGAGTGCTCGAACCTCCAACCTTTCAGTTAGCCGCCGATCGCGCTAGCCAATTGCGCCACGGAGACAGTCGTGCTTCACTCTCACCACCATCAGAACATATCTTCAAAGCTATCAGCCTAAAAAAAAGCGCCGCACCACCACCGGTTGGGCTCGAACGCCCAACCTTTCGGTTAACAGACGGTCGCGCTAGCCGATCTCGCCACGGAGACAGTCGTGCTCCACTCTCACCACCATCAGAACATATCTTCTAAGCTATCAGCCCATAGAAAAAAAGGCGACGCACCACCACCGGGTGGGCTCGAACCTCCAACCTTTCGGTTAACGGCCGAACGCGCTAGCCAAAAGTGCCACGGAGGGAGTCCCATTACACTCTCACCACCATCAGAACGTATCTTCAAAGCTATCAGCCCAAAGAAAAAAAAGCAACACACCATTCCTGGGAAGGCTCGAACCTCCAACCTTTCGGTTACCAGCCGACCGCGCTAGCCAATTGTGCCACGGAGACAGTCCTGCTATCTTTCACCACCATCAGAACATATCTTCAAAGCTATCAGCCCAAAGAAAAAGAAGCAACACACCACTCCCGGGAGTGCTCGAACCTCCAACCTTTCAGTTAGCCGCCGATCGCGCTAGCCAATTGCGCCACGGAGACAGTCGTGCTTCACTCTCACCACCATCAGAACATATCTTCAAAGCTATCAGCCTAAAAAAAAGCGCCGCACCACCACCGGTTGGGCTCGAACCCCCAACCGTTCGGTTAACAGACGGTCGCGCTAGCCGATCGCGCCACGGAGACAGACCTGCTCCACTCTAACCACCATCAGAACATATCTTCAAAGCTATCAGCCCATACAAAAAAAGGCGCCGCACCACCACCGGGTGGGTTCGAACCTCCAACCTTTCGGTTAGCGGCCGAACGCGCTAGCCAATTGCGCCACGGAGACAGTCCTGTTCAACTCTTACCACCATCAGAACATATCTTGAAAGCTATCAGCCCAAAGAAAAAAAAGCAACACACCATTCCTGGGAAGGCTCGAACCTCCAACCTTTCGGTTAACAGCCGACCAAGCTAGCCATTTGTGCCACGGAGACAGTCCTGCTATCTTTCACCACCATCAGAACATATCTTCAAAGCTATCAGCCCAAAGAAAAAAAAGCAACGCACCATTCCTGGGAGGGCTCGAACCTCCAACCTTTCGGTTAACAGCCGACCGCGCTAGCCAATGGTGCCACGGAGACAGTCCTGCTATCTTTCACCACCATCAGAACATATCTTCAAAGCTATCAGCCCAAAGAAAAAAAAGCGCCGCACCACCACGGGGTGGGCTCGAGACTCAAACCTTTCGGTTAACAGCCGATCGCGCTAGCCAATTGCGCCACGGAGACATACCTCCTCCACTCTCACCACCACCAGAACATATCTTCAAAGCTAACATCCCATAGAAAAAAAAGCGCCGCACCACCACCGGGTGGGCTCGAACCTCCAACCTTTCGGGTAACAGACGATCGCGCTAGCTAATTGCGCAACGGAGGCAGTCCTGCTCCACTCTCACCACCATTACAACATACCTTCAAAGCTATCAGGCCATAGAACAAAAGCGCCGCACCACCACCGGGTGGGCTCGAACCTCCAACCTTTCGGTTAACAGACAATCGCGCTAGCCAATCGCGCCACGGAGACAGTCGTGCTCCACTCTCACCACCATCAGAACATATCTTCAAAGCTATCAGCGCAAAGAAAAAAGCACCGCACCACCACCGGGTGGGCTCGAACCTCCAACCTTTCGGTTAACAGACGATCGCGCTAGCCAATCGCGCCCCAGAGACAGTACTGCTATACTCTCACCACCACCAGAACATATCTTCAAAGCTATCAGCCCGAAGAAAAAAAAGCAACACACCACTCCCGGCAGGGCTCGGAACTCCAACCTTTCAGTTAACAGCCGATCTCGATAGCCTATTGCGCCACGGAGACAGTCGTGCTCCACTCTTACCACCATCAGAACATATCTTCAAAGCTATCAGCTTAAAGAAAAAAAAGCGCCGCACCACCAACGGGTGGCTTCGAACCTCCAACCTTTCGGTTAACAGACGATCGCGCTAGCCAATCGCGCCACGGAGACAGTCCTGCTCCACTGTCACCACCATCAGAACATATCTTCAAAGCTATCAGCCCAAAGAAAAAAAGCGCCGCACCACCACCGGGTGGGCTCGAAACTCCAACCTTTCGATTAACCGCCGATGGCGCTAGCTAAGTGCGCCACGGAGACAGTCGTGCTCCACTCTCACCACCATCAGAACGTATCTTCAAAGCTATCAGCCCAAAGAAAAAAAAGCAACACACCATTCCTGGGAAGGCTCGAACCTCCAACCTTTCGGTTAACAGCCGACCGCGCTAGCCAATTGTGCCACGGAGACAGTCCTGCTATCTTTCACCACCATCAGAACATATCTTCAAAGCTATCAGCCCAAAGAAAAAAAAGCGCCGCACCACCACGGGGTGGGCTCGAAACTCGAACCTTTCGGTTAACAGCCGATCGCGCTAGCCAATTGCGCCACGGAGACATACCTCCTCCACTCTCACCACCACCAGAACATATCTTCAAAGCTAACATCCCATAGAAAAAAAAGCGCCGCACCACCACCGGGTGGGCTCGAACCTCCAACCTTTCGGTTAACAGACAATCGCGCTAGCCAATCGCGCCACGGAGACAGTCGTGCTCCACTCTCACCACCATCAGAACATATCTTCAAAGCTATCAGCCCAAAGAAAAAAAAGCGCCGCACCACCACGGGGTGGGCTCGAAACTCGAACCTTTCGGTTAACAGCCGATCGCGCTAGCCAATTGCGCCACGGAGACATACCTCCTCCACTCTCACCACCACCAGAACATATCTTCAAAGCTAACATCCCATAGAAAAAAAAGCGCCGCACCACCACCGGGTGGGCTCGAACCTCCAACCTTTCGGTTAACAGACAATCGCGCTAGCCAATCGCGCCACGGAGACAGTCGTGCTCCACTCTCACCACCATCAGAACATATCTTCAAAGCTATCAGCGCAAAGAAAAAAGCACCGCACCACCACCGGGTGGGCTCGAACCTCCAACCTTTCGGTTAACAGACGATCGCGCTAGCCAATCGCGCCCCGGAGACAGTACTGCTATACTCTCACCACCACCAGAACATATCTTCAAAGCTATCAGCCCGAAGAAAAAAAAGCAACACACCACTCCCGGCAGGGCTCGGAACTCCAACCTTTCAGTTAACAGCCGATCTCGATAGCCTATTGCGCCACGGAGACAGTCGTGCTCCACTCTTACCACCATCAGAACATATCTTCAAAGCTATCAGCTTAAAGAAAAAAAAGCGCCGCACCACCAACGGGTGGCTTCGAACCTCCAACCTTTCGGTTAACAGACGATCGCGCTAGCCAATCGCGCCACGGAGACAGTCCTGCTCCACTGTCACCACCATCAGAACATATCTTCAAAGCTATCAGCCCAAAGAAAAAAAGCGCCGCACCACCACCGGGTGGGCTCGAAACTCCAACCTTTCGATTAACCGCCGATGGCGCTAGCTAAGTGCGCCACGGAGACAGTCCTGCTCCACTCTAACCACCATCAGAACATATCTTCGAAGCTATCAGCCCAAAGAAGAAAAGCAACACACCACTCCCGGGAGGGCTCGAACCTCCAACCTTTCATTTAACAGCCAATCGCGCTAGCCCATTGCGCCACGAAGACAGTCGTCCTCCACTCTCACCACCACCAGAACATATCTTCAAAGCTATCATCCCATAGAAAAAAAAGCGCCGCATCACCACCGGGTGGGCTCGAACCTCCAACCTTTCGGTTAACGGCCGAACGCACTTGCCAATTGCGCCACGGAGACAGTCTTGCTTCACTCTCACCACCATCAGAACATATCTTCGAAGCTATCAGCCCGAATAAAAAAAAGCAACACACCACTCCCGGGAGGGCTCGAACCTCCTACCTTTCGGTTAACAGCCGACGGCGCTAGCCAATTGCGCCACGGAGACAGTCATGCTCTACTCTCACACCGTCAGAACATTTCTTCAGAGCTATCCGCCCAAAGAAAAAAAAAGCGCCGCACCACCACCGGGTGGGCTCGAACCTCCAACCTTTCGGTTAACAGACGATCACGCTAGCCAATTGCGCAACGGAGACAGTCCTGCTCCACTCTCACCACCATCAGAACATACCTTCAAAGCTATCAGGCCATAGAAAAAAAGCGCCGCACCACCACCGGGTGGGCTCGAACCTCCAACCTTTCGGTTAACAGACAATCGCGCTAGCCAATCGCGCCACGGAGACAGTCGTGCTCCACTCTCACCACCATCAGAACATATCTTCAAAGCTATCAGCGCAAAGAAAAAAGCGCCGCACCACCACCGCGTGGGCTCGAACCTTCAACCTTTCGGTTAACAGACGATCGCGCTAGCCAATCGCGCCACGGAGACAGTACTGCTATACTCTCACCACCACCAGAACATATCTTCAAAACCATCAGCCCAAAGAAAAAGAAGCAACACACCACTCCCGGGAGTGCTCGAACCTCCAACCTTTCAGTTAGCAGCCGATCGCGCTAGCCAATTGCGCCACGGAGGCAGTCGTGCTCCACTCTCACCACCATCAGAACATATCTTTAAAGCTATCAGCCTAAAAAAAAGCGCCGCACCACCACCGGGTGGGCTCGAACCCCCAACCTTTCGGTTAACAGACGCTCGCGCTAGCCGATCGCGCCACGGAGACAGTCGTGCTCCACTCTCACCACCATCAGAACATATCTTCAAAGCTATCAGCCCATAGAAAAAAAGACGACGCACCACCACCGGGTGGGCTCGAACCTCCAACCTTTGGGTTAACGGCCGAACGCGCTAGCCAATTGTGCCACGGAGGCAGTCTTGTTACACTCTCACCACCATCAGAACGTATCTTCAAAGCTATCAGCCCAAAGAAAAAAAGCAACACACCACTCCCGGGAGGGCTCGAACCACCAACCTTTCGGTTAACAGCCGACCGCGCTAGCCAATTGTGCCACGGAGACAGTACTGCTATACTCTCACCACCATCAGAACATATCTTCAAAGCTATCAGCCCAAAGGAAAAAAAGCGCCGCACCACCACCGGGTGGGCTCGAAACTCCAACCTTTCGGTTAACAGCCGATCGCGCTAGCCAATTGTGCCACGGAGACAGTCCTGCTCCACTCTCACCACCATCAGAACATATCTTCGAAGCTATCAGCCCAAAGAAAAAAAGCAACACACCACTCCCGGGAGGGCTCGAACCTCCAACCTTTCGGTTAACAGCCAATCGCGCTAGCCAATTGCACCACGAAGACAGTCGTCCTCCACTCTCACCACCACCAGAACATATCTTCAAAGCTATCATGCCATAGAAAAAAAAGCGCCGCATCACCACCGGGTGGGCTCGAACCTCCAACCTTTCGGTTAATGGCCGAACGCGCTTGCCAATTGCGCCACGGAGACAGTCTTGCTTCACTCTCACCACCATCAGAACATATCTTCGAAGCTATCAGCCCGAAGAAAAAAAAGCAACACACCACTCCCGGCAGGGCTCGAAACTCCAACCTTTCAGTTAACAGCCGATCGCGATAGCCTATTGCGCCACGGAGACAGTCGTGCTCCACTCTAACCACCATCAGAACATATTTTTCAAAGCTATCAGCTTAAAGAAAAAAAGCGCCGCACCACCAACGGGTGGCTTCGAACCTCCAACCTTTCGGTTAACAAACGATCGCGCTAGCCAATCGCGCCACGGAGATAGTCCTGCTCCACTGTCACCACCATCAGAACATATCTTCAAAGCTATCAGCCCAAAGAAAAAAAGCGCCGCACCACCACCGGGTGGGCTCGAAACTCCAACCTTTCGATTAACAGCCGATGGCGCTAGCTAAGTGCGCCACGGAGACAGTCCTGCTCCACTCTAACCACCATCAGAACATATATTCAAAGCTATCAGCCCATAGAAAAAAAGGCGCCGCACCACCACCGGGTGGGCTCGAACCTCCAACCTTTCGGTTAGCGGCCGAACGCGCTAGCCAATTGCGCCACGGAGACAGTCCTGTTCAACTCTTACCACCATCAGAACATATCTTGAAAGCTATCAGCCCAAAGAAAAAAAAGCAACACACCATTCCTGGGAAGGCTCGAACCTCCAACCTTTCGGTTAACAGCCGACCGCGCTAGCCAATTGTGCCACGGAGACAGTCCTGCTATCTTTCACCACCATCGGAACATATCTTCAAAGCTATCAGCCCAAAGAAAAAAAAAAGCAACGCACCATTCTTGGGAGGGCTCGAACCTCCAACCTTTCGGTTAACAGCCGACCGCGCTAGCCAATGGTGCCACGGAGACAGTCCTGCTATCTTTCACCACCATCAGAACATATCTTCAAAGCTATCAGCCCAAAGAAAAAAAAGCGCCGCACCACCACGGGGTGGGCTCTAAACTCGAACCTTTCGGTTAACAGCCGATCGCGCTAGCCATTTGCGCCACGGAGACATACCTCCTCCACTCTCACCACCACCAGAACATATCTTCAAAGCTAACATCCCATAGAAAAAAAAGCGCCGCACCACCACCGGGTGGGCTCGAACCTCCAACCTTTCGGTTAACAGACAATCGCGCTAGCCAATCGCGCCACGGAGACAGTCGTGCTCCACTCTCACCACCATCAGAACATATCTTCAAAGCTATCAGCGCAAAGAAAAAAGCACCGCACCACCACCGGGTGGGCTCGAACCTCCAACCTTTCGGTTAACAGACGATCGCGCTAGCCAATCGCGCCCCGGAGACAGTACTGCTATACTCTCACCACCACCAGAACATATCTTCAAAGCTATCAGCCCGAAGAAAAAAAAGCAACACACCACTCCCGGCAGGGCTCGGAACTCCAACCTTTCAGTTAACAGCCGATCTCGATAGCCTATTGCGCCACGGAGACTGTCGTGCTCCACTCTTACCACCATCAGAACATATCTTCAAAGCTATCAGCTTAAAGAAAAAAAAGCGCCGCACCACCAACGGGTGGCTTCGAACCTCCAACCTTTCGGTTAACAGACGATCGCGCTAGCCAATCGCGCCACTGAGACAGTCCTGCTCCACTGTCACCACCATCAGAACATATCTTCAAAGCTATCAGCCCAAAGAAAAAAAGCGCCGCACCACCACCGGGTGGGCTCGAAACTCCAACCTTTCGATTAACCGCCGATGGCGCTAGCTAAGTGCGCCACGGAGACAGTCCTGCTCCACTCTAACCACCATCAGAACATATCTTCGAAGCTATCAGCCCAAAGAAGAAAAGCAACACACCACTCCCGGGAGGGCTCGAACCTCCAACCTTTCATTTAACAGCGAATCGCGCTAGCCCATTGCGCCACGAAGACAGTCGTCCTCCACTCTCACCACCACCAGAACATATCTTCAAAGCTATCATCCCATAGAAAAAAAAGCGCCGCATCACCACCGGGTGGGCTCGAACCTCCAACCTTTCGGTTAACGGCCGAACGCACTTGCCAATTGCGCCACGGAGACAGTCTTGCTTCACTCTCACCACCATCAGAACATATCTTCGAAGCTATCAGCCCGAATAAAAAAAAAGCAACACACCACTCCCGGGAGGGCTCGAACCTCCAACCTTTCGGTTAACAGCCGACGGCGCTAGCCAATTGCGCCACGGAGACAGTCATGCTCTACTCTCACACCGTCAGAACATTTCTTCAGAGCTATCCGCCCAAAGAAAAAAAAGCGCCGCACCACCACCGGGTGGGCTCGAACCTCCAACCTTTCGGTTAACAGACGATCACGCTAGCCAATTGCGCAACGGAGACAGTCCTGCTCCACTCTCACCACCATCAGAACATATCTTCAAAGCTATCAGCAAAAAAAAAGCGCCGCACCACCACCGGGTGGGCTCGAAACTCCAACCTTTCGATTAACAGCTGATCGCGCTAGCCAATCGCGCCACGGAGACAGTACTGTTCCACTCTCACCACCATTACAACATACCTTCAAACCTATCAGGCCATAGAAAAAAAGCGCCGCACCACCACCGGGTGGGCTCGAACCTCCAACCTTTCGGTTAACAGACAATCGCGCTAGCCAATCGCGCCACGGAGACAGTCGTGCTCCACTCTCACCACCATCAGAACATATCTTCAAAGCTATCAGCGCAAAGAAAAAAGCGCCGCACCACCACCGCGTGGGCTCGAACCTCCAACCTTTCGGTTAACAGACGATCGCGCTAGCCAATCGCGCCACGGAGACAGTACTGCTATACTCTCACCACCACCAGAACATATCTTCAAAACCATCAGCCCAAAGAAAAAGAAGCAACACACCACTCCCGGGAGTGCTCGAACCTCCAACATTTCAGTTAGCAGCCGATTGCGCTAGCCAATTGCGCCACGGTGGCAGTCGTGCTCCACTCTCACCACCATCAGAACATATCTTTAAAGCTATCAGCCTAAAAAAAAGCGCCGCACCACCACCGGGTGGGCTCGAACCCCCAACCTTTCGGTTAACAGACGCTCGCGCTAGCCGATCGCGCCACGGAGACAGTCGTGCTCCACTCTCACCACCATCAGAACATATCTTCAAAGCTATCAGCCCATAGAAAAAAAGACGACGCACCACCACCGGGTGGGCTCGAACCTCCAACCTTTCGGTTAACGGCCGAACGCGCTAGCCAATTGTACCACGGAGACACTCCTGCTCCACTCTCACCACCATCAGAACATATCTTCGAAGCTATCAGCCCAAAGATAAAAAGCAACACACCACTCCCGGGAGGGCTCGAACCTCCAACCTTTCATTTAACAGCCAATCGCGCTAGCCCATTGCGCCACGAAGACAGTCGTCCTCCACTCTCACCACCACCAGAACATATCTTCAAAGCTATCATCCCATAGAAAAAAAAGCGCCGCATCACCACCGGGTGGGCTCGAACCTCCAACCTTTCGGTTAACGGCCGAACGCACTTGCCAATTGCGCCACGGAGACAGTCTTGCTTCACTCTCACCACCATCAGAACATATCTTCGAAGCTATCAGCCCGAATAAAAAAAAGCAACACACCACTCCCGGGAGGGCTCGAACCTCCAACCTTTCGGTTAACAGCCGACGGCGCTAGCCAATTGCGCCACGGAGACAGTCATGCTCTACTCTCACACCGTCAGAACATTTCTTCAGAGCTATCCGCCCAAAGAAAAAAAAGCGCCGCACCACCACCGAGTGGGCTTGAACCTCCAACCTTTCGGTTAACAGCCGAACGTGCTAGCTAATTGCACCACGCAGACAGTCGTGCTCCAATCTCACCACCGTTAGAAGATTTTTCCAAAGCTATCAGCGCAAAGAAAAAAGCAACACGCCACTCCCGGCAGGGCTCGAAACTCCAACCTTTCAGTTAACAGCCGATCGCAATAGCCAATCGCGCCACGCAGACAGTCGTGCTCCACTCTCACCGCCATCAGAACATATCTTCAAAGCTATCAGCGCAAAGAAAAAAGCGCCGCACCACCACCGCGTGGGCTCGAACCTCCAACCTTTCGGTTAACAGACGATCGCGCTAGCCAATCGCGCCACGGAGACAGTACTGCTATACTCTCACCACCACCAAAACATATCTTCAAAGCTATAAGCCCAAAGAAAAAAAGCGCCGCACCACCACCGGGTGGGCTCGAAACTCCAACCTTTCGATTAACAGCCGATGGCGCTAGCTAAGTGCGCCACGGAGACACTCCTGCTCCACTCTAACCACCATCAGAACATATCTTCAAAGCTATCAGGCCATAGAAAAAAGCGCCGCACCACCACCGGGTGGGCTCGAACCTCCAACCTTTCGGTTAACAGACAATCGCGCTAGCCAATCGCACCACGGAGACAGTCGTGCTCCACTCTCACCACCATCAGAACATATCTTCAAAGCTATCAGCGCAAAGAAAAAAGCACCGCACCACCACCGGGTGGGCTCGAACCTCCAACCTTTCGGTTAACAGACGATCGCGCTAGCCAATCGCGCCACGGAGACAGTACTGCTATACTCTCACCACCACCAGAACATATCTTCAAAGCTATCAGCCCAAAGGAAAAAAAGCGCCGCACCACCACCGGGTGGGCTCGAAACTCCAACCTTTCGGTTAACAGCCGATCGCGCTAGCCGATTGCGCCACGGAGACAGTCCTGCTCCACTCTCACCACCATCAGAACATATCTTCGAAGCTATCAGCCCAAAGAAAAAAAAGCAACACACCACTCCCGGGAGGGCTCGAACCTCCAACCTTTCGGTTAACAGCCGACCGCGCTAGCCAATTGTGCCACGGAGACAGTACTGCTATACTCTCACACCGTCAGAACATTTCTTCAGAGCTATCCGCCCAAAGGAAAAAATGCGCAGCACCACCACCGAGTGGGCTTGAACCTCCAACATTTCGGTTAACAGCCGATCGCGCTAGCCAATTGCGCCCCGGAGACAGTCCTGCTCCACTCTCACCACCATCACAAGATATCTTCAAAACCATCAGCCCAAAGAAAAAGAAGCAACACACCACTCCCGGGAGTGCTCGAACCTCCAACCTTTCAGATAGCAGCCGATCGCGCTAGCCAATTGCGCCACGGAGACAGTCGTGCTTCACTCTCACCACCATCAGAACATATCTTCAAAGCTATCAGCCTAAAAAAAGCGCCGCACCACCACCGGTTGGGCTCGAACCCCCAACCTTTCGGTTAACAGACGGTCGCGCTAGCCGATCGCGCCACGGAGACAGTCGTGCTCCACTCTCACCACCATCACAACATATCTTCTAAGCTATCAGCCCATAGAAAAAAAGGCGACGCACCACCACCGGGTGGGCTCGAACCTCCAACCTTTCGGTTAACGGCCGAACGCGCTAGGCAATAGTGCTACGGAGGCAGTCCCGTTACACTCTCACCACCATCAGAACGTATCTTCAAAGCTATCAGCCCAAAGAAAAAAAGCAACACACCACTCTTGGGATGGCTCGAACCTCCAACCTTTCGGTTAACAGCCGACCGCGCTAGCCAATTGTGCCACGGAGACAGTACTGCTATACTCTCACCACCATCAGAACATATCTTCAAAGCTATCAGCCCAAAGGAAAAAAAGCGCCGCACCACCACCGGGTGGGCTCGAAACTCCAACATTTCGGTTAACAGCCGATCGCGCTAGCCGATTGTGCCACGGAGACAGTCCTGCTCCACTCTCACCACCGTTAGAAGATTTCTCCAAAGCTATCAGCGCAAAGAAAAAAGCAACACACCACTCCCGGCAGGGCTCGAAACTCCAACCTTTCAGATAACAGCCGATCGCGATAGCCTTTTGCGCCACGGAGACAGTCGTGCTCCACTCTCACCACCATCAGAACATATCTTCAAAGCTATCAGCTTAAAGAAAAAAAAGCGCCGCATCAGCAACGGGTGGGATCGAACCTCCAACCTTTCGGTTAACGGCCAAACGCGCTTGCCAATTGCGCCACGGAGACAGTCTTGCTTCACTCTCACCACCATCAGAACATATCCTCGAAGCTATCAGCCCAAAGAAAAAAAGCAACACACCATTCCCGGCAGGGCTCGAAACTCCAACCTTTCAGATAACAGCCGATCGCGATAGCCTTTTGCGCCACGGAGACAGTCGTGCTCCACTCTCACCACCATCAGAATATATCTTCAAAGCTATCAGCGCAAAGAAAAAAGCGCCGCACCACCACCGGGTGGGCTCGAACCTCCAACCTTCCGGTTAACAGACGATCGCGCTAGCTAATCGTGCCACGGAGACAGTACTGCTATACTCTCTCCACCACCAGAACATATCTTCAAAGCTATCAGCCCAAAGGAAAAAAAGCGCCGCACCACCACCGGGTGGGCTCGAAACTCCAACCTTTCGGTTAACGGCCAAACGCGCTTGCCAATTGCGCCACGGAGACAGTCTTGCTTCACTCTCACCACCATCAGAACATATCTTCGAAGCTATCAGCCCAAAGAAAAAAAGCAACACACCACTCCCGGGAGGGCTCGAACCTCCAACCTTTCGGTTAACAGCCAATGGCGCTAGCCAATTGCGCCACGGAGACAGTCATGCTCTACTCTCACACCGTCAGAACATTTCTTCAGAGCTATCCGCCCAAAGGAAAAAAAGCGCCGCACCACCACCGAGTGGGCTTGAACCTCCAACCTTTCGGTTAACAGCCGAACGTGCTAGCCAATCGCGCCACGGAGGCAGTCGTGCTCCACCCTCACCACCATCAGAATATATCTTCAAAGCTATCAGCGCAAAGAAAAAAGCGCCGCACCACCACCGGGTGGGCTCGAACCTCCAACCTTCCGGTTAACAGACGATCGCGCTAGCCAATCGTGCCACGGAGACAGTACTGCTATACTCTCACCACCACCAGAACATATCTTCAAAGCTATCAGCCCAAAGGAAAAAAAGCGCCGCACCACCACCGGGTGGGCTCGAAACTCCAAACTTTCGGTTAACAGCCGATCGCGCTAGCCGATTGCGCCACGGAGACAGTCCTGCTCCACTCTCACCACCATCAGAACATATCTTCGAAGCTATCAGCCCATAGAAAAAAAGGCGACGCACCACCACCGGGTGGGCTCGAACCTCCAACCTTTCGGTTAACGGCCGAACGCACTAGCCAATTGTGCCATGGAGGCAGTCCCGTTTCACTCTCACCACCATCAGAACGTATCTTCAAAGCTATCAGCCCAAAGAAAAAAAGCAACACACCACTCCCGGGAGGGCTCGAACCTCCAACCTTTCGGTTAACAGCCGACCGCGCTAGCCAATTGTGCCACGGAGACAGTACTGCTATACTCTCACCACCAGCAGAACATATCTTCAAAGCTATCAGCCCAAAGGAAAAAAAGCGCCGCACCACCACCGGGCGGGCTCGAAACTCCAACCTTTCGGTTAACAGCCGATCGCGCTAGCCGATTGCGCCACGAAGACAGTCCTGCTCCACTCTCACCACCATCAGAACATATCTTCGAAGCTATCAGCCCAAAGAAAAAAAGCAACACACCACTCCCGGGAGGGCTCGAACCTCCAACCTTTCGGTTACCAGCCAATCGCGTTAGCCAATTGCGCCACGGAGACAGTCGTCCTCCACTCTCACCACCACCAGAACATAACTTCAAAGCTATCATCCCATAGAAAAAAAAGCGCCGCATCACCACCGGGTGGGCTCGAACCTCCAACCTTTCGGTTAACGGCCGAACGCGCTTGCCAATTGCGCCACGGAGACAGTCTTGCTTCACTCTCACCACCATCAGAACATATCTTCGAAGCTATCAGCCCAAAAAAAAAGAACACACCACTCCCGGGAGGGCTCGAACCTCCAACCTTTCGGTTAACAGCCGATGGCGCTAGCCAATTGCGCCACGGAGACAGTCATGCTCCACTCTCGCACCGTCAGAACATTTCTTCAGAGTTATCCGCCCAAAGAAAAAAAGCGCAGCACCACCACCGAGTGGGCTTGAACCTCCAACATTTCGGTAAACAGCCGATCGCGCTAGCCAATTGCGCCCCGGAGACAGTCCTGCTCCACTCTCACCACCATCACAACATATCTTCAAAACCATCAGCCCAAAGAAAAAGAAGCAACACACCACTCCCGGGAGTGCTCGAACCTCCAACCTTTCAGTTAGCAGCCGATCGCGCTAGCCAATTGCGCCACGGAGACAGTCGTGCTCCACTCTCACCACCATCAGAACATATCTTCAAAGCTATCAGCCTAAAAAAAAAGCGCCGCGCCACCACCCGGTGGGCTCGAACCCCCAACCTTTCGGTTAACAGACACTCGCGCTAGCCGATCGCGCCACGGAGACAGTCGTGCTCCACTCTCACCACCATCAGAACATATATTCAAAGCTATCAGCCCATAGAAAAAAAGACGACGCACCACCACCGGGTGGGCTCGAACCTCCAACCTTTGGGTTAACGGCCGAACGCGCTAGCCAATTGTGCCACGGAGGCAGTCTTGTTACACTCTCACCACCATCAGAACGTATCTTCAAAGCTATCAGCCCAAAAAAAAAGCAACACACCACTCCCGGGAGGGCTCGAACCTCCAACCTTTCAGTTAACAGCCGACCGCGCTAGCCAATTGTGCCACGCAGACAGTACTGCTATACTCTCACCACCATCAGAACATATCTTCGAAGCTATCAGCCCAAAGAAAAAAAGCAACACACCACTCCCGGGAGGGCTCGAACCTCCAACCTTTCGGTTAACAGCCAATCGCGCTAGCCAATTGCGCCACGAAGACAGTCGTCCTCCACTCTCACCACCACCAGAACATATCTTCAAAGCTATCATCCCATAGAAAAAAAAGCGCCGCATCACCACCGGGTGGGCTCGAACCTCCAACCTTTCGGTTAATGGCCGAACGCGCTTGCCAATTGCGCCACGGAGACAGTCTTGCTTCACTCTCACCACCACCAGAACATATCTTCGAAGCTATCAGCCCGAAGAAAAAAAAGCAACACACCACTCCCGGCAGGGCTCGGAACTCCAACCTTTCAGTTAACAGCCGATCGCGATAGCCTATTGCGCCACGGAGACAGTCGTGCTCCACTCTAACCACCGTCAGAACATATCTTCAAAGCTATCAGCTTAAACAAAAAAAAGCGCCGCACCACCAACGGGTGGCTTCGAACCTCCAACCTTTCGGTTAACAAACGATCGCGCTAGCCAATCGCGCCACGGAAATAGTCCTGCTCCACTGTCACCACCATCAGAACATATCTTCAAAGCTATCAGCAAAAAAAAAAAGCGCCGCAACACCACCGGATGGGCTCGAAACTCCAACCTTTCGATTAACAGCCGATCGCGCTAGCCAATCGCGCCAAGGAGACAGTCTTGTTCCACTCTCACCACCATTACAACATACCTTCAAAGCTATCAGGCCATAGAAAAAAAGCGCCGCACCACCACCGGGAGGGCTCGAACCTCCAACCTTTCGGTTAACAGCCGATCGCGCTAGCCGATTGCGCCACGGAGACAGTCCTGCTCCACTCTCACCACCATCAGAACATATCTTCGAAGCTATCAGCCCAAAGAAAAAAAGCAACACACCACTCCCGGGAGGGCTCGAACCTCCAACCTTTCGGTTAACAGCCGACCGCGCTAGCCAATTGTGCCACGGAGACAGTACTGCTATACTATCACACCGTCAGAACATTTCTTCAGAGCTATCCGCCCAAAAGAAAAAAAGCGCAGCACCAACACCGAGTGGGCTTGAACCTCCAACATTTCGCTTAACAGCCGATCGCGCTAGCCAATTGCGCCCCGGAGACAGTCCTGCTCCACTCTCACCACCATCACAAGATATCTTCAAAACCATCAGCCCAAAGAAAAAGAAGCAACACACCACTCCCGGGAGTGCTCGAACCTCCAACCTTTCAGTTAGCCGCCGATCGCGCTAGCCAATTGCGCCACGGAGACAGTCGTGCTTCACTCTCACCACCATCAGAACATATCTTCAAAGCTATCAGCCTAAAAAAAAGCGCCGCACCACCACCGGTTGGGCTCGAACGCCCAACCTTTCTGTTAACAGACGGTCGCGCTAGCCGATCTCGCCACGGAGACAGTCGTGCTCCACTCTCACCACCATCAGAACATATCTTCTAAGCTATCAGCCCATAGAAAAAAAGGCGACGCACCACCACCGGGTGGGCTCGAACCTCCAACCTTTCGGTTAACGGCCGAACGCGCTAGCCAATAGTGCCACGGAGGGAGTCCCATTACACTCTCACCACCATCAGAACGTATCTTCAAAGCTATCAGCCCAAAGAAAAAAAAGCAACACACCATTCCTGGGAAGGCTCGAACCTCCAACCTTTCGGTTAACAGCCGACCGCGCTAGCCAATTGTGCCACGGAGACAGTCCTGCTATCTTTCACCACCATCAGAACATATCTTCAAAGCTATCAGCCCAAAGAAAAAGAAGCAACACACCACTCCCGGGAGTGCTCGAACCTCCAACCTTTCAGTTAGCCGCCGATCGCGCTAGCCAATTGCGCCACGGAGACAGTCGTGCTTCACTCTCACCACCATCAGAACATATCTTCAAAGCTATCAGCCTAAAAAAAAGCGCCGCACCACCACCGGTTGGGCTCGAACCTCCAACCTTTCGGTTAACAGACGATCGCGCTAGCCAATCGCGCCACGGAGACAGTCCTGCTCCACTGTCACCACCATCAGAACATATCTTCAAAGCTATCAGCCCAAAGAAAAAAAGCGCCGCACCACCACCGGGTGGGCTCGAAACTCCAACCTTTCGATGAACCGCCGATGGCGCTAGCTAAGTGCGCCACGGAGACAGTCGTGCTCCACTCTCACCACCATCAGAACGTATCTTCAAAGCTATCAGCCCAAAGAAAAAAAAGCAACACACCATTCCTGGGAAGGCTCGAACCTCCAACCTTTCGGTTAACAGCCGACCGCGCTAGCCAATTGTGCCACGGAGACAGTCCTGCTATCTTTCACCACCATCAGAACATATCTTCAAAGCTATCAGCCCAAAGAAAAAGAAGCAACACACCACTCCCGGGAGTGCTCGAACCTCCAACCTTTCAGTTAGCCGCCGATCGCGCTAGCCAATTGCGCCACGGAGACAGTCGTGCTTCACTCTCACCACCATCAGAACATATCTTCAAAGCTATCAGCCTAAAAAAAAGCGCCGCACCACCACCGGTTGGGCTCGAACCCCCAACCGTTCGGTTAACAGACGGTCGCGCTAGCCGATCGCGCCACGGAGACAGACCTGCTCCACTCTAACCACCATCAGAACATATCTTCAAAGCTATCAGCCCATACAAAAAAGGCGCCGCACCACCACCGGGTGGGCTCGAACCTCCAACCTTTCGGTTAGCGGCCGAACGCGCTAGCCAATTGCGCCACGGAGACAGTCCTGTTCAACTCTTACCACCATCAGATCATATCTTGAAAGCTATCAGCCCAAAGAAAAAAAAGCAACACACCATTCCTGGGAAGGCTCGAACCTCCAACCTTTCGGTTAACAGCCGACCGCGCTAGCCAATTGTGCCACGGAGACAGTACTGCTATACTATCACACCGTCAGAACATTTCTTCAGAGCTATCCGCCCAAAAGAAAAAAAGCGCAGCACCAACACCGAGTGGGCTTGAACCTCCAACATTTCGGTTAACAGCCGATCGCGCTAGCCAATTGCGCCCCGGAGACAGTCCTGCTCCACTCTCACCACCATCACAAGATATCTTCAAAACCATCAGCCCAAAGAAAAAGAAGCAACACACCACTCCCGGGAGTGCTCGAACCTCCAACCTTTCAGTTAGCCGCCGATCGCGCTAGCCAATTGCGCCACGGAGACAGTCGTGCTTCACTCTCACCACCATCAGAACATATCTTCAAAGCTATCAGCCTAAAAAAAAGCGCCGCACCACCACCGGTTGGGCTCGAACGCCCAACCTTTCGGTAAACAGACGGTCGCGCTAGCCGATCTCGCCACGGAGACAGTCGTGCTCCACTCTCACCACCATCAGAACATATCTTCTAAGCTATCAGCCCATAGAAAAAAAGGCGACGCACCACCACCGGGTGGGCTCGAACCTCCAACCTTTCGGTTAACGGCCGAACGCGCTAGCCAATAGTGCCACGGAGGGAGTCCCATTACACTCTCACCACCATCAGAACGTATCTTCAAAGCTATCAGCCCAAAGAAAAAAAAGCAACACACCATTCCTCGGAAGGCTCGAACCTCCAACCTTTCGGTTAACAGCCGACCGCGCTAGCCAATTGTGCCACGGAGACAGTCCTGCTATCTTTCACCACCATCAGAACATATCTTCAAAGCTATCAGCCCAAAGAAAAAGAAGCAACACACCACTCCCGGGAGTGCTCGAACCTCCAACCTTTCAGTTAGCCGCCGATCGCGCTAGCCAATTGCGCCACGGAGACAGTCGTGCTTCACTCTCACCACCATCAGAACATATCTTCAAAGCTATCAGCCTAAAAAAAAGCGCCGCACCACCACCGGTTGGGCTCGAACCCCCAACCGTTCGGTTAACAGACGGTCGCGCTAGCCGATCGCGCCACGGAGACAGACCTGCTCCACTCTAACCACCATCAGAACATATCTTCAAAGCTATCAGCCCATACAAAAAAAGGCGCCGCACCACCACCGGGTGGGTTCGAACCTCCAACCTTTCGGTTAGCGGCCGAACGCGCTAGCCAATTGCGCCACGGAGACAGTCCTGTTCAACTCTTACCACCATCAGAACATATCTTGAAAGCTATCAGCCCAAAGAAAAAAAAGCAACACACCATTCCTGGGAAGGCTCGAACCTCCAACCTTTCGGTTAACAGCCGACCACGCTAGCCATTTGTGCCACGGAGACAGTCCTGCTATCTTTCACCACCATCAGAACATATCTTCAAAGCTATCAGCCCAAAGAAAAAAAAGCAACGCACCATTCCTGGGAGGGCTCGAACCTCCAACCTTTCGGTTAACAGCCGACCGCGCTAGCCAATGGTGCCACGGAGACAGTCCTGCTATCTTTCACCACCATCAGAACATATCTTCAAAGCTATCAGCCCAAAGAAAAAAAAGCGCCGCACCACCACGGGGTGGGCTCGAGACTCAAACCTTTCGGTTAACAGCCGATCGCGCTAGCCAATTGCGCCACGGAGACATACCTCCTCCACTCTCACCACCACCAGAACATATCTTCAAAGCTAACATCCCATAGAAAAAAAAGCGCCGCACCACCACCGGGTGGGCTCGAACCTCCAACCTTTCGGGTAACAGACGATCGCGCTAGCTAATTGCGCAACGGAGGCAGTCCTGCTCCACTCTCACCACCATTACAACATACCTTCAAAGCTATCAGGCCATAGAACAAAAGCGCCGCACCACCACCGGGTGGGCTCGAACCTCCAACCTTTCGGTTAACAGACAATCGCGCTAGCCAATCGCGCCACGGAGACAGTCGTGCTCCACTCTCACCACCATCAGAACATATCTTCAAAGCTATCAGCGCAAAAAAAAAGCACCGCACCACCACCGGGTGGGCTCGAACCTCCAACCTTTCGGTTAACAGACGATCGCGCTAGCCAATCGCGCCCCAGAGACAGTACTGCTATACTCTCACCACCACCAGAACATATCTTCAAAGCTATCAGCCCGAAGAAAAAAAAGCAACACACCACTCCCGGCAGGGCTCGGAACTCCAACCTTTCAGTTAACAGCCGATCTCGATAGCCTATTGCGCCACGGAGACAGTCGTGCTCCACTCTTACCACCATCAGAACATATCTTCAAAGCTATCAGCTTAAAGAAAAAAAAGCGCCGCACCACCAACGGGTGGCTTCGAACCTCCAACCTTTCGGTTAACAGACGATCGCGCTAGCCAATCGCGCCACGGAGACAGTCCTGCTCCACTGTCACCACCATCAGAACATATCTTCAAAGCTATCAGCCCAAAGAAAAAAAGCGCCGCACCACCACCGGGTGGGCTCGAAACTCCAACCTTTCGATTAACCGCCGATGGCGCTAGCTAAGTGCGCCACGGAGACAGTCGTGCTCCACTCTCACCACCATCAGAACGTATCTTCAAAGCTATCAGCCCAAAGAAAAAAAAAGCAACACACCATTCCTGGGAAGGCTCGAACCTCCAACCTTTCGGTTAACAGCCGACCGCGCTAGCCAATTGTGCCACGGAGACAGTCCTGCTATCTTTCACCACCATCAGAACATATCTTCAAAGCTATCAGCCCAAAGAAAAAGAAGCAACACACCACTCCCGGGAGTGCTCGAACCTCCAACCTTTCAGTTAGCCGCCGATCGCGCTAGCCAATTGCGCCACGGAGACAGTCGTGCTTCACTCTCACCACCATCAGAACATATCTTCAAAGCTATCAGCCTAAAAAAAAGCGCCGCACCACCACCGGTTGGGCTCGAACCCCCAACCGTTCGGTTAACAGACGGTCGCGCTAGCCGATCGCGCCACGGAGACAGACCTGCTCCACTCTAACCACCATCAGAACATATCTTCAAAGCTATCAGCCCATACAAAAAAGGCGTCGCACCACCACCGGGTGGGCTCGAACCTCCAACCTTTCGGTTAGCGGCCGAACGCGCTAGCCAATTGCGCCACGGAGACAGTCCTGTTCAACTCTTACCACCATCAGAACATATCTTGAAAGCTATCAGCCCAAAGAAAAAAAGCAACACACCATTCCTGGGAAGGCTCGAACCTCCAACCTTTCGGTTAACAGCCGACCACGCTAGCCATTTGTGCCACGGAGACAGTCCTGCTATCTTTCACCACCATCAGAACATATCTTCAAAGCTATCAGCCCAAAGAAAAAAAAGCAACGCACCATTCCTGAGAGGGCTCGAACCTCCAACCTTTCGGTTAACAGCCGACCGCGCTAGCCAATGGTGCCACGGAGACAGTCCTGCTATCTTTCACCACCATCAGAACATATCTTCAAAGCTATCAGCCCAAAGAAAAAAAAGCGCCGCACCACCACGGGGTGGGCTCGAGACTCAAACCTTTCGGTTAACAGCCGATCGCGCTAGCCAATTGCGCCACGGAGACATACCTCCTCCACTCTCACCACCACCAGAACATATCTTCAAAGCTAACATCCCATAGAAAAAAAAGCGCCGCACCACCACCGGGTGGGCTCGAACCTCCAACCTTTCGGTTAACAGACGATCGCGCTAGCTAATTGCGCAACGGAGGCAGTCCTGCTCCACTCTCACCACCATCAGAACATATCTTCAAAGCTATCAGCAAAAAAAAAGCGCCGCACCACCACCGGGTGTGCTCGAAACTCCAACCTTTCGATTAACAGCCGATCGCGCTAGCCAATCGCGCCAAGGAGACAGTCCTGTTCCACTCTCACCACCATTACAACATACCTTCAAAGCTATCAGGCCATAGAACAAAAGCGCCGCACCACCACCGGGTGGGCTCGAACCTCCAACCTTTCGGTTAACAGACAATCGCGCTAGCCAATCGCGCCACGGAGACAGTCGTGCTCCACTCTCACCACCATCAGAACATATCTTCAAAGCTATCAGCGCAAAGAAAATGCACCGCACCACCACCGGGTGGGCTCGAACCTCCAACCTTTCGGTTAACAGACGATCGCGCTAGCCAATCGCGCCCCAGAGACAGTACTGCTATACTCTCACCACCACCAGAACATATCTTCAAAGCTATCAGCCCGAAGAAAAAAAAGCAACACACCACTCCTGGCAGGGCTCGGAACTCCAACCTTTCAGTTAACAGCCGATCTCGATAGCCTATTGCGCCACGGAGACAGTCGTGCTCCACTCTTACCACCATCAGAACATATCTTCAAAGCTATCAGCTTAAAGAAAAAAAAGCGCCGCACCACCAACGGGTGGCTTCGAACCTCCAACCTTTCGGTTAACAGACGATCGCGCTAGCCAATCGCGCCACGGAGACAGTCCTGCTCCACTGTCACCACCATAAGAACATATCTTCAAAGCTATCAGCCCAAAGAAAAAAAGCGCCGCACCACCACCGGGTGGGCTCGAAACTCCAACCTTTCGATTAACCGCCGATGGCGCTAGCTAAGTGCGCCACGGAGACAGTCCTGCTCCACTCCAACCACCATCAGAACATATCTTCAAAGCTATCAGCCCATAGAAAAAAAGGCGCCGCACCACCACCGGGTGGGCTCGAACCTCCAACCTTTCGGTTAGCGGCCGAACGCGCTAGCCAATTGCGCCTCGGAGACAGTCCTGTTCAACTCTTACCACCATCAGAACATATCTTGAAAGCTATCAGCCCAAAGAAAAAAAAGCAACACACCTATCCTGGGAGGGCTCGAACCTCCAACCTTTCGGTTAACAGCCGACCGCGCTAGCCAATTGTGCCACGGAGACAGTCCTGCTATCTTTCACCACCATCAGAACATATCTTCAAAGCTATCAGCCCAAAGAAAAAAAAGCAACGCACCATTCCTGGGAGGGCTCGAACCTCCAACCTTTCGGTTAACAGCCGACCGCGCTAGCCAATGGTGCCACGGTGTCACACATGTCCCGTTATGAGGGAGGCGATCGCCGGGCTAATTCCAAGAGCCGAAGTATCGGCCCCCCGAACCGCACCACGAAAGCGTGGACAATTTAGAAGTGGTCCTTTTTGGTGCGCCAGCGGACGCCGGCTGTGGCCCAAAGAACAAGTCAGAGCCGAGAGTTGATAAACAAACAAATTATATTCTCAATAATGGAAGATCGAAAACAATACATAAAAATGCACACTCCACACTAGTTACATACAATATGTCACCAATCAAACCAATCAATCAACGTACTACACAGTACAATCAGCCACAATTGAAACAACGGACACAGACAACAATACGCACTATAATGCAGTCGCATGCATTGAACAACCAAGACACTTAAGGACTAAAGAGATAGAAAACCTATTCAGTCCAAAGTCCTTGGAACAAAAGTCTGAATGATACTCTTCCGAGAATCACTCACTCAAAGTCCAGCGTGGTTGTCGTTCCGTAGTTATCGAAGTTTCTCTTCCAGGAAACCTCGCGTCCTCAAATGGCCACTCTCCAAGCTTCAAGCTTCTTCGCCGGAAATCCGTCGGCTTCACACACGCAGCTGTTGCCCGCGTCTTCGCTCGATAGCGGTAAACCCACGCTCTTGCCTGTAGCTCGAGCCGTCCGTACGGACCAAAACTTCGCCGACTACACGGCGGAATCTCTACGCACTCTGGCGCTCACTTCCGTCTCCTCCTGTTCTGTCACTACGGGCAGAACCTTCGCCGACTACACGGCGGAATTCCTACGCGCTCCGGCGCTAACTTTCCATCTTCTCCTGATTTCTCATCTCGGCTGCTCGGTTAAATACCTTGCGCGCGGCATTCCAGACGCTTCTCGTCATTTCGTCGGCGCGATACGCAGCGAAGGCTGGGGAGAGGCACGAGACGGTTCGACTGCCCTCTCCGGAGGATGATTCACTCGGTCTGACCCCGCCTCCTTCGTTCTAGAAAAATCGCGGCCTTGCTGGGCCGCCGATGTGGGGTGAGGCGGATCGTCTGCGAAGCTGTGCTTCTGCGGGCAGAGCGCGCACCCGGGAGCCCTGGATGTTTGCTTTCTTTTTTTTTCTTTTTACCTCGCGGCGTTTCTGCCGCCCGTTGTCGCAAGGATTTGGCGGCGCGCTCTTTTTTAGCGCTCGTTCTGTGACACTGCCCCCCACTTTAAGAATATTATCTCATAATATTCAAAACCACACAAACGAGCGCGAACAGTCACCACACATTCTCACAGACTGTAACACAATCCGTCGCTCATGACACTTCACATTCACAATATATCACTCAATACAATCGTACATTGTAGTTCAATTCCACAACACGTGAAATATAGCCACAGGTACATGCCTGCAACACTTCATCACACATTCTAAACAATACAAACGTACAAGGTTCTGTCTATACAACAATTATACAACACTATACATCACACCATCGCACAGAACACTGACTCACTCGACATACACTTGAGACACAGGATAACAAGAACATTAACACAACATATGTCACTCAGCCCTGCCAAACACAATCTGATTCCACCTCAGCACCTATCCTGTGTGTTTCGAGCTGCGCTTGCGCCCTTTCTTGCGGTGCTCGCTCGATCTCTTCTTGTGTTTCCACGTTCTTTTTCGGCGAGCCCTTTCCAACGACGATATCTGGGGCGTCGTCTCAGCCATCGTTGTCTCTTCCGACCCCGTTAACTCGTCATTACATTCGACGGGTCCTGTCTGTTTATTTACCCGCTTGATCATGCCTCTACTTTTTGCCCGGCTGGCCAACTCCGTCTCCTTTACACTGTCAGTCGGTTGAGGTCGTGCCGACGTACGTCCAGTTGCTCGGCATGTGAACTTATTCGACACGATCGCCTTCTCCTTCGCTGTCTCTTGCGCCGCAGCTTCACCTTGGGCTCTAGTGAGACCCGTCACGGGATGCTCCTCCACTGTATCTCGCGGCCGCTGTGTTGGCGGGGGCTCTATCTTCGAGTCTTCTCCCAAACATTCTGGATCACTTGGCCCTCGCGCCCCGTCGATGTTTCCGATGACAAGGTCATACAGGGGGGTCGTCATGCATAAAGCAGTAACCTTCCCACTGAAGTACGGGGTTTCAACCTCAATTTCTGCTTCGGGAAGCATCCGAACCGTACGGTCAATTAGGCAAACCGGTTTCGTTCTGCCTGTCAACTCACTTTCCCGTACCAAATTTCTCCGAACGATAACAGTGGAGCTGCCGGTATCTCTTAACACCGTAACTTTTTTGCCCGCAACTTTTCCAGGCCGCGCTGGCATTCCTTTCGTAACAGCGGTTGGCTGTTTTGGCATTACAGCACCGACAATAGGAATTTTCTCCCCATTTTTCAATTCTACGAATCCGTCGGTGACGGCATTATTATCGGATTTCGGTGCCACTTGCACACAGGATACCTGGTGAGTTTGACTCGCTCCGTTTCGACATGCATCTGCTTTGTGCCCAGTCTGACCACACTTAAAACATTTCACTACCGTAGGGCTCGTAAAGATCGTTCGACAGTTTTTCGCGCGATGACCCACTCGGTTACACAGAAAACATCGCTGCATGCTCTCTAGTGCACGCTTCTTTTCTTCAGGAGCCAATTTCTTCGAATCATCGGGACAATCCTTCTTGACCTTGGCCAAATTAGTTCCTCCTTGCGCTTCTAAGAATTGATCAGCCAATTCAAGCATTCCTTCAAATGACTCCGCCTTCCTCTCTTTCAAATACAGCGACAGGCTTGGGTGGCAACTATTAGAAATTGTTCTTTAATTAGCAGCTCTCTAAGCTCATCGTACTCCTGTGCTGTCCCTGAAAGTTCAATCCATCTGTCGAAATAGTGGCAAAGTCGGGCAGCATACTGCGCAGCTGTCTCACCATCAGCTGGCTTTCCTGTCCGAAATCTGTCCCGGAATCCTTCCACAGTGAATCTAAATCGCTTCAACAAAGCAGCTTTCACCTTTGCATAGTTGGCTGCATCGGTCGGCGTCAGCCTACCGTACACACTGAGCGCTTCACCACTCAAGCAAGTACTCAAAGCAGTTGCCCATTGATGTTCCGGCCAATTCTGGCTCTTCGCAATCGTCTCAAATCGGTGAAGGTACGCGTCAAGGTCGTCCTTCCTTTCATCAAACGCCACGAGCAACTTGCTTGGGTTCAAGCGGAAGCCATGACCCTCCCGTTCGCTGCTTTCAACTCTAGGTTGGACGGGAGTTTCACTTCGCTGTTGCAAACGGAGCCGCTGGAGTTCAATTTCGTGCTGCCGCTGCCGTTCCCTTTCAGCCATCTCCGCTTCTCTTTCTTCTTTCAGCTGTCGCTCCCTCGCTTCTCTTTCTTCTCTCGCCCTTTCGGCTGCCAACTTCTCTCTCTCCAACTCCAACTTCAATTGCTGCTCTCTTTCTTCTTTCAGCTGTCGCTCCTTTGTATCTCTTTCTTCTTTCAAGTGTCGCTCCTTTGCTTCTCTTTCTTCTCTCGCCATTTCAGCGGCCAGCCTTTCTCTCTCCAACTCAGCTGCCTTTTCTTCCTTGGCCCTCTCTGCCGCCAACCTCTCTCTTTCCAGCTCGGCTGCTTTTTCTTCTTTGGCTCTCTCTTTTTCTTCTTTTTCCTTCTGGGTGACCCACTTCCGTAGTTCGGCGCCAGAAAGACCCATCTTTTCACCAAGAGCAACTAACTTTTCGAGATCTATGGTGTCTCGCAACTCTCAAATAAAACCTTGCCGCATGCAAAAAGTATCTGCCTAAATCAGTCTATCGGAACACTCCCCTACACTCGTTAACGAGAACACTGAACAACACACAAAATCGTTCCGATAGCACTATCAACAACTCGAGGCTCTTTCTCACTACTTTGGACACACTGTGCACCAAAAGGTCCTGTATCGCGGACGCCAGATTAATTGTCACACATGTCCCGTTAAATAGGGAGGCGATCGCCGGGCTAATTCCAAGGGCCGAAGTATCGGCCCCCCGAACCGCACCACGAAAGCGTGGACAATTTAGAAGTGGTCCTTTTTGGTGCGCCAGCGGACGCCGGCTGTGGCCCAAAGAACAAGTCAGAGCCGAGAGTTGATAAACAAACAAATTATATTCTCAATAATGGCAGATCGAAAACAATACATAAAAATGCACACTCCACACTAGTTACATTCAATATGTCACCAATCAAACCAATCAATCAACGTACTACACAGTACAATCAGCCACAATTGAAACAACGGACACAGACAACAATACGCACTATAATGCAGTCGCATGCATTGAACAACCAAGACACTTAAGGACTAAAGAGATAGAAAACCTATTCAGTCCAAAGTCCTTGGAACAAAAGTCTGAATGATACTCTTCCGAGAATCACTCACTCAAAGTCCAGCGTGCTTGTCGTTCCGTAGTTCTCGAAGTTTCTCTTCCAGGAAACCTCGCGTCCTCAAATGGCCACTCTCCAAGCTTCAAGCTTCTTCGCCGGAAATCCGTCGGCTTCACACACGCAGCTGTTGCCCGCGTCTTCGCTCGATAGCGGTAAACCCACGCTCTTGCCTGTAGCTCGAGCCGTCCCTACGGACCAAAACTTCGCCGACTACACGGCGGAATCTCTACGCACTCTGGCGCTCACTTCTGTCTCCTCCTGTTCTGTCACTACGGGCAGAACCTTCGCCGACTACACGGCGGAATTCCTACGCGCTCCGGCGCTAACTTTCCATCTTCTCCTGATTTCTCACCTCGGCTGCTCGGTTAAATACCTTGCGCGCGGCATTCCAGACGCTTCTCGTCATTTCGTCGGCGCGATACGCAGCGAAGGCTGGGGAGAGGCACGAGACGGTTCGACTGCCCTCTCCAGAGGATGATTCACTCGGTCTGACCCCGCCTCCTTCGTTCTAAAAAAATCGCGGCCTTGCTGGGCCGCCGATGTGGGGTGAGGAGGATCGTCTGCGAAGCCGTGCTTCTGCGGGGAGAGCGCGCGCCCGGGAGCCCTGGATGTTTGCTTTCTTTTTTTTTTCTTTTTACCTCGCGGCGTTTCTGCCGCCCGTTGTCGCAAGGATTTGGCGGCGCGCTCTTTTTTAGCGCTCGTTCTGTGACACACGGAGACAGTCCTGCTATCTTTCACCACCATCAGAACATATCTTCAAAGCTATCAGCCCAAAGAAAAAAAAGCGCCGCATCACCACCGGGTGGGCTCGAACCTCCAACCTTTCGGTTAGCAGCCGATCGCGCTAGCCAATTGCGCCACGGAGACAGTCCTGCTCCGCTTTCACCACCATCAGAACATATCTTCAAAGCTATCAGCCTAAAGAAAAAAAAGCACCGCACCACCACCGGGTGGGCTCGAACCTCCAACCTTTCGGTTAACAGACGATCGCGCTAGCTAATTGCGCAACGGAGACAGTCCTGCTCCACTCTCACCACCATCAGAACATATCTTCAAAGCTATCAGCAAAAAAAAAAGCGCCGCACCACCACCGGGTGGGCTCGAAACTCCAACCTTTCGATTAACAGCCGATCGCGCTAGCCAATCGTGCCAAGGAGACAGTCCTGTTCCACTCTCACCACCATTACAACATACCTTCAAAGGTATCAGGCCATAGAAAAAAAGCGCCGCACCACCACCGGGTGGGCTCGAACCTCCAACCTTTCGGTTAACAGACAATCGCGCTAGCCAATCGCGCCACGGAGACAGTCGTGCTCCACTCTCACCACCATCAGAACATATCTTCAAAGCTATCAGCTCAAAGAAAAAAGCACCGCACCACCACCGGGTGGGCTCCAACCTCCAACCTTTCGGTTAACAGACGATCGCGCTAGCCAATCGCGCCACGGAGACAGTACTGCTATACTCTCACCACCACCAGAACATATCTTCAAAGCTATCAGCCCAAAGGAAAAAAGCGCCGCACCACCACCGGGTGGGCTCGAAACTCCAACCTTTCGGTTAACAGCCGATTGCGCTAGCCGATTGCGCCACGGAGACAGTCCTGCTCCACTCTCACCACCATCAGAACATATCTTCGAAGCTATCAGCCCAAAGAAAAAAAGCAACACACCACTCCCGGGAGGGCTCGAACCTCCAACCTTTCGGTTAACAGCCGACCGCGCTAGCCAATTGTGCCACGGAGACAGTACTGCTATACTCTCACACCGTCAGAACATTTCTTCAGAGCTATCCGCCCAAAGGAAAAAAAGCGCAGCACCAACACCGAGTGGGCTTGAACCTCCAACATTTCGGTTAACAGCCGATCGCGCTAGCCAATTGCGCCCCGGAGACAGTCCTGCTCCACTCTCACCACCATCACAAGATATCTTCAAAACCATCAGCCCAAAGAAAAAGAAGCAACACACCACTCCCGGGAGTGCTCGAACCTCCAACCTTTCAGTTAGCCGCCGATCGCGCTAGCCAATTGCGCCACGGAGACAGTCGTGCTTCACTCTCACCACCATCAGAACATATCTTCAAAGCTCAGCCTAAAAAAAGCGCCGCACCACCACCGGTTGGGCTCGAACCCCCAACCTTTCGGTTAACAGACGGTCGCGCTAGCCGATCGCGCCACGGAGACAGTCGTGCTCCACTCTCACCACCATCAGAACACATCTTCTAAGCTATCAGCCCATAGAAAAAAAGGCGACGCACCACCACCGGGTGGGCTCGACCCTCCAACCTTTCGGTTAACGGCCGAACGCGCTAGCCAATGGTGCCACGGAGGGAGTCCCGTTACACTCTCACCACCATCAGAACGTATCTTCAAAGCTATCAGCCCAAAGAAAAAAAAGCAACACACCATTCCTGGGAAGGCTCGAACCTCCAACCTTTCGGTTAACAGCCGACCGCGCTAGCCAATTGTGCCACGGAGACAGTCCTGCTATCTTTCACCACCATCAGAACATATCTTCAAAGCTATCAGCCCAAAGAAAAAGAAGCAACACACCACTCCCGGGAGTGCTCGAACCTCCAACCTTTCAGTTAGCCGCCGATCGCGCTAGCCAATTGCGCCACGGAGACAGTCGTGCTTCACTCTCACCACCATCAGAACATATCTTCAAAGCTATCAGGCTAAAAAAAAAGCGCCGCACCACCACCGGTTGGGCTCGAACCCCCAACCGTTCGGTTAACAGACGGTCGCGCTAGCCGATCGCGCCACGGAGACAGACCTGCTCCACTCTAACCACCATCAGAACATATCTTCAAAGCTATCAGCCCATACAAAAAAAGGCGCCGCACCACCACCGGGTGGGCTCGAACCTCCAACCTTTCGGTTAGCGGCCGAACGCGCTAGCCAATTGCGCCACGGAGACAGTCCTGTTCAACTCTTACCACCATCAGAACATATCTTGAAAGCTATCAGCCCAAAGAAAAAAAAGCAACACACCATTCCTGGGAAGGCTCGAACCTCCAACCTTTCGGTTAACAGCCGACCACGCTAGCCATTTGTGCCACGGAGACAGTCCTGCTATCTTTCACCACCATCAGAACATATCTCCAAAGCTATCAGCCCAAAGAAAAAAAAGCAACGCACCATTCCTGGGAGGGCTCGAACCTCCAACCTTTCGGTTAACAGCCGACCGCGCTAGCCAATGGTGCCACGGAGACAGTCCTGCTATCTTTCACCACCATCAGAACATATCTTCAAAGCTATCAGCCCAAAGAAAAAAAAGCGCCGCACCACCACGGGGTGGGCTCGAGACTCAAACCTTTCGGTTAACAGCCGATCGCGCTAGCCAATTGCGCCACGGAGACATACCTCCTCCCCTCTCACCACCACCAGAACATATCTTCAAAGCTAACATCCCATAGAAAAAAAAGCGCCGCACCACCACCGGGTGGGCTCGAACCTCCAACCTTTCGGTTAACAGACGATCGCGCTAGCTAATTGCGCAACGGAGGCAGTCCTGCTCCTCTCTCACCACCATCAGAACATATCTTCAAAGCTATCAGCAAAAAAAAGCGCCGCACCACCACCGGGTGGGCTCGAAACTCCAACCTTTCTATTAACAGCCGATCGCGCTAGCCAATCGCGCCAAGGAGACAGTCCTGTTCCACTCTCACCACCATTACAACATACCTTCAAAGCTATCAGGCCATAGAACAAAAGCGCCGCACCACCACCGGGTGGGCTCGAACCTCCAACCTTTCGGTTAACAGACAATCGCGCTAGCCAATCGCGCCACGGAGACAGTCGTGCTCCACTCTCACCACCATCAGAACATATCTTCAAAGCTATCAGCGCAAAGAAAAAAGCACCGCACCACCACCGGGTGGGCTCGAACCTCCAACCTTTCGGTTAACAGACGATCGCGCTAGCCAATCGCGCCCCAGAGACAGTACTGCTATACTCTCACCACCACCAGAACATATCTTCAAAGCTATCAGCCCGAAGAAAAAAAAGCAACACACCACTCCCGGCAGGGCTCGGAACTCCAACCTTTCAGTTAACAGCCGATCTCGATAGCCTATTGCGCCACGGAGACAGTCGTGCTCCACTCTTACCACCATCAGAACATATCTTCAAAGCTATCAGCTTAAAGAAAAAAAAGCGCCGCACCACCAACGGGTGGCTTCGAACCTCCAACCTTTCGGTTAACAGACGATCGCGCTAGCCAATCGCGCCACGGAGACAGTCCTGCTCCACTGTCACCACCATCAGAACATATCTTCAAAGCTATCAGCCCAAAGAAAAAAAGCGCCGCACCACCACCGGGTGGGCTCGAAACTCCAACCTTTCGATTAACCGCCGATGGCGCTAGCTAAGTGCGCCACGGAGACAGTCGTGCTCCACTCTCACCACCATCAGAACGTATCTTCAAAGCTATCAGCCCAAAGAAAAAAAAGCAACACACCATTCCTGGGAAGGCTCGAACCTCCAACCTTTCGGTTAACAGCCGACCGCGCTAGCCAATTGTGCCACGAAGACAGTCCTGCTATCTTTCACCACCATCAGAACATATCTTCAAAGCTATCAGCCCAAAGAAAAAGAAGCAACACACCACTCCCGGGAGTGCTCGAACCTCCAACCTTTCAGTTAGCCGCCGATCGCGCTAGCCAATTGCGCCACGGAGACAGTCGTGCTTCACTCTCACCACCATCAGAACATATCTTCAAAGCTATCAGCCTAAAAAAAGCGCCGCACCACCACCGGTTGGGCTCGAACCCCCAACCGTTCGGTTAACAGACGGTCGCGCTAGCCGATCGCGCCACGGAGACAGACCTGCTCCACTCTAACCACCATCAGAACATATCTTCAAAGCTATCAGCCCATACAAAAAAGGCGCCGCACCACCACCGGGTGGGCTCGAACCTCCAACCTTTCGGTTAGCGGCCGAACGCGCTAGCCAATTGCGCCACGGAGACAGTCCTGTTCAACTCTTACCACCATCAGATCATATCTTGAAAGCTATCAGCCCAAAGAAAAAAAAGCAACACACCATTCCTGGG
Organism: Rhipicephalus microplus; assembly: GCF_043290135.1. Classification (NCBI taxonomy): domain Eukaryota; kingdom Metazoa; phylum Arthropoda; class Arachnida; order Ixodida; family Ixodidae; genus Rhipicephalus; species Rhipicephalus microplus. Next base: position 3,060,502 of record NW_027464611.1, on the reverse strand, counting down.
AAGGCTCGAACCTCCAACCTTTCGTTTAACAGCCGACCACGCTAGCCATTTGTGCCACGGAGACAGTCCTGCTATCTTTCACCACCATCAGAACATATCTTCAAAGCTATCAGCCCAAAGAAAAAAAAGCAACGCACCATTCCTGGGAGGGCTCGAACCTCCAACCTTTCGGTTAACAGCCGACCGCGCTAGCCAATGGTGCCACGGAGACAGTCCTGCTATCTTTCACCACCATCAGAACATATCTTCAAAGCTATCAGCCCAAAGAAAAAAAAGCGCCGCACCACCACGGGGTGGGCTCGAGACTCAAACCTTTCGGTTAACAGCCGATCGCGCTAGCCAATTGCGCCACGGAGACATACCTCCTCCACTCTCACCACCACCAGAACATATCTTCAAAGCTAACATCCCATAGAAAAAAAAGCGCCGCACCACCACCGGGTGGGCTCGAACCTCCAACCTTTCGGTTAACAGACGATCGCGCTAGCTAATTGCGCAACGGAGGCAGTCCTGCTCCACTCTCACCACCATCAGAACATATCTTCAAAGCTATCAGCAAAAAAAAAAGCGCCGCACCACCACCGGGTGGGCTCGAAACTCCAACCTTTCGATTAACAGCCGATCGCGCTAGCCAATCGCGCCAAGGAGACAGTCCTGTTCCACTCTCACCACCATTACAACATACCTTCAAAGCTATCAGGCCATAGAACAAAAGCGCCGCACCACCACCGGGTGGGCTCGAACCTCCAACCTTTCGGTTAACAGACAATCGCGCTAGCCAATCGCGCCACGGAGACAGTCGTGCTCCACTCTCACCACCATCAGAACATATCTTCAAAGCTATCAGCGCAAAGAAAAAAGCACCGCACCACCACCGGGTGGGCTCGAACCTCCAACCTTTCGGTTAACAGACGATCGCGCTAGCCAATCGCGCCCCAGAGACAGTACTGCTATACTCTCACCACCACCAGAACATATCTTCAAAGCTATCAGCCCGAAGAAAAAAAAGCAACACACCACTCCTGGCAGGGCTCGGAACTCCAACCTTTCAGTTAACAGCCGATCTCGATAGCCTATTGCGCCACGGAGACATTCGTGCTCCACTCTTACCACCATCAGAACATATCTTCAAAGCTATCAGCTTAAAAAAAAAAAAGCGCCGCACCACCAACGGGTGGCTTCGAACCTCCAACCTTTCGGTTAACAGACGATCGCGCTAGCCAATCGCGCCACGGAGACAGTCCTGCTCCACTGTCACCACCATCAGAACATATCATCAAAGCTATCAGCCCAAAGAAAAAAAGCGCCGCACCACCACCGGGTGGGCTCGAAACTCCAACCTTTCGATTAACCGCCGATGGCGCTAGCTAAGTGCGCCACGGAGACAGTCCTGTTCAACTCTTACCACCATCAGAACATATCTTGAAAGCTATCAGCCCAAAGAAAAAAAAGCAACACACCATTCCTGGGAGGGCTCGAACCTCCAACCTTTCGGTTAACAGCCGACCGCGCTAGCCAATTGTGCCACGGAGACAGTCCTGCTATCTTTCACCACCATCAGAACATATCTTCAAAGCTATCAGCCCAAAGAAAAAAAAGCAACGCACCATTCCTGGGAGGGCTCGAACCTCCAACCTTTCGGTTAACAGCCGACCGCGCTAGCCAATGGTGCCACGGTGTCACACATGTCCCGTTATGAGGGAGGCGATCGCCGGGCTAATTCCAAGAGCCGAAGTATCGGCCCCCCGAACCGCACCACGAAAGCGTGGACAATTTAGAAGTGGTCCTTTTTGGTGCGCCAGCGGACGCTGGCTGTGGCCCAAAGAACAAGTCAGAGCCGAGAGTTGATAAACAAACAAATTATATTCTCAATAATGGAAGATCGAAAACAATACATAAAAATGCACACTCCACACTAGTTACATACAATATGTCACCAATCAAACCAATCAATCAACGTACTACACAGTACAATCAGCCACAATTGAAACAACGGACACAGACAACAATACGCACTATAATGCAGTCGCATGCATTGAACAACCAAGACACTTAAGGACTAAAGAGATAGAAAACCTATTCAGTCCAAAGTCCTTGGAACAAAAGTCTGAATGATACTCTTCCGAGAATCACTCACTCAAAGTCCAGCGTGGTTGTCGTTCCGTAGTTATCGAAGTTTCTCTTCCAGGAAACCTCGCGTCCTCAAATGGCCACTCTCCAAGCTTCAAGCTTCTTCGCCGGAAATCCGTCGGCTTCACACACGCAGCTGTTGCCCGCGTCTTCGCTCGATAGCGGTAAACCCACGCTCTTGCCTGTAGCTCGAGCCGTCCGTACGGACCAAAACTTCGCCGACTACACGGCGGAATCTCTACGCACTCTGGCGCTCACTTCCGTCTCCTCCTGTTCTGTCACTACGGGCAGAACCTTCGCCGACTACACGGCGGAATTCCTACGCGCTCCGGCGCTAACTTTCCATCTTCTCCTGATTTCTCATCTCGGCTGCTCGGTTAAATACCTTGCGCGCGGCATTCCAGACGCTTCTCGTCATTTCGTCGGCGCGATACGCAGCGAAGGCTTGGGAGAGGCACGAGACGGTTCGACTGCCCTTTCCGGAGGATGATTCACTCGGTCTGACCCCGCCTCCTTCGTTCTAGAAAAATCGCGGCCTTGCTGGGCCGCCGATGTCGGGTGAGGCGGATCGTCTGCGAAGCTGTGCTTCTGCGGGCAGAGCGCGTACCCGGGAGCCCTGGATGTTTGCTTTCTTTTTTTTTTCTTTTTACCTCGCGGCGTTTCTGCCGCCCGTTGTCGCAAGGATTTGGCGGCGCGCTCTTTTTTAGCGCTCGTTCTGTGACACTGCCCCCCACTTTAAGAATATTATCTCATAATATTCAAAACCACACAAACGAGCGCGAACAGTCACCACACATTCTCACAGACTGTAACACAATCCGTCGCTCATGACACTTTACATTCACAATATATCACTCAATACAATCGTACATTGTAGTTCAATTCCACAACACGTGAAATATAGCCACAGGTACATGCCTGCAACACTTCATCACACATTCTAAACAATACAAACGTACAAGGTTCTGTCTATACAACAATTATACTACACTATACATCACACCATCGCACAGAACACTGACTCACTCGACATACACTTGAGACACAGGATAACAAGAACATTAACACAACATATGTCACTCAGCCCTGCCAAACACAATCTGATTCCACCTCAGCACCTATCCTGTGTGTTTCGAGCTGCGCTTGCGCCCTTTCTTGCGGTGCTCGCTCGATCTCTTCTTGTGTTTCCACGTTCTTTTTCGGCGAGCCCTTTCCAACGACGATATCTGGGGCGTCGTCTCAGCCATCGTTGTCTCTTCCGACCCCGTTAACTCGTCATTACATTCGACGGGTCCTGTCTGTTTATTTACCCGCTTGATCATGCCTCTACTTTTTGCCCGGCTGGCCAACTCCGTCTCCTTTACACTGTCAGTCGGTTGAGGTCGTGCCGACGTACGTCCAGTTGCTCGGCTTGTGAACTTATTCGACACGATCGCCTTCTCCTTCGCTGTCTCTTGCGCCGCAGCTTCACCTTGGGCTCTAGTGAGACCCGTCACGGGATGCTCCTCCACTGTATCTCGCGGCCGCTGTGTTGGCGGGGGCTCTATCTTCGAGTCTTCTCCCAAACATTCTGGATCACTTGGCCCTCGCGCCCCGTCGATGTTTCCGATGACAAGGTCATACAGGGGGGTCGTCATGCATAAAGCAGTAACCTTCCCGCTGAAGTACGGGGTTTCAACCTCAATTTCTGCTTCGGGAAGCATCCGAACCGTACGGTCAATTAGGCAAACCGGTTTCGTTCTGCCTGTCAACTCACTTTCCCGTACCAAATTTCTCCGAACGATAACAGTGGAGCTGCCGGTATCTCTTAACACCGTAACTTTTTTGCCCGCAACTTTTCCAGGCTGCGCTGGCATTCCTTTCGTAACACCGGTTGGCTGTTTTGACATTACAGCACCGACAATAGGAATTTTCTCCCCATTTTTCAATTCTACGAATCCGTCGGTGACGGCATTATTATCGGATTTCGGTGCCACTTGCACACAGGATACCTGGTGAGTTTGACTCGCTCCTTTTCGACATGCATCTGCTTTGTGCCCAGTTCGACCACACTTAAAACATTTCACTACCGTAGGGCTCGTAAAGATCGTTCGACAGTTTTTCGCGCGATGACCCACTCGGTTACACAGAAAACATCGCTGCATGCTCTCTAGTGCACGCTTCTTTTCTTCAGGAGCCAATTTCTTCGAATCATCGGGACAATCCTTCTTGACCTTGGCCAAATTAGTTCCTCCTTGCGCTTCTAAGAATCGATCAGCCAATTCAAGCATTCCTTCAAATGACTCCGCCTTCCTCTCTTTCAAATACAACGACAGGCTTGGGTGGCAACTAGTAAGAAATTGTTCTTTAATTAGCAGCTCTCTAAGCTTATCGTACTCCTGTGCTGTCCCTGAAAGTTCAATCCATCTGTCGAAATAGTGGCAAAGTCGGGCAGCATACTGCGCAGCTGTCTCACCATCAGCTGGCTTTCCTGTCCGAAATCTGTCCCGGAATCCTTCCACAGTGAATCTAAATCGCTTCAACAAAGCAGCTTTCACCTTTGCATAGTTGGCTGCATCGGTCGGCGTCAGCCTACCGTACACACTGAGCGCTTCACCACTCAAGCAAGTACTCAAAGCAGTTGCCCATTGATGTTCCGGCCAATTCTGGCTCTTCGCAATCGTCTCAAATTGGTGAAGGTACGCGTCAAGGTCGTCCTTCCTTTCATCAAACGCCACGAGCAACTTGCTTGGGTTCAAGCGGAAGCCATGACCCTCCCGTTCGCTGCTTTCAACTCTAGGTTGGACGGGAGTTTCACTTCGCTGTTGCAAACGGAGCCGCTGGAGTTCAATTTCGTGCTGCCGCTGCCGTTCCCTTTCAGCCATCTCCGCTTCTCTTTCTTCTTTCAGCTGTCGCTCCCTCGCTTCTCTTTCTTCTCTCGCCCTTTCGGCTGCCAACTTCTCTCTCTCCAACTCCAACTTCAATTGCTGCTCTCTTTCTTCTTTCAGCTGTCGCTCCTTTGCCTCTCTTTCTTCTTTCAGCTGTCGCTCCTTTGCTTCTCTTTCTTCTCTCGCCATTTCAGCGGCCAGCCTTTCTCTCTCCAACTCAGCTGCCTTTTCTTCCTTGGCCCTCTCTGCCGCCAACCTCTCTCTTTCCAGCTCGGCTGCTTTTTCTTCTTTGGCTCTCTCTTTTTTTTCTTTTTCCTTCTGGGTGACCCACTTCCGTAGTTCGGCGCCAGAAAGACCCATCTTTTCACCAAGAGCAACTAACTTTTCGAGATCCAAGGTGTCTCGCAACTCTCAAATAAAACCTTGCCGCGTGCAAAAAGTATCTGCCTAAATCAGTCTATCGGAACACTCCCCTACACTCGTTAACGAGAACACTGAACAACACACAAAATCGTTCCGATAGCACTATCAACAACTCGAGGCTCTTTCTCACTACTTTGGACACACTGTGCACCAAAAGGTCCTGTATCGCGGACGCCAGATTAATTGTCACACATGTCCCGTTAAATAGGGAGGCGATCGCCGGGCTAATTCCAAGGGCCGAAGTATCGGCCCCCCGAACCGCACCACGAAAGCGTGGACAATTTAGAAGTGGTCCTTTTTGGTGCGCCAGCGGACGCCGGCTGTGGCCCAAAGAACAAGTCAGAGCCGAGAGTTGATAAACAAACAAATTATATTCTCAATAATGGCAGATCGAAAACAATACATAAAAATGCACACTCCACACTAGTTACATACAATATGTCACCAATCAAACCAATCAATCAACGTACTACACAGTACAATCAGCCACAATTGAAACAACGGACACAGACAACAATACGCACTATAACGCAGTCGCATGCATTGAACAACCAAGACACTTAAGGACTAAAGAGATAGAAAACCTATTCAGTCCAAAGTCCTTGGAACAAAAGTCTGAATGATACTCTTCCGAGAATCACTCACTCAAAGTCCAGCGTGGTTGTCGTTCCGTAGTTCTCGAAGTTTCTCTTCCAGGAAACCTCGCGTCCTCAAATGGCCACTCTCCAAGCTTCAAGCTTCTTCGCCGGAAATCCGTCGGCTTCACACACGCAGCTGTTGCCCGCGTCTTCGCTCGATAGCGGTAAACCCACGCTCTTGCCTGTAGCTCGAGCCGTCCCTACGGACCAAAACTTCGCCGACTACACGGCGGAATCTCTACGCACTCTGGCGCTCACTTCCGTCTCCTCCTGTTCTGTCACTACGGGCAGAACCTTCGCCGACTACACGGCGGAATTCCTACGCGCTCCGGCGCTAACTTTCCATCTTCTCCTGATTTCTCATCTCGGCTGCTCGGTTAAATACCTTGCGCGCGGCATTCCAGACGCTTCTCGTCATTTCGACGGCGCGATACGCAGCGAAGGCTGGGGAGAGGCACGAGACGGTTCGACTGCCCTCTCCAGAGGATGATTCACTCGGTCTGACCCCGCCTCCTTCGTTCTAAAAAAATCGCGGCCTTGCTGGGCCGCCGATGTGGGGTGAGGAGGATCGTCTGCGAAGCCGTGCTTCTGCGGGGAGAGCGCGCGCCCGGGAGCCCTGGATGTTTGCTTTCTTTTTTTTTTCTTTTTACCTCGCGGCGTTTCTGCCGCCCGTTGTCGCAAGGATTTGGCGGCGCGCTCTTTTTTAGCGCTCGTTCTGTGACACACGGAGACAGTCCTGCTATCTTTCACCACCATCAGAACATATCTTCAAAGCTATCAGCCCAAAGAAAAAAAGCGCCGCATCACCACCGGGTGGGCTCGAACCTCCAACCTTTCGGTTAGCAGCCGATCGCGCTAGCCAATTGCGCTACGGAGACAGTCCTGCTCCGCTCTCACCACCATCAGAACATATCTTCAAAGCTATCAGCCTAAAGAAAAAAAAGCACCGCACCACCACCGGGTGGGCTCGAACCTCCGACCTTTCGGTTAACAGACGATCGCGCTAGCTAATTGCGCAACGGAGACAGTCCTGCTCCACTCTCACCACCATCAGAACATATCTTCAAAGCTATCAGCAAAAAAAAGCGCCGCACCACCACCGGGTGGGCTCGAAACTCCAACCTTTCGATTAACAGCCGATCGCGCTAGCCAATCGTGCCAAGGAGACAGTCCTGTTCCACTCTCACCACCATTACAACATACCTTCAAAGCTATCAGGCCATAGAAAAAAAGCGCCGCACCACCACCGGGTGGGCTCGAACCTCCAACCTTTCGGTTAACAGACAATCGCGCTAGCCAATCGCGCCACGGAGACAGTCGTGCTCCACTCTCACCACCATCAGAACATATCTTCAAAGCTATCAGCTCAAAGAAAAAAGCACCGCACCACCACCGGGTGGGCTCCAACCTCCAACCTTTCGGTTAACAGACGATCGCGCTAGCCAATCGCGCCACGGAGACAGTACTGCTATACTCTCACCACCACCAGAACATATCTTCAAAGCTATCAGCCCAAAGGAAAAAAGCGCCGCACCACCACCGGGTGGGCTCGAAACTCCAACCTTTCGGTTAACAGCCGATTGCGCTAGCCGATTGCGCCACGGAGACAGTCCTGCTCCACTCTCACCACCATCAGAACATATCTTCGAAGCTATCAGCCCAAAGAAAAAAAGCAACACACCACTCCCGGGAGGGCTCGAACCTCCAACCTTTCGGTTAACAGCCGACTGCGCTAGCCAATTGTGCCACGGAGACAGTACTGCTATACTCTCACACCGTCAGAACATTTCTTCAGAGCTATCCGCCCAAAGGAAAAAAAGCGCAGCACCAACACCGAGTGGGCTTGAACCTCCAACATTTCGGTTAACAGCCGATCGCGCTAGCCAATTGCGCCCCGGAGACAGTCCTGCTCCACTCTCACCACCATCACAAGATATCTTCAAAACCATCAGCCCAAAGAAAAAGAAGCAACACACCACTCCCGGGAGTGCTCGAACCTCCAACCTTTCAGTTAGCCGCCGATCGCGCTAGCCAATTGCGCCACGGAGACAGTCGTGCTTCACTCTCACCACCATCAGAACATATCTTCAAAGCTATCAGCCTAAAAAAAGCGCCGCACCACCACCGGTTGGGCTCGAACCCCCAACCTTTCGGTTAACAGACGGTCGCGCTAGCCGATCGCGCCACGGAGACAGTCGTGCTCCACTCTCACCACCATCAGAACATATCTTCTAAGCTATCAGCCCATAGAAAAAAAGGCGACGCACCACCACCGGGTGGGCTCGAACCTCCAACCTTTCGGTTAACGGCTGAACGCGCTAGCCAATAGTGCCACGGAGGGAGTCCCGTTACACTCTCACCACCATCAGAACGTATCTTCAAAGCTATCAGCCCAAAGAAAAAAAGCAACACACCACTCTTGGGAGGGCTCGAACCTCCAACCTTTCGGTTAACAGCCGACCGCGCTAGCCAATTGTGCCACGGAGACAGTACTGCTATACTCTCACCACCATCAGAACATATCTTCAAAGCTATCAGCCCAAAGGAAAAAAAGCGCCGCACCACCACCAGGTGGGCTCGAAACTCCAACCTTTCGGTTAACAGCCGATCGCGCTAGCCGATTGCGCCACGGAGACAGTCCTGCTCCACTCTCACCACCATCAGAACATATCTTCGAAGCTATCAGCCCAAAGAAAAAAAGCAACACACCACTCCCGCGAGGGCTCGAACCTCCAACCTTTCGGTTAACAGCCGACCGCGCTAGCCAATTGTGCCACGGAGACAGTACTGCTATACTCTCACACCGTCAGAACATTTCTTCAGAGCTATCCGCCCAAAGGAAAAAAAGCGCAGCACCAACACCGAGTGGGCTTGAACCTCCAACATTTCGGTTAACAGCCGATCGCGCTAGCCAATTGCGCCCCGGAGACAGTCCTGCTCCACTCTCACCACCATCAGAACATATCTTCGAAGCTATCAGCCCAAAGAAAAAAAGCAACACACCACTCCCTGGAGGGCTCGAACCTCCAACCTTTCGGTTAACAGCCAATTGCGCTAGCCAATTGCGCCACGAAGACAGTCGTCCTCCACTCTCACCACCACCAGAACATATCTTCAAAGCTATCATCCCATAGAAAAAAGCGCCGCATCACCAACGGGTGGGCTCGAACCTCCAACCTTTCGGTTAACGGCCGAACGCGCTTGCCAATTGCGCCACGGAGACAGTCTTGCTTCACTCTCACCACCATCAGAACATATCTTCGAAGCTATCAGCCCAAAGGAAAAAAAGCGCCGCACCACCACCGAGCGGGCTTGAACCCCCAACCTTTCGGTTAACAGCCGAACGTGCTAGCCAATTGCACTACGCAGACAGTTGTGCTCCAATCTCACCACCGTTAGAAGATTTCTCTAAAGCTATCAGCGCAAAGAAAAAAGCAACACACCACTCCCGGCAGGGCTCGAAACTCCAACCTTTCAGTTAACAGCCGATCGCGATAGCCTTTTGCGCCACGGAGACAGTCGTGCTCCACTCTCACCACCATCAGAACATATCTTTAAAGCTATCAGCTTAAAGCAAAAAAGCGCCGCACCACCAACGGGTGGGTTCGAACCTCCAACCTTTCGGTTAACAGACGATCGCGCTAGCCAATCGCGCCACGGAGACAGTCCTGCTCCACTGTCACCACCATCAGAACATACCTTCAAAGCTATAAGCCCAAAGAAAAAAAAGCGCCGCACCACCACCGGGTGGGCTCGAAACTCCAACCTTTCGATTAACAGCCGATGGCGCTAGCTAAGTGCGCCACGGAAACAGTCCTGCTTCACTCTAACACCCATCAGAACATATCTTCAAAGCTATCAGCCCATAGAAAAAAGGCGCCGCACCACCACCGGGTGGGCTCGAACCTCCAACCTTTCGGTTAACAGACAATCGCGCTAGCCAATCGCGCCACGAAGACAGTCGTGCTCCACTCTCACCACCATCAGAACATATCTTCAAAGCTATCAGCGCAAAGAAAAAAGCGCCGCACCACCACCGCGTGGGCTCGAACCTCCAACCTTTCGGTTAACAGACGATCGCGCTAGCCAATCGCGCCACGGAGACAGTACTGCTATACTCTCACCACCACCAGAACATATCTTCAAAACCATCAGCCCAAAGAAAAAGAAGCAACACACCACTCCCGGGAGTGCTCGAACCTCCAACCTTTCAGTTAGCAGCCGATCGCGCTAGCCAATTGCGCCACGGAGACAGTCGTGCTCCACTCTCACCACCATCAGAACATATCTTTAAAGCTATCAGCCTAAAAAAAGCGCCGCACCACCACCGGGTGGGCTCGAACCCCCAACCTTTCGGTTAACACACGCTCGCGCTAGCCGATCGCGCCACGGAGACAGTCGTGCTCCCCTCTCACCACCATCAGAACATATCTTCAAAGCTATCAGCCCATAGAAAAAAAGACGACGCACCACCACCGGGTGGGCTCGAACCTCCAACCTTTCGGTTAACGGCCGAACGCGCTAGCCAATTGTACCACGGAGACACTCCTGCTCCACTCTCACCACCATCAGAACATATCTTCGAAGCTATCAGCCCAAAGAAAAAAAGCAACACACCACTCCCGGGAGGGCTCGAACCTCCAACCTTTCGGTTAACAGCCAATCGCGCTAGCCAATTGCGCCACGAAGACAGTCGTCCTCCACTCTCACCACCACCAGAACATATCTTCAAAGCTATCATCCCATAGAAAAAAAAGCGCCGCATCACCACCGGGTGGGCTCGAACCTCCAACCTTTCGGTTAACGGCCGAACGCACTTGCCAATTGCGCCACGGAGACAGTCTTGCTTCACTCTCACCACCATCAGAACATATCTTCGAAGCTATCAGCCCGAATAAAAAAAAGCAACACACCACTCCCGGGAGGGCTCGAACCTCCAACCTTTCGGTTAACAGCCGATTGCGCTAGCCAATTGCGCCACGGAGACAGTCATGCTCTACTCTCACACCGTCAGAACATTTCTTCAGAGCTATCCGCCCAAAGGAAAAAAAGCGCCGCACCACCACCGAGTGGGCTTGAACCTCCAACCTTTCGGTTAACAGCCGAACGTGCTAGCCAATTGCACCACGCAGACAGTCGTGCTCCAATCTCACCACCGTTAGAAGATTTTTCCAAAGCTATCAGCGCAAAGAAAAAAGCAACACGCCACTCCCGGCAGGGCTCGAAACTCCAACCTTTCAGTTAACAGCCGATCGCAATAGCCAATCGCGCCACGGAGACAGTCGTGCTCCCCTCTCACCACCATCAGAACATATCTTCAAAGCTATCAGCGCAAAGAAAGAAGCGCCGCACCACCACCGCGTGGGCTCGAACCTCCAACCTTTCGGTTAACAGACGATCGCGCTAGCCAATCGTGCCACGGAGACAGTACTGCTATACTCTCACCACCATCAGAACATATCTTCAAAACCATCAGCCCAAAGAAAAAGAAGCAACACACCACTCCCGGGAGTGCTCGAACCACCAACCTTTCAGTTAGCAGCCGATCGCGCTAGCCAATCGCACCACAGAGACAGTCGTGCTCCACTCTCACCACCATCAGAACATATCTTCAAAGCTATCAGCGCAAAGAAAAAAGCGCCGCACCACCACCGGGTGGGCTCGAACCTCCAACCTTTCGGTTAACAGACGATCGCGCTAGCCAATCGCGCCACGGAGACAGTACTGCTATACTTTCACCACCACCAGAACATATCTTCAAAGCTATCAGCCCAAAGGAAAAAAAGCGCCGCACCACCACCGGGTGGGCTCGAAACTCCAAAATTTCGGTTAACAGCCGATCGCGCTAGCCGATTGCGCCACGGAGACAGTCCTGCTCCACTCTAACCACCATCAGAACATATCTTCGAAGCTATCAGCCCAAGGAAAAAAAGCAACACACCTCTCCCGTGAGGGCTCGAACCTCCAACCTTTCGGTTAACAGCCGACCGCGCTAGCCAATTGTGCCACGGAGACAGTACTGCTATACTCTCACACCGTCAGAACATTTCTTCAGAGCTATCCGCCCAAAGAAAAAAAAGCGCAGCACCACCACCGAGTGGGCTTGAACCTCTAACATTTCGGTTAACAGCCGATCGCGCTAGCCGATTGCGCCCCGGAGACAGTCCTGCTCCACTCTCACCACCATCACAACATATCTTCAAAACCATCAGCCCAAAGAAAAAGAAGCAACACACCACTCCCGGGAGTGCTCGAACCTCCAACCTTTCAGTTAGCAGCCGATCGCGCTAGCCAATTGCGCCACGGAGACAGTCGTGCTCCACTCTCACCACCATCAGAACATATCTTCAAAGCTATCAGCCTAAAAAAAAGCGCTGCACCACCACCGGGTGGGCTCGAACCCCCAACCTTTCGGTTAACAGACGCTCGCGCTAGCCGATCGCGCCACGGAGACAGTCGTGCTCCACTCTCACCACCATCAGAACATATCTTCAAAGCTATCAGCCCATAGAAAAAAAGGCGACGCACCACCACCGGGTGGGCTCGAACCTCAAACCTTTCGGTTAACGGCTGAACGCGCTAGCCAATTGTGCCACGGAGGCAGTCCCGTTACACTCTCACCACCATCAGAACGTATCTTCAAAGCTATCAGCCCAAAGAAAAAAAGCAACACACCAATCTTGGGAGGGCTCGAACCTCCAACCTTTCGGTTAACAGCCGACCGCGCTAGCCAATTGTGCCGCGGAGACAGTCCTGCTATCTTTCACCACCATCAGAACATATCTTCAGAGCTATCAGCCTAAAGAAAATAAAGCGCCGCACCACCACCGGGTGGGCTCGAACCTCCAACCTTTCGGTTAACAGACGATCGCGCTAGCCAATTGCGCAACGGAGGCAGTCCTGCTCCACTCTCACCACCATCAGAACATATCTTCAAAGCTATCAGCAAAAAAAAGCGCCGCACCACCACCGGGTGGGCTCAAAACTCCAACCTTTCGATTAACAGCCGGTCGCGCTAGCCAATCGCGCCACGGAGACAGTCCTGTTCCACTCTCACCACCATTACAACATACCTTCAAAGCTATCAGGCCATAGAAAAAAAGCGCCGCACCACCACCGGGTGGGCTCGAACCTCCAACCTTTCCGTTAACAGACAATCGCGCTAGCCAATCGCGCCACAGAGACAGTCGTGCTCCACTCTCACCACCATCAGAACATATCTTCAAAGCTATCAGCGCAAAGAAAAAAGCGCCGCACCACCACCGGGTGGGCTCGAACTTCCAACCTTTCGGTTAACAGACGATCGCGCTAGCCAATCGCGCCACGGAGACAGTACTGCTATACTCTCACCACCACCAGAACATATCTTCAAAGCTATCAGCCCAAAGGAAAAAAAGCGCCGCACCACCACCGGGTGGGCTCGAAACTCCAAAATTTCGGTTAACAGCAGATCGCGCTAGCCGATTGCGCCACGGAGACAGTCCTGCTCCACACTCACCACCATCAGAACATATCTTCGAAGCTATCAGCCCAAAGAAAAAAAGCAACACACCACTCCCGTGAGGGCTCGAACCTCCTACCTTTCGGTTAACAGCCGACCGCGCTAGCCAATTGTGCCACGGAGACAGTACTGCTATACTCTCACACCGTCAGAACATTTCTTCAGAGCTATCCGCCCAAAGGAAAAAAAGCGCAGCACCACCACCGAGTGGGCTTGAACCTCCAACATTTCGGTTAACAGCCGATCGCGCTAGCCGATTGCGCCCCGGAGACAGTCCTGCTCCACTCTCACCACCATCACAACATATCTTCAAAACCATCAGCCCAAAGAAAAAGAAGCAACACACCACTCCCGGGAGTGCTCGAACCTCCAACCTTTCAGTTAGCAGCCGATCGCGCTAGCAATTTGCGCCACGGAGACAGTCGTGCTCCACTCTCACCACCATCAGAACATATCTTCAAAGCTATCAGCCTAAAAAAAGCGCTGCACCACCACCGGGTGGGCTCGAACCCCCAACCTTTCGGTTAACAGACGCTCGCGCTAGCCGATCGCGCTACGGAGACAGTCGTGCTCCACTCTCACCACCATCAGAACATATCTTCAAAGCTATCAGCCCATAGAAAAAAAGGCGACGCACCACCACCGGGTTGGCTCGAACCTCAAACCTTTCGGTTAACGGCTGAACGCGCTAGCCAATTGTGCCACGGAGGCAGTCCCGTTACACTGTCACCACCATCAGAACGTATCTTCAAAGCTATCAGCCCAAAGAAAAAAGCAACACACCACTCTTGGGAGGGCTCGAACCTCCAACCTTTCGGTTAACAGCCGACCGCGCTAGCCAATTGTGCCACGGAGACAGTACTGCTATACTCTCACCACCATCAGAAACTATCTTCAAAGCTATCAGCCCAAAGGAAAAAAAGCGCCGCACCACCACCGCGTGGGCTCGAAACTCCAACATTTCGGTTAACAGCCGATCGCGCTAGCCGATTGTGCCACGGAGACAGTCCTGCTCCACTCTCACCACCATCAGAACATATCTTTCAAGCTATCAGCCCAAAGAAAAAAAGCAACACACCACTCCCTGGAGGGCTCGAACCTCCAACCTTTCAGGTAACAGCCAATTGCGCTACCCAATTGCGCCACGATGACAGTCGTCCTCCACTCTCACCACCACCAGAACATATCTTCAAAGCTATCAGCTTAAAGAAAAAAAAGCGCCGCACCACCAACGGGTGGGTTCGAACCTCCAACCTTTCGGTTAACAGACGATCGCTCTAGCCAATCGCGCCACGGAGACAGTCCTGCTCCACTGTCATTACCATCAGAACATATCTTCAAAGCTATAAGCCCAAAGAAAAAGAAGCAACACACCACTCCCGGGAGGGCTCGAACCTCCAACCTTTCGGTTAACAGCCGATCGCGCTAGCCGATTGTGCCACGGAGACAGTCCTGCTCCACTCTCACCTCCATCAGAACATATCTTCGAAGCTATCAGCCCAAAGAAAAAAAGCAACACACCACTCCCGGGAGGGCTCTAACCTCCAACCTTTCGGTTAACAGCCGACCGCGCTAGCCAATTGTGCCACGAAGACAGTACTGCTATACTCTCACACCGTCAGAACATTTCTTCAGAGCTATCCGCCCAAAGAAAAAAAAAGCGCAGCACCACCACCGAGTGGGCTTGAACCTCCAACATTTCGGTTAAAAGCCGATCGCGCTAGCCAATTGCGCCCCGGAGACAGTCCTGCTCCACTCTCACCACCATTACAACATATCTTCAAAACCATCAGCCCAAAGAAAAAGAAGCAACACACCACTCCCGGGAGTGCTCGAACCTCCAACCTTTCAGTTAGCAGCCGATCGCGCTAGCCAATTGCGCCACGGAGACAGTCGTGCTCCACTCTCACCACCATGAGAACATATCTTCGAAGCTATCAGCCCAAAGAAAAAAAGCAACACACCACTCCCGGGAAAGCTCTAACCTCCAACCTTTCGGTTAACAGCCGACCGCGCTAGCCAATTGTGCCACGAAGACAGTACTGCTATACTCTCACACCGTCAGAACATTTCTTCAGAGCTATCCGCCCAAAGAAAAAAAAGCGCAGCACCACCACCGAGTGGGCTTGAACCTCCAACATTTCGGTTAAAAGCCGATCGCGCTAGCCAATTGCGCCCCGGAGACAGTCCTGCTCCACTCTCACCACCATTACAACATATCTTCAAAACCATCAGCCCAAAGAAAAAGAAGCAACACACCACTCCCGGGAGTGCTCGAACCTCCAACCTTTCAGTTAGCAGCCGATCGCGCTAGCCAATTGCGCCACGGAGACAGTCGTGCTCCACTCTCACCACCATCAGAACATATCTTCAAAGCTATCAGCCTAAAAAAAAGCGCCGCACCACCACAGGGTGGGATCGCACCCCCAACCTTTCGGTTAACAGACGCTCGCGCTAGCCGATCGCGCCACGGAGACAGTCGTGCTCCACTCTCACCACCATCAGAACATATCTTCAAAGCTATCAGCCCATAGAAAAAAAGGCGACGCACCACCACCGGGTGGGCTCGAAACTCCAACTTTTCACTTAACAGCCGATCGCGATAGCCTTTTGCGCCACGGAGACAGTCGTGCTCCACTCTCACCACCATCAGAACATATCTTCAAAGCTATCAGCTTAAAGAAAAAAAAGCGCCGCACCACCACCGGGTGGGCTCGAACCGCCAACCTTTCGGTTAGCAGCCGATCGCTCTAGCCAATCGCGCCACGGAGACAGTCCTGCTCCACTGTCACCACCATCAGAACATATCTTCAAAGCTATAAGCCCAAAGAAAAAGAAGCAACACACCACTCCCGGGAGTGCTCGAACCTCCAACCTTTCAGTTAGCAGCCGATCGCGCTAGCCAATTGCGCCACGGAGACAGTCGTGCTCCACTCTCACCACCATCAGAACATATCTTCAAAGCTACCAGCCTAAAAAAAAGCGCCGCACCACCACCGGGTGGGCTCGAACCTCCAACCTTTCGGTTAACAGGCGCTCGCGCTAGCCGACCGCGCCACGGAGACAGTCGTGCTCCACTCTCACCACCATCAGAACATATCTTCAAAGCTATCAGCCCATAGAAAAAAAGGCGACGCACCACCACTGGGTGGGCTCGAAACTCCAACCTTTCAGTTAACAGCCGATCGCCCTAGCCAATTGCGCCCCGGAGACAGTCTTGCTTCACACTTACCATCATCAGAACATATCTTCGAAGCTATCAGCCCAAAGAAAAAAAAGCAACACACCACTCCCGGGAGGGCTCGAACCTCCAACCTTTCGGTTAACAGCCGATGGCGCAAGCCAATTGCGCCACGGAGACAGTACTGCTATGCTCTCACCACCATCAGAACATATCTTCAGACCTATCAGCCCAAAGGAAAAAAAGCGCCGCACCACCACCGTGTGGGCTCGAAACTCCAACCTTTCGCTTAACAGCCGATCGCGCTAGCCGATTGTGCCACGGAGACAGTCCTGCTCCACTCTCACCACCATCAGAACATATCTTCGAAGCTATCAGCCCAAAGAAAAAAAGCAACACACCACTCCCGGGAGGGCTCGAACCTCCACCCTTTCGGGTAACAGCCAATCGCGCTAGCCAATTGTACCACGGAGACACTCCTGCTCCACTATCACCACCATCAGAACATATCTTCGAAGCTATCAGCCCAAAGAAAAAAAGCAACACACCACTCCCGGGAGGGCTCGAACCTCCAACCTTTCGGTTAACAGCCAATCGCGCTAGCCAATTGCGCCACGAAGACAGTCGTCCTCCACTCTCACCACCACCAGAACATATCTTCAAAGCTATCATCCCATAGAAAAAAAAGCGCCGCATCACCACCGGGTGGGCTCGAACCTCCAACCTTTCGGTTAACGGCCGGACGCACTTGCCAATTGCGCCACGGAGACAGTCTTGCTTCACTCTCACCACCATCAGAACATATCTTCGAAGCTATCAGCCCGAATAAAAAAAAGCAACACACCACTCCCGGGAGGGCTCGAACCTCCAACCTTTCGGTTAACAGCCGATTGCGCTAGCCAATTGCGCCACGGAGACAGTCATGCTCTACTCTCACACCGTCAGAACATTTCTTCAGAGCTATCCGCCCAAAGGAAAAAAAGCGCCGCACCACCACCGAGTGGGCTTGAACCTCCAACCTTTCGGTTAACAGCCGAACGTGCTAGCCAATTGCACCACGCAGACAGTCGTGCTCCAATTCACCACCGTTAGAAGATTTTTCCAAAGCTATCAGCGCAAAGAAAAAAGCAACACGCCACTCCCGGCAGGGCTCGAAACTCCAACCTTTCAGTTAACAGCCGATCGCAATAGCCAATCGCGCCACGGAGACAGTCGTGCTCCACTCTCACCACCATCAGAACATATCTTCAAAGCTATCAGCGCAAAGAAAAAAGCGCCGCACCACCACCGGGTGGGCTCGAACCTCCAACCTTTCGGTTAACAGACGATCGCGCTAGCCAATCGCGCCACGGAGACAGTACTGCTATACTCTCACCACCACCAGAACATATCTTCAAAGCTATCAGCCCAAAGGAAAAAAAGCGCCGCACCACCACCGGGTGGGCTCGAAACTCAAAAATTTCGGTTAACAGCCGATCGCGCTAGCCGATTGCGCCACGGAGACAGTCGTGCTCCACTCTCACCACCATCAGAACATATCTTCAAAGCTATCAGCGCGAAGAAAAAAGCGCCGCACCACCACCGGGTGGGCTCGAACCTCCAACCTTTCGGTTAACAGACGATCGCGCTAGCCAATCGCGCCACGGAGACAGTACTGCTATACTCTCACCACCACCAGAACATATCTTCAAAGCTATCAGCCCAAAGGAAAAAAAGCGCCGCACCACCACCGGGTGGGCTCGAAACTCCCAAATTTCGGTTAACAGCCGATCGCGCTAGCCGATTGCGCCACGGAGACAGTCCTGCTCCACTCTCACCACCATCAGAACATATCTTCGAAGCTATCAGCCCAAAGAAAAAAAGCAACACACCACTCCCGTGAGGGCTCGAACCTCCAACCTTTCGGTTAACAGCCGACCACGCTAGCCAATTGTGCCACGGAGACAGTACTGCTATACTCTCACACCGTCAGAACATTTCTTCAGAGCTATCCGCCCAAAGAAAAAAAAGCGCAGCACCACCACCGAGTGGGCTTGAACCTCTAACATTTCGGTTAACAGCCGATCGCGCTAGCCGATTGCGCCCCGGAGACAGTCCTGCTCCACTCTCACCACCATCACAACATATCTTCAAAACCATCAGCCCAAAGAAAAAGAAGCAACACACCACTCCCGGGAGTGCTCGAACCTCCAACCTTTCAGTTAGCAGCCGATCGCGCTAGCCAATTGCGCCACGGAGACAGTCGTGCTCCACTCTCACCACCATCAGAACATATCTTCAAAGCTATCAGCCTAAAAAAAGCGCTGCACCACCACCGGGTGGGCTCGAACCCCCAACCTTTCGGTTAACAGACGCTCGCGCTAGCCGATCGCGCCACGGAGACAGTCGTGCTCCACTCTCACCACCATCAGAACATATCTTCAAAGCTATCAGCCCATAGAAAAAAAGGCGACGCACCACCACCGGGTGGGCTCGAACCTCAAACCTTTCGGTTAACGGCTGAACGCGCTAGCCAATTGTGCCACGGAGGCAGTCCCGTTACACTCTCACCACCATCAGAACGCATCTTCAAAGCTATCAGCCCAAAGAAAAAAAGCGCCGCACCACCAACGGGTGGGCTCGAACCTCCAACCTTTCGGTTAACAGCCGACCGCGCTAGCCAATTGTGCCACGGAGACAGTACTGCTATACTCTCACACCGTCAGAACATTTCTTCAGAGCTATCCGCCCAAACGAAAAAAAGCGCAGCACCACCACCGAGTGGGCTTGAACCTCCAACATTTCGGTTAACAGCCGATCGCGCTAGCCGATTGCGCCCCGGAGACAGTCCTGCTCCACTCTCACCACCATCACAACATATCTTCAAAACCATCAGCCCAAAGAAAAAGAAGCAACACACCACTCCCGGGAGTGCTGGAACCTCCAACCTTTCAGTTAGCAGCCGATCGCGCTAGCCAATCGCGCCACAGAGACAGTCGTGCTCCACTCTCACCACCATCAGAACATATCTTCAAAGCTATCAGCGCAAAGAAAAAGAAGCAACACACCACTCCCGGGAGTGCTCGAACCTCCAACCTTTCGGTTAACAGACGATCGCGCTAGCCAATCGCGCCACGGAGACAGTACTGCTATACTCTCACCACCACCAGAACATATCTTCAAAGCTATCAGCCCAAAGGAAAAAAAGCGCCGCACCACCACCGGGTGGCCTCGAAACTCCAAAATTTCGGTTAACAGCAGATCGCGCTAGCCGATTGCGCCACGGAGACAGTCCTGCTCCACACTCACCACCATCAGAACATATCTTCGAAGCTATCAGCCCAAAGAAAAAAAGCAACACACCACTCCCGTGAGGGCTCGAACCTCCAACCTTTCGGTTAACAGCCGACCGCGCTAGCCAATTGTGCCACGGAGACAGTACTGCTATACTCTCACACCGTCAGAACATTTCTTCAGAGCTATCTGCCCAAAGGAAAAAAAGCGCAGCACCACCACCGAGTGGGCTTGAACCTCCAACATTTCGGTTAACAGCCGATCGCGCTAGCCGATTGCGCCCCGGAGACAGTCCTGCTCCACTCTCACCACCATCACAATATATCTTCAAACCCATCAGCCCAAAGAAAAAGAAGCAACACACCACTCCCGGGAGTGCTCGAACCTCCAACCTTTCAGTTAGCAGCCGATCACGCTAGCAAATTGCGCCACGGAGACAGTCGTGCTCCACTCTCACCACCATCAGAACATATCTTCAAAGCTATCAGCCTAAAAAAAGCGCTGCACCACCACCGGGTGGGCTCGAACCCCCAACCTTTCGGTTAACAGACGCTCGCGCTAGCCGATCGCGCCACGGAGACAGTCGTGCTCCACTCTCACCACCATCAGAACATATCTTCAAAGCTATCAGCCCATAGAAAAAAAGGCGACGCACCACCACCGGGTGGGCTCGAACCTCAAACCTTTCGGTTAACGGCTGAACGCGCTAGCCAATTGTGCCACGGAGACAGTACTGCTATACTCTCAACACCATCAGAACATATCTTCAAAGCTATCAGCCCAAAGGAAAAAAAGCGCCGCACCACCACCGCGTGGGCTCGAAACTCCAACCTTTCGGTTAACAGCCGATCGCGCTAGCCGATTCTGCCACGGAGACAGTCCTGCTCCACTCTCACCACCATCAGAACATATCTTCCAAGCTATCAGCCCAAAGAAAAAAAGCAACACACCACTCCCTGGAGGGCTCGAACCTCCAACCTTTCAGGTAACAGCCAATTGCGCTACCCAATAGCGCCACGAAGACAGTCGTCCTCTACTCTCACCACCACCAGAACATATCTTCAAAGCTATCATCCCATAGAAAAAAAAGCGCCGCATCACCAACGGGTGGGCTCGAACCTCCAACCTTTCGGTTAACGGCCGAACGCGCTTGCCAATTGCGCCACGGAGACAGTCCTGTTCAACTCTTACCACCATCAGAACATATCTTCAAAGCTATCAGCGCAAAGAAAAAAGCAACCCACCACTCCCGGCAGGGCGCGAAACTCCAAACTTTCAGTTAACAGCCGATCGCGATAGCCTTCTGCGCCACGGAGACAGTCCTGCTCCACTGTCAACACCATCAGAACATATCATCAAAGCTATAAGCCCAAAGAAAAAAAAGCGCCGCACCACCACCGGGTGGGCTCGAAACTCGAACCTTTGATTAACAGCCGATGGCGCTAGCTAAGTGCGCCACGGAGACAGTCCTGCTCCACTCTAACCACCATCAGAACATATCTTCAAAGCTATCAGCCCATAGAAATAAAGGCGCCGCACCACCACCGGGTGGGCTCGAACCGCCAACCTTTCGGTTAGCAGCCGATCGCTCTAGCCAATTGCGCCACGGAGACAGTCCTGCTCCGCTCTCCCACCATCAGAACTTATCTTCAAAGCTATCAGCCTAAAGAAAAAAAAGCGCCGCACCACCACCGGGTGGGCTCGAACCTCCAACCTTTCGGTTAACAGACGATCGCGCTAGCCAATTGCGCAATGGAGACAGTCCTGCTCCACTCTCACCACCATCAGAACATATCTTCAAAGCTATCAGCAAAAAAAAAAGCGCCGCACCACCACCGGGTGGGCTCGAAACTCCAACCTTTCGATTAACAGCCGATCGCACTAGCCAATCGCGCCGCGGAGACAGTCCTGTTCCACTCTCACCACCATTACAACATACCTTCGAAGCTATCAGGCCATAGAAAAAAAGCGCCGCACCACCACCGGGTGGGCTCAAACCTCCAACCTTTCGGTTAACAGACAATCGCGCTAGCCAATCGCGCCACGGACACAGTCGTGCTCCACTCTCACCACCATCAGAACATATCTTCAAAGCTATCAGCGCAAAGAAAAAAGCGCCGCACCACCACCGGGTGGGCTCGAACCTCCAACCTTTCGGTTAACAGACGATCGCGCTAGCCAATCGCGCCACGGAGACAGTACTGCTATACACTCACCACCACCAGAACATATCTTCAAAGCTATCAGCCCAAAGGAAAAAAAGCGCCGCACCACCACCGGGTGGGCTCGAAACTCCAACCTTTCGGTTAACAGCCGATCGAGCTAGCCGATTGCGCCACGGAGACAGTCCTGCTCCACTCTCACCACCATCAGAACATATCTTCAAAGCTACAAGCGCAAAGAAAAACGCAACACACCACTCCCGGGAGGGCTCTAACCTCCAACCTTTCGGTTAACAGCCGACCGCGCTAGCCAATTGTGCCACGAAGACAGTACTGCTATACTCTCACACCGTCAGAACATTTCTTCAGAGCTATCCGCCCAAAGGAAAAAAAGCGCAGCACCACCACCGAGTGGGCTTGATCCTCCAACATTTCGGTTAAAAGCCGATCGCGCTAGCCAATTGCGCCCCGGAGACAGTCCTGCTCCACTCTCACCACCATTACAACATATCTTCAAAACCATCAGCCCAAAGAAAAAGAAGCAACACACCACTCCCGGGAGTGCTCGAACCTCCAACCTTTCAGTTAGCAGCCGATCGCGCTAGCCAATTGCGCCACGGAGACAGTCGTGCTCCACTCTCACCACCATCAGAACATATCTTCAAAGCTATCAGCCTAAAAAAAAGCGCCGCACCACCACTGGGTGGGATCAAACCCCAACCTTTCGGTTAACAGACGCTCGCGCTAGCCGATCGCGCCACGGAGACAGTCGTGCTCCACTCTCACCACCATCAGAACATATCTTCAAAGGTATCAGCCCATAGAAAAAAAGGCGACGCACCACCACCGGGTGGGCTCGAAACTCCAACTTTTCAGTTAACAGCCGATCGCGATAGCCTTTTGCGCCACGGAGACAGTCGTGCTCCACTCTCACCACCATCAGAACATATCTTCAAAGCTATCAGCTTAAAGAAAAAAAAGCGCCGCACCACCAACGGGTGGGTTCGAACCTCCAACCTTTCGGTTAACAGACGATCGCTCTAGCCAATCGCGCCACGGAGACAGTCCTGCTCCACTGTCATTACCATCAGAACATATCTTCAAAGCTATAAGCCCAAAGAAAAAGAAGCAACACACCACTCCCGGGAGGGCTCGAACCTCCAACCTTTCGGTTAACAGCCGATGGCGCTAGCCAATTGCGCCACGGAGACAGTACTGCTATACTCTCACCACCATCAGAACATATCTTCAAAGCTATCAGCCCAAAGGAAAAAAAGCGCCGCACCACCACCGTGTGGGCTCGAAACTCCAACCTTTCGGTTAACAGCCGATCGCGCTAGCCGATTGTGCCACGGAGACAGTCCTGCTCCACTCTCACCACCATCAGAACATATCTTCGAAGCTATCAGCCCAAAGAAAAAAAGCAACACACCACTCCCGGGAGGGCTCTAACCTCCAAACTTTCGGTTAACAGCCGACCGCGCTAGCCAATTGTGCCACGAAGACAGTACTGCTATACTCTCACACCGTCAGAACATTTCTTCAGAGCTATCCGCCCAAAGAAAAAAAAGCGCAGCACCACCACCGAGTGGGCTTGAACCTCCAACATTTCGGTTAAAAGCCGATCGCGCTAGCCAATTGCGCCCCGGAGACAGTCCTGCTCCACTCTCACCACCATTACAACATATCTTCAAAACCATCAGCCCAAAGAAAAAGAAGCAACAGACCACTCCCGGGAGTGCTCGTACCTCCAACCTTTCAGTTAGCAGCCG
The DNA here is from genome assembly GCF_043290135.1 of Rhipicephalus microplus. Lineage (NCBI taxonomy): Eukaryota > Metazoa > Arthropoda > Arachnida > Ixodida > Ixodidae > Rhipicephalus > Rhipicephalus microplus. The sequence goes on along the minus strand of NW_027464611.1, from coordinate 3,036,555 downwards.
ATCGCGCTAGCCAATTGCGCCACGGAGACAGTCGTGCTCCACTCTCACCACCATCAGAACATATCTTCAAAGCTATCAGCCTAAAAAAAAGCGCCGCACCACCACTGGGTGGGATCGCACTTCCAACCTTTCGGTTAACAGACGATCGCTCTAGCCAATCGCGCCACGGAGACAGTCCTGCTCCACTGTCACCACAATCAGAACATATCTTCAAAGCTATAAGCCCAAAGAAAAAGAAGCAACACACCACTCCCGGGAGTGCTCGAACCTCCAACCTTTCAGTTAGCAGCCGATCGCGCTAGCCAATTGCGCCACGGAGACAGTCGTGCTCCACTCTCACCACCATCAGAACATATCTTCAAAGCTACCAGCCTAAAAAAAAGCGCCGCACCACCACCGGGTGGGCTCGAACCCCCAACCTTTCGGTTAACAGGCGCTTGCGCTAGCCGATCGCGCTACGGAGACAGTCGTGCTCCACTCTCACCACCATCAGAACATATCTTCAAAGCTATCAGCCCATAGAAAAAAAGGCGACGCACCACCACTGGGTGGGCTCGAAACTCCAACCTTTCAGTTAACAGCCGATCGCCCTAGCCAATTGCGCCCCGGAGACAGTCTTGCTTCACTCTTACCACCATCAGAACATATCTTCGAAGCTATCAGCCCAAAGAAAAAAAAGCAACACACCACTCCCGGGAGGGCTCGAACCTCCAACCTTTCGGTTAACAGCCGATGGCGCAAGCCAATTGCGCCACGGAGACAGTACTGCTATGCTCTCACCACCATCAGAACATATCTTCAGAGCTATCAGCCCAAAGGAAAAAAAGCGCCGCACCACCACCGTGTGGGCTCGAAACTCCAACCTTTCGCTTAACAGCCGATCGCGCTAGCCGATTGTGCCACGGAGACAGTCCTGCTCCACTCTCACCACCATCAGAACATATCTTCGAAGCTATCAGCCCAAAGAAAAAAAGCAACACACCACTCCCGGGAGGGCTCGAACCTCCACCCTTTCGGTTAACAGCCAATCGCGCTAGCCAATTGCGCCACGAAGACAGTCGTCCTCCACTCTCACCACCACCAGAACATATCTTCAAAGCTATCATCCCATAGAAAAAAAAGCGCCGCATCACCAACGGGTGGGCTCGAACCTCCAACCTTTCGGTTAACGGCCGAACGCGCTTGCCAATTGCGCCACGGAGACAGTCTTGCTTCACTCTTACCACCATCAGAACATATCTTCGAAGCTATCAGCCCAAAGAAAAAAAAGCAACACACCATTCCCGGGAGGGCTCGAACCTCCAACCGTTCGGTTAACAGCCGATGGCGCTAGCCAATTGCGCCACGGAGACAGTCATGCTCTACTCTCACACCGTCAGAACATTTCTTCAGACCTATCCGCCCAAAGGAAAAAAAGCGCCGCACCGCCACCGAGCGTGCTTGAACCTCCAACCTTTCGGTTAAAAGCCGAACGTGCTAGCCTATTGCGCCACGGAGATAGTCGTGCTCCACTCTCACCACCATCAGAACATATCTTCAAAGCTATCAGCTTAAAGAAAAAAAAGCGCCGCACCACCAACGGGTGGGTTCGAACCTCCAACCTTTCGGTTAACAGACGATCGCGCTAGCCAATCGCGCCACGGAGACAGTCCTGCTCCACTGTCACCACCATCAGAACATATCTCCAAAGCTATAAGCCCAAAGAAAAAAAAGCGCCGCACCACCACCGGGTGGGCTCGAAACTCCAACCTTTCGATTAACAGCCGATGGCGCTAGCTAGTGGCGCCACGGATACAGTCCTGCTCCACTCTAACCACCATCAGAACATATCTTCAAAGCTATCAGCCCATAGAAAAAAGGCGCCGCACCACCACCGGGTGGGCTCGAACCTCCAACCTTTCTGTTAGCGGCCGAACGCGCTAGCCAATTGCGCCACGGAGACAGTCCTGTTCAACTCTTACCACCATCAGAACATATCTTCAAAGCTATCAGCCCAAAGAAAAAAAAGCAACACACCATTCCTGGGAGGGCTCGAACCTTCAACCTTTCGGTTAACAGCCGACCGCGCTAGCCAATTGTGCCACGGAGACAGTCCTGCTATCTTTCACCACCATCAGAACATATCTTCAAAGCTATCAGCCCAAAGAAAAAAAAGCAACACACCATTCCTGGGAGGGCTCGAACCTCCAACCTTTCGGTTAACAGCCGACCGCGCTAGCCAATTGTGCCACAGAGAGAGTCCTGCTATCTTTGACCACCATCAGAACATATCTTCAAAGCTATCAGCCCAAAGAAAAAAAAGCGCCGCACCACCACCGGGTGGGCTCGAAACTCGAACCTTTCGGTTAACAGCCGATCGCGCTAGCCAATTGCGCCACGGACACATACCTCCTCCACTCTCACCACCACCAGAACATATTTTCAAAGCTAACATCCCATAGAAAAAAAAGCGCCGCATCACCACCGGGTGGGCTCGAACCTCCAACCTTTCGGTTAGCAGCCGATCGCGCTAGCCAATTGTGCCACGAAGACAGTACTGCTATACTCTCACACCGTCAGAACATTTCTTCAGAGCTATCCGCCCAAAGGAAAAAAAGCGCAGCACCACCACCGAGTGGGCTTGAACCTCCAACATTTCGGTTAAAAGGCGATCGCGCTAGCCAATTGCGCCCCGGAGACAGTCCTGCTCCACTCTCGCCACCATCACAACATATCTTCAAAACCATCAGCCCAAAGAAAAAGAAGCAACACACCACTCCCGGGAGTGCTCGAACCTCCAACCTTTCAGTTAGCAGCCGATCGCGCTAGCCAATTGCGCCACGGACACAGTCGTGCTCCACTCTCACCACCATCAGAACATATCTTCAAAGCTATCAGCTTAAAAAAAGCGCCGCACCACCACCGGGTGGGCTCGAACCCCCAACCTTTCGGTTAACAGACGCTCGCGCTAGCCGATCGCGCCACGGAGACAGTCGTGCTCCACTCTCACCACCATCAGAACATATCTTCAAAGCTATCAGCCCATAGAAAAAAAGGCGACGCACCACCACCGGGTGGGCTCGAAACTCCAACCTTTCAGTTAACAGCCGATCGCGATAGCCTTTTGCGCCACGGAGACAGTCGTGCTCCACTCTCACCACCATCGGAACATATCTTCAAAGCTATCAGCTTAAAGAAAAAAAAGCGCCGCACCACCAACGGGTGGGTCCGAACCTCCAACCTTTCGGTTAACAGACGATCGCGCTAGCCAATCGCGCCACGGAGACAGTCCTGCTCCACTGTCACCACCATCAGAACATATCTTCAAAGCTATAAGCCCAAAGAAAAAGAAGCAACACACCACTCCCGGGAGTGCTCAAACCTCGAACCTTTCAGTTAGCAGCCGATCGCGCTAGCCAATTGCGCCACGGAGACAGTCGTGCTCCACTCTCACCACCATCAGAACATATCTTCAAAGCTATCAGCTTAAAAAAAGCGCCCCAGCACCACCGGGTGGGCTCGAACCCCCAACCTTTCGGTTAACAGACGCTCGCGCCAGCCGATCGCGCCACGGAGACAGTCGTGCTCCACTCTCACCACCATCAGAACATATCTTCAAAGCTATCAGCCCATAGAAAAAAAGGCTACGCACCACCACCGGGTGGGCTCGAAACTCCAACCTTTCAGTTAACAGCCGATCGCGCTAGCCAATTGCGCCCCGGAGACAGTCCTGCTCCACTCTCACCACCATCACAACATATCTTCAAAACCATCAGCCCAAAGAAAAAGAAGCAACACACCACTCCCGGGAGTGCTCGAACCTCCAACCTTTCAGTTAGCAGCCGATTGCGCTAGCCAGTTGCGCCACGGAGACAGTGGTGCTCCACTCTCACCACCATCAGAACATATCTTCAAAGCTATCAGCCCAAAAAAAGCGCCGCACCACTACCGGGTGAGCTCGAACCCCCAACCTTTCGGTTAACAGACGCTCGCGCTAGCCGATCGCGCCACGGAGACAGTCGTGCTCCACTCTCACCACCATCAGAACATATCTTCAAAGCTATCAGCCCATAGAAAAAAAGGCGACGCACCACCACCGGGTGGGCTCGAAACTCCAACCTTTCAGTTAACAGCCGATCGCGATAGCCTTTTTGCGCCACGGAGACAGTCGTGCTCCACTCTCACCACCATCAGAACATATATTCAAAGCTATCAGCTTAAAGAAAAAAAAGCGCCGCACCACCAATGGGTGGGTTCGAACCTCCAACCTTTCGGTTAACAGACGATCGCGCTAGCCAATTGCACCACGCAGACAGTCGTGCTCCAATCTCACTACCGTTAGAAGATTTCTCCAAAGCTATCAGCGCAAAGAAAAAAGCAACCCACCACTCCCGGCAGGGCTCGAAACTCCAACCTTTCAGTTAACAGCCGATCGCGATAGCCTTTTGCGCCACGGAGACAGTCGTGCTCCACTCTCACCACCATCAAAACATATCTTCAAAGCTATCAGCTTAAAGAAAAAAAGCGCCGCACCACCAACGGGTGGGTTCGAACCTCCAACCTTTCGGTTAACAGACGATCGCGCTAGCCAATCGCGCCACGGAGACAGGCCTGCTCCACTGTCACCACCATCAGAACATATCTTCAAAGCTATAAGCCCAAAGAAAAAAAAGCGCCGCACCCCCACCAGGTGGGCTCGAAACTCCAACCTTTCGATTAACAGCCGATGGCGCTAGCTAAGTGCGCCACGGAGACAGTCCTGCTCCACTCTAACCACCATCAGAACATATCTTCAAAGCTATCAGCCCATAGAAAAAAAGGCGCCGCACCACCACCGGGTGGGCTCGAACCTCCAACCTTTCGGTTAGCGGCCGAACGCGCTAGCCAATTGCGCCACGGAGACAGTCCTGTTCAACTCTTACCACCATCAGAACATATCTTCAAAGCTATCAGCCTAAAGAAAAAAAAGCGCCGCACCACCACCGGGTGGGCTCGAACCTCCAACCTTTCGGTTAACAGACGATCGCGCTAGCCAATTGCGCAACGGAGACAGTCCTGCTCCACTCTCACCACCATCAGAACATATCTTCAAAGCTATCAGCAAAAAAAAGCGCCGCACCACCACCGGGTGGGCTCGAAACTCCAACCTTTCGATTAACAGCCGATCGCGCTAGCCAATCGCGCCACGGAGACAGTCCTGTTCCACTCTCACCACCATTACAACATACCTTCAAAGCTATCAGGCCATAGAAAAAAAGCGCCGCACCACCACCGGGTGGGCTCAAACCTCCAACCTTTCGGTTAACAGACAATCGCGCTAGCCAATCGCGCCACGGAGACAGTCGTGCTCCACTCTCACCACCATCAGAACATATCTTCAAAGCTATCAGCGCAAAGAAAAAAGCGCCGCACCACCACCTGGTGGGCTCGAACCTCCAACCTTTCGGTTAGCAGCCGATCGCGCTAGCCAATTGCGCCACGGAGACAGTCCTGCTCCGCTCTCACCACCATCAGAACATATCTTCAAAGCTATCAGCCTAAAGAAAAAAAAGCGCCGCACCACCACCGGGTGGGCTCGAACCTCCAACCTTTCGGATAACAGACGATCGCGCTAGCCAATTGCGCAACGGAGACAGTCCTGCTCCACTCTCACCACCATCAGAACATATCTTCAAAGCTATCAGCAAAAAAAAGCGCCGCACCACCACCGGGTGGGCTCGAAACTCCAACCTTTCGATTAACAGCCGATCGCGCTAGCCAATCGCGCCACGGAGACAGTCCTGTTCCACTCTCACCACCATTACAACATACCTTCAAAGCTATCAGGCCATAGAAAAAAAGCGCCGCACCACCACCGGGTGGGCTCAAACCTCCAACCTTTCGGTTAACAGACAATCGCGCTAGCCAATCGCGCCACGGAGACAGTCGTGCTCCACTCTCACCACCATCAGAACATATCTTCAAAGCTATCAGCGCAAAGAAAAAAGCGCCGCACCACCACCTGGTGGGCTCGAACCTCCAACCTTTCGGTTAACAGACGATCGCGCTAGCCAATCGCGCCACGGAGACAGTACTGCTATACTCTCACCACCACCAGAACATATCTTCAAAGCTATCAGCCCAAAGGAAAAAAAGCGCCGCACCACCACCGGGTGGGCTCGAAACTCCAACCTTTCGGTTAAAGGCCGATCGCGCTAGCCGATTGCGCCACGGAGACAGTCCTGCTCCACTCTCACCACCATCAGAATATATCTTCGAAGCTATCAGCCCAAAGAAAAAAAGCAACACACCACTCCCGGGAGGGCTCGAACCTCCAACCTTTCGGTTAACAGCCGACCATGCTAGCCAATTGTGCCACGGAGACAGTACTGCTATACTCTCACACCGTCAGAACATTTCTTCAGAGCTATCCGCCCAAAGGAAAAAAAGCGCAGCACCACCACCGAGTGGGCTTGAACCTCCAACATTTCGGTTAACAGCCAATCGCGCTAGCCAACTGCGCCCCGGAGACAGTCCTGCTCCACTCTCACCACCATCACAACATATCTTCAAAACCATCAGCCCAAAGAAAAAGAAGCAACACACCACTCCCGGGAGTGCTCGAACCTCCAACCTTTCAGTTAGCAGCCGATCGCGCTAGCCAATTGCGCCACGGAGACAGTCGTGCTCCACTCTCGCCACCATCAGAACATATCTTCAAAGCTATCAGCCTAAAAAAAGCGCCGCACCACCACCGGGTGGGCTCGAACCCACAACCTTTCGGTTAACAGACGCTCGCGCTAGCCGATCGCGCCACGGAGACAGTCGTGCGACACTCTCACCACCATCAGAACATATCTTCAAAGCTATCAGCCCATAGAAAAAAAGGCGACGCACCACCACCGGGTGGGCTCGAACCTCCAACCTTTCGGTTAACGGCCGAACGCGCTAGCCAATTGTGCCACGGAGGCAGTCCCGTTACACTCTCACCACCATCAGAACGTATCTTCAAAGCTATCAGCCCAAAGAAAAAAAGCAACACACCACTCTTGGGAGGGCTCGAACCTCCAACCTTTAGGTTAACAGCCGACCGCGCTAGCCAATTGTGCCACGGAGACAGTACTGCTATACTCTCACCACCATCAGAACATATCTTCAAAGCTATCAGCCCAAAGGAAAAAAAGCGCCGCACCACCACCGTGTGGGCTCGAAACTCCAACCTTTCGGTTAACAGCCGATCGCGCTTGCCGATTGTGCCACGGAGAAAGTCCTGCTCCACTCTCACCACCATCAGAACATATCTTCGAAGCTATCAGCCCAAAGAAAAAAAGCAACACACCACTCCCGGGAGGGCTCGAACCTCCAACCTTTCGGTTAACAGCCAATCGCGCTAGCCAATTGCGCCATGAAGACAGTCGTCCTCCACTCTCACCACCACCAGAACATATCTTCAAAGCTATCATCCCATAGAAAAAAAAGCGCCGCATCACCAATGGGTGGGCTCGAACCTCCAACCTTTCGGTTAACGGCCGAACGCGCTTGCCAATTGCGCCACGGAGACAGTCTTGCTTCACTCTCACCACCATCAGAACATATCTTCGAAGCTATCAGCCCAAAGAAAAAAAAGCAACACACCACTCCCGGGAGGGCTCGAACCTCCAACCTTCCGGTTAACAGCCGATGGCGCTAGCCAATTGCGCCACGGAGACAGTCATGCTCTACTCTCACACCGTCAGAACATTTCTTCAGAGCTATCCGCCCAAAGGAAAAAAAGCGCCGCACCACCACCGAGTGGGCTTGAACCTCCAACCTTTCGGTTAACAGCCGAACGTGCTAGCCTATTGCGCCACGGAGACAGTCGTGCTCCACTCTCACCACCATCAGAACATATCTTCAAAGCTATCAGCTTAAAGAAAAAAAAGCGCCGCACCACCAACGGGTGGGTTCGAACCTCCAACCTTTCGGTTAACAGACGATCGCGCTAGCCAATCGCGCCACGGAGACAGTCCTGCTCCACTGTCACCACCATCAGAACATATCTTCAAAGCTATAAGCCCAAAGAAAAAAAAGCGCCGCACCACCACCGGGTGGGCTCGAAACTCCAACCTTTCGATTAACAGCCGATGGCGCTAGCTAGTGGCGCCACGGAGACAGTCCTGCTCCACTCTAACCACCATCAGAACATATCTTCTAAGCTATCAGCCCATAGAAAAAAAGGCGACGCACCACCACCGTGTGGGCTGGAACCTCCAACCTTTCGGTTAGCGGCCGAACGCGCTAGCCAATTGCGCCACGGAGACAGTCCTGTTCAACTCTTACCACCATCAGAACATAACTTCAAAGCTATCAGCCCAAAGAAAAAAAAGCGCCGCACCACCACCGGGTGGGCTCGAACCTCCAACCTTTCTGTTAACAGACGATCGCGCTAGCCAATCGCGCCACGGAGACAGTCCTGTTTCACTCTCACCACCATTACAACAAACCTTCAAAGCTATCAGGCCAAAGAAAAAAAGCACCGCACCACCACCGGGTGGGCTCGAACCTCCAACCTTTCGGTTAACAGACAATCGCGCTAGCTAATCGCGCCACGGAGACAGTCGTGCTCCACTCTCACCACCATCAGAACATATCTTCAAAGCTATCAGCGCAAAGAAAAAAGCGCCGCACCACCACCGGGTGGGCTCGAACCTCCAACCCTTCGGTTAACAGCCGATCGCGCTAGCCAATCCCGGGAGGGCTCAAACCTCCAATTTTTTGGTTAACAGCCGAACGTGCTAGCCAATTTCACCACGAAGACAGTCGTGCTCCAATCTCACTACGTTAGAATATTTCTCGAAAGCTATCAGCGCAAAGAAAAAAGCAACACACCACTCCCGGGAGGGCTCGAAACTCCAACCTTTCAGTTAACAGCCGATCGCGCTAGACAATTGCGCCACGGAGACAGTCGTGCTCCACTCTCACCACCATCAGAACGTATCTTCAAAGCTATCAGCCCAAAGAAAAAAAGCAACACACCACTCCCGGGAGGGCTCGAACCTCCAACCTTTCGGTTAACAGCCGACCGCGCTAGCCAATTGTGCCACAGAGACAGTACTGCTATACTCTCACCACCACCAGAACATATCTTCAAAGTTATCAGCCCAAAGGAAAAAAAGCGCCGCACCACCACCGGGTGGGCTCGAAACTCCAACCTTTCGGTTAACAGCCGATCGCGCTAGCCTATTGCGCCACGGAGACAGTCGTGCTCCACTCTCACCACCATCAGAACATATCTAAAAAGCTATCAGCTTGAAGAAAAAAAAGCGCCGCACCACCAACGGGTGGGTTCGAAACTCCAAATGTTCGGTTAACAGACGATCGCGCTAGGCAATCGCGCCACGGAGACAGTCGTGCTCCACTCTCACCACCATCAGAACATATCTTCAAAGCTATCAGCTTAAAGAAAAAAAAGCGCCGCACCACCAACGGGTGGGTTCGAACCTCCAACCTTTCGGTTAACAGACGATCGCGCTAGCCAATCGCGCCACGGAGACAGTCCTGATCCACTGTCACCACCATCAGAACATATCTTCAAAGCTATCAGCCCAAAGAAAAAAAAGCGCCGCACCACCACCGGGTGGGCTCGAAACTCCAACCTTTCGATTAACAGCCGATGGCGCTAGCTAAGTGCGCCACGGAGACAGTCCTGTTCCACTCTCACCACCATAACATATCTTCAAAGCTATCAGCCCATAGAAAAAAAGGCGCCGCACCACCACCGGGTGGGCTCCAACCTCCAACCTTTCGGTTAGCGGCCGAACGCGCTAGCCAATTGCGCCACGGAGACAGTCCTGTTCAACTCTTGCCACCATCACAACATATTATTACGACGTGTATGTGCCGGATTGATAAGAGGGAATAGAAGTGTGGACTTGGGAAGAAGAAGATCTCTCGGCAGTTTTATCCGGTGCGGCCTCGCCATCCCAGCTTCCGTTCAATAAACCCCCGTACCCCTACTTCAGGCGTAACAGAGTGGTGGAAGGTGCTGGGTACAGTATACGTCGACGAACCACGGAGCCACAGCTGTTCGAACTTCGCCGGAGCCGTCGTATTGCCGGTCTGCCACCGACACCAACTGCCATGGCCGAGAGCGAAGGTCACGCCTTCTCAACCACACAAAGGTCAGTGCCAGCTGCACCTCGATATCACTATATGGAACCCCGCCCGTTCGCGGGAAGAGCAGGAGAAGATGTGGATGCGTGGCTGACACAGTACAAAAGGGTGAGCCGGTACAACTGCTGGGATGCCACCGACCAACTGGGAAATGTCGCGCTGTTTCTCACGGAAACAGCTCTGATGTGGTACGAAAACCATGAAGATTCCTTAACAACGTGGGATCGTTTCACTGAAGAGCTCAAGAAATGCTTCGGCGACTCTGATTCAAAAAAGAAGAGCGCGGAGCGCACGTTGGCTCAAAGAGCTCAGACTCCTGGAGAAACGTGTACCACCTACATAGAGGAGGTCCTGATGCTCTGCAAGATCATAGACCCGTACATGACTGAAGAGGACATGGTCGGCCACCTTCTGAAGGGTATAGCAGAGGACGTCTACAACTTTTTGATAGGCAGGGAAGACCTCACTTCCGTCTCCGCCGTCCAACGTCACTGCCGTACTTTTGAGAAGCTAAAGACCCGTCGTATTGCCCCGAAATTTGGTAGGCTGGCAAATGTAACAACGGTCGCCAGCGTCGACGTGAGCCCGCCCGCCGACCTTGCCGCTACTATCCGGACAATAGTGCGGGAAGAACTACAGCGACAAGACACACTGTTCCACGACACCATCCGCCATACGCCTACCTGTTCATCCTACTACCCGGCCCCGTTCGCTCCTCTGCCACCATCAGTATGTGTGACAGACGTTCGCGAAGCTAGGGCTTCGTGGCCACGCCGAGACTCATTCGCGTCTGACCAGCGGTATGACCAACGTCTTCGTCCCGGCCCCGCCCCACAGAGGCGCGCAGCTCCCGTTCAGCAATCTGCTCCACCCCGTTCGGTTAGGCGACCCTACACAGCCCAGCGCTCTCAGCAGTGGTTCGGCGAGCGACCCCTACCCATCTGCTACAACTGTGGCGTCGAAGGCCACATTGCCAGGTACTGTAACTACCGGCAGCCGCCGAGGTACGACTGGCCACCGAGATCCCACCTGTCCGACTTTGCACAAGCACCAACGTTCCCTGGAAGCGCATCTTACGAGACACCAAGGCCGCTGCGAAACCGTTCTCCAGCCTCTGACCGCAGTCTGACACCCCCGCCAGCCCCTCGCTCCAATCGGTCGCCGTCTCCTAGGCGCCGCTACCCTTCGCCGCCTCCGGAAAACTAGGCAGCGCGGCCGCTGGGGGTGAGGTCGCTGGTGATTCGCTGCAAGAAGAGATACCTCCACCGGTGCTTATGTTTAAAAACAAAGTGCAAGTTTTTGTTGATGGTGTACATACGATGGCTTTGGTGGACACTGGAGCCGCCGTGTCGATCATGAGTGCTGCGTTCAAAGCTCGTTTGGGAAGAAAGGTGACCTTTTTGTTGGAGAAAGCGATAACGTTCTGTGGCGTGGGCGGCAACTCGTTGTGTCCGATTGGTGTTTGTACCGCGGCAGTGTTACTGAGTGATCAAGTGTTTGTGACAGAATTCACGGTTCTTCCGCGGAGCACTCATGACATCATTCTAGGCATAGATTTCTTGCGAATGTGCGGAGCCACTGTAGACTGTCGAAATGGCGAAGTTATCATAAGTGACGCTGTTCCTCATGGACTTATCGAGAATTCGGGTACGGAAAGCGGTGCGCTCCGAGTCTATGAAGATACCGTTATCCCGGCCTTCTGTGCTGTGCGCGTTCCAGTAGCTTCTTCGCATATTAACGACAATAAGACCAGTTTCGATGCGCTAGTGGAGCCTTTCCATCTAAGTTGTATAAAGAAGAACACGTTGGTACCCCACAGCATAGTTTCAGTGAGTGAAGGTCGTTCAGACCTTTGGACAACGAATTATTCAAACGAACCGGTGCTGCTACCAGGAGGACTTAAGCTAGCGTCGTTTAAAGAATACTCGCCAACAACAGTAGCTGTCCTCAGTGACGTTCGACGGGATGAACAAGTGACCGCCTGCTCAGACAGTTCGAAAGTTTTACCTATGGTTGATAAGGCGCTGACTGCCGACAAGCGCAGAATGCTTGTGGACGTTTTGTTAAAGTACTTGCAAGTTTTTGATTTCTCCCAGAGTGACCATACGCCTTCCATTCCTCCATTTCGTATACGCCATAGGATAAATACACAAACAGCACAGCCAATCCGACAAAAACCGTACCGAGTATCGCCGTCCGAGCGCAAGATAATAGACAATCAAGTGCGTGAAATGCTCCAAAAGGGCATCATTCAAGAATCATCGAGCCCTTGGGCAGCTCCTGTGATCCTTGTGAAAAAGAAAGACGGTACCTGGAGATTTTGTGTCGACTATCGCCGTTTGAACTCCATCACGAAGAAAGATGTTTATCCTCTTCCACGAATTGATGACGCCTTGGACTGTCTCCATTCGGCGTCATACTTCTCGTCTATCGATTTACGTTCAGGCTACTGGCAGATTCCCATGCATCCAGCGGACAAGGAAAAGACTGCTTTCATAACTCCAGACGGACTTTATGAATTTAACGTGATGCCGTTTGGATTATGTAATGCTCCTGCCACATTCGAAAGGTTCATGGATACCATTCTGCGTGGCCTAAAATGGAACGTCTGTATGTGCTACCTAGATGACATCGTGATCTTTGGGCGCACATTTCGTGAGCACAACGAACGCGTGGACATTGTTCTGGAATGCATTAGAAACGCTGGCCTTGTTCTTAATTCGAAGAAGTGTCATTTCGGCGAGCGACAAACCTTAGTACTTGGGCACCTTGTGAACAAAGATGGGATCAGGCCTGACCCGAGCAAGACAGCAGCTGTGAAAGCGTGCAAACCACCTCGCTCAACGAAAGAGCTTCGCAGCTTCCTAGGCCTGTGCTCGTACTTTCGCCGATTTATTCCCGCATTCGCCGACGTTGCCTTCCCCTTGACCAGTCTGCTACGTCAAGGTACTAGCTTTGAATGGACACATGACTGTGAGACGTCTTTCAACCAACTCAAGTTCTTACTCACATCGCAGCCCATTCTCCGACACTTCGACCCTTCGGCGCCGACCGAAGTTCATACTGACGCCAGTGGCATTGGCATAGGTGCAGTTCTAGTACAACGACACAGTGGAAAGGAACATGTCATTGCGTATGCCAGCAGAACTTTAAGTAAACCAGAACGGAATTACACAGTGACTGAGCAAGAATGTTTGGCACTCGTCTTCGCTGTACAGCGATTCCGTTCATACCTGTACGGTCGTCCCTTCCAAGTGGTCACAGACCATCATTCCTTGTGCTGGCTTGTAAGCCTCCGAGACCCATCTGGCCGCCTGGCACGCTGGGCCCTCCGCTTGCAAGAGTATGACTTCACGGTGTCATACAAGAGTGGCAGGAAGCACGCTGACGCTGACTGCCTTTCGCGGATGCCGCTTACTACAACACTTTGCGATGCCCACAATTTCGATCACCTAATTGCGTCAGTGACTCCAGTATTCCCGGACAAGACCACCTTTGAAAATGAACAGCGGAAGGATGTCAGCTTGGAGCCATTATTTGCTGAAGCACGAGCGTCCACTTTGGCCGGACGCTTTTGCGTTCGTGAAGGATTACTTTACAAGAGGACCTTCTCGGCCACGGGTTCCCGCTTCTTGCTGGTGGTGCCGCACACACTCCGTTCCTCCATTCTGCGCGCCATGCACGACGACGCAACTTCGGGTCACCTGGGAATGACGCGAACACTCCTTCGTACACAGGAGCGATTTTACTGGCCACGCATGCGCCAGTCAGTTGAGCAGTACGTGGCCAGTTGCACTCAATGCCAGACGCACAAATCAGTCACGACTGCTCCGGCTGGACTTCTACAGCCTGTGACGCCTCCCAGCACTCCCTTTGAGCAAGTTGGCATTGACCTCGTGGGCCCTTTTCCACGCTCGGCAAAAGGCAACCGTTGGATTGTAGTGTGCGCCGATTACCTGACCCGCTACTGCGAAACGGCCGCCCTGCCATCTGCGACTGCTGGCGAAGTATCCTCCTTTCTCCTGCACTCTATCATACTGCGCCACGGACCTCCTCGCGTCATAATCAGCGACCGCGGCCGTCAGTTTACGGCAGACGTTGTTGAGGAACTGCTCCGTATGTGTGGCTCGGAACTTCGTCATTCGACACCTTACCATCCACAGACGAATGGCCTTACTGAACGAACGAACCGGACACTGGTGAATATGCTTTCAATGTACGTGGCGTCCAATCACAAGAACTGGGACGACGTCTTACCGTTCATCACGTATGCCTTCAACACTGCCCAACACGAAACCACCGGCCACAGCCCTTTCTTCCTTCTTTACGTTCGACCCCCTCGTTATACCCTGGACACTATCTTTTCGTTTTATGACAATGACGATCCTTCATTAGCTGAAACACTATGCCTTGCAGAAGAAACTCGGCGTCTTGCCCGCCTGCGTACTATAGCATCGCAAGACCGCTCAAAGCTCCGCTACGACAGCAAGCACCGCCACGTCACATATGAACCGGGAGACCTTGTAATGGTGTGGAAGCCTATCCGCAAGCGTGGCTTGTCCACAAAACTTCTCGCCCACTACACTGGCCCATTCGTTGTTCTTGAGCGCCTCAGTGCAGTAGATTATAAAATAGCACGACTGACAGCTAGTGGGAGACGATCAACCAAGACCGAGGTTACCCATGTGGCTCGCCTCAAAGCTTTTAGACTGCGGGACGATGCATGAAACGCGCGGTGCGCTTCGTCTGCGAAGGGGGAAATATTACGACGTGTATGTGCCGGATTGATAAGAGGGAATAGAAGTGTGGACTTGGGAAGAAGAAGATCTCTCGGCAGTTTTATCCGGTGCGGCCTCGCCATCCCAGCTTCCGTTCAATAAACCCCCGTACCCCTACTTCAGGCGTAACAATATCTTCGAAGCTATCAGCCCAAAGAAACAAAAGCAACACACCACTCCCGGGAGGGCTCGAACCTCCAACTTTTCGGTTAACAGCCGATGGCGCTAACCAATTGCGCCACGGAGACAGTCATGCTCCACTCTTACACCGTCAGAAGATTTCTTCAGAGCTATCCGCCTAAAGGAAAAAAAGCGCCGCCCCACCACCGAGTGGGGTTGAACCTCCAACCTTTCGGTTAACAGCCGATCGCGCTAGCAAATTGCGCCCCGGAGACAGCCCTGCTCCACTCTCACCACCATCAGAACATATCTTCAAAACCACCAGCCCAAAGAAAAAGAAGCAACACACCACTCCCGGGAGTGCTCGAACCTCCAACCTTTCAGTTAGCAGCCGATCGCGCTAGCCGATTGCGCCATGGAGACAGTCGTGCTCCACTCTCACCACCATCAGAACATATCTTCAAAGCTATCAACCCATAGAAAAAAATGCGACGCACCACCACCGGGTGGGCTCGAACCTCCAACCTTTCGGGTAACGGCCGAACGCGCTAGCCAATTGTGCCACGGAGGCAGTCCCGTTCCACTCTCACCACCATCAGAACGTGTCTTCAAAGCTATCAGCCCAAAGAAAAAAAGCAACACAGCACTCCCGGGAGGGCTCGAACCTCCAACCTTTCGGTTAACAGCCGACCGCGCTAGCCAATTGTGCCACGGAGACAGTACTGCTATACTCTCACCACCACCAGAACATATCTTCAAAGCTATCAGCCCAAAGGAAAAAAAGCGCCGCACCACCACCGGGTGGTTCGAAACTCCAACCTTTCGGTTAACAGCCGATCGCGCTAGCCTATTGCGCCACGGAGACAGTCGTGCTCCACTCTCACCACCATCAGAACATATCTTCAAAGCTATCAGCTTAAAGAAAAAAAGCGCCGCACCACCAACGGGTGGGTTCGAACCTCCAAATGTTCGGTTAACAGACAATCGCGCTAGCCAATCGCGCCACGGAGACAGTCCTGCTCCACTGTCACCACCATCAGAACATATCTTCAAAGCTATCAGCCGAAAGAAAAAAAAGCGCCGCACCACCACCGGGTGGGCTCGAAACTCCAACCTTTCAATTAACAGGCGATGGCGCTAGCTAAGTGCGCCACGGAGACAGTCCCGTTCCACTCTCACCACCATCAGAACATATCTTCAAAACTATCAGCCCATAGAAAAAAAGGCGTCGCACAACCACCGGGTGGGCTCGAACCTCCAACCTTTCGGTTAACAGCCAACCGCGCTAGCCAATTGTGCCACGGAGACAGTCCTGCTATCTTTCACCACCATCAGAACATATCTTCAAAGCTATCAGCCCAAAGAAAAGAAAGCGCCGCACCACCACGGGGTGGGCTAGAAACTCGAACCTTTCGGTTAACAGCCGATCGCGCTAGCCAATTGCGCCACGGAGACATACCTCCTCCACTCTCACCACCACCAGAACATATCTTCAAAGCTAACATCCCATAGAAAAAAAGCGCCGCATCACCACCGGGTGGGCTCGAACCTCCAATCTTTCCGTTAGCAGCCGATCGCGCTAATCAATTGCGCCACGGAGACAGTCCTGCTCCGCTCTCACCACCATCAGAACATATCTTCGAAGCTATCAGCCTAAAGAAAAAAAGCGCCGCACCACCACCGGGTGGGCTCGAACCTCCAACCTTTCGGTTAACAGACGATCGCGCTAGCCGATCGCGAAACGGAGACAGTCGTGCTCCACTCTCACCACCATCAGAACATATCTTCGAAGCTATCAGCCCAAAGAAAAAAAGCAACACACCACTCCCGGGAGGGCTCGAACCTCCAACCTTTCGGTTAACAGCCGACCATGCTAGCCAATTGTGCCACGGAGACAGTACTGCTATACTCTCACACCGTCAGAACATTTCTTCAGAGCTATCCGCCCAAAGGAAAAAAAGCGCAGCACCATCACCGAGTGGGCTTGAACCTCCAACATTTCGGTTAACAGCCAATCGCGCTAGCCAACTGCGCCCCGGAGACAGTCCTGCTCCACTCTCACCACCATCACAACATATCTTCAAAACCATCAGCCCAAAGAAAAAGAAGCAACACACCACTCCCGGGAGTGCTCGAACCTCCAACCTTTCAGTTAGCAGCCGATCGCGCTAGCCAATTGCGCCACGGAGACAGTCGTGCTCCACTCTCGCCACCATCAGAACATATCTTCAAAGCTATCAGCCTAAAAAAAGCGCCGCACCACTACCGGGTGGGCTCGAACCCCCAACCTTTCGGTTAACAGACGCTCGCGCTAGCCGATCGCGCCACGGAGACAGTCGTGCTCCACTCTCACCACCATCAGAACATATCTTCAAAGCTATCAGCCCATAGAAAAAAAGGCGACGCACCACCACCGGGTGGGCTCGAATCTCCAACCTTTCGGTTAACAGACGATCGCGCTAGCCAATCGCGCCACGGAGACAGTCCTGCTCCACTGTCACCACCATCAGAACATATCTTCAAAGCTATAAGCCCAAAGAAAAAAAAGCGCCGCACCACCACCGGGTGGGCTCGAAACTCCAACCTTTCGATTAACAGCCGATGGCGCTAGCTAGTGGCGCCACGGAGACAGTCCTGCTCCACTCTAACCACCATCAGAACATATCTTCTAAGCTATCAGCCCATAGAAAAAAAGGCGCCGCACCACCACCGGGTGGGCTGGAACCTCCAACCTTTCGGTTAGCGGCCGAACGTGCTAGCCAATTGCGCCACGGAGACAGTCCTGTTCAACTCTTACCACCATCAGAACATAACTTCAAAGCTATCAGCCCAAAGAAAAAAAAGCGCCGCACCACCACCGGGTGGGCTCGAACCTCCAACCTTTCTGTTAACAGACGATCGCGCTAGCCAATCGCGCCACGGAGACAGTCCTGTTTCACTCTCACCACCATTACAACATACCTTCAAAGCTATCAGGCCAAAGAAAAAAAGCACCGCACCACCACCGGGTGGGCTCGAACCTCCAACCTTTCGGTTAACAGACAATCGCGCTAGCTAATCGCGCCACGGAGACAGTCGTGCTCCACTCTCACCACCATCAGAACATATCTTCAAAGCTATCAGCGCAAAGAAAAAAGCGCCGCACCACCACCGGGTGGGCTCGAACCTCAAACCCTTCGGTTAACAGACGATCGCGCTAGCCAATCCCGGGAGGGCTCAAACCTCCAATTTTTTGGTTAACAGCCGAACGTGCTAGCCAATTTCACCACGAAGACAGTCGTGCTCCAATCTCACTACGTTAGAATATTTCTCGAAAGCTATCAGCGCAAAGAAAAAAGCAACACACCACTCCCGGGAGGGCTCGAAACTCCAACCTTTCAGTTAACAGCCGATCGCGCTAGACAATTGCGCCACGGAGACAGTCGTGCTCCACTCTCACCACCATCAGAACGTATCTTCAAAGCTATCAGCCCAAAGAAAAAAAGCAACACACCACTCCCGGGAGGGCTCGAACCTCCAACCTTTCGGTTAACAGCCGACCGCGCTAGCCAATTGTGCCACAGAGAAGTACTGCTATACTCTCACCACCACCAGAACATATCTTCAAAGTTATCAGCCCAAAGGAAAAAAAGCGCCGCACCACCACCGGGTGGGCTCGAAACTCCAACCTTTCGGTTAACAGCCGATCGCGCTAGCCTATTGCGCCACGGAGACAGTCGTGCTCCACTCTCACCACCATCAGAACATATCTAAAAAGCTATCAGCTTAAAGAAAAAAAAGCGCCGCACCACCAACGGGTGGGTTCGAACCTCCAAATGTTCGGTTAACAGACGATCGCGCTAGCCAATCGCGCCACGGAGACAGTCCTGCTCCACTGTCACCACCATCAGAACATATCTTCAAAGCTATCAGCCGAAAGAAAAAAAAGCGCCGCACCACCACCGGGTGGGCTCGAAACTCCAACCTTTCGATTAACAGCCGATGGCGCTAGCTAAGTGCGCCACGGAGACAGTCCCGTTCCACTCTCACCACCATCAGAACATATCTTCAAAACTATCAGCCCATAGAAAAAAAGGCGCCGCACAACCACCGGGTGGGCTCGAACCTCCAACCTTTCGGTTAACAGCCAACCGCGCTAGCCAATTGTGCCACGGAGACAGTCCTGCTATCTTTCACCACCATCAGAACATATCTTCAAAGCTATCAGCCCAAAGAAAAGAAAGCGCCGCACCACCACGGGGTGGGCTAGAAACTCGAACCTTTCGGTTAACAGCCGATCGCGCTAGCCAATTGCGCCACGGAGACATACCTCCTCCACTCTCACCACCACCAGATTATATCTTCAAAGCTAACATCCCATAGAAAAAAAGCGCCGCATCACCACCGGGTGGGCTCGAACCTCCAATCTTTCCGTTAGCAGCCGATCGCGCTAGCCAATTGCGCCACGGAGACAGTCCTGCTCCGCTCTCACCACCATCAGAACATATCTTCGAAGCTATCAGCCTAAAGAAAAAAAGCGCCGCACCACCACCGGGTGGGCTCGAACCTCCAACCTTTCGGTTAACAGACGATCGCGCTAGCCGATCGCGAAACGGAGACAGTCGTGCTCCACTCTCACCACCATCAGAACATATCTTCGAAGCTATCAGCCCAAAGAAAAAAAGCAACACACCACTCCCGGGAGGGCTCGAACCTCCAACCTTTCGGTTAACAGCCGACCATGCTAGCCAATTGTGCCACGGAGACAGTACTGCTATACTCTCACAGCGTCAGAACATTTCTTCAGAGCTATCCGCCCAAAGGAAAAAAAGCGCAGCACCACCACCGAGTGGGCTTGAACCTCCAACATTTCGGTTAACAGCCAATCGCGCTAGCCAACTGCGCCCCGGAGACAGTCCTGCTCCACTCTCACCACCATCACAACATATCTTCAAAACCATCAGCCCAAAGAAAAAGAAGCAACACACCACTCCCGGGAGTGCTCGAACCTCCAACCTTTCGGTTAACAGACGCTCGCGCTAGCCGATCGCGCCACGGAGACAGTCGTGCTCCACTCTCACCACCATCAGAACATATCTTCAAAGCTATCAGCCCATAGAAAAAAAGGCGACGCACCACCACCGGGTGGGCTCGAAACACCAACCTTTCAGTTAACAGCCGATCGCGATAGCCTTTTGCGCCACGGAGACAGTCGTGCTCCACTCTCACCACCATCGGAACATATCTTCAAAGCTATCAGCTTAAAGAAAAAAAAGCGCCGCACCACCAACGGGTGGGTCCGAACCTCCAACCTTTCGGTTAACAGACGATCGCGCTAGCCAATCGCGCCACGGAGACAGTCCTGCTCCACTGTCACCACCATCAGAACATATCTTCAAAGCTATAAGCCCAAAGAAAAAGAAGCAACACACCACTCCCGGGAGTGCTCAAACCTCGAACCTTTCAGTTAGCAGCCGATCGCGCTAGCCAATTGCGCCACGGAGACAGTCGTGCTCCACTCTCACCACCATCAGAACATATCTTCAAAGCTATCAGCTTAAAAAAAGCGCCCCAGCACCACCGGGTGGGCTCGAACCCCCAACCTTTCGGTTAACAGACGCTCGCGCCAGCCGATCGCGCCACGGAGACAGTCGTGCTCCACTCTCACCACCATCAGAACATATCTTCAAAGCTATCAGCCCATAGAAAAAAAGGCGACGCACCACCACCGGGTGGGCTCCAAACTCCAACCTTTCAGTTAACAGCCGATCGCGCTAGCCAATTGCGCCCCGGAGACAGTCCTGCTCCACTCTCACCACCATCACAACATATCTTCAAAACCATCAGCCCAAAGAAAAAGAAGCAACACACCACTCCCGGGAGTGCTCGAACCTCCAACCTTTCAGTTAGCAGCCGATCGCGCTAGCCAGTTGCGCCACGGAGACAGTGGTGCTCCACTCTCACCACCATCAGAACATATCTTCAAAGCTATCAGCCCAAAAAAAGCGCCGCACCACTACCGGGTGAGCTCGAACCCCCAACCTTTCGGTTAACAGACGCTCGCGCTAGCCGATCGCGCCACGGAGACAGTCGTGCTCCACTCTCACCACCATCAGAACATATCTTCAAAGCTATCAGCCCATAGAAAAAAAGGCGACGCACCACCACCGGCTGGGCTCGAAACTCCAACCTTTCAGTTAACAGCCGATCGCGATAGCCTTTTTGCGCCACGGAGACAGTCGTGCTCCACTCTCACCACCATCAGAACATATATTCAAAGCTATCAGCTTAAAGAAAAAAAAGCGCCGCACCACCAATGGGTGGGTTCGAACCTCCAACCTTTCGGTTAACAGACGATCGCGCTAGCCAATTGCACCACGCAGACAGTCGTGCTCCAATCTCACTACCGTTAGAAGATTTCTCCAAAGCTATCAGCGCAAAGAAAAAAGCAACCCACCACTCCCGGCAGGGCTCGAAACTCCAACCTTTCAGTTAACAGCCGATCGCGATAGCCTTTTGCGCCACGGAGACAGTCGTGCTCCACTCTCACCACCATCAAAACATATCTTCAAAGCTATCAGCTTAAAGAAAAAAAAGCGCCGCACCACCAACGGGTGGGTTCGAACCTCCAACCTTTCGGTTAACAGACGATCGCGCTAGCCAATCGCGCCACGGAGACAGGCCTGCTCCACTGTCACCACCATCAGAACATATCTTCAAAGCTATAAGCCCAAAGAAAAAAAAGCGCCGCACCCCCACCAGGTGGGCTCGAAACTCCAACCTTTCGATTAACAGCCGATGGCGCTAGCTAAGTGCGCCACGGAGACAGTCCTGCTCCACTCTAACCACCATCAGAACATATTTTCAAAGCTATCAGCCCATAGAAAAAAAGGCGCCGCACCACCACCGGGTGGGCTCGAACCTCCAACCTTTCTGTTAGCGGCCGAACGCGCTAGCCAATTGCGCCACGGAGACAGTCCTGTTCAACTCTTACCACCATCAGAACATATCTTCAAAGCTATCAGCCTAAAGAAAAAAAAGCGCCGCACCACCACCGGGTGGGCTCGAAACTCCAACCTTTCGGTTAACAGACGATCGCGCTAGCCAATTGCGCAACGGAGACAGTCCTGCTCCACTCTCACCACCATCAGAACATATCTTCAAAGCTATCAGCAAAAAAAAGCGCCGCACCACCACCGGGTGGGATCGAAACTCCAACCTTTCGATTAACAGCCGATCGCGCTAGCCAATCGCGCCACGGAGACAGTCCTGTTCCACTCTCACCACCATTACAACATACCTTCAAAGCTATCAGGCCATAGAAAAAAAGCGCCGCACCACCACCGGGTGGGCTCAAACCTCCAACCTTTCGGTTAACAGACAATCGCGCTAGCCAATCGCGCCACGGAGACAGTCGTGCTCCACTCTCACCACCATCAGAACATATCTTCAAAGCTATCAGCGCAAAGAAAAAAGCGCCGCACCACCACCTGGTGGGCTCGAACCTCCAACCTTTCGGTTAGCAGCCGATCGCGCTAGCCAATTGCGCCACGGAGACAGTCCTGCTCCGCTCTCACCACCATCAGAACATATCTTCAAAGCTATCAGCCTAAAGAAAAAAAAGCGCCGCACCACCACCGGGTGGGCTCGAACCTCCAACCTTTCGGTTAACAGACGATCGCGCTAGCCAATTGCGCAACGGAGACAGTCCTGCTCCACTCTCACCACCATCAGAACATATCTTCAAAGCTATCAGCAAAAAAAAGCGCCGCACCACCACCGGGTGGGCTCGAAACTCCAACCTTTCGATTAACAGCCGATCGCGCTAGCCAATCGCGCCACGGAGACAGTCCTGTTCCACTCTCACCACCATTACAACATACCTTCAAAGCTATCAGGCCATAGAAAAAAAGCGCCGCACCACCACCGGGTGGGCTCAAACCTCCAACCTTTCGGTTAACAGACAATCGCGCTAGCCAATCGCGCCACGGAGACAGTCGTGCTCCACTCTCACCACCATCAGAACATATCTTCAAAGCTATCAGCGCAAAGAAAAAAGCGCCGCACCACCACCTGGTGGGCTCGAACCTCCAACCTTTCGGTTAACAGACGATCGCGCTAGCCAATCGCGCCACGGAGACAGTACTGCTATACTCTCACCACCACCAGAACATATCTTCAAAGCTATCAGCCCAAAGGAAAAAAAGCGCCGCACCACCACCGGGTGGGCTCGAAACTCCAACCTTTCGGTTAACAGCCGATCGCGCTAGCCTATTGCGCCACGGAGACAGTCGTGCTCCACTCTCACCACCATCAGAACATATCTTCAAAGCTATCAGCTTAAAGAAAAAAAGCGCCGCACCACCAACGGGTGGGTTCGAACCTCCAACCTTTCGGTTAACAGACGATCGCGCTAGCCAATCGCGCCACGGAGACAGTCCTGCTCCACTGTCACCACCATCAGAACATATCTTCAAAGCTATAAGCCCAAAAAAAAAAGCGCCGCACCACCACCGGGTGGGCTCGAAACTCCAACCTTTCGATTAACAGCCGATGGCGCTAGCTAGTGGCGCCACGGAGACAGTCCTGCTCCACTCTAACCACCATCAGAACATATCTTCTAAGCTATCAGCCCATAGAAAAAAAGGCGCCGCACCACCACCGTGTGGGCTGGAACCTCCAACCTTTCGGTTAGCGGCCGAACGCGCTAGCCAATTGCGCCACGGAGACAGTCCTGTTCAACTCTTACCACCATCAGAACATAACTTCAAAGCTATCAGCCCAAAGAAAAAAAAGCGCCGCACCACCACCGGGTGGGCTCGAACCTCCAACCTTTCTGTTAACAGACGATCGCGCTAGCCAATCGCGCCACGGAGACAGTCCTGTTTCACTCTCACCACCATTACAACATACCTTCAAAGCTATCAGGCCAAAGAAAAAAAGCACCGCACCACCACCGGGTGGGCTCGAACCTCCAACCTTTCGGTTAACAGACAATCGCTCTAGCTAATCGCGCCACGGAGACAGTCGTGCTCCACTCTCACCACCATCAGAACATATCTTCAAAGCTATCAGCGCAAAGAAAAAAGCGCCGCACCACCACCGGGTGGGCTCGAACCTCCAACCCTTCGGTTAACAGACGATCGCGCTAGCCAATCCCGGGAGGGCTCAAACCTCCAATTTTTTGGTTAACAGCCGAACGTGCTAGCCAATTTCACCACGAAGACAGTCGTGCTCCAATCTCACTACGTTAGAATATTTCTCGAAAGCTATCAGCGCAAAGAAAAAAGCAACACACCACTCCCGGGAGGGCTCGAAACTCCAACCTTTCAGTTAACAGCCGATCGCGCTAGACAATTGCGCCACGGAGACAGTCGTGCTCCACTCTCACCACCATCAGAACGTATCTTCAAAGCTATCAGCCCAAAGAAAAAAAGCAACACACCACTCCCGGGAGGGCTCGAACCTCCAACCTTTCGGTTAACAGCCGACCGCGCTAGCCAATTGTGCCACAGAGACAGTACTGCTATACTCTCACCACCACCAGAACATATCTTCAAAGTTATCAGCCCAAAGGAAAAAAAGCGCCGCACCACCACCGGGTGGGCTCGAAACTCCAACCTTTCGGTTAACAGCCGATCGCGCTAGCCTATTGCGCCACGGAGACAGTCGTGCTCCACTCTCACCACCATCAGAACATATCTAAAAAGCTATCAGCTTAAAGAAAAAAAAGCGCCGCACCACCAACGGGTGGGTTCGAACCTCCAAATGTTCGGTTAACAGACGATCGCGCTAGGCAATCGCGCCACGGAGACAGTCGTGCTCCACTCTCACCACCATCAGAACATATCTTCAAAGCTATCAGCTTAAAGAAAAAAAAGCGCCGCACCACCAACGGGTGGGTTCGAACCTCCAACCTTTCGGTTAACAGACGATCGCGCTAGCCAATCGCGCCACGGAGACAGTCCTGATCCACTGTCACCACCATCAGAACATATCTTCAAAGCTATCAGCCCAAAGAAAAAAAAGCGCCGCACCACCACCGGGTGGGCTCGAAACTCCAACCTTTCGATTAACAGCCGATGGCGCTAGCTAAGTGCGCCACGGAGACAGTCCTGTTCCACTCTCACCACCATAACATATCTTCAAAGCTATCAGCCCATAGAAAAAAAGGCGCCGCTCCACCACCGGGTGGGCTCCAACCTCCAACCTTTCGGTTAGCTGCCGAACGCGCTAGCCAATTGCGCCACGGAGACAGTCCTGTTCAACTCTTGCCACCATCACAACATATCTTCGAAGCTATCAGCCCAAAGAAACAAAAGCAACACACCACTCCCGGGAGGGCTCGAACCTCCAACTTTTCGGTTAACAGCCGATGGCGCTAACCAATTGCGCCACGGAGACAGTCATGCTCCACTCTTACACCGTCAGAAGATTTCTTCAGAGCTATCCGCCTAAAGGAAAAAAAGCGCCGCACCACCACCGAGTGGGGTTGAACCTCCAACCTTTCGGTTAACAGCCGATCGCGCTAGCAAATTGCGCCCCGGAGACAGCCCTGCTCCACTCTCACCACCATCAGAACATATCTTCAAAACCATCAGCCCAAAGAAAAAGAAGCAACACACCACTCCCGGGAGTGCTCGAACCTCCAACCTTTCAGTTAGCAGCCGATCGCGCTAGCCGATTGCGCCATGGAGACAGTCGTGCTCCACTCTCACCACCATCAGAACATATCTTCAAAGCTATCAACCCATAGAAAAAAATGCGACGCACCACCACCGGGTGGGCTCGAACCTCCAACCTTTCGGGTAACGGCCAAACGCGCTAGCCAATTGTGCCACGGAGGCAGTCCCGTTCCACTCTCACCACCATCAGAACGTGTCTTCAAAGCTATCAGCCCAAAGAAAAAAAGCAACACAGCACTCCCGGGAGGGCTCGAACCTCCAACCTTTCGGTTAACAGCCGACCGCGCTAGCCAATTGTGCCACGGAGACAGTACTGCTATACTCTCACCACCACCAGAACATATCTTCAAAGCTATCAGCCCAAAGGAAAAAAAGCGCCGCACCACCACCGGGTGGTTCGAAACTCCAACCTTTCGGTTAACAGCCGATCGCGCTAGCCTATTGCGCCACGGAGACAGTCGTGCTCCACTCTCACCACCATCAGAACATATCTTCAAAGCTATCAGCTTAAAGAAAAAAAGCGCCGCACCACCAACGGGTGGGTTCGAACCTCCAAATGTTCGGTTAACAGACAATCGCGCTAGCCAATCGCGCCACGGAGACAGTCCTGCTCCACTGTCACCACCATCAGAACATATCTTCAAAGCTATCAGCCGAAAGAAAAAAAAGCGCCGCACCACCACCGGGTGGGCTCGAAACTCCAACCTTTCGATTAACAGCCGATGGCGCTAGCTAAGTGCGCCACGGAGACAGTCCCGTTCCACTCTCACCACCATCAGAACATAACTTCAAAACTATCAGCCCATAGAAAAAAAGGCGCCGCACAACCACCGGGTGGGCTCGAACCTCCAACCTTTCGGTTAACAGCCAACCGCGCTAGCCAATTGTGCCACGGAGACAGTCCTGCTATCTTTCACCACCATCAGAACATATCTTCAAAGCTATCAGCCCAAAGAAAAGAAAGCGCCGCACCACCACGGGGTGGGCTAGAAACTCGAACCTTTCGGTTAAGGGCCGATCGCGCTAGCCAATTGCGCCACGGAGACATACCTCCTCCACTATCACCACCACCAGAACATATCTTCAAAGCTAACATCCCATAGAAAAAAAGCGCCGCATCACCACCGGGTGGGCTCGAACCTCCAATCTTTCCGTTAGCAGCCGATCGCGCTAGCCAATTGCGCCACGGAGACAGTCCTGCTCCGCTCTCACCACCATCAGAACATATCTTCGAAGCTATCAGCCTAAAGAAAAAAAGCGCCGCACCACCACCGGGTGGGCTCGAACCTCCAACCTTTCGGTTAACAGACGATCGCGCTAGCCGATCGCGAAACGGAGACAGTCGTGCTCCACTCTCACCACCATCAGAACATATCTTCGAAGCTATCAGCCCAAAGAAAAAAAGCAACACACCACTCCCGGGAGGGCTCGAACCTCCAACCTTTCGGTTAACAGCCGACCATGCTAGCCAATTGTGCCACGGAGACAGTACTGCTATACTCTCACACCGTCAGAACATTTCTTCAGAGCTATCCGCCCAAAGGAAAAAAAGCGCAGCACCACCACCGAGTGGGCTTGAACCTCCAACATTTCGGTTAACAGCCAATCGCGCTAGCCAACTGCGCCCCGGAGACAGTCCTGCTCCACTCTCACCACCATCACAACATATCTTCAAAACCATCAGCCCAAAGAAAAAGAAGCAACACACCACTCCCGGGTGGGCTCGAAACTCCAACCTTTCGATTAACAGCCGATGGCGCTAGCTAGTGGCGCCACGGAGACAGTCCTGCTCCACTCTAACCACCATCAGAACATATCTTCTAAGCTATCAGCCCATAGAAAAAAAGGCGCCGCACCACCTCCGGGTGGGCTGGAACCTCCAACCTTTCGGTTAGCGGCCGA
Source organism: Rhipicephalus microplus (assembly GCF_043290135.1). Classification (NCBI taxonomy): domain Eukaryota; kingdom Metazoa; phylum Arthropoda; class Arachnida; order Ixodida; family Ixodidae; genus Rhipicephalus; species Rhipicephalus microplus. Next base: position 3,008,981 of record NW_027464611.1, on the reverse strand, counting down.
ACGTGCTAGCCAATTGCGCCACGGAGACAGTCCTGTTCAACTCTTACCACCATCAGAACATAACTTCAAAGCTATCAGCCCAAAGAAAAAAAAGCAACACACCATTCCTGGGAGGGCTCGAACCTTCAACCTTTCGGTTAACAGCCGACCGCGCTAGCCAATTGTGCCACGGAGACAGTCCTGCTATCTTTCACCACCATCAGAACATATCTTCAAAGCTATCAGCCCAAAGAAAAAAAAGCAACACACCATTCCTGGGAGGGCTCGAACCTCCAAAATTCGGTTAACAGCCGACCGCGCTAGCCAATTGTGCCACGGAGACAGTCCTGCTATCTTTGACCACCATCAGAACATATCTTCAAAGCTATCAGCCCAAAAGAAAAAAAGCGCAGCACCAACACCGAGTGGGCTTGAACCTCCAACATTTCGGTTAACAGACGATCGCGCTAGCCAATTGCGCAACGGAGACAGTCCTGCTCCACTCTCACCACCATCAGAACATATCTTCAAAGCTATCAGCAAAAAAAAAAGCGCCGCACCACCACCGGGTGGGCTCGAAACTCCAACCTTTCGATTAACAGCCGATCGCGCTAGCCAATCGCGCCACGGAGACAGTCCTGTTTCACTCTCACCACCATTACAACATACCTTCAAAGCTATCAGGCCAAAGAAAAAAAGCACCGCACCACCACCGGGTGGGCTCGAACGTCCAACCTTTCGGTTAACAGACAATCGCGCTAGCCAATCGCGCCACGGAGACAGTCGTGCTCCACTCTCACCACCATCAGAACATATCTTGAAAGCTATCAGCGCAAAGAAAAAAGCGCCGACCACCACCGGGTGGGCTCGAACCTCCAACCCTTCCGTTAACAGACGATCGCGCTAGCCTATCCCGGGAGGGCTCAAACCTCCAATTTTTTGGTTAACAGCCGAACGTGCTAGCCAATTTCACCACGAAGACAGTCGTGCTCCAATCTCACTACCGTTAGAACCTTTCTCGAAAGCTATCAGCGCAAAGAAAAAAGCAACACACCACTCCCGGGAGGCCTCGAAACTCCAACCTTTCAGTTAACAGCCGATCGCGCTAGACAATTGCGCCACGAAGACAGTCGTGCTCCACTCTCACCACCATCAGAACGTATCTTCAAAGCTATCAGCCCAAAGAAAAAAAGCAACACACCACTCCCGGGAGGGCTCGAACCTCCAACCTTTCGGTTAACAGCCGATCGCGCTAGCCAATTGTGCCACAGAGACGGTACTGCTATCTTTCACCACCATCAGAACATATCTTCAAAGCTAACATCCCATAGAAAAAAAGCGCCGCATCACCACCGGGTGGGCTCCAACCTCCAATCTTTCCGTTAGCAGCCGATCGCGCTAGCCAATTGCGCCACGGAGACAGTCCTGCTCCGCTCTCACCACCAGCAGAACATATCTTCGAAGCTATCAGCCTAAAGAAAAAAAGCGCCGCACCACCACCGGGTGGGCTCGAACCTCCAACGTTTCGGTTAACAGACGATCGCGCTAGCCGATCGCGGAACGGAGACAGTCGTGCTCCACTCTCACCACCATCAGAACATATCTTCAAAGCTATCAGCGCAAAGAAAAAAGCAACACACCACTCCCGGGAGGGCTCGAAACACCAACCTTTCGGTTAACAGCCGATCGGGCTAGCCAATTGCGCAACGGAACAGTCCTGCTCCACTCTCACCACCATCAGAACATATCTTTAAAGCTATCAGCCCCCCCAAAACAAAAGCGCCGCACCACCACCGGGTGGGCTCGAAACTCCAAGCTTTCGATAAACAGCCGATCGCGCTAGCCAATAGCGCCACGGAGACAGTCCTGTTCCACTCTCACCACCATTAGAACATATCTTCAAAGCTATCAGGCCATAGAAAAAAAGCGCCGCACCACAACCGGGTGGGCTCGAACCTCCAACCTTTCGGTTAACAGACGATCGCGCTAGCCAATCGCGCCACGGACACAGTCCTGTTCCACTCTCACCACCATTAGAACATATCTTCAAAGCTATCAGGCCATAGAAAAAAAGCGCCGCACCACAACCGGGTGGGCTCGAACCTCCAACATTTCGGTTAACAGCCGACCGCGCTAGCCAATTGTGCCACGGAGACAGTACTTCTATACTCTCACCACCACCAGAACATATCTTCAAAGCTATCAGCCCAAAGGAAAAAAAGCGCCACACCACCACCGGGTGGGCTCGAACCTCCAACCTTTCGATTAACAGCCAACCGCGCTAGCCAATTGTGCCACGGAGACAGTCCTGCTATCTTTCACCAACATCAGAACATATCTTCAAAGCTATCAGCCCAAAAAAAAAAGCGCCGCACCACCACGGGGTGGGCTAGAAACTCGAACCTTTCGGTTAACAGCCGATCGCGCTAGCCAATTGCGCCACGGAGACAGTCGTGCTCCACTCTCACCACCATCAGAACATATCTTCAAAGCTATCAGCTTAAAGAAAAAAAGCGCCGCACCACCAACGGGTGGGTTCGAACCTCCAAATGTTCGGTTAACAGACGATCGCGCTAGCCAATCGCGCCACGGAGACAGTCCTGCTCCACTGTCACCACCATCAGAACATATCTTCAAAGCTATCAGCCGAAAGAAAAAAAAGCGCCGCACCACCACCGGGTGGGCTCGAAACTCCAACCTTTCGATTAACAGCCGATGGCGCTAGCTAAGTGCACCACGGAGACAGTCCCGTTCCACTCTCACCACCATCAGAACATATCTTCAAAACTATCAGCCCATAGAAAAAAAGGCACCGCACCACCACCGGGTGGGCTCGAACCTACAACCTTTCGGTTAACAGCCAACCGCGCTAGCCAATTGGGGATTTGCGGCCAGGCAACTGATGCTAACGAAGTCTGCTCGCTTCTTTTAGGCACCGGAATCTTTGAGGAAAGATCAGCGTTCTGCTGATACTGACGTTACCAGGTGATTGCAAAGTGACCAGTCCACACGTGCTGCTCCCGGCTCGTGGCAAGGTCCCGACCGCTTCTCCTGCGCAGACGGTCGACACCGCTCATCGTCGCCATCGCAGCGGTGCTCCTATCGCCTACTGGAGCGCCCTCAAGCCTCTTGCCTATAAGAAGCCGCGTTAACCACCAGCAAGTGGGATTTGCGGCCAGGCAACTGATGCTAACGAAGTCTGCTCGCTTCTTTTAGGCACCGGAATCTTTGAGGAAAGATCAGCGTTCTGCTGATACTGACGTTACCAGGTGATTGCAAAGTGACCAGTCCACACGTGCTGCTCCCGGCTCGTGGCAAGGTCCCGACCGCTTCTCCTGCGCAGACGGTCGACACCGCTCATCGTCGCCATCGCAGCGGTGCTCCTATCGCCTACTGGAGCGCCCTCAAGCCTCTTGCCTATAAGAAGCCGCGTTAACCACCAGCAAGTGGGATTTGCGGCCAGGCAACTGATGCTAACGAAGTCTGCTCGCTTCTTTTAGGTGAGTTTTAGTCTTGTAACCGACTTAATCTTATGCTTTTGGTCGCAAGTCCCACCAAGTGATTACTCTGTAAATAGACATGGGTATTGATTTGTGCACATACCGTGTTCGAATCGGTTGTTTTGTAGGATTAAGAAGACATGTTCGAACAAATTCACCTGTTTGGCTCCGGCCGAGAAAAATCTGCGGTTCTTTGGGTGTGGGTAGTAGGCTCCTTGTTGTCCTGTTCTGCCTATCACATCTCATTGTTCGCGCTGGAGATGTTGAGACTAATCCAGGGCCGGATAAGGTAGATCAGCTACTAACGTTCGTGAAGGAGTTGGTGTCTTCAAACGAGAAATTTCAAAAGGATGTCATAGGTAGGCTGAAGGATATGCAATCAGGCATCACAGATGTAAAAAGACGAATGGCCAGTCTAGAAAGAATACCCAAAGATATAGACACCCTTCGGGAAGGCGTTGCTGTTCTAACCTCAGCACTAGATGATGTAAAAACTGACCTCAAGAGCTCCGCCGCACCGGCACTTGGCCCAGTCCTTGAAGAAGTTAAAACTCATCTTCAAAATACTGGCACAAAACAGTTTGAACAAGCTAGTATTGTAGTTGACGATTTAAGTAACCGGCTGAGACGAAATAACCTGATATTCAAAGGAGTGCCAGAACAAGGAGGCGAAAAATGGGACCAAACGGAAAAACTTATAAGCGAGTTCGTTTTGCGTAACCTTGGTCTTAACATCGGTGAAATTGAACGTGCACATAGAATAGGTCAACAAACACCCGGTAAGAATCGCCCAATCATTGTGAAATTCTTGAATTTCAAGGACAAGAGCAGCATCTTGCAAAATGCATCAAAACTTAGAAATCTTACATCTCCGTCCGTTTGGATAGAAGAAGATTTCTCACCACGAATTCAACTTATTAGAAAAAGACTTCGGGACTTTGCACGTGCTGAACGTAAACCTAACGAAAAATACAGATTGCGGTTCGATAAACTGTTATTGGGAAACAAACTGTATACCTATGATAACTTCAACAACACGGTAGTCCCACTTTCGAGGCGGGACGCTCCTGCGTCAACTACGTGACGCAAACAGCGTTGTAGAAGTAGAACCTTATCTTTGATTGTGTCGAACTTCAGAAGCGTTTTTCATAAACAGGACCACCTGTGTTCTTTTATCGAGGGCTGCTCTGCCGACATCGTGCTTGGTACAGAGACATGGCTGTCCCCGGATGTGGCTAACTTTGAGCTATCACTGTCGAATAACTTCTTAGTCTTTAGAAAAGATAGAACGGCCTCTCGGGGAGGTGGTGTGTTAGTTGCTGTAAAAAAAAACTTCCATGCTCACATAATTGAAACAGAAGTTAACATTGAAGTTTTATGGGTTGCACTACAGTTATCGTCATTTGTAACTTGTGCTGTCGGAGTATGTTACCGTCCGCCAAACTCGCCAGCCGACTTTAATGAAAAACTGAATGATTCGCTCAGCCTCATACAATGCAATTATCCCCGGTCCCCTATATTTTTGGCAGGTGATTTTAATCACCCAGGCATAAACTGGCGGACGTGTACACCCGAAGGCGGTGCAGGAAGGTCTGACCGTCAGGAATTTCTTGAGGTACTTGCTTTGTTCAATTTGACACAGATGGTAGCCCTGCCGACTCGCGGTGATGCTATTCTAGACCTTGTATTGACTACCAAGCCCGATCATGTACTTGTGAATGTTTTAGATAATATCAGTGATCACAATGTGCTTCATTGTGAATATACCTTGGAGAACGAAAAGCCAGAAAATCCAAGGAAAACAATCTACAACTACACGCGGGCTAATGTTGATATGATTATAAATCAGCTGTCGTCTTTTTCTTTAGAATTTTTGCGCACCTTGTCACTGCGCACAACTAATGAAAACTGGCATCTCGTACAGTCTCAGCTCACCGAACTAAAGGAAAAATATATCCCTAAAATTGAAGTGATAGCGTCAACTCAGAGCGCTTGGTTCAACTTGCATGTCAAACGCTGCATAAATAAAAAAAAAAGACTTTACTCGAAAGCAAAGCAGTCTGGGTCCGATAGTGATTGGGAACGTTACCGTGAACAATCCAAACAATGTAAAACAGTAATCGAAGCAGCCAAAGACAAATTCTTTAACAATGATATAAACACGCTCTTAAGGGAAAATACAAAAAAGTTTTGGAAGGTAATCAACCCCAAACCATCTTCGTCATCACAAGTGTCTATTTCCAAAGATGGTGTACTTCTTTCGCCATCATGTGTTGCAACGGAACTAAATGATTTTTTTGGTTCAGTATTTACAGAAGAAAATCCCGTTCCATCTGAACTTAATTTCACGACTCTAGATTCGGTCATGGACGATTTAAATATTTCACATCAAGGTATTGAACGAGCTATTGAAAGGCTCCCAAACAGTTCAGCACCTGGCCCGGACGGCATCTGCACTAAAATACTAAAAATAACAAAGCCTGTAATTTCTCACATTCTAGCTGCTCTTTTTCAGCAATCTATTGATAGTGGTAGCGTACCAGACGCCTGGAAAATTGCCCACATCACCCCTATCTTTAAATCAGGTAACTCCTCTATGCTTTGTAACTATAGACCAATTTCACTAACAAGCATACCATGTAAGCTTTTAGAGCACATTATATCATCTGCAGTTATGACATATCTCACTAAAAACAAGTTCTTCTTACCAAGTCAGCATGGTTTCCGGCACGGCCTTTCATGCGAAACTCAACTATTTGAACTAATAACCGATATTCACGAAGCGATACATAATAAAACAGACATTGATGCTCTATTTATAGATTTCGCCAAAGCCTTCGACAAGGTCCCCCATAACCGTCTAAATATGAAACTGAGCGCCCTCAACATCAACCCTAAAATCTGTAAATGGATTGCTAACTTCTTGTCTGATCGCTATCAGTCTGTTTTTGTTAATAATACCTTGTCTCCATTAGTAAAGGTTAAATCAGGTGTTCCGCAGGGTACCGTGCTGGGGCCCATCCTATTCCTAATTTACGTTAATGATATAAGTAACCAATTGTCGTCCTCAATCAGACTTTTTGCAGACGATTGTGTAATTTACAGACAAATTACTAACCATATTGATGTGAGTGCGCTGCAGTCTGATATTGACAAAATTACCCGCTGGTGCTACCAATGGCAAATGGAAATTAATGTTTCAAAAACGAAGTACATTCAATTTACAAGAACTACGAAACCTGAGCTGCATTCTTATATGATAAACAATAGGCTAGTCGAAAGTGTGACCACAATAAAATACTTAGGCGTTCATCTTACACACAACCTCTCATGGAATGCTCATGTTGAGGCAATAGCCAGTAAGGCTTTAAGAGCTCTAGGATTCATTAAACGAAATTTGCACTCTGCCAACCAGTCCACCAAACTTCTTGCTTACACAACTTTAGTTCGCTCAAAAATGGAATACGCCGCCCTAATTTGGAATCCTAACCAGCAATACCTTATTCATAAACTTGAGGCCATTCAAAACAAAGCAGCCCGCTTTATCACAGGAAAATACTCTCGGCTATACAGCATAACAGCAATTAAAACTTCATTGAAATTACCTACTCTAGAAAAACGTAGGCTTATCGCACTACTGTCTCATTTCCACAGGCTTTATTTCAGTGAGTCATCTTTCCTACATTCACACATTAAACCAGCTCATCGCATTTTTCCACGTGTGGATCATGCTTACAAAGTGCAACCCATGTTAGCCCGTACTAACTTCCTTCGTGACTCACCATTGTTTCTTGCAATTTATCACTGGAATAAACTACCAAGAGATGTTGTAACTGTGCGTGATCACGACATATTTGTTAGCAAATTAAAGGAGTTGTGGAATGTAGAACTGTGATATTTTGTGGCTTTCTTTTGTTTATTCTAGTGCCAATAATACATCAGTTATCGCAAACTTCGTTTTATGCTTTATTGAGTGTTGTATTATTGAGTGTTGTATTCTTTGATCCGAGATTTTGCTTTCTGCATTTACCTTTTTATTTTTGCGTGTTCTGTGTAAATATTTCTTTTGTGAACATAACCCTGCTGTATTGTTGTATTATGTTGCTTTATTGTAACTACCCCCCCCCCTATGTAATGCCCAAATGGGCCCTTAGGGTATATGAATAAATAAATAAATTGTGCCACGGAGACAGTCCTGCTATCTTTCACCACCATCAGAACATATCTTCAAAGCTATCAGCCCAAGGAAAAGAAAGCGCCGCACCACCACGGGGTGGGCTAGAAACTCGAACCTTTCGGTTAACAGCCGATCGCGCTAGCCAATTGCGCCACGGAGACATACCTCCTCCACTCTCACCACCACCAGAACATATCTTCAAAGCTAACATCCCATAGAAAAAAAGCGCCGCATCACCACCGGGTGGGCTCCAACCTCCAATCTTTCCGTTAGCAGCCGATCGCGCTAGCCAATTGCGCCACGGAGACAGTCCTGCTCCGCTTTCACCACCAGCAGAACATATCTTCGAAGCTATCAGCCTAAAGAAAAAAAGCGCCGCACCACCACCGGGTGGGCTCGAACCTCCAACCTTTCGATTAACAGACGATCGCGCTAGCCGATCGCGAAACGGAGACAGTCGCGCTCCACTCTCACCACCATCAGAACATATCTTCAAAGCTATCAGCGCAAAGAAAAAAGCAACACACCACTCCCGGGAGGGCTCGAAACACCAACCTTTCGGTTAACAGCCGATCGGGCTAGCCAATTGCGCAACGGAACAGTCCTGCTCCACTCTCACCACCATCAGAACATATCTTCAATGCTATCAGCCCCCCCAAAACAAAAGCGCCGCACCACCACCGGGTGGGCTCGAAACTCCAAGCTTTCGATAAACAGCCGATCGCGCTAGCCAATAGCGCCACGGAGACAGTCGTGCTCCACTCTCACCACCATCAGAACATATCTTCAAAGCTATCAGCGCAAAGAAAAAAGCAACACACCGCTCACGGGAGGGCTCGAAACTCCAACATTTCGGTTAACAGCCGATCGCGCTAGCCGATTGCGCCATGGAGACAGTCGTGCTCCACTTTCACCACCATCAGAACATATCTTCAAAGCTATCAGTGCAAAGAAAAAAGCAACACACCACTCCCGGGAGGGCTCAAACCTCCAATTTTTTGGTTAACAGCCGAACGTGCTAGCCAATTGCACCACGAAGACAGTCGTGCTCCAATCTCACTACCGTTAGAACATTTCTCGAAAGCTATCAGCGCAAAGAAAAAGCAACACACCACTCCCGGGAGGGCTCGAAACTCCAACCTTTCAGTTAACAGCCGATCGCGCTAGACGATTGCGCCACGGAGACAGCCGTGCTCCACTCTCACCACCATCAGAACATATCTTCAAAGCTATCAGCTTAAAGAAAAAAAGCGCCGCACCACAACCGGGTGGGTTCGAACCTCCAACCTTTCGGTTAACAGACGATCGCGCTAGCCAATCGCGCCACGGAGACAGTCCTGCTCCACTGTCACCACCATCAGAACATATCTTCAAAGCTATCATCCCATAGAAAAAAAAGCGCCGCATCACCAACGGGTGGGCTCGAACCTCCAACCTTTCGGTTAACGGCCAAACGCGCTTGCCAATTGCGCCACGGAGACAGTCTTGCTTCACTCTAACCACCATCAGAACATATCTTCGAAGCTATCAGCCCAAAGAAAAAAAAGCAACGCACCACTCCCGGGAGGGCTCGAACCTCCAACCTTTCGGTTAACAGCCGATGGCTCTAGCCAATTGCGCCACGGAGACAGTCATGATCTACTCTCACACCGTCAGAACATTTCTTCAGAGCTATCCGCCCAAAGGAAAAAAAGCGCCGCACCACCAACGAGTGGGCTTGAACCTCCAACCTTTCGGTTAACAGCCGAACGTGCTAGCCAATTGCACCACGCAGACAGTAGTGCTTCAATCTCACCACCGTTAGAAGATTTCTCCAAAGCTATCAGCGCAAAGAAAAAAGCAACACACCACTCACGGGAGGGCTCGAAACTCCAACCTTTCAGTTAACAGCCGATCGCGCTAGACGATTGCGCCACGGAGACAGTCGTACTCCACTCTCACCACCATCAGAACATATCTTCAAAGCTATCAGCTTAAGGAAAAAAAGCGCCGCACCACAACCGGGTGGGTTCGAACCTCCAACCTTTCGGTTAACAGACGATCGCGCTAGCCAATCGCGCCAAGGAGACAGTCCTGCTCCACTGTCACCACCATCAGAACATATCTTCAAAGCTATCATCCCATAGAAAAAAAAGCGCCGCATCACCACCGGGTGGGCTCGAACCTCCAACCTTTCGGTTAACGGCCGAACGCGCTTGCCAATTGCGCCACGGAGACAGTCTTGCTTCACTCTCACCACCATCAGAACATATCTTCGAAGCTATCAGCCCAAAGAAAAAAAAGCAACACACCACTCCCGGGAGAGCTCGAAACTCCAAACTTTCAGTTAACTGCCGATCGCGCTAGCCTATTGCGCCACGGAGACAGTCGTGCTCCACTCTCACCACCATCAAAACATATCTTCAAAGCTATCAGCTTAAAGAAAAAAAATCGCCGCACCACCAACGGGTGGGTTCGAACCTCCAACCTTTCGGTTAACAGACGATCGAGCTAGCCAATCGCGCCACGGAGACAGTCGTGCTCCACTCTCTCCACCATCAGAACATATCTTCAAAGCTATCAGCTTAAAGAAAAAAAGCGCCGCACCACCAACGGGTGGGTTCGAACCTCCAAATGTTCGGTTTACAGACGATCGCGCTAGCCAATCGCGCCACGGAGACAGTCCTGCTCCACTGTCACCACCATCAGAACATATCTTCAAAGCTATCAGCCCAAAGAAAAAAAAGCGCCGCACCACCACCGGGTGGGCTCGAAACTCCAACCTTTCGATTAACAGCCGATGGCGCTAGCTAAGTGCGCCACGGAGACAGTCCTGTTCCACTCTCACCACCATCAAAACATATCTTCAAAACTATCAGCCCATAGAAAAAAAGCGCCGCATCACCACCGGGTGGGCTCCAACCTCCAATCTTTCCGTTAGCAGCCGATCGCGCTAGCCAATTGCGCCACGGAGACAGTCCTGCTCCGCTTTCACCACCAGCAGAACATATCTTCGAAGCTATCAGCCTAAAGAAAAAAAGCGCCGCACCACCACCGGGTGGGCTCGAACCTCCAACCTTTCGATTAACAGACGATCGCGCTAGCCGATCGCGAAACGGAGACAGTCGCGCTCCACTCTCACCACCATCAGAACATATCTTCAAAGCTATCAGCGCAAAGAAAAAAGCAACACACCACTCCCGGGAGGGCTCGAAACACCAACCTTTCGGTTAACAGCCGATCGGGCTAGCCAATTGCGCAACGGAACAGTCCTGCTCCACTCTCACCACCATCAGAACATATCTTCAATGCTATCAGCCCCCCCAAAACAAAAGCGCCGCACCACCACCGGGTGGGCTCGAAACTCCAAGCTTTCGATAAACAGCCGATCGCGCTAGCCAATAGCGCCACGGAGACAGTCCTGTTTCACTCTCACCACCATTAGAACATATCTTCAAAGCTATCTGGCCATAGAAAAAAAAGCGCCGCACCACAACCGGGTGGGCTCGAACCTCCAACATTTCGGTTAACAGACGATCGCGCTAGCCAATCGCGCCACGGAGACAGTCGTGCTCCACTCTCACCACCATCAGAACATATCTTCAAAGCTATCAGCGCAAAGAAAAAAGCAACACACCGCTCACGGGAGGGCTCGAAACTCCAACATTTCGGTTAACAGCCGATCGCGCTAGCCGATTGCGCCATGGAGACAGTCGTGCTCCACTTTCACCACCATCAGAACATATCTTCAAAGCTATCAGTGCAAAGAAAAAAGCAACACACCACTCCCGGGAGGGCTCAAACCTCCAATTTTTTGGTTAACAGCCGAACGTGCTAGCCAATTGCACCACGAAGACAGTCGTGCTCCAATCTCACTACCGTTAGAACATTTCTCGAAAGCTATCAGCGCAAAGAAAAAGCAACACACCACTCCCGGGAGGGCTCGAAACTCCAACCTTTCAGTTAACAGCCGATCGCGCTAGACGATTGCGCCACGGAGACAGCCGTGCTCCACTCTCACCACCATCAGAACATATCTTCAAAGCTATCAGCTTAAAGAAAAAAAGCGCCGCACCACAACCGGGTGGGTTCGAACCTCCAACCTTTCGGTTAACAGACGATCGCGCTAGCCAATCGCGCCACGGAGACAGTCCTGCTCCACTGTCACCACCATCAGAACATATCTTCAAAGCTATCATCCCATAGAAAAAAAAGCGCCGCATCACCAACGGGTGGGCTCGAACCTCCAACCTTTCGGTTAACGGCCAAACGCGCTTGCCAATTGCGCCACGGAGACAGTCTTGCTTCACTCTAACCACCATCAGAACATATCTTCGAAGCTATCAGCCCAAAGAAAAAAAAGCAACGCACCACTCCCGGGAGGGCTCGAACCTCCAACCTTTCGGTTAACAGCCGATGGCTCTAGCCAATTGCGCCACGGAGACAGTCATGATCTACTCTCACACCGTCAGAACATTTCTTCAGAGCTATCCGCCCAAAGGAAAAAAAGCGCCGCACCACCAACGAGTGGGCTTGAACCTCCAACCTTTCGGTTAACAGCCGAACGTGCTAGCCAATTGCACCACGCAGACAGTAGTGCTTCAATCTCACCACCGTTAGAAGATTTCTCCAAAGCTATCAGCGCAAAGAAAAAAGCAACACACCACTCACGGGAGGGCTCGAAACTCCAACCTTTCAGTTAACAGCCGATCGCGCTAGACGATTGCGCCACGGAGACAGTCGTACTCCACTCTCACCACCATCAGAACATATCTTCAAAGCTATCAGCTTAAGGAAAAAAAGCGCCGCACCACAACCGGGTGGGTTCGAACCTCCAACCTTTCGGTTAACAGACGATCGCGCTAGCCAATCGCGCCAAGGAGACAGTCCTGCTCCACTGTCACCACCATCAGAACATATCTTCAAAGCTATCATCCCATAGAAAAAAAAGCGCCGCATCACCACCGGGTGGGCTCGAACCTCCAACCTTTCGGTTAACGGCCGAACGCGCTTGCCAATTGCGCCACGGAGACAGTCTTGCTTCACTCTCACCACCATCAGAACATATCTTCGAAGCTATCAGCCCAAAGAAAAAAAAGCAACACACCACTCCCGGGAGAGCTCGAAACTCCAAACTTTCAGTTAACTGCCGATCGCGCTAGCCTATTGCGCCACGGAGACAGTCGTGCTCCACTCTCACCACCATCAAAACATATCTTCAAAGCTATCAGCTTAAAGAAAAAAAATCGCCGCACCACCAACGGGTGGGTTCGAACCTCCAACCTTTCGGTTAACAGACGATCGAGCTAGCCAATCGCGCCACGGAGACAGTCGTGCTCCACTCTCACCACCATCAGAACATATCTTCAAAGCTATCAGCTTAAAGAAAAAAAGCGCCGCACCACCAACGGGTGGGTTCGAACCTCCAAATGTTCGGTTAACAGACGATCGCGCTAGCCAATCGCGCCACGGAGACAGTCCTGCTCCACTGTCACCACCATCAGAACATATCTTCAAAGCTATCAGCCCAAAGAAAAAAAAGCGCCGCACCACCACCGGGTGGGCTCGAAACTCCAACCTTTCGATTAACAGCCGATGGCGCTAGCTAAGTGCGCCACGGAGACAGTCCTGTTCCACTCTCACCACCATCAAAACATATCTTCAAAACTATCAGCCCATAGAAAAAAAGGCGCCGCACCACCACCGGGTGGGCTCGAACCTCCAACCTTTCGGTTAACAGCCAACCGCGCTAGCCAATTGTGCCACGGAGACAGTCCTGCTATCTTTCACCACCATCAGAACATATCTTCAAAGCTATCAGCCCAAAGAAAAGAAAGCGCCGCACCACCACGGGGTGGGCTAGAAACTCGAACCTTTCGGTTAACAGCCGATCGCGCTAGCCAATTGCGCCACGGAGACATACCTCCTCCACTCTCACCACCACCAGAACATATCTTCAAAGCTAACATCCCATAGAAAAAAAGCGCCGCATCACCACCGGGTGGGCTCGAACCTCCAATCTTTCCGTTAGCAGCCGATCGCGCTAGCCAATGGCGCCACGGAGACAGTCCTGCTCCGCTCTCACCACCATCAGAACATATCTTCGAAGCTATCAGCCTAAAGAAAAAAAGCGCCGCACCACCACCGGGTGGGCTCGAACCTCCAACCTTTCGGTTAACAGACGATCGCGCTAGCCGATCGCGAAACGGAGACAGTCGCGCTCCACTCTCACCACCATCAGAACATATCTTCAAAGCTATCAGCGCAAAGAAAAAAGCAACACACCACTCCCGGGAGGGCTCGAAACACCAACCTTTCGGTTAACAGCCGATCGGGCTAGCCAATTGCGCAACGGAACAGTCCTGCTCCACTCTCACCACCATCAGAACATATCTTCAAAGCTATCAGCACCCCCAAAACAAAAGCGCCGCACCACCACCGGGTGGGCTCGAAACTCCAACCTTTCGATTAACAGCCGATGGCGCTAGCTAGTGGCGCCACGGAGACAGTCCTGCTCCACTCTAACCACCATCAGAACATATCTTCTAAGCTATCAGCCCATAGAAAAAAAGGCGACGCACCACCACCGTGTGGGCTGGAACCTCCAACCTTTCGGTTAGCGGCCGAACGCGCTAGCCAATTGCGCCACGGAGACAGTCCTGTTCAACTCTTACCACCATCAGAACATAACTTCAAAGCTATCAGCCCAAAGAAAAAAAAGCGCCGCACCACCACCGGGTGGGCTCGAACCTCCAACCTTTCTGTTAACAGACGATCGCGCTAGCCAATCGCGCCACGGAGACAGTCCTGCTCCACTGTCACCACCATCAGAACATATCTTCAAAGCTATAAGCCCAAAGAAAAAAAAGCGCCGCACCACCACCGGGTGGGCTCGAAACTCCAACCTTTCGATTAACAGCCGATGGCGCTAGCTAGTGGCGCCACGGAGACAGTCCTGCTCCACTCTAACCACCATCAGAACATATCTTCTAAGCTATCAGCCCATAGAAAAAAAGGCGACGCACCACCACCGTGTGGGCTGGAACCTCCAACCTTTCGGTTAGCGGCCGAACGCGCTAGCCAATTGCGCCACGGAGACAGTCCTGTTCAACTCTTACCACCATCAGAACATAACTTCAAAGCTATCAGCCCAAAGAAAAAAAAGCGCCGCACCACCACCGGGTGGGCTCGAACCTCCAACCTTTCTGTTAACAGACGATCGCGCTAGCCAATCGCGCCACGGAGACAGTCCTGTTTCACTCTCACCACCATTACAACAAACCTTCAAAGCTATCAGGCCAAAGAAAAAAAGCACCGCACCACCACCGGGTGGGCTCGAACCTCCAACCTTTCGGTTAACAGACAATCGCGCTAGCTAATCGCGCCACGGAGACAGTCGTGCTCCACTCTCACCACCATCAGAACATATCTTCAAAGCTATCAGCGCAAAGAAAAAAGCGCCGCACCACCACCGGGTGGGCTCGAACCTCCAACCCTTCGGTTAACAGCCGATCGCGCTAGCCAATCCCGGGAGGGCTCAAACCTCCAATTTTTTGGTTAACAGCCGAACGTGCTAGCCAATTTCACCACGAAGACAGTCGTGCTCCAATCTCACTACGTTAGAATATTTCTCGAAAGCTATCAGCGCAAAGAAAAAAGCAACACACCACTCCCGGGAGGGCTCGAAACTCCAACCTTTCAGTTAACAGCCGATCGCGCTAGACAATTGCGCCACGGAGACAGTCGTGCTCCACTCTCACCACCATCAGAACGTATCTTCAAAGCTATCAGCCCAAAGAAAAAAAGCAACACACCACTCCCGGGAGGGCTCGAACCTCCAACCTTTCGGTTAACAGCCGACCGCGCTAGCCAATTGTGCCACAGAGACAGTACTGCTATACTCTCACCACCACCAGAACATATCTTCAAAGTTATCAGCCCAAAGGAAAAAAAGCGCCGCACCACCACCGGGTGGGCTCGAAACTCCAACCTTTCGGTTAACAGCCGATCGCGCTAGCCTATTGCGCCACGGAGACAGTCGTGCTCCACTCTCACCACCATCAGAACATATCTAAAAAGCTATCAGCTTGAAGAAAAAAAAGCGCCGCACCACCAACGGGTGGGTTCGAAACTCCAAATGTTCGGTTAACAGACGATCGCGCTAGGCAATCGCGCCACGGAGACAGTCGTGCTCCACTCTCACCACCATCAGAACATATCTTCAAAGCTATCAGCTTAAAGAAAAAAAAGCGCCGCACCACCAACGGGTGGGTTCGAACCTCCAACCTTTCGGTTAACAGACGATCGCGCTAGCCAATCGCGCCACGGAGACAGTCCTGATCCACTGTCACCACCATCAGAACATATCTTCAAAGCTATCAGCCCAAAGAAAAAAAAGCGCCGCACCACCACCGGGTGGGCTCGAAACTCCAACCTTTCGATTAACAGCCGATGGCGCTAGCTAAGTGCGCCACGGAGACAGTCCTGTTCCACTCTCACCACCATAACATATCTTCAAAGCTATCAGCCCATAGAAAAAAAGGCGCCGCACCACCACCGGGTGGGCTCCAACCTCCAACCTTTCGGTTAGCGGCCGAACGCGCTAGCCAATTGCGCCACGGAGACAGTCCTGTTCAACTCTTGCCACCATCACAACATATCTTCGAAGCTATCAGCCCAAAGAAACAAAAGCAACACACCACTCCCGGGAGGGCTCGAACCTCCAACTTTTCGGTTAACAGCCGATGGCGCTAACCAATTGCGCCACGGAGACAGTCATGCTCCACTCTTACACCGTCAGAAGATTTCTTCAGAGCTATCCGCCTAAAGGAAAAAAAGCGCCGCACCACCACCGAGTGGGGTTGAACCTCCAACCTTTCGGTTAACAGCCGATCGCGCTAGCAAATTGCGCCCCGGAGACAGCCCTGCTCCACTCTCACCACCATCAGAACATATCTTCAAAACCACCAGCCCAAAGAAAAAGAAGCAACACACCACTCCCGGGAGTGCTCGAACCTCCAACCTTTCAGTTAGCAGCCGATCGCGCTAGCCGATTGCGCCATGGAGACAGTCGTGCTCCACTCTCACCACCATCAGAACATATCTTCAAAGCTATCAACCCATAGAAAAAAATGCGACGCACCACCACCGGGTGGGCTCGAACCTCCAACCTTTCGGGTAACGGCCGAACGCGCTAGCCAATTGTGCCACGGAGGCAGTCCCGTTCCACTCTCACCACCATCAGAACGTGTCTTCAAAGCTATCAGCCCAAAGAAAAAAAGCAACACAGCACTCCCGGGAGGGCTCGAACCTCCAACCTTTCGGTTAACAGCCGACCGCGCTAGCCAATTGTGCCACGGAGACAGTACTGCTATACTCTCACCACCACCAGAACATATCTTCAAAGCTATCAGCCCAAAGGAAAAAAAGCGCCGCACCACCACCGGGTGGTTCGAAACTCCAACCTTTCGGTTAACAGCCGATCGCGCTAGCCTATTGCGCCACGGAGACAGTCGTGCTCCACTCTCACCACCATCAGAACATATCTTCAAAGCTATCAGCTTAAAGAAAAAAAGCGCCGCACCACCAACGGGTGGGTTCGAACCTCCAAATGTTCGGTTAACAGACAATCGCGCTAGCCAATCGCGCCACGGAGACAGTCCTGCTCCACTGTCACCACCATCAGAACATATCTTCAAAGCTATCAGCCGAAAGAAAAAAAAGCGCCGCACCACCACCGGGTGGGCTCGAAACTCCAACCTTTCAATTAACAGGCGATGGCGCTAGCTAAGTGCGCCACGGAGACAGTCCCGTTCCACTCTCACCACCATCAGAACATATCTTCAAAACTATCAGCCCATAGAAAAAAAGGCGTCGCACAACCACCGGGTGGGCTCGAACCTCCAACCTTTCGGTTAACAGCCAACCGCGCTAGCCAATTGTGCCACGGAGACAGTCCTGCTATCTTTCACCACCATCAGAACATATCTTCAAAGCTATCAGCCCAAAGAAAAGAAAGCGCCGCACCACCACGGGGTGGGCTAGAAACTCGAACCTTTCGGTTAACAGCCGATCGCGCTAGCCAATTGCGCCACGGAGACATACCTCCTCCACTCTCACCACCACCAGAACATATCTTCAAAGCTAACATCCCATAGAAAAAAAGCGCCGCATCACCACCGGGTGGGCTCGAACCTCCAATCTTTCCGTTAGCAGCCGATCGCGCTAATCAATTGCGCCACGGAGACAGTCCTGCTCCGCTCTCACCACCATCAGAACATATCTTCGAAGCTATCAGCCTAAAGAAAAAAAGCGCCGCACCACCACCGGGTGGGCTCGAACCTCCAACCTTTCGGTTAACAGACGATCGCGCTAGCCGATCGCGAAACGGAGACAGTCGTGCTCCACTCTCACCACCATCAGAACATATCTTCGAAGCTATCAGCCCAAAGAAAAAAAGCAACACACCACTCCCGGGAGGGCTCGAACCTCCAACCTTTCGGTTAACAGCCGACCATGCTAGCCAATTGTGCCACGGAGACAGTACTGCTATACTCTCACACCGTCAGAACATTTCTTCAGAGCTATCCGCCCAAAGGAAAAAAAGCGCAGCACCATCACCGAGTGGGCTTGAACCTCCAACATTTCGGTTAACAGCCAATCGCGCTAGCCAACTGCGCCCCGGAGACAGTCCTGCTCCACTCTCACCACCATCACAACATATCTTCAAAACCATCAGCCCAAAGAAAAAGAAGCAACACACCACTCCCGGGAGTGCTCGAACCTCCAACCTTTCAGTTAGCAGCCGATCGCGCTAGCCAATTGCGCCACGGAGACAGTCGTGCTCCACTCTCGCCACCATCAGAACATATCTTCAAAGCTATCAGCCTAAAAAAAGCGCCGCACCACTACCGGGTGGGCTCGAACCCCCAACCTTTCGGTTAACAGACGCTCGCGCTAGCCGATCGCGCCACGGAGACAGTCGTGCTCCACTCTCACCACCATCAGAACATATCTTCAAAGCTATCAGCCCATAGAAAAAAAGGCGACGCACCACCACCGGGTGGGCTCGAATCTCCAACCTTTCGGTTAACAGACGATCGCGCTAGCCAATCGCGCCACGGAGACAGTCCTGCTCCACTGTCACCACCATCAGAACATATCTTCAAAGCTATAAGCCCAAAGAAAAAAAAGCGCCGCACCACCACCGGGTGGGCTCGAAACTCCAACCTTTCGATTAACAGCCGATGGCGCTAGCTAGTGGCGCCACGGAGACAGTCCTGCTCCACTCTAACCACCATCAGAACATATCTTCTAAGCTATCAGCCCATAGAAAAAAAGGCGCCGCACCACCACCGGGTGGGCTGGAACCTCCAACCTTTCGGTTAGCGGCCGAACGTGCTAGCCAATTGCGCCACGGAGACAGTCCTGTTCAACTCTTACCACCATCAGAACATAACTTCAAAGCTATCAGCCCAAAGAAAAAAAAGCGCCGCACCACCACCGGGTGGGCTCGAACCTCCAACCTTTCTGTTAACAGACGATCGCGCTAGCCAATCGCGCCACGGAGACAGTCCTGTTTCACTCTCACCACCATTACAACATACCTTCAAAGCTATCAGGCCAAAGAAAAAAAGCACCGCACCACCACCGGGTGGGCTCGAACCTCCAACCTTTCGGTTAACAGACAATCGCGCTAGCTAATCGCGCCACGGAGACAGTCGTGCTCCACTCTCACCACCATCAGAACATATCTTCAAAGCTATCAGCGCAAAGAAAAAAGCGCCGCACCACCACCGGGTGGGCTCGAACCTCAAACCCTTCGGTTAACAGACGATCGCGCTAGCCAATCCCGGGAGGGCTCAAACCTCCAATTTTTTGGTTAACAGCCGAACGTGCTAGCCAATTTCACCACGAAGACAGTCGTGCTCCAATCTCACTACGTTAGAATATTTCTCGAAAGCTATCAGCGCAAAGAAAAAAGCAACACACCACTCCCGGGAGGGCTCGAAACTCCAACCTTTCAGTTAACAGCCGATCGCGCTAGACAATTGCGCCACGGAGACAGTCGTGCTCCACTCTCACCACCATCAGAACGTATCTTCAAAGCTATCAGCCCAAAGAAAAAAAGCAACACACCACTCCCGGGAGGGCTCGAACCTCCAACCTTTCGGTTAACAGCCGACCGCGCTAGCCAATTGTGCCACAGAGAAGTACTGCTATACTCTCACCACCACCAGAACATATCTTCAAAGTTATCAGCCCAAAGGAAAAAAAGCGCCGCACCACCACCGGGTGGGCTCGAAACTCCAACCTTTCGGTTAACAGCCGATCGCGCTAGCCTATTGCGCCACGGAGACAGTCGTGCTCCACTCTCACCACCATCAGAACATATCTAAAAAGCTATCAGCTTAAAGAAAAAAAAGCGCCGCACCACCAACGGGTGGGTTCGAACCTCCAAATGTTCGGTTAACAGACGATCGCGCTAGCCAATCGCGCCACGGAGACAGTCCTGCTCCACTGTCACCACCATCAGAACATATCTTCAAAGCTATCAGCCGAAAGAAAAAAAAGCGCCGCACCACCACCGGGTGGGCTCGAAACTCCAACCTTTCGATTAACAGCCGATGGCGCTAGCTAAGTGCGCCACGGAGACAGTCCCGTTCCACTCTCACCACCATCAGAACATATCTTCAAAACTAACAGCCCATAGAAAAAAAGGCGCCGCACAACCACCGGGTGGGCTCGAACCTCCAACCTTTCGGTTAACAGCCAACCGCGCTAGCCAATTGTGCCACGGAGACAGTCCTGCTATCTTTCACCACCATCAGAACATATCTTCAAAGCTATCAGCCCAAAGAAAAGAAAGCGCCGCACCACCACGGGGTGGGCTAGAAACTCGAACCTTTCGGTTAACAGCCGATCGCGCTAGCCAATTGCGCCACGGAGACATACCTCCTCCACTCTCACCACCACCAGAACATATCTTCAAAGCTAACATCCCATAGAAAAAAAGCGCCGCATCACCACCGGGTGGGCTCGAACCTC
This sequence comes from Rhipicephalus microplus, assembly GCF_043290135.1. Classification (NCBI taxonomy): domain Eukaryota; kingdom Metazoa; phylum Arthropoda; class Arachnida; order Ixodida; family Ixodidae; genus Rhipicephalus; species Rhipicephalus microplus. The sequence continues at coordinate 2,988,299 of NW_027464611.1, read as the reverse complement.
CAATCTTTCCGTTAGCAGCCGATCGCGCTAGCCAATTGCGCCACGGAGACAGTCCTGCTCCGCTCTCACCACCATCAGAACATATCTTCGAAGCTATCAGCCTAAAGAAAAAAAGCGCCGCACCACCACCGGGTGGGCTCGAACCTCCAACCTTTCGGTTAACAGACGATCGCGCTAGCCGATCGCGAAACGGAGACAGTCGTGCTCCACTCTCACCACCATCAGAACATATCTTCGAAGCTATCAGCCCAAAGAAAAAAAGCAACACACCACTCCCGGGAGGGCTCGAACCTCCAACCTTTCGGTTAACAGCCGACCATGCTAGCCAATTGTGCCACGGAGACAGTACTGCTATACTCTCACAGCGTCAGAACATTTCTTCAGAGCTATCCGCCCAAAGGAAAAAAAGCGCAGCACCACCACCGAGTGGGCTTGAACCTCCAACATTTCGGTTAACAGCCAATCGCGCTAGCCAACTGCGCCCCGGAGACAGTCCTGCTCCACTCTCACCACCATCACAACATATCTTCAAAACCATCAGCCCAAAGAAAAAGAAGCAACACACCACTCCCGGGAGTGCTCGAACCTCCAACCTTTCGGTTAACAGACGCTCGCGCTAGCCGATCGCGCCACGGAGACAGTCGTGCTCCACTCTCACCACCATCAGAACATATCTTCAAAGCTATCAGCCCATAGAAAAAAAGGCGACGCACCACCACCGGGTGGGCTCGAAACTCCAACCTTTCAGTTAACAGCCGATCGCGATAGCCTTTTGCGCCACGGAGACAGTCGTGCTCCACTCTCACCACCATCGGAACATATCTTCAAAGCTATCAGCTTAAAGAAAAAAAAGCGCCGCACCACCAACGGGTGGGTCCGAACCTCCAACCTTTCGGTTAACAGACGATCGCGCTAGCCAATCGCGCCACGGAGACAGTCCTGCTCCACTGTCACCACCATCAGAACATATCTTCAAAGCTATAAGCCCAAAGAAAAAGAAGCAACACACCACTCCCGGGAGTGCTCAAACCTCGAACCTTTCAGTTAGCAGCCGATCGCGCTAGCCAATTGCGCCACGGAGACAGTCGTGCTCCACTCTCACCACCATCAGAACATATCTTCAAAGCTATCAGCTTAAAAAAAGCGCCCCAGCACCACCGGGTGGGCTCGAACCCCCAACCTTTCGGTTAACAGACGCTCGCGCCAGCCGATCGCGCCACGGAGACAGTCGTGCTCCACTCTCACCACCATCAGAACATATCTTCAAAGCTATCAGCCCATAGAAAAAAAGGCGACGCACCACCACCGGGTGGGCTCCAAACTCCAACCTTTCAGTTAACAGCCGATCGCGCTAGCCAATTGCGCCCCGGAGACAGTCCTGCTCCACTCTCACCACCATCACAACATATCTTCAAAACCATCAGCCCAAAGAAAAAGAAGCAACACACCACTCCCGGGAGTGCTCGAACCTCCAACCTTTCAGTTAGCAGCCGATCGCGCTAGCCAGTTGCGCCACGGAGACAGTGGTGCTCCACTCTCACCACCATCAGAACATATCTTCAAAGCTATCAGCCCAAAAAAAGCGCCGCACCACTACCGGGTGAGCTCGAACCCCCAACCTTTCGGTTAACAGACGCTCGCGCTAGCCGATCGCGCCACGGAGACAGTCGTGCTCCACTCTCACCACCATCAGAACATATCTTCAAAGCTATCAGCCCATAGAAAAAAAGGCGACGCACCACCACCGGCTGGGCTCGAAACTCCAACCTTTCAGTTAACAGCCGATCGCGATAGCCTTTTTGCGCCACGGAGACAGTCGTGCTCCACTCTCACCACCATCAGAACATATATTCAAAGCTATCAGCTTAAAGAAAAAAAAGCGCCGCACCACCAATGGGTGGGTTCGAACCTCCAACCTTTCGGTTAACAGACGATCGCGCTAGCCAATTGCACCACGCAGACAGTCGTGCTCCAATCTCACTACCGTTAGAAGATTTCTCCAAAGCTATCAGCGCAAAGAAAAAAGCAACCCACCACTCCCGGCAGGGCTCGAAACTCCAACCTTTCAGTTAACAGCCGATCGCGATAGCCTTTTGCGCCACGGAGACAGTCGTGCTCCACTCTCACCACCATCAAAACATATCTTCAAAGCTATCAGCTTAAAGAAAAAAAGCGCCGCACCACCAACGGGTGGGTTCGAACCTCCAACCTTTCGGTTAACAGACGATCGCGCTAGCCAATCGCGCCACGGAGACAGGCCTGCTCCACTGTCACCACCATCAGAACATATCTTCAAAGCTATAAGCCCAAAGAAAAAAAAGCGCCGCACCCCCACCAGGTGGGCTCGAAACTCCAACCTTTCGATTAACAGCCGATGGCGCTAGCTAAGTGCGCCACGGAGACAGTCCTGCTCCACTCTAACCACCATCAGAACATATTTTCAAAGCTATCAGCCCATAGAAAAAAAGGCGCCGCACCACCACCGGGTGGGCTCGAACCTCCAAACTTTCTGTTAGCGGCCGAACGCGCTAGCCAATTGCGCCACGGAGACAGTCCTGTTCAACTCTTACCACCATCAGAACATATCTTCAAAGCTATCAGCCTAAAGAAAAAAAAGCGCCGCACCACCACCGGGTGGGCTCGAACCTCCAACCTTTCGGTTAACAGACGATCGCGCTAGCCAATTGCGCAACGGAGACAGTCCTGCTCCACTCTCACCACCATCAGAACATATCTTCAAAGCTATCAGCAAAAAAAAGCGCCGCACCACCACCGGGTGGGATCGAAACTCCAACCTTTCGATTAACAGCCGATCGCGCTAGCCAATCGCGCCACGGAGACAGTCCTGTTCCACTCTCACCACCATTACAACATACCTTCAAAGCTATCAGGCCATAGAAAAAAAGCGCCGCACCACCACCGGGTGGGCTCAAACCTCCAACCTTTCGGTTAACAGACAATCGCGCTAGCCAATCGCGCCACGGAGACAGTCGTGCTCCACTCTCACCACCATCAGAACATATCTTCAAAGCTATCAGCGCAAAGAAAAAAGCGCCGCACCACCACCTGGTGGGCTCGAACCTCCAACCTTTCGGTTAGCAGCCGATCGCGCTAGCCAATTGCGCCACGGAGACAGTCCTGCTCCGCTCTCACCACCATCAGAACATATCTTCAAAGCTATCAGCCTAAAGAAAAAAAAGCGCCGCACCACCACCGGGTGGGCTCGAACCTCCAACCTTTCGGTTAACAGACGATCGCGCTAGCCAATTGCGCAACGGAGACAGTCCTGCTCCACTCTCACCACCATCAGAACATATCTTCAAAGCTATCAGCAAAAAAAAGCGCCGCACCACCACCGGGTGGGCTCGAAACTCCAACCTTTCGATTAACAGCCGATCGCGCTAGCCAATCGCGCCACGGAGACAGTCCTGTTCCACTCTCACCACCATTACAACATACCTTCAAAGCTATCAGGCCATAGAAAAAAAGCGCCGCACCACCACCGGGTGGGCTCAAACCTCCAACCTTTCGGTTAACAGACAATCGCGCTAGCCAATCGCGCCACGGAGACAGTCGTGCTCCACTCTCACCACCATCAGAACATATCTTCAAAGCTATCAGCGCAAAGAAAAAAGCGCCGCACCACCACCTGGTGGGCTCGAACCTCCAACCTTTCGGTTAACAGACGATCGCGCTAGCCAATCGCGCCACGGAGACAGTACTGCTATACTCTCACCACCACCAGAACATATCTTCAAAGCTATCAGCCCAAAGGAAAAAAAGCGCCGCACCACCACCGGGTGGGCTCGAAACTCCAACCTTTCGGTTAACAGCCGATCGCGCTAGCCTATTGCGCCACGGAGACAGTCGTGCTCCACTCTCACCACCATCAGAACATATCTTCAAAGCTATCAGCTTAAAGAAAAAAAGCGCCGCACCACCAACGGGTGGGTTCGAACCTCCAACCTTTCGGTTAACAGACGATCGCGCTAGCCAATCGCGCCACGGAGACAGTCCTGCTCCACTGTCACCACCATCAGAACATATCTTCAAAGCTATAAGCCCAAAAAAAAAAAGCGCCGCACCACCACCGGGTGGGCTCGAAACTCCAACCTTTCGATTAACAGCCGATGGCGCTAGCTAGTGGCGCCACGGAGACAGTCCTGCTCCACTCTAACCACCATCAGAACATATCTTCTAAGCTATCAGCCCATAGAAAAAAAGGCGCCGCACCACCACCGTGTGGGCTGGAACCTCCAACCTTTCGGTTAGCGGCCGAACGCGCTAGCCAATTGCGCCACGGAGACAGTCCTGTTCAACTCTTACCACCATCAGAACATAACTTCAAAGCTATCAGCCCAAAGAAAAAAAAGCGCCGCACCACCACCGGGTGGGCTCGAACCTCCAACCTTTCTGTTAACAGACGATCGCGCTAGCCAATCGCGCCACGGAGACAGTCCTGTTTCACTCTCACCACCATTACAACATACCTTCAAAGCTATCAGGCCAAAGAAAAAAAGCACCGCACCACCACCGGGTGGGCTCGAACCTCCAACCTTTCGGTTAACAGACAATCGCTCTAGCTAATCGCGCCACGGAGACAGTCGTGCTCCACTCTCACCACCATCAGAACATATCTTCAAAGCTATCAGCGCAAAGAAAAAAGCGCCGCACCACCACCGGGTGGGCTCGAACCTCCAACCCTTCGGTTAACAGACGATCGCGCTAGCCAATCCCGGGAGGGCTCAAACCTCCAATTTTTTGGTTAACAGCCGAACGTGCTAGCCAATTTCACCACGAAGACAGTCGTGCTCCAATCTCACTACGTTAGAATATTTCTCGAAAGCTATCAGCGCAAAGAAAAAAGCAACACACCACTCCCGGGAGGGCTCGAAACTCCAACCTTTCAGTTAACAGCCGATCGCGCTAGACAATTGCGCCACGGAGACAGTCGTGCTCCACTCTCACCACCATCAGAACGTATCTTCAAAGCTATCAGCCCAAAGAAAAAAAGCAACACACCACTCCCGGGAGGGCTCGAACCTCCAACCTTTCGGTTAACAGCCGACCGCGCTAGCCAATTGTGCCACAGAGACAGTACTGCTATACTCTCACCACCACCAGAACATATCTTCAAAGTTATCAGCCCAAAGGAAAAAAAGCGCCGCACCACCACCGGGTGGGCTCGAAACTCCAACCTTTCGGTTAACAGCCGATCGCGCTAGCCTATTGCGCCACGGAGACAGTCGTGCTCCACTCTCACCACCATCAGAACATATCTAAAAAGCTATCAGCTTAAAGAAAAAAAAGCGCCGCACCACCAACGGGTGGGTTCGAACCTCCAAATGTTCGGTTAACAGACGATCGCGCTAGGCAATCGCGCCACGGAGACAGTCGTGCTCCACTCTCACCACCATCAGAACATATCTTCAAAGCTATCAGCTTAAAGAAAAAAAAGCGCCGCACCACCAACGGGTGGGTTCGAACCTCCAACCTTTCGGTTAACAGACGATCGCGCTAGCCAATCGCGCCACGGAGACAGTCCTGATCCACTGTCACCACCATCAGAACATATCTTCAAAGCTATCAGCCCAAAGAAAAAAAAGCGCCGCACCACCACCGGGTGGGCTCGAAACTCCAACCTTTCGATTAACAGCCGATGGCGCTAGCTAAGTGCGCCACGGAGACAGTCCTGTTCCACTCTCACCACCATAACATATCTTCAAAGCTATCAGCCCATAGAAAAAAAGGCGCCGCTCCACCACCGGGTGGGCTCCAACCTCCAACCTTTCGGTTAGCTGCCGAACGCGCTAGCCAATTGCGCCACGGAGACAGTCCTGTTCAACTCTTGCCACCATCACAACATATCTTCGAAGCTATCAGCCCAAAGAAACAAAAGCAACACACCACTCCCGGGAGGGCTCGAACCTCCAACTTTTCGGTTAACAGCCGATGGCGCTAACCAATTGCGCCACGGAGACAGTCATGCTCCACTCTTACACCGTCAGAAGATTTCTTCAGAGCTATCCGCCTAAAGGAAAAAAAGCGCCGCACCACCACCGAGTGGGGTTGAACCTCCAACCTTTCGGTTAACAGCCGATCGCGCTAGCAAATTGCGCCCCGGAGACAGCCCTGCTCCACTCTCACCACCATCAGAACATATCTTCAAAACCATCAGCCCAAAGAAAAAGAAGCAACACACCACTCCCGGGAGTGCTCGAACCTCCAACCTTTCAGTTAGCAGCCGATCGCGCTAGCCGATTGCGCCATGGAGACAGTCGTGCTCCACTCTCACCACCATCAGAACATATCTTCAAAGCTATCAACCCATAGAAAAAAATGCGACGCACCACCACCGGGTGGGCTCGAACCTCCAACCTTTCGGGTAACGGCCAAACGCGCTAGCCAATTGTGCCACGGAGGCAGTCCCGTTCCACTCTCACCACCATCAGAACGTGTCTTCAAAGCTATCAGCCCAAAGAAAAAAAGCAACACAGCACTCCCGGGAGGGCTCGAACCTCCAACCTTTCGGTTAACAGCCGACCGCGCTAGCCAATTGTGCCACGGAGACAGTACTGCTATACTCTCACCACCACCAGAACATATCTTCAAAGCTATCAGCCCAAAGGAAAAAAAGCGCCGCACCACCACCGGGTGGTTCGAAACTCCAACCTTTCGGTTAACAGCCGATCGCGCTAGCCTATTGCGCCACGGAGACAGTCGTGCTCCACTCTCACCACCATCAGAACATATCTTCAAAGCTATCAGCTTAAAGAAAAAAAGCGCCGCACCACCAACGGGTGGGTTCGAACCTCCAAATGTTCGGTTAACAGACAATCGCGCTAGCCAATCGCGCCACGGAGACAGTCCTGCTCCACTGTCACCACCATCAGAACATATCTTCAAAGCTATCAGCCGAAAGAAAAAAAAGCGCCGCACCACCACCGGGTGGGCTCGAAACTCCAACCTTTCGATTAACAGCCGATGGCGCTAGCTAAGTGCGCCACGGAGACAGTCCCGTTCCACTCTCACCACCATCAGAACATAACTTCAAAACTATCAGCCCATAGAAAAAAAGGCGCCGCACAACCACCGGGTGGGCTCGAACCTCCAACCTTTCGGTTAACAGCCAACCGCGCTAGCCAATTGTGCCACGGAGACAGTCCTGCTATCTTTCACCACCATCAGAACATATCTTCAAAGCTATCAGCCCAAAGAAAAGAAAGCGCCGCACCACCACGGGGTGGGCTAGAAACTCGAACCTTTCGGTTAAGGGCCGATCGCGCTAGCCAATTGCGCCACGGAGACATACCTCCTCCACTATCACCACCACCAGAACATATCTTCAAAGCTAACATCCCATAGAAAAAAAGCGCCGCATCACCACCGGGTGGGCTCGAACCTCCAATCTTTCCGTTAGCAGCCGATCGCGCTAGCCAATTGCGCCACGGAGACAGTCCTGCTCCGCTCTCACCACCATCAGAACATATCTTCGAAGCTATCAGCCTAAAGAAAAAAAGCGCCGCACCACCACCGGGTGGGCTCGAACCTCCAACCTTTCGGTTAACAGACGATCGCGCTAGCCGATCGCGAAACGGAGACAGTCGTGCTCCACTCTCACCACCATCAGAACATATCTTCGAAGCTATCAGCCCAAAGAAAAAAAGCAACACACCACTCCCGGGAGGGCTCGAACCTCCAACCTTTCGGTTAACAGCCGACCATGCTAGCCAATTGTGCCACGGAGACAGTACTGCTATACTCTCACACCGTCAGAACATTTCTTCAGAGCTATCCGCCCAAAGGAAAAAAAGCGCAGCACCACCACCGAGTGGGCTTGAACCTCCAACATTTCGGTTAACAGCCAATCGCGCTAGCCAACTGCGCCCCGGAGACAGTCCTGCTCCACTCTCACCACCATCACAACATATCTTCAAAACCATCAGCCCAAAGAAAAAGAAGCAACACACCACTCCCGGGTGGGCTCGAAACTCCAACCTTTCGATTAACAGCCGATGGCGCTAGCTAGTGGCGCCACGGAGACAGTCCTGCTCCACTCTAACCACCATCAGAACATATCTTCTAAGCTATCAGCCCATAGAAAAAAAGGCGCCGCACCACCTCCGGGTGGGCTGGAACCTCCAACCTTTCGGTTAGCGGCCGAACGTGCTAGCCAATTGCGCCACGGAGACAGTCCTGTTCAACTCTTACCACCATCAGAACATAACTTCAAAGCTATCAGCCCAAAGAAAAAAAAGCAACACACCATTCCTGGGAGGGCTCGAACCTTCAACCTTTCGGTTAACAGCCGACCGCGCTAGCCAATTGTGCCACGGAGACAGTCCTGCTATCTTTCACCACCATCAGAACATATCTTCAAAGCTATCAGCCCAAAGAAAAAAAAGCAACACACCATTCCTGGGAGGGCTCGAACCTCCAAAATTCGGTTAACAGCCGACCGCGCTAGCCAATTGTGCCACGGAGACAGTCCTGCTATCTTTGACCACCATCAGAACATATCTTCAAAGCTATCAGCCCAAAAGAAAAAAAGCGCAGCACCAACACCGAGTGGGCTTGAACCTCCAACATTTCGGTTAACAGACGATCGCGCTAGCCAATTGCGCAACGGAGACAGTCCTGCTCCACTCTCACCACCATCAGAACATATCTTCAAAGCTATCAGCAAAAAAAAAAGCGCCGCACCACCACCGGGTGGGCTCGAAACTCCAACCTTTCGATTAACAGCCGATCGCGCTAGCCAATCGCGCCACGGAGACAGTCCTGTTTCACTCTCACCACCATTACAACATACCTTCAAAGCTATCAGGCCAAAGAAAAAAAGCACCGCACCACCACCGGGTGGGCTCGAACGTCCAACCTTTCGGTTAACAGACAATCGCGCTAGCCAATCGCGCCACGGAGACAGTCGTGCTCCACTCTCACCACCATCAGAACATATCTTGAAAGCTATCAGCGCAAAGAAAAAAGCGCCGACCACCACCGGGTGGGCTCGAACCTCCAACCCTTCCGTTAACAGACGATCGCGCTAGCCTATCCCGGGAGGGCTCAAACCTCCAATTTTTTGGTTAACAGCCGAACGTGCTAGCCAATTTCACCACGAAGACAGTCGTGCTCCAATCTCACTACCGTTAGAACCTTTCTCGAAAGCTATCAGCGCAAAGAAAAAAGCAACACACCACTCCCGGGAGGCCTCGAAACTCCAACCTTTCAGTTAACAGCCGATCGCGCTAGACAATTGCGCCACGAAGACAGTCGTGCTCCACTCTCACCACCATCAGAACGTATCTTCAAAGCTATCAGCCCAAAGAAAAAAAGCAACACACCACTCCCGGGAGGGCTCGAACCTCCAACCTTTCGGTTAACAGCCGATCGCGCTAGCCAATTGTGCCACAGAGACGGTACTGCTATCTTTCACCACCATCAGAACATATCTTCAAAGCTAACATCCCATAGAAAAAAAGCGCCGCATCACCACCGGGTGGGCTCCAACCTCCAATCTTTCCGTTAGCAGCCGATCGCGCTAGCCAATTGCGCCACGGAGACAGTCCTGCTCCGCTCTCACCACCAGCAGAACATATCTTCGAAGCTATCAGCCTCAAGAAAAAAAGCGCCGCACCACCACCGGGTGGGCTCGAACCTCCAACGTTTCGGTTAACAGACGATCGCGCTAGCCGATCGCGGAACGGAGACAGTCGTGCTCCACTCTCACCACCATCAGAACATATCTTCAAAGCTATCAGCGCAAAGAAAAAAGCAACACACCACTCCCGGGAGGGCTCGAAACACCAACCTTTCGGTTAACAGCCGATCGGGCTAGCCAATTGCGCAACGGAACAGTCCTGCTCCACTCTCACCACCATCAGAACATATCTTTAAAGCTATCAGCCCCCCCAAAACAAAAGCGCCGCACCACCACCGGGTGGGCTCGAACCTCCAACCTTTCGGTTAACAGACGATCGCGCTAGCCAATCGCGCCACGGACACAGTCCTGTTCCACTCTCACCACCATTAGAACATATCTTCAAAGCTATCAGGCCATAGAAAAAAAGCGCCGCACCACAACCGGGTGGGCTCGAACCTCCAACATTTCGGTTAACAGCCGACCGCGCTAGCCAATTGTGCCACGGAGACAGTACTTCTATACTCTCACCACCACCAGAACATATCTTCAAAGCTATCAGCCCAAAGGAAAAAAAGCGCCACACCACCACCGGGTGGGCTCGAACCTCCAACCTTTCGATTAACAGCCAACCGCGCTAGCCAATTGTGCCACGGAGACAGTCCTGCTATCTTTCACCAACATCAGAACATATCTTCAAAGCTATCAGCCCAAAAAAAAAAGCGCCGCACCACCACGGGGTGGGCTAGAAACTCGAACCTTTCGGTTAACAGCCGATCGCGCTAGCCAATTGCGCCACGGAGACAGTCGTGCTCCACTCTCACCACCATCAGAACATATCTTCAAAGCTATCAGCTTAAAGAAAAAAAGCGCCGCACCACCAACGGGTGGGTTCGAACCTCCAAATGTTCGGTTAACAGACGATCGCGCTAGCCAATCGCGCCACGGAGACAGTCCTGCTCCACTGTCACCACCATCAGAACATATCTTCAAAGCTATCAGCCGAAAGAAAAAAAAGCGCCGCACCACCACCGGGTGGGCTCGAAACTCCAACCTTTCGATTAACAGCCGATGGCGCTAGCTAAGTGCACCACGGAGACAGTCCCGTTCCACTCTCACCACCATCAGAACATATCTTCAAAACTATCAGCCCATAGAAAAAAAGGCACCGCACCACCACCGGGTGGGCTCGAACCTACAACCTTTCGGTTAACAGCCAACCGCGCTAGCCAATTGTGCCACGGAGACAGTCCTGCTATCTTTCACCACCATCAGAACATATCTTCAAAGCTATCAGCCCAAGGAAAAGAAAGCGCCGCACCACCACGGGGTGGGCTAGAAACTCGAACCTTTCGGTTAACAGCCGATCGCGCTAGCCAATTGCGCCACGGAGACATACCTCCTCCACTCTCACCACCACCAGAACATATCTTCAAAGCTAACATCCCATAGAAAAAAAGCGCCGCATCACCACCGGGTGGGCTCCAACCTCCAATCTTTCCGTTAGCAGCCGATCGCGCTAGCCAATTGCGCCACGGAGACAGTCCTGCTCCGCTTTCACCACCAGCAGAACATATCTTCGAAGCTATCAGCCTAAAGAAAAAAAGCGCCGCACCACCACCGGGTGGGCTCGAACCTCCAACCTTTCGATTAACAGACGATCGCGCTAGCCGATCGCGAAACGGAGACAGTCGCGCTCCACTCTCACCACCATCAGAACATATCTTCAAAGCTATCAGCGCAAAGAAAAAAGCAACACACCACTCCCGGGAGGGCTCGAAACACCAACCTTTCGGTTAACAGCCGATCGGGCTAGCCAATTGCGCAACGGAACAGTCCTGCTCCACTCTCACCACCATCAGAACATATCTTCAATGCTATCAGCCCCCCCAAAACAAAAGCGCCGCACCACCACCGGGTGGGCTCGAAACTCCAAGCTTTCGATAAACAGCCGATCGCGCTAGCCAATAGCGCCACGGAGACAGTCCTGTTTCACTCTCACCACCATTAGAACATATCTTCAAAGCTATCTGGCCATAGAAAAAAAAGCGCCGCACCACAACCGGGTGGGCTCGAACCTCCAACATTTCGGTTAACAGACGATCGCGCTAGCCAATCGCGCCACGGAGACAGTCGTGCTCCACTCTCACCACCATCAGAACATATCTTCAAAGCTATCAGCGCAAAGAAAAAAGCAACACACCGCTCACGGGAGGGCTCGAAACTCCAACATTTCGGTTAACAGCCGATCGCGCTAGCCGATTGCGCCATGGAGACAGTCGTGCTCCACTTTCACCACCATCAGAACATATCTTCAAAGCTATCAGTGCAAAGAAAAAAGCAACACACCACTCCCGGGAGGGCTCAAACCTCCAATTTTTTGGTTAACAGCCGAACGTGCTAGCCAATTGCACCACGAAGACAGTCGTGCTCCAATCTCACTACCGTTAGAACATTTCTCGAAAGCTATCAGCGCAAAGAAAAAGCAACACACCACTCCCGGGAGGGCTCGAAACTCCAACCTTTCAGTTAACAGCCGATCGCGCTAGACGATTGCGCCACGGAGACAGCCGTGCTCCACTCTCACCACCATCAGAACATATCTTCAAAGCTATCAGCTTAAAGAAAAAAAGCGCCGCACCACAACCGGGTGGGTTCGAACCTCCAACCTTTCGGTTAACAGACGATCGCGCTAGCCAATCGCGCCACGGAGACAGTCCTGCTCCACTGTCACCACCATCAGAACATATCTTCAAAGCTATCATCCCATAGAAAAAAAAGCGCCGCATCACCAACGGGTGGGCTCGAACCTCCAACCTTTCGGTTAACGGCCAAACGCGCTTGCCAATTGCGCCACGGAGACAGTCTTGCTTCACTCTAACCACCATCAGAACATATCTTCGAAGCTATCAGCCCAAAGAAAAAAAAGCAACGCACCACTCCCGGGAGGGCTCGAACCTCCAACCTTTCGGTTAACAGCCGATGGCTCTAGCCAATTGCGCCACGGAGACAGTCATGATCTACTCTCACACCGTCAGAACATTTCTTCAGAGCTATCCGCCCAAAGGAAAAAAAGCGCCGCACCACCAACGAGTGGGCTTGAACATCCAACCTTTCGGTTAACAGCCGAACGTGCTAGCCAATTGCACCACGCAGACAGTAGTGCTTCAATCTCACCACCGTTAGAAGATTTCTCCAAAGCTATCAGCGCAAAGAAAAAAGCAACACACCACTCACGGGAGGGCTCGAAACTCCAACCTTTCAGTTAACAGCCGATCGCGCTAGACGATTGCGCCACGGAGACAGTCGTACTCCACTCTCACCACCATCAGAACATATCTTCAAAGCTATCAGCTTAAGGAAAAAAAGCGCCGCACCACAACCGGGTGGGTTCGAACCTCCAACCTTTCGGTTAACAGACGATCGCGCTAGCCAATCGCGCCAAGGAGACAGTCCTGCTCCACTGTCACCACCATCAGAACATATCTTCAAAGCTATCATCCCATAGAAAAAAAAGCGCCGCATCACCACCGGGTGGGCTCGAACCTCCAACCTTTCGGTTAACGGCCGAACGCGCTTGCCAATTGCGCCACGGAGACAGTCTTGCTTCACTCTCACCACCATCAGAACATATCTTCGAAGCTATCAGCCCAAAGAAAAAAAAGCAACACACCACTCCCGGGAGAGCTCGAAACTCCAAACTTTCAGTTAACTGCCGATCGCGCTAGCCTATTGCGCCACGGAGACAGTCGTGCTCCACTCTCACCACCATCAAAACATATCTTCAAAGCTATCAGCTTAAAGAAAAAAAATCGCCGCACCACCAACGGGTGGGTTCGAACCTCCAACCTTTCGGTTAACAGACGATCGAGCTAGCCAATCGCGCCACGGAGACAGTCGTGCTCCACTCTCTCCACCATCAGAACATATCTTCAAAGCTATCAGCTTAAAGAAAAAAAGCGCCGCACCACCAACGGGTGGGTTCGAACCTCCAAATGTTCGGTTAACAGACGATCGCGCTAGCCAATCGCGCCACGGAGACAGTCCTGCTCCACTGTCACCACCATCAGAACATATCTTCAAAGCTATCAGCCCAAAGAAAAAAAAGCGCCGCACCACCACCGGGTGGGCTCGAAACTCCAACCTTTCGATTAACAGCCGATGGCGCTAGCTAAGTGCGCCACGGAGACAGTCCTGTTCCACTCTCACCACCATCAAAACATATCTTCAAAACTATCAGCCCATAGAAAAAAAGCGCCGCATCACCACCGGGTGGGCTCCAACCTCCAATCTTTCCGTTAGCAGCCGATCGCGCTAGCCAATTGCGCCACGGAGACAGTCCTGCTCCGCTTTCACCACCAGCAGAACATATCTTCGAAGCTATCAGCCTAAAGAAAAAAAGCGCCGCACCACCACCGGGTGGGCTCGAACCTCCAACCTTTCGATTAACAGACGATCGCGCTAGCCGATCGCGAAACGGAGACAGTCGCGCTCCACTCTCACCACCATCAGAACATATCTTCAAAGCTATCAGCGCAAAGAAAAAAGCAACACACCACTCCCGGGAGGGCTCGAAACACCAACCTTTCGGTTAACAGCCGATCGGGCTAGCCAATTGCGCAACGGAACAGTCCTGCTCCACTCTCACCACCATCAGAACATATCTTCAATGCTATCAGCCCCCCCAAAACAAAAGCGCCGCACCACCACCGGGTGGGCTCGAAACTCCAAGCTTTCGATAAACAGCCGATCGCGCTAGCCAATAGCGCCACGGAGACAGTCCTGTTTCACTCTCACCACCATTAGAACATATCTTCAAAGCTATCTGGCCATAGAAAAAAAAGCGCCGCACCACAACCGGGTGGGCTCGAACCTCCAACATTTCGGTTAACAGACGATCGCGCTAGCCAATCGCGCCACGGAGACAGTCGTGCTCCACTCTCACCACCATCAGAACATATCTTCAAAGCTATCAGCGCAAAGAAAAAAGCAACACACCGCTCACGGGAGGGCTCGAAACTCCAACATTTCGGTTAACAGCCGATCGCGCTAGCCGATTGCGCCATGGAGACAGTCGTGCTCCACTTTCACCACCATCAGAACATATCTTCAAAGCTATCAGTGCAAAGAAAAAAGCAACACACCACTCCCGGGAGGGCTCAAACCTCCAATTTTTTGGTTAACAGCCGAACGTGCTAGCCAATTGCACCACGAAGACAGTCGTGCTCCAATCTCACTACCGTTAGAACATTTCTCGAAAGCTATCAGCGCAAAGAAAAAGCAACACACCACTCCCGGGAGGGCTCGAAACTCCAACCTTTCAGTTAACAGCCGATCGCGCTAGACGATTGCGCCACGGAGACAGCCGTGCTCCACTCTCACCACCATCAGAACATATCTTCAAAGCTATCAGCTTAAAGAAAAAAAGCGCCGCACCACAACCGGGTGGGTTCGAACCTCCAACCTTTCGGTTAACAGACGATCGCGCTAGCCAATCGCGCCACGGAGACAGTCCTGCTCCACTGTCACCACCATCAGAACATATCTTCAAAGCTATCATCCCATAGAAAAAAAAGCGCCGCATCACCAACGGGTGGGCTCGAACCTCCAACCTTTCGGTTAACGGCCAAACGCGCTTGCCAATTGCGCCACGGAGACAGTCTTGCTTCACTCTAACCACCATCAGAACATATCTTCGAAGCTATCAGCCCAAAGAAAAAAAAGCAACGCACCACTCCCGGGAGGGCTCGAACCTCCAACCTTTCGGTTAACAGCCGATGGCTCTAGCCAATTGCGCCACGGAGACAGTCATGATCTACTCTCACACCGTCAGAACATTTCTTCAGAGCTATCCGCCCAAAGGAAAAAAAGCGCCGCACCACCAACGAGTGGGCTTGAACCTCCAACCTTTCGGTTAACAGCCGAACGTGCTAGCCAATTGCACCACGCAGACAGTAGTGCTTCAATCTCACCACCGTTAGAAGATTTCTCCAAAGCTATCAGCGCAAAGAAAAAAGCAACACACCACTCACGGGAGGGCTCGAAACTCCAACCTTTCAGTTAACAGCCGATCGCGCTAGACGATTGCGCCACGGAGACAGTCGTACTCCACTCTCACCACCATCAGAACATATCTTCAAAGCTATCAGCTTAAGGAAAAAAAGCGCCGCACCACAACCGGGTGGGTTCGAACCTCCAACCTTTCGGTTAACAGACGATCGCGCTAGCCAATCGCGCCAAGGAGACAGTCCTGCTCCACTGTCACCACCATCAGAACATATCTTCAAAGCTATCATCCCATAGAAAAAAAAGCGCCGCATCACCACCGGGTGGGCTCGAACCTCCAACCTTTCGGTTAACGGCCGAACGCGCTTGCCAATTGCGCCACGGAGACAGTCTTGCTTCACTCTCACCACCATCAGAACATATCTTCGAAGCTATCAGCCCAAAGAAAAAAAAGCAACACACCACTCCCGGGAGAGCTCGAAACTCCAAACTTTCAGTTAACTGCCGATCGCGCTAGCCTATTGCGCCACGGAGACAGTCGTGCTCCACTCTCACCACCATCAAAACATATCTTCAAAGCTATCAGCTTAAAGAAAAAAAATCGCCGCACCACCAACGGGTGGGTTCGAACCTCCAACCTTTCGGTTAACAGACGATCGAGCTAGCCAATCGCGCCACGGAGACAGTCGTGCTCCACTCTCACCACCATCAGAACATATCTTCAAAGCTATCAGCTTAAAGAAAAAAAGCGCCGCACCACCAACGGGTGGGTTCGAACCTCCAAATGTTCGGTTAACAGACGATCGCGCTAGCCAATCGCGCCACGGAGACAGTCCTGCTCCACTGTCACCACCATCAGAACATATCTTCAAAGCTATCAGCCCAAAGAAAAAAAAGCGCCGCACCACCACCGGGTGGGCTCGAAACTCCAACCTTTCGATTAACAGCCGATGGCGCTAGCTAAGTGCGCCACGGAGACAGTCCTGTTCCACTCTCACCACCATCAAAACATATCTTCAAAACTATCAGCCCATAGAAAAAAAGGCGCCGCACCACCACCGGGTGGGCTCGAACCTCCAACCTTTCGGTTAACAGCCAACCGCGCTAGCCAATTGTGCCACGGAGACAGTCCTGCTATCTTTCACCACCATCAGAACATATCTTCAAAGCTATCAGCCCAAAGAAAAGAAAGCGCCGCACCACCACGGGGTGGGCTAGAAACTCGAACCTTTCGGTTAACAGCCGATCGCGCTAGCCAATTGCGCCACGGAGACATACCTCCTCCACTCTCACCACCACCAGAACATATCTTCAAAGCTAACATCCCATAGAAAAAAAGCGCCGCATCACCACCGGGTGGGCTCGAACCTCCAATCTTTCCGTTAGCAGCCGATCGCGCTAGCCAATGGCGCCACGGAGACAGTCCTGCTCCGCTCTCACCACCATCAGAACATATCTTCGAAGCTATCAGCCTAAAGAAAAAAAGCGCCGCACCACCACCGGGTGGGCTCGAACCTCCAACCTTTCGGTTAACAGACGATCGCGCTAGCCGATCGCGAAACGGAGACAGTCGCGCTCCACTCTCACCACCATCAGAACATATCTTCAAAGCTATCAGCGCAAAGAAAAAAGCAACACACCACTCCCGGGAGGGCTCGAAACACCAACCTTTCGGTTAACAGCCGATCGGGCTAGCCAATTGCGCAACGGAACAGTCCTGCTCCACTCTCACCACCATCAGAACATATCTTCAAAGCTATCAGCACCCCCAAAACAAAAGCGCCGCACCACCACCGGGTGGGCTCGAAACTCCAAGCTTTCGATAAACAGCCGATCGCGCTAGCCAATAGCACCACGGAGACAGTCCTGTTCCACTCTCACCACCATTAGAACATATCTTCAAAGCTATCAGACCATAGAAAAAAAGCGCCGCACCACAACCGGGTGGGCTCGAACCTCCAACCTTTCGGTTAACAGACGATCGCGCTAGCCAATCGCGCCACGGAGAAAGTCGTGCTCCACTCTCACCACCATCAGAACATATCTTCAAAGCTATCAGCGCAAAGAAAAAAGCAACACACCACTCCCGGGAGGGCTCAAACCTCCAATTTTTTGGTTAACAGCCGAACGTGCTAGCCAATCGCACCACGAAGACAGTCGTGCTCCAATCTCACTACCGTTAGAACATTTCTCGAAAGCTATCAGCGCAAAGAAAAAAGCAGCACACCACTCCCGGGAGGGCTCGAAACTCCAACCTTTCAGTTAACAGCCGATCGCGCTAGACGATTGCGCCACGGAGACAGCCGTGCTCCACTCTCATCACCATTAGAACATATCTTCAAAGCTATCAGCTTAAAGAAAAAAAGCGCCGCACCACAACCGGGTGGGTTCGAACTTCCAACCTTTTGGTTAACAGACGATCGCGCTAGACAATCGCGCCACGGAGACAGTCCTGCTCCACTGTCACCACCATCAGAACATATCTTCAAAGCTATCATCCCATAGAAAAAAAAGCGCCGCATCACCAACGGGTGGGCTCGAACCTCCAACCTTTCGTTTAACGGCCAAACACGCTTGCCAATTGCGCCACGGAGACAGTCTTGCTTCACTCTCACCACAATCAGAACATATCTTCGGAGCTATCAGCCCAAAGAAAAAAAAGCAACACACCACTCCCAGGAGGGCTCGAACCTCCAACCTTTCGGTTAACTGCCGATGGCTCTAGCCAATTGCGCCACGGAGACAGGCATGCTCTACTCTCACACCGTCAGAACATTTCTTCAGAGCTATCCGCCCAAAGGAAAAAAAGCGCCGCACCACCAATGAGTGGGCTTGAACCTCCAACCTTTCGGTCAACAGCCGAACGTGCTAGCCAATTGCACCACGCAGACAGTCGTGCTTCAATCTCACCACCGTTAGAAGATTTCTCCAAAGCTATCAGCGCAAAGAAAAAAGCAACACACCACTCCCGGGAGGGCTCGAAACTCCAACCTTTCAGTTAACAGCCGATCGCGCTAGACGATTGCGCCACAGAGACAGTCGTGCTCCACTCTCACCACCATGAGAACATATCTTCAAAGCTATCAGGCCATAGAAAAAAAGCGCCGCACTACAACCGGTTGGGCTCGAACCTCCAACATTTCGGTTAACAGACGATCGCGCTAGCCAATCGCGCCACGGAGACAGTCGTGCTCCACTCTCACCACCATCAGAACATATCTTCAAAGCTATCAGCGCAAAGAAAAAAGCAACACACCGCTCACGGGAGGGCTCGAAACTCCAACATTTCGGTTAACAGCCGATCGCGCTAGCCGATTGCGCCATGGAGACAGTCGTGCTCCACTTTCACCACCATCAGAACATATCTTCAAAGCTATCAGTGCAAAGAAAAAAGCAACACACCACTCCCGGGAGGGCTCAAACCTCCAATTTTTTGGTTAACAGCCGAACGTGCTAGCCAATTGCACCACGAAGACAGTCGTGCTCCAATCTCACTACCGTTAGAACATTTCTCGAAAGCTATCAGCGCAAAGAAAAAGCAACACACCACTCCCGGGAGGGCTCGAAACTCCAACCTTTCAGTTAACAGCCGATCGCGCTAGACGATTGCGCCACGGAGACAGCCGTGCTCCACTCTCACCACCATCAGAACATATCTTCAAAGCTATCAGCTTAAAGAAAAAAAGCGCCGCACCACAACCGGGTGGGTTCGAACCTCCAACCTTTCGGTTAACAGACGATCGCGCTAGCCAATCGCGCCACGGAGACAGTCCTGCTCCACTGTCACCACCATCAGAACATATCTTCAAAGCTATCATCCCATAGAAAAAAAAGCGCCGCATCACCAACGGGTGGGCTCGAACCTCCAACCTTTCGGTTAACGGCCAAACGCGCTTGCCAATTGCGCCACGGAGACAGTCTTGCTTCACTCTCACCACCATCAGAACATATCTTCGAAGCTATCAGCCCAAAGAAAAAAAAGCAACGCACCACTCCCGGGAGGGCTCGAACCTCCAACCTTTCGGTTAACAGCCGATGGCTCTAGCCAATTGCGCCACGGAGACAGTCATGATCTACTCTCACACCGTCAGAACATTTCTTCAGAGCTATCCGCCCAAAGGAAAAAAAGCGCCGCACCACCAACGAGTGGGCTTGAACCTCCAACCTTTCGGTTAACAGCCGAACGTGCTAGCCAATTGCACCACGCAGACAGTCGTGCTTCAATCTCACCACCGTTAGAAGATTTCTCCAAAGCTATCAGCGCGAAGAAAAAAGCAACACAACACTCACGGGAGGGCTCGAAACTCCAACCTTTCAGTTAACAGCCGATCGCGCTAGACGATTGCGCCACGGAGACAGTCGTGCTCCACTCTCACCACCATCACAACATATCTTCAAAGCTATCAGCTTAAGGAAAAAAAGCGCCGCACCACAACCGGGTGGGTTCGAACCTCCAACCTTTCGGTTAACAGACGATCGCGCTAGCCAATCGCGCCAAGGAGACAGTCCTGCTCCACTGTCACCACCATCAGAACATATCTTCAAAGCTATCATCCCATAGAAAAAAAGCGCCGCATCACCACCGGGTGGGCTCGAACCTCCAACCTTTCGGTTAATGGCCGAACGCGCTTGCCAATTGCGCCACGGAGACAGTCTTGCTTCACTCTCACCACCATCAGAACATATCTTCGAAGCTATCAGCCCAAAGAAAATAAAGCAACACACCACTCCCGGGAGAGCTCGAAACTCGAAACTTTCAGTTAACTGCCGATCGCGCTAGCCTATTGCGCCACGGAGACAGTCGTGCTCCACTCTCACCACCATCAAAACATATCTTCAAAGCTATCAGCTTAAAGAAAAAAAAAGCGCCGCACCACCAACGGGTGGGTTCGAACCTCCAACCTTTCGGTTAACAGACGATCGCGCTAGCCAATCGCGCCACGGAGACAGTCGTGCTCCACTCTCACCACCATCAGAACATATCTTCAAAGCTATCAGCTTAAAGAAAAAAAGCGCCGCACCACCAACGGGTGGGTTCGAACCTCCAAATGTTCGGTTAACAGACGATCGCGCTAGCCAATCGCGCCACGGAGACAGTCCTGCTCCACTGTCACCACCATCACAATATATCTTCAAAGCTATCAGCCCAAAGAAAAAAAAGCGCCGCACCACCACCGGGTGGGCTCGAAACTCCAACCTTTCGATTAACAGCCGATGGCGCTAGCTAAGTGCGCCACGGAGACAGTCCTGTTCCACTCTCACCACCATCAAAACATATCTTCAAAACTATCAGCCCATAGAAAAAAAGGCGCCGCACCACCACCGGGTGGGCTCGAACCTCCAACCTTTCGGTTAACAGCCAACCGCGCTAGCCAATTGTGCCACGGAGACAGTCCTGCTATCTTTCACCACCATCAGAACATATCTTCAAAGCTATCAGCCCAAAGAAAAGAAAGCGCCGCACCACCACGGGGTGGGCTAGAAACTCGAACCTTTCGGTTAACAGCCGATCGCGCTAGCCAATTGCGCCACGGAGACAGTCCTGCTCCACTCTCACCACCATCAGAACATATCTTCAAAGCTATCAGCACCCCAAAAACAAAAGCGCCGCACCACCACCGGGTGGGCTCGAAACTCCAAGCTTTCGATAAACAGCCGATCGCGCTAGCCAATAGCACCACGGAGACAGTCCTGTTCCACTCTCACCACCATTAGAACATATCTTCAAAGCTATCAGGCCATAGAAAAAAAGCGCCGCACCACAACCGGGTGGGCTCGAACCTCCAACCTTTCGATAAACAGCCGATCGCGCTAGCCAATAGCGCCACGGAGACAGTCCTGTTCCACTCTCAAAACCATTAGAACATATCTTCAAAGCTATCAGACCATAGAAAAAAAGCGCCGCACCACAACCGGGTGGGCTCGAACCTCCAACCTTTCGGTTAACAGACGATCGCGCTAGCCAATCGCGCCACGGAGAAAGTCGTGCTCCACTCTCACCACCATCAGAACATATCTTCAAAGCTATCAGCGCAAAGAAAAAAGCAACACACCACTCCCGGGAGGGCTCAAACCTCCAATTTTTTGGTTAACAGCCGAACGTGCTAGCCAATTGCACCACGAAGACAGTCGTGCTCCAATCTCACTACCGTTAGAACATTTCTCGAAAGCTATCAGCGCAAAGAAAAAAGCAACACACCACTCCCGGGAGGGCTCGAAACTCCAACCTTTCAGTTAACAGCCGATCGCGCTAGCCAATTGCACCACGCAGACAGTCGTGCTTCAATCTCACCACCGTTAGAAGATTTCTCCAAAGCTATCAGCGCAAAGAAAAAAGCAACACACCACAACCGGGTGTGTTCGAACTTCCAACCTTTCGGTTAACAGACGATCGCGCTAGACAATCGCGCCACGGAGACAGTCCTGCTCCACTGTCACCACCATGAGAACATATCTTCAAAGCTATCAGCCCATAGAAAAAAATGCGACGCACCACCACCGGGTGGGCTCGAACCTCCAACCTTTCGGTTAACGGCCGAACGCGCTAGCCAATTGTGCCACGGAGGCAGTCCCGTTCCACTCTCACCACCATCAGAACGGATCTTCAAAGCTATCAGCCCAAAGAAAAAAAGCAACACACCACTCCCGGGAGGGCTCGAACCTCCAACCTTTCGGTTAACAGCCGACCGCGCTAGCCAATTGTGCCACGGAGACAGTACTGCTATACTCTCACCACCACCAGAACATATCTTCAAAGCTATCAGCCCAAAGGAAAAAAAGCGCCGCACCACCACCGGGTGGGCTCGAAACTCCAACCTTTCGGTTAACAGCCGATCGCGCTAGCCTATTGCGCCACGGAGACAGTCGTGCTCCACTCTCACCACCATCAGAACATATCTTCAAAGCTATCATCTTAAAGAAAAAAAGCGCCGCACCACCAACGGGTGGGTTCGAACCTCCAAATGTTCGGTTAACAGACGATCGCGCTAGCCAATCGCGCCACGGAGACAGTCCTGCTCCACTGTCACCACCATCAGAACATATCTTCAAAACTATCAGCCCATTAAAAAAAGGCGCCGCACCACCACCGGGTGGGCTCGAACCTCCAACCTTTCGGTTAACAGCCAACCGCGCTAGCCAATTGTGCCACGGAGACAGTCCTGCTATCTTTCACCAACATCAGAACATATCTTCAAAGCTATCAGCCCAAAGAAAAAAGCGCCGCACCACCACAGGGTGGGCTAGAAACTCGAACCTTTCGGTTAACAGCCGATCGCGCTAGCCAATTGCGCCACGGAGACATACCTCCTCCACTCTCACCACCACCAGAACATATCTTCAAAGCTAACATCCCATAGAAAAAAGCGCCGAATCACCACCGGGTGGGCTCGAACCTCCAATCTTTCCGTTAGCAGCCGATCGCGCTAGCCAATTGCGCCACGGAGACAGTCCTGCTCCGCTCTCACCACCATCAGAACATATCTTCGAAGCTATCAGCCTAAAGAAAAAAAGCGCCGCACCACCACCGGGTGGGCTCGAACCTCCAACCTTTCGGTTAACAGACGATCGCGCTAGCCGATCGCGAAACGGAGACAGTCGCGCTCCACTCTCACCACCATCAGAACATATCTTCAAAGCTATCAGCGCAAAGAAAAAAGCAACACACCACTCCCGGGAGGGCTCGAAACACCAACCTTTCGGTTAACAGCTGATCGGGCTAGCCAATTGCGCAACGGAACAGTCCTGCTCCACTCTCACCACCATCAGAACATATCTTCAAAGCTATCAGCCCCCCCAAAACAAAAGCGCCGCACCACCACCGGGTGGGCTCGAAACTCCAAGCTTTCGATAAGCAGCCGATCGCGCTAGCCAATAGCGCCACGGAGACAGTCCTGTTTCACTCTCACCACCATTAGAACATATCTTCAAAGCTATCAGGCCATAGAAAAAAAGCGCCGCACCACAACCGGGTGGGCTCGAACCTCCAACATTTCGGTTAACAGACGATCGCGCTAGCCAATCGCGCCACGGAGACAGTCGTGCTCCACTCTCACCACCATCAGAACATATCTTCAAAGCTATCAGCGCAAAGAAAAAAGCAACACACCGCTCACGGGAGGGCTCGAAACTCCAACCTTTCGGTTAACAGCCGATCGCGCTAGCCGATTGCGCCATGGAGACAGTCGTGCTCCACTTTCACCACCATCAGAACATATCTTCAAAGCTATCAGTGCAAAGAAAAAAGCAACACACCACTCCCGGGAGGGCTCAAACCTCCAATTTTTTGGTTAACAGCCGAACGTGCTAGCCAATTGCACCACGAAGACAGTCGTGCTCCAATCTCACTACCGTTAGAACATTTCTCGAAAGCTATCAGCGCAAAGAAAAAAGCAACACACCACTCCCGGGAGGGCTCGAAACTCCAACCTTTCAGTTAACAGCCGATCGCGCTAGACGATAGCGCCACGGAGACAGCCGTGCTCCACTCTCACCACCATCAGAACATATCTTCAAAGCTATCAGCTTAAAGAAAAAAAGCGCCGCACCACAACCGGGTGGGTTCGAACCTCCAACCTTTCGGTTAACAGACGATCGCGCTAGCCAATCGCGCCACGGAGACAGTCCTGCTCCAATGTCACCACCATCAGAACATATCTGCAAAGCTATCATCCCATAGAAAAAAAAGCGCCGCATCACCAATGGGTGGGCTCGAACCTCCAACCTTTCGGTTAACGGCCAAACGCGCTTGCCAATTGCGCCACGGAGACAGTCTTGCTTCACTCTCACCACCATCAGAACATATCTTCGAAGCTATCAGCCCAAAGAAAAAAAAAGCAACGCACCACTCCCGGGAGGGCTCGAACCTCCAACCTTTCGGTTAACAGCCGATGGCTCTAGCCAATTGCGCCACGGAGACAGTCATGATCTACTCTCACACCGTCAGAACATTTCTTCAGAGCTATCCGCCCAAAGGAAAAAAAGCGCCGCACCACCAACGAGTGGGCTTGAACCTCCAACCTTTCGGTTAACAGCCGAACGTGCTAGCCAATTGCACCACGCAAACAGTCGTGCTTCAATCTCACCACCGTTAGAAGATTTCTCCAAAGCTATCAGCGCAAAGAAAAAAGCAACACACCACTCACGGGAGGGCTCGAAACTCCAACCTTTCAGTTAACAGCCGATCGCGCCAGACGATTGCGCCACGGAGACAGTCGTGTTCCACTCTCACCACCATCAGAACATATCTTCAAAGCTATAAGCTTAAAGAAAAAAAGCGCCGCACCACAACCGGGTGGGTTCGAACCTACAACCTTTCGGTTAACAGACGATCGCGCTAGCCAATCGCGCCAAGGAGACAGTCCTGCTCCACTGTCACCACCATCAGAACATATCTTCAAAGCTATCATCCCATAGAAAAAAAGCGCCGCATCACCACCGGGTGGGCTCGAACCTCCAACCTTTCGGTTAACGGCCGAACGCGCTTGCCAATTGCGCCACGGAGACAGTCTTGCTTCACTCTCACCACCATCAGAACATATCTTCGAAGCTATCAGCCCAAATAAAAAAAAGCAACACACCACTCCCGGGAGAGCTCGAAACTCCAAACTTTCAGGTAACTGCCGATCGCGCTAGCCTACTGCGCCACGGAGACAGTCGTACTCCACTCTCACCACCATCAAAACTTATCTTCAAAGCTATAAGCTTAAAGAAAAAAAAGCACCGCACCACCAACGGGTGGGTTCGAACCTCCAACCTTTCGGTTAACAGACGATTGCGCTAGCCAATCGCGCCACGGAGACAGTCGTGCTCCACTCTCACCACCATCAGAACATATCTTCAAAGCTATCAGCTTAAAGAAAAAAAGCGCCGCACCACCAACGGGTGGGTTCGAACCTCCAAATGTTCGGTTAACAGACGATCGCGCTAGCCAATCGCGCCACGGAGACAGTCCTGCTCCACTGTCACCACCATCAGAACATATCTTCAAAGCTATCAGCCCAAAGAAAAAAAAGCGCCGCACCACCACCGGGTGGGCTCAAAACTCCAACCTTTCGATTAACAGCCGATGGCGCTAGCTAAGTGCGCCACGGAGACAGTCCTGCTATCTTTCACCACCATCAGAACATATCTTCAAAGCTATCAGCCCAAAGAAAAGAAAGCGCCGCACCACCACGGGGTGGGCTAGAAACTCGAACCTTTCGGTTAACCGCCGATCGCGCTAGCCAATTGCGCCACGGAGACATACCTCCTCCACTCTCACCACCACCAGAACATATCTTCAAAGCTAACATCCCATAGAAAAAAAGTGCCGCATCACCACCGGGTGGGCTCGAACCTCCAATCTTTCCGTTAGCAGCCGATCGCGCTAGCCGATCACGAAACGTCGACAGTCGCGCTCCACTCTCACCACCATCAGAACATATCTTCAAAGCTATCAGCTCAAAGAAAAAAAGCAACACACCACTCCCGGGAGCGCTCGAAACACCAACCTTTCGGTTAACAGCCGATCGGGCTAGCCAATTGCGCAACGGAACAGTCCTGCTCCACTCTCACCACCATCAGAACATATCTTCAAAGCTATCAGCCCCTCCAAAACAAAAGCGCCGCACCACCACCGGGTGGGCTCGAAACTCCAAGCTTTCGATAAACAGCCGATCGCGCTAGCCAATAGCGCCACGGAGACAGTCCTGTTCCACTCTCACCACCATTAGAACATATCTTCAAAGCTATCAGGCCATAGAAAAAAAGCGCCGCACCACAGCCGGGTGGGCTCGAACCTCCAACCTTTCGGTTAACAGACGATCGCGCTAGCCAATCGCGCCACGGAGACAGTCGTGCCTCACTCTCACCACCATCAGAACATATCTTCAAAGCTATCAGCGCAAAGAAAAAAGCAACACACCGCTCACGGGAGGGCTCGAAACTCCAACCTTTCAGTTAACAGCCGATCGCGCTAGACGATTGCGCCACGGAGTCAGCCGTGCTCCACTCTCACGACCATCAGAACATATCTTCAAAGCTATCAGCTTAAAGAAAAAAAGCGCCGCACCACTACCGGGTGGGCTCGAACCTCCAACCTTTCGGTTAACAGACGATCGCGCTAGCCAATCGTGCCACGGAGACAGTCGTGCTCCACTCTCACCACCATCAGAACATATCTTCAAAGCTATCAGCGCAAAGAAAAAAGCAACACACCGCTCACGGGAGGGCTCGAACCTCCAATCTTTTGGTTAACAGCCGAACGTGCTAGCCAATTGCACCACAAAGACAGTCGTGCTCCAATCTCAATACCGTTAGAACATTTCTCGAAAGCTATCAGCGCAAAGAAAAAAGCAACACACCACTCCCGGGAGGGCTCGAAACTCCAACCTTTCAGTTAACAGCCGATCGCGCTAGACGATTGCGCCACGGAGACAGCCGTGCTCCACTCTCACCACCATCAGAACATATCTTCAAAGCTATCAGCTTAAAGAAAAAAAGCGCCGCACCACAACCGGGTGGGTTCGAACCTCCAACCTTTCGGTTAACAGACGATCGCGCTAGCCAATCGCGCCACGGAGACAGTCCTGCTTCACTGTCACTACCATCAGAACATATCTTCAAAGCTATCATCCCATAGAAAAAAAAGCGCCGCATCACCAACGGGTGGGCTAGAACCTCCAACCTTTCGGTTAACGGCCAAACGCGCTTGCCAATTGCGCCACGGAGACAGTCTTGCTTCACTCTCACCACCATCAGAACATATCTTCGAAGCTATCAGCCCAAAGAAAAAAAAGCAACGCACCACTGCCGGGAGGGCTCGAACCTCCAACCTTTCGGTTAACAGCCGATGGCTCTAGCCAATTGCACCACAGAGACAGTCATGATCTACTCTCACACCGTCAGAACATTTCTTCAGAGCTATCCGCCCAAAGGAAAAAAAAACGCCGCACCACCAACGAGTGGGCTTGAACCTCCAACCTTTCGGTTAACAGCCGAACGTGCTAGCCAATTGCACCACGCAGACAGTCGTGCTTCAATCTCACCACCGTTAGAAGATTTCTCCAAAGCTATCAGCGCAAAGAAAAAAGCAACACACCACTCACGGGAGGGCTCGAAACTCCAACCTTTCAGTTAACAGCCGATCGTGCTAGAAGATTGCGCCACGGAGACAGTCGTGCTCCACTCTCACCACCATCAGAACATATCTTCAAAGCTATCAGCCTAAAGAAAAAAAGCGCCGCACCACAACCGGGTGGGTTCGAACCTCCAACCTTTCGGTTAACAGACGATCGCACTCGCCAATCGCGCCAAGGAGGCAGTCCTGCTCCACTGTCACCACCATCAGAACATATCTTCAAAGCTATCATCCCATAGAAAAAAAAGCACCGCATCACCACCGGGTGGGCTCAAACCTCCAACCTTTCGGTTAACGGCTGAACGCGCTTGCCAATTGCGCCACGGAGACAGTCTTGCTTCACTCTCACCACGATCAGAACATATCTTCGAAGCTATCAGCCCAAAGAAAAAAAAGCAACACACCACTCTCGGGAGAGCTCGAAACTCGAAACTTTCAGTTAACTGCCGATCGCGCTAGCCTATTGCGCCACGGAGACAGTCGTGCTCCACTCTCACCACCATCAGAACATATCTTCAAAGCTATCAGCTTAAAGAAAAAAAAGCGCCGCACCACCAACGGGTGGGTTCGAACCTCCAACCTTTCGGTTAACAGACGATCGCGCTAGCCAATCGCGCCACGGAGACAGTCCTGTTCCACTCTCACCACCATTAGAACATATCTTCAAAGCTATCAGGCCATAGAAAAAAAGCGCCGCACCACAACCGGGTGGGCTCGAACCCCCAACCTTTCGGTTAACAGACGATCGCGCTAGCCAATCGCGCCACGGAGACAGTCGTGCCCCACTCTCACCACCATCAGAACATATCTTCAAAGCTATCAGCGCAAAGAAAAAAGCAACACACCGCTCACGGGAGGGCTCAAACCTCCAATTTTTTGGTTAACAGCCGAACGTGCTAGCCAATTGCACCACGAAGACAGTCGTGCTCCAATCTCAATACCGTTAGAACATTTCTCGAAAGCTATCAGCGCAAAGAAAAAAGCAACACACCACTCCCGGGAGGGCTCGAAACTCCAACCTTTCAGTTAACAGCCGATCGCGCTAGACGATTGCGCCACGGAGACAGCCGTGCTCCACTCTCACCACCATCAGAACATATCTTCAAAGCTATCAGCTTAAAGAAAAAAAGCGCCGCACCACTACCGGGTGGGCTCGAACCTCCAACCTTTCGGTTAACAGACGATCGCGCTAGCCAATCGTGCCACGGAGACAGTCGTGCTCCACTCTCACCACCATCAGAACATATCTTCAAAGCTATCAGCGCAAAGAAAAGAAAGCGCCGCACCACCACGGGGTGGGCTATAAACTCGAACCTTTCGGTTAACAGCCGATCGCGCTAGCCAATTGTGCCACGGAGACATACCTCCTCCACTCTCACCACCACCAGAACATATCTTCAAAGCTAACATCCCATAGAAAAAAAGTGCCGCATCACCACCGGGTGGGCTCGAACCTCCAATTTTTCCGTTAGCAGCCGATCGCGCTAGCCGATCACGAAACGTCGACAGTCGCGCTCCACTCTCACCACCATCAGAACATATCTTCAAAGCTATCAGCTCAAAGAAAAAAGCAACACACCACTCCCGGGAGCGCTCGAAACACGAACCTTTCGGTTAACAGCCGATCGGGCTAGCCAATTGCGCAACGGAACAGTCCTGCTCCACTCTCACCACCATCGGAACATATCTTCAAAGCTATCAGCCCCTCCAAAACAAAAGCGCCGCACCACCACCGGGTGGGCTCGAAACTCCAAGCTTTCGATAAACAGCCGATCGCGCTAGCCAATAGCGCCACGGAGACAGTCCTGTTCCACTCTCACCACCATTAGAACATATCTTCAAAGCTATCAGGCCATAAAAAAAAGCGCCGCACCACAACCGGGTGGGCTCGAACCTCCAACCTTTCGGTTAACAGACGATCGCGCTAGCCAATCGCGCCACGGAGACAGTCGTGCCCCACTCTCACCACCATCAGAACATATCTTCAAAGCTATCAGCGCAAAGAAAAAAGCAACACACCGCTCACGGGAGGGCTCAAACCTCCAATTTTTTGGTTAACAGCCGAACGTGCTAGCCAATTGCACCACGAAGACAGTCGTGCTTCAATCTCACCACCATCAGAACATATCTTCAAAGCTATCAGCTTAAAGAAAAAAAGCGCCGCACCACTACCGGGTGGGCTCGAACCTCCAACCTTTCGGTTAACAGACGATCGCGCTAGCCAATCGTGCCACGGAGACAGTCGTGCTCCACTCTCACCACCATCAGAACATATCTTCAAAGCTATCAGCGCAAAGAAAAAAGCAACACACCGCTCACGGGAGGGCTCAAACCTCCAATTTTTTGGTTAACAGCCGAACGTGCTAGCCAATTGCACCACGAAGACAGTCGTGCTCCAATCTCAATACCGTTAGAACATTTCTCGAAAGCTATCAGCGCAAAGAAAAAAGCAACACACCACTCCCGGGAGGGCTCGAAACTCCAACCTTTCAGTTAACAGCCGATCGCGCTAGACGATTGCGCCACGGAGACAGCCGTGCTCCACTCTCACCACCATCAGAACATATCTTCAAAGCTATCAGCTTAAAGAAAAAAAGCGCCGCACCACAACCGGGTGGGTTCGAACCTCCAACCTTTCGGTTAACAGACGATCGCGCTAGCCAATCGCGCCACGGAGACAGTCCTGCTCCACTGTCAATACCATCAGAACATATCTTCAAAGCTATCATCCCATAGAAAAAAAAGCGCCGCATCACCAACGGGTGGGCTAGAACCTCCAACCTTTCGGTTAACGGCCAAACGCGCTTGCCAATTGCGCCACGGAGACAGTCTTGCTTCACTCTCACCACCATCAGAACATATCTTCGAAGCTATCAGCCCAAAGAAAAAAAAGCAACGCACCACTCCCGGGAGGGCTCGAACCTCCAACCTTTCGGTTAACAGCCGATGGCTCTAGCCAATTGCGCCACAGAGACAGTCATGATCTACTCTCACACCGTCAGAACATTTCTTCAGAGCTATCCGCCCAAAGGAAAAAAAACGCCGCACCACCAACGAGTGGGCTTGAACCTCCAACCTTTCGGTTAACAGCCGAACGTGCTAGCCAATTGCACCACGCAGACAGTCGTGCTTCAATCTCACCACCGTTAGAAGATTTCTCCAAAGCTATCAGCGCAAAGAAAAAAGCAACACACCACTCACGGGAGGGCTCGAAACTCCAACCTTTCAGTTAACAGCCGATCGCGCTAGAAGATTGCGCCACGGAGACAGTCGTGCTCCACTCTCACCACCATCAGAACATATCTTCAAAGCTATCAGCCTAAAGAAAAAAAGCGCCGCACCACAACCGGGTGGGTTCGAACCTCCAACCTTTCGGTTAACAGACGATCGCACTCGCCAATCGCGCCAAGGAGGCAGTCCTGCTCCACTGTCCCCACCATCAGAACATATCTTCAAAGCTATCATCCCATAGAAAAAAAAGCGCCGCATCACCACCGGGTGGGCTCAAACCTCCAACCTTTCGGTTAACGGCCGAACGCGCTTGCCAATTGCGCCACGGAGACAGTCTTGCTTCACTCTCACCACGATCAGAACATATCTTCGAAGCTATCAGCCCAAAGAAAAAAAAGCAACACACCACTCTCGGGAGAGCTCGAAACTCCAAACTTTCAGTTAACTGCCGATCGCGCTAGCCTATTGCGCCACGGAGACAGTCGTGCTCCACTCTCACCACCATCAGAACATATCTTCAAAGCTATCAGCTTAAAGAAAAAAAAAGCGCCGCACCACCAACGGGTGGGTTCGAACCTCCAACCTTTCGGTTAACAGACGATCGCGCTAGCCAATCGCGCCACGGAGACAGTCCTGGTCCACTGTCACCACCATCAGAACATATCTTCAAAGCTATCAGCCCAAAGAAAAAAAAGCGCCGAACCACCACCGGGTGGGCTCGAAACTCCAACCTTTCGATTAACAGCCGATGGCGCTAGCTAAGTGCGCCACGGAGACAGTCCTGTTCCACTCTCACCACCATCAGAACATATCTTCAAAGCTATCAGCCCATAGAAAAAAAAGGCGCCGCACCACCACCGGGTGGGCTCGAACCTCCAACCTTTCGGTTAGCGGCCGAAAGCACTAGCCAATTGCGCCACGGAGACAGTCCTGTTCAACTCTTACCACCATCACAACACATCTTCGAAGCTATCAGCCCAAAGAAAAAAAAGCAACACACCACTCCCGGGAGGGCTCGAACCTCCAATCTTTCGGTTAACAGCCGATGGCGCTAAC
The DNA here is from genome assembly GCF_043290135.1 of Rhipicephalus microplus. NCBI lineage: Eukaryota > Metazoa > Arthropoda > Arachnida > Ixodida > Ixodidae > Rhipicephalus > Rhipicephalus microplus. The sequence continues at coordinate 2,956,248 of NW_027464611.1, read as the reverse complement.
CAATTGCGCCACGGAGACAGTCATGCTCCACTCTCACCACCATCAGAACATATCTTCAAAGCTATCAGCCTAAAAAAAAGCGCCGCACCACCACCGGGTAGGCTCGAACCCCCAACCTTTCGGTTAACAGGCGCTCGCGCTAGCCGATCGCGCCACGGAGAAAGTCGTGCTCCACTCTCACCACCATCAGAACATATCTTCAAAGCTATCAGCCCAAAGAAAAAAAGCAACACACCACTCCCGGGAGGGCTCGAACCTCCAACCTTTCGGTTAACAGCCGACCCCGCTAGCCAATTGTGCCACGGAGACAGTACTGCTATACTCTCTCCACCATCAGAACATATCTTCAAAGCTATCAGCCCAAAGGAAAAAAAGCGCCGCACCACCACCGGGTGGGCTCGAAACTCCAACCTTTCGGTTAACAGCCGATCGCGCTAGCCGATTGCGCCACGGAGACAGTCCCGCTCCACTCTCACTACCATCAAAACATATCTTCAAAGCTATCAGCCCAAAGAAAAAAAAGCGCCGCACCACCACTGAGTGGGCTCGAAACTCGAACCTTTCGGTTAACTGCCGATCGCGCTAGCCAATTGCGCCACGGAGACATACCTCCTCCACTCTCACCACCACCAGAACATATCTTCAAAGCTAACATCCCATAGAAAAAAAAAGCACCGCATCACCACCGGGTCGGCTCGAACCTCCAACCTTTCGGTTGGCAGCCGATCGCGCTAGCCAATTGCGCCACGGAGACAGTCCTGCTCTGCTCTCACCACCATCAGAACATATCTTCAAAGCTATCAGCCTAAAGAAAAGAAAGCGCCGCACCACCACCAGGTGGGCTCGAACCTCCAACTTTTCGGTTAACAGACGATCGCGCTAGCCGATCGCGCCACGGAGACAGTCGTGCTCCACTCTCACCACCATCAGAACATATCTTCAAAGCTATCAGCGCAAAGAAAAAAGCAACACACCACAACCGGGTGGGTTCGAACCTCCAACCTTTCGGTTAACAGACGATCGCGCTAGCCAATCGCGCCACGGAGACAGTCCTGCTCCACTGTCAATACCATCAGAACATATCTTCAAAGCTATCATCCCATAGAAAAAAAAGCGCCGCATCACCAACGGGTGGGCTAGAACCTCCAACCTTTCGGTTAACGGTCAAACGCGCTTGCCAATTGCGCCACGGAGACAGTCTTGCTTCACTCTCACCACCATCAGAACATATCTTCGAAGCTATCAGCCCAAAGAAAAAAAAGCAACGCACCACTCCCGGGAGGGCTCGAACCTCCAACCTTTCGGTTAACAGCCGATCGCGCTAGCCAATCGCGCCACGGAGACAGTCGTGCTCCACTTTCACCACCATCAGAACATATCTTCAAAGCTATCAGCGCAAAGAAAAAAGCAACACACCACTCCCGGGTGGGCTCGAACCTCCAACCTTTTGGTTAACGGCCGAACGCACTAGCCAATTGCGCCACGGAGACAGTCCTGTTCCACTCTCACCACCATCAGAACGTATCTTCAAAGCTATCAGCCCAAAGAAAAAAAAGCAACACACCACTCGCGGGAGGGCTCGAACCTCCAACCTTTCGGTTAATAGCCGACCGCGCTAGCCAATTGTGCCACGGAGACAGTCCTGCTATACTCTCACCACCATCAAAACATATCTTCAAAGCTATCAGCCCAAAGGAAAAAAAAAGCGCCGCACCACCACCGGGTGGGCTCGAAACTCCAACCTTTTGGTTAACAGCCGATCGCGCTAGCCGATTGCGCCACGGAAACAGTCCTGCTCCACTCTCACCATCACCAGAACATATCTTCAAAGCTATCAGCCCAAAGAAAAAAAAGCGCCGCACCACCACCGGGTGGGCTCGAAACTCCAACCTTTTGGTTATTGGCCCATCGCGCTAGCCAATAGCGCCATGGAGACAGTCCTGCTCCACTCTCATCACCATCAGAACATATCATCAAAGCTATGAGCGCAAAGAAAAAAGCAACACACCACTCCCGGGAGGGCTTGGAACTCCAAACTTTCGATTAACAGCCGATCGCGCTAGCCGATTGCGCCACGGAGACCGTCCTGCTCCACTCTCACCACCATCAGAACATGTCTTCAAAGCTATCAGCCCAAATAAAAAAAAGCGCCGTACCACCACGGGGTGGGCTCGAAACTCCAACCTTTCGGTTAACAGTCGATCGCGCTAGCCAATTGCGCCACGGAAACAGTCCTCCTCCACTCTCACCACCACCAGAACATATCTTCAAAGCTATCATCCCATAGAAAAAAAAGCGCCGCATCACCACCGGGAGGGCTCGAACCTCCAACCTGTCGGTTAACGGCTGAACGCGTTTGCCAATTGCGCCTCGGAGACAATCCTGCTTCACTTTCACCACCATCAGAACATATCTTCAAAGCTATCAGCCCAAAGAAAAAAAGCAACACACCACTCCCGGGAGGGCTCGAACCTCCAAGCTTTCGGTTAACAGCCGATCGCGCTAGCCAATTGCGCCACGGAGACAGTCGGGCTCCACTCTCACACCGTCAGAACATTTTTTCAGAGTTATCCGCCCAAAGGAAAAAAAGCGCCGCACCACCACCGAGTGGGCTTGAACCTCCAAACTTTCGGTTAACAGCCGATCGCGCTAGCCAATGGCGCCACGGAGACAGTCGTGCTCCACTCTCACACCATCAGAACATTTCTTCAGAGCTATCCGCCCAAAGGAAAAAAAGCTCCACACCACCACTGAGTGGGCTTGAACCTCCAACCTTTCGGTTAACAGCCGATCGCGCTAGCCAATCGGGCCACGGAGACAGTCGTGCTTCACTCTCACCACAATCAGAACATATCTTCAAAGCTATCAGCCAAAAAAAAGCGCCGCACCACCACCGGGTGTGCTCGAACCTCCAACCTTTCGATTAACAGATGATCGCGCTAGCCGATCGCGCCCCGGAGACAGTCGTGCTTCACTTTCACCACCAACACAACATATCTTCGAAGCTATCAGCCCAAAGAAAAAAAAGCAACACACCACTCCCGGGAGGGCTCGAACCTCCAACCTTTCGGTTAATAGCCGATCGCGCTAGCCAATTGCGCCACGGAGACAGTCGGGCTCCACTCTCACACCGTCAGAACATTTTTTCAGAGTTATCCGCCCAAAGGAAAAAAAGCGCCGCACCACCACCGAGTGGGCTTGAACCTCCAAACTTTCGGTTAACAGCCGATCGCGCTAGCCAATTGCGCCACGGAGACAGTCGTGCTCCACTCTCACCACCATCAGAACATGTCTTCAAAGCTATCAGCCCAAATAAAAAAAAGCGCCGTACCACCACGGGGTGGGCTCGAAACTCCAACCTTTCGGTTAACAGTCGATCGCGCTAGCCAATTGCGCCACGGAAACAGTCCTCCTCCACTCTCACCACCACCAGAACATATCTTCAAAGCTATCATCCCATAGAAAAAAAAGCGCCGCATCACCACCGGGAGGGCTCGAACCTCCAACCTGTCGGTTAACGGCTGAACGCGTTTGCCAATTGCGCCACGGAGACAGTCCTGTTCCACTCTCACCACCATCAGAACGTATCTTCAAAGCTATCAGCCCAAAGAAAAAAAAGCAACACACCACTCGCGGGAGGGCTCGAACCTCCAACCTTTCGGTTAATAGCCGACCGCGCTAGCCAATTGTGCCACGGAGACAGTCCTGCTATACTCTCACCACCATCAAAACATATCTTCAAAGCTATCAGCCCAAAGGAAAAAAAAAGTGCCGCACCACCACCTGGTGGGCTCGAACCTCCAACCTTTCGGTTAACAGCCGATCGCTCTAGCCAATTGCGCCCTGGAGACAGTCCTGCTCCACTCTCACTACCATAAGAACGTATCTTCAAAGCTATCAGCCCAAAGAAAAAAAAGCAACACACCACTCCCGGGAGGGCTCGAACCTCCAACCTTTCAGTTAACAGCCGATCGCGCTAGTCAATTGCGCCACGGAGACAGTCGTGCTCCACTCTCACCACCATCATAGCATATCTTCAAAGCTATCAGCCAAAAAAAAGCGCCGCACCACCACCGGGTGTGCTCGAACCTCCAACCTTTCGATTAACAGATGATCGCGCTAGCCGATCGCGCCCCGGAGACAGTCGTGCTTCACTTTCACCACCAACACAACATATCTTCGAAGCTATCAGCCCAAAGAAAAAAAAGCAACACACCACTCCCGGGAGGGCTCGAACCTCCAACATTTCGGTTAACAGCCGATGGCGCTAACCAATTGCGCCACGGAGACAGTCATGCTCCACTCTCACACCGTCAGAAGATTTCTTCAGAGCTATCTGCCCAAAGGAAAAAAAGCGCCGCACCACCACCGAGTTGGGTTGAACCTCCAACCTTTCGGTTAACAGCCGATCGCACTAGCCAATCGCGCCACGGAGACAGTCGTGCTCCACTCTCACCACCATCAGAACATATCTTCAAAACCATCAGCCCAAAGAAAATGAAGCAACACACCACTCCCGGGAGTGCTCGAACCTCCAACCTTTCAGTTAGCAGCCGATCGCGCTAGCCAATCGCGCCACGGAGACAGTCGTGCTCCACTCTCACCACCATCAGAACATATCTTCAAAGCTATCAGCCTAAAAAAAGCGCCGCACCACCACCGGGTGGGCTCGAACCCCCAACCATTCGGTTAACAGGCGCTCGCGCTAGCCTATCGCGCCACGGAGACAGTCGTGCTCCACTCTCACCCCCATCAGAACATATCTTCAAAGCTATCAGCCCATAGAAAAAAAGGCGACGCACCACCACCGGGTGGGCTCGAACCTCCAACCTTTCGGTTAACGGCCGAACGCGCTAGCCATTTGTGCCACGGAGGCAGTCCTGTTCCACTCTCACCACCATCAGAACGTATCTTCAAAGCTATCAGCCCAAAGAAAAAAAGCAACACACCACTCCCGGGAGGGCTCGAACCTCCAACCTTTCGGTTAACAGCCGACCCCGCTAGCCAATTGTGCCACGGAGACAGTACTGCTATACTCTCACCACCATCAGAACTGATCTTCAAAGCTATCAGCCCAAAGGAAAAAAAGCGCCGCACCACCACCGGGTCGGCTCGAAACTCCAACCTTTCGGTTAACAGCCGATCGCGCTAGCCGATTGCGCCACGAAGACAGTCCTGCTCCACTCTCACCACCATCAGAACATATCTTCGAAGCTATCAGCCCAAAGAAAAAAAGCAACACAACACTCCCGGAAGGGCTCGAACCTCCAACCTTTTGGTTAACAGCCAATCGCGCTAGCCAAATGCGCCACGGAGACAGTCGTCCTCCACTCTCACCACCACCAGAACATATCTTCAAAGCTATCATCCCATAGAAAAAAAAGCGCCGCATCACCACCGGGTGGGCTCGAACCTCCAACCTTTCGGTTAACGGCCGAACGCGCTTGCCAATCGCGCCACGGAGACAGTCTTGCTTCACTCTCACCACCATTAGAACATATCTTCGAAGCTATCAGCCCAAAAAAAGCAACACACCACTCCCGGGAGGGCTCGAAACTCCAACCTTTCAGTTAACAGCCGATCGCGCTAGCCTATTGCGCCACGGAGACAGTCGTGCTCCACTCTCACCACCATCGGAACATATCTTCAAAGCTATCAGCTTAAAGAAAAACAAGCGCCGCACCACCAACGGGTGGGTTCGAACCTCCAACCTTTCGGTTAATAGACGATCGCGCTAGCCAATCGCGCCACGGAGACAGTCGTGCTCCACTCTCACCACCATCAGAACATATCTTCAAAGCTATCAGCTCAAAGAAAAAAGCAACACACCACTCCCGGAAGGGCTCGAAACACCAACCTTTCGATTAACAGCCGATGGCGCTAGCTATGTGCGCCACGGAGACAGTCCTGTTCCACTCTCACCACCATCAGAACATATCTTCAAAGCTATCAGCCCATAGAAAAAAAGGCGCCGCACCACCACCGGGTGGGCTCGAACCTCCAACCTTTCGGTTAGCGGCCGAACGCGCTGGCCAATTGCGCCACGGAGACAGTCCTGTTCAACTCTTACCACCATCAGAACATATCTTCAAAGCTATCAGCCCAAAGAAAAAAAAAGCAACACACCATTCCTGGGAGGGCTCGAACCTCCAACATTTCGGTTAACAGCCGACCGCGCTAGCCAATTGTGCCACGGAGACAGTCCTGCTATCTTTCACCACCATCAAAACATATCTTCAAAGCTATCAGCCCAAAGAAAAAAAAGCGCCGCACCACCACGGAGTGGGCTCGAAACTCGAACCTTTCGGTTAACTGCCGATCGCGCTAGCCAATTGCGCCACGGAGACATACCTCCTCCACTCTCACCACCACCAGAACATATCTTCAAAGCTAACATCCCATAGAAAAAAAAGCGCCGCATCACCACCGGATGGGCTCGAACCTCCAACCTTTCGGTTAACGGCCGAACGCGCTAGCCAATTGCGCCACGGAGACAGTCCTGTTCCACTCTCACCGCCATCAGAACTTATCTTCAAAGCTATCAGCCCAAAGAAAAAAAAGCAACACACCACTCCCGGGAGGGCTCGAACCTCCAACATTTCGGTTAACTGCCGATGGCGCGAACCAATTGCGCCACGGAGACAGTCATGCTCCACTCTCACACCGTCAGAAGATTTCTTCAGAGCTATCTGCCCAAAGGAAAAAAGCGCCGCACCACCACTGAGTTGGGTGGAACCTCCAACCTTTCGGTTAACAGCCGATCGCGCTAGCCAATTGCGCCCCGGAGACAGTCCCGTTCCACTCTCACCACCATCAGAACGTATCTTCAAAACCATCAGCCCAAAGAAAAAGAAGCAACACACCACTCCCGGGAGGGCTCGAACCTCCAACCTTTCGGTTAACAGCCGACCCCGCTAGCCAATTGTGCCACGGAGACAGTACTGCTATACTCTCACCACCATCAGAACTGATCTTCAAAGCTATCAGCCCAAAGGAAAAAAAGCGCCGCACCACCACCGGGTGGGCTCGAAACTCCAACCTTTCGGTTAACAGCCGATCGCGCTAGCCGATTGCGCCACGAAGACAGTCCTGCTCCACTCTCACCACCATCAGAACATATCTTCGAAGCTATCAGCCCAAAGAAAAAAAGCAATACAACACTCCCGGAAGGGCTCGAACCTCCAACCTTTTGGTTAACAGCCAATCGCGCTAGCCAATTGCGCCACGGAGACAGTCGTCCTCCACTCTCACCACCACCAGAACACATCTTCAAAGCTATCATCCCATAGAAAAAAAAGCGCCGCATCACCACCGGGTGGGCTCGAACCTCCAACCTTTCGGTTAACGGCCGAACGCGCTTGCCAATCGCGCCACGGAGACAGTCTTGCTTCACTCTCACCACCATTAGAACATATCTTCGAAGCTATCAGCCCAAAAAAAAGCAACACACCACTCCCGGGAGAGCTCGAAACTCCAACCTTTCAGTTAACAGCCGATCGCGCTAGCCTATTGCGCCACGGAGACAGTCGTTCTCCACTCTCACCACCATCGGAACATATCTTCAAAGCTATCAGCTTAAAGAAAAACAAGCGCCGCACCACCAACGGGTGGGTTCGAACCTCCAACCTTTCGGTTAATAGACGATCGCGCTAGCCAATCGCGCCACGGAGACAGTCGTGCTCCACTCTCACCACCATCAGAACATATCTTCAAAGCTATCAGCGCAAAGAAAAAAGCAACACACCACTCCCGGAAGGGCTCGAAACACCAACCTTTCGGTTAACAGTCGATCGCGCTAGCCAATTGCGCAAGGGAGACAGTCCTGCTCCACTCTCACCACCATCAGAACATATCTTCAAAGCTATCAGCCCCCCCAAAACAAAAGCGCCGCACCACCACCGGGTGGGCTCGAAACTCCAACCTTTCAATAAACAGCCGATCGCGCTAGCCAATTGCGCCACGGAGACAGTTTTGTTCCACTCTCACCACCATTAGAACATATCTTCAAAGCTATCAGGCCATAGAAAAAAAGCGCCGCACCTGCACCGGGTGGGCTCGAACCTCCAACCTTTCGGTTAACAGACGATCGCGCTAGCCAATCGCGCCACGGAGACAGTCGTGCTCCACTTTCACCACCATCAGAACATATCTTCAAAGATATCAGCGCAAAGAAAAAAGCAACACACCACTCCCGGGTGGGCTCGAACCTCCAACCTTTCGGTTAACGGCCGAACGCGCTAGCCAATTGCGCCACGGAGACAGTCCTGTTCCACTCTCACCACCATCAGAACTTATCTTCAAAGCTATCAGCCCAAAGAAAAAAAAGCAACACACCACTCGCGGGAGGGCTCGAACCTCCAACCTTTCGGTTAATAGCCGACCGCGCTAGCCAATTGTGCCACGGAGACAGTCCTGCTATACTCTCACCACCATCAAAACATATCTTCAAAGCTATCAGCCCAAAGGAAAAAAAAGCGCCGCACCACCACCGGGTGGGCTCGAAACTCCAACCTTTTGGTTAACAGCCGATCGCGCTAGCCGATTGCGCCACGGAAACAGTCCTGCTCCACTCTCACCATCACCAGAACATATCTTCAAAGCTATCAGCCCAAAGAAAAAAAAGCGCCGCACCACCACCGGGTGGGCTCGAAACTCCAACCTTTTGGTTATTAGCCCATCGCGCTAGCCAATAGCGCCATGGAGACAGTCCTGCTCCACTCTCATCACCATCAGAACATATCATCAAAGCTATGAGCGCAAAGAAAAAAGCAACACACCACTCCCGGGAGGGCTTGAAACTCCAAACTTTCGATTAACAGCCGATCGCGCTAGCCGATTGCGCCACGGAGACCGTCCTGCTCCACTCTCACCACCATCAGAACATATCTTCAAAGCTATCAGCCCAAATAAAAAAAGCGCCGCACCACCACGGGGTGGGCTCGAAACTCCAACCTTTCGGTTAACAGTCGATCGCGCTAGCCAATTGCGCCACGGAAACAGTCCTCCTCCACTCTCACCACCACCAGAACATATCTTCAAAGCTATCATCCCATAGAAAAAAAGCGCCGCATCACCACCGGGAGGGCTCGAACCTCCAACCTTTCGGTTAACGGCTGAACGCGCTTGCCAATTGCGCCTCGGAGACAATCCTGCTTCACTTTCACCACCATCAGAACATATCTTCAAAGCTATCAGCCCAAAGAAAAAAAGCAACACACCACTCCCAGGAGGGCTCGAACCTCCAAGCTTTCGGTTAACAGCCGATCGCGCTAGCCAATTGCGCCACGGAGACAGTCGGGCTCCACTCTCACACCGTCAGAACATTTTTTCAGAGTTATCCGCCCAAAGGATAAAAAGCGCCGCACCACCACCGAGTGGGCTTGAACCTCCAAACTTTCGGTTAACAGCCGATCGCGCTAGCCAATTGCGCCACGGAGACAGTCGTGCTCCACTCTCACACCATCAGAACATTTCTTCAGAGCTATCCGCCCAAAGGAAAAAAAGCGCCACACCACCACTGAGTGGGCTTGAACCTCCAACCTTTCGGTTAACAGCCGATCGCGCTAGCCAATCGGGCCACGGAGACAGTCGTGCTTCACTCTCACCACCATCAGAACGTATCTTCAAAGCTATCAGCCCAAAGAAAAAAAAGCAACACACCACTCCCGGGAGGGCTCGAACCTCCAACCTTTCAGTTAATAGCCGATCGCGCTAGTCAATTGTGCCACAAAGACAGTCGTGCTCCACTCTCACCACCATCATAGCATATCTTCAAAGCTATCAGCCAAAAAAAAAAGCGCCGCACCACCACCGGGTGGGCTCGAACCTCCAACCTTTCGGTTAACAGACGATCGCGCTAGCCGATCGCGCCACGGAGACAGTCGTGCTTCATTTTCACCACCATCAGAACATCTTCAAAGCTATTAGCCCAAAGAAAAAAAAAGCAACACACCACTCCCGGGCTGGCTCGAACCTCCAACCTTTCGGTTAACAGCCGATCGCGCTAGCCAATCGCGCCACGGAGACAGTCGGGCTCCACTCTCACACCGTCAGAACATTTTTTCAGAGCTATCCGCCCAAAGGAAAAAAAAGCGCCGCACCACCACCGAGTGGGCTTGATCCTCCAAACTTTCGGTTAACAGCCGATCGCGCTAGCCAATTGCGCCACGGAGACAGCCGTGCTCCACTCTCACACCATCAGAACATTTCTTCAGAGCTATCCGCCCAAAGGAAAAAAAGCGCCGCACCACCACCGAGTGGGCTTGAACCTCCAACCTTTCGATTAACAGCCGATGGCGCTAGCTAAGTGCGCCACGGAGACAGTCCTGATCCACTCTCACCACCATCAGAGCATATCTTCAAACCTATCAGCCCATAGAAAAAAAGACGGCGCACCACCACCGGGTGGGCTCGAACCTCCAACCTTTCGGTTAGCGGCCGAACGCGCTAGCCAATTGCGCCACGGAGACAGTCCTGTTCAACTCTTACCACCAACACAACATATCTACGAAGCTATCAGCCCAAAGAAAAAAAAGCAACACACCACTCCCGGGAGGGCTCGAACCTCCAACATTTCGGTTAACAGCCGATGGCGCTAACCAATTGCGCCACGGAGACAGTCATGCTCCACTCTCACACCGTCAGAAGATTTCTTCAGAGCTATCTGCCCAAAGGAAAAAAAGCGCCGCACCACCACCGAGTTGGGTTGAACCTCCAACCTTTCGGTTAACAGCCGATCGCGCTAGCCAATTGCGCCCCGGCGACAGTCCTGCTCCACTCTCACCACCATCAGAACATATCTTCAAAACCATCAGCCCAAAGAAAAAGAAGCAACACACCACTCCCGGGAGTGCTCGAACCTCCAACCTTTCAGTTAGCAGCCGATCGCGCTAGCCAATCGCGCCACGGAGACAGTCGTGCTCCACTCTCACCACCATCAGAAAATATCTTCAAAGCTATCAGCCTAAAAAAAGCGCCGCACCACCACCGGGTGGGCTCGAACCCCCAACCTTTCGGTTAACAGGCGCTCGCGCTAGCCTATCGCGCCACGGAGACAGTCGTGCTCCACTCTCACCACCATCAGAACATATCTTCAAAGCTATCAGCCCATAGAAAAAAAGGCGACGCACCACCACCGGGTGGGCTCAAACCTCCAACCTTTCGGTTAACGGCCGAACGCGCTAGCCATTTGTGCCACGGAGGCAGTCCCGTTCCACTCTCACCACCATCAGAACGTATCTTCAAAGCTATCATTCAAAGAAAAAAAGCAACACACCACTCCCGGGAGGGCTCGAACCTCCAACCTTTCGGTTAACAGCCGACCCCGCTAGCCAATTGTGCCACGGAGACAGTACTGCTATACTCTCACCACGATCAGAACTGATCTTCAAAGCTATCAGCCCAAAGGAAAAAAAGCGCCGCACCACCACCGGGTGGGCTCGAAACTCCAACCTTTCAGTTAACGGCCGATCGCGCTAGCCGATTGCGCCACGAAGACAGTCCTGCTCCACTCTCACCACCATCAGAACATATCTTCGAAGCTATCAGCCCAAAGAAAAAAAGCAACACAACACTCCCGGAAGGGCTCGAACCTCCAACCTTTTGGTTAACAGCCAATCGCGCTAGCCAATTGCGCCACGGAGACAGTCGTCCTCCACTCTCACCACCACCAGAACATATCTTCAAAGCTATCATCCCATAGAAAAAAAAGCGCCGCATCACCACCGGGTGGGCTCGAACCTCCAACCTTTCGGTTAACGGCCGAACGCGCTTGCCAATCGCGCCACGGAGACAGTCTTGCTTCACTCTCACCACCATTAGAACATATCTTCGAAGCTATCAGCCCAAAAAAAGCAACACACCACTCCCAGGAGGGCTCCAAACTCCAACCTTTCAGTTAACAGCCGATCGCGCTAGCCTATTGCGCCACGGAGACAGTCGTGCTCCACTCTCACCACCATCGGAACATATCTTCAAAGCTATCAGCTTAAAGAAAAACAAGCGCCGCACCACCAACGGGTGGGTTCGAACCTCCAACCTTTCGGTTAATAGACGATCGCGCTAGCCAATCGCGCCACGGAGACAGTCTTGCTCCACTGTCACCACCATCAGAACATATCTTCAAAGCTATCAGCCCAAAGAAAAAAAAGCGCCGCACCACCACCGGGTGGGCTCGAAACTCCAACCTTTCGATTAACAGCCGATGGCGCTAGCTATGTGCGCCACGGAGACAGTCCTGTTTTACTCTCACCACCATCAGAACATATCTTCAAAGCTATCAGCCCTTAGAAAAAAGGCGCCGCACCTTCACCGGGTGGGCTCGAACCTCCAACCTTTCGGTTAGCGGCCGAACGCGCTGGCCAATTGCGCCACGGAGACAGTCCTGTTCAACTCTTACCACCATCAGAACATATCTTCAAAGCTATCAGCCCAAAGAAAAAAAAGCAACACACCATTCCTGGGAGGGCTCGAACCTCCAACCTTTCGGTTAACAGCCGACCGCGCTAGCCAATTGTGCCACGGAGACAGTCCTGCTATCTTTCACCACCATCAAAACATATCTTCAAAGCTATCAGCCCAATGAAAAAAAAGCGCCGCACCACCACGGAGTGGGCTCGAAACTCGAACCTTTCGGTTAACTGCCGATCGCGCTAGCCAATTGCGCCACGGAGTTATACCTCCTCCACTCTCACCACCACCAGAACATATCTTCAAAGCTAACATCCCATAGAAAAAAAAGCGCCGCATCACCACCGGATGGGCTCGAACCTCCAACCTTTCGGTTAATAGCCGACCGCGCTAGCCAATTGTGCCACGGAGACAGTCCTGCTATACTCTCACCACCATCAGAACATATCTTCAAAGCTATCAGCCCAAAGAAAAAAAAGCGCCGCACCACCACCGGGTGGGCTCGAAACTCCAACCTTACGGTTAACAGCCGATCGCGCTAGCCGATTGCGCCACGGAAACAGTCCTGCTCCACTCTCACCATCACCAGAACATCTTCAAAGCTATCAGCCCAAAGAAAAAAAAGCGCCGCACCACCACCGGGTGGGCTCGAAACTCCAACCTTTTGGTTATTAGCCCATCGCGCTAGCCAATAGCGCCATGGAGACACTCCTCCTCCACTCTCACCACCACCAGAACTTATCTTCAATGCTATCATCCCATAGAAAAAAAAGCGCCGCATCACCACCGGGAGGGCTCGAACCTCCAACCTTTCGGTTAACGGCTGAACGCGCTTGCCAATTGCGCCTCGGAGACAATCCTGCTTCACTTTCACCACCATCAGAACATATCTTCAAAGCTATCAGCCCAAAGAAAAAAAGCAACACACCACTCCCGGGAGGGCTCGAACCTCCAAGCTTTCGGTTAACAGCCGATCGCGCTAGCCAATTGCGCCACGGAGACAGTCCGGCTCCACACTCACACCGTCAGAACATTCTTTCAGAGTTATCCGTCCAAAGGAAAAAAAGCGCCGCACCACCACCGGTGGGCTCGAACCTCCAACCTTTCGGTTAACAGACGATCGCGCTAGCCGATCGCGCCACGGAGACAGTCGTGCTTCACTTTCACCACCATCAGAACATATCTTCAAAGCTATCAGCCCAAAGAAAAAAAAGCAACACACCACTCCCGGGCTGGCTCGAACCTCCAACCTTTCGGTTAACAGCCGATCGCGCTAGCCAATCGCGCCACGGAGACAGTCGGGCTCCACTCTCACACCGTCAGAACATTTTTTCAGAGCTATCCGCCGAAAGGAAAAAAAGCGCCGCACCACCACCGAGTGGGCTTGAACCTCCAACCTTTCGGTTAACAGCCGATCGCGCTAGCCAATCGGGCCACGGAGACAGTCGTGCTTCACTCTCACCACCATCAGAACATATCTTCAAAGCTATCAGCCCAAAGAAAAAAAGTTCCGCACCACCACCGGGTGGGCTCGAACCTCCAACCTTTCGGTTAACAGCCATTCGCTCTAGCCAAATGCGCCCCGGAGACAGTCCTGCTCCACTCTCACTACCATCAGAACGTATCTTCAAAGCTATCAGCCCAAAGAAAAAAAAGCAACACGCCACTCCCGGGAGGGCTCGAAACTCCAACCTTTCAGTTAACAGCCGATCGCGCTAGTCAATTGCGCCACGGAGACAGTCGTGCTCCACTCTCACCACCATCATAGCATATCTTCAAAGCTATCAGCCAAAAAAAAAAGCGCCGCACCACCTCCGGGTGGGCTCGAACCTCCAACCTTTCGGTTAACAGACGATCGCGCTAGCCGATCGCGCCACGGAGACAGTCGTGCTTCACTTTCACCACCATCAGAACATATCTTCAAAGCTATCAGCCCAAAGAAAAAAAAGCAACACACCACTCCCGGGCTGGCTCGAACCTCCAACCTTTCGGTTAACAGCCGATCGCGCTAGCCAATCGCGCCACGGAGACAGTCGGGCTTCACTCTCACACCGTCAGAACATTTTTTCAGAGCTATCCGCCCAAAGGAAAAAAAAGCGCCGCACCACCACCGAGTGGGCTTGAACCTCCAAACTTTCGGTTAACAGCCGATCGCGCTTGCCAATTGCGCCACGGAGACAGCCGTGCTCCACTCTCACACCATCAGAACATTTCTTCAGAGCTATCCGCCCAAAGGAAAAAAAGCGCCGCACCACCACCGAGTGGGCTTGAACCTCCAACACTTCGGTTAACAGCCGATCGCGCTAGCCAATTGGGCCACGGTGACAGTCGTGCTTCACTCTCACCACCATCAGAACATATCTTCAAAGCTATCAGCCCAAAGAAAAAAAAGTGCCGCACCACCACCGGGTGGGCTCGAACCTCCAACCTTTCGGTTAACAGCCGATCGCGCAAGCCAATTGCGCCCCGGAGACAGTCGTGCTCCACTCTCACCACCATCAGAGCATATCTTCAAAGCTATCAGCCAAAAAAAAGCACCGCACCACCACCGGGTGGGCTCGAACCTCCAACCTTTCGGTTAACAGACGATCGCGCTAGCCAATTGCGCAACGGAGACAGTCCTGCTCCACTCTCACCACCATCAGAACATATCTTCAAAGCTATCAACCCCCCCAAAACAAAAGCGCCGCACCACCATCGGGTGGGCTCGAAACTCCAACCTTTCGATAAACAGCCGATCGCGCCAGCCAAACGCGCCACGGAGACAGTCCTGTTCCACTCTCACCACCATTATTACATATCTTCAAAGCTATCAGGCCATAGAAAAAAAGCGCCGCACCACCACCGGGTGGGCTCGAACCTCCAACCTTTCGGTTACCAGACGATCGCGCTAGCCAATCGCGCCACGGAGACAGTCGTGCTCCACACTCACCACCATCAGAACATATCTTCAAAGCTATCAGCTTAAAGAAAAAAAAGCGCCGCACCACCAACGGGTGGGTTCGACCCTCCAAGCTTTCGGTTAACAGACGATCGCGCTAGCCAATCGCGCCACGGAGACAGTCCTGGTTCACTGTCACCACCATCAGAACATATCTTCAAAGCTATCAGCCCAAAGAAAAAAAAGCGCCGAACCACCACCGGGTGGGCTCGAAACTCCAACCTTTCGATTAACAGCCGATGGCGCTAGCTAAGTGCGCCACGGAGACAGTCCTGCTCCACTCTCACCACCATCAGAACATATCTTCAAAGCTATCAGCCCATAGAAAAAAAGGCGCCGCACCACCACCGGGTGGGCTCGAACCTCCAACCTTTCGGTTAGCGGCCGAACGCGCTAGCCAATTGCACCACGGAGACAGTCCTGTTCAACTCTTACCACCATCACAACACATCTTCGAAGCTATCAGCCCAAAGAAAAAAAAGCAACACACCACTCCCGGGAGGGCTCGAACCTCCAATCTTTCGGTTAACAGCCGATGGCGCTAACCAATTGCGCCACGGAGACAGTCATGCTCCACTCTCACACCGTCAGAAGATTTCTTCAGAGCTATCCGCCCAAAGGAAAAAAAGTGCCGCACCACCACCGAGTGGGGTTGAACCTCCAATCTTTCGGTTAACAGCCGATCGCGCTAGCCAATTGCGCCCCGGAGACAGTCCTGCTCCACTCTTACCACCATCAGAACATATCTTCAAAACCATCAGCCCAAAGAAAAAGAAGCAACACACCACTCCCGGGAGTGCTCGAACCTCCAACCTTTCAGTTAGCAGCCGATCGCGCTAGCCAATCGCGCCACGGAGACAGTCGTGCTCCACTCTCACCACCATCAGAACATATCTTCAAAGCTATCAGCCTAAAAAAAAGCGCCGCACCACCACCGGGTGGGCTCGAACCCCCAACCTTTCGGTTAACAGGCGCTCGCGCTAGCCGATCGCGCCACGGAGACAGTCGTGCTTCACTCTCACCACCATCAGAACATATCTTCAAAGCTATCAGCCCATAGAAAAAAAGGCGACGCACCACCACCGGGTGGGCTCGAACCTCCAACCTTTCGGTTAATGGCCGAACGCGCTAGCCTTTGTTGCCACGGAGGCATTCCCGTTCCACTCTCACCACCATCAGAACGTATCTTCAAAGCTATCAGCCCAAAGAAAAAAAGCAACACACCACTCCCGGGAGGGCTCGAACCTCCAACCTTTCGGTTAACAGCCGACCCCGCTAGCCAATTGTGCCACGGAGACAGTACTGCTATACTCTCTCCACCATCAGAACATATCTTCAAAGCTATCAGCCCAAAGGAAAAAAAGCGCCGCACCACCACCGGGTGGGCTCGAAACTCCAACCTTTCGGTTAACAGCCGATCGCGCTAGCCGATTGCGCCACGGAGACAGTCCCGCTCCACTCTCACTACCATCAAAACATATCTTCAAAGCTATCAGCCCAAAGAAAAAAAAAGCGCCGCACCATTACGGAGTGGGCTCGAAACTCGAACCTTTCGGTTAACTGCCGATCGCGCTAGCCAATTGCTCCACGGAGACATACCTCCTCCACTCTCACCACCACCAGAACATATCTTCAAAGCTAACATCACATAGAAAAAAAAGCACCGCATCACCACCGGGTCGGCTCGAACCTCCAACCTTTCGGTTAGCAGCCGATCGCGTTGGCCAATTGCGCCACGAAGACAGTCCTGCTCCGCTCTCACCACCATCAGAACATATCTTCAAAGCTATCAGCCTAAAGAAAAGAAAGCGCCGCACCACCACCAGGTGGGCTCGAACCTCCAACTTTTCGGTTAACAGACGATCGCGCTAGCCGATCGCGCCACGGAGACAGTCGTGCTCCACTCTCACCACCATCCGAACATATCTTCAAAGCTATCAGCGCAAAGAAAAAAGCAACAGACCACTCCAGGAAGGGCTCGAAACACCAACTTTTCGGTTAACAGTCGATCGCGCTAGCCAATTGCGCAACGGAGACAGTCCTGCTCCACTCTCACCACCATCAGAACATATCTTCAAAGCTATCAGCCCCCCCCCCAAAACAAAAGCGCCGCACCACTCGCGGGAGGGCTCGAAACTCCAACCTTTCGGTTAATAGCCGACCGCGCTAGCCAATTGTGCCACGGAGACAGTCCTGCTATACTCTCACCACCATCAAAACATATCTTCAAAGCTATCAGCCCAAAGGAAAAAAAAGCGCCGCACCACCACCGGGTGGACTCGAAACTCCAGCCTTTTGGTTAACAGCCGATCGCGCTAGCCGATTGCGCCACGGAAACAGTCCTGCTCCACTCTCACCATCACCAGAACATATCTTCAAAGCTATCATCCCATAGAAAAAAAAGCGCCGCATCACCACCGGGAGGGCTCGAACCTCCAACCTTTCGGTTAACGGCTGAACGCGCTTGCCAATTGCGCCTCGGAGACAATCCTGCTTCACTTTCACCACCATCAGAACATATCTTCAAGCTATCAGCCCAAAGAAAAAAAGCAACACACCACTCCCGGGAGGGCTCGAACCTCCAAGCTTTCGGTTAACAGCCGATCGCGCTAGCCAATTGCGCCACGGAGACAGTCGGGCTCCACTCTCACACCGTCAGAACATTTTTTCAGAGTTATCCGCCCAAAGGAAAAAAAGCGCCGCACCACCACCGAGTGGGCTTGAACCTCCAAACTTTCGGTTAACAGCCGATCGCGCTAGCCAATTGCGCCACGGAGACAGTCGTGCTCCACTCTCACACCATCAGAACATTTCTTCAGAGCTATCCGCCCAAAGGAAAAAAAGCGCCACACCACCACTGAGTGGGCTTGAACTTCCAACCTTTCGGTTAACAGCCGATCGCGCTAGCCAATCGGGCCACGGAGACAGTCGTGCTTCACTCTCACCACCATCAGAACATATCTTCAAAGCTATCAGCGCAAAGAAAAAAAAGTGCCGCACCACCACCGGGTGGGCTCGAACCTCCAACCTTTCGGTTAACAGCCGATCGCTCTAGCCAATTGCGCCCCGGAGACAGTCCTGCTCCAACTCTCACAACCATCAGAACGTATCTTCAAAGCTATAAGCCCAAAGAAAAAAAAGCAACACACCACTCCCGGGAGGGCTCGAACCTCCAACCTTTCAGTTAACAGCCGATCGCGCTAGTCAATTGCGCCACGCAGACAGTCGTGCTCCACTCTCACCACCATCATAGCATATCTTCAAAGCTATCAGCAAAAAAAAAAGCGCCGCACCACCACCGGGTGGGCTCGAACCTCCAACCTTTCGGTTAACAGACGATCGCGCTAGCCGATCGCGCCACGGAGACAGTCGTGCTTCACTTTCACCACCATCAGAACATCTTCAAAGCTATGAGCCCAAAGAAAAAAAGCAACACACCACTCCCGGGCTGGCTCGAACCTCCAACCTTTCGGTTAACAGCCGATCGCGCTAGCCAATCGCGCCACGGAGACAGTCGGGCTCAACTCTCACACCGTCAGAACATTTTTTCAGAGCTATTCGCCCAAAGGAAAAAAAAGCGCCGCACCACCACCGAGTGAGCTTGAACCTCCAAACTTTCGGTTAACAGCCGATCGCGCTAGCCAATTGCGCCACGGAGACAGCCGTGCTCCACTCTCACACCATCAGAACATTTCTTCAGAGCTATCCGCCCAAAGGAAAAAAAGCGCCGCACCACCACCGAGTGGGCTTGAACCTCCAACCTTTCGATTAACAGCCGATGGCGCTAGCTAAGTGCGCCACCGAGACAGTCCTGTTCCACTCTCACCACCATCAGAGCATATCTTCAAAGCTATCAGCCCATAGAAAAAAAGGCGGCGCACCACCACCGGGTGGGCTCGAACCTCCAACCTTTCGGTTAGCGGCCGAACGCGCTAGCCAATTGCGCCACGGAGACAGTCCTGTTCAACTCTTACCACCATCACAACACATCTTCGAAGCTATCAGCCCAAAGAAAAAAAAGCAACACACCACTCCCGGGAGGGCTCGAACCTCCAATCTTTCGGTTAACAGCCGATGGCGCTAACCAATTGCGCCACGGAGACAGTCATGCTCCACTCTCACACCGTCAGAAGATTTCTTCAGAGCTATCCGCCCAAAGGAAAAAAAGTGCCGCACCACCACCGAGTGGGGTTGAACCTCCAACCTTTCGGTTAACAGCCGATCGCGCTAGCCAATTGCGCCCCGGAGACAGTCCTGCTCCACTCTTACCACCATCAGAACATATCTTCAAAACCATCAGCCCAAAGAAAAAGAAGCAACACACCGCTCCCGGGAGTGCTCGAACCTCCAACCTTTCAGTTAGCAGCCGATCGCGCTAGCCACTCGCGCCACGGAGGCAGTCGTGCTCCACTCTCACCACCATCAGAACATATCTTCAAAGCTATCAGCCTAAAAAAAAGCGCCGCACCACCACCGGGTGGGCTCGAACGCCCAACCTTTCGGTTAACAGGCGCTCGCGCTAGCCGATCGCGCCACGGAGACAGTCGTGCTCCACTCTCACCACCATCAGAACATATCTTCAAAGCTATCAGCCCATAGAAAAAAAGGCGACGCACCACCACCGGGTGCGCTCGAACCTCCAACCTTTCGGTTAATGGCCGAACGCGCTAGCCATTTGTGCCACGGAGGCATTCCCGTTCCACTCTCACCACCATCAGAACGTATCTTCAAAGCTATCAGCCCAAAGAAAAAAAGCAACACACCACTCCCGGGAGGGCTCGAACCTCAAACCTTTCGGTTAACAGCCGACCCCGCTAGCCAATTGTGCCACGGAGACAGTACTGCTATACTCTCTCCACCATCAGAACATATTTCCAAAGCTATCAGCCCAAAGGAAAAAAAGCGCCGCACCACCACCGGGTGGGCTCGAAACTCCAACCTTTCGGTTAACAGCCGATCGCGCTAGCCGATTGCGCCACGGAGACAGTCCCGCTCCACTATCACTACCATCAAAACATATCTTCAAAGCTATCAGCCCAAAGAAAAAAAAGCGCCGCACCACCACGGAGTGGGCTCGAAACTCGAACCTTTCGGTTAACTGCCGATTGCGCTAGCCAATTGCGCCACGGAGACATACCTCCTCCACTCTCACCACCACCAGAACATATCTTCAAAGCTAACGTCCCATAGAAAAAAAAAGCACCGCATCACCACGGGGTCGGCTCGAACCTCCAACCTTTCGGTTAGCAGCCGATCGCGCTAGCCAATTGCGCCACGGAGACAGTCCTGCTCTGCTCTCACCACCATCAGAACATATCTTCAAAGCTATCAGCCTAAAGAAAAGAAAGCGCCGCACCACCACCAGGTGGGCTCGAACCTCCAACTTTTCGGTTAACAGACGATCGCGCTAGCCGATCGCGCCACGGAGACAGTCGTGCTCCACTCTCACCACCATCCGAACATATCTTCAAAGCTATCAGCGCGAAGAAAAAAGCAACACACCACTCCAGGAAGGGCTCGAAACACCAACCTTTCGGTTAACAGTCGATCGCGCTAGCCAATTGCGCAACGGAGACAGTCCTGCTCCACTCTCACCACCATCAGAACATATCTTCAAAGCTATCAGGCCATAGAAAAAAAGCGCCGCACCTCCACCGGGTGGGCTCGAACCTCCAACCTTTCAGTTAGCCGCCCATCGCGCTAGCCAATTGCGCCACGGAGACAGTCGTGCTTCACTCTCACCACCATCAGAACATATCTTCAAAGCTATCAGCCTAAAAAAAAGCGCCGCACCACCACCGGTTGGGCTCGAACCCCCAACCGTTCGGTTAACAGACGGTCGCGCTAGCCGATTGCGCCACGGAAACAGTCCTGCTCCACTCTCACCATCACCAGAACATATCTTCAAAGCTATCATCCCATAGAAAAAAAAGCGCCGCATCACCACCGGGAGGGCTCGAACCTCCAACCTTTCGGTTAACGGCTGAACGCGCTTGCCAATTGCGCCTCGGAGACAATCCTGCTTCACTTTCACCACCATCAGAACATAACTTCAAAGCTATCAGCCCAAAGAAAAAAAGCGACACACCACTCCCGGGAGGGCTCGAACCTCCAAGCTTTCGGTTAACAGCCGATCGCGCTAGCCAATTGCGCACGGAGACAGTCGGGCTCCACTCTCACACCGTCAGAACATTTTTTCAGAGTTATCCGCCCAAAGGAAAAAAAGCGCCGCACCACCACCGAGTGGGCTTGAACCTCCAAACTTTCGGTTAACAGCCGATCGCGCTAGCCAATTGCGCCACGGAGACAGTCGTGCTCCACTCTCACACCATCAGAACATTTCTTCAGAGCTATCCGCCCAAAGGAAAAAAAGCGCCACACCACCACTGAGTGGGCTTGAACCTCCAACCTTTCGGTTAACAGCCGATCGCGCTAGCCAATCGGGCCACGGAGACAGTCGTGCTTCACTCTCACCACCATCAGAACATATCTTCAAAGCTATCAGCCCAAAGAAAAAAAAGTGCCGCACCACCACCGGGTGGGCTCGAACCTCCAACCTTTCAGTTAACAGCCGATCGCTCTAGCCAATTGCGCCCCGGAGACAGTCCTGCTCCAACTCTCACTACCATCAGAACGTATCTTCAAAGCTATAGGCCCAAAGAAAAAAAAGCAACACACCACTCCCGGGAGGGCTCGAACCTCCAACCTTTCAGTTAACAGCCGATCGCGCTAGTCAATTGAGCCACGGAGACAGTCGTGCTCCACTCTCACCACCATCATAGCATAACTTCAAAGCTATCAGCAAAAAAAAAGCGCCGCACCACCACCGGGTGGGCTCGAACCTCCAACCTTTCGGTTAACAGACGATCGCGCTAGCCGATCGCGCCACGGAGACAGTCGTGCTTCACTTTCACCACCATCAGAACATCTTCAAAGCTATGAGCCCAAAGAAAAAAAGCAACACACCACTCCCGGGCTGGCTCGAACCTCCAACCTTTTGGTTAACAGCCGATCGCGCTAGCCAATCGCGCCACGGAGACAGTCGGGCTCAACTCTCACACCGTCAGAACATTTTTTCAGAGCTATCCGCCCAAAGGAAAAAAAAGCGCCGCACCACCACCGAGTGGGCTTGAACCTCCAAACTTTCGGTTAACAGCCGATCGCGCTAGCCAATTGCGCCACGGAGACAGCCGTGCTCCACTCTCACACCATCAGAACATTTCTTCAGAGCTATCCGCCCAAAGGAAAAAAAGCGCCGCACCACCACCGAGTGGGCTTGAACCTCCAACCTTTCGATTAACAGCCGATGGCGCTAGCTAAGTGCGCCACCGAGACAGTCCTGTTCCACTCTCACCACCATCAGAGCATATCTTCAAACCTATCAGCCCATAGAAAAAAAGGCGGCGCACCACCACCGGGTGGGCTCGAACCTCCAACCTTTCGGTTAGCGGCCGAACGCGCTAGCCAATTGCGCCACAGAGACAGTCCTGTTCAACTCTTACCACCAACACAACATATCTTCGAAGCTCTCAGCCCAAAGAAAAAAAAGCAACACACCACCCCCGGGAGGGCTCGAACCTCCAACATTTCGGTTAACAGCCGATGGCGCTAACCAATTGCGCCACGGAAACAGTCATGCTCCACTCTCACACCGTCAGAAGATTTCTTCAGAGCTATCTGCCCAAAGGAAAAAAAGCGCCGCACCACCACCGAGTTGGGTTGAACCTACAACCTTTCGGTTAACAGCCGATCGCGCTAGCCAATGGCGCCCCGGAGACAGTCCTGCTCCACTCTCACCACCATCAGAACATATCTTCAAAACCATCAGCCCAAAGAAAAAGAAGCAACACACCACTCCCGGGAGTGCTCGAACCTCCAACCTTTCAGTTAGCAGCCGATCGCGCTAGCCAATCGCGCCACGGAGACAGTCGTGCTCCACTCTCACCACCATCAGAACATATCTTCAAAGCTATCAGCCTAAAAAAAAGCGCCGCACCACCACCGGGTGGGCTCGAACCCCCAACCTTTCGGTTAACAGGCGCTCGCGCTAGCCTATCGCGCCACGGAGACAGTCGTGCTCCACTCTCACCACCATCAGAACATATCTTCAAAGCTATCAGCCCATAGAAAAAAAGGCGACGCACCACCACCGGGTGGGCTCGAACCTCCAACCTTTCGGTTAACGGCCGAACGCGCTAGCCATTTGTGCCACGTAGGCAGTCCCGTTCCACTCTCACCACCATCAGAACGTATCTTCAAAGCTATCAGCCCAAAAAAAAAAGCAACACACCACTCCGGGAGGGCTCGAACCTCCAACCTTTCGGTTAACAGCCGACCCCGCTAGCCAATTGTGCCACGGAGACAGTACTGCTATACTCTCACCACCATCAGAACTGATCTTCAAAGCTATCAGCCAAAAGGAAAAAAAGCGCCGCACCACCACCGGGTGGGCTCGAAACTCCAACCTTTCGGTTAACAGCCGATCGCGCTAGCCGATTGCGCCACGAAGACAGTCCTGCTCCACTCTCACCACCATCAGAACATATCTTCGAAGCTATCAGCCCAAAGAAAAAAAGCAACACAACACTCCCGGAAGGGCTCGAACCTCCAACCTTTTGGTTAACAGCCAATCGCGCTAGCCAATGGCGCAACGGAGACAGTCGTCCTCCACACTCACCACCACCAGAACATATCTTCAAAGCTATCATCCCATAGAAAAAAAAGCGCCGCATCACCACCGGGTGGGCTCGAACCTCCAACCTTTCGGTTAACGGCCGAACGCGCTTGCCAATCGCGCCACGGAGACAGTCTTGCTTCACTCTCACCACCATTAGAACATATCTTCGAAGCTATCAGCCCAAAAAAAAGCAACACACCACTCCCGGGAGGGCTCGAAACTCCAACCTTTCAGTTAACAGCCGATCACGCTAGCCTATTGCGCCATGGAGACAGTCGTGCTCCACTCTCACCACCATCGGAACATATCTTCAAAGCTATCAGCTTAAAGAAAAACAAGCGCCGCACCACCAACGGGTGGGTTCGAACCTCCAACTTTTCGGTTAATAGACGATCGCGCTAGCCAATCGCGCCACGGAGACAGTCTTGCTCCACTCTCACCACCATCAGAACATATCTTCAAAGCTATCAGCCCAAAGAAAAAAAAGCGCCGCACCACCACCGGGTGGGCTCGAAACTCCAACCTTTCGATTAACAGCCGATGGCGCTAGCTATGTGCGCCACGGAGACAGTCCTGTTCCACTCTCACCACCATCAGAACATATCTTCAAAGCTATCAGCCCATAGAAAAAAAGGCGCCGCACCACCACCGGGTGGGCTCGAACCTCCAACCTTTCGGTTAGCGGCCGAACGCGCTGGCCAATTGCGCCACGGAGACAGTCCTGTTCAACTCTTACCACCATCAGAACATATCTTCAAAGCTATCAGCCCAAAGAAAAAAAAAGCAACACACCATTCCTGGGAGGGCTCGAACCTCCAACCTTTCGGTTAACAGCCGACCGCGCTAGCCAATTGTGCCACGGAGACAGTCCTGCTATCTTTCACCACCATCAAAACATATCTTCAAAGCTATCAGCCCAAAGAAAAAAAAGCGCCGCACCACCACGGAGTGGGCTCGAAACTCGAACCTTTCGGTTAACTGCCGATCGCGCTAGCCAATTGCGCCACGGAGACATACCTCCTCCACTCTCACCACCACCAGAACATATCTTCAAAGCTAACATCCCATAGAAAAAAAAGCGCCGCATCACCACCGGATGGGCTCGAACCTCCAACCTTTCGGTTAACGGCCGAACGCGCTAGCCAATTGCGCCACGGAGACAGTCCTGTTCCACTCTCACCGCCATCAGAACTTATCTTCAAAGCTATCAGCCCAAAGAAAAAAAAGCAACACACCACTGGCGGGAGGGCTCGAACCTCCAACCTTTCGGTTAATAGCCGACCGCGCTAGCCAATTGCGCCACGGAGACCGTCCTGCTCCACTCTCACCACCATCAGAACATATCTTCAAAGCTATCAGCCCAAAGAAAAAAAAGCGCCGCACCACCACGGGGTGGGCTCAAAACTCCAACCTTTCGGTTAACAGTCGATCGCGCTAGCCAATTGCGCCACGGAAACAGTCCTCCTCCACTCTCACCACCACCAGAACATATCTTCAAAGCTATCATCCCATAGAAAAAAAAGCGCCGCATCACCACCGGGAGGGCTCGAACCTCGAACCTTTCGGTTAACGGCTGAACGCGCTTGCCTATTGCGCCCCGGAGACAATCCTGCTTCACTTTCACCACCATCAGAACATATCTTTAAAGCTATCAGCCCAAAGAAAAAAAGCAACACACCACTCCCGGGAAGGCTCGAACCTCCAAGCTTTCGGTTAACAGCCGATCGCGCTAGCCAATTGCGCCACGGAGACAGTGGGGCTCCACTCTCACACCGTCAGAACATTTTTTCAGAGTTATCCGCCCAAAGGAAAAAAAGCGCCGCACCACCACCGGTGGGCTCGAACCTCCAACCTTTCGGTTAACAGACGATCGCGCTAGCCGATCGCGCCACGGAGACAGTCGTGCTTCACTTTCACCACCATCAGAACATATCTTCAAAGCTATCAGCCCAAAGAAAAAAAAGCAAAACACCACTCCCGGGCTGGCTCGATCCTCCAACCTTTCGGTTAACAGCCGATCGCGCTAGCCAATCGCGCCACGGAGACAGTCGGGCTCCCCTCTCACACCATCAGAACATTTTTTCAGAGCTATCCGCCCAAAGGAAAAAAAGCGCCACACCACCACCGAGTGGGCTTGAACCTCAAACCTTTCAGTTAACAGCCGATCGCGCTAGCCAATTGGGCCACGGTGACAGTCGTGCTTCACTCTCACCACCATCAGAACATATCTTCAAAGCTATCAGCCCAAAGAAAAAAAAGTGCCGCACCACCACCGGGTGGGCTCGAACCTTCAACCTTTCGGTTAACAGCCGATCGCGCTAGCCAATTGCGCCCCGGAGACAGTCCTGCTCCACTCTCACCACAATCAGAACGTATCTTCAAAGCTATGAGCCCAAAGAAAAAAAAGCAACACACCACTCCCGGGAGGGCTCGAACCTCCAACCTTTCAGTTAACAGCCGATCGCGCTAGTCAATTGCGCCACGGAGACAGTCGTGCTCCACTCTCACCACCATCAGAGCACATTGTCACGTTACTCTCGACAAACTTGATAAAAAATGGGCTCGTTTAGTCGACTACTCAAGCAGCGGCTCAGAGAGATCGTCTTTGTCCTCTTTCACTCTTCGATTTCACCCAAGCAAACCATGTGGCAATAGTCCCCCCCTTTGAAAGCATCGACTCGATGCTCGTAAATAAAAAAAAATGAAGGTATACACACGCAGATATAGAGAACCAAAAGAGGGAGAGTGCCACTACTCGCAGCGCAAATGAGGAAGTTTCGCCAACGCTTCCGCCAAGCGCAAAAAGAAAGGGCACAAAAACACACGAGAACACAAACAGCAGCAGCAACGCAATGTCACGGCATGTCGTAGCACGTGAAACCACAAGGGCTACTGTGTGAAGTAGGGCTTCAGCCGAAGGACATGCACGGTTTCGGGCCGAAGCTGTCGACGAGAAGACGCTGCGCCGTCCGGAAATACCTCGTAGGTAAGATCTGTGATTCGTCTAAGAACCTTGTACGGTCCAAAATAACGGCTTAGGAGTTTTTCGGATAAGCCTGGTCGCCGGACAGGGATCCACACCCACACTCGGTCCCCAGGGTGGTAGGTGACATTTCGATGGCGGAGGTTGTAACGTCGCGCGTCTGCATCTTGTTGGTGCCTGGTGTTTATGCGAGCTAGCTGACGAGCTTCTTCGGCGTATTGAGTGTATTGCTCAGCATCTTGAGCAAGTTCATTGCTTTCGTCGCACGGAAGCATAGCATCGAGCATGGTTCGCACGTTGCGTCCGTAAACAAGTCGGAAAGGCGGAAATCGCGTTGTTTCTTGCGTTGCCGTATTATAAGCAAACGTGATGTATGGAAGAATCTCGTCCCAGGTTTTATGTTGTACGTCCACGTACATTGACAGCATGTCCGCTATGGTCTTGTTAAGCCTCTCTGTCAGTCTATTGGATTGCGGATGATAAGCCGTTGTTTTTCGATGACTTGTGCAGCTCAGTTTAAAAATGTCCTCCATCATTCGTGCTGTAAACGACGTCCCTCTGTCCGTAATCACGCATGACGGGGCACCATGCCGTAGGACGATTTGGTGCACGAAGAACTGCGCGACTTCAGAGGCCGTGCCACGGGGTAACGCTTTTGTTTCAGCATAACGCGTGAGATAATCTGTCGCAACTATAATCCACTTGTTCCCAGAGGACGACAAAGGGAAGGGCCCGAGAAGGTCCATTCCCACGAGGTCAAACGGTGTCCGTGGTGGTGCGATTGGCTGGAGCAGGCCCGCGGGTCTCACAGGCGGAGTCTTGCGGCGCTGGCACTCACGGCAGCCTTTCACATATCGATGTACACTAGTTGATAGTCGCGGCCAGTAATACTGTTGGCGTACTCGGGCGAGAGTTCGCGAATAGCCCAAATGTCCTGACGTGGGCTCGTCGTGGCACGCCAGAAGGATTTCATCACGCATGTCGGTAGGAACAACGAGTAGGAAAGCCTTGTCGCTACCACGGGCGTTTTTCTTGTAAAGAATGCCTCTTCTTAGACAAAAAGAGGACAGTTCGCGAGCAATGTGTTGAGGGACCTTAGAGTTGCGGCCTTCCAGGGAATCAATGACTGGGCGTAATTCATCGTCTGCCCGCTGCTTTGACATAAATTCGGAGTCACTAACTGCTCCGAGAAAGGCATCTTCATCTTCGGAGCCCCTGACAGCGTTCCCCACAGGTGCTCGAGAAAGCGCGTCGGCGTCTTCGTGTTTGCGCCCTGACCTGTACACAATCGTAATGTCAAACTCCTGCAAACGCAAACTCCATCGTGCGAGACGGCCGGATGGATCTCTGAGATTTGCCAGCCAGCAGAGCGAGTGGTGGTCAGTCACCACTTTGAAGGGACGACCGTAGAGGTAAGGCCGAAATTTGGTCGTCGCCCACACGACTGCGAGGCATTCTTTTTCTGACGTAGAATAGTTGGTCTCAGCTCGAGAAAGAGTACGACTGGCGTAAGCTATCACATGCTCAACGCCGCCTTGTCGTTGTACAAGGACAGCGCCAAGTCCGACGTTGCTGGCATCTGTATGAATTTCTGTAGCAGCGTCCTCATCAAAATGGGCAAGAACAGGGGCTGTTTGCATTCTCTGTCGTAACTCTGTGAACGCTGTATCTTGTTTTACGCCCCAAGTAAAGGGTACGTCATCTCGGGTGAGTCGCGTAAGAGGTTCAGCTATCTTGGAGAAGTTGGCGATAAATCGGCGATAATACGCGCACAAGCCGAGGAAACGGCGTACTGCTCTTTTATCTGATGGGACAGGGAAGGCGGCGACAGCAGCAGTTTTGTCTGGATCAGGTCGCACTCCATCTGCACTAATGACATGTCCCAGAAATTTCAGCTCTTCATAGCCGAAATGGCATTTTTGGGGTTTCAGCGTAAGTTCAGCTGTGCGAATGGCTTCCAGAACCTTTCTCAGACGCTTCAGATGTTCTTCAAAGCTCTCGGAAAAGATGACCACATCATCGAGGTAGACAAGGCAGCTTTGCCACTTCAAGCCAGCGCGAACTGTGTCCATCATCCTCTGAAAAGTGGCTGGTGCAGAACAGAGGCCGAAGGGAAGAACTCGGAATTCGTAAAGTCCGTCTGGAGTCACAAACGCGGTTTTTTCTCGGTCTCGTTCATCCACTTCAATTTGCCAATAGCCACTCTTTAGATCGATGGACGAAAAATACTTCGCACGTCGTAACCTGTCGAGGGAGTCGTCTACTCGTGGAAGCGGGTAGACGTCCTTTTTTGTGACGCTATTAAGCTTCCTGTAGTCAATACAGAATCGCAGCGTTCCGTCTTTTTTCTTTACTAGAACGACTGGCGAGGACCAAGCGCTGCTGGATGGTTGAATAATCCCGTCATCGAGCATCTCTTTTACTTGTGTCTGAATAGCCTCGCGTTCTTTGGCAGAAACGCGATAAGGCTGTTGCCGGATGGGGCGGACGTCATCGTCGGTAATAATTCGATGCTTCGTGAGGTGAGTTTGACGGACTTTAGAAGAAGAGGCGAAGCAAGATCTAAACTCCCTTAAAAGGTCGTGAAGTGCAGCCTTTCTCTCGTCTGACAGCGTCGAATTAATGTCGATGTGGTCTAGAAATTCCTTATCCTCATGCGTTTCCTCGGACGCGAAGCACTCCGTGACGTCGGCAACAGGTTCTCCATAAGCTAGGGTGGTTCCACGGAAAAGATGCCGGTGCTCGTAATTGAAGTTCGTAGCTAGTATCGTTGACTGTCCGTCACGGACGCGCACTACACTTCGGGCGGCGCATACACCTTGGAGCAGCAGAAGTGATAAGTTGCTTTCAGCCACCACGTCGCCGTCTTGGAAGTCTTCACAAGTGACTTCGATGGGAACAGTTGCTCGAGGTGGCAGCGTCACACTGTCGTCAGCAACACGCAGCGCAAGTCTACCGCAGTTATCGGCGTCTCGATCTGTTGCGCCTTGAGTCGAGAAGGTCACGATGCGCTCACGGAGATTTGTGATGGCACCGTATTCCCGAAGGAAGTCCATGCCGATAATCAGCTGACGCGAACAGTCGGGGAGAACGAGGCAGCTGAGCACAAACGTTGCCGCACGAATTTTCACTCTTGCGGTACAGCGACCCAGCGGTGTTACAACGTGTCCTCCAGCTGTTCGAATTCGCGTTCCATTCCACGGCGTGATCACTTTTCTGAGATCTTTCGCTAGCCTCCCGCTGATGATCGAATAGTCTGCACCAGTGTCTACCAATGCACTGACCTGAAGACCGTCAACCAGCACAGGTATGTCGAGCGACACGCGGTCACTAAGTTCAGATGCGGATGTCGGCGTTTCTTCGGCACTGCGATTATTCTCTGACGAAATGCCTTCGGCGTTGCGTGCAAGCATCGATGAGAGGTCTTCCACACTTTGAGTCCCAGCGACCTTGCCCCCGAAGGCCGCTGCCTTCAGTTTTCCCGACGAGGGCTCGGGGAGCGTTCCCGTGCCGTCACCCCAAAACGTGACCCAGTGGCTGCGGGTCTCCTCGGAGATGGTGACCGCGATTGCCGTCGTGTAAAGGGTGCACGCTGTTGCGCGAGATATTCTTCGATATCCCTTGGCCTTTGACCAATTCGGGGACGAGGGGAATTGACGGAAAATTCGCGCAGTCCAAGTTGCCGGTATGGGCATTCGCGGTAAATGTGACCAGCCTCACCGCACTGATAGCAGAGGGGTCGTCTGTCTGGCGTACGCCAGAGATCAGACTTGCGCGTCGGTGTGCGGCGACTATCGATGTCCAAATCAGCGTGCGCTGACTGAATCGCGACTGACGGCATCATTGTCTGGATCGGGACGTATGGCATTGTCTGGATCGGGACGTGCGGCACTGTCTGGATCGGGATGTGCGGCACTGGCTGGATCGGGACTCCTTGACCCGAAAGAGGAGTGGCAGATCGCAAGGCTTCCGCGTACGTACGACGGCGACTGTCAGTAGACACAGGAGCCGTTTCCAGATCAACCGACGTGGGCGGAAAACGATGGGCGTGCAGCACCTGCTGGACCTCGTCGCGGATGACACTGGTGATAGACCCAACATCGATTTGCCTTGTCCCGTACATCTTTTCCATTTCTTCCCGGACGACAGATCGAATGATCTCGCGAATCCACTCGGGGCTCTTGCTCCCAGGGGTGGCGAAAATCTCGGGAGTTGAGGCGGCATTCACTTGACGGTCAAACTGGGCAGACCGTTGGTGCAGTACTCGCTCCATTGTTGCCGCTTCAGTAAGGAACTCAGCAACACTTTTGGGGGAACTACGCACCAAACCAGCAAAAAGTTGTTCCTTCACACCACGCATGAGGTGGCGCAACTTTTTTTCTTCTGCCATAGCAGGATCCGCTCGCTTGAAAAGCCGCGTCATGTCCTCGACGTACATCGAGACGGTCTCGTTGGACATCTGGATGCGTGATTGAAGTGCACGCTCCGCCCGTTCGCGGCGGTCGGGACTCCTGTAGGTCTCCAGGAGGCGACGCTGGAACTCGCGCCAAGATGTCAGAACATCATCCCTGTTCAAAAACCACGTCTTGGCACCGTCTTTTAGGCACGTGTACACGTTCCGGAGCTTCGCGGCATCATCCCAGTAATTGATCGCTGCGACACGTTCGAACTCACTCAGCCAGTCGTCAACATCTTCATGCTGTGCTCCGTGAAAGGGGCTAGGCATGAGCGGGTTCTGGACGGTGCAGTAGATCGGCGTGGAAGGTGTCGGAGCTTGCATGGGATCTTGTGTCGAAGTCATGGTCGCTGCGTCAGTGGTTGGTGTCTCAGGCGGTAGGCCTCGTTGGCGGCGGCTTACTCTATGAACAGGAGTGTCCACGGGTGCAGGGCTTGTGTTCCGGCTACTGGACGGGGTCTTGGGCATCGGGTGGATTGCGAGACGTTGTACCCAGCAACTCCACCAGTCTTGTCACGTTACTCTCGACAAACTTGATAAAAAATGGGCTCGTTTAGTTGACTACTCAAGCAGCGGCTCAGAGAGATCGTCTTTGTCCTCTTTCACTCTTCGATCTCACCCAAGCAAACCATGTGGCAATATCTTCAAAGCTATCAGCCAAAAAAAAAAGCACCGCACCACCACCGGGTGGGCTCGAACCTCCAACCTTTCGGTTAACAGACGATCGCGCTAGCCGATCGCGCCACGGAGACAGTCGTGCTCCACTCTCACCACCATCAGAACATATCTTCAAAGCTATCAGCCCCAAAAAAGCGCCGCACCACCACCGGGTGGGCTCGAAACTCCAACCTTTCGATTAACAGCCGATCGCGCTTGCCAATTGCGCCACGGAGACAGTCCTGTTCCACTCTCACCACCATTAGAACATATCTTCAAAGCTATCAGGCCATAGAAAGAAAGCGCCACACCACCACCGGGTGGGCTCGAACCTCCAAACTTTCGGTTAACAGACGATCGCGCTAACCAACGCGCCACGGAGACAGTCGTGCTCCACTCTCACCACCATCAGAACATATCTTCAAAGCTATCAGCGCAAAGAAAAAGCAACGCACAACTTCCGGGAGGGCTCGAAACTCCAACCTTTCGGTTAACAGCCGATCGCGCTAGCCAATTGCGCCACGCAGACAGTCCTGTTCCACTCTCACCACCATCAGAACGTATATTCAAAGCTATCAGCCGAAAGAAAAAAAAGCAACACATCACTCCCGGGAGGGCTCGAACCTCCAACCTTTCGGTTAACAGCCGATCGCGCTAGCCAATTGCGCAACGGAGACAGTCCTGCTCCACTCTCACCACCATCAGAACATATCTTCAAAGCTATCAACCCCCCCAAAACAAAAGCGCCGCACCACCACCGGGTGGGCTCGAAACTCCAACCTTTCGATAAACAGCCGATCGCGCCAGCCAAATGCGCCACGGAGACAGTCCTGTTCCACTCTCACCACCATTAGAACAAATCTTCAAAGCTATCAGGCCATAGAAAAAAAGCGCCGCACCACCACCGGGTGGGCTCGAACCTCCAACCTTTCGGTTACCAGACGATCGCACTAGCCAATCGCGCCACGGAGACAGTCGTGCTCCACTCTTACCACCATCAGAACATATCTTAAAAGCTATCAGCGCAAAGAAAAAAGCAACACACCACTCACGAGAGGGCTCGAAACTCCAACCTTTCGGTTAACAGCCGATCGCGCTAGCCGATTGTGCCATGGAGACAGTCGTGCTCCACTTACACCACCATCAGAACATATCTTCAAAGCTATCAGCGCAAAGAAAAAAGCAACACACCACTCCCGGGAGGGCTCAAACGTCCAATTTTTTGGTTAACAGCCGAACGTGCTAGCCAATTGCGCAGCGGAGACAGTCTTGCTTCACTCTCACCACCATCAGAACATGTCTTCAAAGCTATCAGGCCATAGAAAAAAAGCGCCGCACCACCACCGGGTGGGCTCGAACCTCCAACCTTTCGGTTACCAGACGATCGCGCTAGCCAATCGCGCCACGGAGACAGTCGTGCTCCACTCTTACCACCATCAGAACATATCTTAAAAGCTATCAGCGCAAAGAAAAAAACAACACACCACTCACGAGAGGGCTCAAAACTCGAACCTTTCGGTTAACAGCCGATCGCGCTAGCCAATTGCGCCACGGAGACAGTCCTGCTCCGCTCTCACCACCATCAGAACATATCTTCAAAGCTATCAGCCTAAAGAAAAAAAGCGCCGCACCAGCACCGGGTGGGCTCGAACCTCCAACCTTTTCGTTAACAGACGATCGCGCTAGCCTATCGCGCCACGGAGACAGTCGTGCTCCACTCTCACCACCATCAGAACATATCTTCAAAGCTATCAGCGCAAAGAAAAAAGCAACACACCACTCCCGGAAGGGCTCAAAACACCAACCTTTCGGTTAACAGCCGATCGCGCTAGCCAATTGCGCAACGGAGACAGTCTTGCTCCACTCTCACCACCATCAGAACATATCTTCAAAGCTATCAGCCCGTAGAAAAAAAGGCGCCGCACCACCACCGGGTGGGCTCGAACCTCCAACCTTTCGGTTAACAGCCGATCGCGCTAGCCAATTGCACAACGGAGACAGTCTTGCTCCACTCTCACCACCATCAGAACATATCTTCAAAGCTATCAGCCCGTAGAAAAAAAGGCGCCGCACCACCACCGGGTGGGCTCGAACCTCCAACCTTTCGGTTAACGGCCGAACGCGCTTGCCAATTGCGCCACGGAGACAGTCTTGCTTCACTCTCACCACCATCAGAACATATCTTCGAAGCTATCAGCCCAAAGAAAAAAAAGCAACACACCACTCCCGGGAGGGCTCGAACCTCCAACCTTTCGGTTAACAGCCGATGGCGCCAGTCAATTGCGCCACGGAGGCAGTCCTATTCCACTCTCACCACCACCAGAACATATCTTCAAAGCTTACATCCCATAGAAAAAAAAGCGCCGCATCACCACCGGGTGGGCTCGAACCTCCAACCTTATGGTTAGTAGCCGATCGCGCTAGCCAATTGAGCCACGGAGACAGTCCTGCTTCGCTCTCACAACCATCAGAACATATCTTCAAAGCTATCAGCGTAAAAAAAAAGTGCCGCACCACCACCGGGTGGGCTCCAACCTCCAACCTTTCGGTTAACAGTCGATCGCGCTAGCCGATCGCCCCACGGAGACAGTCGTGCTCCACTCTCACCACCATCAGAACATATCTTCAAAACTATCAGCGCAAAAAAAAAAGCAACACACCACTCCCGGGAGGGCTCGAAACACCAACCTTTCGGTTAACAGCCGACCGCGCTAGCCAATTGTGCCACGGAGACAGTCCTGCTATCTTTCACCACCGTCAGAACATATCTTCAAAGCTATCAGCCCAAAGAAAAAAAAGCGCCGCACCACCACGGAGTGGGCTCGAAACTCGAACCTTTCGGTTAACAGCCGATCGCGCTAGCCAATTGCGCCACGGAGACATACCTACTCCACTCTCACCATCATCAGAACATATCTTCAAAGCTATCAGCCCCCCCAAAACAAAAGCGCCGCACCACCACCGGGTGGGCTCGAAACTCCAACCTTTCTATAAACAGCCGATCGCGCTAGCCAATCGCGCCACGGAGACAGTCGTGCTCCACTCTCACCACCATCAGAACATATCTTCAAAGCTATCAGCGCAAAGAAAAAAGCAACACACCACACACGGGAGGGCTCGAAACTCCAACCTTTCGGTTAAAAGCCGATTGCGCTAGCGGATTGCGCCATGGAGACAGTCGTGCTCCACTTTCACCACCATCAGAACATATCTTCAAAGCTATCAGCGCAAAGAAAAAAGCAACACACCACTCCCGGGAGGGCTCAAACCTCAAATTTTTTGGTTAACAGCCGAACGTGCTAGCCAATTGCACCACGAAGACAGTCGTGCTCTAATATCACTACCGTTAGAACATTTCTCGAAAGCTATCAGCGCAAAGAAAAAAGCAACACACCACTCCCGGGAGGTCTCGAAACTCCAACCTTTCAGTTAACAGCCGATCGCGCTAGACGATTGCGCCACGGAGACAGTCGTGCTCCACTCTCACCACCATCAGAACATATCTTCAAAGCTATCAGCTTAAAGAAAAAAAGCGCCGCACCACAACAGGGTGCGTTCGAACCTCCAACCTTTCGGTTAACAGACGATCGCGCTAGCCAATCGCGCCACGGAGACAGTCCTGCTCCACTGTCACCACCATCGGAACATATCTTCAAAGCTATCAGCCCAAAGAAAAAAGCTCCGCACCACAACCGGGTGGGCTCGAAACTCCAACCTTTCGATTAACAGCCGATCGCGCTAGCTAAATGCGCCACGGAGACGGTCCTGTTCTACTCTCACCACCATCAGAACATATCTTCAAAGCTATCAGCCCAAAGAAAAAAAGCAACATACCACTCCCGGCAGGGCTCGAACCTCCAACCTTTCGGTTAACAGCCGATGGCGCTAGTCAATTGTGCCATGGAGACAGTCATGCTCTACTCTCACACCGTCAGAACATTTCTTCAGAGCTATCCGCCCAAAGGAAAAAAAGCGCCGCACCACCACCGAGTGGGCTTGAACCTCCAACCTTTCGGTTAACAGCCGATCGCGCGAGCCAATTGGGCCACGGTGACAGTCGTGCTTCACTATCACCACCATCAGAACATATCTTCAAAGCTATCAGCCCAAAGAATAAAAAGTGCCGCACCACCACCGGGTGGGCTCGAACCTCCAACCTTTCGGTTAACAGCCGATCGCGCTAGCCAATTGCGCCCCGGAGACAGTCCTGCTCCACTCTCACCACCATCACAACGTATCTTCAAAGCTATCAGCCCAAAGAAAAAAAAGCAACACACCACTCCCGGGAGGGCTCGAACCTCCAACCTTTCAGTTGACAGCCGATCGCGCTAGTCAATTGCGCCAAGGAGACAGTCGTGCTCCACTCTCACCACTATCAGAGCATATCTTCAAAGCTATCAGCCAAAAAAAAGCGCCGCACCACCACCGGGTGGGCTCGAACCTCCAACCTTTCGGTTAACAGACGATCGCGCTAGCCGATCGCGCCACGGAGACAGTCGTGCTCCACTCTCAGCACCATCAGAACATATCCTCAAAGCTATCAGCCCCAAAAAAGCGCCGCACCACCACCGGGTGGGCTCGAAACTCCAACCTTTCGATTAACAGCTGATCGCGCTAGCCAATTGCGCCACGGAGACAGTCCTGTTCCACTCTCACCACCATTAGAACATATCTTCAAAGCTATCAGGCCATAGAAAGAAAGCGCCGCACCACCACCGGGTGGGCTCGAACCTCCAAACTTTCGGTTAACAGACGATCGCGCTAACCAACGCGCCACGGAGACAGTCGTGCTCCACTCTCACCACCATCAGAACATATCTTCAAAGCTATCAGCGCAAAAAAAAAGCAACGCACAACTTCCGGGAGGGCTCGAAACTCCAACCTTTCGGTTAACAGCCGATCGCGCTAGCCAATTGCGCCACGCAGACAGTTTTGTTCCACTCTCACCACCATCAGAGCGTATCTTCAAAGCTATCAGCGGAAAGAAAAAAAAAAGCAACACATCACTCCCGGGAGGGCTCGAACCTCCAACCTTTCGGTTAACAGCCGATCGCGCTAGCCAATTGCGCAACGGAGACAGTCCTGCTCCACTCTCACCACCATCAGAACATATCTTCAAAGCTATCAACCCCCCCAAAACAAAAGCGCCGCACCACCACCGGGTGGGCTCGAAACTCCAACCTTTCGATAAACAGACGATCGCGCCAGCCAATTGCGCCACGGAGACAGTCCTGTTCCACTCTCACCACCATTAGAACATATCTTCAAAGCTATCAGGCCATAGAAAAAAAGCGCCGCACCACCAACGGGTGGGCTCGAATCCCCAACCTTTCGGTTACCAGACGATCGCGCTAGCCAATCGCGCCACGGAGACAGTCGTGCTCCAATCTCACTACCGTTAGAACATTTCTCAAAAGCTATCAGCAGCAAAGAAAAAAGCAACACACCACTCCCGGGAGGGCTCGAAACTCCAACCTTTAAGTTAACAGCCGATCGCGCTAGACGATTGCGCCACGGAGACAGTCGTGCTCCACTCTCACCACCATCAGAACATATCTTCAAAGCTATCAGCTTAAAGAAAAAAGCACCGCACCACAACCGGGAGGGTTCGAACCTCCAACCTTTCGGTTAACGGCCGAACGCGCTTGCCAATTGCGCCACGGAGACAGTCTTGCTTCACTCTCACCACCATCAGAACATATCTTCGAAGCTATCAACCCCCCCAAAACAAAAGCGCCGCACCACCACCGGGTGGGCTCGAAACTCCAACCTTTCGATAAACAGACGATCGCGCCAGCCAATTGCGCCACGGAGACAGTCCTGTTCCACTCTCACCACCATTAGAACATTTCTTCAGAGCTCTCCGCCCAAAGAAAAAAAAGCGCCGCACCACCACAGAGTGGGCTTGAACCTCCAACCTTTCGGTTAACAGCCGAACGTGCTAGCCAATTGCACCAAGCAGACAGTCGCGCTCCAATCTCACCGCCGTTAGAAGATTTCTCCAAAGCTATCAGCGCCAAGAAAAAAGCAACACACCACTCCCGGGAGGGCTCGAAACTCCAACCTTCCAGTTAACTGCCGATCGCGCTAGCCTATTGCACCACGGAGACAGTCCTGCTCCACTGTCACCACCATCAGAACATATCTTCAAAGCTATCAGCCCAAAGAAAAATAGGCGCCGCACCACCACCGGGTGGGCTCGAAACTCCAACCTTTCGATTAACAGCCGATGGCGCTAGCTAAGTGCGCCACGGAGACAGTCCTGTTCCACTCTCACCACCATCAGAACATATCTTCAAAGCTATCAGCCCATAGAAAAAAAAGCGCCGCACCACCACCGGGTGGGCTTGAACCTCCAACCTTTCGGTTAGCGGCCGCACGCGCTAGCCAATTGCGCCACGAAGACAGTCCTGTTCAACTCTTACCACCATGAGAACATATCTTCAAAGCTATCAGCCCAAAAAAAAAAGCAACACACCATTCCTGGAGGGCTCGAACCTCCAACCTTTCGGTTAACAGCCGACCGTGCTAGCCAATTGTGCCACGGAGACAGTCCTGCTATCTTTCACCACCGTCAGAACATATCTTCAAAGCTATCAGCCCAAAGAAAAAAAGCGCCGCACCACCACGGGGTGGGCTCGAAACTCGAACCTTTCGGTTAACAGCCGATCGCGCTAGCCAATTGCGCCACGGAGACATACCTACTCCACTCTCACCACCACCAGAACATATCTTCAAAGCTAACATCCCATAGAAAAAAAAGCGCCGCATCACCACCGGGTGGGCTCGAACCTCCAACCTTATGGTTAGCAGCCGATCGCGCTAGCCAATTGCGCCACGGAGACAGTCCTGCTTCGCTCTCACAACCATCAGAACATATCTTCAAAGCTATCAGCGTAAAGAAAAAAAGTGCCGCACCACCACCGGGTGGGCTCGAACCTCCAACCTTTCGGTTAACAGACGATCGCGCTAGCCGATCGCGCCACGGAGACAGTCGTGCTCCACTCTCACCACCATCAGAACATATCTTCAAAGCTATCAGCGCAAAGAAAAAAGCAACACACCACACACGGGAGGGCTCGAAACTCCAACCTTTCGGTTAAAAGCCGATTGCGCTAGCCGATTGCGCCATGGAGACAGTCGTGCTCCACTTTCACCACCATCAGAACATATCTTCAAAGCTATCAGCGCAAAGAAAAAAGCAACACACCACTCCCGGGAGGGCTCAAACCTCAAATTTTTTGGTTAACAGCCGAACGTGCTAGCCAATTGCACCACGAAGACAGTCGTGCTCCAATCTCACCACCATCAGAACATATCTTCGAAGCTATCAGCCTAAAGAAAAAAAGCGCCGCACCACCACCGGGTGGGCTCGAAACTCCAACCTTTCGGTTAACAGCCCATCGCGCTAGCCAATTCCGCCATGGAGACAGTCCTGCTCCACTCTCATCACCATCAGAACATATCTTCAAAGCTATCAGCGCAAAGAAAAAAGCAACACACCACTCCCGTGAGGGCTCGAAACTCCA
Organism: Rhipicephalus microplus; assembly: GCF_043290135.1. NCBI lineage: Eukaryota > Metazoa > Arthropoda > Arachnida > Ixodida > Ixodidae > Rhipicephalus > Rhipicephalus microplus. The sequence goes on along the minus strand of NW_027464611.1, from coordinate 2,916,597 downwards.
ACCTTTCGATTAACAGCCGATCGCGCAAGCCAATTGCGCCACGGAGACAATCCTGCTCCACTATCACCACCATCAGAACATATCTTCAAAGCTATCAGCCCAAAGAAAAAAAAGTACCGCACCACCACGGGGTGAGCTCGAAACTCCAACCTTTTGGTTAACAGCCGATCGCGCTAGCAATTTGCGCCACGGAGAGAGTCCTCCTCCACTCTCACCACCACCAGAACATATCTTCAAAGCTATCATCCCATAGAAAAAAAGCGCCGCAACACCACCGCGTGGACTCGAACCTCCAACCTTTCGGTTAACGGCCGAACGCGCTTGCCAATTGCGCCACGGAGACAGCCCTGCTTCACTCTCACCACCATCAGAACATATCTTCAAAGCTATCAGCCCAAAGATAAAAAAGCAACACACAACTCCCGGGAGGGCTCGAACCTCAGACCTTTCGGTTAACAGCCGATCGCGCTAGCCAATTGCGTCACGGAGACAGTCGTGCTTCACTCTCACACCGTCAGAACATTTCTTCAGAGCTATCCGCCCAAAGGAAAAAAAGCAACACAACACCACCGGGAGGGCTCGAAACTCCAACCTTTCGGTTAACAGCTGATCGTGCTAGCCATTTGCGCCACGGAGACAGTCCTGCTCCACTCTCACCACCATCAGAACATATCTTCAAAGCTATCAGCCCAAAGAAAAAAAGCGCCGCACCACCACCGGGTGGGCTCGAACCTCCAAGCTTTAGGTTAACAGCCAATCGCGCTAGCCAATTGCGCCCCGGAGACAGTCCTGCTCCACTCTCAGCACCACCACAACATATCTTCAAAGCTATAAGCGCAAATAAAAAAGCCACACATCACTCCCGGGAGGGGTCGAAACTCCAACCTTTTGGTTAACAGCCGATCGCGCTAGCCAATTGCGCCACGGAGACAGTCCTGTTCTACTCTCACCACCATCAGAACATATCTTCAAAGCTATCAGCCCAAAGAAAAAAAAGCAACACACCACTCCCGGCAGGGCTGGAACCTCCAACCTTTCGGTTAACAGCCGATGGCGCTAGTCAATTGTGCCATGGAGACAGTCATGCTCTACTCTCACACCGTCAGAACATTTCTTCAGAGCTATCCGCCCAAAGGAAAAAAAGCGCCGCACCACCACCGAGTGGGCTTGAACCTCCAACCTTTCGGTTAACAGCCGATCGCGCGAGCCAATTGGGCCACGGTGACAGTCGTGCTTCACTATCACCACCATCAGAACATATCTTCAAAGCTATCAGCCCAAAGAATAAAAAGTGCCGCACCACCACCGGGTGGGCTCGAACCTCCAACCTTTCGGTTAACAGCCGATCGCGCTAGCCAATTGCGCCCCGGAGACAGTCCTGCTCCACTCTCACCACCATCACAACGTATCTTCAAAGCTATCAGCCCAAAGAAAAAAAAGCAACACACCACTCCCGGGAGGGCTCGAACCTCCAACCTTTCAGTTGACAGCCGATCGCGCTAGTCAATTGCGCCAAGGAGACAGTCGTGCTCCACTCTCACCACTATCAGAGCATATCTTCAAAGCTATCAGCCAAAAAAAAGCGCCGCACCACCACCGGGCGGGCTCGAACCTTCAACCTTTCGGTTAACAGACGATCGCGCTAGCCGATCGCGCCACGGAGACAGTCGTGCTCCACTCTCAGCACCATCAGAACATATCCTCAAAGCTATCAGCCCCAAAAAAGCGCCGCACCACCACCGGGTGGGCTCGAAACTCCAACCTTTCGATTAACAGCCGATCGCGCTAGCCAATTGCGCCACGGAGACAGTCCTGTTCCACTCTCACCACCATTAGAACATATCTTCAAAGCTATCAGGCCATAGAAAGAAAGCGCCGCACCACCACCGGGTGGGCTCGAACCTCCAAACTTTCGGTTAACAGACGATCGCGCTAACCAACGCGCCACGGAGACAGTCGTGCTCCATTCTCACCACCATCAGAACATATCTTCAAAGCTATCAGCGCAAAGAAAAAGCAACGCACAACTTCCGGGAGGGCTCGAAACTCCAACCTTTCGGTTAACAGCCGATCGCGCTAGCCAATTGCGCCACGCAGACAGTTTTGTTCCACTCTCACCACCATCAGAACGTATCTTCAAAGCTATCAGCCGAAAGAAAAAAAAAGCAACACATCACTCCCGGGAGGGCTCGAACCTCCAACCTTTCGGTTAACAGCCGATCGCGCTAGCCAATTGCGCAACGGAGACAGTCCAGCTCCACTCTCACCACCATCAGAACATATCTTCAAAGCTATCAACCCCCCCAAAACAAAAGCGCCGCACCACCACCGGGTGGGCTCGAAACTCCAACCTTTCGATAAACAGCCGATCGCGCCAGCCAATTGCGCCACGGAGACAGTCCTGTTCCACTCTCACCACCATTAGAACATATCTTCAAAGCTATCAGGCCATAGAAAAAAAGCGCCGCACCACCACCGGGTGGGCTCGAATCCCCAACCTTTCGGTTACCAGACGATCGCGCTAGCCAATCGCGCCACGGAGACAGTCGTGCTCCAATCTCACTACCGTTAGAACATTTCTCAAAAGCTATCAGCAGCAAAGAAAAAAGCAACACACCACTCCCGGGAGGGCTCGAAACTCCAACCTTTAAGTTAACAGCCGATCGCGCTAGACGATTGCGCCACGGAGACAGTCGTGCTCCACTCTCACCACCATCAGAACATATCTTCAAAGCTATCAGCTTAAAGAAAAAAGCACCGCACCACAACCGGGAGGGTTCGAACCTCCAACATTTCGGTTAACAGACGATCGCGCTAGCCGATCGCGCCACGGAGACAGTCCTGCTCCACTGTCACCACCATCAGAACATATCTTCAAAGGTATCATCCCATAGAAAAAAAAGCGCCGCATCACCACCGGGTGGGCTCGAACCTCCAACCTTTCGGTTAACGGCCGAACGCGCTTGCCAATTGCGCCACGGAGACAGTCTTGCTTCACTCTCACCACCATCAGAACATATCTTCGAAGCTATCAGCCCAAAGAAAAAAAAGCAACACACCACTCCCGGCAGGGCTCGAACCTCCAACCTTTCGGTTAACAGCCGATGGCGCTAGTCAATTGCGCCACGGAGACAGTCATGCTCTACTCTCACATCGTCAGAACATTTCTTCAGAGCTATCCGCCCAAAGGATAAAAAGCGCCGCACCACCACAGAGTGGGCTTGAACCTCCAACCTTTCGGTTAACAGCCGAACGTGTATAGCCAATTGCACCAAGCAGACAGTCGTGCTCCAATCTCACCACCGTTAGAAGATTTCTCCAAAGCTATCAGCGCCAAGAAAAAAGCAACACACCACTCCCGGGAGGGCTCGAAACTCCAACCTTTCAGTTAACTGCCGATCGCGCTAGCCTATTGCGCCACGGAGACAGTCCTGCTCCACTGTCACCACCATCAGAACATATCTTCAAAGCTATCAGCCCAAAGAAAAAAAAGCGCCGCACCACCACCGGGTGGGCTCGAAACTCCAACCTTTCGATTAACAGCCGATGGCGCTAGCTAAGTGCGCCACGGAGACAGTCCTGTTCCACTCTCACCACCATCAGAACATATCTTCAAAGCTATCAGCCCATAGAAAAAAAGGCGCCGCACCACCACCGGGTGGGCTCAAACCTCCAACCTTTCGGTTAGCGGCCGCACGCGCTAGCCAATTGCGCCACGGAGACAGTCCTGTTCAACTCTTACCACCATCAGAACATATCTTCAAAGCTATCAGCCCAAAGAAAAAAAAGCAACACACCATTCCCGGAAGGGCTCGAACCTCCAACCTTTCGGTTAACAGCCGACCGCGCTAGCCAATTGTTCCACGGAGACAGTCCTGCTATTTTTCACCACACTCATAACATATCTTCAAAGCTATCAGCTCAAAGAAAAAAAAGCGCCGCACCACCACGGGGTGGGCTCGAAACTCGAACCTTTCGGTTAACAGCCGATCGCGCTAGCCAATTGCGCCACGGAGACATACCTACTCCACTCTCACCACCACCAGAACATATCTTCAAAGCTAACATCCCATAGAAAAAAAAGCGCCGCATCACCACCGGGTGGGCTCGAACCTCCAACCTTTTCGTTAACAGACGATCGCGCTAGCCGATCGCGCCACGGAGACAGTCGTGCTCCAGTCTCACCACCATCAGATCATATCCTCAAAGCTATCAGCGCAAAGAAAAAAGCAACACACCACTCCCGGGAGGGCTCAAAACACCAACCTTTCGGTTAACAGCCGATCGCGCTAGCCAATTGCGCAACGGAGACAGTCCTGCTCCACTCTCACCACCATCAGAACATATCTTCAAAGCTATCAGCCCATAGAAAAAGAGGCGCCGCACCAGCACCGGGTGGGCTCGAACCTCCAACCTTTCGGTTAACGGCCGAACGCGCTTGCCAATTGCGCCACGGAGACAGTCTTGCTTCACTCTCACCACCATCAGAACATATCTTCGAAGCTATCAGCCCAAAGAAAAAAATGCAACACACCACTCCCGGGAGGGCTCGAACCTCCAACCTTTCGATTAACAGCTGATGGCGCCAGTCAATTGCGCCACGGAGACAGTCATGCTCTACTCTCACACCGTCAGAACATTTCTTCAGAGCTATCCGCCCAAAGAAAAAAAAGCGCCGCACCACCACAGAGTGGGCTTGAACCTCCAACCTTTCGGTTAACAGCCGAACGTGCTAGCCAATTGCACCAAGCAGACAGTCGCGCTCCAATCTCACCGCCGTTAGAAGATTTCTCCAAAGCTATCAGCGCCAAGAAAAAAGCAACACACCACTCCCGGGAGGGCTCGAAACTCCAACCTTCCAGTTAACTGCCGATCGCGCTAGCCTATTGCACCACGGAGACTGTCCTGCTCCACTGTCACCACCATCAGAACATATCTTCAAAGCTATCAGCCCAAAGAAAAATAGGCGCCGCACCACCACCGGGTGGGCTCGAAACTCCAACCTTTCGATTAACAGCCGATGGCGCTAGCTAAGTGCGCCACGGAGACAGTCCTGTTCCACTCTCACCACCATCAGAACATATCTTCAAAGCTATCAGCCCATAGAAAAAAAAGCGCCGCACCACCACCGGGTGGGCTTGAACCTCCAACCTTTCGGTTAGCGGCCGCACGCGCTAGCCAATTGCGCCACGAAGACAGTCCTGTTAAACTCTTACCACCATGAGAACATATCTTCAAAGCTATCAGCCCAAAGAAAAAAAAAGCAACACACCATTCCTGGAGGGCTCGAACCTCCAACCTTTCGGTTAACAGCCGACCGTGCTAGCCAATTGTGCCACGGAGACAGTCCTGCTATCTTTCACCACCGTCAGAACATATCTTCAAAGCTATCAGCCCAAAGAAAAAAAGCGCCGCACCACCACGGGGTGGGCTCGAAACTCGAACCTTTCGGTTAACAGCCGATCGCGCTAGCCAATTGCGCCACGGAGACATACCTACTCCACTCTCACCACCACCAGAACATATCTTCAAAGCTAACATCCCATAGAAAAAAAAGCGCCGCATCACCACCGGGTGGGCTCGAACCTCCAACCTTATGGTTAGCAGCCGATCGCGCTAGCCAATTGCGCCACGGAGACAGTCCTGCTTCGCTCTCACAACCATCAGAACATATCTTCAAAGCTATCAGCGTAAAGAAAAAAAGTGCCGCACCACCACCGGGTGGGCTCGAACCTCCAACCTTTCGGTTAACAGACGATCGCGCTAGCCGATCGCGCCACGGAGACAGTCGTGCTCCACTCTCACCACCATCAGAACATATCTTCAAAGCTATCAGCGCAAAGAAAAAAGCAACACACCACACACGGGAGGGCTCGAAACTCCAACCTTTCGGTTAAAAGCCGATTGCGCTAGCCGATTGCGCCATGGAGACAGTCGTGCTCCACTTTCACCACCATCAGAACATATCTTCAAAGCTATCAGCGCAAAGAAAAAAGCAACACACCACTCCCGGGAGGGCTCAAACCTCAAATTTTTTGGTTAACAGCCGAACGTGCTAGCCAATTGCACCACGAAGACAGTCGTGCTCCAATCTCACCACCATCAGAACATATCTTCGAAGCTATCAGCCTAAAGAAAAAAAGCGCCGCACCACCACCGGGTGGGCTCGAAACTCCAACCTTTCGGTTAACAGCCCATCGCGCTAGCCAATTCCGCCATGGAGACAGTCCTGCTCCACTCTCATCACCATCAGAACATATCTTCAAAGCTATCAGCGCAAAGAAAAAAGCAACACACCACTCCCGGGACGGCTCGAAACTCCAACCTTTCGATTAACAGCCGATCGCGCAAGCCAATTGCGCCACGGAGACAATCCTGCTCCACTATCACCACCATCAGAACATATCTTCAAAGCTATCAGCCCAAAGAAAAAAAAGTACCGCACCACCACGGGGTGGGCTCGAAACTCCAACCTTTTGGTTAACAGCCGATCGCGCTAGCAATTTGCGCCACGGAGAGAGTCCTCCTCCACTCTCACCACCACCAGAACATATCTTCAAAGCTATCATCCCATAGAAAAAAAGCGCCGCAACACCACCGCGTGGGCTCGAACCTCCAACCTTTCGGTTAACGGCCGAACGCGCTTGCCAATTGCGCCACGGAGACAGCCCTGCTTCACTCTCACCACCATCAGAACATATCTTCAAAGCTATCAGCCCAAAGATAAAAAAGCAACACACAACTCCCGGGAGGGCTCGAACCTCAGACCTTTCGGTTAACAGCCGATCGCGCTAGCCAATTGCGTCACGGAGACAGTCGTGCTTCACTCTCACACCGTCAGAACATTTCTTCAGAGCTATCCGCCCAAAGGAAAAAAAGCGATGCACCACCACCGAGTGGGCTTGGACCTCCAACCTTTCGGGTAACAGCCGATCGAGCTAGCCAATTGCGCCTCGGAGACACTCGTGCTCCATTCTCACCACCATCAGAACATACCTTCAAAGCTATCAGCGCAAAGAAAAAAGCAACACACCACCACCGGGAGGGCTCGAAACTCCAACCTTTCGGTTAACAGCTGATCGTGCTAGCCATTTGCGCCACGGAGACAGTCCTGCTCCACTCTCACCACCATCAGAACATATCTTCAAAGCTATCAGCCCAAAGAAAAAAAGCGCCGCACCACCACCGGGTGGGCTCGAACCTCCAAGCTTTCGGTTAACAGCCAATCGCGCTAGCCATTGCGCCCCGGAGACAGTCCTGCTCCACTCTCAGCACCACCACAACATATCTTCAAAGCTATAAGCGCAAATAAAAAAGCCACACATCACTCCCGGGAGGGGTCGAAACTCCAACCTTTTGGTTAACAGCCGATCGCGCTAGCCAATTGCGCCACGGAGACAGTCCTGCTCCACTCTCATCGCCATCAGAACATATCTTCAAAGCTACCAGCCTAAAGAAAAAAGCGCCGCACCACCACCCTGTGGGCTCGAACCTCCAAACTTTCGGTTAACAGCTGATCACGTTAGCCGATTGCGCCATGGAGACAGTCGTGCTCCACTCTCACCACCATCAGAACATATCTTCAAAGCTATCAGCGTAAAGAAAAAAGCATCACACCACTGCCGGGAGGGCTCAAACCTCCAATGTTTTGGTTAAAAGCCGAACATGCTAGCCAATTGCACCACGGAGACAGTCGTGCTTCAATCTCACCACCGTTAGAACATTTTTTCAAAGCTATCAGCGCAAAGAAAAAAGCGACACACCACACCCGGGAGGGCTCGAAACTCCAACCTTCCAAATACCAGCCGATCGCGCTAGCCAAATGCGCCAAGGAGACAGTCGTGCTCCTTCTCACCACCATCAGAACATATCTTCAAAGCTATCAGCTTAAAGAAAAAAAGCGCCGCACCACCACCGGGTGGGCTCGAACCTCCAACCTTTCGGTTAACACACGATCGCGCTAGCCGATCGCGCCACGGAGACAGTCATGCTTCACTTTCACCACCATCAGAACATATCTGCAAAGCTATCAGCCCAAAGAAAAAAAAGCAACACACCACTCCCGGGAGGGCTCGAACCTCCAACCTTTCGGTTAACAGCCGATCGCGCTAGCCAATTGCGCTACGGAGACAGTCGGGCTCCACTCTCACACCGTCAGAACATTTTTTCAGAGCTATCCGCCCAAAGGAAAAAAAAGCGCCGCACCACCACCGAGTGGGCTTGAACCTCCAAACTTTCGGTTAACAGCCGATCGCGCTAGCCAATTGCGCCACAGAGACAGCCGTGCTCCACTCTCACACCATCAGAACATTTCTTCAGAGCTATCCACCCAAAGGAAAAAAAGCGCCGCACCACCACCGAGTGGGCTTGAACCTCCAACCTTTCGGTTAACAGCCGATCGCGCTAGCCAATTGGGCCACGGTGACAGTCGTGCTTCACTCTCACCACCATCAGAACATATCTTCAAAGCTATCAGCCCAAAGAAAAAAAGCAACACACCACTCCTGGGGGGGGGGGCTCGAACCTCCAACCTTCAGTTAACAGCCGATCGCGCCATGGAGACAGTCGTGCTCCACTCTCACCACCATCAGAACATATCTTCAAAGCTATCAGCCTAAAGGAAAAAAAGCGCCGCACCACCAGCGGGTGGGCTCGAACCTCCAACCTTTCGGTTAACGGCCGAACGCGCTAGCCAATTGCGCCACGCAGACAGTCCTGTTCCACTCTCAACACCATCAGAACGTATCTTCAAAGCTATCAGCCCAAAGAAAAAAAGCAACACATCACTCCCGGGAGGGCTCGAACCTCCAACCTTTCGGTTAACAGCCGACCGCGCTAGCCAATTGTGCCACGGAGACAGTCCTGCTATACTCTCACCACCATCAGAACATATCTTCAAAGCTATCAGCCCAAAGTAAAAAAAGCGCCGAACCACCACCGAGTAGGCTCGAAACTCCAACCTTTCGGTTAACAGCCCATCGCGCTAGCCAATTCCACCATGGAGACAGTCCTGCTCCACTCTCATCACCATCAGAACATATCTTCAAAGCTATCAGCGCAAAAAAAAAAGCAACACATCACTCCCGGGAGGGCTCGAAACTCCAACCTTTCGATTAACAGCCGATCGCGCAAGCCAATTGCGCCACGGAGACAATCCTGCTCCACTATCACCACCATCAGAACATATCTTCAAAGCTATCAGCCCAAAGAAAAAAAGCACCGCACCACCATGGGGTGGGCTCGAAACTCCAACCTTTTGGTTAACAGCCGATCGCGCTAGCAATTTGCGCCACGGAGATAGTCCTCCTCCGCTCTCACCACCACCAGAACATATCTTCAAAGCTATCATCCCATAGAAAAAAAGCGCCGCAACACCACCGCGTGGGCTCGAACCTCCAACCTTTCGGTTAACGGCCGAACGCGCTTGCCAATTGCGCCACGGAGACAGCCCTGCTTCACTCTCACCACCATCAGAACATATCTTCAAAGCTATCAGCCCAAAGATAAAAAAGCAACACACAACTCCCGGGAGGGCTCGAACCTCAGACCTTTCGGTTAACAGCCGATCGCGCTAGCCAATTGCGTCACGGAGACAGTCGTGCTCCACTCTCACACCGTCAGAACATTTCTTCAGAGCTATACGCCCAAAGGAAAGAAAGCGATGCACCACCACCGAGTGGGCTTGGACCTCCAACCTTTCGGGTAACAGCCGATCGAGCTAGCCAATTGCGCCTCGGAGACACTCGTGCTCCATTCTCACCACCATCAGAACATACCTTCAAAGCTATCAGCGCAAAGAAAAAAGCAACACACCACCACCGGGAGGGCTCGAAACTCCAACCTTTCGGTTAACAGCTGATCGTGCTAGCCATTTGCGACACGGAGACAGTCCTGCTCCACTCTCACCACCATCAGAACATATCTTCAAAGCTATCAGCCCAAAGAAAAAAAGCGCCGCACCACCACCGGGTGGGCTCGAACCTCCAAGCTTTCGGTTAACAGCCAATCGCGCTAGCCAATTGCGCCCCGGAGACAGTCCTGCTCCACTTTCAGCACCACCACAACATATCTTCAAAGCTATAAGCGCAAAGAAAAAAGCCACACAGCACTCCCGGGAGGGGTCGAAACTCCAACCTTTTGGTTAACAGCCGATCGCGCTAGCCAATTGCGCCACGGAGACAGTCCTGCTCCACTCTCATCGCCATCAGAACATATCTTCAAAGCTACCAGCCAAAGAAAAAAATATCACACCACTGCCGGGAGGGCTCAAACCTCCAATTTTTTGGTTAAAAGCCGAACATGCTAGCCAATTGCACCACGGAGACAGTCGTGCTCCAATCTCACCACCGTCGAAACATTTTTTCAAAGCTATCAGCGCAAAGAAAAAAGCGACACACCACACCAGGGAGGGCTCGAAACTCCGACCTTCCAAATACCAGCCGATCGCGCTAGCCAAATGCGCCACGGAGACAGTCGTGCTCCTTCTCACCACCATCAGAACATATCTTCAAAGCTATCAGCTTAAAGAAAAAAAAGCGCCGCACCACTACCGGGTGGGTTCGAACCTCGAACCTTTCGGTTAACAGACGATCGCGCTAGCCAATCGCGCCACGGAGACAGTCCTGCTCCACTGTCATCACCATCATAACGTATCTTCAAAGCTATCAGCCCAAAGAAAAAAAAGCAACACACCACTCGCGGGAGGGCTCGAACCTCCAACCTTTCAGTTAACAGCCGATCGCGCTAGTCAATTGCGCCACGGAGACAGTCGTGCTCCACTCTCACCACCATAAGTGCATATCTTCAAAGCTATCAGCCAAAAAAAAGCGCCGCACCACCACCGGGTGGGCTCGAACCTCCAACCTTTCGGTTAACAGACGATCGCGCTAGCCGATCGCGCCACGGAGACAGTCGTGCTTCACTTTCACCACCATCAGAACATATCTTCAAAGCTCTCAGCCCAAAGAAAAAAAGCAACACACCACTCCCGGGAGGGCTCGAACCTCCAACCTTTCGGTTAACAGCCGATCGCGCTAGCCAATTGAGCTACGGAGACAATCGGGCTCCACTCTCACACCGTCAGAACATTTTTTCAGAGCTATCCGCCCAAAGGAAAAAAAGCGCCGCACCACCACCGAGTGGGCTTGAACCTCCAAACTTTCGGTTAACAGCCGATCGCGCTAGCCAATTGCGCCACAGAGACAGCCGTGCTCCACTCTCACACCATCAGAACATTTCTTCAGAGCTATCTGCCCAAAGAAAAAAAAGCGCCGCACCACCACCGAGTGGGCTTGAACCTCCAACCTTTCGGTTAACAGCCGATCGCGCTAGCCAATAGGGCCACGGTGACAGTCGTGCTTCACTCTCACCACCATCAGAACATATCTTCAAAGCTATCAGCCCAAAGAAAAAAAAGTGCCGCACCACCACCGGGTGGGCTCGAACCTCCAACCTTTCGGTTAACAGCCGATCGCGCTAGCCAATTGCGCCCCGGAGACAACCCTGCTCCACTCTCACCAGCATCAGAACGTATCTTCAAAGCTATCAGCCCAAAGAAAAAAAAGCAACACACCACTCGCGGGAGCGCTCGAACCTCCAACCTTTCAGTTAACAGCCGATCGCGCTAGTCAATTGCGCCACGGAGACAGTCGTGCTCCACTCTCACCACCATCAGAGCATATCTTCAAAGCTATCAGCCAAAAAAAAACGCCGCACCACCACCGGGTGGGCTCGAACCTCCAACCTTTCGGTTAACAGCCGATCACGCTAGCCGATTGTGCCATGGAGACAGTCGTGCTCCACTTACACCACCATCAGAACATATCTTCAAAGCTATCAGCGCAAAGAAAAAAGCAACACACCACTCCCGGGAGGGCTCAAACGTCCAATTTTTTGGTTAACAGCCGAACGTGCTAGCCAATTGCACCACGAAGACAGTCGTGCTCCAATCTCACTACCGTTAGAACATTTCTCAAAAGCTATCAGCAGCAATGAAAAAAGCAACACACCACTCCTGGGAGGGCTCGAAACTCCAACCTTTCAGTTAACAGCCGATCGCGCTAGACGATTGCGCCACGGAGACAGTCGTGCTCCACTCTCACCACCATCAGAACATATCTTCAAAGCTATCAGCTTAAAGAAAAAAAGCGCCGCACCACAACCGGGAGGGTTCGAACCTCCAACCTTTCGGTTAACAGATGATCGCGCTAGCCAATCGCGACACGGAGACAGTCCTGCTCCACTGTCACCACCATCAGAACATATCTTCAAAGCTATCATCCCATAGAAAAAAAAGCGCCGCATCACCACCGGGTGGGCTCGAACCTCCAACCTTTGGTTAACGGCCGAACGCGCTTGCCAATTGCGCAGCGGAGACAGTATTGCTTCACTCTCACCACCATCAGAACATGTCTTCAAAGCTATCAGGCCATAGAAAAAAAGCGCCGCACCACCACCGGGTGGGCTCGAACCTCCAACCTTTCGGTTACCAGACGATCGCGCTAGCCTATCGCGCCACGGAGACAGTCCTGCTCCACTCTCACCACCATCAGAACATATCTTCAAAGCTATCAGCCCAAAGAAAAAAAGCGACGCACCACCACGGGGTGGGCTCGAAACTCAAACCTTTCGGTTAACAGCCGATCGCGCTAGCCAATTGCGCCACGGAGACATACATACTCCACTTTCACCACCACCAGAACATATCTTCAAAGCTAACATCCCATAGAAAAAAAAGCGCCGCATCACCACCGGGTGGGCTCGAACCTCCAACCTTATGGTTAGTAGCCGATCGCGCTAGCCAATTGAGCCACGGAGACAGTCCTGCTTCGCTCTGACAACCATCAGAAGATATCTTCAAAGCTATCAGAGTAAAAAAAAAGTGCCGCACCACCACCGGGTGGGCTCCAACCTCCAACCTTTCGGTTAACAGACGATCGCGCTAGCCGATCGCCCCACGGAGACAGTCGTGCTCCACTCTCACCACCATCAGAACATATCTTCAAAACTATCAGCGCAAAGAAAAAAGCGACACACCACTCCCGGGAGGGCTCGAAACACCAACCTTTCGGTTAACAGCCGACCGCGCTAGCCAATTGTGCCACGGAGACAGTCCTGCTATCTTTCACCACCGTCAGAACATATCTTCAAAGCTATCAGCCCAAAGAAAAAAAAGCGCCGCACCACCACGGAGTGGGCTCGAAACTCGAACCTTTCGGTTAACAGCCGATCGCGCTAGCCAATTGCGCCACGGAGACATACCTACTCCACTCTCACCACCATCAGAACATATCTTCAAAGCTATCAGTCCCCCCAAAACAAAAGCGCCGCACCACCACCGGGTGGGCTCGAAACTCCAACCTTTCTATAAACAGCCGATCGCGCTAGCCAATCGCGCCACGGAGACAGTCGTGCTCCACTCTCACCACCATCAGAACATATCTTCAAAGCTATCAGCGCAAAGAAAAAAGCAACACACCACACACGGGAGGGCTCGAAACTCCAACCTTTTGGTTAAAAGCCGATTGCGCTAGCGGATTGCGCCATGGAGACAGTCGTGCTCCACTTTCACCACCATCAGAACATATCTTCAAAGCTATCAGCGCAAAGAAAAAAGCAACACACCACTCCCGGGAGGGCTCAAACCTCAAATTTTTTGGTTAACAGCCGAACGTGCTAGCCAATTGCACCAGGAAGACAGTCGTGCTCTAATATCACTACCGTTAGAACATTTCTCGAAAGCTATCAGCGCAAAGAAAAAAGCAACACACCACTCCCGGGAGGGCTCGAAACTCCAACCTTTCAGTTAACAGCCGATCGCGCTAGACGATTGCGCCACGGAGACAGTCGTGCTCCACTCTCACCACCATCAGAACATATCTTCAAAGCTATCAGCTTAAAGAAAAAAAGCGCCGCACCACAACAGGGTGCGTTCGAACCTCCAACCTTTCGGTTAACAGACGATCGCGCTAGCCAATCGCGCCACGGAGACAGTCCTGCTCCACTGTCACCACCATCGGAACATATCTTCAAAGCTATCAGCCCAAAGAAAAAAGCTCCGCACCACAACCGGGTGGGCTCGAAACTCCAACCTTTCGATTAACAGCCGATCGCGCTAGCTAAATGCGCCACGGAGACGGTCCTGTTCTACTCTCACCACCATCAGAACATATCTTCAAAGCTATCAGCCCAAAGAAAAAAAGCAACACACCACTCCCAGCAGGGCTCGAACCTCCAACCTTTCGGTTAACAGCCGATGGCGCTAGTCAATTGTGCCATGGAGACAGTCATGCTCTACTCTCACACCGTCAGAACATTTCTTCAGAGCTATCCGCCCAAAGGAAAAAAAGCGCCGCACCACCACCGAGTGGGCTTGAACCTCCAACCTTTCGGTTAACAGCCGATCGCGCGAGCCAATTGGGCCACGGTGACAGTCGTGCTTCACTATCACCACCATCAGAACATATCTTCAAAGCTATCAGCCCAAAGAATAAAAAGTGCCGCACCACCACCGGGTGGGCTCGAACCTCCAACCTTTCGGTTAACAGCCGATCGCGCTAGCCAATTGCGCCCCGGAGACAGTCCTGCTCCAATCTCACCACCATCACAACGTATCTTCAAAGCTATCAGCCCAAAGAAAAAAAAGCAACACACCACTCCCGGGAGGGCTCGAACCTCCAACCTTTCAGTTGACAGCCGATCGCGCTAGTCAATTGCGCCAAGGAGACAGTCGTGCTCCACTCTCACCACTATCAGAGCATATCTTCAAAGCTATCAGCCAAAAAAAAGCGCCGCACCACCACCGGGTGGGCTCGAACCTCCAACCTTTCGGTTAACAGACGATCGCGCTAGCCGATCGCGCCACGGAGACAGTCGTGCTCCACTCTCAGCACCATCAGAACATATCCTCAAAGCTATCAGCCCCAAAAAAGCGCCGCACCACCACCGGGTGGGCTCGAAACTCCAACCTTTCGATTAACAGCTGATCGCGCTAGCCAATTGCGCCACGGAGACAGTCCTGTTCCACTCTCACCACCATTAGAACATATCTTCAAAGCTATCAGGCCATAGAAAGAAAGCGCCGCACCACCACCGGGTGGGCTCGAACCTCCAAACTTTCGGTTAACAGACGATCGCGCTAACCAACGCGCCACGGAGACAGTCGTGCTCCACTCTCACCACCATCAGAACATATCTTCAAAGCTATCAGCGCAAAAAAAAAGCAACGCACAACTTCCGGGAGGGCTCGAAACTCCAACCTTTCAGTTAACAGCCGATCGCGCTAGCCAATTGCGCCACGCAGACAGTTTTGTTCCACTCTCACCACCATCAGAACGTATCTTCAAAGCTATCAGCGGAAAGAAAAAAAAAGCAACACATCACTCCCGGGAGGGCTCGAACCTCCAACCTTTCGGTTAACAGCCGATCGCGCTAGCCAATTGCGCAACGGAGACAGTCCTGCTCCACTCTCACCACCATCAGAACATATCTTCAAAGCTATCAACCCCCCCAAAACAAAAGCGCCGCACCACCACCGGGTGGGCTCGAAACTCCAACCTTTCGATAAACAGACGATCGCGCCAGCCAATTGCGCCACGGAGACAGTCCTGTTCCACTCTCACCACCATTAGAACATATCTTCAAAGCTATCAGGCCATAGAAAAAAAGCGCCGCACCACCACCGGGTGGGCTCGAATCCCCAACCTTTCGGTTACCAGACGATCGCGCTAGCCAATCGCGCCACGGAGACAGTCGTGCTCCAATCTCACTACCGTTAGAACATTTCTCAAAAGCTATCAGCAGCAAAGAAAAAAGCAACACACCACTCCCGGGAGGGCTCGAAACTCCAACCTTTAAGTTAACAGCCGATCGCGCTAGACGATTGCGCCACGGAGACAGTCGTGCTCCACTCTCACCACCATCAGAACATATCTTCAAAGCTATCAGCTTAAAGAAAAAAGCACCGCACCACAACCGGGAGGGTTCGAACCTCCAACCTTTCGGTTAACAGACGATCGCGCTAGCCGATCGCGCCACGGAGACAGTCCTGCTCCACTGTCACCACCATCAGAACATATCTTCAAAGGTATCATCCCATAGAAAAAAAAGCGCCGCATCACCACCGGGTGGGCTCGAACCTCCAACCTTTCGGTTAACGGCCGAACGCGCTTGCCAATTGCGCCACGGAGACAGTCTTGCTTCACTCTCACCACCATCAGAACATATCTTCGAAGCTATCAGCCCAAAGAAAAAAAAGCAACACACCACTCCCGGCAGGGCTCGAACCTCCAACCTTTCGGTTAACAGCCGATGGCGCTAGTCAATTGCGCCACGGAGACAGTCATGCTCTACTCTCACATCGTCAGAACATTTCTTCAGAGCTATCCGCCCAAAGGATAAAAAGCGCCGCACCACCACAGAGTGGGCTTGAACCTCCAACCTTTCGGTTAACAGCCGAACGTGTATAGCCAATTGCACCAAGCAGACAGTCGTGCTCCAATCTCACCACCGTTAGAAGATTTCTCCAAAGCTATCAGCGCCAAGAAAAAAGCAACACACCACTCCCGGGAGGGCTCGAAACTCCAACCTTTCAGTTAACTGCCGATCGCGCTAGCCTATTGCGCCACGGAGACAGTCCTGCTCCACTGTCACCACCATCAGAACATATCTTCAAAGCTATCAGCCCAAAGAAAAAAAAGCGCCGCACCACCACCGGGTGGGCTCGAAACTCCAACCTTTCGATTAACAGCCGATGGCGCTAGCTAAGTGCGCCACGGAGACAGTCCTGTTCCACTCTCACCACCATCAGAACATATCTTCAAAGCTATCAGCCCATAGAAAAAAAGGCGCCGCACCACCACCGTGTGGGCTCAAACCTCCAACCTTTCGGTTAGCGGCCGCACGCGCTAGCCAATTGCGCCACGGAGACAGTCCTGTTGAACTCTTACCACCATCAGAACATATCTTCAAAGCTATCAGCCCAAAGAAAAAAAAGCAACACACCATTCCCGGAAGGGCTCGAACCTCCAACCTTTCGGTTAACAGCCGACCGCGCTAGCCAATTGTTCCACGGAGACAGTCCTGCTATTTTTCACCACACTCATAACATATCTTCAAAGCTATCAGCTCAAAGAAAAAAAAGCGCCACACCACCACGGGGTGGGCTCGAAACTCGAACCTTTCGGTTAACAGCCGATCGCGCTAGCCAATTGCGCCACGGAGACATACCTACTCCACTCTCACCACCACCAGAACATATCTTCAAAGCTAACATCCCATAGAAAAAAAAGCGCCGCATCACCACCGGGTGCGCTCGAACCTCCAACCTTTTCGTTAACAGACGATCGCGCTAGCCGATCGCGCCACGGAGACAGTCGTGCTCCAGTCTCACCACCATCAGATCATATCCTCAAAGCTATCAGCGCAAAGAAAAAAGCAACACACCACTCCCGGGAGGGCTCAAAACACCAACCTTTCGGTTAACAGCCGATCGCGCTAGCCAATTGCGCAACGGAGACAGTCCTGCTCCACTCTCACCACCATCAGAACATATCTTCAAAGCTATCAGCCCATAGAAAAAGAGGCGCCGCACCACCACCGGGTGGGCTCGAACCTCCAACCTTTCGGTTAACGGCCGAACGCGCTTGCCAATTGCGCCACGGAGACAGTCTTGCTTCACTCTCACCACCATCAGAACATATCTTCGAAGCTATCAGCCCAAAGAAAAAAGCAACACACCACCACCGGGAGGGCTCGAAACTCCAACCTTTCGATTAACAGCCGATGGCGCTAGCTAAGTGCGCCACGGAGACAGTCCTGCTCCACTCTCACCACCATCAGAACATATCTTCAAAGCTATCAGCCCAAAGAAAAAAAGCGCCGCACCACCACCGGGTGGGCTCGAACCTCCAAGCTTTCGGTTAACAGCCAATCGCGCTAGCCAATTGCGCCCCGGAGACAGTCCTGCTCCACTCTCAGCACCACCACAACATATCTTCAAAGCTATAAGCGCAAATAAAAAAGCCACACATCACTCCCGGGAGGGGTCGAAACTCCAACCTTTTGGTTAACAGCCGATCGCGCTAGCCAATTGCGCCACGGAGACAGTCCTGCTCCACTCTCATCGCCATCAGAACATATCTTCAAAGCTACCAGCCTAAAGAAAAAAAGCGCCGCACCACCACCCTGTGGGCTCGAACCTCCAAACTTTCGGTTAACAGCCGATCACGTTAGCCGATTGCGCCATGGAGACAGTCGTGCTCCACTCTCACCACCATCAGAACATATCTTCAAAGCTATCAGCGTAAAGAAAAAAAGCATCACACCACTGCCGGGAGGGCTAAAACCTCCAATGTTTTGGTTAAAAGCCGAACATGCTAGCCAATTGCACCACGGAGACAGTCGTGCTTCAATCTCACCACCGTTAGAACATTTTTTCAAAGCTATCAGCGCAAAGAAAAAAGCGACACACCACACCCGGGAGGACTCGAAACTCCAACCTTCCAAATACCAGCCGATCGCGCTAGCCAAATGCGCCAAGGAGACAGTCGTGCTCCTTCTCACCACCATCAGAACATATCTTCAAAGCTATCAGCTTAAAGAAAAAAAGCGCCGCACCACCACCGGGTGGGCTCGAACCTCCAACCTTTCGGTAAACAGACGATCGCGCTAGCCGATCGCGCCACGGAGACAGTCATGCTTCACTTTCACCACCATCAGAACATATCTGCAAAGCTATCAGCCCAAAGAAAAAAAAGCAACACACCACTCCCGGGAGGGCTCGAACCTCCAACCTTTCGGTTAACAGCCGATCGCGCTAGCCAATTGCGCTACGGAGACAGTCGGGCTCCACTCTCACACCGTCAGAACATTTTTTCAGAGCTATCCGCCCAAAGGAAAAAAAGCGCCGCACCACCACCGAGTGGGCTTGAACCTCCAAACTTTCGGTTAACAGCCGATCGCGCTAGCCAATTGCGCCACAGAGACAGCCGTGCTCCACTCTCACACCATCAGAACATTTCTTCAGAGCTATCCACCCAAAGGAAAAAAAGCGCCGCACCACCACCGAGTGGGCTTGAACCTCCAACCTTTCGGTTAACAGCCGATCGCGCTAGCCAATTGGGCCACGGTGACAGTCGTGCTTCACTCTCACCACCATCAGAACATATCTTCAAAGCTATCAGCCCAAAGAAAAAAAGCAACACACCACTGCCGGGGGGGGGGCTCGAACCTCCAACCTTCAGTTAACAGCCGATCGCGCCATGGAGACAGTCGTGCTCCACTCTCACCACCATCAGAACATATCTTCAAAGCTATCAGCCTAAAGGAAAAAAAGCGCCGCACCACCACCGGGTGGGCTCGAACCTCCAACCTTTCGGTTAACGGCCGAACGCGCTAGCCAATTGCGCCACGCAGACAGTCCTGTTCCACTCTCAACACCATCAGAACGTATCTTCAAAGCTATCAGCCCAAAGAAAAAAAGCAACACATCACTCCCGGGAGGGCTCGAACCTCCAACCTTTCGGTTAACAGCCGACCGCGCTAGCCAATTGTGCCACGGAGACAGTCCTGCTATACTCTCACCACCATCAGAACATATCTTCAAAGCTATCAGCCCAAAGTAAAAAAAGCGCCGAACCACCACCGAGTGGGCTCGAAACTCCAACCTTTAGGTTAACAGCCCATCGCGCTAGCCAATTCCACCATGGAGACAGTCCTGCTCCACTCTCATCACCATCAGAACATATCTTCAAAGCTATCAGCGCAAAAAAAAAGCAACACATCACTCCCGGGAGGGCTCGAAACTCCAACCTTTCGATTAACAGCCGATCGCGCAAGCCAATTGCGCCACGGAGACAATCCTGCTCCACTATCACCACCATCAGAACATATCTTCAAAGCTATCAGCCCAAAGAGAAAAAGCACCGCACCACCATGGGGTGGGCTCGAAACTCCAACCTTTTGGTTAACAGCCGATCGCGCTAGCAATTTGCGCCACGGAGATAGTCCTCCTCCACTCTCACCACCACCAGAACATATCTTCAAAGCTATCATCCCATAGAAAAAAAGCGCCGCAACACCACCGCGTGGGCTCGAACCTCCAACCTTTCGGTTAACGGCCGAACGCGCTTGCCAATTGCGCCACGGAGACAGCCCTGCTTCACTCTCACCACCATCAGAACATATCTTCAAAGCTATCAGCCCAAAGATAAAAAAGCAACACACAACTCCCGGGAGGGCTCGAACCTCAGACCTTTCGGTTAACAGCCGATCGCGCTAGCCAATTGCGTCACGGAGACAGTCGTGCTCCACTCTCACACCGTCAGAACATTTCTTCAGAGCTATACGCCCAAAGGAAAGAAAGCGATGCACCACCACCGAGTGGGCTTGGACCTCCAACCTTTCGGGTAACAGCCGATCGCGCTAGCCAATAGGGCCACGGTGACAGTCGTGCTTCACTCTCACCACCATCAGAACATATCTTCAAAGCTATCAGCCAAAAAAAAGCGCCGCACCACCACCGGGTGGGCTCGAACCTCCAACCTTTCGGTTAACAGACGATCGCGCTAGCCGATCGCGCCACGGAGACAGTCGTGCTTCACTTTCACCACCATCAGAACATATCTTCAAAGCTCTCAGCCCAAAGAAAAAAAGCAACACACCACTCCCGGGAGGGCTCGAACCTCCAACCTTTCGGTTAACAGCCGATCGCGCTAGCCAATTGAGCTACGGAGACAATCGGGCTCCACTCTCACACCGTCAGAACATTTTTTCAGAGCTATCCGCCCAAAGGAAAAAAAGCGCCGCACCACCACCGAGTGGGCTTGAACCTCCAAACTTTCGGTTAACAGCCGATCGCGCTAGACAATTGCGCCACAGAGACAGCCGTGCTCCACTCTCACACCATCAGAACATTTCTTCAGAGCTATCTGCCCAAAGAAAAAAAAGCGCCGCACCACCACCGAGTGGGCTTGAACCTCCAACCTTTCGGTTAACAGCTGATCGCGCTAGCCAATAGGGCCACGGTGACAGTCGTGCTTCACTCTCACCACCATCAGAACATATCTTCAAAGCTATCAGCCCAAAGAAAAAAAAGTGCCGCACCACCACCGGGTGGGCTCGAACCTCCAACCTTTCGGTTAACAGCCGATCGCGCTAGCCAATTGCGCCCCGGAGACAACCCTGCTCCACTCTCACCAGCATCAGAACGTATCTTCAAAGCTATCAGCCCAAAGAAAAAAAAGCAACACACCATTCGCGGGAGCGCTCGAACCTCCAACCTTTCAGTTAACAGCCGATCGCGCTAGTCAATTGCGCCACGGAGACAGTCGTGCTCCACTCTCACCACCATCAGAGCATATCTTCAAAGCTATCAGCCAAAAAAAAAACGCCGCACCACCACCGGGTGGGCTCGAACCTCCAACCTTTCGGTTAACAGACGATCGCGCTAGCCGATCGCGCCACGGAGACAGTCGTGCTTCATTTTCACCACCATCAGAACATATCTTCAAAGCTATCAGCCCAAAGAAAAAAAAGCAACACACCACTCCCGGGAGGGCTCGAACCTCCAACCTTTCGGTTAACAGCCGATCGCGCTAGCCAATTGCGCTACGGAGAAAGTCGGGCTCCACTCTCACACCGTCAGAACATTTTTCAGAGCTATCCGCCCAAAGAAAAAAAAGCGCCGCACCACCACCGAGTGGGCTTGAACCTCCAACCTTTCGGTTAACAGCCGATCGCGCTAGCCAATTGGGCCACGGTGACAGTCGTGCTTCACTCTCACCACCATCAGAACATATCTTCAAAGCTATCAGCCCAAAGAAAAAAAAGTGCCGCACCACCACCGGGTGGGCTCGAACCTCCAACCTTTCGGTTAACAGCCGATCGCGCTAGCCAATTGCGCCCCGGAGACAGTCCTGCTCCACTCTCACCAGCATCAGAACGTATCTTCAAAGCTATCAGCCCAAAGAAAAAAAGCAACACACCACTCGTGGGAGGGCTCGAACCTCCAACCTTTCAGTTAACAGCCGATCGCGCTAGTCAATTGCGCCACGGAGACAGTCGTGCTCCACTCTCACCACCATCAGAGCATATCTTCAAAGCTATCAGCCAAAAAAAAAACGCCGCACCACCACCGGGTGGGCTCGAACCTCCAACCTTTCGGTTAACAGACGATCGCGCTAGCCGATCGCGCCACGGAGACAGTCGTGCTTCACTTTCACCACCATCAGAACATATCTTCAAAGCTATCAGCCCAAAGAAAAAAAAGCAACACACCACTCCCGGGAGGGCTCAAAACTCCAACCTTTCGGTTAACAGCCGATCGCGCTAGCCAATTGCGCTACGGAGACAGTCGGGCTCCACTCTCACACCGTCAGAACATTTTTCAGAGCTATCCGCCCAAAGGAAAAAAAGCGCCGCACCACCACCGAGTGGGCTTGAACCTCCAAACTTTCGGTTAACAGCCGATCGCACTAGCCAATTGCGCCCCGGAAACAGTCCTGCTCCACTCTCACCACCATCAGAACGTATCTTCAAAGCTATCAGCCCAAAGAAAAAAAAGCAACACACCACTCACGGGAGGGCTCGAACCGTCAAACTTTCAGTTAACAGCCGATCGCACTAGTCAATTGCGCCACGGAGACAGTCGTGCTCCACTCTCACCACCATCAGAGCATATCTTCAAAGCTATCAGCCAAAAAAAGCGCCTCACCACCACCGCGTGGGCTTGAACCTCCAACCTTTCGGTTAACAGACGATCGCGCTTGCCGATCGCGCCACGGAGACAGTCGTGCTCCACTCTCACCACCATCAGAACATATCTTCAAAGCTATCAGCCCAAAAAAAAGCGCCGCACCACCACCGGGTGGGCTCGAAACTCCAACCTTTCGATTAACAGCCGATCGCGCTAGAAAATTGGGCCACGGAGACAGTCCTGTTCCACTCTCACCACCATCAGAACATATCTTCAAAGCTATCAGCGCAAAGAAAAAGCAACGCACCCATCCCGGGAGTGCTCGAAACTCCAACCTTTCGGTCAACAGCCGATCGTGCTAGCCAATTGCGCCACGGGGACAGTCCTGCTCCACTCTCACCACCATCAGAACATATCTTCAAAGCTATCAGCCCAAAGAAAGAAAAGCGCCGCACCACCTCCGGGTGGGCTCGAACCTCCAACCTTTCGGTTAACAGCCGATCGCGCTAGCCAATTGCGCCCCGGAGACAGTCCTGCTCCACTCTCACCACCATCAGAACATATCTTCAAAGCTATCAGCCCAAAGAAAAAAAGCAACACACCACTCCCGGGGGGGCTCTAACCTCCAAATTTCAGTTAACAGCCGATCGCGCCATGGAGACAGTCGTGCTCCACTCTCACCACCATCAGAACATATCTTCAAAGCTATCAGCCTAAAGGAAAAAAAGCGCCGCACCACCACCGGGTGGGCTCGAACCTCCAACCTTTCGGTTAACGGCCGAACGCGCTAGCCAATTGCGCCACGCAGACACTCCTGTTGCACTCTCAACACCATCAGAACGTATCTTCAAAGCTACCAGCCCAAAAAAAAAGCAACACATCACTCCCGGGAGGGCTCGAACCTCCAACCTTTCGGTTAACAGCCGACCGCGCTAGCCAATTGTGCCACGGAGACAGTCCTGCTATACTCTCACCACCATCAGAACATATCTTCAAAGCTATCAAAGCTATCAGCCCAAAGTAAAAAAAGCGCCGAACCACCACCGAGTGGGCTCGAAACTCCAACCTTTCGGTTAACAGCCGATCGCGCTAGCCAATTGCGCCATGGAGACAGTCCTGCTCCACCCTCATCACCATCAGAACATATCTTCAAAGCTATCAGCGCAAAGAAAAAAGCAACACACCACTCCCGGGAGGGCTCGAAACTCCAACCTTTCGATTAACAGCCGATCGCGCAAGCCAATTGCGCCACGGAGACAATCCTGCTCCACTATCACCACCATCAGAACATATCTTCAAAGCTATCATCCCATAGAAAAAAAGCGCCGCAACACCACCGCGTGGGCTCGAACCTCCAACCTTTCGGTTAACGGCCGAACGCGCTTGCCAATTGCGCCACGGAGACAGCCCTGCTTCACTCTCACCACCATCAGAACATATCTTCAAAGCTATCAGCCAAAAGATAAAAAAGCAACACACAACTCCCGGGAGGGCTCGAACCTCAGACCTTTCGGTTAACAGCCGATCGCGCTAGCCAATTGCGCCACGGAGACAGTCGTGCTCCACTCTCACACCGTCAGAACATTTCTTCAGAGCTATCCGCCCAAAGGAAAAAAAGCGATGCACCACCACCGAGTGGGCTTGAACCTCCAACCTTTCGGGTAACAGCCGATCGAGCTAGCCAGTTCGCCTCGGAGACAGTCGTGCTTCATTCTCACCACCATCAGAACATATCTTCAAAGCTATCAGCGCAAAGAAAAAAGCAACAAACCACCACCGGGAGGGCTCGAAACTCCAACCTTTAGGTTAACAGCTGATCGTGCTAGCCATTTGCGCCACGGAGACAGTCCTGCTCCACTCTCACCACCATCAGAACATATCTTCAAAGCTATCAGCGTAAAGAAAAAAGCATCACACCACTGCCGGGAGGGCTCAAACCTCCAATGTTTTGGTTAAAAGCCGAACGTGCTAGCCAATTGCACCACGGAGACAGTCGTGCTTCAATCTCACCACCGTTAGAACATTTCTTCAAAGCTATCAGCGCAAAGAAAAAAGCCACACACCACTCCCGGGAGGGGTCGAAACTCCAACCTTTTGGTTAACAGCCGATCGCGCTAGCCAATTGCGCCACGGAGACAGTCGTGCTCCTTCTCACCACCATCAGAACATATCTTCAAAGCTATCAGCTTGAAGAAAAAAAGCGCCGCACCACTACCGGGTGGGTTCGAACCTCCAACCTTTCTGTTAACAGACGCTAGCACTAGCCAATCGCGCCACGGAGACAGTCCTGCTCCACTGTCATCACCATCAGAACGTATCTTCAAAGCTATCAGCCAAAAAAAAGCGCCGCACCACCACCGGGTGGGCTCGAACCTCCAACCTTTCGGTTAACAGACGATCCCGCTAGCCGATCGCGCCACGCAGATAGTCGTGCTTCACTTTCACCACCATCAGAACATATCTTCAAAGCTCTCAGCCCAAAGAAAAAAAAGCAACACACCACTCCCGGGAGGGCTCGAACCTCCAACCTTTCGGTTAACAGCCGATCGCGCTAGCCAATTGCGCTACGGAGACAGTCGGGCTCCACTCTCACACCGTCAGAACATTTTTTCAGAGCTATCCGCCCAAAGGAAAAAAAGCGCCGCACCACCACCGAGTGGGCTTGAACCTCCAAACTTTCGGTTAACAGCCGATCGCGCTAGCCAATTGCGCCACAGAGACAGCCGTGCTCCACTCTCACACCATCAGAACATTTATTCAGAGCTATCCGCCCAAAGGAAAAAAAGCGCCGCACCACCACCGAGTGGGCTTGAACCTCCAACCTTTCGGTTAACAGCCGATCGCGCTAGCCAATTGGGCCACGGTGACAGTCGTGCTTCACTCTCACCACCATCAGAACATATCTTCAAAGCTATCAGCCTAAAGAAAAAAAAGTGCCGCACCACCACCGCGTGGGCTCGAACCTCCAACCTTTCGGTTAACAGCCGATCGCACTAGCCAATTGCGCCCTGGAAACAGTCCTGCTCCACTCTCACCACCATCAGAACATATCTTCAAAGC
Source organism: Rhipicephalus microplus (assembly GCF_043290135.1). Lineage (NCBI taxonomy): Eukaryota > Metazoa > Arthropoda > Arachnida > Ixodida > Ixodidae > Rhipicephalus > Rhipicephalus microplus. The sequence continues at coordinate 2,890,844 of NW_027464611.1, read as the reverse complement.
TATCAGCGCAAAGAAAAAGCAACGCACCCATCCCGGGAGTGCTCGAAAGTCCAACCTTTCGGTTAACAGCCGATCGTGCTTGCCAATTGCGCCACGGAGACAGTCCTGCTCCACTCTCACCACCATCAGAACATATCTTCAAAGCTATCAGCCCAAAGAAAGAAAAGCGCCGCACCACCTCCGGGTGGGCTCGAACCTCCAACCTTTCGGTTAACAGCCGATCACGCTAGCCAATTGCGCCCCGGAGACAGTCCTGCTCCACTCTCACCACCATAACAACATATCTTCAAAGCTATCAGCCCAAAGAAAAAAAGCAACACACCACTCCCGGGGGGGCTCTAACCTCCAACCTTCAGTTAACAGCCGATCGCGCCATGGAGACAGTCGTGCTCCACTCTCACCACCATCAGAACATATCTTCAAAGCTATCATCCTAAAGGAAAAAAAGCGCCGCACCACCACCGGGTGGGCTCGAACCTCCAACCTTTCGGTTAACGGCCGAACGCGCTAGCCAATTGCGCCACGCAGACAGTCCTGTTGCACTCTCAACACCATCAGAACGTATCTTCAAAGCTATCAGCCCAAAGAAAAAAAGCAACACATCACTCCCGGGAGGGCTCGAACCTCCAACCTTTCGGTTAACAGCCGACCGCGCTAGCCAATTGTGCCAAGGAGACAGTCCTGCTATACTCTCACCACCATCAGAACATATCTTCAAAGCTATCAGCCCAAAGTAAAAAAAGCGCCGAACCACCACCGAGTGGGCTCGAAACTCCAACCTTTCGGTTAACAGCCGATCGCGCTAGCCAATTGCGCCATGGAGACAGTCCTGCTCCACCCTCATCACCATCAGAACATATCTTCAAAGCTATCAGCGCAAAGAAAAAAGCAACACACCACTCCCGGGAGGGCTCGAAACTCCAACCTTTCGATTAACAGCCGATCGCGCAAGCCAATTGCGCCACGGAGACAATCCTGCTCCACTATCACCACCATCAGAACATATCTTCAAAGCTATCAGCCCAAAGAAAAAAAAGCGCCGCACCACCACGAGGTGGGCTCAAAACTCCAACCTTTTGGTTAACAGCCGATCGCGCTAGCAATTTGCGCCACGGAGACAGTCGTGCTTCACTTTCACCACCATCAGAACATATCTTCAAAGCTCTCAGCCCAAAGAAAAAAAAGCAACACACCACTCCCGGGAGGGCTCGAACCTCCAACCTTTCTGTTAACAGCCGATCGCACTAGCCAATTGCGCCCTGGAAACAGTCCTGCTCCACTCTCACCACCATCAGAACGTATCTTCAAAGCTATCAGCCCAAAGAAAAAAAAGCAACACACCACTCACGGGAGGGCTCGAACCTCCAACCTTTCAGTTAACAGCCGATCGCGCTAGCCAATTGCGCCACAGAGACAGCCGTGCTCCACTCTCACACCATCAGAACATTTATTCAGAGCTATCCGCCCAAAGGAAAAAAAGCGCCGCACCACCACCGAGTGGGCTTGAACCTCCAACCTTTCGGTTAACAGCCGATCGCGCTAGCCAATTGGGCCACGGTGACAGTCGTGCTTCACTCTCACCACCATCAGAGCATATCTTCAAAGCTATCAGCCAAAAAAAGCGCCTCACCACCACCGGGTGGGCTTGAACCTCCAACCTTTCGGTTAACAGACGATCGCGCTAGCCGATCGCGCCACGGAGACAGTCGTGCTCCACTCTCACCACCATCAGAACATATCTTCAAAGCTATCAGCCCAAAAAAAGCGCCGCACCACCACCGGGTGGGCTCGAAACTCCAACCTTTCGATTAACAGCCGATCGCGCTAGCCAATTGCGCCACGGAGACAGTCTTGTTCCACTCTCACCACCATCAGAACATATCTTCAAAGCTATCAGCGCAAAGAAAAAGCAACGCACCCATCCCGGGAGTGCTCGAAAGTCCAACCTTTCGGTTAACAGCCGATCGTGCTAGCCAATTGCGCCACGGAGACAGTCCTGCTCCACTCTCACCACATTCAGAACATATCTTCAAAGCTATCAGCCCAAAGAAAGAAAAGCGCCGCACCACCTCCGGGTGGGCTCGAACCTCCAACCTTTCGGTTAACAGCCGATCGCGCTAGCCAATTGCGCCCCGGAGACAGTCCTGCTCCACTCTCACCACCATCAGAACATATCTTCAAAGCTATCAGCCCAAAGAAAAAAAGCAACACACCACTCCCGGGGGGGCTCTAACCTCCAACCTTCAGTTAACAGCCGATCGCGCCATGGAGACAGTCGTGCTCCACTCTCACCACCATTAGAACATATCTTCAAAGCTATCATCCTAAAGGAAAAAAAGCGCCGCACCACCACCGGGTGGGCTCGAACCTCCAACCTTTCGGTTAACGACCGAACGCGCAAGCCAATTGCGCCACGCAGACAGTCCTGTTGCACTCTCAACACCATCAGAACGTATCTTCAAAGCTATCAGCCCAAAGAAAAAAAGCAACACATCAATCCCGGGAGGGCTCGAACCTCCAACCTTTCGGTTAACAGCCGACCGCGCTAGCCAATTGTGCCACGGAGACAGTCCTGCTATACTCTCACCACCATCAGAACATATCTTCAAAGCTATCAGCCCAAAGTAAAAAAAGCGCCGAACCACCACCGAGTGGGCTCGAAACTCCAACCTTTCGGTTAACAGCCGATCGCGCTAGCCAATTGCGCCATGGAGACAGTCCTGCTCCACCCTCATCACCATCAGAACATATCTTCAAAGCTATCAGCGCAAAGAAAAAAGCAACACACCACTCCCGGGAAGGCTCGAAACTCCAACCTTTCGATCAACAGCCGATCGCGCAAGCCAATTGCGCCACAGAGACAATCCTGCTCCACTATCACCACCATCAGAACATATCTTCAAAGCTATCAGCCCAAAGAAAAAAAAGCGCCGCACCACCACGAGGTGGGCTCAAAACTCCAACCTTTTGGTTAACAGCCGATCGCGCTAGCAATTTGCGCCACGGAGACAGTCCTTCTCCACTCTCACCACCACCAGAACATATTTTCAAAGCTATCATCCCATAGAAAAAAAGCGCCGCAACACCACCGCGTGGGCTCGAACCTCCAACCTTTCGGTTAACGGCCGAACGCGCTTGCCAATTGCGCCACGGAGACAGCCCTGCTTCACTCTCACCACCATCAGAACATATCTTCAAAGCTATCGGCCCAAAGAAAAAAAGCAACACACCACTCCCGGGGGGGCTCGAACCTCAGATCTTTCGGTTAACAGCCGATCGCGCTAGCCAATTGCGCCACGGAGACAGTCGTGCTCCCCTCTCACACCGTCAGAACACTTCTTCAGAGCTATCCGCCCAAAGGAAAAAAAGCGATGCACCACCACCGAGTGGGCTTGAACCTCCAACCTTTCGGGTAACAGCCGATCGAGCTAGCCAATTGCGCCTCGGAGACAGTCGTGCTTCATTCTCACCACCATCAAAACATATCTTCAAAGCTATCAGCGCAAAGAAAAAAGCAACACACCACCACCGGGAGGGCTCGAAACTTCAACCTTTCGGTTAACAGCTGATCGTGCTAGCCATTTGCGCCACGGAGACAGTCCTGCTCCACTCTCACCACCATCAGAACATATCTTCAAAGCTATCAGCCCAAAGAAAAAAAAGCGCCGCACCACCACCGGGTGGGCTCGAACCTCCAAGCTTTCGGTTAACAGCCAATCGCGCTAGCCAATTGCGCCCCGGAGACAGTACTGCTCCACTCTCAGCACCACCACAACATATCTTCAAAGCTATCAGCGCAAAGAAAAAAGCCACACACCACTCCCGGGAGGGGTCGAAACTCCAACCTTTTGGTTAACAGCCGATCGCGCTAGCCAATTGCGCCACGGAGACAGTCCTGCTCCACTCTCATCGCCATCAGAACATATCTTCAAAGCTACCAGCCTAAAGAAAAAAAGCGCCGCACCACCACCCTGTGGGCTCGAACCTCCAAACTTTCGGTTAACAGCCGATCACGTTAGCCGATTGCGCCATGGAGACAGTCGTGCTCCACTCTCACCACCATCAGAACATATCTTCAAAGCTATCAGCGTAAAGAAAAAAGCATCACACCACTGCCGGGAGGGCTCAAACCTCCAATGTTTTGGTTAAAAGCCGAACGAGGCTAGCCAATTGCACCACGGAGACAGTCCTGCTCCACTGTCATCACCATCAGAACGTATCTTCAAAGCTATCAGCCTAAAGAAAAAAAAGCAACACACCACTCGCGGGAGGGCTCGAACCTCCAACGTTTCAGTTAACAGCCGATCGCGCTAGTCAATTGCGCCACGGAGACAGTCGTGCTCCACTCTCACCACCATCAGAGCATATCTTCAAAGCTATCAGCCAAAAAAAGCGCCGCACCACCACCGGGTGGGCTCGAACCTCCAACCTTTCGGTTAACAGACGATCCCGCTAGCCGATCGCGCCACGGAGACAGTCGTGCTTCACTTTCACCACCATCAGAACATATCTTCAAAGCTCTCAGCCCAAAGAAAAAAAAGCAACACACCACTCCCGGGAGGGCTCGAACCTCCAACCTTTCGGTTAACAGCCGATCGCGCTAGCCAATTGCGCTACGGAGACAGTCGGGCTCCACTCTCACACCGTCAGAACATTTTTTCAGAGCTATCCGCCCAAAGGAAAAAAAGCGCCGCACCACCACCGAGTGGGCTTGAACCTCCAAACTTTCGGTTAACAGCCGATCGCGCTAGCCAATTGCGCCACAGAGACAGCCGTGCTGCACTCTCACACCATCAGAACATTTATTCAGAGCTATCCGCCCAATGGAAAAAAAGCGCCGCACCACCACCGAGTGGGCTTGAACCTCCAACCTTTCGGTTAAAAGCCGATCGCGCTAGCCAATTGGGCCACGGTGACAGTCGTGCTTCACTCTCACCACCATCAGAACATATCTTCAAAGCTATCAGCCCAAAGAAAAAAAAGTGCCGCACCACCACCGCGTGGGCTCGAACCTCCAACCTTTCGGTTAACAGCCGATCGCACTAGCCAATTGCGCCCTGGAAACAGTCCTGCTCCACTCTCACCACCATCAGAACGTATCTTCAAAGCTATCAGCCCAAAGAAAAAAAAGCAACACACCACTCCCGGGAGGGCTCGAACCTCCAACCTTTCAGTTAACAGCCGATCGCACTAGTCAATTGCGCCACGGAGACAGTCGTGCTCCACTCTCACCACCATCAGAGCTTATCTTCAAAGCTATCAGCCAAAAAAAAGCGCCTCACCACCACCGGGTGGGCTTGAACCTGCAACCTTTCGGTTAACAGACGATCGCGCTAGCCGGTCGCGCCACGGAGACATTCGTGCTCCACTCTCACCACCATCAGAACATATCTTCAAAGCTATCAGCCCCAAAAAAAGCGCCGCACCACCACCGGGTGGGATCGAAACTCCAACCTTTGATTAACAGCCGATCGCGCTAGCCAATTGCACCACGGAGACAGTCCTGTTCCACTCTCACCACCATTAGAAATATCTTCAAATTTATCAGGCCATAGAAAGAAAGCGCCGCACCACCACCGGGTGGGCTCGAACCTCCAAACTTTCGGTTAACAGACGATCGCGCTAACCAATCGCGCCACGGAGACAGTCGTGCTCCACTCCCACCACCATCAGAACATATCTTCAAAGCTATCAGCGCAAAGAAAAAGCAACGCACCCATCCCGGGAGGGCTCGAAACTCCAACCTTTCGGTCAACAGCCGATCGTGCTAGCCAATTGCGCCACGGAGACAGTCCTGCTCCACTCTCACCACCATCAGAACATATCTTCAAAGCTATCAGCCCAAAGAAAAAAAGCAACACACCACTCCCGGGAGGGCTCGAACCTCCAACCTTCAGTTAACAGCCGATCGCGCCATGGAGACAGTCGTGCTCCACTCTCACCACCATCAGAACATATCTTCAAAGCTATCAGCCTAAAGGAAAAAAAGCGCCGCACCACCACCGGGTGGGCTCAAACCTCCAACCTTTCGGTTAACGGCCGAACGCGCTAGCCAATTGCGCCACGCAGACAGCCCTGTTCCACTCTCAACACCATCAGAACGTATCTTCAAAGCTATCAGCCCAAAGAAAAAAAGCAACACATCACTCCCGGGAGGGCTCGAACCTCCAACCTTTCGGTTAACAGCCGACCGCGCTAGCCAATTGTGCCACGGAGACAGTCCTGCTATACTCTCACCACCATAAGAACATATCTTCAAAGCTGTCAGCCCAAAGTAAAAAAAGCGCCGAACCACCACCGAGTGGGCTCGAAACTCCAACCTTTCGGTTAACAGCCGATCGCGCTAGCCAATTGCGCCATGGAGACAGTCCTGCTCCACTCTCATCACCATCAGAACATATCTTCAAAGCTATCAGCGCAAAGAAAAAAAAGCGCCGCACCACCACCGAGTGGGCTTGAACCTCCAAACTTTCGGTTAACAGCCGATCGCGCTAGCCAATTGCGCCACAGAGACAGCCGTGCTCCACTCTCACACCATCAGAACGTTTATTCAGAGCTATCCGCCCAGAGGAGAAAAAGCGCCGCACCACCACCGAGTGGGCTTGAACCTCCAACCTTTCGGTTAACAGCCGATCGCGCTAGCCAATTGGGCCACGGTGACAGTCGTGCTTCACTCTCACCACCATCAGAACATATCTTCAAAGCTATCAGCCCAAAGAAAAAAAGGTGCCGCACCACCACCGCGTGGGCTCGAACCTCCAACCTTTCGGTTAACAGCCGATCGCACTAGCCAATTGCGCCCTGGAAACAGTCCTGCTCCACTCTCACCAACATCAGAACGTATCTTCAAGGCTATCAGCCCAAAGAAAAAAAAGCGCCGAACCACCACCGAGTGGGCTCGAAACTCCAACCTTTCGGTTAACAGCCGATCGCGCTAGCCAATTGCGCCATGGAGACAGTCCTGCTCCACTCTCATCACCATCAGAACATATCTTCAAAGCTATCAGCGCAAAGAAAAAAAAAGCGCCGCACCACCACCGAGTGGGCTTGAACCTCCAAACTTTCGGTTAACAGCCGATCGCGCTAGCCAATTGCGCCACGGAGACAGTCGTGCTCCCCTCTCACACCGTCAGAACATTTCTTCAGAGCTATCCGCCCAAAGGAAAAAAAGCGATGCACCACCACCGAGTGGGCTTGAACCTCCAACCTTTCGGGTAACAGCCGATCGAGCTAGCCAATTGCGCCTCGGAGACAGTCGTGCTTCATTCTCACCACCATCAGAACATATCTTCAAAGCTCTCAGCGCAAAGAAAAAAGCAACACACCACCACCGGGAGGGCTCGAAACTGCAACCTTTCGGTTAACAGCTGATCGTGCTAGCCATTTGCGCCACGGAGACAGTCCTGCTCCACTCTCACCACCATCAGAACATATCTTCAAAGCTATCAGCCCAAAGAAAAAAAAGCGCCGCACCACCACCGGGTGGGCTCGAACCTCCAAGCTTTCGGTTAACAGCCAATCGCGCTAGCCAATTGCGCCCCGGAGACAGTACTGCTCCACTCTCAGCACAACCACAACATATCTTCAAAGCTATCAGCGCAAAGAAACAAGCCACACACCACTCCCGGGAGGGGTCGAAACTCCAACCTTTTGGTTAACAGCCGATCGCGCTAGCCAATTGCGCCACGGAGACAGTCCTGCTCCACTCTCATCGCCATCAGAACATATCTTCAAAGCTACCAGCCTAAAGAAAAAAAGCGCCGCACCACCACCCTGTGGGCTCGAACCTCCAAACTTTCGGTTAACAGCCGATCACGTTAGTCGATTGCGCCACGGAGACAGTCGTGCTCCACTCTCACCACCATCAGAGCATATCTTCAAAGCTATCAGCCAAAAAAAAGCGCCGCACCACCACCGGGTGGGCTCGAACCTCCAACCTTTCGGTTAACAGACGATCCCGCTAGCCGATCGCGCCACGGAGACAGTCGTGCTTCACTTTCACCACCATCAGAACATATCTTCAAAGCTCTCAGCCCAAAGAAAAAGAAGCAACACACACCTCCCGGGAGGGCTCGAACCTCCAACCTTTCGGTTAACAGCCGATCGCGCTAGCCAATTGCGCTACGGAGACAGTCGGGCTCCACTCTCACACCGTCAGAACATTTTTTCAGAGCTATCCGCCGAAAGGAAAAAAAGCGCCGCACACCACCGAGTGGGCTTGAACCTCCAAACTTTCGGTTAACAGCCGATCGCGCTAGCCAATTGCGCCACAGAGACAGCCGTGCTCCACTCTCACACCATCAGAACATTTATTCAGAGCTTTCCGCCCAATGGAAAAAAAGCGCCGCACCACCACCGAGTGGGCTTGAACCTCCAACCTTTCGGTTAACAGCCGATCGCGCTAGCCAATTGGGCCACGGTGACAGTCGTGCTTCACTCTCACCACCATCAGAACATATCTTCAAAGCTATCAGCCCAAAGAAAAAAAAGTGCCGCACCACCACCGCGTGGGCTCGAACCTCCAACCTTTCGGTTAACAGCCGATCGCACTAGCCAATTGCGCCCTGGAAACAGTCCTGCTCCACTCTCACCACCATCATAACGTATCTTCAAAGCTATCAGCCCTAAGAAAAAAAAGCAACACACCACTCCCGGGAGGGCTCGAACCTCCAACCTTTCAGTTAACAGCCGATCGCACTAGTAAATTGCGCCACGGAGACAGTCGTGCTCCACTCTCACCACCATCAGAGCTTATCTTCAAAGCTATCAGCCAAAAAAAAGCGCCTCACCACCACCGGGTGGGCTTGAACCTGCAACCTTTCGGTTAACAGACGATCGCGCTAGCCGGTCGCGCCACGGAGACATTCGTGCTCCACTCTCACCACCATCAGAACATATCTTCAAAGCTATCAGCCCCAAAAAAAGCGCCGCACCACCACCGGGTGAGATCGAAACTCCAACCTTTGATTAACAGCCGATCGCGCTAGCCAATTGCGCCACGAAGACAGTCCTGTTCCACTCTCACCACCATTAGAAATATCTTCAAATTTATCAGGCCATAGAAAGAAAGCGCCGAACCACTACCGGGTGGGCTCGAACCTCCAAACTTTCGGTTAACAGACGATCGCGCTAACCAATCGCGCCACGGAGACAGTCGTGCTCCACTCTCACCACCATCAGAACATATCTTCAAAGCTATCAGCGCAAAGAAAAAGCAACGCACCCATCCCGGGAGGGCTCGAAACTCCAACCTTTCGGTTAACAGCCGATCGTGCTAGCCAATTGCGCCACGGAGACAGTCCTGCTCCACTCTCACCACCATCAGAACATATCTTCAAAGCTATCAGCCCAAAGAAAAAAAAGCGCCGCACCACCGCCGGGTGGGCTCGAACCTCCAACCTTTCGGTTAACAGCCGATCGCGCTTGCCAATTGCGCCCCGGAGACAGTCCTGCTCCACTCTCATCACCATCAGAACATATCTTCAAAGCTATCAGCCCAAAGAAAAAAAGCAACACACCACTCCCGGGAGGGCTCGAACCTCCAACCTTCAGTTAACAGCCGATCGCGCCATGGAGACAGTCGTGCTCCACTCTCACCACCATCAGAACATATCTTCAAAGCTATCAGCCTAAAGGAAAAAAAGCGCCGCACCACCACCGGGTGGGCTCGAACCTCCAAGCTTTCGGTTAACGGCCGAACGCGCTAGCCAATTGCGCCACGCAGACAGCCCTGTTCCACTCTCAACACCATCAGAACGTATCTTCAAAGCTATCAGCCCAAAGAAAAAAAGCAACACATCACTCCCGGGAGGGCTCGAACCTCCAACCTTTCGGTTAACAGCCGACCGCGCTAGCCAATTGTGCCACGGAGACAGTCCTGCTATACTCTCACCACCATAAGAACATATCTTCAAAGCTGTCAGCCCAAAGTAAAAAAAGCGCCGAACCACCACCGAGTGGGCTCGAAACTCCAACCTTTCGGTTAACAGCCGATCGCGCTAGCCAATTGCGCCATGGAGACAGTCCTGCTCCACTCTCATCACCATCAGAACATATTTTCAAAGCTATCAGCGCAAAGAAAAAAAAGCGCTGCACCACCACCGAGTGGGCTTGAACCTCCAAACTTTCGGTTAACAGCCGATCGCGCTAGCCAATTGCGCCACAGAGACAGCCGTGCTCCACTCTCACACCATCAGAACATTTATTCAGAGCTATCCGCCCAAAGGAGAAAAAGCGCCGCACCACCACCGAGTGGGCTTGAACCTCCAACCTTTCGGTTAACAGCCGATCGCGCTAGCCAATTGGGCCACGGTGACAGTCGTGCTTCACTCTCACCACCATCAGAACATATCTTCAAAGCTATCAGCCCAAAGAAAAAAAGGTGCCGCACCACCACCGCGTTGGCTCGAACCTCCAACCTTTCGGTTAACAGCCGATCGCACTAGCCAATTGCGCCCTGGAAACAGTCCTGCTCCACTCTCACCAACATCAGAACGTATCTTCAAAGCTATCAGCCCAAAGAAAAAAAAGCGCCGAACCACCACCGAGTGGGCTCGAAACTCCAACCTTTCAGTTAACAGCCGATCGCGCTAGCCAATTGCGCCATGGAGACAGTCCTGCTCCACTCTCATCACCATCAGAACATATCTTCAAAGCTATCAGCGCAAAGAAAAAAAAAGAGCCGCACCACCACCGAGTGGGCTTGAACCTCCAAACTTTCGGTTAACAGCCGATCGCGCTAGCCAATTGCGCCACAGAGACAGCCGTGCTCCACTCTCACACCATCAGAACATTTATTCAGAGCTATCCGCCCAAAGGAGAAAAAGCGCCGCACCACCACCGAGTGGGCTTGAACCTCCAACCTTTCGGTTAACAGCCGATCGCGCTAGCCAATTGGGCCACGGTGACAGTCGTGCTTCACTCTCACCACCATCACAACATATCTTCAAAGCTATCAGCCCAAAGTAAAAAAAGCGCCGAACCACCACCGAGTGGGCTCGAAACTCCAACCTTTCGGTTAACAGCCGATCGCGCTAGCCAATTGCGCCATGGAGACAGTCCTGCTCCACCCTCATCACCATCAGAACATATCTTCAAAGCTATCAGCGCAAAGAAAAAAGCAACACACCACTCCCGGGAGGGCTCGAAACTCCAACCTTTCGATTAACAGCCGATCGCGCAAGCCAATTGCGCCACAGAGACAATCCTGCTCCACTATCACCACCATCAGAACATATCTTCAAAGCTATCAGCCCAAAGAAAAAAAAGCGCCGCACCACAACGAGGTGGGCTCAAAACTCCAACCTTTTGGTTAACAGCCGATCGCGCTAGCAATTTGCGCCACGGAGACAGTCCTTCTCCACTCTCAGCACCACCACAACATATCTTCAAAGCTATCAGCGCAAAGAAAAAAGCCACACACCACTCCCGGGAGGGGTCGAAACTCCAACCTTTTGGTTAACAGCCGATCGCGCTAGCCAATTGCGCCACGGAGACAGTCCTGCTCCACTCTCATCGCCATCAGAACATATCTTCAAAGCTACCAGCCTAAAGAAAAAAAGCGCCGCACCACCACCCTGTGGGCTCGAAACTCCAATGTTTTGGTTAAAAGCCGAACGAGGCTAGCCAATTGCACCACGGAGACAGTCCTGCTCCACTGTCATCACCATCAGAACGTATCTTCAAAGCTATCAGCCCAAAGAAAAAAAAGCAACACACCACTCGCGGGAGGGCTCGAACCTCCAACGTTTCAGTTAACAGCCGATCGCGCTAGTCAATTGCGCCACGGAGACAGTCGTGCTCCACTCTCACCACCATCAGAGCATATCTTCAAAGCTATCAGCCAAAAAATGCGCCGCACCACCACCGGGTGGGCTCGAACCTCCAACCTTTCGGTTAACAGACGATCCCGCTAGCCGATCGCGCCACGGAGACAGTCGTGCTTCACTTTCAACACCATCAGAACATATCTTCAAAGCTCTCAGCCCAAAGAAAAAAAAGCAACACACCACTCCCGGGAGGGCTCGAACCTCTAACCTTTCGGTTAACAGCCGATCGCGCTAGCCAATTGCGCTACGGAGACAGTCGGGCTCCACTCTCACACCGTCAGAACATTTTTTCAGAGCTATCCGCCCAAAGGAAAAAAAGCGCGCACCACCACCGAGTGGGCTTGAACCTCCAAACTTTCGGTTAACAGCCGATCGCGCTAGCCAATTGCGCCACAGAGACAGCCGTGCTCCACTATCACACCATCAGAACATTTATTCAGAGCTATCCGCCCAATGGAAAAAAAGCGCCGCACCACCACCGAGTGGGCTTGAACCTCCAACCTTTCGGTTAACAGCCGATCGCGCTAGCCAATTGGGCCACGGTGACAGTCGTGCTTCACTCTCACCACCATCAGAACATATCTTCAAAGCTATCAGCCCAAAGAAAAAAAAGTGCCGCACCACCACCGCGTGGGCTCGAACCTCCAACCTTTCGGTTAACAGCCGATCGCACTGGCCAATTGCGCCCTGGAAGCAGTCCTGCTCCACTCTCACCACCATCAGAACGTATCTTCAAAGCTATCAGCCCAAAGAAAAAAAAGCAACACACCCCTCCCGGGAGGGCTCGAACCTCCAACCTTTCAGTTAACAGCCGGTCGCACTAGTCAATTGCGCCACGGAGACAGTCGTGCTCCACTCTCACCACCATCAGAGCTTATCTTTAAAGCTATCAGCCAAAAAAAAGCGCCTCACCACCACCGGGTGGGCTTGAACCTGCAACCTTTCGGTTAACAGACGATCGCGCTAGCCGGTCGTGCCACGGAGACATTCGTGCTCCACTCTCACCACCATCAGAACATATCTTCAAAGCTATCAGCCCCAAAAAAAGCGCCGCACCACCACCGGGTGGGATCGAAACTCCAACCTTTGATTAACAGCCGATCGCGCTAGCCAATTGCGCCACGGAGACAGTCCTGTTCCACTCTCACCACCATTAGAAATATCTTCAAATTTATCAGGCCATAGAAAGAAAGCGCCGCAGCACCACCGGGTGGGCTCGAACCTCCAAACTTTCGGTTAACAGACGATCGCGCTGACCAATCGCGCCACGGAGACAGTCGTGCTCCACTCTCACCACCATCAGAACATATCTTCAAAGCTATCAGCGCAAAGAAAAAGCAACGCACCCATCCCGGGAGGGCTCGAAACTCCAACCTTTCGGTTAACAGCCGATCGTGCTAGCCAATTGCGCCACGGAGACAGTCCTGCTCCACTCTCACCACCATCAGAACATATCTTCAAAGCTATCAGCCCAAAGAAAAAAAAGCGCCGCACCACCGCCGGGTGGGCTCGAACCTCCAACCTTTCGGTTAACAGCCGATCGCGCTAGCCAATTGCGCCCCGGAGACAGTCCTGCTCCACTCTCATCACCATCAGAACATATCTTCAAAGCTATCAGCCCAAAGAAAAAAAGCAACACACCACTCCCGGGAGGGCTCGAACCTCCAACCTTCAGTTAACAGCCGATCGCGCCATGGAGACAGTCGTGCTCCACTCTCACCACCATCAGAACATATCTTCAAAGCTATCAGCCTAAAGGAAAAAAAGCGCCGCACCACCACCGGGTGGGCTCGAACCTCCAACCTTTCAGTTAACGGCCGAACGCGCTAGCCAATTGCGCCACGCAGACAGCCCTGTTCCACTCTCAACACCATCAGAACGTATCTTCAAAGCTATCAGCCCCAAAAAAGAAGCAACACATCACTCCCGGGAGGGCTCGAACCTCCAACCTTTCGGTTAACAGCCGACCGCGCTAGCCAATTGTGCCACGGAGACAGTCCTGCTATACTCTCACCACCATAAGAACATATCTTCAAAGCTGTCAGCCCAAAGTAAAAAAAGCGCCGAACCACCACCCAGTGGGCTCGAAACTCCAACCTTTCGGTTAACAGCCGATCGCGCTAGCCAATTGCGCCATGGAGACAGTCCTGCTCCACTCTCATCACCATCAGAACATATCTTCAAAGCTATCAGCGCAAAGAAAAAAAAGCGCCGCACCACCACCGAGTGGGCTTGAACCTCCAAACTTTCGGTTAACAGCCGATCGCGCTAGCCAATTGCGCCACAGAGACAGCCGTGCTCCACTCTCACACCATCAGAACATTGATTCAGAGCTATCCGCCCAAAGGAGAAAAAGCGCCGCACCACCACCGAGTGGGCTTGAACCTCCAACCTTTCGGTTAACAGCCGATCGCGCTAGCCAATTGGGCCACGGTGACAGTCGTGCTTCACTCTCACCACCATCAGAACATATCTTCAAAGCTATCAGCCCAAAGAAAAAAAGGTGCCGCACCACCACCGCGTGGGCTCGAACCTCCAACCTTTCGGTTAACAGCCGATCGCACTAGCCAATTGCGCCCTGGAAACAGTCCTGCTCCACTCTCACCAACATCAGAACGTATCTTCAAAGCTATCAGCCCAAAGAAAAAAAAGCGCCGAACCACCACCGAGTGGGCTCGAAACTCCAACCTTACGGTTAACAGCCGATCGCGCTAGCCAATCGCGCCATGGAGACAGTCCTGCTCCACTCTCATCACCATCAGAACATATCTTCAAAGCTATCAGCGCAAAGAAAAAAAAAGCGCCGCACCACCACCGAGTGGGCTTGAACCTCCAAACTTTCGGTTAACAGCCGATCGCGCTAGCCAATTGCGCCACAGAGACAGCCGTGCTCCACTCTCACACCATCAGAACATTTATTCAGAGCTATCCGCCCAAAGGAGAAAAAGCGCCGCACCACCACCGAGTGGGCTTGAACCTCCAACCTTTCGGTTAACAGCCGATTGCGCTAGCCAATTGGGCCACGGTGACAGTCGTGCTTCACTCTCACCACCATCAGAACATATCTTCAAAGCTATCAGCCCAAAGAAAAAAAGGTGCCGCACCACCACCGCGTGCGCTCGAACCTCCAACCTTTCGGTTAACAGCCGATCGCACTAGCCAATTGCGCCCTGGAAACAGTCCTGCTCTACTCTCACCACCATCAGAACGTATCTTCAAAGCTATCAGCCCAAAGAAAAAAAAGCAACACACCACTCACGGGAGGGCTCGAACCTCCAACCTTTCAGTTAACAGACGATCGCGCTAACCAATCGCGCCACGGAGACAGTCGTGCTCCACTCTCACCACCATCAGAACATATCTTCAAAGCTATCAGCGCAAAGAAAAAGCAACGCACCACTCCCGGGAGGGCTTGAAACTCCAATTTTTTGGTTAACAGCCGAACGTGCTAACCAATTGCACCACGAAGACAGTCGTGCTCCAATCTCACTACCGTTAGAACATTTCTCGAAAGCTATCAGCGCAAAGAAAAAAGCAACACACCACTCCCGGGAAGGCTCGAAACTCCAACCTTTCGATTAACAGCCGATCGCGCTAGCCAATTGCACCACGCAGACAGTCCTGCTCCACTCTCACCACCATCAGAACATATCTTCAAAGCTATCAGCTTAAAGAAAAAAAGCGCCGCACCACAACCGGGTAGGTTCGAAACTCCAACCTTTCGATTAACAGCCGATCGCGCTAGCTAATTGCGCCACGGAGACGGTCCTGTCCTACTCTCACCACCATCAGAACATATCTTCAAAGCTATCAGCCCATAGAAAAAGCAGCGCACCCATTCGGGAGGGCTAGAAACTCCAACCTTTCGGTTAACAGCCGATCGTGCTAGCCAATTGCGCCACGGAGACAGTCCTGCTCCACTCTCACCACCATCAGAACATATCTTCAAAGCTATCAGCCCAAAGAAAAAAAAGCGCCGCACCACCGCCGGGTGGGCTCGAACCTCCAACCTTTCGGTTAACAGCCGATGGCGCTAGCCAATTGCGCCCCGGAGACAGTCCTGCTCCACTCTCACCACCATCAGAACATATCTTCAAAGCTATCAGCCCAAAGAAAAAAAGCAACACACCACTCCCGGGAGGGCTCGAACCTCCAACCTTCAGTTAACAGCCGATCGCGCCATGGAGACAGTCGTGCTCCACTCTCACCACCATCAGAACATATCTTCAAAGCTATCAGCCTAAAGGAAAAAAAAGCGCCGCACCACCACCGGGTGGGCTCGAACCTCCAACCTTTCGGTTAACGGCCGAACGCGCTAGCCAATTGCGCCACGCAGACAGTCCTGTTCCACTCTCAACACCATCAGAACGTATCTTCAAAGCTAATCAGCCCAAAGAAAAAAAGCAACACATCACTCCCGGGAGGGCTCGAACCTCCAACCTTTCGGTTAACAGCCGACCTCGCTAGCCAATTGTGCCACGGAGACAGTCCTGCTATACTCTCACCACCATCAGAACATATCTTCAAAGCTGTCAGCCCAAAGTAAAAAAAGCGCCGAACCACCACCGAGTGGGCTCGAAACTCCAACCTTTCGGTTAACAGCCGATCGCGCTAGCCAATTGCGCCCCGGAGACAGTCCTGCTCCACTCTCACCACTATCAGAACGTATCTTCAAAGCTATCAGCCCAAAGAAAAAAAAGCAACACACCACTCGCGGGAGGGCTCGAACCTCCAAACTTTCAGTTAACAGCCGATCGCGCTAGTCAATTGCGCCACGGAGACAGTCGTGCTTCACTGTCACCACCATCAGACCATATCTTCAAAGCTATCAGCCAAAAAAATGCGCCGCACCACCACCGGGTGGGCTCGAACCTCCAACCTTTCGGTTAACAGACGATCGCGCTAGCCGATCGCGCCACGGAGACAGTCGTGCTCCACTCTCACCACCATCAGAACGTATCTTCAAAGCTATCAGCCCCAAAAAAAGCGCCGCACCACCACCGGGTGGGATCGAAACTCCAACCTTTGATTAACAGCCGATCGCGCTAGCCAATTGCGCCACGGAGACAGTCTTGTTCCACTCTCACCACCATTAGAACATATCTTCAAAGTTATCAGGCCATAGAAAGAAAGCGCCGCACCACCACCGGGTGGGCTCGAACCTCCAAACTTTCGGTTAACAGATGATCGCGCTAACCAATCGCGCCACGGAGACAGTCGTGCTCCACTATCACCACCATCAGAAAATATCTTCAAAGCTATCAGCGCAAAGAAAAAGCAACGCACCCATCCCGGGAGGGCTAGAAACTCCAACCTTTCGGTTAACAGCCGATCGTGCTAGCCAATTGCGCCACGGAGACAGTGCTGCTCCACTCTCACCACCATCAGAACATATCTTCAAAGCTATCAGCCCAAAGAAAAAAAAGCGCCGCACCACCGCCGGGTGGGCTCGAACCTCCAACCTTTCGGTTAACAGCCGATGGCGCTAACCAATCGCGCCACGGAGACAGTCGTGCTCCACTCTCACCACCATCAGAACATATCTTCAAAGCTATCAGCGCAAAGAAAAAGCAGCGCACCCATCTGGGAGGGCTAGAAACTCCAACCTTTCGGTTAACAGCCGATCGTGCTAGCCAATTGCGCCACGCAGACAGTCCTGCTCCACTCTCACCACCATCAGAACATATCTTCAAAGCTATCAGCCCAAAGAAAAAAAAGCGCCGCACCACCGCCGGGTGGGCTCGAACCTCCAACCTTTCGGTTAACAGCCGATGGCGCTAGCCAATTGCGCCCCGGAGACAGTCCTGCTCCACTCTCACCACCATCAGAACATATCTTCAAAGCTATCAGCCCAAAGAAAAAAAGCAACACACCACTCCCGGGAGGGCTCGAACCTTCAACCTTCAGTTAACAGCCGATCGCGCCATGGAGACAGTCGTGCTCCACTCTCACCACCATCAGAACATATCTTCAAAGCTATCAGCCTAAAGGAAAAAAAAGCGCCGCACCACCACCGGGTGGGCTCGAACCTCCAACCTTTCGGTTAACGGCCGAACGCGCTAGCCAATTGCGCCACGCAGACAGTCCTGTTCCACTCTCAACACCATCAGAAAATATCTTCAAAGCTATAAGCGCAAAGAAAAAGCAACGCACCCATCCCGGGAGGGCTAGAAACTCCAACCTTTCGGTTAACAGCCGATCGTGCTAGCCAATTGCGCCACGGAGACAGTGCTGCTCCACTCTCACCACCATCAGAACATATCTTCAAAGCTACCAGCCCAAAGAAAAAAAAGCGCCGCACCACCGCCGGGTGGGCTCGAACCTCCAACCTTTCGGTTAACAGCCGATGGCGCTAGCCGATTGCGCCCCGGAGACAGTCCTGCTCCACTCTCACCACCATCAGAACATATCTTCAAAGCTATCAGCCCAAAGAAAAAAAGCAACACACCACTCCCGGGAGGGTTCGAACCTCCAACCTTCAGTTAACAGCCGATCGCGCCATGGAGACAGTCGTGCTCCACTCTCACCACCATCAGAACATATCTTCAAAGCTATCAGCCTAAAGGAAAAAAAAGCGCCGCACCACCACCGGGTGGGCTCGAACCTCCAACCTTTCGGTTAACGGCCGAACGCGCTAGCCAATTGCGCCACCCAGACAGTCCTGTTCCACTCTCAACACCATCAGAACGTATCTTCAAAGCTAATCAGCCCAAAGAAAAAAAGCAACACATCACTCCCGGGAGGGCTCGAACCTCCAACCTTTCGGTTAACAGCCGACCGCGCTAGCCAATTGTGCCACGAAGACAGTCCTGCTATACTCTCACCACCATCAGAACATATCTTCAAAGCTGTCAGCCCAAAGTAAAAAAAGCGCCGAACCACCACCGAGTGGGCTCGAAACTCCAACCTTTCGGTTAACAGCCGATCGCGCAGCCAATTGCGCCCCGGAGACAGTCCTGCTCCACTCTCACCACCATCAGAACGTATCTTCAAAGCTATAAGCCCAAAGTAAAAAAGCAACACACCACTCGCGGGAGGGCTCGAACCTCCAACCTTTCAGTTAACAGCCGATCGCGCTAGTCAATTGCGCCACGGAGACAGTCGTGCTTCACTGTCACCACCATCAGACCATATCTTCAAAGCTATCAGCCAAAAAAAAGCGCCGCACCACCACCGGGTGGGCTCGAACCTCCAACCTTTCGGTTAACAGCCGATCGCGCTAGCCAATCGCGCCATGGAGACAGTCCTGCTCCACTCTCATCACCATCAGAACATATCTTCAAAGCTATCAGCGCAAAGAAAAAAAAAGCGCCGCACCACCACCGAGTGGGCTTGAACCTCCAAACTTTCGGTTAACAGCCGATCGCGCTAGCCAATTGCGCCACAGAGACAGCCGTGCTCCACTCTCACACCATCAGAACATTTATTCAGAGCTATCCGCCCAAAGGAGAAAAAGCGCCGCACCACCACCGAGTGGGCTTGAACCTCCAACCTTTCGGTTAACAGCCGATTGCGCTAGCCAATTGGGCCACGGTGACAGTCGTGCTTCACTCTCACCACCATCAGAACATATCTTCAAAGCTATCAGCCCAAAGAAAAAAAGGTGCCGCACCACCACCGCGTGCGCTCGAACCTCCAACCTTTCGGTTAACAGCCGATCGCACTAGCCAATTGCGCCCTGGAAACAGTCCTGCTCTACTCTCACCACCATCAGAACGTATCTTCAAAGCTATCAGCCCAAAGAAAAAAAAGCAACACACCACTCACGGGAGGGCTCGAACCTCCAACCTTTCAGTTAACAGACGATCGCGCTAACCAATCGCGCCACGGAGACAGTCGTGCTCCACTCTCACCACCATCAGAACATATCTTCAAAGCTATCAGCGCAAAGAAAAAGCAACGCACCACTCCCGGGAGGGCTTGAAACTCCAATTTTTTGGTTAACAGCCGAACGTGCTAACCAATTGCACCACGAAGACAGTCGTGCTCCAATCTCACTACCGTTAGAACATTTCTCGAAAGCTATCAGCGCAAAGAAAAAAGCAACACACCACTCCCGGGAAGGCTCGAAACTCCAACCTTTCGATTAACAGCCGATCGCGCTAGCCAATTGCACCACGCAGACAGTCCTGCTCCACTCTCACCACCATCAGAACATATCTTCAAAGCTATCAGCTTAAAGAAAAAAAGCGCCGCACCACAACCGGGTAGGTTCGAAACTCCAACCTTTCGATTAACAGCCGATCGCGCTAGCTAATTGCGCCACGGAGACGGTCCTGTCCTACTCTCACCACCATCAGAACATATCTTCAAAGCTATCAGCCCATAGAAAAAGCAGCGCACCCATTCGGGAGGGCTAGAAACTCCAACCTTTCGGTTAACAGCCGATCGTGCTAGCCAATTGCGCCACGGAGACAGTCCTGCTCCACTCTCACCACCATCAGAACATATCTTCAAAGCTATCAGCCCAAAGAAAAAAAAGCGCCGCACCACCGCCGGGTGGGCTCGAACCTCCAACCTTTCGGTTAACAGCCGATGGCGCTAGCCAATTGCGCCCCGGAGACAGTCCTGCTCCACTCTCACCACCATCAGAACATATCTTCAAAGCTATCAGCCCAAAGAAAAAAAGCAACACACCACTCCCGGGAGGGCTCGAACCTCCAACCTTCAGTTAACAGCCGATCGCGCCATGGAGACAGTCGTGCTCCACTCTCACCACCATCAGAACATATCTTCAAAGCTATCAGCCTAAAGGAAAAAAAAGCGCCGCACCACCACCGGGTGGGCTCGAACCTCCAACCTTTCGGTTAACGGCCGAACGCGCTAGCCAATTGCGCCACGCAGACAGTCCTGTTCCACTCTCAACACCATCAGAACGTATCTTCAAAGCTAATCAGCCCAAAGAAAAAAAGCAACACATCACTCCCGGGAGGGCTCGAACCTCCAACCTTTCGGTTAACAGCCGACCTCGCTAGCCAATTGTGCCACGGAGACAGTCCTGCTATACTCTCACCACCATCAGAACATATCTTCAAAGCTGTCAGCCCAAAGTAAAAAAAGCGCCGAACCACCACCGAGTGGGCTCGAAACTCCAACCTTTCGGTTAACAGCCGATCGCGCTAGCCAATTGCGCCCCGGAGACAGTCCTGCTCCACTCTCACCACTATCAGAACGTATCTTCAAAGCTATCAGCCCAAAGAAAAAAAAGCAACACACCACTCGCGGGAGGGCTCGAACCTCCAAACTTTCAGTTAACAGCCGATCGCGCTAGTCAATTGCGCCACGGAGACAGTCGTGCTTCACTGTCACCACCATCAGACCATATCTTCAAAGCTATCAGCCAAAAAAATGCGCCGCACCACCACCGGGTGGGCTCGAACCTCCAACCTTTCGGTTAACAGACGATCGCGCTAGCCGATCGCGCCACGGAGACAGTCGTGCTCCACTCTCACCACCATCAGAACGTATCTTCAAAGCTATCAGCCCCAAAAAAAGCGCCGCACCACCACCGGGTGGGATCGAAACTCCAACCTTTGATTAACAGCCGATCGCGCTAGCCAATTGCGCCACGGAGACAGTCTTGTTCCACTCTCACCACCATTAGAACATATCTTCAAAGTTATCAGGCCATAGAAAGAAAGCGCCGCACCACCACCGGGTGGGCTCGAACCTCCAAACTTTCGGTTAACAGATGATCGCGCTAACCAATCGCGCCACGGAGACAGTCGTGCTCCACTATCACCACCATCAGAAAATATCTTCAAAGCTATCAGCGCAAAGAAAAAGCAACGCACCCATCCCGGGAGGGCTAGAAACTCCAACCTTTCGGTTAACAGCCGATCGTGCTAGCCAATTGCGCCACGGAGACAGTGCTGCTCCACTCTCACCACCATCAGAACATATCTTCAAAGCTATCAGCCCAAAGAAAAAAAAGCGCCGCACCACCGCCGGGTGGGCTCGAACCTCCAACCTTTCGGTTAACAGCCGATGGCGCTAACCAATCGCGCCACGGAGACAGTCGTGCTCCACTCTCACCACCATCAGAACATATCTTCAAAGCTATCAGCGCAAAGAAAAAGCAGCGCACCCATCTGGGAGGGCTAGAAACTCCAACCTTTCGGTTAACAGCCGATCGTGCTAGCCAATTGCGCCACGCAGACAGTGCTGCTCCACTCTCACCACCATCAGAACATATCTTCAAAGCTACCAGCCCAAAGAAAAAAAAGCGCCGCACCACCGCCGGGTGGGCTCGAACCTCCAACCTTTCGGTTAACAGCCGATGGCGCTAGCCAATTGCGCCCCGGAGACAGTCCTGCTCCACTCTCACCACCATCAGAACATATCTTCAAAGCTATCAGCCCAAAGAAAAAAAGCAACACACCACTCCCGGGAGGGCTCGAACCTTCAACCTTCAGTTAACAGCCGATCGCGCCATGGAGACAGTCGTGCTCCACTCTCACCACCATCAGAACATATCTTCAAAGCTATCAGCCTAAAGGAAAAAAAAGCGCCGCACCACCACCGGGTGGGCTCGAACCTCCAACCTTTCGGTTAACAGCCGATGGCGCTAGCCAATTGCGCCCCGGAGACAGTCCTGCTCCACTCTCACCACCATCAGAACATATCTTCAAAGCTATCAGCCCAAAGAAAAAAAGCAACACACCACTCCCGGGAGGGCTCGAACCTTCAACCTTCAGTTAACAGCCGATCGCGCCATGGAGACAGTCGTGCTCCACTCTCACCACCATCAGAACATATCTTCAAAGCTATCAGCCTAAAGGAAAAAAAAGCGCCGCACCACCACCGGGTGGGCTCGAACCTCCAACCTTTCGGTTAACGGCCGAACGCGCTAGCCAATTGCGCCACGCAGACAGTCCTGTTCCACTCTCAACACCATCAGAAAATATCTTCAAAGCTATAAGCGCAAAGAAAAAGCAACACACCCATCCCGGGAGGGCTAGAAACTCCAACCTTTCGGTTAACAGCCGATCGTGCTAGCCAATTGCGCCACGGAGACAGTGCTGCTCCACTCTCACCACCATCAGAACATATCTTCAAAGCTACCAGCCCAAAGAAAAAAAAGCGCCGCACCACCGCCGGGTGGGCTCGAACCTCCAACCTTTCGGTTAACAGCCGATGGCGCTAGCCGATTGCGCCCCGGAGACAGTCCTGCTCCACTCTCACCACCATCAGAACATATCTTCAAAGCTATCAGCCCAAAGAAAAAAAGCAACACACCACTCCCGGGAGGGTTCGAACCTCCAACCTTCAGTTAACAGCCGATCACGCCATGGAGACAGTCGTGCTCCACTCTCACCACCATCAGAACATATCTTCAAAGCTATCAGCCTAAAGGAAAAAAAAGCGCCGCACCACCACCGGGTGGGCTCGAACCTCCAACCTTTCGGTTAACGGCCGAACGCGCTAGCCAATTGCGCCACCCAGACAGTCCTGTTCCACTCTCAACACCATCAGAACGTATCTTCAAAGCTAATCAGCCCAAAGAAAAAAAGCAACACATCACTCCCGGGAGGGCTCGAACCTCCAACCTTTCGGTTAACAGCCGACCGCGCTAGCCAATTGTGCCACGAAGACAGTCCTGCTATACTCTCACCACCATCAGAACATATCTTCAAAGCTGTCAGCCCAAAGTAAAAAAAGCGCCGAACCACCACCGAGTGGGCTCGAAACTCCAACCTTTCGGTTAACAGCCGATCGCGCAGCCAATTGCGCCCCGGAGACAGTCCTGCTCCACTCTCACCACCATCAGAACGTATCTTCAAAGCTATAAGCCCAAAGAAAAAAAGCAACACACCACTCGCGGGAGGGCTCGAACCTCCAACCTTTCAGTTAACAGCCGATCGCGCTAGTCAATTGCGCCACGGAGACAGTCGTGCTTCACTGTCACCACCATCAGACCATATCTTCAAAGCTATCAGCCAAAAAAAAGCGCCGCACCACCACCGGGTGGGCTCGAACCTCCAACCTTTCGGTTAACAGACGATCGCGCTAGCCGATCGCGCCACGGAGACAGTCGTGCTTCACTTTCACCACCATCAGAACATATCTTCAAAGCTATCAGCCCAAAGAAAAAAAAGCAACACACCACTCCCGGGAAGGCTCGAACCTCCAACCTTTCTGTTAACAGCCAATCGCGCTAGCCAATCGCGCTACGGAGACAGTCGGGCTCCACTCTCACACCGTCAGAACATTTTTTCAGAGCTATCCGCCCAAAGGAAATAAAGCGCCGCACCACCACCGAGTGGGCTTGAACCTCCAAACTTTCGGTTAAGAGCCGATCGCGCTAGCCAATTGCGCCACAGAAACAGCCGTGCTCCACTCTCACACCATCAGAACATTTCTTTAGAGTTATCCGCCCAAAGGAAAAAAAGCGCCGCACCGCCACCGAGTGGGCTTGAACCTCCAACCTTTCGGTTAACAGCCGATCGCGCTAGCCAATTGGGCCACGGTGGCAGTCGTGCTTCACTCTCACCACCATCTGAACATATCTTCAAAGCTATCAGCCCAACGAAAAAAAAGTGCCGCACCACCACCGGGTGGGCTCGAACCTCCAACCTTTCGGTTAACAGCCGATCGCACTAGTCAATTGCCCCAAGGAGACAGTCGTGCTCCACTCTCACCACCATCAGAGCATATCTTCAAAGCTATCAGCAAAAAAGAAGTGCCTCACCACCACCGGGTGGGCTCGAACCTCCAACCTTTCGGTTAACAGCCGACCGCGCTAGCGAATTGTGCCACGGAGACAGTCCTGCTATACTCTCACCACCATCAGAACATATCTTCAAAGCTGTCAGCCCAAAGTAAAAAAAGCGCCGAACCACCACCGAGTGGGCTCGAAACTCCAACCTTTCGGTTAACAGCCGATCGCGCAGCCAATTGCGCCACGGTGGCAGTCGTGCTTCACTCTCACCACCATCTGAACATATCTTCAAAGCTATCAGCCCAACGAAAAAAAAGTGCCGCACCACCACCGGGTGGGCTCGAACCTCCAACCTTTCGGTTAACAGCCGATCGCACTAGCCAATTGCGCCCCGGAGACTGTCCTGCTCCACTCTCACCACCATCAGAACGTATCTTCAAAGCTATCAGCCCAAAGAAAAAAAAGCAACACACCACTCCCGGGAGGGCTCGAACCTCCAACCTTTCAGTTAACAGCCGATCGCACTAGTCAATTGCCCCAAGGAGACAGTCGTGCTCCACTCTCACCACCATCAGAGCATATCTTCAAAGCTATCAGCCAAAAAGAAGCGCCTCACCACCACCGGGTGGGCTTGAACCTCCAACCTTTCGGTTAACAGACGATCGCGCTAGCCGGTCGCGCCACGGAGACAGTCGTGCTCCACTCTCACCACCATCAGAACGTATCTTCAAAGCTATCAGCCCCAAAAAAAGCGCCGCACCACCACCGGGTGGGATCGAAACTCCAACCTTTGATTAACAGCCGATCGCGCTAGCCAATTGCGCCACGGAGACAGTCTTGTTCCACTCTCACCACCATTAGAACATATCTTCAAAGTTATCAGGCCATAGAAAGAAAGCGCCGCACCACAACCGGGTAGGTTCGAAACTCCAACCTTTCGATTAACAGCCGATCGCGCTAGCTAATTGCGCCACGGAGACGGTCCTGTCCTACTCTCACCACCATCAGAACATATCTTCAAAGCTATCAGCCCATAGAAAAAGCAGCGCACCCATTCGGGAGGGCTAGAAACTCCAACCTTTCGGTTAACAGCCGATCGTGATAGCCAATTGCGCCACGGAGACAGTCCTGCTCCACTCTCACCACCATCAGAACATATCTTCAAAGCTATCAGCCCAAAGAAAAAAAAAGCGCCGCACCACCGCCGGGTGGGCTCGAACCTCCAACCTTTCGGTTAACAGCCGATGGCGCTAGCCAATTGCGCCCCGGAGACAGTCCTGCTCCACTCTCACCACCATCAGAACATATCTTCAAAGCTATCAGCCCAAAGAAAAAAAGCAACACACCACTCCCGGGAGGGCTCGAACCTCCAACCTTCAGTTAACAGCCGATCGCGCCATGGAGACAGTCGTGCTCCACTCTCACCACCATCAGAACATATCTTCAAAGCTATCAGCCTAAAGGAAAAAAAAGCGCCGCACCACCACCGGGTGGGCTCGAACCTCCAACCTTTCGGTTAACGGCCGAACGCGCTAGCCAATTGCGCCACGCAGACAGTCCTGTTCCACTCTCAACACCATCAGAACGTATCTTCAAAGCTAATCAGCCCAAAGAAAAAAAGCAACACATCACTCCCGGGAGGGCTCGAACCTCCAACCTTTCGGTTAACAGCCGACCGCGCTAGCCAATTGTGCCACGGAGACAGTCCTGCTATACTCTCACCACCATCAGAACATATCTTCAAAGCTGTCAGCCCAAAGTAAAAAAAGCGCCGAACCACCACCGAGTGGGCTCGAAACTCCAACCTTTCGGTTAACAGCCGATCGCGCTAGCCAATTGCGCCCCGGAGACATTCCTGCTCCACTCTCACCACTATCAGAACGTATCTTCAAAGCTATCAGCCCAAAGAAAAAAAAGCAACACACCACTCGCGGGAGGGCTCGAACCTCCAAACTTTCAGTTAACAGCCGATCGCGCTAGTCAATTGCGCCACGGAGACAGTCGTGCTTCACTGTCACCACCATCAGACCATATCTTCAAAGCTATCAGCCAAAAAAATGCGCCGCACCACCACCGGGTGGGCTCGAACCTCCAACCTTTCGGTTAACAGACGATCGCGCTAGCCGATCGCGCCACGGAGACAGTCGTGCTCCACTCTCACCACCATCAGAACGTATCTTCAAAGCTATCAGCCCCAAAAAAAGCGCCGCACCACCACCGGGTGGGATCGAAACTCCAACCTTTGATTAACAGCCGATCGCGCTAGCCAATTGCGCCACGGAGACAGTCTTGTTCCACTCTCACCACCATTAGAACATATCTTCAAAGTTATCAGGCCATAGAAAGAAAGCGCCGCACCACCACCGGGTGGGCTCGAACCTCCAAACTTTCGGTTAACAGATGATCGCGCTAACCAATTGCGCCACGGAGACAGTCGTGCTCCACTATCACCACCATCAGAAAATATCTTCAAAGCTATCAGCGCAAAGAAAAAGCAACGCACCCATCCCGGGAGGGCTAGAAACTCCAACCTTTCGGTTAACAGCCGATCGTGCTAGCCAATTGCGCCACGGAGACAGTGCTGCTCCACTCTCACCACCATCAGAACATATCTTCAAAGATATCAGCCCAAAGAAAAAAAAGCGCCGCACCACCGCCGGGTGGGCTCGAACCTCCAACCTTTCGGTTAACAGCCGATGGCGCTAACCAATCGCGCCACGGAGACAGTCGTGCTCCACTCTCACCACCATCAGAACATATCTTCAAAGCTATCAGCGCAAAGAAAAAGCAGCGCACCCATCCCGGGAGGGCTAGAAACTCCAACCTTTCGGTTAACAGCCGATCGTGCTAGCCAATTGCGCCACGCAGACAGTCCTGCTCCACTCTCACCACCATCAGAACATATCTTCAAAGCTATCAGCCCAAAGAAAAAAAAGCGCCGCACCACCGCCGGGTGGGCTCGAACCTCCAACCTTTCGGTTAACAGCCGATGGCGCTAGCCAATGGCGCCCCGGATACAGTCCTGCTCCACTCTCACCACCATCAGAACATATCTTCAAAGCTATCAGCCCAAAGAAAAAAAGCAACACACCACTCCCGGGAGGGCTCGAACCTTCAACCTTCAGTTAACAGCCGATCGCGCCATGGAGACATTCGTGCTCCACTCTCACCACCATCAGAACATATCTTCAAAGCTATCAGCCTAAAGGAAAAAAAAGCGCCGCACCACCACCGGGTGGGCTCGAACCTCCAACCTTTCGGTTAACGGCCGAACGCGCTAGCCAATTGCGCCACGCAGACAGTCCTGTTCCACTCTCAACACCATCAGAACGTATCTTCAAAGCTAATCAGCCCAAAGTAAAAAAAGCGCCGAACCACCACCGAGTGGGCTCGAAACTCCAACCTTTCGGTTAACAGCCGATCGCGCAGCCAATTGCGCCCCGGAGACAGTCCTGCTCCACTCTCACCACCATCAGAACGTATCTTCAAAGCTATCAGCCCAAAGAAAAAAAAGCAACACACCACTCGCGGGAGGGCTCGAACCTCCAACCTTTCAGTTAACAGCCGATCGCGCTAGTCAATTGCGCCACGGAGACAGTCGTGCTTCACTGTCACCACCATAAGACCATATCTTCAAAGCTATCAGCCAAAAAAAAGCGCCGCACCACCACCGGGTGGGCTCGAACCTCCAACCTTTCGGTTAACAGACGATCGCGCTAGCCGATCGCGCCACGGAGACAGTCGTGCTTCACTTTCACCACCATCAGAACATATCTTCAAAGCTATCAGCCCAAAGAAAAAAAAGCAACACACCACTCCCGGGAAGGCTCGAACCTCCAACCTTTCTGTTAACAGCCGATCACGCTAGCCAATTGCGCTACGGAGACAGTCGGGCTCCACTCTCACACCGTCAGAACATTTTTTCAGAGCTATCCGCCCAAAGGAAATAAAGCGCCGCACCACCACCGAGTGGGCTTGAACCTCCAAACTTTCGGTTAAGAGCCGATCGCGCTAGCCAATTGTGCCACAGAAACAGCCGTGCTCCACTCTCACACCATCAGAACATTTCTTCAGAGTTATCCGCCCAAAGGAAAAAAAGCGCCGCACCACCACCGAGTGGGCTTGAACCTCCAACCTTTCGGTTAACAGCCGATCGCACTAGCCAATTGCGCCCCGGAGACTGTCCTGCTCCACTCTCACCACCATCAGAACGTATCTTCAAAGCTATCAGCCCAAAGAAAAAAAAGCAACACACCACTCCCGGGAGGGCTCGAACCTCCAACCTTTCAGTTAACAGCCGATCGCACTAGTCAATTGCCCCAAGGAGACAGTCGTGCTCCACTCTCACCACCATCAGAGCATATCTTCAAAGCTATCAGCCAAAAAGAAGCGCCTCACCACCACCGGGTGGGCTTGAACCTCCAACCTTTCGGTTAACAGACGATCGCGCTAGCCGGTCGCGCCACGGAGACAGTCGTGCTCCACTCTCACCCCCATCAGAACGTATCTTCAAAGCTATCAGCCCCAAAAAAAGCGCCGCACCACCACCGGGTGGGATCGAAACTCCAACCTTTGATTAACAGCCGATCGCGCTAGCCAATTGCGCCACGGAGACAGTCTTGTTCCACTCTCACCACCATTAGAACATATCTTCAAAGTTATCAGGCCATAGAAAGAAAGCGCCGCACCACCACCGGGTGGGCTCGAACCTCCAAACTTTCGGTTAACAGATGATCGCGCTAACCAATCGCGCCACGGAGACAGTCGTGCTCCACTCTCACCACCATCAGAAAATATCTTCAAAGCTATAAGCGCAAAGAAAAAGCAACGCACCCATCCCGGGAGGGCTAGAAACTCCAACCTTTCGGTTAACAGCCGATCGTGCTAGCCAATTGCGCCACGGAGACAGTGCTGCTCCACTCTCACCACCATCAGAACATATCTTCAAAGCTATCAGCCCAAAGAAAAAAAAGCGCCGCACCACCGCCGGGTGGGCTCGAACCTCCAACCTTTCGGTTAACAGCCGATGGCGCTAGCCGATTGCGCCCCGGAGACAGTCCTGCTCCACTCTCACCACCATCAGAACATATCTTCAAAGCTATCAGCCCAAAGAAAAAAAGCAACACACCACTCCCGGGAGGGTTCGAACCTCCAACCTTCAGTTAACAGCCGATCGCGCCATGGAGACAGTCGTGCTCCACTCTCACCACCATCAGAACATATCTTCAAAGCTATCAGCCTAAAGGAAAAAAAAGCGCCGCACCACCACCGGGTGGGCTCGAACCTCCAACCTTTCGGTTAACGGCCGAACGCGCTAGCCAATTGCGCCACGCAGACAGTCCTGTTCCACTCTCAACACCATCAGAACGTATCTTCAAAGCTAATCAGCCCAAAGAAAAAAAGCAACACATCACTCCCGGGAGGGCTCGAACCTCCAACCTTTCGGTTAACAGCCGACCGCGCTAGCCAATTGTGCCACGAAGACAGTCCTGCTATACTCTCACCACCATCAGAACATATCTTCAAAGCTGTCAGCCCAAAGTAAAAAAAGCGCCGAACCACCACCGAGTGGGCTCGAAACTCCAACCTTTCGGTTAACAGCCGATCGCGCAGCCAATTGCGCCCCGGAGACAGTCCTGCTCCACTCTCACCACCATCAGAACGTATCTTCAAAGCTATAAGCCCAAAGAAAAAAAGCAACACACCACTCGCGGGAGGGCTCGAACCTCCAACCTTTCAGTTAACAGCCGATCGCGCTAGTCAATTGCGCCACGGAGACAGTCGTGCTTCACTGTCACCACCATCAGACCATATCTTCAAAGCTATCAGCCAAAAAAAAGCGCCGCACCACCACCGGGTGGGCTCGAACCTCCAACCTTTCGGTTAACAGACGATCGCGCTAGCCGATCGCGCCACGGAGACAGTCGTGCTTCACTTTCACCACCATCAGAACATATCTTCAAAGCTATCAGCCCAAAGAAAAAAAAGCAACACACCACTCCCGGGAAGGCTCGAACCTCCAACCTTTCTGTTAACAGCCAATCGCGCTAGCCAATCGCGCTACGGAGACAGTCGGGCTCCACTCTCACACCGTCAGAACATTTTTTCAGAGCTATCCGCCCAAAGGAAATAAAGCGCCGCACCACCACCGAGTGGGCTTGAACCTCCAAACTTTCGGTTAAGAGCCGATCGCGCTAGCCAATTGCGCCACAGAAACAGCCGTGCTCCACTCTCACACCATCAGAACATTTCTTTAGAGTTATCCGCCCAAAGGAAAAAAAGCGCCGCACCACCACCGAGTGGGCTTGAACCTCCAACCTTTCGGTTAACAGCCGATCGCGCTAGCCAATTGGGCCACGGTGGCAGTCGTGCTTCACTCTCACCACCATCTGAACATATCTTCAAAGCTATCAGCCCAACGAAAAAAAAGTGCCGCACCACCACCGGGTGGGCTCGAACCTCCAACCTTTCGGTTAACAGCCGATCGCACTAGTCAATTGCCCCAAGGAGACAGTCGTGCTCCACTCTCACCACCATCAGAGCATATCTTCAAAGCTATCAGCAAAAAAGAAGCGCCTCACCACCACCGGGTGGGCTCGAACCTCCAACCTTTCGGTTAACAGCCGACCGCGCTAGCCAATTGTGCCACGGAGACAGTCCTGCTATACTCTCACCACCATCAGAACATATCTTCAAAGCTGTCAGCCCAAAGTAAAAAAAGCGCCGAACCACCACCGAGTGGGCTCGAAACTCCAACCTTTCGGTTAACAGCCGATCGCGCAGCCAATTGCGCCCCGGAGACAGTCCTGCTCCACTCTCACCACCATCAGAACGTATCTTCAAAGCTATCAGCCCAAAGAAAAAAAAGCAACACACCACTCGCGGGAGGGCTCGAACCTCCAACCTTTCAGTTAACAGCCGATCGCGCTAGTCAATTGCGCCACGGAGACAGTCGTGCTTCACTGTCACCACCATCAGACCATATCTTCAAAGCTATCAGCCAAAAAAAAAGCGCCGCACCACCACCGGGTGGGCTCGAACCTCCAACCTTTCGGTTAACAGACGATCGCGCTAGCCGATCGCGCCACGGAGACAGTCGTGCTTCACTTTCACCACCATCAGAACATATCTTCAAAGCTATCAGCCCAAAGAAAAAAAAGCAACACACCACTCCCGGGAAGGCTCGAACCTCCAACCTTTCTGTTAACAGCCGATCACGCTAGCCAATTGCGCTACGGAGACAGTCGGACTCCACTCTCACACCGTCAGAACATTTTTTCAGAGCTATCCGCCCAAAGGAAATAAAGCGCCGCACCACCACCGAGTGGGCTTGAACCTCCAAACTTTCGGTTAAGAGCCGATCGCGCTAGCCAATTGTGCCACAGAAACAGCCGTGCTCCACTCTCACACCATCAGAAAACTTCTTCAGAGTTATCCGCCCAAAGGAAAAAAAGCGCCGCACCACCACCGAGTGGGCTTGAACCTCCAACCTTTCGGTTAACAGCCGATCGCGCTAGCCAATTGGGCCACGGTGGCAGTCGTGCTTCACTCTCACCACCATCTGAACATATCTTCAAAGCTATCAGCCCAACGAAAAAAAAGTGCCGCACCACCACCGGGTGGGCTCGAACCTCCAACCTTTCGGTTAACAGCCGATCGCACTAGCCAATTGCGCCCCGGAGACTGTCCTGCTCCACTCTCACCACCATCAGAACGTATCTTCAAAGCTATCAGCCCAAAGAAAAAAAAGCAACACACCACTCCCGGGAGGGCTCGAACCTCCAACCTTTCAGTTAACAGCCGATCGCACTAGTCAATTGCCCCAAGGAGACAGTCGTGCTCCACTCTCACCACCATCAGAGCATATCTTCAAAGCTATCAGCCAAAAAGAAGCGCCTCACCACCACCGGGTGGGCTTGAACCTCCAACCTTTCGGTTAACAGACGATCGCGCTAGCCGGTCGCGCCACGGAGACAGTCGTGCTCCACTCTCACCACCATCAGAACGTATCTTCAAAGCTATCAGCCCCAAAAAAAGCGCCGCACCACCACCGGGTGGGATCGAAACTCCAACCTTTGATTAACAGCCGATCGCGCTAGCCAATTGCGCCACGGAGACAGTCTTGTTCCACTCTCACCACCATTAGAACATATCTTCAAAGTTATCAGGCCATAGAAAGAAAGCGCCGCACCACCACCGGGTGGGCTCGAACCTCCAAACTTTCGGTTAACAGATGATCGCGCTAACCAATCGCGCCACGGAGACAGTCGTGCTCCACTCTCACCACCATCAGAAAATATCTTCAAAGCTATAAGCGCAAAGAAAAAGCAACGCACCCATCCCGGGAGGGCTAGAAACTCCAACCTTTCGGTTAACAGCCGATCGTGCTAGCCAATTGCGCCACGGAGACAGTGCTGCTCCACTCTCACCACCATCAGAACATATCTTCAAAGCTATCAGCCCAAAGAAAAAAAAGCGCCGCACCACCGCCGGGTGGGCTTGAACCTCCAACCTTTCGGTTAACAGCCGATGGCGCTAGCCGATTGCGCCCCGGAGACAGTCCTGCTCCACTCTCACCACCATCAGAACATATCTTCAAAGCTATCAGCCCAAAGAAAAAAAGCAACACACCATTCCCGGGAGGGTTCGAACCTCCAACCTTCAGTTAACAGCCGATCGCGCCATGGAGACAGTCGTGCTCCACTCTCACCACCATCAGAACATATCTTCAAAGCTATCAGCCTAAAGGAAAAAAAAGCGCCGCACCACCACCGGGTGGGCTCGAACCTCCAACCTTTCGGTTAACGGCTGAACGCGCTAGCCAATTGCGCCACGCAGACAGTCCTGTTCCACTCTCAACACCATCAGAACGTATCTTCAAAGCTAATCAGCCCAAAGAAAAAAAGCAACACATCACTCCCGGGAGGGCTCGAACCTCCAACCTTTCGGTTAACAGCCGAC
The DNA here is from genome assembly GCF_043290135.1 of Rhipicephalus microplus. NCBI lineage: Eukaryota > Metazoa > Arthropoda > Arachnida > Ixodida > Ixodidae > Rhipicephalus > Rhipicephalus microplus. Next base: position 2,857,394 of record NW_027464611.1, on the reverse strand, counting down.
CGCGCTAGCCAATTGTGCCACGAAGACAGTCCTGCTATACTCTCACCACCATCAGAACATATCTTCAAAGCTGTCAGCCCAAAGTAAAAAAAGCGCCGAACCACCACCGAGTGGGCTCGAAACTCCAACCTTTCGGTTAACAGCCGATCGCGCAGCCAATTGCGCCCCGGAGACAGTCCTGCTCCACTCTCACCAATATCAGAACGTATCTTCAAAGCTATAAGCCCAAAGAAAAAAAGCAACACACCACTCGCGGGAGGGCTCGAACCTCCAACCTTTCAGTTAACAGCCGATCGCGCTAGTCAATTGCGCCACGGAGACAGTCGTGCTTCACTGTCACCACCATCAGACCATATCTTCAAAGCTATCAGCCAAAAAAAAGCGCCGCACCACCACCGGGTGGGCTCGAACCTCCAACCTTTCGGTTAACAGACGATCGCGCTAGCCGATCGCGCCACGGAGACAGTCGTGCTTCACTTTCACCACCATCAGAACATATCTTCAAAGCTATCAGCCCAAAGAAAAAAAAGCAACACACCACTCCCGGGAAGGCTCGAACCTCCAACCTTTCTGTTAACAGCCAATCGCGCTAGCCAATCGCGCTACGGAGACAGTCGGGCTCCACTCTCACACCGTCAGAACATTTTTTCAGAGCTATCCGCCCAAAGGAAATAAAGCGCCGCACCACCACCGAGTGGGCTTGAACCTCCAAACTTTCGGTTAAGAGCCGATCGCGCTAGCCAATTGCGCCACAGAAACAGCCGTGCTCCACTCTCACACCATCAGAACATTTCTTTAGAGTTATCCGCCCAAAGGAAAAAAAGCGCCGCACCACCACCGAGTGGGCTTGAACCTCCAACCTTTCGGTTAACAGCCGATCGCGCTAGCCAATTGGGCCACGGTGGCAGTCGTGCTTCACTCTCACCACCATCTGAACATATCTTCAAAGCTATCAGCCCAACGAAAAAAAAGTGCCGCACCACCACCGGGTGGGCTCGAACCTCCAACCTTTCGGTTAACAGCCGATCGCACTAGTCAATTGCCCCAAGGAGACAGTCGTGCTCCACTCTCACCACCATCAGAGCATATCTTCAAAGCTATCAGCAAAAAAGAAGCGCCTCACCACCACCGGGTGGGCTTGAACCTCCAACCTTTCGGTTAACAGACAATCGCGCTAGCCGGTCGCGCCACGGAGACAGTCGTGCTCCACTCTCACCACCATCAGAACGTATCTTCAAAGCTATCAGCCCCAAAAAAAGCGCCGCACCACCACCGGGTGGGATCGAAACTCCAACCTTTGATTAACAGCCGATCGCGCTAGCCAATTGCGCCACGGAGACAGTCTTGTTCCACTCTCACCACCATTAGAACATATCTTCAAAGTTATCAGGCCATAGAAAGAAAGCGCCGCACCACCGCCGGGTGGGCTCGAACCTCCAACCTTTCGGTTAACAGCCGATGGCGCTAGCCAATTGCGCCCCGGAGACAGTCCTGCTCCACTCTCACCACCATCAGAACATATCTTCAAAGCTATCAGCCCAAAGAAAAAAAGCAACACACCACTCCCGGGAGGGCTCGAACCTCCAACCTTCAGTTAACAGCCGATCGCGCCATGGAGACAGTCGTGCTCCACTCTCACCACCATCAGAACATATCTTCAAAGCTATCAGCCTAAAGGAAAAAAAAGCGCCGCACAGCCACCGGGTGGGCTCGAACCTCCAACCTTTCGGTTAACGGCCGAACGCGCTAGCCAATTGCGCCACGCAGACAGTCCTGTTCCACTCTCAACACCATCAGAACGTATCTTCAAAGCTAATCAGCCCAAAGAAAAAAAGCAACACATCACTCCCGGGAGGGCTCGAACCTCCAACCTTTCGGTTAACAGCCGACCGCGCTAGCCAATTGTGCCACGGAGACAGTCCTGCTATACTCTCACCACCATCAGAACATATCTTCAAAGCTGTCAGCCCAAAGTAAAAAAAGCGCCGAACCACCACCGAGTGGGCTCGAAACTCCAACCTTTCGGTTAACAGCCGATCGCGCTAGCCAATTGCGCCATGGAGACAGTCCTGCTCCACTCTCATCACCATCAGAACATATCTTCAAAGCTATCAGCGCAAAGAAAAAAGCAACACACCACTCCCGGGAGGGCTCGAACCTCCAACCTTTCGGTTAACAGCCGACCGCGCTAGCCAATTGTGCCACGGAGACAGTCCTGCTATACTCTCACCACCATCAGAACATATCTTCAAAGCTGTCAGCCCAAAGTAAAAAAAGCGCCGAACCACCACCGAGTGGGCTCGAAACTCCAACCTTTCGGTTAACAGCCGATCGCGCAGCCAATTGCGCCCCGGAGACAGTCTTGCTCCACTCTCACCACCATCAGAACGTATCTTCAAAGCTATCAGCCCAAAGAAAAAAAAGCAACACACCACTCGCGGGAGGGCTCGAACCTCCAACCTTTCAGTTAACAGCCGATCGCGCTAGTCAATTGCGCCACGGAGACAGTCGTGCTTCACTGTCACCACCATCAGACCATATCTTCAAAGCTATCAGCCAAAAAAAAGCGCCGCACCACCACCGGGTGGGCTCGAACCTCCAACCTTTCGGTTAACAGACGATCGCGCTAGCCGATCGCGCCACGGAGACAGTCGTGCTTCACTTTCACCACCATCAGAACATATCTTCAAAGCTATCAGCCCAAAGAAAAAAAAGCAACACACCACTCCCGGGAAGGCTCGAACCTCCAACCTTTCTGTTAACAGCCGATCACGCTAGCCAATTGCGCTACGGAGACAGTCGGGCTCCACTCTCACACCGTCAGAACATTTTTTCAGAGCTATCCGCCCAAAGGAAATAAAGCGCCGCACCACCACCGAGTGGGCTTGAACCTCCAAACTTTCGGTTAAGAGCCGATCGCGCTAGCCAATTGTGCCACAGAAACAGCCGTGCTCCACTCTCACACCATCAGAACATTTCTTCAGAGTTAACCGCCCAAAGGAAAAAAAGCGCCGCACCACCACCGAGTGGGCTTGAACCTCCAACCTTTCGGTTAACAGCCGATCGCACTAGCCAATTGCGCCCCGGAGACTGTCCTGCTCCACTCTCACCACCATCAGAACGTATCTTCAAAGCTATCAGCCCAAAGAAAAAAAAGCAACACACCACTCCCGGGAGGGCTCGAACCTCCAACCTTTCAGTTAACAGCCGATCGCACTAGTCAATTGCCCCAAGGAGACAGTCGTGCTCCACTCTCACCACCATCAGAGCATATCTTCAAAGCTATCAGCCAAAAAGAAGCGCCTCACCACCACCGGGTGGGCTTGAACCTCCAACCTTTCGGTTAACAGACGATCGCGCTAGCCGGTCGCGCCACGGAGACAGTCGTGCTCCACTCTCACCACCATCAGAACGTATCTTCAAAGCTATCAGCCCCAAAAAAAGCGCCGCACCACCACCGGGTGGGATCGAAACTCCAACCTTTGATTAACAGCCGATCGCGCTAGCCAATTGCGCCACGGAGACAGTCTTGTTCCACTCTCACCACCATTAGAACATATCTTCAAAGTTATCAGGCCATAGAAAGAAAGCGCCGCACCACCACCGGGTGGGCTCGAACCTCCAAACTTTCGGTTAACAGATGATCGCGCTAACCAATCGCGCCACGGAGACAGTCGTGCTCCACTCTCACCACCATCAGAAAATATCTTCAAAGCTATAAGCGCAAAGGAAAAGCAACGCACCCATCCCGAGAGGGCTAGAAACTCCAACCTTTCGGTTAACAGCCGATCGTGCTAGCCAATTGCGCCACGGAGACAGTGCTGCTCCACTCTCACCACCATCAGAACATATCTTCAAAGCTATCAGCCCAAAGAAAAAAAAGCGCCGCACCACCGCCGGGTGGGCTCGAACCTCCAACCTTTCGGTTAACAGCCGATGGCGCTAGCCGATTGCGCCCCGGAGACAGTCCTGCTCCACTCTCACCACCATCAGAACATATCTTCAAAGCTATCAGCCCAAAGAAAAAAAGCAACACACCACTCCCGGGAGGGTTCGAACCTCCAACCTTCAGTTAACAGCCGATCGCGCCATGGAGACAGTCGTGCTCCACTCTCACCACCATCAGAACATATCTTCAAAGCTATCAGCCTAAAGGAAAAAAAAGCGCCGCACCACCACCGGGTGGGCTCGAACCTCCAACCTTTCGGTTAACGGCCGAACGCGCTAGCCAATTGCGCCACGCAGACAGTCCTGTTCCACTCTCAACACCATCAGAACGTATCTTCAAAGCTAATCAGCCCAAAGAAAAAAAGCAACACATCACTCCCGGGAGGGCTCGAACCTCCAACCTTTCGGTTAACAGCCGACCGCGCTAGCCAATTGTGCCACGAAGACAGTCCTGCTATACTCTCACCACCATCAGAACATATCTTCAAAGCTGTTAGCCCAAAGTAAAAAAAGCGCCGAACCACCAGCGAGTGGGCTCGAAACTCCAACCTTTCGGTTAACAGCCGATCGCGCAGCCAATTGCGCCCCGGAGACAGTCCTGCTCCACTCTCACCACCATCAGAACGTATCTTCAAAGCTATCAGCCCAAAGAAAAAAAGCAACACACCACTCGCGGGAGGGCTCGAACCTCCAACCTTTCAGTTAACAGCCGATCGCGCTAGTCAATTGCGCCACGGAGACAGTCGTGCTTCACTGTCACCACCATCAGACCATATCTTCAAAGCTATCAGCCAAAAAAAAGCGCCGCACCACCACCGGGTGGGCTAGAACCTCCAACCTTTCGGTTAACAGACGATCGCGCTAGCCGATCGCGCCACGGAGACAGTCGTGCTTCACTTTCACCACCATCAGAACATATCTTCAAAGCTATCAGCCCAAAGAAAAAAAAGCAACACACCACTCCCGGGAAGGCTCGAACCTCCAACCTTTCTGTTAACAGCCAATCGCGCTAGCCAATTGCGCTACGGAGACAGTCGGGCTCCACTCTCACACCGTCAGAACATTTTTTCAGAGCTATCCGCCCAAAGGAAATAAAGCGCCGCACCACCACCGAGTGGGCTTGAACCTCCAAACTTTCGGTTAAGAGCCGATCGCGCTAGCCAATTGCGCCACAGAAACAGCCGTGCTCCACTCTCACACCATCAGAACATTTCTTTAGAGTTATCCGCCCAAAGGAAAAAAAGCGCCGCACCACCACCGAGTGGGCTTGAACCTCCAACCTTTCGGTTAACAGCCGATCGCGCTAGCCAATTGGGCCACGGTGGCAGTCGTGCTTCACTCTCACCACCATCTGAACATATCTTCAAAGCTATCAGCCCAACGAAAAAAAAGTGCCGCACCACCACCGGGTGGGCTCGAACCTCCAACCTTTCGGTTAACAGCCGATCGCACTAGTCAATTGCCCCAAGGAGACAGTCGTGCTCCACTCTCACCACCAACAGAGCATATCTTCAAAGCTATCAGCAAAAAAGAAGCGCCTCACCACCACCGGGTGGGCTTGAACCTCCAACCTTTCGGTTAACAGACGATCGCGCTAGCCGGTCGCGCCACGGAGACAGTCGTGCTCCACTCTCACCACCATCAGAACGTATCTTCAAAGCTATCAGCCCCAAAAAAAGCGCCGCACCACCACCGGGTGGGATCGAAACTCCAACCTTTGATTAACAGCCGATCGCGCTAGCCAATTGCGCCACGGAGACAGTCTTGTTCCACTCTCACCACCATTAGAACATATCTTCAAAGTTATCAGGCCATAGAAAGAAAGCGCCGCACCACCGCCGGGTGGGCTCGAACCTCCAACCTTTCGGTTAACAGCCGATGGCGCTAGCAAATTGCGCCCCGGAGACAGTCCTGCTCCACTCTCACCACCATCAGAACATATCTTCAAAGCTATCAGCCCAAAGAAAAAAAGCAACACACCACTCCCGGGAGGGCTCGAACCTCCAACCTTCAGTTAACAGCCGATCGCGCCATGGAGACAGTCGTGCTCCACTCTCACCACCATCAGAACATATCTTCAAAGCTATCAGCCTAAAGGAAAAAAAAGCGCCGCACAGCCACCGGGTGGGCTCGAACCTCCAACCTTTCGGTTAACGGCCGAACGCGCTAGCCAATTGCGCCACGCAGACAGTCCTGTTCCACTCTCAACACCATCAGAACGTATCTTCAAAGCTAATCAGCCCAAAGAAAAAAAGCAACACATCACTCCCGGGAGGGCTCGAACCTCCAACCTTTCGGTTAACAGCCGACCGCGCTAGCCAATTGTGCCACGGAGACAGTCCTGCTATACTCTCACCACCATCAGAACATATCTTCAAAGCTGTCAGCCCAAAGTAAAAAAAGCGCCGAACCACCACCGAGTGGGCTCGAAACTCCAACCTTTCGGTTAACAGCCGATCGCGCTAGCCAATTGCGCCATGGAGACAGTCCTGCTCCACTCTCATCACCATCAGAACATATCTTCAAAGCTATCAGCGCAAAGAAAAAAGCAACACACCACTCCCGGGAGGGCTCGAAACTCCAACCTTTCGATTAACAGCCGATTGAGCAAGCCAATTGCGCCACGGAGACAGTCGTGCTCCACTCTCACCATCATCGGAACATATCTTCAAAGCTATCAGCTTAAAGAAAAAAAAGCGCCGCACCACCAACGGGTGGGTTCGAACCTCCAACCTTTCGGTTAACAGACGATCGCGCTAGCCTATCGCGCCACGGAGACAGTCTTGCTCCACTGTCACCACCATCAGAACATATCTTCAAAGCTATCAGGCCACAGAAAAAAAAGCGCCGCACCACCACCGGGTGGGCTCGAAACTCCAACCTTTCGATTAACAGCCGATGGCGCTAGCTAAGTGCGCCACGGAGACAGTCCAGTTCCACTTTCACCACCATCAGAACATATCTTCAAAGCTATCAGCCCTTAGAAAAAAAAGGCGCCGCACCACCACCGGGTGGGCTTGAACCTCCAACCTTTCGGTTAGCGGCCGAACGCGCTGGCCAATTGCGCCACGGAGACAGTCCTGTTCAACTCTTACCACCATCAGAACATATCTTCAAAGCTATCAGCCCAAAGAAAAAAAAGCAACACACCATTCCTGGGAGGGCTCGAACCTCCAACCTTTCGGTTAACAGCCGACCGCGCTAGCCAATTGTGCCACGGAGACAGTCCTGCTATCTTTCCCTACCATCAAAACATATCTTCAAAGCTATCAGCCCAAAGAAAAAAAAGCGCCGCACCACCACGGAGTGAGCTCGAAACTCGAACCTTTCGGTTAACTGCCGATCGCGCTAGCCAATTGCGCCACGGAGACATACCTCCTCCACTCTCACCACCACCAGAACATATCTTCAAAGCTAACATCCCATAGAAAAAAAACCACCGCATCACCACCGGGTCGGCTCGAACCTCCAACCTTTCGGTTAGCAGCCGATCGTGCTAGCCAATTGCGCCACGGAGACAGTCCTGCTCTGTTCTCACCACCATCAGAACATATCTTCAAAGCTATCAGCCTAAAGAAAAGAAAGCGCCGCACCACCACCAGGTGGGCTCGAACCTCCAACTTTTCGGTTAACAGACGATCGCGCTAGCCGATCGCGCCACGGAGACAGTCGTGCTCCACTCTCACCACCATCAGAACATATCTTCAAAGCTATCAGCGCAAAGAAAAAAGCAACACACCACTCCCGCGAGGGCTCGAAACACCAACCTTTCGGTTAACAGTCGATCGCGCTAGCCAATTGCGCAACGGAGACAGTCCTGCTCCACTCTCACCACCATCAGAACATATCTTCAAAGCTATCAGCCCCCCCCCCCAAAACAAAAGCGCCGCACCACCACCGGGTGGGCTCGAAACTCCAACCTTTCGATAAACACCCGATCGCGCTAGCCAATTGCGCCACGGAGACAGTCCTGTTCCACTCTCACCACCATTAGAACATATCTTCAAAGCTATCAGGCCATAGAAAAAAAGCGCCGCACCTCCACCGGGTGGGCTCGAACCTCCAACCTTTCGGTTAACAGACGATCGCGCTAGCCAATCGCGCCACGGAGACAGTCGTGCTCCACTTTCACCACCATCAGAACATATCTTCAAAGCTATCAGCGCAAAGAAAAAAGCAACACACCTTTCCCGGGTGGGCTCGAACCTCCAACCATTCGGTTAACGGCCGAACGCGCTAGCCAATTGCGCCACGGAGACAGTCCTGTTCCACTCTCACCACCATCAGAACTTATCTTCAAAGCTATCAGCCCAAAGAAAAAAAAGCAACACACCACTCCCGGGAGGGCTTGAAACTCCAAACTTTCGATCAACAGCCGATCGCGCTAGCCGATTGCGCCACGGAGACCGTCCTGTTCCACTCTCACCACCATCAGAACATATCTTCAAAGCTATCAGCCCAAATATAAAAAAGCGCCGCACCACCACGGGGTGGGCTCGAAACTCCAACCTTTTGGTTAACAGTCGATCGCGCTAGCCGATTGCGCCACGGAAACAGTCCTCCTCCACTCTCACCACCACCAGAACATATCTTCAAAGCTATCATCCCATAGAAAAAAAATCGCCGCATCACCACCGGGAGGGCTCGAACCTCCAACCTTTCGGTTAACGGCTGAACGCGCTTGCCAATTGCGCCTCGGAGACAATCCTGCTTCACTTTCACCACCATCAGAACATATCTTCAAAGCTATCAGCCCAAAGAAAAAAAAGCAACACACCACTCCCGGGAGGGCTCGAACCTCCAAGCTTTCGGTTAACAGCCGATCGCGCTAGCCAATTGCGCCACGGAGACAGTCGGGCTCCACTCTCACACCGTCAGAACATTTTTTCAGAGTTATCCGCCCAAAGGAAAAAAAGCGCCGCACCACCACCGAGTGGGCTTGAACCTCCAAACTTTCGGTTAACAGCCGATCGCGCTAGCCAGTTGCGCCACGGAGACAGTCGTGCTCCACTCTCACACCATCAGAACATTTCTTCAGAGCTATCCGCCCAAAGGAAAAAAAGCGCCGCACCACCACTGAATGGGCTTGAACATCCAACCTTTCGGTTAACAGCCGATCGCGCTAGCCAATCGGGCCACGGAGACAGTCGTGCTTCACTCTCACCACCATCAGAACATATCTTCAAAGCTATCAGCCCAAAGAAAAAAAAGTGCCGCACCACCACCGGGTGGGCTCGAACCTCCAACCTTTCGGTTAACAGCCGATCGCTCTAGCCAATTGCGCCCCGGGGACAGTTCTGCTCCACTCTAACGAACATCAGAACGTATCTTCAAAGCTATCAGCCCAAAGAAAAAAAAGCAACACACCACTCCCGGGAGGGCTCGAACCTCCAACCTTTCAGTTAACAGCCGATCGCGCTAGTCAATTGCGCCACAGAGACAGTCGTGCTCCACTCTCACCACCATCATAGCATATCTTCAAAGCTATCAGCCAAAAAAAAAAGCGCCGCACCACCACCGGGTGGGCTCGAACCTCCAACCTTTCGGTTAACAGACAATCGCGCTAGCCGATCGCGCCACGGAGACAGTCGTGCTTCACTTTCACCACCATCAGAACATCTTCAAAGCTATGAGCCCAAAGAAAAAAAAAGCAACACACCACTCCCGGGCTGGCTCGAACCTCCAACCTTTCGGTTAACAGCCGATCGCGCTAGCCAATCGCGCCACGGAGACAGTCCGGCTCCACTCTCACACCGTCAGAACATTTTTTCAGAGCTATCCGCACAAAGGAAAAAAAAGTGCCGCACCACCACCGAGTGGGCTTGAACCTCCAAACTTTCGGTTAACAGCCGATCGCGCTAGCCAATTGCGCCACGGAGACAGCCGTGCTCCACTCTCACACCATCAGAACATTTCTTCAGAGCTATCCGCCCAAAGGAAAAAAAGCGCCGCACCACCACCGAGTGGGCTTGAACCTCCAACCTTTCGATTAACAGCCGATGGCGCTAGCTAAGTGCGCCACGGAGACAGTCCTGTTCCACTCTCACCACCAACAGAACATATCTTCAAAGCTATCAGCCCATAGAAAAAAAGGCGCCGCACCACCACCGGGTGGGCTTGAACCTCCAACCTTTCGGTTAACAGCCGATCGCGCTAGCCAATTGGGCCACGGTGGCAGTCGTGCTTCACTCTCACCACCATCTGAACATATCTTCAAAGCTATCAGCCCAACGAAAAAAAAGTGCCGCACCACCACCGGGTGGGCTCGAACCTCCAACCTTTCGGTTAACAGCTGATCGCACTAGTCAATTGCCCCAAGGAGACAGTCGTGCTCCACTCTCACCACCAACAGAGCATATCTTCAAAGCTATCAGCAAAAAAGAAGCGCCTCACCACCACCGGGTGGGCTTGAACCTCCAACCTTTCGGTTAACAGACGATCGCGCTAGCCGGTCGCGCCACGGAGACAGTCGTGCTCCACTCTCACCACCATCAGAACGTATCTTCAAAGCTATCAGCCCCAAAAAAAGCGCCGCACCACCACCGGGTGGGATCGAAACTCCAACCTTTGATTAACAGCCGATCGCGCTAGCCAATTGCGCCACGGAGACAGTCTTGTTCCACTCTCACCACCATTAGAACATATCTTCAAAGTTATCAGGCCATAGAAAGAAAGCGCCGCACCACCGCCGGGTGGGCTCGAACCTCCAACCTTTCGGTTAACAGCCGATGGCGCTAGCAAATTGCGCCCCGGAGACAGTCCTGCTCCACTCTCACCACCATCAGAACATATCTTCAAAGCTATCAGCCCAAAGAAAAAAAGCAACACACCACTCCCGGAGGGCTCGAACCTCCAACCTTCAGTTAACAGCCGATCGCGCCATGGAGACAGTCGTGCTCCACTCTCACCACCATCAGAACATATCTTCAAAGCTATCAGCCTAAAGGAAAAAAAAGCGCCGCACAGCCACCGGGTGGGCTCGAACCTCCAACCTTTCGGTTAACGGCCGAACGCGCTAGCCAATTGCGCCACGCAGACAGTCCTGTTCCACTCTCAACACCATCAGAACGTATCTTCAAAGCTAATCAGCCCAAAGAAAAAAGCAACACATCACTCCCGGGAGGATTCGAACCTCCAACCTTTCGGTTAACAGCCGACCGCGCTAGCCAATTGTGCCACGGAGACAGTCCTGCTATACTCTCACCACCATCAGAACATATCTTCAAAGCTGTCAGCCCAAAGTAAAAAAAGCGCCGAACCACCACCGAGTGGGCTCGAAACTCCAACCTTTCGGTTAACAGCCGATCGCGCTAGCCAATTGCGCCATGGAGACAGTCCTGCTCCACTCTCATCACCATCAGAACATATCTTCAAAGCTATCAGCGCAAAGAAAAAAGCAACACACCACTCCGGGAGGGCTCGAAACTCCAACCTTTCGATTAACAGCCGATCGAGCAAGCCAATTGCGCCACGGAGACAGTCGTGCTCCACTCTCACCATCATCGGAACATATCTTCAAAGCTATCAGCTTAAAGAAAAAAAAGCGCCGCACCACCAACGGGTGGGTTCGAACCTCCAACCTTTCGGTTAACAGACGATCGCGCTAGCCTATCGCGCCACGGAGACAGTCTTGCTCCACTGTCACCACCATCAGAACATATCTTCAAAGCTATCAGGCCACAGAAAAAAAAGCGCCGCACCACCACCGGGTGGGCTCGAAACTCCAACCTTTCGATTAACAGCCGATGGCGCTAGCTAAGTGCGCCACGGAGACAGTCCAGTTCCACTTTCACCACCATCAGAACATATCTTCAAAGCTATCAGCCCTTAGAAAAAAAAGGCGCCGCACCACCACCGGGTGGGCTTGAACTCCAACCTTTCGGTTAGCGGCCGAACGCGCTGGCCAATTGCGCCACGGAGACAGTCCTGTTCAACTCTTACCACCATCAGAACATATCTTCAAAGCTATCAGCCCAAAGAAAAAAAAGCAACACACCATTCCTGGGAGGGCTCGAACCTCCAACCTTTCGGTTAACAGCCGACCGCGCTAGCCAATTGTGCCACGGAGACAGTCCTGCTATCTTTCCCTACCATCAAAACATATCTTCAAAGCTATCAGCCCAAAGAAAAAAAAGCGCCGCACCACCACGGAGTGAGCTCGAAACTCGAACCTTTCGGTTAACTGCCGATCGCGCTAGCCAATTGCGCCACGGAGACATACCTCCTCCACTCTCACCACCACCAGAACATATCTTCAAAGCTAACATCCCATAGAAAAAAAACCACCGCATCACCACCGGGTCGGCTCGAACCTCCAACCTTTCGGTTAGCAGCCGATCGTGCTAGCCAATTGCGCCACGGAGACAGTCCTGCTCTGTTCTCACCACCATCAGAACATATCTTCAAAGCTATCAGCCTAAAGAAAAGAAAGCGCCGCACCACCACCAGGTGGGCTCGAACCTCCAACTTTTCGGTTAACAGACGATCGCGCTAGCCGATCGCGCCACGGAGACAGTCGTGCTCCACTCTCACCACCATCAGAACATATCTTCAAAGCTATCAGCGCAAAGAAAAAAGCAACACACCACTCCCGCGAGGGCTCGAAACACCAACCTTTCGGTTAACAGTCGATCGCGCTAGCCAATTGCGCAACGGAGACAGTCCTGCTCCACTCTCACCACCATCAGAACATATCTTCAAAGCTATCAGCCCCCCCCCCCCAAAACAAAAGCGCCGCACCACCACCGGGTGGGCTCGAAACTCCAACCTTTCGATAAACACCCGATCGCGCTAGCCAATTGCGCCACGGAGACAGTCCTGTTCCACTCTCACCACCATTAGAACATATCTTCAAAGCTATCAGGCCATAGAAAAAAAGCGCCGCACCTCCACCGGGTGGGCTCGAACCTCCAACCTTTCGGTTAACAGACGATCGCGCTAGCCAATCGCGCCACGGAGACAGTCGTGCTCCACTTTCACCACCATCAGAACATATCTTCAAAGCTATCAGCGCAAAGAAAAAAGCAACACACCTTTCCCGGGTGGGCTCGAACCTCCAACCATTCGGTTAACGGCCGAACGCGCTAGCCAATTGCGCCACAGAGACAGTCCTGTTCCACTCTCACCACCATCAGAACTTATCTTCAAAGCTATCAGCCCAAAGAAAAAAAAGCAACACACCACTCGCGGGAGGGTTCGAACCTCCAACCTTTCGGTTAATAGCCGACCGCGCTAGCCAATTGTGCCACGGAGAAAGTCCTGCTATACTCTCACCACCATCAAAACATATCTTCAAAGCTATCAGCCCAAAGGAAAAAAAAGCGCCGCACCACCACCGGGTGGGCTCGAAACTCCAACCTTTTGGTTAACAGTCGATCGCGCTAGCCGATTGCGCCACGGAAACAGTCCTGCTCCACTCTCATTATCACCAGAACATATCTTCGAAGCTATCAGCCCAAAAAAAAAGCGCCGCACCACCACCGGGTGGGCTCGAAACTCCAACCTTTTGGTTATTAGCCCATCGAGCTAGCCAATAGCGCCATGGAGACAGTCCTGCTCCACTCTCATCACCATCAGAACATATCATCAAAGCTATGAGCGCAAAGAAAAAAGCAACACACCACTCCCGGGAGGGCTTGAAACTCCAAACTTTCGATCAACAGCCGATCGCGCTAGCCGATTGCGCCACGGAGACCGTCCTGTTCCACTCTCACCACCATCAGAACATATCTTCAAAGCTATCAGCCCAAATATAAAAAAGCGCCGCACCACCACGGGGTGGGCTCGAAACTCCAACCTTTCGGTTAACAGTCGATCGCGCTAGCCAATTGCGCCACGGAAACAGTCCTCCTCCACTCTCACCACCACCAGAACATATCTTCAAAGCTATCATCCCATAGAAAAAAAATCGCCGCATCACCACCGGGAGGGCTCGAACCTCCAACCTTTCGGTTAACGGCTGAACGCGCTTGCCAATTGCGCCTCGGAGACAATCCTGCTTCACTTTCACCACCATCAGAACATATCTTCAAAGCTATCAGCCCAAAGAAAAAAAGCAACACACCACTCCCGGGAGGGCTCGAACCTCCAAGCTTTCGGTTAACAGCCGATCGCGCTAGCCAATTGCGCCACGGAGACAGTCGGGCTCCACTCTCACACCGTCAGAACATTTTTTCAGAGTTATCCGCCCAAAGGAAAAAAAGCGCCGCACCACCACCGAGTGGGCTTGAACCTCCAAACTTTCGGTTAACAGCCGATCGCGCTAGCCAGTTGCGCCACGGAGACAGTCGTGCTCCACTCTCACACCATCAGAACATTTCTTCAGAGCTATCCGCCCAAAGGAAAAAAAGCGCCGCACAACCACTGAATGGGCTTGAACATCCAACCTTTCGGTTAACAGCCGATCGCGCTAGCCAATCGGGCCACGGAGACAGTCGTGCTTCACTCTCACCACCATCAGAACATATCTTCAAAGCTATCAGCCCAAAGAAAAAAAAGTGCCGCACCACCACCGGGTGGGCTCGAACCTCCAACCTTTCGGTTAACAGCCGATCGCTCTAGCCAATTGCGCCCCGGAGACAGTCCTGCTCCACTCTAACGAACATCAGAACGTATCTTCAAAGCTATCAGCCCAAAGAAAAAAAAGCAACACACCACTCCCGGGAGGGCTCGAACCTCCAACCTTTCAGTTAACAGCCGATCGCGCTAGTCAATTGCGCCACAGAGACAGTCGTGCTCCACTCTCACCACCATCATAGCATATCTTCAAAGCTATCAGCCAAAAAAAAAAGCGCCGCACCACCACCGGGTGGGCTTGAACCTCCAAACTTTCGGTTAACAGCCGATCGCGCTAGCCAATTGCGCCACGGAGACAGCCGTGCTCCACTCTCACACCATCAGAACATTTCTTCAGAGCTATCCGCCCAAAGGAAAAAAAGCGCCGCACCACCACCGAGTGGGCTTGAACCTCCAACCTTTCGATTAACAGCCGATGGCGCTAGCTAAGTGCGCCACGGAGACAGTCCTGTTCCACTCTCACCACCAACAGAACATATCTTCAAAGCTATCAGCCCATAGAAAAAAAGGCGCCGCACCACCACCGGGTGGGCTTGAACCTCCAACCTTTCGGTTAACAGCCGATCGCGCTAGCCAATTGGGCCACGGTGGCAGTCGTGCTTCACTCTCACCACCATCTGAACATATCTTCAAAGCTATCAGCCCAACGAAAAAAAAGTGCCGCACCACCACCGGGTGGGCTCGAACCTCCAACCTTTCGGTTAACAGCCGATCGCACTAGTCAATTGCCCCAAGGAGACAGTCGTGCTCCACTCTCACCACCAACAGAGCATATCTTCAAAGCTATCAGCAAAAAAGAAGCGCCTCACCACCACCGGGTGGGCTTGAACCTCCAACCTTTCGGTTAACAGACGATCGCGCTAGCCGGTCGCGCCACGGAGACAGTCGTGCTCCACTCTCACCACCATCAGAACGTATCTTCAAAGCTATCAGCCCCAAAAAAAGCGCCGCACCACCACCGGGTGGGATCGAAACTCCAACCTTTGATTAACAGCCGATCGCGCTAGCCAATTGCGCCACGGAGACAGTCTTGTTCCACTCTCACCACCATTAGAACATATCTTCAAAGTTATCAGGCCATAGAAAGAAAGCGCCGCACCACCGCCGGGTGGGCTCGAACCTCCAACCTTTCGGTTAACAGCCGATGGCGCTAGCAAATTGCGCCCCGGAGACAGTCCTGCTCCACTCTCACCACCATCAGAACATATCTTCAAAGCTATCAGCCCAAAGAAAAAAAGCAACACACCACTCCCGGGAGGGCTCGAACCTCCAACCTTCAGTTAACAGCCGATCGCGCCATGGAGACAGTCGTGCTCCACTCTCACCACCATCAGAACATATCTTCAAAGCTATCAGCCTAAAGGAAAAAAAAAGCGCCGCACAGCCACCGGGTGGGCTCGAACCTCCAACCTTTCGGTTAACGGCCGAACGCGCTAGCCAATTGCGCCACGCAGACAGTCCTGTTCCACTCTCAACACCATCAGAACGTATCTTCAAAGCTAATCAGCCCAAAGAAAAAAAGCAACACATCACTCCCGGGAGGGCTCGAACCTCCAACCTTTCGGTTAACAGCCGACCGCGCTAGCCAATTGTGCCACGGAGACAGTCCTGCTATACTCTCACCACCATCAGAACATATCTTCAAAGCTGTCAGCCCAAAGTAAAAAAAGCGCCGAACCACCACCGAGTGGGCTCGAAACTCCAACCTTTCGGTTAACAGCCGATCGCGCTAGCCAATTGCGCCATGGAGACAGTCCTGCTCCACTCTCATCACCATCAGAACATATCTTCAAAGCTATCAGCGCAAAGAAAAAAGCAACACACCACTCCCGGGAGGGCTCGAAACTCCAACCTTTCGATTAACAGCCGATCGAGCAAGCCAATTGCGCCACGGAGACAGTCGTGCTCCACTCTCACCATCATCGGAACATATCTTCAAAGCTATCAGCTTAAAGAAAAAAAAGCGCCGCACCACCAACGGGTGGGTTCGAACCTCCAACCTTTCGGTTAACAGACGATCGCGCTAGCCTATCGCGCCACGGAGACAGTCTTGCTCCACTGTCACCACCATCAGAACATATCTTCAAAGCTATCAGGCCACAGAAAAAAAAGCGCCGCACCACCACCGGGTGGGCTCGAAACTCCAACCTTTCGATTAACAGCCGATGGCGCTAGCTAAGTGCGCCACGGAGACAGTCCAGTTCCACTTTCACCACCATCAGAACATATCTTCAAAGCTATCAGCCCTTAGAAAAAAAAGGCGCCGCACCACCACCGGGTGGGCTTGAACCTCCAACCTTTCGGTTAGCGGCCGAACGCGCTGGCCAATTGCGCCACGGAGACAGTCCTGTTCAACTCTTACCACCATCAGAACATATCTTCAAAGCTATCAGCCCAAAGAAAAAAAAGCAACACACCATTCCTGGGAGGGCTCGAACCTCCAACCTTTCGGTTAACAGCCGACCGCGCTAGCCAATTGTGCCACGGAGACAGTCCTGCTATCTTTCCCTACCATCAAAACATATCTTCAAAGCTATCAGCCCAAAGAAAAAAAAGCGCCGCACCACCACGGAGTGAGCTCGAAACTCGAACCTTTCGGTTAACTGCCGATCGCGCTAGCCAATTGCGCCACGGAGACATACCTCCTCCACTCTCACCACCACCAGAACATATCTTCAAAGCTAACATCCCATAGAAAAAAAACCACCGCATCACCACCGGGTCGGCTCGAACCTCCAACCTTTCGGTTAGCAGCCGATCGTGCTAGCCAATTGCGCCACGGAGACAGTCCTGCTCTGTTCTCACCACCATCAGAACATATCTTCAAAGCTATCAGCCTAAAGAAAAGAAAGCGCCGCACCACCACCAGGTGGGCTCGAACCTCCAACTTTTCGGTTAACAGACGATCGCGCTAGCCGATCGCGCCACGGAGACAGTCGTGCTCCACTCTCACCACCATCAGAACATATCTTCAAAGCTATCAGCGCAAAGAAAAAAGCAACACACCACTCCCGCGAGGGCTCGAAACACCAACCTTTCGGTTAACAGTCGATCGCGCTAGCCAATTGCGCAACGGAGACAGTCCTGCTCCACTCTCACCACCATCAGAACATATCTTCAAAGCTATCAGCCCCCCCCCCCCCAAAACAAAAGCGCCGCACCACCACCGGGTGGGCTCGAAACTCCAACCTTTCGATAAACACCCGATCGCGCTAGCCAATTGCGCCACGGAGACAGTCCTGTTCCACTCTCACCACCATTAGAACATATCTTCAAAGCTATCAGGCCATAGAAAAAAAGCGCCGCACCTCCACCGGGTGGGCTCGAACCTCCAACCTTTCGGTTAACAGACGATCGCGCTAGCCAATCGCGCCACGGAGACAGTCGTGCTCCACTTTCACCACCATCAGAACATATCTTCAAAGCTATCAGCGCAAAGAAAAAAGCAACACACCTTTCCCGGGTGGGCTCGAACCTCCAACCATTCGGTTAACGGCCGAACGCGCTAGCCAATTGCGCCACGGAGACAGTCCTGTTCCACTCTCACCACCATCAGAACTTATCTTCAAAGCTATCAGCCCAAAGAAAAAAAAGCAACACACCACTCGCGGGAGGGTTCGAACCTCCAACCTTTCGGTTAATAGCCGACCGCGCTAGCCAATTGTGCCACGGAGAAAGTCCTGCTATACTCTCACCACCATCAAAACATATCTTCAAAGCTATCAGCCCAAAGGAAAAAAAAGCGCCGCACCACCACCGGGTGGGCTCGAAACTCCAACCTTTTGGTTAACAGTCGATCGCGCTAGCCGATTGCGCCACGGAAACAGTCCTGCTCCACTCTCATTATCACCAGAACATATCTTCGAAGCTATCAGCCCAAAAAAAAAAGCGCCGCACCACCACCGGGTGGGCTCGAAACTCCAACCTTTTGGTTATTAGCCCATCGAGCTAGCCAATAGCGCCATGGAGACAGTCCTGCTCCACTCTCATCACCATCAGAACATATCATCAAAGCTATGAGCGCAAAGAAAAAAGCAACACACCACTCCCGGGAGGGCTTGAAACTCCAAACTTTCGATCAACAGCCGATCGCGCTAGCCCATTGCGCCACGGAGACCGTCCTGTTCCACTCTCACCACCATCAGAACATATCTTCAAAGCTATCAGCCCAAATATAAAAAAGCGCCGCACCACCACGGGGTGGGCTCGAAACTCCAACCTTTCGGTTAACAGTCGATCGCGCTAGCCAATTGCGCCACGGAAACAGTCCTCCTCCACTCTCACCACCACCAGAACATATCTTCAAAGCTATCATCCCATAGAAAAAAAATCGCCGCATCACCACCGGGAGGGCTCGAACCTCCAACCTTTCGGTTAACGGCTGAACGCGCTTGCCAATTGCGCCTCGGAGACAATCCTGCTTCACTTTCACCACCATCAGAACATATCTTCAAAGCTATCAGCCCAAAGAAAAAAAGCAACACACCACTCCCGGGAGGGCTCGAACCTCCAAGCTTTCGGTTAACAGCCGATCGCGCTAGCCAATTGCGCCACGGAGACAGTCGGGCTCCACTCTCACACCGTCAGAACATTTTTTCAGAGTTATCCGCCCAAAGGAAAAAAAGCGCCGCACCACCACCGAGTGGGCTTGAACCTCCAAACTTTCGGTTAACAGCCGATCGCGCTAGCCAGTTGCGCCACGGAGACAGTCGTGCTCCACTCTCACACCATCAGAACATTTCTTCAGAGCTATCCGCCCAAAGGAAAAAAAGCGCCGCACCACCACTGAATGGGCTTGAACATCCAACCTTTCGGTTAACAGCCGATCGCGCTAGCCAATCGGGCCACGGAGACAGTCGTGCTTCACTCTCACCACCATCAGAACATATCTTCAAAGCTATCAGCCCAAAGAAAAAAAAGTGCCGCACCACCACCGGGTGGGCTCGAACCTCCAACCTTTCGGTTAACAGCCGATCGCTCTAGCCAATTGCGCCCCGGAGACAGTCCTGCTCCACTCTAACGAACATCAGAACGTATCTTCAAAGCTATCAGCCCAAAGAAAAAAAAGCAACACACCACTCCCGGGAGGGCTCGAACCTCCAACCTTTCAGTTAACAGCCGATCGCGCTAGTCAATTGCGCCACAGAGACAGTCGTGCTCCACTCTCACCACCATCATAGCATATCTTCAAAGCTATCAGCCAAAAAAAAAAAGCGCCGCACCACCACCGGGTGGGCTCGAACCTCCAACCTTTCGGTTAACAGACAATCGCGCTAGCCGATCGCGCCACGGAGACAGTCGTGCTTCACTTTCACCACCATCAGAACATCTTCAAAGCTATGAGCCCAAAGAAAAAAAAAGCAACACACCACTCCCGGGCTGGCTCGGACCTCCAACCTTTCGGTTAACAGCCGATCGCGCTAGCCAATCGCGCCACGGAGACAGTCGGGCTCCACTCTCACACCGTCAGAACATTTTTTCAGAGCTATCCGCACAAAGAAAAAAAAGTGCCGCACCACCACCGAGTGGGCTTGAACCTCCAAACTTTCGGTTAACAGCCGATCGCGCTAGCCAATTGCGCCACGGAGACAGCCGTGCTCCACTCTCACACCATCAGAACATTTCTTCAGAGCTATCCGCCCAAAGGAAAAAAAGCGCCGCACCACCACCGAGTGGGCTTGAACCTCCAACCTTTCGATTAACAGCCGATGGCGCTTGCTAAGTGCGCCACGGAGACAGTCCTGTTCCACTCTCACCACCAACAGAACATATCTTCAAAGCTATCAGCCCATAGAAAAAAAGGCGCCGCACCACCACCGGGTGGGCTCGAACCTCCAACCTTTCGGTTAGCGGCCGAACGCGCTAGCCAATTGCGCAACGGAGACAGTCCTGTTCAACTCTTACCACCATCAGAACATATCTTCAAAACCATCAGCCCAAAGAAAAAGAAGCAACACACCACTCCCGGGAGTGCTCGAACCTCCAACCTTTCAGTTAGCAGCCGATCGCGCTAGCCAATCGCGCCACGGAGACAGTCGTGCTCCACTCTCACCACCATCAGAACATATCTTCAAAGCTATCAGCCCAAAAAAAAAGCGCCGCACCACCACCGGGTGGGCTCGAACCCCCAACCTTTCGGTTAACAGGCGCTCGCGCTAGCCGATCGCGCCACGGAGACAGTCGTGCTCCACTCTCACCACCATCAGAACATATCTTCAAAGCTATCAGCCCATAGAAAAAAAGGCGACGCACCACCACCGGGTGGGCTCGAAACTCCAACCTTTTGGTTATTAGCCCATCGCGCTAGCCAATAGCGCCATGGAGACACTCCTGCTCCACTCTCATCACCATCAGAACTTATCTTCAAAGCTATCAGCCCAAAGAAAAAAAAGCAACACACCACTCGCGGGAGGGCTCGAATCACCCACCTTTCGGTTAATAGCCGACCGCGCTAGCCAATTGTGCCACGGAGACCGTCCTGCTCCACTCTCACCACCATCAGAACGTATCTTCAAAGCTATAAGCCCAAAGAAAAAAAAGCAACACACCACTACCGGGAGGGCTCGAACCTCCAAACTTTTAGTTAACAGCCGATAGCGCTAGTCAATTGCGCCACAGAGACAGTCGTGCTCCACTTTCACCACCATCATAGCATATCTTCAAAGCTATCAGCCAAAAAAAAAGCGCCGCACCACCACCGGGTGGGCTCGAACCTCCAACCTTTCGGTTAACAGACAATCGCGCTAGCCGATCGCGCCACGGAGACAGTCGTGCTTCACTTTCACCACCATCAGAACATCTTCAAAGCTATGAGCCCAAAGAAAAAAAGCAACACACCACTCCCGAGCTGGCTTGAACCTCCAACCTTTCGGTTAACAGCCGATCGCGCTAGCCAATTGCGCCACGGAGACAGTCGGGCTCCACTCTCACACCGTCAGAACATTTTTTTCAGAGCTATCCGCCCAAAGGAAAAAAAAGTGCCGCACCACCACCGAGTGGGCTTGAACCTCCAAACTTTCGGTTAACAGCCGATCGCGCTAGCCAATTGCGCCACGGAGACAGCCGTGCTCCACTCTCACACCATCAGAACATTTCTTCAGAGCTATCCGCCCAAAGGAAAAAAAGCGCCGCACCACCACCGAGTGGGCTTGAACCTCCAACCTTTCGATTAACAGCCGATGGCGCTAGCTAAGTGCGCCACGGAGACAGTCCTGTTCCACTCTCACCACCATCAGAACATATCTTCAAAGCTATCAGCCCATAGAAAAAAAAGGCACCGCACCACCACCGGGTGGGCTCGAACCTCCAACCTTTCGGTTAGCGGCCGAACGCGCTAGCCAATTGCGCCACAGAGACAGTCCTGTTCAACTCTTACCACCATCACAACATAT
Source organism: Rhipicephalus microplus (assembly GCF_043290135.1). Lineage (NCBI taxonomy): Eukaryota > Metazoa > Arthropoda > Arachnida > Ixodida > Ixodidae > Rhipicephalus > Rhipicephalus microplus. The sequence continues at coordinate 2,835,480 of NW_027464611.1, read as the reverse complement.
CTTCGAAGCTATCAGCCCAAAGAAAAAAAAGCAACCCACCACTCCCGGGAGGGCTCGAACCGCCAACCTTTCGGTTAACAGCCGATGGCGCTAACCAATTGCGCCACAGAGACAGTCATGCTCCACTCTCACACCGTCAGAAGATTTCTTCAGAGCTATCCGCCCAAAGGAAAAAAATCGCCGCACCACCACCGAGTGGGGTTGAACCTCCAACCTTTCGGTTAACAGCCGATCGCGCTAGCCAATTGCGCCCCGGAGACAGTCCTGCTCCACTCTCACCACCATCAGAACATATCTTCAAAACCATCAGCCCAAAGAAAAAGAAGCAACACACCACTCCCGGGAGTGCTCGAACCTCCAACCTTTCAGTTAGCAGCCGACCGCGCTAGCCAATCGCGCCACGGAGACAGTCGTGCTCCACTCTCACCACCATCAGAACATATCTTCAAAGCTATCAGCCTAAAAAAAAGCGCCGCACCACCACCGGGTGGGCTCGAACCCCCAACCTTTCGGTTAACAGGCGCTCGCGCTAGCCGATCGCGCCAAGGAGACAGTCGTGCTCCACTCTCACCACCATCAGAACATATCTTCAAAGCTATCAGCCCATAGAAAAAAAGGCGACGCACCACCACCGGGTGGGCTCGAACCTCCAACCTTTCGGTTAACGGCCGAACGCGCTAGCCATTTGTGCCACGGAGGCAGTCCCGTTCCACTCTCACCACCATCAGAACGTATCTTCAAAGCTATCTGCCCAAAGAAAAAAAGCAACACACCACTCCCGGGAGGGCTCGAACCTCCAACCTTTCGGTTAACAGCCGACCCCGCTAGCCAATTGTGCCACGGAGACAGTACTGCTATACTCTCACCACCATCAGAACTGATCTTCAAAGCTATCAGCCCAAAGGAAAAAAAGCGCCGCACCACCACCGGGTGGGCTCGAAACTCCAACTTTTCGGTTAACAGCCGATCGCGCTAGCCGATTGCGCAACGGAGACAGTCCTGCTCCACTCTCACCACCATCAGAACATATCTTCGAAGCTATCAGCCCAAAGAAAAAAAGCAACACAACACTCCCGGAAGGGCTCGAACCTCCAACCTTTTGGTTAACAGCCAATCGCGCTAGCCAATTGCGCCACGGAGACAGTCGTCCTCCACTCTCACCACCACCAGAACATATCTTCAAAGCTATCATCCCATAGAAAAAAAAGCGCCGCATCACCACCGGGTGGGCTCGAACCTCCAACCTTTCGGTTAACGGCCGAACGCGCTTGCCAATTGCGCCACGGAGACAGCCTTGCTTCACTCTCACCACCATTAGAACATATCTTCGAAGCTATCAGCCAAAACAAAAGCAACACACCACTCCCGGGAGGGTTCGAACCTCCAACCTTTCGGTTAAAAGCCGATGGCGCTAGCAAATTGCGCCACGGAGACAGTCATGCTTTACTCTCAAACCGTCAGAACATTTCTTCAGAGCTATCCGCCCAAAGGAAAAAAAGCGCCGCACCACCAACGAGTGGGCTTGAACCTCCAACCTTTCGGTTAACAGCCGAACGTGCTAGCCAATTGCACCACGCAGACAGTCCTGCTCCAATCTCACCACCGTTAGAAGATTTCTTCAAAGCTATCAGCGCAAAGAAAAAAGCAACACACCACTCCCGGGAGGGCTCGAAACTCCAACCTTTCAGTTAACAGCTGATCGCGCTAGCCTATTGCGCCACGGAGACAGTCGTGCTCCACTCTCACCACCATCGGAACATATCTTCAAAGCTATCAGCTTAAAGAAAAAAAAAGCGCCGCACCACCAACGGGTGGGTTCGAACCTCCAACCTATCTGTTAACAGACGATCGCGCTAGCCAATCGCGCCACGGAGACAGTCTTGCTCCACTGTCACCACCATCAAAACATATCTTCGAAGCTATCAGCCCAAAGAAAAAAAAGCGCCGCACCACCACGGAGTGGGCTCGAAACTCCAACCTTTCAGTTAACAGCTGATCGCGCTAGCCTATTGCGCCACGGAGACAGTCGTGCTCCACTCTCACCACCACCAGAACATATCTTCAAAGCTAACATCCCATAGAAAAAAAAGCGCCGCATCACCACCGGATGGGCTCGAACCTCCAACCTTTCGGTTAACAGCCGATCGCGCTAGCCAATTGCGCCACGGAGACAGTCCTGCTCTGCTCTCACCACCATCAGAACATATCTTCAAAGCTATCAGCCTAAAGAAAAAAAAGCGCCGCACCACCACCAGGTGGGCTCGAACCTCCAACTTTTCGGTTAACAGACGATCGCGCGAGCCGATCGCGCCACGAAGACAGTCGTGCTCCACTCTCACCACCATCAGAACACATCTTCAAAGCTATCAGCGCAAAGAAAAAAGCAACACACCACTCCCGGGAGGGCTCGAAACACCAACCTTTCGGTTAACAGCCGATCGCGCTAGCCAATTGCGCAACGGAGACAGTCCTGCTCCACTCTCACCACCATCAGAACATATCTTCAAAGCTATCAGCCCCCCCAAAACAAAAGCGCCGCACCACTACCGGGTGGGCTCGAATTTCCAACCTTTCGATAAACAGCCGATCGCGCTAGCCAATAGCGCCACGGAGACCGTCCTGTTCCACTCTCACCACCATTAGAACATATCTTCAAAGCTATCAGGCCATAGAAAAAAAGCGCCGCACCACCACCGGGTGGGCTCGAACCTCCAACCTTTCGGTTAACAGACGATCGCGCTAGCCAATCGCGCCACGGAGACAGTCGTGCACCACTTTCACCACCATCAGAACATATCTTCAAAGCTATCAGCGCAAAGAAAAAAGCAACACACCACTCCCGGGTGGGCTCGAACCTCCAACCTTTCGGTTAACGGCCGAACGCGCTAGCCAATTGCGCCACGGAGACAGTCCTGCTATACTCTCACCACCATCAGAACATATCTTCAAAGCTATCAGCCCAAAGAAAAAAAAGCGCCGCACCACCACCGGGTGGGCTCGAAACTCCAACCTTTCGGTTAACAGCCGATCGCGCTAGCCGATTGCGCCACGGAAACAGTCCTGCTCCACTCTCACCATCACCAGAACATATCTTCAAAGCTATCAGCCCAAAGAAAAAAAAAGCGCCGCACCACCACCGGGTGGGCTCGAAACTCCAACCTTTTGGTTATTAGCCCATCGCGCTAGCCAATAGCGCCATGGAGACACTCCTGCTCCACTCTCATCACCATCAGAACATATCTTCAAAGCTATGAGCGCAAAGAAAAAAGCAACACACCACTCCAGGGAGGGCTTGAAACTCCAAACTTTCGATTAACAGCCAATCGCGCTAGCCGATTGCGCCACGGAGACCGTCCTGCTCCACTCTCACCACCATCAGAACATATCTTCAAAGCTATCAGCCCAAAGAAAAAAAAGCGCCGCACCACCACGGGGCGGGCTCGAAACTCCAACCTTTCGGTTAACAGTCGATCGCGCTAGCCAATTGCACCACGGAAACAGTCCTCCTCCACTCTCACCACCACCAGAACATATCTTCAAAGCTATCATCCCATAGAAAAAAAAGCGCCGCATCACCAACGGGAGGGCTCGAACCTCCAACCTTTCGGTTAACGGCTGAACGCGCTTGCCAATTGCGCCTCGGAGACAATCCTGCTTCACTTTCACCACCATCAGAACATATCTTCAAAGCTATCAGCCCAAAGAAAAAAAGCAACACCCCACTCCCGGGAGGGCTCGAACCTCCAAGCTTTCGGTTAACAGCCGATCGCGCTAGCCAATTGCGCCACGGAGACAGTCGGGCTCCACTCTCACACCGTCAGAACATTTTTTCAGAGTTATCCGCCCAAAGGAAAAAAAGCGCCGCACCACCACCGGGTGGGCTCGAACCTCCAACCTTTCGGTTAACAGACGATCGCGCTAGCCGATCGCGCCACGGAGACAGTCGTGCTTCACTTTCACCACCATCAGAACATATCTTCAAAGCTATCAGCCCAAAGAAAAAAAAGCAACACACCACTCCCGGGCTGGCTCGAACCTCCAACCTTTCGGTTAACAGCCGATCGCGCTAGCCAATCGCGCCACGGAGACAGTCGGGCTCCACTCTCACACCGTCAGAACATTTTTTCAGAGCTATCCGCCCAAAGGAAAAAAAGCGCCGCACCACCACCGAGTGGGCTTGAACCTCCAACCTTTCGGTTAACAGCCGATCGCGCTAGCCAATCGGGCCACGGAGACAGTCGTGCTTCACTCTCACCACCATCAGAACATTTCTTCAGAGCTATCCGCCCAAAGGAAAAAAAGCGCCGCACCACCACCGAGTGGGCTTGAACCTCCAACCTTTCGATTAACAGCCGATGGCGCTAGCTAAGTGCGCCACGGAGACAGTCCTGTTCCACTCTCACCACCATCAGAACATATCTTCAAAGCTATCAGCCCATAGAAAAAAAAGGCACCGCACCACCACCGGGTGGGCTCGAACCTCCAACCTTTCGGTTAGCGGCCGAACGCGCTAGCCAATTGCGCCACGGAGACAGTCGTGCTCCACTCTCACCACCATCATAGCATATCTTCAAAGCTATCAGCCAAAAAAAAAGCGCGGCACCACCACCGGGTGGGCTCGAACCTCCAAACTTTCGGTTAACAGACGATCGCGCTAGCCGATCGCGCCACGGAGACAGTCGTGCTTCACTTTCACCACCATCAGAACATATCTTCAAAGCTATCAGCCCAAAGAAACAAAAGCAACACACCACTCCCGGGCTGGCTTGAACCTCCAACCTTTCGGTTAACAGCCGATCGCGCTAGCCAATCGCGCCACGGAGACAGTCGGGCTTCACTCTCACACCGTCAGAACATTTTTTCAGAGCTATACGCCCAAAGGAAAAAAAAGCGCCGCACCACCACCGAGTGGGCTTGAACCTCCATACTTTCGGTTAACAGCCGATCGCGCTAGCCAATTGCGCCACGGAGACAGCCGTGCTCCACTCTCACACCATCAGAACATTTCTTCAGAGCTATCCGCCCAAAGGAAAAAAAGCGCCGCACCACCACCGAGTGGGCTTGAACCTCCAACCTTTCGGTTAACAGCCGATCGCGCTAGCCAATTGGGCCACGGTGACAGTCGTGCTTCACTCTCACCACCATCAGAACATATCTTCAAAGCTATCAGCCCAAAGAAAAAAAAGCAACACACCACTCCCGGGAGGGCTCGAACCTCCAACCTTTCAGTTAACAGCCGATCGCGCTAGTCAATTGCGCTACGGAGACAGTCGTGCTCCACTCTCACCACCATCAGAGCATATCTTCAAAGCTATCAGCCAAAAAAAAGCGCCGCACCACCACCGGGTGGGCTCGAACCTCCAACCTTTCGGTTAACAGACGATCGCGCTAGCCGATCGCGCCACGGAGACAGTCGTGCTCCACTCTCAACACCATCAGAACATATCTTCAAAGCTATCAGCCCCAAAAAAGTGCCGCACCACAACCGGGTGGGCTCGAAACTCCAACCTTTCGATTAACAGCCGATCACGCTAGCCAATTGCGCCACGGAGACAGTCCTGTTCGACTCTCACCACCATTAGAACATGTCTTCAAAGCTATCAGGCCATAAAAAGAAAGCGCCGCACCACCACCGGGTGGGCTCGAACCTCCAAACTTTCGGTTAACAGACGATCGCGCTAACCAACGCGCCACGGAGACAGTCGTGCTCCACTCTCACCACCATCAGAACATATCTTCAAAGCTATCAGCGCAAAGAAAAAGCAACGCACAACTTCCGGGAGGGCTCGAAACTCCAACCTTTCGGTTAACAGCCGATCGTGCTAGCCAATTGCGCCACGCAGACAGTCCTGTTCCACTCTCACCACCATCAGAACGTATCTTCAAAGCTATCAGCCGAAAGAAAAAAAAGCAACACATCACTCCCGGGAGGGCTCGAACCTCCAACCTTTCGGTTAACAGCCGATCGCGCTAGCCAATTGCGCAACGGAGACAGTCCTGCTCCACTCTCACCACCATCAGAACATATCTTCAAGCTATCAACCCCCCAAAACAAAAGCGCCGCACCACCAGCGGGTGGGCTCGAAACTCCAACCTTTCGATAAACAGCCGATCGCGCCAGCCAAATGCGCCATGGAGACAGTCCTGTCCCACTCTCACCACCATTAGAACATATCTTCAAAGCTATCAGGCCATAGAAAAAAAGCGCCGCACCACCACCGGGTGGGCTCGAACCTCCAACCTTTCGGTTACCAGACGATCGCGCTAGCCAATCGCGCCACGAAGAAAGTCGTGCTCCACTCTTACCACCATCAGAACATATCTTAAAAGCTATCAGCGCAAAGAAAAAAGCAACACACCACTCACGAGAGGGCTCGAAACTCCAACCTTTCGGTTAACAGCCGATCGCGCTAGCCGATTGCGCCATGGAGACAGTCGTGCTCCACTTTCACCACCATCAGAACATATCTTCAAAGCTATCAGCGCAAAGAAAAAAGCAACACACCACTCCCGGGAGGGCTCAAACCTCCAATTTTTTGGTTAACAGCCGAACGTGCTAGCCAATTGCACCACGAAGACAGTCGTGCTCCAATCTCACTACCGTTAGAACATTTCTCAAAAGCTATCAGCAGCAAAGAAAAAAGCAACACACCACTCCCGGGAGGGCTCGAAACTCCAACCTTTCAGTTAACAGCCGATCGCGCTAGACGATTGCGCCACGGAGACAGTCGTGCTCCACTCTCACCACCATCAGAACATATCTTCAAAGCTATCAGCTTAAAGAAAAAAAGCGCCGCACCATAACCGGGAGGGTTCGAACCTCCAACCTTTCGGTTAACAGACGATCGCACTAGCCAATCGCGCCACGGAGACAGTCCTGCTCCACTGTCACCACCATCAGAACATGTCTTCAAAGCTATCATCCCATAGAAAAAAAAGCGCCGCATCACCACCGGGTGGGCTCGAACCTCCAACCTTTCGGTTAACGGCCGAACGCGCTTGCCAATTGCGCCACGGAGACAGTCTTGCTTCACTCTCACCACCATCAGAACATATCTTCGAAGCTATCAGCCCAAAGAAAAAAAAGCAACACACCACTCCCGGCAGGGCTCGAACCTCCAACCTTTCGGTTAACAGCCGATGGCGCTAGTCAATTGCGCCACGGAGACAGTCATGCTCTACTCTCACCACCATCAGAACGTATCTTCAAAGCTATCATACCAAAGAAAAAAAAGCAACACACCACTCCCGGGAGGGCTCGAACCTCCAACCTTTCAGTTAACAGCCGATCGCGCTAGTCAATTGCGCCACGGAGACAGTCGTGCTCCACTCTCAGCACCATCAGAACATATCTTCAAAGCTATCAGCCCCAAAAAAGCGCCGCACCACCACCGGGTGGGCTCGAAACTCCAACCTTTCGATTAACCGCCGATCGCGCTAGCCAATTGCGCCACGGAGACAGTCCTGTTCCACTCTCACCACCATTAGAACATATCTTCAAAGCTATCAGGCCATAGAAAGAAAGCGCCGCACCACCACTGAGTGGGCTCGAACCTCCAAACTTTCGGTTAACAGACGATCGCGCTAACCAACGCGCCACGGAGACAGTCGTGCTTCACTCTCACCACCATCAGAACATATCTTCAAAGCTATCAGCGCAAAGAAAAAGCAACCCACAACTTCCGGGAGGGCTCGAAACTCCAACCTTTCGGTTAACAGCCGATCGCGCTAGCCAATTGCGCCACGCAGACAGTCCTGTTTCACTCTCACCACCATCAGAACGTATCTTCAAAGCTATCAGCCGAAAGAAAAAAAAAGCAACACACCACTCCCGGGAGGGCTCGAACCTCCAACCTTTCAGTTAACAGCCGATCGCGCTAGTCAATTGCGCCACGGAGACAGTCGTGCTCCACTCTCACCACCATCAGAGCATATCTTCAAAGCTATCAGCCAAAAAAAAAAGCGCCGCACCACCACCGGGTGGGCTCGCACCTCCAACCTTTCGGTTAACAGACGATCGCGCTAGCCGATCGCGCCACGGAGACAGTCGTGCTCCACTCTCACCACCATCAGAACATATCTTCAAAGCTATCAGCCTCAAAAAAGCACCGCACCACCACCGGGTGGGCTCGAAACTCCAACCTTTCGATTAACAGCCGATCGCGCTAGCCAATTGCGCCACGGAGACAGTCCTGTTCCATTCTCACCACCATTAGAACATATCTTCAAAGCTATCAGGCCATAGAAAGAAAGCGCTGCACCACCACCGGGTGGGCTCGAACCTCCAAACTTTCGGTTAACAGACGATTGCGCTAACAAACGCGCCACGGAGACAGTCGTGCTCCACTCTCACCACCATCAGAACATATCTTCAAAGCTATCAGCGCAAAGAAAAAGCAACGCACAACTTCCGGGAGGGCTCGAAACTCCAACCTTTCGGTTAACAGCCGATCGCGCTAGCCAATTGCGCCACGCAGACAGTCCTGTTCCACTCTCACCACCATCAGAACGTATCTTCAAAGCTATCAGCCGAAAGAAAAAAAAGCAACACATCACTCCCGGGAGGGCTCAAACCTCCAACCTTTCGGTTAACAGCCGATCGCGCTAGCCGATTGCGCCATGGAGACAGTCGTGCTCCACTTTCACCACCATCAGAACATATCTTCAAAGCTATCAGCGCAAAGAAAAAAGCAACACACCACTCCCGGGAGGGCTCAAACCTCCAATTTTTTGGTTAACAGCCGAACGTGCTAGCCAATTGCACCACGAAGACAGTCGTGCTCCAATCACACTACCGTTAGAACATTTCTCAAAAGCTATGAGCAGCAAAGAAAAAAGCAACACACCACTCCCGGGAAGGCTCGAAACTCCAACCTTTCAGTTAACAGCCGATCGCGCTAGACGATTGCGCCACGGAGACAGTCGTGCTCCACTCTCACCACCATCAGAACATATCTTCAAAGCTATCAGCTTAAAGAAAAAAAGCGCCGCACCACAACCGGGAGGGTTCGAACCTCCAACCTTTCGGTTAACAGACGATCGCGCTAGCCAATCGCGCCACGGAGACAGTCCTGCTCCACTGTCACCACCATCAGAACATATCTTCAAAGCTATCATCCCATAGAAAAAAAAGCGCCGCATAACCACCGGGTGGGCTCGAACCTCCAACCTTTCGGTTAACGGCCGAACGCGCTTGCCAATTGCGCCACGGAGACAGTCTTGCTTCACTCTCACCACCATCAGAACATATCTTCGAAGCTATCAGCTCAAAGAAAAAAAAGCAACACACCACTCCCGGCAGGGTTCGAACCTCCAACCTTTCGGTTAACAGCCGATGGCGCTAGACAATTGCGCCACGGAGACAGTCATGCTCTACTCTCACACGGTCAGAACATTTCTTCAGAGCTATCCGCCCAAAGGAAAAAAAGCACCGCACCACAACCGTGTGGGCTTGAACCTCCAACCTTTCGGTTAACAGCCGATCGCGCTAGCCAATTGGGCCACGGTGACAGTCGTGCTCCACTCTCACCACCATCAGAGCGTATCTTCAAAGCTATCAGCCCAAAGAAAAAAAGCAACACACCACTCCAGGGAGGGCTCGAACCTCCAACCTTTCAGTTAACAGCCGATCGCGCTAGTCAATTGCGCTACGGAGACAGTTCTGCTCCACTCTCACCACCATCAGTGCATATCTTCAAAGCTATCAGCCAAAAAAAAAGCGCCGCACCACCACCGGGTGGGCTCGAACCTCCAACCTTTCGGTTAACAGACGATCGCGCAAGCCGATCGCACCACGGAGACAGTCCTGCTCCACTTTCACCACCATCAGAACATATCTTCAAAGCTATCAGCGCAAAGAAAAAAGCAACACACCACTCCCGTGTGGGCTCGAACCTCCAACCTTTCGGTTAACGGCCGAACGCGCTAGCCAATTGCGCCACGGAGACAGTCCTGTTCCACTCTCACCACCATCAGAACTTATCTTCAAAGCTATCAGCCCAAAGAAAAAAAAGCAACACACCACTCGCGGGAGGGCTCGGACCTCCAACCTTTCGGTTAACAGCCGATCGCGCTAGCCGATTGCGCCACGGAAACAGTCCTGCTCCACTCTCACCATCACCAGAACATATCTTCAAAGCTATCAGCCCAAAGAAAAAAAAGCGCCGCACCACCACCGGGTGGGCTCGAAACTCCAACCTTTTGGTTATTAGCCCATCGCGCTAGCCAATAGCGCCATGGAGACACTCCTGCTCCACTCTCATCACCATCAGAACATATCTTCAAAGCTATGAGCGCAAAGAAAAAAGCAACACACCACTCCAGGGAGGGCTTGAAACTCCAAACTTTCGATTAACAGCCGATCGCGCTAGCCGATTGCGCCACGGAGACCGTCCTGCTCCACTCTCACCACCATCAGAACATATCTTCAAAGCTATCAGCCCAAAGAAAAAAAAGCGCCGACCCACCACGGGGTGGGCTCGAAACTCCAACCTTTCGGTTAACAGTCGATCGCGCTAGCCAATTGCGCCACGGAAACAGTCCTCCTCCACTCTCACCACCACCAGAACATATCTCCAAAGCTATCATCGCATAGAAAAAAAAGCGCCGCATCACCACCGGGAGGGCTCGAACCTCCAACCTTTCGGTTAACGGCTGAACGCGCTAGCCAATCGGGCCACGGAGACAGTCGTGCTTCATGCTCACCACCATCAGAACATATCTTCAAAGCTATCAGCCTAAAGAAAAAAAACTGCCGCACCACCACCGGGTGGGATCGAACCTCCAACCTTTCGGTTAACAGCCGATCGCTCTAGCCAATTGCGCCCCGGAGACAGTCCTGCTCCACTCTCACTACCATCAGAACGTATCTTCAAAGCTATCAGCCCAAAGATAAAAATGCAACACATCACTCCCGGGAGGGTTCGAACCTCCAACCTTTCAGTTAACAGCCGATCGCGCTAGTCAATTGCGCCACGGACACAGTCGTGCTCTACTCTCACCACCATCATAGCATATCTTCAAAGCTATCAGCCAAAAAAAAGCGCTGCACCACCACCGGGTGGGCTCGAACCTCCAACCTTTCGGTTAACAGACGATCGCGCTAGCCGATCGCGCCACGGAGACAGTCGTGCTTCACTTTCACCACAATCAGAACATATCTTCAAAGCTATCAGCCCAAAGAAAAAAAAGCAACACACCACTCCCGGGCTGGCTCGAACCTCCAACCTTTCGGTTAACAGCCGATCGCGCTAGCCAATCGCGCCACGGAGACAGTCGGGCTTCACTCTCACACCGTCAGAACATTTTTTCAGAGCTATCCGCCCAAAGGAAAAAAAAGCGCCGCACCACCACCGAGTGGGCTTGAACCTCCAAACTTTCGGTTAACAGCCGATCGCGCTAGCCAATTGCGCCACGGAGACAGCCGTGCTCCACTCTCACACCATCAGAACATTTCTTCAGAGCTATCCGCCCAAAGGAAAACAAGCGCCGCACCACCACCGAGTGGGCTTGAACCTCCAACCTTTCGGTTAACAGCCGATCGCGCTAGCCATTTGGGCCACGGTGACAGTCGTGCTTCACTCTCACCACCATCAGAACATATCTTCAAAGCTATCAGCCCAAAGAAAAAAAGTGCCGCACCACCACCGGGTGGGCTCGAACCTTCTACCTTTCGGTTAACAGCCGATCGCGCTAGCCAATTGCGCCCAGGAGACAGTCCTGCTCCACTATCACCACCATCAGAACGTATCTTCAAAGCTATCAGCCCAAAGAAAAAAAAGCAACACACCACTCCCGGGAGGGCTCGAACCTCCAACCTTTCAGTTAACAGCCGATCGCGCTAGTCAATTGCGCCACGGAGACAGTCGTGCTCCACTCTCACCACCATCAGAGCATATCTTCAAAGCTATCAGCCAAAAAAAAGCGCCGCACCACCACCGGGTGGGCTCGAACCTCCAACCTTTCGGTTAACAGATGATCGCGCTAGCCGATCGCGCCACGGAGACAGTGGTGCTCCACTCTCAACACCATCAGAACATATCTTCAAAGCTATCAGCCCCAAAAAAGTGCCGCACCACCACCGGGTGGGCTCGAAACTCCAACCTTTCGATTAACAGCCGATCACGCTAGCCAATTGCGCCACGGAGACAGTCCTGTTCCACTCTCACCACCATTAGAACATATCTTCAAAGCTATCAGGCCATAAAAAGAAAGCGCCGCACCACCACCGGGTGGGCTCGAACCTCCAAACTTTCGGTTAACAGACGATCGCGCTAACCAACGCGCCACGGAGACAGTCGTGCTCCACTCTCACCACCATCAGAATATATCTTCAAAGCTATCAGCGCAAAGAAAAAGCAACGCACAACTTCCGGGAGGGCTCGAAACTCCAACCTTTCGGTTAACAGCCGATCGCGCTAGCCAATTGCGCCACGCAGACAGTCCTGTTCCACTCTCACCACCATCAGAACGTATCTTCAAAGCTATCAGCCGAAAGAAAAAAAAGCAACACATCACTCCCGGGAGGGCTCGAACCTCCAACCTTTCGGTTAACAGCCGATCGCGCTTGCCAATTGCGCAACGGAGACAGTCCTGCTCCACTCTCACCCCCATCAGAACATATCTTCAAGCTATAAACCCCCCCAAAAAAAGCGGCGCACCACCACCGGGTGGGCTCGAAACTCCAACCTTTCGATAAACAGCCGATCGCGCCAGCCAAATGCGCCATGGAGACAGTCCTGTTCCACTCTCACCACCATTAGAACATATCTTCAAAGCTATCAGGCCATAGAAAAAAAGCGCCGCACCACCACCGGGTGGGCTCGAACCTCCAACCTTTCGGTTACCAGACGATCGCGCTAGCCAATCGCACCACGGAGACAGTCGTGCTCCACTCTTACCACCATCAGAACATATCTTAAAAGCTATCAGCGCAAAGAAAAAAGCAACACACCACTCACGAGAGGGCTCGAAACTCCAACCTTTCGGTTAACAGCCGATCGCGCTAGCCGATTGCGCCATGGAGACAGTCGTGCTCCACTTTCACCACCATCAGAACATATCTTCAAAGCTATCAGCTTAAAGAAAAAAAGCGCCGCACCACAACCGGGAGGGTTCGAACCTCCAACCTTTCGGTTAACAGACGATCGCGCTAGCCAATCGCGCCACGGAGACAGTCCTGCTCCACTGTCACCACCATCAGAACATATCTTCAAAGCTATCATCCCATAGAAAAAAAAGCGCCGCATCACCACCGGGTGGGCTCGAACCTCCAACCTTTCGGTTAACGGCCGAACGCGCTTGCCAATTGCGCCACGTAGACAGTCTTGCTTCACTCTCACCACGATCAGAACATATCTTCGAAGCTATCAGCCCAAAGAAAAAAAAGCAACACACCACTCCCGGCAGGGCTCGAACCTCCAACCTTTCGGTTAACAGCCGATGGCGCTAGTCAATTGCGCCACGGAGACAGTCATGTTCTACTCTCACACGGTCAGAACATTTCTTCAGCGCTATCCGCCCAAAGGAAAAAAAGCACCGCACCACCACCGAGTGGGCTTGAACCTCCAACCTTTCGGTTAACAGCCGATCGCGCTAGCCAATTGGGCCACGGTGACAGTCGTGCTTCACTCTCACCACCATCAGAACATATCTTCAAAGCTATCAGCCCAAAGAAAAAAAAGTGCCGTACCACCACCGGGTGGGCTCGAACCTCCAACCCTTCGGTTAACAGCCGATCGCGCTAGCCAATTGCGCCCCGGAGACAGTCCTGCTCCACTCTCACCACCATCAGAACGTATCTTCAAAGCTATCAGCCCAAAGAAAAAAAAGCAACACACCACTCCCGGGAGGGCTCGAACCTCCAACCTTTCAGTTAACAGCCGATCGCACTAGTCAATTGCGCCACGGAGACAGTCGTGCTCCACTCTCACCACCATCAGAGCATATCTTCAAAGCTATCAGCCAAAAAAAAGCGCCGCACCACCACCGGGTGGGCTCGAACCTCCAACTTTTCGGTTAACAGACGATCGCGCTAGCCGATCGCACCACGGAGACAGTCCTGCTCCACTCTCAGCACCATCAGAACATATCTTCAAAGCTATCAGCCCCAAAAAAGCGCCGCACCACCACCGAGTGGCCTTGAAACTCCAACCTTTCGATTAACAGCCGATCGCGCTAGCCAATTGCGCCACGGAGACAGTCCTGTTCCACTCTCACCACCATTAGAACATATCTTCAAAGCTATCAGGCCATAGAAAAAAAGCGCCGCACCACCACCGGGTGGGCTCGAACCTCCAAACTTTCGGTTAACAGACGATCGCGCTAACCAACGCGCCACGGAGACAGTCGTGCTCCACTCTCACCACCACCAGAACATATCTTCAACGCTATCAGCGCAAAGAAAAAGCAACGCACAACTTCCGGGAGGGCTCGAAACTCCAACCTTTCGGTTAACAGCCGATCGCGCTAGCCAATTGCGCCACGCAGACAGTCCTTTCCACTCTAACCACCATCAGAACGTATCTTCAAAGCTATCAGCCGAAAGAAAAAAAAAGCAACACATCACTCCCGGGAGGGCTCGAACCTCCAACCTTTCGGTTAACAGCCGATCGCGCTAGCCAATTGCGCAACGGAGACAGTCCTGCTCCACTCTCACCACCATCAGAACATATCTTCAAAGCTATCAACCCCCCTAAAACAAAAGCGCCGCACCACCACCGGGTGGGCTCGAAACTCCAACCTTTCGATAAACAGCCGATCGCGCCAGCCAATTGCGCCACGGAGACAGTCCTGTTCCACTCTCACCACCATTAGAACATATCTTCAAAGCTATCAGGCCATAGAAAAAAAGCGCCGCACCACCACCGGGTGGGCTCGAACCTCCAACCTTTCGGTTACCAGACGATCGCGCTAGCCAATCGCGCCACGGAGACAGTCGTGCTCCACTCTTACCACCATCAGAACATATCTTAAAAGCTATCAGCGTAAAGAAAAAAGCAACACACCACTCACGAGAGGGCTCGAAACTCCAACCTTTCGGTTAACAGCCGATCGCGCTAGCCGATTGCGCCATGGAGACAGTCGTGCTCCACTTTCACCACCATCAGAACATATCTTCAAAGCTATCAGCTTAAAGAAAAAAAGCGCCGCACCACAACCGGGAGGGTTCGAACCTCCAACCTTTCGGTTAACAGACGATCGCGCTAGCCAATCGCGCCACGGAGACAGTCCTGCTCCACTGTCACCACCATCAGAACATTTCTTCAGAGCTATCCGCCCAAAGGAAAAAAAGCGCCGCACCACCACCGAGTGGGCTTGAACCTCCAACCTTTCGGTTAACAGCCGATCGCGCTAGCCAATTGGGCCATGGTGACAGTCGTGCTTCACTCTCACCACCATCAGAACATATCTTCAAAGCTATCAGCCCAAAGAAAAAAAGTGCCGCACCACCACCGGATGGGCTCGAACCTCCAACCTTTCGGTTAACAGCCGATCGCGCTAGCCAATTGCGCCCCGGAGACAGTCCTGCTCCACTCTCACCACCATCAGAACGTATCTTCAAAGCTATCAGCCCAAAGAAAAAAAAGCAACACACCACTCCCGGGAGGGCTCGAACCTCCAACCTTTCAGTTAACAGCCGATCGCGCTAGTCAATTGCGCCACGGAGACAGTCGTGCTCCACTCTCAGCACCATCAGAACATATCTTCAAAGCTATCAGCCCCAAAAAAGCGCCGCACCACCACCCGGTGTGCTCGAAACTCCAACCTTTCGATTAACAGCCGATCGCGCTAGCCAATTGCGCCACGAAGACAGTCCTGTTCCATTCTCACCACCATTAGAACATATCTTCAAAGCTATCAGGCCATAGAAAGAAAGCGCCGCACCACCACCGGGTGCGCTCGAACCTCCAAACTTTCGGTTAACAGACGATCGCGCTAACCAACGCGCCACGGAAACAGTCGTGCTCCACTCTAACCACCATCAGAACATATCTTCAAAGCTATCAGCGCAAAGAAAAAGCAACGCACAACTTCCGGGAGGGCTCGAAACTCCAACCTTTCGGTTAACAGCCGATCGCGCTAGCCAATTGCGCCGCGCAGACAGTCCTGTTCCACTCTCACCACCATCAGAACGTATCTTCAAAGCTATCAGCCGAAAGAAAAAAAAGCAACACATCACTCCCGGGAGGGCTCGAACCTCCAACCTTTCGGTTAACAGCCGATCGCGCTAGCCAATTGCGCAACGGAGACAGTCCTGCTCCACTCTCACCACCATCAGAACATATCTTCAAAGCTATCAACCCCCCCAAAACAAAAGCGCCGCACCACCACCGGGTGGGCTCGAAACTCCAACCTTTCGATAAACAGCCGATCGCGCCAGCCAAATGCGCCACGGAGACAGTCCTGTTCCACTCTCACCACCATTAGAACATATCTTCAAAGCTATCAGGCCATAGAAAAAAAGCGCCGCACCACCACCGGGTGGGCTCGAACCTCCAACCTTTCGGTTACCAGACGATCGCGCTAGCCAATCGCGCCACGGAGACAGTCGTGCTCCACTCTTACCACCATCAGAACATATCTTAAAAGCTATCAGCGCAAAGAAAAAAGCAACACACCACTCACGAGAGGGCTCGAAACTTCAACCATTCGGTTAACAGCCGATCGCGCTAGCCGATTGCGCCATGGAGACAGTCGTGCTCCACTTTCACCACCATCAGAACATATCTTCAAAGCTATCAGCGCAAAGAAAAAAGCAACACACCACTCCCGGGAGGGCTCAAACCTCCAATTTTTTGGTTAACAGCCGAACGTGCTAGCCAATTGCACCACGAAGACAGTCGTGCTCCAATCTCACTACCGTTAGAACATTTATCAAAAGCTATCAGCAGCAAAGAAAAAAGCAACACACCACTCCCGGGAAGGCTAGAAACTCCAACCTTTCAGTTAACAGCCGATCGCGCTAGACGATTGCGCCACGGAGACAGTCGTGCTCCACTCTCACCACCATCAGAACATATCTTCAAAGCTATCAGCTTAAAGAAAAAAAGCGCCACACCACAACCGGGAGGGTTCGAACCTCCAACCTTTCGGTTAACAGACGATCGCGCTAGCCAATCGCGCCACGGAGACAGTCCTGCTCCACTGTCACCACCATCAGAACATATCTTCAAAGCTATCATCCCATAGAAAAAAAAGCGCCGCATCACCACCGGGTGGGCTCGAACCTCCAACCTTTCGGTTAACGGCCGAACGCGCTTGCCAATTGCGCCACGTAGACAGTCTTGCTTCACTCTCACCACGATCAGAACATATCTTCGAAGCTATCAGCCCAAAGAAAAAAAAGCAACACACCACTCCCGGCAGGGCTCGAACCTCCAACCTTTCGGTTAACAGCCGATGGCGCTAGTCAATTGCGCCACGGAGACAGTCATGCTCTACTCTCACACGGTCAGAACATTTCTTCAGCGCTATCCGCCCAAAGGAAAAAAAGCACCGCACCACCACCGAGTGGGCTTGAACCTCCAACCTTTCGGTTAACAGCCGATCGCGCTAGCCAATTGGGCCACGGTGACAGTCGTGCTTCACTCTCACCACCATCAGAACATATCTTCAAAGCTATCAGCCCAAAGAAAAAAAAGTGCCGTACCACCACCGGGTGGGCTCGAACCTCCAACCTTTCGGTTAACAGCCGATCGCGCTAGCCAATTGCGCCCCGGAGACAGTCCTGCTCCACTCTCACCACCATCAGAACGTATCTTCAAAGCTATCAGCCCAAAGAAAAAAAAGCAACACACCACTCCCGGGAGGGCTCGAACCTCCAACCTTTCAGTTAACAGCCGATCGCACTAGTCAATTGCGCCACGGAGACAGTCGTGCTCCACTCTCACCACCATCAGAGCATATCTTCAAAGCTATCAGCCAAAAAAAAGCGCCGCACCACCACCGGGTGGGCTCGAACCTCCAACCTTTCGGTTAACAGACGATCGCGCTAGCCGATCGCACCACGGAGACAGTCCTGCTCCACTCTCAGCACCATCAGAACATATCTTCAAAGCTATGAGCCCCAAAAAAGCGCCGCACCACCACCGGGTGGCCTTGAAACTCCAACCTTTCGATTAACAGCCGATCGCGCTAGCCAATTGCGCCACGGAGACAGTCCTGTTCCACTCTCACCACCATTAGAACATATCTTCAAAGCTATCAGGCCATAGAAAAAAAGCGCCGCACCACCACCGGGTGGGCTCGAACCTCCAAACTTTCGGTTAACAGACGATCGCGCTAACCAACGCGCCACGGAGAAAGTCGTGCTCCACTCTCACCACCATCAGAACATATCTTCAACGCTATCAGCGCGAAGAAAAAGCAACGCACAACTTCCGGGAGGGCTCGAAACTCCAACCTTTCGGTTAACAGCCGATCGCGCTAGCCAATTGCGCCACGCAGACAGTCCTTTCCACTCTAACCACCATCAGAACGTATCTTCAAAGCTATCAGCCGAAAGAAAAAAAAGCAACACATCAATCCCGGGAGGGCTCGAACCTCCAACCTTTCGGTTAACAGCCGATCGCGCTAGCCAATTGCGCAACGGAGACAGTCCTGCTCCACTCTCACCACCATCAGAACATATCTTCAAAGCTATCAACCCCCCTAAAACAAAAGCGCCGCACCACCACCGGGTGGGCACGAAACTCCAACCTTTCGATAAACAGCCGATCGCGCCAGCCAATTGCGCCACGGAGACAGTCCTGTTCCACTCTCACCACCATTAGAACATATCTTCATAGCTATCAGGCCATAGAAAAAAAGCGCCGCACCACCACCGGGTGGGCTCGAACCTCCAACCTTTCGGTTACCAGACGATCGCGCTAGCCAATCGCGCCACGGAGACAGTCGTGCTCCACTCTTACCACCATCAGAACATATCTTAAAAGCTATCAGCGTAAAGAAAAAAGCAACACACCACTCACGAGAGGGCTCGAAACTCCAACCTTTCGGTTAACAGCCGATCGCGCTAGCCGATTGCGCCATGGAGACAGTCGTGCTCCACTTTCACCACCATCAGAACATATCTTCAAAGCTATCAGCGCAAAGAAAAAAGCAACACACCACTCCCGGGAGGGTTCAAACCTCCAATTTTTTGGTTAACAGTCGAACGTGCTAGCCAATCGCACCACGAAGACAGTCGTGCTCCAATCTCACTACCGTTAGAACATTTCTCAAAAGCTATCAGCAGCAAAGAAAAAAGCAACACACCACTCCCGGGAGGGCTCGAAACTCCAACCTTTCAGTTGACAGCCGATCGCGCTAGACGATTGCGCCACGGAGACAGTCGTGCTCCACTCTCACCACCATCAGAACATATCTTCAAAGCTATCAGCTTAAAGAAAAAAAGCGCCGCACCACAACCGGGAGGGTTCGAACCTCCAACCTTTAGGTTAACAGACGATCGCGCTAGCCAATCGTGCCACGGAGACAGTCCTGCTCCACTGTCACCACCATCAGAACATATCTTCAAAGGTATCATCCCATAGAAAAAAAAGCGCCGCATCACCACCGGGTGGGCTCGAAGCTCCAACCTTTCGGTTAACGGCCGAACGCGCTTGCCAATTGCGCCACGGAGACAGTCTTGCTTCACTCTCACCACCATCAGAACATATCTTCGAAGCTATCAGCCCAAAGAAAAAACAGCAACACACCACTCCCAGCAGGGCTCGAACCTCCAACCTTTCGGTTAACAGCCGATGGCGCTAGTCAATTGCGCCACGGAGACAGTCATGCTCTACTCTCACACCGTCAGAACATTTCTTCAGAGCTATCTGCCCAAAGGAAAAAAAGCGCCGCACCACCACAGAGTGGGCTTGAACCTCCAACCTTTCGGTTAACAGCCGAACGTGCTAGCCAATTGCACCAAGCAGACAGTCGTGCTCCAATCTCACCACCGTTAGAAGATTTCTCCAAAGCTATCAGCGCCAAGAAAAAAGCAACACACCACTCCCGGGAGGGCTCGAAACTCCAACCTTTCAGTTAACTGCCGATCGCGCTAGCCTATTGCGCCACGGAGACAGTCCTGTTCCACTCTCACCACCATCAGAACATATCTTCAAAGCTATCAGCCCATAGAAAAAACGCAACACAGCATTCCCGGGAGGGCTCGAACCTCCAATCTTTCGGTTAACAGCCGACCGCGCTAGCCAATTGTGCCACGGAGACAGTCCTGCTATCTTTCACCACCGTCAGAACATATCTTCAAAGCTATCAGCTCAAAGAAAAAAAGCGCCGCACCACCACGGGGTGGGCTCGAAACTCGAACCTTTCGGTTAACAGCCGATTGCGCTAGCCAATTGCGCCACGGAGACATACCTACTCCACTCTCACCACCACCAGAACATATCTTCAAAGCTAACATCCCATAGAAAAAAAAGCGCCGCATCACCACCGGGTGGGCTCGAACCTCCAACCTTACGGTTAGCAGCCGATCGCGCTAGCCAATTGCGCCACGGAGACAGTCCTGCTCCGCTCTCACCACCATCAGAACATATCTTCAAAGCTATCAGCCTAAAGAAAAAAACAACACACCACTCCCGGGAGGGCTCGAAACACCAACCTTTCGGTTAACAGCCGATCGCGCTAGCCAATCGCGCAACGGAGACAGTCCTGCTCCACTCTCACCACCACCAGAACATATCTTCAAAGCTATCAGCCCATAGAAAAAAAGGCGCCGCACCACCACCGGGTAGGCTCGAACCTCCAACCTTTCGGTTAACGGCCGAACGCGCTTGCCAATTGCGCCACGGAGACAGGCTTGCTTCACTCTCACCACCATCAGAACATATCTTCGAAGCTATCAGCCCAAAGAAAAAACAGCAACACACCACTCCCAGCAGGGCTCGAACCTCCAACCTTTCGGTTAACAGCCGATGGCGCTAGCCTATTGCGCCACGGAGACAGTCCTGTTCCACTCTCACCACCATCAGAACATATCTTCAAAGCTATCAGCCCATAGAAAAAAAGGCGCCGCACCACCACCGGGTGGGCTCAAACCTCCAACCCTTCGGTTAGCGGCCGCACGCGCTAGCCAATTGCGCCACGGAGACAGTCCTGTTCAACTCTTACCACCATCAGAACATATCTTCAAAGCTATCAGCCCAAAGAAAAAACGCAACACAGCATTCCCGGGAGGGCTCGAACCTCCAATCTTTCGGTTAACAGCCGACCGCGCTAGCCAATTGTGCCACGGAGACAGTCCTGCTATCTTTCACCACCGTCAGAACATATCTTCAAAGCTATCAGCTCAAAGAAAAAAAGCGCCGCACCACCACGGGGTGGGCTCGAAACTCGAACCTTTCGGTTAACAGCCGATTGCGCTAGCCAATTGCGCCACGGAGACATACCTACTCCACTCTCACCACCACCAGAACATATCTTCAAAGCTAACATCCCATAGAAAAAAAAGCGCCGCATCACCACCGGGTGGGCTCGAACCTCCAACCTTACGGTTAGCAGCCGATCGCGCTAGCCAATTGCGCCACGGAGACAGTCCTGCTCCGCTCTCACCACCATCAGAACATATCTTCAAAGCTATCAGCCTAAAGAAAAAAACAACACACCACTCCCGGGAGGGCTCGAAACACCAACCTTTCGGTTAACAGCCGATCGCGCTAGCCAATCGCGCAACGAAGACAGTCCTGCTCCACTCTCACCACCACCAGAACATATCTTCAAAGCTATCAGCCCATAGAAAAAAAGGCGCCGCACCACCACCGGGTGGGCTCGAACCTCCAACCTTTCGGTTAACGGCCGAACGCGCTTGCCAATTGCGCCACGGAGACAGGCTTGCTTCACTTTCACCACCATCAGAACATATTGTTACGGTGCGATGGATGCCTTTATTTACAGGAGATGATCAATGCGAGAGTCCAGGGATATGGCCGATCACTGCTCGTGCCAACCTCGTTCTCCTCTTCTTCCACGCGCATCCTCAGTATCGTAGCCATTCCCCCTTTGCAGACGATGCCCACCGGGCGAGTTAGGCTCCGTTGCGATGATGATAGCGTTTTAAACGGGCAACATGAACGACGTTGGTCTTGCTTGAGCGGCGGCCAGTTGACAACAGCTGAGATATCACGTACGTGACATCGCTTACACGTTCCAAGACAACAAACGGACCGGTGTAGTTGGCCAGAAACTTTTGGCAGAGGCCGCGCTTGCGAAGCGGCGTCCAAAGCCACACAAAATCCCCTTTCTCAAACCATACGTGCCGGTGACTTCTGTCGTAACGGTTTTTGGAGCGTTTCTGTGAGACGAAAGTTCGAAGACAGGCGATGCGCCGGGCCTCTTCTGCACGGCAAATGGTTTCGGCGAGAGTAGGTTGATCAGTCTCGGAAAAAGGAAGAATAGTATCAAGAGCTGTGCGGGGTTGGCGTGCGTAGAGCAGATAAAATGGACTGTATCTCGTTGTTTCGTGCTGTGCAGTGTTGTAGGCGAAAGTTATAAATGGCAAAATCGCGTCCCATGTTTTGTGTCCAGAATCAACATACATGGAAATCATGTTGACGAGAGTCCTATTTGTTCGTTCCGTCAAACCATTAGCCTGCGGGTGATACGGGGTAGTGTGACGAAAATGGCACGAAGCAAGACGAAGGAGGTCTTCAACTACATCGGCAACAAATTGCTCCCGCGATCACTGATGATGACACGGGGGGATCTATGGCGTAATATAACGTGTGACAGCATGAACTGTGAAACTTGAGTGGCCGTTGCCGCAGGAATCGCCGCAGTTTCGGCGTAACGTGTGAGGTGGTCAACGCCCACAATAATCCATCGGTTGCCGTTCGTTGATCGCGGAAAAGGGCCGAGCAGGTCGACACCTAAGACGTCAAATGGTGAACTCGGGGGTGCTATGGGATGAAGTAGTCCGGCTGGCGGAGTTGTAGGACGCTTGTGGCGTTGACATTGCTCACAGCTCGCAACGTATGCAGTCACACTTTTACGCATCTTCGGCCAGAAGAAGCGTTCTTGCGTGCGATAAAATGTCCTAGAAAAACCCATATGGCCAGATGTTGGGTCGTCGTGCATTGCTCGAAGTACGTGTTGTCGAAGACTTGTAGGCACAACTAGAAGTAGGCGAGGGCCTACGCCGGAATAATTTTTTTTGTAAAGAACGCCATCCTTTACGACGAAACCACGTTGACCGTTCGTTCCAGAAATAAAGAAAGAAGCGAGACTGTTGTCATTGCATTGCTCTGCTCGAAAAGTTGTTAGGTCGGGGAACGGAGTATCCACTACAGCCAAATATTCATCAAAGTTGTCAGCGTCACACTCGGTTGTCGGAAGGGGAATTCGTGAAAGGCAATCAGCGTCGGCATGACGACGACCGCTCTTGTAGAAGACTTCAAAGTCGTGTTCTTGCAATCGTAATGCCCAACGAGCAAGACGACCAGATGGGTCCCGTAGTCCAGTGAGCCAACATAAAGAATGGTGGTCCGTGACAATCGAGAATCGGCGGCCATAGATATAAGGGCGAAACTTGTGCACGGCGAATATGACCGCGAGACATTCCTGCTCTGTGACAGTATAGTTTCGCTCCGGCTTACTTAAACAGCGACTGGCATAGGCAACGACGTGTTCAGCAGCTCCATGGCGTTGGACCAATACGGCGCCAATACCTACACCACTGGCGTCGGTATGAACTTCTGTGGCAGCAGATGGGTCATAGTGGCGAAGTACGGGCCCTGACGTAAGAGCAAACTTGAGTTGCGAAAAAGACGACTCGCATTCCGCTGACCACCGAAAAGGAGCGTTCTTGTTGAGTAGGGACGTCAAAGGGTAAGCGAGGTCGGCGAACCTGGGCACGAAGCGACGGAAGTATGAGCATAGGCCCAAAAAGCTTCGCAACTCTCGTACCGACTGAGGTTGTTTGAAGCTGCTGACTGCTGCGACTTTCTGGGGGTCGGGTCGAACGCCATGCTTGTCCACCAGGTGACCGAGAACGAGAGTCTCGCGGCTGCCAAAGTGACACTTCTTAGAGTTCAGGGTGAGCTTAGCTTTCTCAAGGCAGGTGAGAACAATGTCTAGACGATGGTTGTGTTCATCGAATGTACGGCCAAATATTATAATGTCATCCAGGTAGCAAAGACAAACTTCCCACTTTAGTCCACGTAACACAGAGTCCATGAAGCGCTCAAACGTGGCTGGAGCGTTGCATAGGCCAAACGGCATTACATTGAATTCAAATAGACCATCTGGGGTTATGAAGGCCGTTTTCTCTTTGTCATTCGGGTGCATGGGTATTTGCCAATAACCAGATCTCAAATCCACGGATGAGAAGTACGATGCCGAATGTAAACAATCGATGACATCATCAATCCTGGGAAGCGGGTAGACATCCTTTTTAATAACAGAGTTGAGCCGTCTGTAATCCACGCAGAATCGCCATGTACCATCCTTCTTTCGGACAAGAATCACAGGGGCAGCCCAAGGGCTACACGACTCTTGAATAACCCTTTTCTTTAACATCTCTTCTACCTGTTGAGTAATGACCTTGCGCTCCGCAGATGAGACACGGTATGGTTTCTGCCGGATAAGGTGAGCGGATCCTATGTCAATCCCATGGCGAGTACGCCACTCGGGTACACTTATTTGCTCTTCTTTCTGCGCAAAGTCAAATATAGTAGCGTGCTTCGCAAGGACTTCGACCAAAGCTTGACGTTTTTCTGATGTTAGCGACTTGTTTACCATACTCAGAAAGTTGGCTTCTGTATGGTACGTTGCACAAATAGGATCTACTCTCTCGTCACTTGAAGATGCAATGAAACTAGTCCCATTTTGTTCGAAGCGGGCGAGTCGCATTCCGCCGGGTAGCATAACAGGTTCATTTGAATAGTTCGACACCCATAAGGCCGATCGCCCATCACTGATCGACTGAACACAATGTGGAATGAGCACATTTTTCTTGGCGCAATTAAGAGGAATGGGCTCCACAAGAACATCAAACTTTCCGGCGTCCGAGGCAGAGGCGTCAACGCGTACGGTCTTTATCGAGTTGGGCGGCAAGACAACATCCTCAATGACGGTGATAGATCCTTGACAACACCCAGGATTGTCAGTAAATGCCGATAGCATAATCTCGCCAGCACCGCAATCTACAGTAGCCCCGCACTCGCGTAGAAAATCGATGCCCAAAATGATGTCATGGGTGGAGCTGGTCAGGACGGCGAATTCAGCCTCGAAGACCTTGTCACCCAAAGTGACACTAACAACACACACACCGATCGGGCACAATGTCTCCCCGCTCACTGCACGAAATGATGCACCACTGTCCCAGCGAAACATCACTTTATGTCCTAGCCGCAATTTGAAGTTAAGACTCATTACTGAAACAGCTGCTCCAGTATCTATCAAAGCCATCGTAGGAAGTCCATCAATAAGCACGGGGACCCTATTTTGAGTCATAAAAACGGGTGGAGGCATAGGCGGATGTAGTGACAAATGTTCGGCGACCTCACCTCCATTGGCCGCACCACCTAGTTTCCCGGAGGCGGGGAGGTGACGCGTCGACCAGAAGATGGGGAACAGAACCGGCGTGTTGTGGGGGGCGTCAAGCTTCGCACGGAGGAAGGCGAGTCGTTGCGTAAATTCCGGTGGAAATTGCGTCCTACATGTGTATCACTGTGGGTCGTTTGCTGGAAACCATCCCCATCGTGCGCGTCCCACATTGAACGCATACCACCGCGCCAGCGGTTTTGTCGAGAAGAAGGTGATGGTCCCTCGTAGTAGCGTTGCTGTGGGCGACGCCTTTGACCACAAAATCGAGCCACATGTCCACGGAAACCGCAGTTAGAGCACACAGGGGCCTCACGCACGTCGCCAAACCTTCCACGAGGCGCCATGTGCCCATGATCGTCCCACGAAGACACCATTGTAGGTGGTTGGCGGGAGGCGTTCTGGAAACCACGGCGATGATGTAAGTTGTCGGTTGGGGGCTCTGGTGCTCTTGATTGGGGCACATCATATAGCGTGGCATCAACGGCAGCACACATTGCGTCGTATGGCGGGGAGGTGTTGATAGCAGGTGCTCTCGGCGGGTTGACAGCATCACGTCGTCCAAGTTCTTCGCGTACGATTTGCCTGATCATTGAGGCAAGATCACAGGGAGATGTTGGAGGGACGTCGACACTTGCAACGGTGGTGACGTTAACAAGTCTACCAAATTTGGGAGTGATGCGCCTAGCCTTCAGTGTCTCAAACGTGCGGCAGTGTTGTATTACGTCCGCTACAGACGCCAAGGTGTCCTTGCCGATGAGGAAATTGTAGACATCCTCAGCAACCCCTTTGAGAAGATGCTCTACCTTGTCGTCTTCTTTCATGCGTGGGTCTACAGACTTGCATAATTTCAGGATCTCTTCAATGTACGTTGTGCATGTTTCACCGGGGACTTGAGCACGCTGCATCAAAGTGTGCTCAGCGCGCTTCTTCTTCATCAATGGGTCCCCGAAGCAGCTCGCTATTTCTTTCTCAAACGCTTCCCAGGTCATTATTGTTTCTTCGTGGTTTTCAAACCACACCAACGCCGTCCCTTGAAGAAACAATCCGACGTTGGACAACCGGGAGGCCGCATCCCAACAGTTGTATTTACTCACACGGTTGAAGTGTTTCAGCCATTCGTCAACGTCTTCTCCGACCCTCCCTGAGAAGCTCCGTGGTACCATGTGCCGGGGCCACGCAGCGCCAGACGAAGAGTGCGTGGTGTCGCCGTCAGCAATCGGATCCATAGAGAGCGGTGGTAGACCAGCCAGTCGGCGGCTTCGGCGTAGTTCTTGAGGTAGCGCTTCCGTGATCGTTGGACTTGGATCGCTCCGCTGTACCCCGCACCTTCCACCAATCTTGTTACGGTGCGATGGATGCCTTTATTTACAGGAGATGATCAATGCGAGAGTCCAGGGATATGGCCGATCACTGCTCGTGCCAACCTCGTTCTCCTCTTCTTCCACGCGCATCCTCAGTATCGTAGCAATATCTTCGAAGCTATCAGCCTAAAGAAAAAAAAGCAACACACCACTCCCGGGAGGGCTCGAACCTCCAACCTTTAAGTTAACAGCCGATGGCGCCAGTCAATTGCGCCACGGAGACAGTCATGCTCTACTCTCACACCGTCAGAACATTTCTTCAGAGCTATCCGCCCAAAGAAAAAAAAGCGCCGCACCACCACAGAGTGGGCTTGAACCTCCAACCTTTCGGTTAACAGCCGAACGTGCTAGCCAATTGCACCAAGCAGACAGTCGTGCTCCATTCTCACCACCGTTAGAAGATTTCTCCAAAGCTATCAGCGCCAAGAAAAAAGCAACACACCACTCCCGGGAGGGCTCGAAACTCCAACCTTCCAGTTAACTGCCGATCGCGCTAGCCTATTGCACCACGGAGACAGTCCTGCTCCACTGTCACCACCATCAGAACATATCTTCAAAGCTATCAGCCCAAAGAAAAAAAAGCGCCGCACCACCACCGGGTGGGCTCGAAACTCCAACCTTTCGATTAACAGCCGATGGCGCTAGCTAAGTGCGCCACGGAGACAGTCCTGTTCCACTCTCAACACCATCAGAACATATCTTCAAAGCTATCAGCCCATAGAAAAAAAGGCGCCGCACCACCACCGGGTGGGCTTGAACCTCCAACCTTTCGGTTAGCGGCCGCACGCGCTAGCCAATTGCGCCACGAAGACAGTCCTGTTCAACTCTTACCACCATCAGAACATATCTTCAAAGCTATCAGCCCAAAGAAAAAAAAGCAACACGCCATTCCTGGGAGGGCTCGAACCTCCAACCTTTCGGTTAACAGCCGACCGCGCTAGCCAATTGTGCCACGGAGACAGTCCTGCTATCTTTCACCACCGTCAGAACATATCTTCAAAGCTATCAGCCCAAAGAAAAAAAAGCGCCGCACCACCACGGGGTGGGCTCGAAACTCGAACCTTTCGGTTAACAGCCGATCGCGCTAGCCAATTGCGCCACGGAGACATACCTACTCCACTCTCACCACCATCAGAACATATCTTCAAAGCTATCAGCCCCCCCCCCCCAAAACAAAAGCGCCGCACCACCACCGGGTGGGCTCGAAACTCCAACCTTTCTATAAACAGCCGATCGCGCTAGCCAATTGCGCCACAGAGACAGTCTTGTTCCACTCTCACCACCATTAGAGCATATCTTCAAAGCTATCAGGCCATAGAAAAAAGCGCTGCACCTCCACCGGGTGGGCTCGAACCTCCAACCTTTCGGTTAACAGACGATCGCGCTAGCCAATCGCGCCACGGAGACAGTCGTGCTCCACTCTCACCACCATCAGAACATATCTTCAAAGCTATCAGCGCAAAAAAAAGCAACACACCACACACGGGAGGGCTCGAAACTCCAACCTTTTGGTTAAAAGCCGATTGCGCTAGCCAATTGCACCACGAAGACAGTCGTGCTCCAATCTCACTACCGTTAGAACATTTCTCGAAAGCTATCAGCGCAAAGAAAAAAGCAACACACCACTCCCGGGAGGGCTCGAAACTCCAACCTTTCAGTTAACAGCCGATCGCGCTAGACGATTGCGCCACAGAGACAGTCGTGCTCCACTCTCGCCACCATCAGAACATATCTTCAAAGCTATCAGCTTAAAGAAAAAAAGCACCGCACCACAACAGGGTGCGTTCGAACCTCCAACCTTTCGGTTAAGGCGATCGCGCTAGCCAATCGCGCCACGGAGACAGTCCTGCTCCACTGTCACCACCATCGGAACATATCTTCAAAGCTATCAGCCCAAAGAAAAAAGCTCCGCACCACCACCGGGTGGGCTCGAAACTCCAACCTTTCGATTAACAGCCGATCGCGCTAGCTAAATGCGCCACGGAGGCGGTCCTGTTCTACTCTCACCACCATCAGAACATATCTTCAAAGCTATCAGCCCATAGAAAAAAAGGCGCCGCACCACCACCGGGTGGGCTCGAACCTCCAACGTTTCGGTTAACGGCCGAACGCGCTAGCCAATTGCGCCATGGAGACAGTCCTGTTCTACTCTCACCACCATCAGAACATATCTTCAAAGCTATCAGCCCAAAGAAAAAAAAGCAACACACCACTCCCGGGAGGGCTCGAACCTCCAACCTTTCGGTTAACAGCCGACCGCGCTAGCCAATTGTGCCACGGAGACAGTCCTGCTATACTCTCACCACCATCAGAACATATCTTCAAAGCTATCAGCCCAAAGGAAAAAAAGCGCCGCACCACCACCGGGTGGGCTCGAAACTCCAACCTTTCGGTTAACAGCCGATCGCGCTAGCCGATTGCGCCACGGAAACAGTCCTGCTCCACTCTCACCATCACCAGAACATATCTTCAAAGCTATCAGCCCAAAGAAAAAAAAGCGCCGCACCACCACCGGGTGGGCTCGAAACTCCAACCTTTCGGTTAACAGCCGATCGCGCTAGCCGATAGCGCCACGGAGACAGTCGTGCTCCACTCTCACCACCATCAGAACATATCTTTGAAGCTATCAGCCTAAAGAAAAAAAGCGCCGCACCACCACCGGGTGGGCTCGAACCTCCAACCTTTCGGTTAACAGACGATCGCGCTAGCCGATAGCGCCACGGAGACAGTCGTGCTCCACTCTCACCACCATCAGAACTTATCTTCAAAGCTATCAGCGCAAAGAAAAAAGCAACACACCACTCCCGGGAGGGCTCGAACCTCCAACCTTTCGGTTAACAGCCGACCGTGCTAGCCAATTGTGCCACGGAGACAGTCCTGCTATACTCTAACCACCATCAGAACATATCTTCAAAGCTATCAGCCCAAAGGAAAAAAAGCGCCGCACCACCACCGGGTGGGCTCGAAACTCCAACCTTTCGGTTAACAGCCGATCGCGCTAGCCGATTGCTCCACGGAAACAGTCCTGCTCCACTCTCACCATCACCAGAACATATCTTCAAAGCTATCAGCCCAAAGAAAAAAAAGCGCCGCACCACCACCGGGTGGGCTCGAAACTCCAACCTTTCGGTTAACAGCCGATCGCGCTAGCCGATTGCGCCACGGAGACAGTCCTGCTCCACTCTCACCACCATCAGAACATATCTTCGAAGCTCTCAGCCTAAAGAAAAAAAGCGCCGCACCACCACCGGGTGGGCTCGAACCTCCAACCTTTCGGTTAACAGACGATCGCGCTAGCCGATAGCGCCACGGAGACAGTCGTGCTCCAATCTCACCACCATCAGAACATATCTTCAAAGCTATCAGCGCAAAGAAAAAAGCAACACACCACTCCCGGGAGGGCTCGAAACACCAACCTTTCAGTTCACAGCCGATCGCGCTAGCCAATTTCGCAACGGAGACAGTCCTGCTCCACTCTCACCACCATCAGAACATATCTTCAAAGCTATCAGCCCAAAGAAAAAAAAGCAACACACCACTCCCGGGAGGGCTCAAAACTCCAACCTTTCGGTTAACAGCCGACCGCGCTAGCCAATTGTGCCACGGAGACAGTCCTGCTATACTCTCACCACCATCAGAACATATCTTCAAAGCTATCAGCGCAAAGGAAAAAAAGCGCCGCACCACCACCGGGTGGGCTCGAAACTCCAACCTTTCGGTTAACAGCCGATCGCGCTAGCCGATTGCGCCACGGAAACAGTCCTGCTCCACTCTCACCATCACCAGAACATATCTTCAAAGCTATCAGCCCAAAGAAAAAAAGCGCCGCACCACCACCAGGTGGGCTCGAAACTCCAACATTTCGGTTAACAGCCGATCGCGCTAGCCGATTGCGCCACGGAGACAGTCCTGCTCCACTCTCACCACCATCAGAACATATCTTCGAAGCTATCAGCCTAAAGAAAAAAAGCGCCGCACCACCACCGGGTAGGCTCGAAACTCCAACCTTTCGATTAACAGCCGATCGCGCTAGCTAATTGCTCCACGGAGACGGTCCTGTTCTACTCTCACCACCATCAGAACATATCTTCAAAGCTATCAGCCCATAGAAAAAAAGGCGCCGCACCACCACCGGGTGGGCTCGAACCTCCAACGTTTCGGTTAACGGCCGAACGCGCTAGCTAATTGCGCCACAGAGACAGTCCTGTTCCTCTCTCACCACCATCAGAACATATCTTCAAAGCTATCAGCCCAAAGAAAAAAAAGCAACACACCACTCCCGGGAGGGCTCGAACCTCCAACCTTTCGGTTAACAGCCGACCGCGCTAGTCAATTGTGCCACGGAGACAGTCCTGCTATACTCTCACCACCATCAGAACATATCTTCAAAGCTATCAGCCCAAAGGAAAAAAAGCGCCGCACCACCACCGGATGGGCTCGAAACTCCAACCTTTCGGTTAACAGCCGATCGCGCTAGCCGATTGCGCCACGGAAACAGTCCTGCTCCACTCTCACCATCACCAGAACACATCTTCAAAGCTATCAGCCCAAAGAAAAAAAAAGCGCCGCACCACCACCGGGTGGGCTCGAAACTCCAACCTTTTGGTTATTAGCCCATCGCGCTAGCCGATTGCGCCACGGAGACCGTCCTGCTCCACTCTCACCACCATCAGAACATATCTTCAAAGCTATCAGCCCAAAGAAAAAAAGAGCGCCGCACCACCACCGGGTGGGCTCGAAACTCCAACCTTTCGATTAACAGCCGATCGCGCTAGCCAATTGCGCCACGGAGACAGTCGGGCTCCACTCTCACACCGTCAGAATATTTTTTGAGAGCTATCCGCCCAAAGGAAAAAAAGCGCCGCACCACCACCCAGTTGGCTTGAACCTCCAAACTTTCGGTTAACAGCCGATCGCGCTAGCCCATTGCGCCACGGAGACAGTCGTGCTCCACTCTCACACCATCAGAACATTTCTTCAAAGCTATCCGCCCAAAGGAAAAAAAGCGCCGCACCACCACCGAGTGGGCTGGAACCTCCAACCTTTTGGTTAACAGCCGATCGCGCTAGCCAATTGGGCCACGGAGACAGTCGTGCTTCACTCTCACCACCATCAGAACATATCTTCAAAGCTATCAGCCCAAAGAAAAAAAAGTGCCGCACCACCACCGGGTGGGCTCGAACCTCCAACCTTTCGGTTAACAGCCGATCGCGCTAGTCAATTGCGCCACGGAGACAGTCGTGCTCCGCTCTCACCACCATCAGAGCATATCTTCAAAGCTATCAGCCAAAAAAAAAGCGCCGCACCACCACCGGGTGGGCTCGAACCTCCAACCTTTCGGTTAACAGACGATCGCGCTAGCCGATCGCGCCACGGAGACAGTCGTGCTTCACTTTCACCACCATCAGAACATATCTTCAAAGCTATCAGCCCAAAGAAAAAAAAGCAACACACCACTCCCGGGAGGGCTCGAACCTCCAACCTTTCGGTTAACAGCCGATCGCGCTAGCCAATTGCGCTACGGAGACAGTCGGGCTCCACTCTCACACCGTCAGAACATTTTTTCAGAGCTATCCGCCCAAAGGAAAAAAAGCGCCGCACCACTCCCGGGAGGGCTCGAAACACCAACCTTTCGGTTAACAGCCGATCGCGCTAGCCAATTGCGCAACGGAGACAGTCCTGTTCCACTCTCACCACCATCAGAACATATCTTCAAAGCTATCAGCCCAAAGAAAAAAAAGCAACACACCACTCCCGGGAGGGCTCGAACCTCCAACCTTTCGGTTAACAGCCGACCGCGCTAGCCAATTGTGCCACGGAGACAGTCCTGCTATACTCTCACCACCATCAGAACATATCTTCAAAGCTATCAGCCCAAAGGAAAAAAAGCGCCGCACCACCACCGGGTGGGCTCGAAACTCCAACCTTTCGGTTAACAGCCGATCGCGCTAGCCGAGTGCGCCACGGAGACAGTCCTGCTCCACTCTCACCACCATCAGAACATATCTTCAAAACTATCAGCCCAAAGAAAAAAAAGCGCCGCACCACCACCGGGTGGGCTCGAAACTCCAACCTTTTGGTTATTAGCCCATCGCGCTAGCCAATAGCGCCATGGAGACAGTCCTTCTCCACTCTCATCACCATCAGAACATATATTCAAAGCTATGAGCGCAAAGAAAAAAGCAACACACCACTCCCGGGAGGGCTTGAAACTCCAACCTTTCGATTAACAGCCGATCGCGCTAGCCGATTGCGCCACGGAGACCGTCCTGCTCCACTCTCACGACCATCAGAACATATCTTCAAAGCTATCAGCCCAAAGAAAAAAAGAGCGCCGCACCACCACCGGGTGGGCTCGAAACTCCAACCTTTCGATTAACAGCCGATCGCGCTAGCCAATTGCGCCACGGAGACAGTCGGGCTCCACTCTCACACCGTCAGAATATTTTTTCAGAGCTATCCGCCCAAAGGAAAAAAAGCGCCGCACCACCACCGAGTTGGCTTGAACCTCCAAACTTTCGGTTAACAGCCGATCGCGCTAGATAATTGCGCCACGGAGACAGTCGTGCTCCACTCTCACACCATCAGAACATTTCTTCAGAGCTATCCGCCCAAAGGAAAAAAAGCGCCGCACCACCACCGAGTGGGCTGGAACCTCCAACCTTTTGGTTAACAGCCGATCGCGCTTGCCATTTGGGCCACGGAGACAGTCGTGCTTCACTCTCACCACCATCAGAACATATCTTCAAAGCTATCAGCCCAAAGAAAAAAAAGTGCCGCACCAGCACCGGGTGGGCTCGAACCTCCAACCTTTCGGTTAACAGCTGATCGCGCTAGTCAATTGCGCTCGGAGACAGTCCTGCTCCACTCCCACCACCATCAGAACGTATCTTCAAAGCTATCAGCCCAAAGAAAAAAAAGCAACACACCACTCGAGGGAGGGCTCGAACCTCCAACCTTTCAGTTAACAGCCGATCGCGCTAGTCAATTGCGCCACGGAGACAGTCGTGCTCCGCTCTCACCACCATCAGAGCATATCTTCAAAGCTATAAGCCAAAAAAAGCGCCGCACCACCACCGGGTGGGCTCGAACCTCCAACCTTTCGGTTAACAGACGATCGCGCTAGCCGATCGCGCCACGGAGACAGTCGTGCTTCACTTTCACCACCATCAGAACATATCTTCAAAGCTATCAGCCCAAAGAAAAAAAAGCAACACACCACTCCCGGGAGGGCTCGAACCTCCAACCTTTCGGTTAACAGCCGATCGCGCTAGCCAATTGCGCTACGGAGACAGTCGGGCTCTACTCTCACACCGTCAGAACATTTTTTCAGAGCTATCCGCCCAAAGGAAAAAAAGCGCCGCACCACCACCGAGTGGGCTTGAACCTCCAAACTTTCGGTTAATAGCCGATCGCGCTAGCCAATTGCGCCACAGAGACAGCCGTGCCCCACTCTCACACCATCAGAACATTTCTTCAGAGCTATCCACCCAAAGGAAAAAAAGCGCCGCACCACCACCGAGTGGGCTTGAACCTCCAACCTTTCGGTTAACAGCCGATCGCGCTAGCCAATTGGGCCACGGTGACAGTTGTGCTTCACTCTCACCACCATCAGAACATATCTTCAAAGCTATCAGCCCAAAGAAAAAAAGCAACACACCACTCCCGGGGGGGGAAGGCTCGAACCTCCAACCTTCAGTTAACAGCCGATCGCGCCATGGAGACAGTCGTGCTCCACTCTCACCACCATCAGAACATATCTTCAAAGCTATCAGCCTAAAGGAAAAAAAGCGCCGCACCACCACCGGGTGGGCTCGAACCTCCAACCTTTCGGTTAACGGCCGAACGCGCTAGCCAATTGCGCCACGCAGACAGTCCTGTTCCACTCTCAACACCATCAGAACGTATCTTCAAAGCTATCAGCCCAAAGAAAAAAAGCAACACACCACTCCCGGGAGGGCTCGAACCTCCAACCTTTCGGTTAACAGCCGACCGTGCTAGCCAATTGTGCCACGGAGACAGTCCTGCTATACTCTAACCACCATCAGAACATATCTTCAAAGCTATCAGCCCAAAGGAAAAAAAGCGCCGCACCACCACCGGGTGGGCTCGAAACTCCAACCTTTCGGTTAACAGCCGATCGCGCTAGCCGATTGCTCCACGGAAACAGTCCTGCTCCACTCTCACCATCACCAGAACATATCTTCAAAGCTATCAGCCCAAAGAAAAAAAAGCGCTGCACCACCACCGGGTGGGCTCGAAACTCCAACCTTTCGGTTAACAGCCGATCGCGCTAGCCGATTGCGCCACGGAGACAGTCCTGCTCCACTCTCACCACCATCAGAACATATCTTCGAAGCTCTCAGCCTAAAGAAAAAAAAGCGCCGCACCACCACCGGGTGGGCTCGAACCTCCAACCTTTCGGTTAACAGACGATCGCGCTAGCCGATAGCGCCACGGAGACAGTCGTGCTCCACTCTCACCACCATCAGAACATATCTTCAAAGCTATCAGCGCAAAGAAAAAAGCAACACACCACTCCCGGGAGGGCTCGAAACACCAACCTTTTAGTTAACAGCCGATCGCGCTAGCCAATTTCGCAACGGAGACAGTCCTGCTCCACTCTCACCACCATCAGAACATATCTTCAAAGCTATCAGCCCAAAGAAAAAAAAGCAACACACCACTCCCGGGAGGGCTCAAAACTCCAACCTTTCGGTTAACAGCCGACCGCGCTAGCCAATTGTGCCACGGAGACAGTCCTGCTATACTCTCTCCACCATCAGAACATATCTTCAAAGCTATCAGCGCAAAGGAAAAAAAGCGCCGCACCACCACCGGGTGGGCTCGAAACTCCAACCTTTCGGTTAACAGCCGATCGCGCTAGCCGATTGCGCCACGGAAACAGTCCTGCTCCACTCTAACCATCACCAGAACATATCTTCAAAGCTATCAGCCCAAAGAAAAAAAGCGCCGCACCACCACCGGGTGGGCTCGAAACTCCAACCTTTCGGTTAACAGCCGATCGCGCTAGCCGATTGCGCCACGGAGACAGTCCTGCTCCACTCTCACCACCATCAGAACATATCTTCGAAGCTATCAGCCTAAAGAAAAAAAGCGCCGCACCACCACCGGGTAGGCTCGAAACTCCAACCTTTCGATTAACAGCCGATCGCGCTAGCTATTTGCTCCACGGAGACGGTCCTGTTCTACTCTCACCACCATCAGAACATATCTTCAAAGCTATCAGCCCATAGAAAAAAAGGCGCCGCACCACCACCGGGTGGGCTCGAACCTCCAACGTTTCGGTTAACGGCCGAACGCGCTAGCCAAT
This sequence comes from Rhipicephalus microplus, assembly GCF_043290135.1. Classification (NCBI taxonomy): domain Eukaryota; kingdom Metazoa; phylum Arthropoda; class Arachnida; order Ixodida; family Ixodidae; genus Rhipicephalus; species Rhipicephalus microplus. The sequence continues at coordinate 2,799,237 of NW_027464611.1, read as the reverse complement.
TGCGCCACAGAGACAGTCCTGTTCCACTCTCACCACCATCAGAACATATCTTCAAAGCTATCAGCCCAAAGAAAAAAAAGCAACACACCACTCCCGGGAGGGCTCGAACCTCCAACCTTTCGGTTAACAGCCGACCGCGCTAGTCAATTGTGCCACGGTGACAGTCCTGCTATACTCTCACCACCATCAGAACATATCTTCAAAGCTATCAGCCCAAAGGAAAAAAAGCGCAGCACCACCACCGGATGGGCTCGAAACTCCAACCTTTCGGTTAACAGCCGATCGCGCTAGCCGATTGCGCCACGGAAACAGTCCTGCTCCACTCTCACCATCACCAGAACACATCTTCAAAGCTATCAGCCTAAAGAAAAAAAAGCGCCGCACCACCACCGGGTGGGCTCGAAACTCCAACCTTTTGGTTATTAGCCCATCGCGCTAGCCGATTGCGCCACGGAGACCGTCCTGCTCCACTCTCACCACCATCAGAACATATCTTCAAAGCTATCAGCCCAAAGAAAAAAAGAGCGCCGCACCACCACCGGGTGGGCTCGAAACTCCAACCTTTCGATTAACAGCCGATCGCGCTAGCCAATTGCGCCACGGAGACAGTCGGGCTCCACTCTCACACCGTCAGAATATTTTTTCAGAGCTATCCGCCCAAAGGAAAAAAAGCGCCGCACCGCCACCGAGTTGGCTTGAACCTCCAAACTTTCGGTTAACAGCCGATCGCGCTAGCCCATTGCGCCACGGAGACAGTCGTGCTCCACTCTCACACCATCAGAACATTTCTTCAAAGCTATCCGCCCAAAGGAAAAAAAGCGCCGCACCACCACCGAGTGGGCTGGAACCTCCAACCTTTTGGTTAACAGCCGATCGCGCTAGCCAATTGGGCCACGGAGACAGTCGTGCTTCACTCTCACCACCATCAGAACATATCTTCAAAGCTATCAGCTCAAAGAAAAAAAAGTGCCGCACCACCACCGGGTGGGCTCGAACCTCCAACCTTTCGGTTAACAGCCGATCGCGCTAGCCAATTGCGCTCGAAGACAGTCCTGCTCCACTCTCACCACCATCAGAACGTATCTTCAAAGCTATCAGCCCAAAGAAAAAAAGCAACACACCACTCGAGGGAGGGCTCGAACCTCCAACCTTTCAGTTAACAGCCGATCGCGCTAGTCAATTGCGCCACGGAGACAGTCGTGCTCCGCTCTCACCACCATCAGAGCATATCTTCAAAGCTATCAGCCAAAAAAAAAGCGCCGCACCACCACCGGGTGGGCTCGAACCTCCAACCTTTCGGTTAACAGACGATCGCGCTAGCCGATCGCGCCACGGAGACAGTCGTGCTTCACTTTCACCACCATCAGAACATATCTTCAAAGCTATCAGCCCAAAGAAAAAAAAGCAACACACCACTCCCGGGAGGGCTCGAACCTCCAACCTTTCGGTTAACAGCCGATCGCGCTAGCCAATTGCGCTACGGAGACAGTCGGGCTCCACTCTCACACCGTCAGAACATTTTTTCAGAGCTATCCGCCCAAAGGAAAAAAAGCGCCGCACCACTCCCGGGAGGGCTCGAAACACCAACCTTTCGGTTAACAGCCGATCGCGCTAGCCAATTGCGCAACGGAGACAGTCCTGTTCCACTCTCACCACCATCAGAACATATCTTCAAAGCTATCAGCCCAAAGAAAAAAAAGCAACACACCACTCCCGGGAGGGCTCGAACCTCCAACCTTTCGGTTAACAGCCGACCGCGCTAGCCAATTGTGCCACGGAGACAGTCCTGCTATACTCTCACCACCATCAGAACATATCTTCAAAGCTATCAGCCCAAAGGAAAAAAAGCGCCGCACCACCACCGGGTGGGCTCGAAACTCCAACCTTTCGGTTAACAGCCGATCGCGCTAGCCGATTGCTCCACGGAAACAGTCCTGCTCCACTCTCACCATTACTAGATCATATCTTCAAAGCTATCAGCCCAAAGAAAAAAAAGCGCCGCACCACCACCGGGTGGGCTCGAAACTCCAACCTTTCGGTTAACAGCCGATCGCGCTAGCCGATTGCGCCACGGAGACAGTCCTGCTCCACTCTCACCACCATCAGAACATATCTTCAAAGCTATCAGCCCAAAGAAAAAAAAGCGCCGCACCACCACCGGGTGGGCTCGAAACTCCAACCTTTTGGTTATTAGCCCATCGCGCTAGCCAATAGCGCCATGGAGACAGTCCTTCTCCACTCTCATCACCATCAGAACATATATTCAAAGCTATGAGCGCAAAGAAAAAAGCAACACACCACTCCCGGGAGGGCTTGAAACTCCAACCTTTCGATTAACAGCCGATCGCGCTAGCCGATTGCGCCACGGAGACCGTTCTGCTCCACTCTCACCTCCATCAGAACATATCTTCAAAGCTATCAGCCCAAAGAAAAAAAGAGCGCCGCACCACCACCGGGTGGGCTCGAAACTCCAACCTTTCGATTAACAGCCGATCGCGCTAGCCAATTGCGCCACGGAGACAGTCGGGCTCCACTCTCACACCGTCAGAATATTTTTTCAGAGCTATCCGCCCAAAGGAAAAAAAGCGCCGCACCACCACCGAGTTGGCTTGAACCTCCAAACTTTCGGTTAACAGCCGATCGCGCTAGATAATTGCGCCACGGAGACAGTCGTGCTCCACTCTCACACCATCAGAACATTTCTTCAGAGCTATCCGCCCAAAGGAAAAAAAGCGCCGCACCACCACCGAGTGGGCTGGAACCTCCAACCTTTTGGTTAACAGCCGATCGCGCTTGCCAATTGGGCCACGGAGACAGTCGTGCTTCACTCTCACCACCATCAGAACATATCTTCAAAGCTATCAGCCCAAAGAAAAAAAAGTGCCGCACCAGCACCGGGTGGGCTCGAACCTCCAACCTTTCGGTTAACAGCTGATCGCGCTAGTCAATTGCGCTCGGAGACAGTCCTGCTCCACTCCCACCACCATCAGAACGTATCTTCAAAGCTATCAGCCCAAAGAAAAAAAAGCAACACACCACTCGAGGGAGGGCTCGAACCTCCAACCTTTCAGTTAACAGCCGATCGCGCTAGTCAATTGCGCCACGGAGACAGTCGTGCTCCGCTCTCACCACCATCAGAGCATATCTTCAAAGCTATAAGCCAAAAAAAAGCGCCGCACCACCACCGGGTGGGCTCGAACCTCCAACCTTTCGGTTAACAGACGATCGCGCTAGCCGATCGCGCCACGGAGACAGTCGTGCTTCACTTTCACCACCATCAGAACATATCTTCAAAGCTATCAGCCCAAAGAAAAAAAAGCAACACACCACTCCCGGGAGGGCTCGAACCTCCAACCTTTCGGTTAACAGCCGATCGCGCTAGCCAATTGCGCTACGGAGACAGTCGGGCTCCACTCTCACACCGTCAGAACATTTTTTCAGAGCTATCCGCCCAAAGGAAAAAAAGCGCCGCACCACCACCGAGTGGGCTTGAACCTCCAAACTTTCGGTTAACAGCCGATCGCGCTAGCCAATTGCGCCACAGAGACAGCCGTGCCCCACTCTCACACCATCAGAACATTTCTTCAGAGCTATCCACCCAAAGGAAAAAAAGCGCCGCACCACCACCGAGTGGGCTTGAACCTCCAACCTTTCGGTTAACAGCCGATCGCGCTAGCCAATTGGGCCACGGTGACAGTTGTGCTTCACTCTCACCACCATCAGAACATATCTTCAAAGCTATCAGCCCAAAGAAAAAAAGCAACACACCACTCCCGGGGGGGGGAAGGCTCGAACCTCCAACCTTCAGTTAACAGCCGATCGCGCCATGGAGACAGTCGTGCTCCACTCTCACCACCATCAGAACATATCTTCAAAGCTATCAGCCTAAAGGAAAAAAAGCGCCGCACCACCACCGGGTGGGCTCGAACCTCCAACCTTTCGGTTAACGGCCGAACGCGCTAGCCAATTGCGCCACGCAGACAGTCCTGTTCCACTCTCAACACCATCAGAACGTATCTTCAAAGCTATCAGCCCAAAGAAAAAAAGCAACACATCACTCCCGGGAGGGCTCGAACCTCCAACCTTTCGGTTAACAGCCGACCGCGCTAGCCAATTGTGCCACGGAGACAGTCCTGCTATACTCTCACCACCATCAGAACATATCTTCAAAGCTATCAGCCCAAAGTAAAAAAAGCGCCGAACCACCACCGAGTGGGCTCGAAACTCCAACATTTCGGTTAACAGCCGATCGCGCTAGCCAATTGCGCCATGGAGAAAGTCCTGCTCCACTTTCATCACCATCAGAACATATCTTCAAAGCTATCAGCGCAAAGAAAAAAGCAACACACCACTCCCGGGAGGGATCGAAACTCCAACCTTTCGATTAACAGCCGATCGCGCTAGCTAATTGCGCCACGGAGACGGTCCTGTTCTACTCTCACCACCATCAGAACATATCTTCAAAGCTATCAGCCCATAGAAAAAAAGGCGCCGCACCACCACCGGGTGGGCTCGAACCTCCAACGTTTCGGTTAACGGCCGAACGCGCTAGCCAATTGCGCCACAGAGACAGTCCTGTTCCACTCTCACCACCATCAGAACATATCTTCAAAGCTATCAGCCCAAAGAAAAAAAAGCAACACACCACTCCCGGGAGGGCTCGAACCTCCAACCTTTCGGTTAACAGCCGACCGCGCTAGTCAATTGTGCCACGGAGACAGTCCTGCTATACTCTCACCACCATCAGAACATATCTTCAAAGCTATCAGCCGAAAGGAAAAAAAGCGCCGCACCACCACCGGGTGGGCTCGAAACTCCAACCTTTCGGTTAACAGCCGATCGCGCTAGCCGATTGCGCCACGGAAACAGTCCTGCTCCACTCTCAACATCACCAGAACATATCTTCAAAGCTATCAGCCCAAAAAAAAAAGCGCCGCACCACCACCAGGTGGGCTCGAAACTCATACCTTTTGGTTATTAGCCCATCGCGCTAGCCAATAGCGCCATGGAGACAGTCCTGCTCCACTTTCATCACCATCAGAACATATCTTCAAAGCTATGAGCGCAAAGAAAAAAGCAACACACCACTCCCGGGAGGGCTTGAAACTCCAACCTTTCGATTAACAGCCGATCGCGCTAGCTAAATGCGCCACGGAGACGGTCCTGCTCCACTCTCACCACCATCAGAACATATCTTCAAAGCTATCAGCCCATAGAAAAAAAGGCACCGCACCACCACCGGGTGGGCTCGAACCTCCAACGTTCCGGTTAACGGCCGAACGCGCTAGCCAATTGCGCCATGGAGACAGTCCTGTTCCACTCTCACCACCATCAGAACATATCTTCAAAGCTATCAGCCCAAAGAAAAAAAAGCAACACACCACTCCCGGGAGGGCTCGAACCTCCAACCTTTCGGTTAACAGCCGACCGCGCTAGCCAATTGTGCCACGGAGACAGTCCTGCTATACTCTCACCACCATCAGAACATATCTTCAAAGCTATCAGCCCAAAGGAAAAAAAGCGCCGCACCACCACCGGGTGGGCTCGAAACTCCAACCTTTCGGTTAACAGCCGATCGCGCTAGCCGATTGCGCCACGGAGACAGTCCTGCTCCACTCTCACCACCATCAGAACATATCTTCAAAGCTATCAGCCCAAAGGAAAAAAAGCGCCGCACCACCACCGGGTTGGCTCGAAACTCCAACCTTTCGGTTAACAGCCGATCGCGCTAGCCGATTGCTCCACGGAAACAGTCCTGCTCCACTCTCACCATCACCAGAACATATCTTCAAAGCTATCAGCCCAAAGAAAAAAAAGCGCCGCACCACCACCGGGTGGGCTCGAAACTCCAACCTTTCGGTTAACAGCCGATCGCGCTAGCCGATTGCGCCACGGAGACAGTCCTGCTCCACTCTCACCACCATCAGAACAAATCTTCGAAGCTCTCAGCCTAAAGAAAAAAAGCGCCGCACCACCACCGGGTGGGCTCGAACCTCCAACCTTTCGGTTAACAGACGATCGCGCTAGCCGATAGCGCCACGGAGACTGTCGTGCTTCACTCTCACCACCATCAGAACATATCTTCAAAGCTATCAGCGCAAAGAAAAAAGCAACACACCACTCCCGGGAGGGCTCGAAACACCAACCTTTCAGTTAACAGCCGATCGCGCTAGCCAATTTCGCAACGGAGACAGTCCTGCTCCACTCTCACCACCATCAGAACATATCTTCAGAGCTATCAGCCCAAAGAAAAAAAAGCAACACACCACTCCCGGGAGGGCTCAAAACTCCAACCTTTCGGTTAACAGCCGACCGCGCTAGCCAATTGTGCCACGGAGACAGTCCTGCTATACTCTCACCACCATCAGAACATATCTTCAAAGCTATACGCGCAAAGGAAAAAAAGCGCCGCACCACCACCGGGTGGGCTCGAAACTCCAACCTTTCGGTTAACAGCCGATCGCGCTAGCCGATTGCGCCACGGAAACAGTCCTGCTCCACTCTCACCATCACCAGAACATATCTTCAAAGCTATCAGCCCAAAGAAAAAAAGCGCCGCACCACCACCGGGTGGGCTCGAAACTCCAACCTTTCGGTTAACAGCCGATCGCGCTAGCCGATTGCGCCACGGACACAGTCCTGCTCCACTCTCACCACCATCAGAACATATCTTCGAAGCTATCAGCCTAAAGAAAAAAAGCGCCGCACCACCACCGGGTAGGCTCGAAACTCCAAACTTTCAGTTAACAGCTGATCGCGCTAGACGATTGCGCCACGGAGACAGTCGTGCTCCACTCTCTCCATCATCAGAACATATCTTCAAAGCTATCAGCTTAAAGAAAAAAAGCGCCGCACCACAACCGGGTGGGTTCGAACCTCCAACCTTTCGCTTAACAGACGATCACGCTAGCGAATCGCGCCACGGAGACAGTCCTGCTCCACTGTCACCACCATCAGAATATATCTTCAAAGCTATCAGCCCAAAGAAAAAAAGCGCCGCACCACCACCGGGTGGGCTCGAAACTCCAACCTTTCGATTAACAGCCGATCGCGCTAGCTAATTGCTCCACGGAGACGGTCCTGTTCTACTCTCACCACCATCAGAACATATCTTCAAAGCTATCAGCCCATAGAAAAAAAGGCGCCGCACCACCACCGGGTGGGCTCGAACCTCCAACGTTTCGGTTAACGGCCGAACGCGCTAGCCAATTGCGCCACAGAGACAGTCCTGTTCCACTCTCACCACCATCAGAACATATCTTCAAAGCTATCAGCCCAAAGAAAAAAAAGCAACACACCACTCCCGGGAGGGCTTGAAACTCCAACCTTTCGATTAACAGCCGATCGCGCTAGCTAAATGCGCCACGGAGACGGTCCTGCTCCACTCTCACCACCATCAGAACATATCTTCAAAGCTATCAGCCCATAGAAAAAAAGGCGCCGCACCACCACCGTGTGGGCTCGAACCTCCAACGTTTCGGTTAACGGCCGAACGCGCTAGCCAATTGCGCCATGGAGACAGTCCTGTTCCACTCTCACCACCATCAGAACATACCTTCAAAGCTATCAGCCCAAAGAAAAAAAAGCAACACACCACTCCCGGGAGGGCTCGAACCTCCAACCTTTCGGTTAACAGCCGACCGCGCTAGCCAATTGTGCCACGGAGACAGTCCTGCTATACTCTCACCACCATCAGAACATATCTTCAAAGCTATCAGCCCAAAGGAAAAAAAGCGCCGCACCACCACCGGGTGGGCTCGAAACTCCAACCTTTCGGTTAACAGCCGATCGCGCTAGCCGATTGCGCCACGGAAACAGTCCTGCTCCACTCTCACCATCACCAGAACATATCTTCAAAGCTATCAGCCCAAAGAAAAAAAAGCGCCGCACCACCACCGGGTGGGCTCGAAACTCTAACCTTTCGGTTAACAGCCGATCGCGCTAGCCGATTGCGCCACGGAGACAGTCCTGCTCCACTCTCACCACCATCAGAACATATCTTCGAAGCTATCAGCCTAAAGAAAAAAAGCGCCGCACCACCACCGGGTGGGCTCGAACCTCCAACCTTTCGGTTAACAGACGATCGCGCTAGCCGATAGCGCCACGGAGACAGTCGTGCTCCACTCTCACCACCATCAGAACATATCTTCAAAGCTATCAGCGCAAAGAAAAAAGCAACACACCACTCCCGGGAGGGCTCGAACCTCCAACCTTTCGGTTAACAGCCGACCGCGCTAGCCAATTGTGCCACGGAGACAGTCCTGCTATACTCTCACCACCATCAGAACATATCTTCAAAGCTATCAGCCCAAAGGAAAAAAAGCGCCGCACCACCACCGGGTGGGCTCGAAACTCCAACCTTTCGGTTAACAGCCGATCGCGCTAGCCGATTGCTCCACGGAAACAGTCCTGCTCCACTCTCACCATCACCAGAACATATCTTCAAAGCTATCAGCCCAAAGAAAAAAAAGCGCCGCACCACCACCGGGTGGGCTCGAAACTCCAACCTTTCGGTTAACAGCCGATCGCGCTAGCCGATTGCGCCACGGAGACAGTCCTGCTCCACTCTCACCACCATCAGAACATATCTTCGAAGCTCTCAGCCTAAAGAAAAAAAGCGCCGCACCACCACCGGGTGGGCTCGAACCTCCAACCTTTCGGTTAACAGACGATCGCGCTAGCCGATAGCGCCACGGAGACTGTCGTGCTCCACTCTCACCACCATCAGAACATATCTTCAAAGCTATCAGCGCAAAGAAAAAAGCAACACACCACTCCCGGGAGGGCTCGAAACACCAACCTTTCAGTTAACAGCCGATCGCGCTAGCGAATTTCGCAACGGAGACAGTCCTGCTCCACTCTCACCACCATCAGAACATATCTTCAAAGCTATCAGCCCAAAGAAAAAAAAGCAACACACCACTCCCGGGAGGGCTCAAAACTCCAACCTTTCGGTTAACAGCCGACCGCGCTAGCCAATTGTGCCACGGAGACAGTCCTGCTATACTCTCACCACCATCAGAACATATCTTCAAAGCTAACAGCGCAAAGGAAAAAAAGCGCCGCACCACCACCGGGTGGGCTCGAAACTCCAACCTTTCGGTTAACAGCCGATCGCGCTAGCCGATTGCGCCACGGAAACAGTCCTGCTCCACTCTCACCATCACCAGAACATATCTTCAAAGCTATCAGCCCAAAGAAAAAAAGCGCCGCACCACCACCGGGTGGGCTCGAAACTCCAACCTTTCGGTTAACAGCCGATCGCGCTAGCCGATTGCGCCACGGACACAGTCCTGCTCCACTCTCACCACCATCAGAAGATATCTTCGAAGCTATCAGCCTAAAGAAAAAAAGCGCCGCACCACCACTGGGTAGGCTCGAAACTCCAAACTTTCAGTTAACAGCTGATCGCGCTAGACGATTGCGCCACGGAGACAGTCGTGCTCCACTGTCACCACCATCAGAATATATCTTCAAAGCTATCAGCCCAAAAAAAAAAAGCGCCGCACCACCACCGGGTGGGCTCGAAACTCCAACCTTTCGATTAACAGCCGATCGCGCTAGCTAATTGCTCCACGGAGACGGTCCTGTTCTACTCTCACCACCATCAGAACATATCTTCAAAGCTATCAGCCCATAGAAAAAAGGCGCCGCACCACCACCGGGTGGGCTCGAACCTCCAACGTTTCGGTTAACGGCCGAACGCGCTAGCCAATTGCGCCACAGAGACAGTCCTGTTCCACTCTCACCACCATCAGAACATATCTTCAAAGCTATCAGCCCAAAGAAAAAAAAGCAACACACCACTCCCGGGAGGGCTCGAACCTCCAACCTTTCGGTTAACAGCCGACCGCGCTAGTCAATTGTGCCACGGAGACAGTCCTGCTATACTCTCACCACCATCAGAACATATCTTCAAAGCTATCAGCCCAAAGGAAAAAAAGCGCCGCACCACCACCGGGTGGGCTCGAAACTCCAACCTTTCGGTTAACAGCCGATCGCGCTAGCCGATTGCGCCACGGAAACAGTCCTGCTCCACTCTCACCATCACCAGAACATATCTTCAAAGCTATCAGCCCAAAGAAAAAAAAGCGCCGCACCACCACCGGGTGGGCTCGAAACTCCAACCTTTTGGTTATTAGCCCATCGCGCTAGCCAATAGCGCCATGGAGACAGTCCTGCTCCACTCTCATCACCATCAGAACATATCTTCAAAGCTATGAGCGCAAAGAAATGAGCAACACACCACTCCCGGGAGGGCTTGAAACTCCAACCTTTCGATTAACAGCCGATCGCGCTAGCCGATTGCGCCACGGAGACCGTCCTGCTCCACTCTCACCACCATCAGAACATATCTTCAAAGCTATCAGCCCAAAGAAAAAAAGAGCGCCGCACCACCACCGGGTGGGCTCGAAACTCCAACCTTTCAATTAACAGCCGATCGCGCTGGCCAATTGCGCCACGGAGACAGTCGGGCTCCACTCTCACACCGTCAGAATATTTTTTCAGAGCTATCCGCCCAAAGGAAAATAAGCGCCGCACCACCACCGAGTTGGCTTGAACCTCCAAACTTTCGGTTAACAGCCGATCGCGCTAGCCAATTGCGCCACGGAGACAGTCGTGCTCCACTCTCACACCATCAGAACATTTCTTCAGAGCTATCCGCCCAAAGGAAAAAAAGCGCCGCACCACCACCGAGTGGGCTGGAACCTCCAACCTTTTGGTTAACAGCCGATCGCGCTAGCCAATTGGGCCACGGAGACAGTCGTGCTTCACTCTCACCACCATCCGAACATATCTTCAAAGCTATACGCCCAAAGAAAAAAAAGTGCCGCACCACCACCGGGTGGGCTCGAACCTCCAACCTTTCGGTTAACAGCCGATCGCGCTAGCCAATTGCGCTCGAAGACAGTCCTACTCCACTCTCACCACCATCAGAACGTATCTTCAAAGCTATCAGCCCAAAGAAAAAAAAGCAACACACCACTCGAGGGAGGGCTCGAACCTCCAACCTTTCAGTTAACAGCCGATCGCGCTAGTCAATTGCGCCACGGAGACAGTCGTGCTCCGCTCTCACCACCAACAGAGCATATCTTCAAAGCTATCAGCCAAAAAAAAGCGCCGCACCACCACCGGGTGGGCTCGAACCTCCAACCTTCCGGTTAACAGACGATCGCGCTAGCCGATCGCGCCACGGAGACAGTCGTGCTTCACTTTCACCACCATCAGAACATATCTTCAAAGCTATCAGCCCAAAGAAAAAAAAAGCAACACACCACTCCCGGGAGGGCTCGAACCTCCAACCTTTCGGTTAACAGCCGATCGCGCTAGCCAATTGCGCTACGGAGACAGTCGGGCTCCACTCTCACACCGTCAGAACATTTTTTCAGAGCTATCCGCCCAAAGGAAAAAAAGCGCCGCACCACTCCCGGGAGGGCTCGAAACACCAACCTTTCGGTTAACAGCCGATCGCGCTAGCCAATTGCGCAACGGAGACAGTCCTGTTCCACTCTCACCACCATCAGAACATATCTTCAAAGCTATCAGCCCAAAGAAAAAAAAGCAACACACCACTCCCGGGAGGGCTCGAACCTCCAACCTTTCGGTTAACAGCCGACCGCGCTAGCCAATTGTGCCACGGAGACAGTCCTGCTCCACTCTCACCACCATCAGAACGTATCTTCAAAGCTATCAGCCCAAAGAAAAAAAAGCAACACACCACTCGAGGGAGGGCTCGAACCTCCAACCTTTCAGTTAACAGCCGATCGCGCTAGCTAATTGCTCCACGGAGACGGTCCTGTTCTACTCTCACCACCATCAGAACATATCTTCAAAGCTATCAGCCCATAGAAAAAAAGGCGCCGCACCACCACCGGGTGGGCTCGAACCTCCAACGTTTTGGTTAACGGCCGAACGCGCTAGCCAATTGCGCCACAGAGACAGTCCTGTTCCACTCTCACCACCATCAGAACATATCTTCAAAGCTATCAGCCCAAAGAAAAAAAAGCAACACACCACTCCCGGGAGGGCTTGAAACTCCAACCTTTCGATTAACAGCCGATCGCGCTAGCTAAATGCGCCACGGAGACGGTCCTGCTCCACTCTCACCACCATCAGAACATATCTTCAAAGCTATCAGCCCATAGAAAAAAAGGCGCCGCACCACCACCGGGTGGGCTCGAACCTCCAACGTTTCGGTTAACGGCCGAACGCGCTAGCCAATTGCGCCATGGAGACAGTCCTGTTCCACTCTCACCACCATCAGAACATATCTTCAAAGCTATCAGCCCAAAGAAAAAAAAGCAACACACCACTCCCGGGAGGGCTCGAACCTCCAACCTTTCGGTTAACAGCCGACCGCGCTAGCCAATTGTGCCACGGAGACAGTCCTGCTATACTCTCACCACCATCAGAACATATCTTCAAAGCTATCAGCCCAAAGAAAAAAAAGCGCCGCACCACCACCGGGTGGGCTCGAAACTCCAACCTTTCGGTTAACAGCCGATCGCGCTAGCCGATTGCGCCACGGAAACAGTCCTGCTCCACTCTCACCATCACCAGAACATATCTTCAAAGCTATCAGCCCAAAGAAAAAAAAGCGCCGCACCACCACCGGGTGGGCTCGAAACTCTAACCTTTCGGTTAACAGCCGATCGCGCTAGCCGATTGCGCCACGGAGACAGTCCTGCTCCACTCTCACCACCATCAGAACATATCTTCGAAGCTATCAGCCTAAAGAAAAAAAGCGCCGCACCACCACCGGGTGGGCTCGAACCTCCAACCTTTCGGTTAACAGACGATCGCGCTAGCCGATATCGCCACGGAGACAGTCGTGCTCCACTCTCACCACCATCAGAACATATCTTCAAAGCTATCAGCGCAAAGAAAAAAGCAACACACCACTCCCGGGAGGGCTCGAACCTCCAACCTTTCGGTTAACAGCCGACCGCGCTAGCCAATTGTGCCACGGAGACAGTCCTGCTATACTCTCACCACCATCAGAACATATCTTCAAAGCTATCAGCCCAAAGGAAAAAAAGCGCCGCACCACCACCGGGTGGGCTCGAAACTCCAACCTTTCGGTTAACAGCCGATCGCGCTAGCCGATTGCTCCACGGAAACAGTCCTGCTCCACTCTCACCATCACCAGAACATATCTTCAAAGCTATCAGCCCAAAGAAAAAAAAGCGCCGCACCACCACCGGGTGGGCTCGAAACTCCAACCTTTTGGTTCTTAGCCCATCCCGCTAGCCAATAGCGCCATGGAGAAAGTCCTGCTCCACTCTCATCACCATCAGAACATATATTCAAAGCTATGAGCGCAAAGAAAAAAGCAACACACCACTCCCGGGAGGGCTTGAAACTCCAACCTTTCGATTAACAGCCGATCGCGCTAGCCGATTGCGCCACGGAGACCGTCCTGCTCCACTCTCACCACCATCAGAACATATCTTCAAAGCTATCAGCCCAATGAAAAAAAGAGCGCCGCACCACCACCGGGTGGGCTCGAAACTCCAACCTTTCGATTAACAGCCGATCGCGCTAGCCAATTGCGCCACGGAGAGAGTCGGGCTCCACTCTCACACCGTCAGAATATTTTTTCAGAGCTATCCACCCAAAGGAAAAAAAGCGCCGCACCACCACCGAGTTGGCTTGAACCTCCAAACTTTCGGTTAACAGCCGATCGCGCTAGCCAATTGCGCCACGGAGACAGTCGTGCTCCACTCTCACACCATCAGAACATTTCTTCAGAGCTATCCGCCCAAAGGAAAAAAAGCGCCGCACCACCACCGAGTGGGCTGGAACCTCCAACCTTTTGGTTAACAGCCGATCGCGCTAGCCAATTGGGCCACGGAGACAGTCGTGCTTCACTCTCACCACCATCAGAACATATCTTCAAAGCTATCAGCCCAAAGAAAAAAAAGTGCCGCACCACCACCGGGTGGGCTCGAACCTCCAACCTTTCGGTTAACAGCCGATCGCGCTAGCCAATTGCGCTCGGAGACAGTCCTGCTCCACTCTCACCACCATCAGAACATATCTTCAAAGCTATCAGCCCAAAGAAAAAAAAGCAACACACCACTCCCGGGAGGGCTCGAACCTCCAACCTTTCGGTTAACAGCCGACCGCGCTAGCCAATTGTGCCACGGAGACAGTCCTGCTCCACTCTCACCACCATCAGAACGTATCTTCAAAGCTATCAGCCCAAAGAAAAAAAAGCAACACACCACTCGAGGGAGGGCTCGAACCTCCAACCTTTCAGTTAACAGCCGATCGCGCTAGCTAATTGCTCCACGGAGACGGTCCTGTTCTACTCTCACCACCATCAGAACATATCTTCAAAGCTATCAGCCCATAGAAAAAAAGGCGCCGCACCACCACCGGGTGGGCTCGAACCTCCAACGTTTTGGTTAACGGCCGAACGCGCTAGCCAATTGCGCCACAGAGACAGTCCTGTTCCACTCTCACCACCATCAGAACATATCTTCAAAGCTATCAGCCCAAAGAAAAAAAAGCAACACACCACTCCCGGGAGGGCTTGAAACTCCAACCTTTCGATTAACAGCCGATCGCGCTAGCTAAATGCGCCACGGAGACGGTCCTGCTCCACTCTCACCACCATCAGAACATATCTTCAAAGCTATCAGCCCATAGAAAAAAAGGCGCCGCACCACCACCGGGTGGGCTCGAACCTCCAACGTTTCGGTTAACGGCCGAACGCGCTAGCCAATTGCGCCATGGAGACAGTCCTGTTCCACTCTCACCACCATCAGAACATATCTTCAAAGCTATCAGCCCAAAGAAAAAAAAGCAACACACCACTCCCGGGAGGGCTCGAACCTCCAACCTTTCGGTTAACAGCCGACCGCGCTAGCCAATTGTGCCACGGAGACAGTCCTGCTATACTCTCACCACCATCAGAACATATCTTCAAAGCTATCAGCCCAAAGAAAAAAAAGCGCCGCACCACCACCGGGTGGGCTCGAAACTCCAACCTTTCGGTTAACAGCCGATCGCGCTAGCCGATTGCGCCACGGAAACAGTCCTGCTCCACTCTCACCATCACCAGAACATATCTTCAAAGCTATCAGCCCAAAGAAAAAAAAGCGCCGCACCACCACCGGGTGGGCTCGAAACTCTAACCTTTCGGTTAACAGCCGATCGCGCTAGCCGATTGCGCCACGGAGACAGTCCTGCTCCACTCTCACCACCATCAGAACATATCTTCGAAGCTATCAGCCTAAAGAAAAAAAGCGCCGCACCACCACCGGGTGGGCTCGAACCTCCAACCTTTCGGTTAACAGACGATCGCGCTAGCCGATATCGCCACGGAGACAGTCGTGCTCCACTCTCACCACCATCAGAACATATCTTCAAAGCTATCAGCGCAAAGAAAAAAGCAACACACCACTCCCGGGAGGGCTCGAACCTCCAACCTTTCGGTTAACAGCCGACCGCGCTAGCCAATTGTGCCACGGAGACAGTCCTGCTATACTCTCACCACCATCAGAACATATCTTCAAAGCTATCAGCCCAAAGGAAAAAAAGCGCCGCACCACCACCGGGTGGGCTCGAAACTCCAACCTTTCGGTTAACAGCCGATCGCGCTAGCCGATTGCTCCACGGAAACAGTCCTGCTCCACTCTCACCATCACCAGAACATATCTTCAAAGCTATCAGCCCAAAGAAAAAAAAGCGCCGCACCACCACCGGGTGGGCTCGAAACTCCAACCTTTTGGTTCTTAGCCCATCCCGCTAGCCAATAGCGCCATGGAGAAAGTCCTGCTCCACTCTCATCACCATCAGAACATATATTCAAAGCTATGAGCGCAAAGAAAAAAGCAACACACCACTCCCGGGAGGGCTTGAAACTCCAACCTTTCGATTAACAGCCGATCGCGCTAGCCGATTGCGCCACGGAGACCGTCCTGCTCCACTCTCACCACCATCAGAACATATCTTCAAAGCTATCAGCCCAATGAAAAAAAGAGCGCCGCACCACCACCGGGTGGGCTCGAAACTCCAACCTTTCGATTAACAGCCGATCGCGCTAGCCAATTGCGCCACGGAGAGAGTCGGGCTCCACTCTCACACCGTCAGAATATTTTTTCAGAGCTATCCACCCAAAGGAAAAAAAGCGCCGCACCACCACCGAGTTGGCTTGAACCTCCAAACTTTCGGTTAACAGCCGATCGCGCTAGCCAATTGCGCCACGGAGACAGTCGTGCTCCACTCTCACACCATCAGAACATTTCTTCAGAGCTATCCGCCCAAAGGAAAAAAAGCGCCGCACCACCACCGAGTGGGCTGGAACCTCCAACCTTTTGGTTAACAGCCGATCGCGCTAGCCAATTGGGCCACGGAGACAGTCGTGCTTCACTCTCACCACCATCAGAACATATCTTCAAAGCTATCAGCCCAAAGAAAAAAAAGTGCCGCACCACCACCGGGTGGGCTCGAACCTCCAACCTTTCGGTTAACAGCCGATCGCGCTAGCCAATTGCGCTCGGAGACAGTCCTGCTCCACTCTCACCACCATCAGAACGTATCTTCAAAGCTATCAGCCCAAAGAAAAAAAAGCAACACACCACTCGAGGGAGGGCTCGAACCTCCAACCTTTCAGTTAACAGCCGATCGCGCTAGTCAATTGCGCCACGGAGACAGTCGTGCTCCGCTCTCACCACCATCAGAGCATATCTTCAAAGCTATCAGCCAAAAAAAAAAGCGCCGCACCACCACCGGGTGGGCTCGAACCTCCAACCTTTCGGTTAACAGACGATCGCGCTAGCCGATCGCGCCACGGAGACAGTCGTGCTTCACTTTCACCACCATCAGAACATATCTTCAAAGCTATCAGCCCAAAGAAAAAAAAGCGACACACCACTCTCGGGAGGGCTCGAACCTCCAACCTTTCGGTTAACAGCCGATCGCGCTAGCCAATTGCGCTACGGAGACAGTCGGGCTCCACTCTCACACCGTCAGAACATTTTTTCAGAGCTATCCGCCCAAAGGAAAAAAAGCGCCGCACCACCACCGAGTGGGCTTGAACCTCCAAACTTTCGGTTAACAGCCGATCGCGCTAGCCAATTGCGCCACAGAGACAGCCGTGCCCCACTCTCACACCATCAGAACATTTCTTCAGAGCTATCCACCCAAAGGAAAAAAAGCGCCGCACCACCAACGAGTGGGCTTGAACCTCCAACCTTTCGGTTAACAGCCGATCGCGCTAGCCAATTGGGCCACGGTGACAGTCGTGCTTCACTCTCACCACCATCAGAACTTATCTTCAAAGCTATCAGCCCAAAGAAAAAAAGCAACACACCACTCCCGGAGGGGGGGGGGGGGGCTCGAACCTCCAACCTTCAGTTAACAGCCGATCGCGCCATGGAGACAGTCGTGCTCCACTCTCACCACCATCAGAACATATCTTCAAAGCTATCAGCCTAAAGGAAAAAAAGCGCCGCACCACCACCGGGTCGGCTCGAACCTCCAACCTTTCGGTTAACGGCCGAACGCGCTAGCCAATTGCGCCACGCAGACAGTCCTGTTCCACTCTCAACACCATCAGAACGTATCTTCAAAGCTATCAGCCCAAAGAAAAAAAGCAACACATCACTCCCGGGAGCGCTCGAACCTCCAACCTTTCGGTTAACAGCCGACCGCGCTAGCCAATTGTGCCACGGAGACAGTCCTGCTATACTCTCACCACCATCAGAACATATCTTCAAAGCTATCAGCCCAAAGTAAAAAAAGCACCGAACCACCACCGAGTGGGCTCGAAACTCCAACCTTTCGGTTAACAGCCGATCGCGCTAGCCAATTGCGCCATGGAGACAGTCCTGCACCACTCTCATCACCATCAGAACATATCTTCAAAGCTATCAGCGCAAAGAAAAAAGCAACACACCACTCCCGGGAGGGATCGAAACTCCAACCTTTCGATTAACAGCCGATCGCGCTAGCTAATTGCGCCACGGAGACGGTCCTGTTCTACTCTCACCACCATCAGAACATATCTTCAAAGCTATCAGCCCATAGAAAAAAAGGCGCCGCACCACCACCGGGTGGGCTCGAACCTCCAACGTTTCGGTTAACGGCCGAACGCGCTAGCCAATTGCGCCACAGAGACAGTCCTGTTCCACTCTCACCACCATCAGAACATATCTTCAAAGCTATCAGCCCAAAGAAAAAAAAGCAACACACCACTCCCGGGAGGGCTCGAACCTCCAACCTTTCGGTTAACAGCCGACCGCGCTAGTCAATTGTGCCACGGAGACAGTCCTGCTATACTCTCACCACCATCAGAACATATCTTCAAAGCTATCAGCCGAAAGGAAAAAAAGCGCCGCACCACCACCGGGTGGGCTCGAAACTCCAACCTTTCGGTTAACAGCCGATCGCGCTAGCCGATTGCGCCACGGAAACAGTCCTGCTCCACTCTCAACATCACCAGAACGTATCTTCAAAGCTATCAGCCCAAAGAAAAAAAAGTGCCGCACCACCACCGGGTGGGCTCGAATCTCCAACCTTTTGGTTATTAGCCCATCGCGCTAGCCAGTAGCGCCATGGAGACAGTCCTGCTCCACTTTCATCACCATCAGAACATATCTTCAAAGCTATGAGCGCAAAGAAAAAAGCAACACACCACTCCCGGGAGGGCTTGAAACTCCAACCTTTCGATTAACAGCCGATCGCGCTAGCCGATTGCGCCACGGAGACCGTCCTGCTCCACTCTCACCACCATCAGAACATATCTTCAAAGCTATCAGCCCAAAGAAAAAAAAAGCGCCGCACCACCACCGGGTGGGCTCGAAACTCCAACCTTTCGATTAACAGCCGATCGCGCTAGCCAATTGCGCCACGGAGACAGTCGGGCTCCACTCTCACACCGTCAGAATATTTTTTCAGAGCTATCCGCCCAAAGGAAAAAAAGCGCCGCACCACCACCGAGTTGGCTTGAACCTCCAAACTTTCGGTTAACAGCCGATCGCGCTAGCCAATTGCGCCACGGAGACAGTCGTGCGCCACTCTCACACCATCAGAACATTTCTTCAGAGCTATCCGCCCAAAGGAAAAAAAGCGCCGCACCACCACCGAGTGGGCTGGAACCTCCAACCTTTTGGTTAACAGCCGATCGCGCTAGCCAATTGGGCCACGGAGACAGTCGTGCTTCACTCTCACCACCATCAGAACATATCTTCAAAGCTATCAGCCCAAAGAAAAAAAAGTGCCGCACCACCACCGGGTGGGCTCGAACCTCCAACCTTTCGGTTAACAGCCGATCGCGCTAGCCAATTGCGCTCGGAGACAGTCCTGCTCCACTCTCACCACCATCAGAACGTATCTTCAAAGCTATCAGCCCAAAGAAAAAAAAGCAACACACCACTCGCGGGAGGGCTCGAACCTCCAACCTTTCAGTTAACAGCCGATCGCGCTAGTCAATTGCGCCACGGAGACAGTCGTGCTCCGCTCTCACCACCATCAGAGCATATCTTCAAAGCTATCAGCCAAAAAAAAAGCGCCGCACCACCACCGGGTGGGCTCGAACATCCAACCTTTCGGTTAACAGACGATCGCGCTAGCCGATCGCGCCACGGAGACAGTCGTGCTTCACTTTCACCACCATCAGAACATATCTTCAAAGCTATCAGCCCAAAGAAAAAAAAGCAACACACCACTCCCGGGAGGGCTCGAACCTCCAACCTTTCGGTTAACAGCCGATCGCGCTAGCCAATTGCGCTACGGAGACAGTCGGGCTCCACTCTCACACCGTCAGAACATTTTTTCAGAGCTATCCGCCCAAAGGAAAAAAAGCGCCGCACCACCACCGAGTGGGCTTGAACCTCCAAACTTTCGGTTAACAGCCGATCGCGCTAGCCAATTGCGCCACAGAAACAGCCGTGCCCCACTCTCACACCATCATAACATTTCTTCAGAGCTATCCACCCAAAGGAAAAAAAGCGCCGCACCACCACCGAGTGGGCTTGAACCTCCAACCTTTCGGTTAACAGCCGATCGCGCTAGCCAATTGGGCCACGGTGACAGTCGTGCTTCACTCTCTCACCACCATCAGAACATATCTTCAAAGCTATCAGCCCAAAGAAAAAAAGCAACACACCATTCCCGGGGGAGGGGGGGCTCGAACCTCCAACCTTCAGTTAACAGCCGATCGCGCCATGGAGACAGTCGTGCTCCACTCTCACCACCATCAGAACATATCTTCAAAGCTATCAGCCTAAAGGAAAAAAAGCGCCGCACCACCACCGGGTGGGCTCAAACCTCCAACCTTTCGGTTAACGGCCGAACGCGCTAGCCAATTGCGCCACGCAGACAGTCCTGTTCCACTCTCAACACCATCAGAACGTATCTTCAAAGCTATCAGCCCAAAGAAAAAAATCAACACATCACTCCCGGGAGGGCTCGAACCTCCAACCTTTCGGTTAACAGCCGACCGCGCTAGCCAATTGTGCCACGGAGACAGTCCTGCTATACTCTCACCACCATCAGAACATATCTTCAAAGCTATCAGCCCAAAGTAAAAAAAGCGCCGAACCACCACCGAGTGGGCTCGAAACTCCAACCTTTTGGTTAACAGCCGATCGCGCTAGCCAATTGCGCCATGGAGACAGTCCTGCTCCACTCTCACCACCATCAGAACATATCTTCAAAGCTACCAGCCCATAGAAAAAAAGGCGCCGCACCACCACCGGGTGGGCTCGAACCTCCAACGTTTCGGTTAACGGCCGAACGCGCTAGCCAATTGCGCCATGGAGACAGTCCTGTTCCACTCTCACCACCATCAGAACATATCTTCAAAGCTATCAGCCCAAAGAAAAAAAAGCAACACACCACTCCCGGGAGGGCTCGAACCTCCAACCTTTCGGTTAACAGCCGACCGCGCTAGCCAATTGTGCCACGGAGACAGTCCTGCTATACTCTCACCACCATCAGAACATATCTTCAAAGCTATCAGCCCAAAGGAAAAAAAGCGCCGCACCACCACCGGGTGGGCTCGAAACTCCAACCTTTCGGTTAACAGCCGATCGCGCTAGCCGATTGCGCCACGGAAACAGTCCGGCTCCACTCTCACCATCACCAGAACATATCTTCAAAGCTATCAGCCCAAAGAAAAGAAAGCGCCGCACCACCACCGGGTGGGCTCGAAACTCCAACCTTTCGGTTAACAGCCGATCGCGCTAGCCGATTGCGCCACGGAGACAGTCCTGCTCCACTCTCACCACCATCAGAACATATCTTCGAAGCTATCAGCCTAAAGAAAAAAAGCGCCGCACCACCATGTGGGCTCGAACCTCCAACCTTTCGGTTAACAGACGATCGCGCTAGCCGATAGCGCCATGGAGACAGTCGTGCTCCACTCTCACCACCATCAGAACATATCTTCAAAGCTATCAGCGCAAAGAAAAAAGCAACACACCACTCCCGGGAGGGCTCGAAACACCAACCTTTCGGTTAACAGCCGATCGCGCTAGCCAATTGCGCAACGGAGACAGTCCTGTTCCACTCTCACCACCATCAGAACATATCTTCAAAGCTATCAGCCCAAAGAAAAAAAAGCAACACACCACTCCCGGGAGGGCTCGAACCTCCAACCTTTCGGTTAACAGCCGACCGTGCTAGCCAATTGTGCCACGGAGACAGTCCTGCTATACTCTCACCACCATCAGAACATATCTTCAAAGCTATCAGCCCAAAGGAAAAAAAGCGCCGCACCACCACCGGGTGGGCTCGAAACTCCAACCTTTCGGTTAACAGCCGATCGCGCTAGCCAATTGCTCCACGGAAACAGTGCTGCTCCACTCTCACCATCACCAGAACATATCTTCAAAGCTATCAGCCCAAAGAAAAAAAGCGCCGCACCACCACCGGGCGGGCTCGAAACTCCAACCTTTCGGTTAACAGCCGATCGCGCTAGCCGATTGCGCCACGGAGACAGTCCTGCTCCACTCTCACCACCATCAGAACATATCTTCGAAGCTATCAGCCTAAAGAAAAAAAGCGCCGCACCACCACCGGGTGGGCTCGAAACTCCAACCTTTCGGTTAACAGCCGATCGCGCTAGCCAATTGCTCCACGGAAACAGTCCTGCTCCACTCTCACCATCACCAGAACATATCTTCAAAGCTATCAGCGCAAAGAAAAAAGCAACACACCACTCCCGGGAGGGCTCGAAACACCAACCTTTCGGTTAACAGCCGATCGCGCTAGCCTATTGCGCAACGGAGACAGTCCTGCTCCACTCTCACCACCATCAGAACATATCTTCAAAGCTATCAGTCCAAAGAAAAAAAAGCAACACACCACTCCCGGGAGGGCTCAAAACTCCAACCTTTCGGTTAACAGCCGACCGCGCTAGCCAATTGTGCCACGGAGACAGTCCTGCTATACTCTCACCACCATCAGAACATATCTTCAAAGCTATCAGCGCAAAGGAAAAAAAGCGCCGCACCACCACCGGGTGGGCTCGAAACTCCAACCTTTCGGTTAACAGCCGATCGCGCTAGCCGATTGCGCCACGGAAACAGTCCTGCTCCACTCTCACCATCACCAGAACATATCTTCAAAGCTATCAGCCCAAAGAAAAAAAGCGCCGCACCACCTCCGGGTGGGCTCGAAACTCCAACCTTTCGGTTAACAGCCGATCGCGCTAGCCGATTGCGCCACGGAGACAGTCCTGCTCCACTCTCACCACCATCAGAACATATCTTCAAAGCTATCAGCCTAAAGAAAAAAAGCGCCGCACCACCACCGGGTAGGCTCGAAACTCCAAACTTTCAGTTAACAGCTGATCGCGCTAGACGATTGCGCCACGGAGACAGTCGTGCTCCACTCTCTCCATCATCAGAACATATCTTCAAAGCTATCAGTTTATAGAAAAAAAGCGCCGCACCACAACCGGGTGGGTTCGAACCTCCAACCTTTCGCTTAACAGACGATCGCGCTAGCGAATCGCGCCACGGAGACAGTCCTGCTCCACTGTCACCACCATCAGAACATATCTTCAAAGCTATCAGCCCAAAGAAAAAAAGCGCCGCACCACCACCGGGTGGGCTCGAAACTCCAACCTTTCGATTAACAGCCGATCGCGCTAGCTAATTGCGCCACGGAGACCGTCCTGTTCTACTCTCACCACCATCAGAACATATCTTCAAAGCTATCAGCCCATAGAAAAAAAGGCGCCGCACCACCACCGGGTGGGCTCGAACCTCCAACATTTCGGTTAACGGCCGAACGCGCTAGCCAATTGCGCCACAGAGACAGTCCTGTTCCGCTCTCATCACCATCAGAACATATCTTCAAAGCTATCAGCGCAAAGAAAAAAGCAACACACCACCACCGGGAGGGCTCGAAACTCCAATCTTTCGGTTAACAGCTGATCGTGCTAGCCATTTGCGCCACGGAGACAGTCCTGCTCCACTCTCACCACCATACGAACATATCTTCAAAGCTATCAGCCCAAAGAAAAAAAGCGCCGCACCACCACTGAGTGGGCTGGAACCTCCAACCTTTTGGTTAACAGCCGATCGCGCTAGCCAATTGGGCCACGGAGACAGTCGTGCTTCACTCTCGCCACCATCAGAACATATCTTCAAAGCTATCAGCCCAAAGAAAAAAAAGTGCCGCACCACCACCGGGTGGGCTCGAACCTCCAACCTTTCGGTTAAGAGCCGATCGCGCTAGCCAATTGCGCCCCGGAGACAGTCCTGCTCCACTCTCACCACCATCAGAACGTATCTTCAAAGCTATCAGCCCAAAGAAAAAAAAGCAACACACCACTCGCGGGAGGGCTCGAACCTCCAACCTTTCAGTAAACAGCCGATCGCGCTAGTCAATTGCGCCACGGAGACAGTCGTGCTCCACTCTCACCACCATCAGAGCATATCTTCAAAGCTATCAGCCAAAAAAAAACGCCGCACCACCACCGGGTGGGCTCGAACCTCCAACCTTTCGGTTAACAGACGATCGCGCTAGCCGATCGCGCCACGGAGACAGTCGTGCTTCACTTTCACCACCATCAGAACATATCTTCAAAGCTATCAGCCCAAAGAAAAAAAAGCAACACACCACTCCCGGGAGGGCTCGAACTTCCAACCTTTCGGTTAACAGCCGATCGCGCTAGCCACTTGCGCTACGGAGACAGTCGGGCTCCACTCTCACACCGTCAGAACATTTTTTCAGAGCTATCCGCCCAAAGGAAAAAAAAAGCGCCGCACCACCACCGAGTGGGCTTGAACCTCCAAACTTTCGGTTAACAGCCGATCGCGCTAGCCAATTGCGCCACAGAGACAGCCGTGCTCCACTCTCTTACCATCAGAACATTTCTTCAGAGCTATCCGCCCAAAGGAAAAAAAGCGCCGCACCACCACCGAGTGGGCTTGAACCTCCAACCTTTCGGTTAACAGCCGATCGCGCTAGCCAATTGGGCCACGGTGACAGTCGTGCTTCACTCTCAACACCATCAGAAGATATCTTCAAAGCTATCAGCCCAAAGAAAAAAAAGTGCCGCACCACCACCGGGTGGGCTCGAACCTCCAACCTTTCGGTTAACAGCCGATCGCACTAGCCAATTGCGCCCCGGAAACAGTCCTGCTCCACTCTCACCACCATCAGAACGTATCTTCAAAGCTATCAGCCCAAAGAAAAAAAAGCAACACACCACTCACGGAAGGGCTTGAACCTCCAACCTTTCAGTTACCAGCCGATCACACTAGTCAATTGCGCCACGGAGACAGTCGTGCTCCACTCTCACCACCATCAGAGCATATCTTCAAAGCTATCAGCCAAAAAAAAGCGCCTCACCACCACCGGGTGGGCTTGAACCTCCAACCTTTCGGTTAACAGACGATCGCGCTAGCCGATCGCGCCACGGAGACAGTCGTGCTCCACTCTCACCACCATCAGAACATATCTTCAAAGCTATCAGCCCAAAAAAAGCGCCGCACCACCACCGGGTAGGCTCGAAACTCCAACCTTTCGATTAACAGCCGATCGCGCTAGCCAATTGCGCCACGGAGAAAGTCTTGTTCCACTCTCACCACCATCAGAACATATCTTCAAAGCTATCAGTGCAAAGAAAAAGCAACGCACCCATCCCGGGAGTGCTCGAAACACGAACCTTTCGGTTAACAGCCGATCGTGCTAGCCAATTGCGCCACGGAGACAGTCCTGCTCCACTCTCACCACCATCAGAACATATCTTCAAAGCTATCAGCCCAAAGAAAAAAAAGCGCCGCACCACCTCCGGGTGGGCTCGAACCTCCAACCTTTCGGTTAACAGCCGATCGCGCTAGCCAATTGCGCCCCGGAGACAGTCCTGCTCCACTCTCACCACCATCAGAACATATCTTCAAAGCTATCAGCCCAAAGAAAAAAAGCAACACACAACTCCCGGGGGGCTCTAACCTCCAACCTTCAGTTAACAGCCGATCGCGCCATGGAGACAGTCGTGCTCCACTCTCACCACCATCAGAACATATCTTCAAAGCTATCAGCCTAAAGGAAAAAAAGCGCCGCACCACCACCGGGTGGGCTCGAACCTCCAACCTTTCAAGTAACGGCCGAACGCGCTAGCCAATTGCGCCACGCAGACAGTCCTGTTGCACTCTCAACACCATCAGAACGTATCTTCAAAGCTATCAGCCCAAAGAAAAAAAGCAACACATCACTCCCGGGAGGGCTCGAACCTCCAACCTTTCGGTTAACAGCCGACCGCGCTAGGCAATTGTGCCACGGAGACAGTCCTGCTATACTCTCACCACCATCAGAACATATCTTCAAAGCTATCAGCCTAAAGAAAAAAAGCGCCGCACCACCACCGGGTGGGCTCGAAACTCCAACCTTTCGGTTAACAGCCGATCGCGCTAGCCAATTGCTCCACGGAAACAGTCCTGCTCCACTCTCACCATCACCAGAACATATCTTCAAAGCTATCAGCGCAAAGAAAAAAGCAACACACCACTCCCGGGAGGGCTCGAAACACCAACCTTTCGGTTAACAGCCGATCGCGCTAGCCAATTGCGCAACGGAGACAGTCCTGCTCCACTCTCACCACCATCAGAACATATCTTCAAAGCTATCAGTCCAAAGAAAAAAAAGCAACACACCACTCCCGGGAGGGCTCAAAACTCCAACCTTTCGGTTAACAGCCGACCGCGCTAGCCAATTGTGCCACGGAGACAGTCCTGCTATACTCTCACCACCATCAGAACATATCTTCAAAGCTATCAGCGCAAAGGAAAAAAAGCGCCGCACCACCACCGGGTGGGCTCGAAACTCCAACCTTTCGGTTAACAGCCGATCGCGCTAGCCGATTGCGCCACGGAAACAGTCCTGCTCCACTCTCACCATCACCAGAACATATCTTCAAAGCTATCAGCCCAAAGAAAAAAAGCGCCGCACCACCTCCGGGTGGGCTCGAAACTCCAACCTTTCGGTTAACAGCCGATCGCGCTAGCCGATTGCGCCACGGAGACAGTCCTGCTCCACTCTCACCACCATCAGAACATATCTTCAAAGCTATCAGCCTAAAGAAAAAAAGCGCCGCACCACCACCGGGTAGGCTCGAAACTCCAAACTTTCAGTTAACAGCTGATCGCGCTAGACGATTGCGCCACGGAGACAGTCGTGCTCCACTCTCTCCATCATCAGAACATATCTTCAAAGCTATCAGTTTATAGAAAAAAAGCGCCGCACCACAACCGGGTGGGTTCGAACCTCCAACCTTTCGCTTAACAGACGATCGCGCTAGCGAATCGCGCCACGGAGACAGTCCTGCTCCACTGTCACCACCATCAGAACATATCTTCAAAGCTATCAGCCCAAAGAAAAAAAGCGCCGCACCACCACCGGGTGGGCTCGAAACTCCAACCTTTCGATTAACAGCCGATCGCGCTAGCTAATTGCGCCACGGAGACCGTCCTGTTCTACTCTCACCACCATCAGAACATATCTTCAAAGCTATCAGCCCATAGAAAAAAAGGCGCCGCACCACCACCGGGTGGGCTCGAACCTCCAACATTTCGGTTAACGGCCGAACGCGCTAGCCAATTGCGCCACAGAGACAGTCCTGTTCCACTCTCATCACCATCAGAACATATCTTCAAAGCTATCAGCGCAAAGAAAAAAGCAACACACCACACCCGGGAGGGATCGAAACTCCGACCTTTCGATTAACAGCCGATCGCGCAAGCCAATTGCGCCACGGAGACAATCCTGCTCCACTATCACCACCATCAGAACATATCTTCAAAGCTATCAGCCCAAAAAAAAGCACCGCACCACCACGGGGTGGGCTCGAAACTCGAAACTCCAACCTTTTGGTTAACAGCCGATCGCGCTAGCAATTTGCGCCACGGAGACTGTCCTCCTCCACTCTCACATCCACCAGAACATATCTTCAAAGCTATCATCCCATAGAAAAAAAGGCGCCGCACCACCACCGGGTGGGCTCGAACCTCCAACATTTCGGTTAACGGCCGAACGCGCTAGCCAATTGCGCCACAGAGACAGTCCTGTTCCACTCTCATCACCATCAGAACATATCTTCAAAGCTATCAGCGCAAAGAAAAAAGCAACACACCACCACCGGGAGGGCTCGAAACTCCAATCTTTCGGTTAACAGCTGATCGTGCTAGCCATTTGCGCCACGGAGACAGTCCTGCTCCACTCTCACCACCATACGAACATATCTTCAAAGCTATCAGCCCAAAGAAAAAAAGCGCCGCACCACCACTGAGTGGGCTGGAACCTCCAACCTTTTGGTTAACAGCCGATCGCGCTAGCCAATTGGGCCACGGAGACAGTCGTGCTTCACTCTCGCCACCATCAGAACATATCTTCAAAGCTATCAGCCCAAAGAAAAAAAAGTGCCGCACCACCACCGGGTGGGCTCGAACCTCATCCCTTTCGGTTAAGAGCCGATCGCGCTAGCCAATTGCGCCCCGGAGACAGTCCTGCTCCACTCTCACCACCATCAGAACGTATCTTCAAAGCTATCAGCCCAAAGAAAAAAAAGCAACACACCACTCGCGGGAGGGCTCGAACCTCCAACCTTTCAGTAAACAGCCGATCGCGCTAGTCAATTGCGCCACGGAGACAGTCGTGCTCCACTCTCACCACCATCAGAGCATATCTTCAAAGCTATCAGCCAAAAAAAAACGCCGCACCACCACCGGGTGGGCTCGAACCTCCAACCTTTCGGTTAACAGACGATCGCGCTAGCCGATCGCGCCACGGAGACAGTCGTGCTTCACTTTCACCACCATCAGAACATATCTTCAAAGCTATCAGCCCAAAGAAAAAAAAGCAACACACCACTCCCGGGAGGGCTCGCACTTCCAACCTTTCGGTTAACAGCCGATCGCGCTAGCCAATTGCGCTACGGAGACAGTCGGGCTCCACTCTCACACCGTCAGAACATTTTTTCAGAGCTATCCGCCCAAAGGAAAAAAAAGCGCCGCACCACCACCGAGTGGGCTTGAACCTCCAAACTTTCGGTTAACAGCCGATCGCGCTAGCCAATTGCGCCACAGAGACAGCCGTGCTCCACTCTCTTACCATCAGAACATTTCTTCAGAGCTATCCGCCCAAAGGAAAAAAAGCGCCGCACCACCACCGAGTGGGCTTGAACCTCCAACCTTTCGGTTAACAGCCGATCGCGCTAGCCAATTGGGCCACGGTGACAGTCGTGCTTCACTCTCAACACCATCAGAAGATATCTTCAAAGCTATCAGCCCAAAGAAAAAAAAGTGCCGCACCACCACCGGGTGGGCTCGAACCTCCAACCTTTCGGTTAACAGCCGATCGCACTAGCCAATTGCGCCCCGGAAACAGTCCTGCTCCACTCTCACCACCATCAGAACGTATCTACAAAGCTATCAGCCCAAAGAAAAAAAAGCAACACACCACTCACGGAAGGGCTCGAACCTCCAACCTTTCAGTTAACAGCCGATCGCACTAGTCAATTGCGCCACGGAGACAGTCGTGCTCCACTCTCACCACCATCAGAGCATATCTTCAAAGCTATCAGCCAAAAAAAAGCGCCTCACCACCACCGGGTGGGCTTGAACCTCCAACCTTTCGGTTAACAGACGATCGCGCTAGCCGATCGCGCCACGGAGACAGTCGTGCTCCACTCTCACCACCATCAGAACATATCTTCAAAGCTATCAGCCCAAAAAAAGCGCCGCACCACCACCGGGTAGGCTCGAAACTCCAACCTTTCGATTAACAGCCGATCGCGCTAGCCAATTGCGCCACGGAGAAAGTCTTGTTCCACTCTCACCACCATCAGAACATATCTTCAAAGCTATCAGTGCAAAGAAAAAGCAACGCACCCATCCCGGGAGTGCTCGAAACACGAACCTTTCGGTTAACAGCCGATCGTGCTAGCCAATTGCGCCACGGAGACAGTCCTGCTCCACTCTCACCACCATCAGAACATATCTTCAAAGCTATCAGCCCAAAGAAAAAAAAGCGCCGCACCACCTCCGGGTGGGCTCGAACCTCCAACCTTTCGGTTAACAGCCGATCGCGCTAGCCAATTGCGCCCCGGAGACAGTCCTGCTCCACTCTCACCACCATCAGAACATATCTTCAAAGCTATCAGCCCAAAGAAAAAAAGCAACACACAACTCCCGGGGGGCTCTAACCTCCAACCTTCAGTTAACAGCCGATCGCGCCATGGAGACAGTCGTGCTCCACTCTCACCACCATCAGAACATATCTTCAAAGCTATCAGCCTAAAGGAAAAAAAGCGCCGCACCACCACCGGGTGGGCTCGAACCTCCAACCTTTCAAGTAACGGCCGAACGCGCTAGCCAATTGCGCCACGCAGACAGTCCTGTTGCACTCTCAACACCATCAGAACGTATCTTCAAAGCTATCAGCCCAAAGAAAAAAAGCAACACATCACTCCCGGGAGGGCTCGAACCTCCAACCTTTCGGTTAACAGCCGACCGCGCTAGGCAATTGTGCCACGGAGACAGTCCTGCTATACTCTCACCACCATCAGAACATATCTTCAAAGCTATCAGCCCAAAGTAAAAAAAGCGCCGAACCACCACCGAGTGGGCTCGAAACTCCAACCTTTCGGTTAACAGCCAATCGCGCTAGCCAATTGCGCCACGGAGAAAGTCCTGTTCCACTCTCACCACCATCAGAACATATCTTCAAAGCTATCAGCGCAAAGAAAAAAGCAACACACCACTCCCGGGAGGGCTCGAAACTCCAACCTTTCAATTAACAGCCGATCGCGCAAGCCGATTGCGCCACGGAGACAATCCTGCTCCACTATCACCACCATCAGAACATATCTTCAAAGCTATCAGCCCAAAGAAAAAAAAGCGCCGCACCACCACGAGGTGGGCTCAAAACTCCAACCTTTTGGTTAACAGCTGATCGCGCTAGCAATTTGCGCCACGGAGACAGTCCTCCTCCACTCTCACCACCACCAGAACATATTTTCAAAGCTATCATCCCATAGAAAAAAAGGGCCGCAACACCACCGCGTGGGCTCGAACCTCCAACCTTTCGGTTAACGGCCGAACGCGCTTGCCAATTGCGCCACGGAGACAGCCCTGCTTCACTCTCACCACCATCAGAACATATCTTCAAAGCTATCAGCCCAAAGATAAAAAAGCAACACACAACTCCCGGGAGTGCTCGAACCTCAGACCTTTCGGTTAACAGCCGATCGCGCTAGCCAATTGCGCCACGGAGACAGTCGTGCTCCACTCTCACACCGTCAGAACATTTCTTCAGAGCTATCCGCCCAAAGTAAAAAAAGCGATGCACCACCACCGAGTGGGCTTGAACCTCCAACCTTTCGGGTAACAGCCGATCGAGCTAGCCAATTGCGCCTCGGAGACAGTCGTGCTCCATTCTCACCACCATCAGAACATATCTTCAAAGCTATCAGCCCAAAGAAAAAAAAAGCGCCGCACCACCACCGGGTGGGCTCGAACCTCCAAGCTTTCGGTTCACAGCCAATCGCGCTAGCAAATTGCGCCCCGGAGACAGTCCTGCTCCACTCTCAGCACCACCACAACATATCTTCAAAGCTATCAGCGCAAAGAAAAAAGCCACACACCACTCCCGGGAGGGGTCGGAACTCCAACCTTTTGGTTAACAGCCGATCGCGCTAGCCAATTGCGCCACGGAGACAGTCGTGCTCCACTCTCATCGCCATCAGAACATATCTTCAAAGCTATCAGCCAAAAAAAAACGCCGCACCACCACCGGGTGGGCTCGAACCTCCAACCTTTCGGTTAACAGACGATCGCGCTAGCCGATCGCGCCACGGAGACAGTCGTGCTTCACTTTCACCACCATCAGAACATATCTTCAAAGCTATCAGCCCAAAGAAAAAAAAGCAACACACCACTCCCGGGAGGGCTCGAACTTCCAACCTTTCGGTTAACAGCCGATCGCGCTAGCCAATTGCGCTACGGAGACAGTCGGGCTCCACTCTCACACCGTCAGAACATTTTTTCAGAGCTATCCGCCCAAAGGAAAAAAAAAAGCGCCGCACCACCACCGAGTGGGCTTGAACCTCCAAACTTTCGGTTAACAGCCGATCGCGCTAGCCAATTGCGCCACAGAGACAGCCGTGCTCCACTCTCTTACCATCAGAACATTTCTTCAGAGCTATCCGCCCAAAGGAAAAAAAGCGCCGCACCACCACCGAGTGGGCTTGAACCTCCAACCTTTCGGTTAACAGCCGATCGCGCTAGCCAATTGGGCCACGGTGACAGTCGTGCTTCACTCTCAACACCATCAGAAGATATCTTCAAAGCTATCAGCCCAAAGAAAAAAAAGTGCCGCACCACCACCGGGTGGGCTCGAACCTCCAACCTTTCGGTTAACAGCCGATCGCACTAGCCAATTGCGCCCCGGAAACAGTCCTGCTCCACTCTCACCACCATCAGAACGTATCTTCAAAGCTATCAGCCCAAAGAAAAAAAAGCAACACACCACTCACGGAAGGGCTCGAACCTCCAACCTTTCAGTTAACAGCCGATCGCACTAGTCAATTGCGCCACGGAGACAGTCGTGCTCCACTCTCACCACCATCAGAGCATATCTTCAAAGCTATCAGCCAAAAAAAAGCGCCTCACCACCACCGGGTGGGCTTGAACCTCCAACCTTTCGGTTAACAGACGATCGCGCTAGCCGATCGCGCCACGGAGACAGTCGTGCTCCACTCTCACCACCATCAGAACATATCTTCAAAGCTATCAGCCCAAAAAAAGCGCCGCACCACCACCGGGTAGGCTCGAAACTCCAACCTTTCGATTAACAGCCGATCGCGCTAGCCAATTGCGCCACGGAGAAAGTCTTGTTCCACTCTCACCACCATCAGAACATATCTTCAAAGCTATCAGTGCAAAGAAAAAGCAACGCACCCATCCCGGGAGTGCTCGAAACACGAACCTTTCGGTTAACAGCCGATCGTGCTAGCCAATTGCGCCACGGAGACAGTCCTGCTCCACTCTCACCACCATCAGAACATATCTTCAAAGCTATCAGCCCAAAGAAAAAAAAGCGCCGCACCACCTCCGGGTGGGCTCGAACCTCCAACCTTTCGGTTAACAGCCGATCGCGCTAGCCAATTGCGCCCCGGAGACAGTCCTGCTCCACTCTCACCACCATCAGAACATATCTTCAAAGCTATCAGCCCAAAGAAAAAAAGCAACACACAACTCCCGGGGGCTCTAACCTCCAACCTTCAGTTAACAGCCGATCGCGCCATGGAGACAGTCGTGCTCCACTCTCACCACCATCAGAACATATCTTCAAAGCTATCAGCCTAAAGGAAAAAAAGCGCCGCACCACCACCGGGTGGGCTCGAACCTCCAACCTTTCAAGTAACGGCCGAACGCGCTAGCCAATTGCGCCACGCAGACAGTCCTGTTGCACTCTCAACACCATCAGAACGTATCTTCAAAGCTATCAGCCCAAAGAAAAAAAGCAACACATCACTCCCGGGAGGGCTCGAACCTCCAACCTTTCGGTTAACAGCCGACCGCGCTAGGCAATTGTGCCACGGAGACAGTCCTGCTATACTCTCACCACCATCAGAACATATCTTCAAAGCTATCAGCCCAAAGTAAAAAAAGCGCCGAACCACCACCGAGTGGGCTCGAAACTCCAACCTTTCGGTTAACAGCCAATCGCGCTAGCCAATTGCGCCACGGAGAAAGTCCTGTTCCACTCTCACCACCATCAGAACATATCTTCAAAGCTATCAGCGCAAAGAAAAAAGCAACACACCACTCCCGGGAGGGCTCGAAACTCCAACCTTTCAATTAACAGCCGATCGCGCAAGCCGATTGCGCCACGGAGACAATCCTGCTCCACTATCACCACCATCAGAACATATCTTCAAAGCTATCAGCCCAAAGAAAAAAAAGCGCCGCACCACCACGAGGTGGGCTCAAAACTCCAACCTTTTGGTTAACAGCTGATCGCGCTAGCAATTTGCGCCACGGAGACAGTCCTCCTCCACTCTCACCACCACCAGAACATATTTTCAAAGCTATCATCCCATAGAAAAAAAGGGCCGCAACACCACCGCGTGGGCTCGAACCTCCAACCTTTCGGTTAACGGCCGAACGCGCTTGCCAATTGCGCCACGGAGACAGCCCTGCTTCACTCTCACCACCATCAGAACATATCTTCAAAGCTATCAGCCCAAAGATAAAAAAGCAACACACAACTCCCGGGAGTGCTCGAACCTCAGACCTTTCGGTTAACAGCCGATCGCGCTAGCCAATTGCGCCACGGAGACAGTCGTGCTCCACTCTCACACCGTCAGAACATTTCTTCAGAGCTATCCGCCCAAAGTAAAAAAAGCGATGCACCACCACCGAGTGGGCTTGAACTTCCAACCTTTCGGGTAACAGCCGATCGAGCTAGCCAATTGCGCCTCGGAGACAGTCGTGCTCCATTCTCACCACCATCAGAACATATCTTCAAAGCTATCAGCCCAAAGAAAAAAAAAGCGCCGCACCACCACCGGGTGGGCTCGAACCTCCAAGCTTTCGGTTCACAGCCAATCGCGCTAGCAAATTGCGCCCCGGAGACAGTCCTGCTCCACTCTCAGCACCACCACAACATATCTTCAAAGCTATCAGCGCAAAGAAAAAAGCCACACACCACTCCCGGGAGGGGTCGGAACTCCAACCTTTTGGTTAACAGCCGATCGCGCTAGCCAATTGCGCCACGGAGACAGTCCTGCTCCACTCTCATCGCCATCAGAACATATCTTCAAAGCTACCAGCCTAAAGAAAAAAAGCGCCGCACCACCACACTGTGGGCTCGAACCTCCAAACTTTCGGTTAACAGCCGATCACGTTAGCCGATTGCGCCATGGAGACAGTCGTGCTCCACTCTCACCACCATCAGAACATATCTTCAAAGCTATCAGCGTAAAGAAAAAAGCATCACACCACTGCCGGGAGGGCTCAAACCTCCAATGTTTTGGTTAAAAGCCGAACGTGCTAGCCAATTGCACCACGGAGACAGTCGTGCTTCAATCTCACCACCGTTAGAACATTTCTTCAAAGCTATCAGCGCAAAGAAAAAAGCAACACACCACACCCGGGAGGGCTCGAAACTCCAACCTTTCAGTTACCAGCCGATCGCGCTAGCCAAATGCGCCACGGAGACAGTCGTGCTCCTTCTCACCACCATCAGAACATATCTTCAAAGCTATCAGCTTAAAGAAAAAAAAGCGCCGCACCACCACCGGGTAGGCTCGAAACTCCAACCTTTCGATTAACAGCCGATCGCGCTAGCCAATTGCGCCACGGAGACAGTCCTGTTCCACTCTCACCACCATCAGAACATATCTTCAAAGCTATCAGTGCAAAGAAAAAGCAACGCACCCATCCCGGGAGTGCTCGAAACTCCAACCTTTCGGTTAACAGCCGATCGTGCTAGCCAATTGCGCTACGGAGACAGTCCTGCTCCACTCTCACCACCATCAGAACATATCTTCAAAGCTATCAGCCCAAAGAAAAAAAAGCGCCGCACCACCTCCGGGTGGGCTCGAACCTCCAACCTTTCGGTTAACAGCCGATCGCGCTAGCCAATTGCGCCCCGGAGACAGTCCTGCTCCACTCTCACCACCATCAGAACATATCTTCAAAGCTACCAGCCTAAAGAAAAAAAGCGCCGCACCACCACACTGTGGGCTCGAACCTCCAAACTTTCGGTTAACAGCCGATCACGTTAGCCGATTGCGCCATGGAGACAGTCGTGCTCCACTCTCACCACCATCAGAACATATCTTCAAAGCTATCAGCGTAAAGAAAAAAGCATCACACCACTGCCGGGAGGGCTCAAACCTCCAATGTTTTGGTTAAAAGCCGAACGTGCTAGCCAATTGCACCACGGAGACAGTCGTGCTTCAATCTCACCACCGTTAGAACATTTCTTCAAAGCTATCAGCGGAAAGAAAAAAGCAACACACCACACCCGGGAGGGCTCGAAACTCCAACCTTTAAGTTACCAGCCGATCGCGCTAGCCAAATGCGCCACGGAGACAGTCGTGCTCCTTCTCACCACCATCAGAACATATCTTCAAAGCTATCAGCTTAAAGAAAAAAAAGCGCCGCACCACCACCGGGTAGGCTCGAAACTCCAACCTTTCGATTAACAGCCGATCGCGCTAGCCAATTGCGCCACGGAGACAGTCCTGTTCCACTCTCACCACCATCAGAACATATCTTCAAAGCTATCAGTGCAAAGAAAAAGCAACGCACCCATCCCGGGAGTGCTCGAAACTCCAACCTTTCGGTTAACAGCCGATCGCGCTAGCCAATTGCGCTACGGAGACAGTCGGGCTCCACTCTCACACCGTCAGAACATTTCTTCAGAGCTATCCGCCCAAAGGAAAAAAAGCGCCGCACCACCACCGAGTGGGCTTGAACCTCCAACCTTTCGGTTAACAGCCGATCGCGCTAGCCAATTGGGCCACGGTGACAGTCGTGCTTCACTCTCAACACCATCAGAAGATATCTTCAAAGCTATCAGCCCAAAGAAAAAAAAGTGCCGCACCACCACCGGGTGGGCTCGAACCTCCAACCTTTCGGTTAACAGCCGATCGCACTAGCCAATTGCGCCCCGGAAACAGTCCTGCTCCACTCTCACCACCATCAGAACGTATCTTCAAAGCTATCAGCCCAAAGAAAAAAAAGCAACACACCACTCACGGAAGGGCTCGAACCTCCAACCTTTCAGTTAACAGCCGATCGCACTAGTCAATTGCGCCACGGAGACAGTCGTGCTCCACTCTCACCACCATCAGAGCATATCTTCAAAGCTATCAGCCAAAAAAAAGCGCCTCACCACCACCGGGTGGGCTTGAACCTCCAACCTTTCGGTTAACAGACGATCGCGCTAGCCGATCGCGCCACGGAGACAGTCGTGCTCCACTCTCACCACCATCAGAACATATCTTCAAAGCTATCAGCCCAAAAAAAGCGCCGCACCACCACCGGGTAGGCTCGAAACTCCAACCTTTCGATTAACAGCCGATCGCGCTAGCCAATTGCGCCACGGAGAAAGTCCTGTTCCACTCTCACCACCATCAGAACATATCTTCAAAGCTATCAGTGCAAAGAAAAAGCAACGCACCCATACCGGGAGTGCTCGAAACTCGAACCTTTCGGTTAACAGCCGATCGTGCTAGCCAATTGTGCCACGGAGACAGTCCTGCTCCACTCTCACCACCATCAGAACACATCTTCAAAGCTATCAGCCCAAAGAAAAAAAAGCGCCGCACCACCTCCGGGTGGGCTCGAACCTCCAACCTTTCGGTTAACAGCCGATTGCGCTAGCCAATTGCGCCCCGGAGACAGTCCTGCTCCACTCTCACCACCATCAGAACATATCTTCAAAGCTATCAGCCCAAAGAAAAAAAGCAACACACAACTCCCGGGGGGGCTCTAACCTCCAACCTTCAGTTAACAGCCGATCGCGCCATGGAGACAGTCGTGCTCCACTCTCACCACCATCAGAACATATCTTCAAAGCTATCAGCCTAAAGGAAAAAAAGCGCCGCACCACCACCGGGTGGGCTCGAACCTCCAACCTTTCGGTTAACGGCCGAACGCGCTAGCCAATTGCGCCACGCAGACAGTCCTGTTGCACTCTCAACACCATCAGAACGTATCTTCAAAGCTATCAGCCCAAAGAAAAAAAGCAACACATCACTCCCGGGAGGGCTCGAACCTCCAACCTTTCGGTTAACAGCCGACCGCGCTAGGCAATTGTGCCACGGAGACAGTCCTGCTATACTCTCACCACCATCAGAACATATCTTCAAAGCTATTAGCCCAAAGTAAAAAAAGCGCCGAACCACCACCGAGTGGGCTCGAAACTCCAACCTTTCGGTTAACAGCCGATCGCGCTAGCCAATTGCGCCACAAAGAAAGTCCTGTTCCACTCTCACCACCATCAGAACATATCTTCAAAGCTATCAGCGCAAAGAAAAAAGCAACACACCACTCCCGGGAGGGCTCGAAACTCCAACCTTTCAATTAACAGCCGATCGCGCAAGCCGATTGCGCCACGGAGACAATCCTGCTCCACTATCACCACCATCAGAACATATCTTCAAAGCTATCAGCCCAAAGAAAAAAAAAAGCGCCGCACCACCACGAGGTGGGCTCAAAACTCCAACCTTTTGGTTAACAGCTGATCGCGCTAGCAATTTGCGCCACGGAGACAGTCCTCCTTCACTCTCACCACCACCAGAACATATTTTCAAAGCTATCATCCCATAGAAAAAAAGGGATGCAACACCACCGCGTGGGCTCGAACCTCCAACCTTTCGGTTAACGGCCGAACGCGCTTGCCAATTGCGCCACGGAGACAGCCCTGCTTCACTCTCACCACCATCAGAACATATCTTCAAAGCTATCAGCCCAAAGATAAAAAAGCAACACACAACTCCCGGGAGTGCTCGAACCTCAGACCTTTCGGTTAACAGCCGATCGCGCTAGCCAATTGCGCCACGGAGACAGTCGTGCTCCACTCTCACACCGTCAGAACATTTCTTCAGAGCTATCCGCCCAAAGTAAAAAAAGCGATGCACCACCACCGAGTGGGCTTGAACCTCCAACCTTTCGGGTAACAGCCGATCGAGCTAGCCAATTGCGCCTCGGAGACAGTCGTGCTCCATTCTCACCACCATCAGAACATATCTTCAAAGCTATCAGCCCAAAGAAAAAAAAAGCGCCGCACCACCACCGGGTGGGCTCGAACCTCCAAGCTTTCGGTTCACAGCCAATCGCGCTAGCAAATTGCGCCACGGAGACAGTCCTGCTCCACTCTCATCGCCATCAGAACATATCTTCAAAGCTACCAGCCTAAAGAAAAAAAGCGCCGCACCACCACAATGTGGGCTCGAACCTCCAAACTTTCGGTTAACCGCCGATCACGTTAGCCGATTGCGCCATGGAGACAGTCGTGCTCCACTCTCACCACCATCAGAACATATCTTCAAAGCTATCAGCGTAAAGAAAAAAGCATCACACCACTGCCGGGAGGGCTCAAACCTCCAATGTTTTGGTTAAAAGCCGAACGTGCTAGCCAATTGCACCACGGAGACAGTCGTGCTTCAATCTCACCACCGTTAGAACATTTCTTCAAAGCTATCAGCGCAAAGAAAAAAGCAACACACCACACCCGGGAGGGCTCGAAACTCCAACCTTTCAGTTACCAGCCGATCGCGCTAGCCAAATGCGCCACGGAGACAGTCGTGCTCCTTCTCACCACCATCAGAACATATCTTCAAAGCTATCAGCTTAAAGAAAAAAAAGCGCCGCACCACCACCGGGTAGGCTCGAAACTCCAAGCTTTCGATTAACAGCCGATCGCGCTAGCCAATTGCGCCATGGAGACAGTCCTGTTCCACCCTCATCACCATCAGAACATATCTTCAAAGCTATCAGCGCAAAGAAAAAAGCAACACACCACTCCCGGGAGGGCTCGAAACTCCAACCTTTCGATTAACAGCCGATCGCGCAAGCCGATTGCGCCACGGAGACAATCCTGCTCCACTATCACCACCATCAGAACATATCTTCAAAGCTATCAGCCCAAAGAAAAAAGAGCGCCGCACCACCACGAGGTGGGCTCAAAACTCCGACCTTTTGGTTAACAGCTGATCGCGCTAGCAATTTGCGCCACGGAGACAGTCCTCCTCCACTCTCACCACCACCAGAACATATTTTCAAAGCTATCATCCCATAGAAAAAAAGGGCCGCAACACCACCGCGTGGGCTCTAACCTCCAACCTTTCGGTTAACGGCCGAACGCGCTTGCCAATTGCGCCACGGAAACAGCCCTGCTTCACTCTCACCACCATCAGAACATATCTTCAAAGCTATCAGCCCAAAGATAAAAAAGCAACACACAACTCGCGGGAGTGCTCGAACCTCAGACCTTTCGGTTAACAGCCGATCGCGCTAGCCAATTGCGCCACGGAGACAGTCGTGCTCCACTCTCACACCGTCAGAACATTTCTTCAGAGCTATCCGCCCAAAGAAAAAAAAAGCGATGCACCACCACCGAGTGGGCTTGAACCTCCAACCTTTCGGGTAACAGCCGATCGAGCTAGCCAATTGTGCCTCGGAGACAGTCGTGCTCCATTCTCACCACCATCAGAACATATCTTCAAAGCTATCAGCGCAAAGAAAAAAGCAACACACCACCACCGGGAGGGCTCGAAACTCCAACCTTTCGGTTAACAGCTGATCGTGCTAGCCATTTGCGCCACGGAGACAGTCCTGCTCCACTCTGACCACCATCAGAACATATCTTCAAAGCTATCAGCCCAAAGAAAAAAAAAGCGCCGCACCACCACCGGGTGGGCTCGAACCTCCAAGCTTTCGGTTCACAGCAAATCGCGCTAGCCAATTGCGCTACGGAGACAGTCGGGCTCCACTCTCACACCGTCAGAACATTTTTTCAGAGCTATCCGCCCAAACGAAAAAAAGCGCCGCACCACCACCGAGTGGGCTTGAACCTCCAAACTTTCGGTTAACAGCCGATCGCGCTAGCCAATTGCGCCACAGAGACAGCCGTGCTCCACTCTCACACCATCAGAGCATTTCTTCAGAGCTATCCGCCCAAAGGAAAAAACGCGCCGCACCACCACCGAGTGGGCTTGAACCTCCAACCTTTCGGTTAACAGCCGATTGCGCTAGCCAATTGGGCCACGGTGACAGTCGTTCTTCACTCTCACCGCCATCAGAACATATCTTCAAAGCTATCAGCGCAAAGAAAAAAAAGTGCCGCACCACCACCGCGTGGGCTCGAACCTCCAACCTTTCGGTTACCAGCCGATCGCACTAGCCAATTGCGCCCTGGAAACAGTCCTGCTCCACTCTCACCACCATCAGAACGTATCTTCAAAGCTATCAGCCCAAAGAAAAAAAAGCAACACACCACTCACGGGAAGGCTCGAACCTCCAAACTTTCAGTTAACAGCCGATCGGACTAGTCAATTGCGCCACGGAGACAGTCGTGCTCCACTCTCACCACCATCAGAGCATATCTTCAAAGCTATCATCAAAAAAAAAAGCGCCTCACCACCACCGGGTGGGCTTGAACCTCCAACCTTTCGGTTAACAGACGATCGCGCTAGCCGATCGCGCCACGGAGACAGTCGTGCTCCACTCTCACCACCATCAGAACATATCTTCAAAGCTATCAGCCCAAAAACAAGCGCCGCACCACCACCGGGTGGGCTCGAAACTCCCACCTTTCGATTAACAGCCGATCGCGCTAGCCAATTGCGCCACGGAGACAGTCCTGTTCCACTCTCACCACCATTAGAACATATCTTCAAAGCTATCAGGCCATAGAAAGAAAGCGCCGCACCACCACCGGGTGGGCTCGAACCTCCAAACTTTCGGTTAACAGATGATCGCGCTAACCAATCGCGCCACGGAGACAGTCGTGCTCCACTCTCACCACCATCAGAACATATCTTCAAAGCTATCAGCGCAAAGAAAAAGCAACGCACCACTCCCGGGAGGGCTCGAAACTCCAATTTTTTGGTTAACAGCCGAACGTGCTAGCCAATTGCACCACGAAGACAGTCGTGCTCTAATCTCACTACCGTTAGAACATTTCGCGAAAGCTATCAGCGCAAAGAAAAAAGCAACACACCACTCCCGGGAAGGCTCGAAACTCCAACCTTTCGATTAACAGCCGATCGCGCTAGCCAATTGCACCACGGAGACAGTCCTGCTCCACTCTCACCACCATCAGAACATATCTTCAAAGCTATCAGCTTAAAGAAAAAAAGCGCCGCACCACAACCAGGTAGGTTCGAAACTCCAACCTTTCGATTAACAGCCGATCGCGCTAGCTAATTGCGCCACGGAGACGATCCTGTTCTACTCTCACCACCATCAGAACATATCTTCAAAGCTATCAGCCCATAGAAAAAAAGCGCCGGACCACCACCGGGTGGGCTCGAACCTCCAACCTTTCGGTTAACGGCCGAACACGCTAGCCAATTGCGCCACGGAGACAGTCGGGCTACACGCTCACACCGTCAGAACATTTTTTCAGAGCTATCCGCCCAAAGGAAAAAAGCGCCGCACCACCACCGAGTGGGCTTGAACCTCCAACCTTTCGGTTAACAGCCGATCGCGCTAGCCGATCGCGCCACGGAGACAGTCGTGCTTCACTTTCACCACCATCAGAACATATCTTCAAAGCTATCAGCGTAAAGAAAAAAGCATCACACCACTGCCGGGAGGGCTCAAACCTCCAATGTTTTGGTTAAAAGCCGAACGTGCTAGCCAATTGCACCACGGAGACAGTCGTGCTTCAATCTCACCACCGTTAGAACATTTCTTCAAAGCTATCAGCGCAAAGAAAAAAGCAACACACCACACCCGGGAGGGCTCGAAACTCCAACCTTTACGTTACCAGCCGATCGCGCTAGCCAAATGCACCACGGAGACAGTCGTGCTCCTTCTCACCACCATCAGAACATATCTTCAAAGCTATCAGCTTAAAGAAAAAAAAAGCGCCGCACCACTACCGGGTGGGTTCGAACCTCCAACCTTTCGGTTAACAGACGATAGCGCTAGCCAATCGCGCCACGGAGACAGTCCTGCTCCACTGTCATCACCATCAGAACGTATCTTCAAAGCTATCAGCCCAAAGAAAAAAAAGCAACACACCACTCGCGGGAGGGCTCGAACCTCCAACCTTTCAGTTAACAGCCGATCGCGCTAGTCAATTGCGCCACGGAGACAGTCGTGCTCCACTCTCACCACCATCAGAGCATATCTTCAAAGCTATCAGCCAAAAAAAAGCGCCGCACCACCACCGGGTGGGCTCGAACCTCCAACCTTTCGGTTAACAGACGATCGCGCTAGCCGATCGCGCCACGAAGACAGTCGTGCTTCACTTTCACCACCATCAGAACATATCTTCAAAGCTCTCAGCCCAAAGAAAAAAAAGCAACACACCACTCCCGGGAGGGCTCGAACCTCCAACCTTTCGGTTAACAGCCGATCGCGCTAGCCAATTGCGCTACGGAGACAGTCGGGCTCCACTCTCACCACCATCAGAACGTATCTTCAAAGCTATCAGCCCAAAGAAAAAAAGCAACACACCACTCCCGGGAGGGCTCGAACCTCCAACCTTTCGGTTAACAGCCGATCGCGCTAGCCGATCGCGCCATGGAGACAGTCGTGCTCCACTCTCACCACCATCAGAACATATCTTCAAAGCTATCAGCCTAAAAGAAAAAAAGCGCCACACCACCACCGGGTGGGCTCGAACCTCCAACCTTTCGGTTAACGGCCGAACGCGCTAGCCAATTGCGCCACGCAGACAGTCCTGTTGCACTCTCAACACCATCAGAACGTATCTTCAAAGCTATCAGCCCAAAGAAAAAAAGCAACACATCACTCCCGGGAGGGCTCGAACCTCCAACCTTTCGGTTAACAGCCGACCACGCTAGCCAATTGTGCCACGGAGACAGTCCTGCTATACTCTCACCACCATCAGAACATATCTTCAAAGCTATCAGCCCAAAGTAAAAAAAGCGCAGAACCACCATCGAGTGGGCTCGAAACTCCAACCTTTCGGTTAACAGCCGATCGCGCTAGCCAATTGCGCCATGGAGACAGTCCTGTTCCACCCTCATCACCATCAGAACATATCTTCAAAGCTATCAGCGCAAAGAAAAAAGCAACACACCACTCCCGGGAGGGCTCGAAACTCCAACCTTTCGATTAACAGCCGATCGCGCAAGCCGATTGCGCCACGGAGACAATCCTGCTCCACTATCACCACCATCAGAACATATCTTCAAAGCTATCAGCCCAAAGAAAAAAGAGCGCCGCACCACCACGAGGTGGGCTCAAAACTCCGACCTTTTGGTTAACAGCTGATCGCGCTAGCAATTTGCGCCACGGAGACAGTCCTCCTCCACTCTCACCACCACCAGAACATATTTTCAAAGCTATCATCCCATAGAAAAAAAGGGCCGCAACACCACCGCGTGGGCTCTAACCTCCAACCTTTCGGTTAACGGCCGAACGCGCTTGCCAATTGCGCCACGGAGACAGCCCTGCTTCACTCTCACCACCATCAGAACATATCTTCAAAGCTATCAGCCCAAAGATAAAAAAGCAACACACAACACGCGGGAGTGCTCGAACCTCAGACCTTTCGGTTAACAGCCGATCGCGCTAGCCAATTGCGCCACGGAGACAGTCGTGCTCCACTCTCACACCGTCAGAACATTTCTTCAGAGCTATCCGCCCAAAGAAAAAAAAGCGATGCACCACCACCGAGTGGGCTTGAACCTCCAACCTTTCGGGTAACAGCCGATCGAGCTAGCCAATTGTGCCTCGGAGACAGTCGTGCTCCATTCTCACCACCATCAGAACATATCTTCAAAGCTATCAGCGCAAAGAAAAAAGCAACACACCACC
The DNA here is from genome assembly GCF_043290135.1 of Rhipicephalus microplus. Classification (NCBI taxonomy): domain Eukaryota; kingdom Metazoa; phylum Arthropoda; class Arachnida; order Ixodida; family Ixodidae; genus Rhipicephalus; species Rhipicephalus microplus. Next base: position 2,755,237 of record NW_027464611.1, on the reverse strand, counting down.
ACCGGGAGGGCTCGAAACTCCAACCTTTCGGTTAACAGCTGATCGTGCTAGCCATTTGCGCCACGGAGACAGTCCTGCTCCACTCTGACCACCATCAGAACATATCTTCAAAGCTATCAGCCCAAAGAAAAAAAAAGCGCCGCACCACCACCGGGTGGGCTCGAACCTCCAAGCTTTCGGTTCACAGCAAATCGCGCTAGCCAATTGCGCCCCGGAGACAGGCCTGCTCCACTCTCAGCACCACCACAACATATCTTCAAAGCTATCAGCGCAAAGAAAAAAGCCACACACCACTCCCGGGAGGGGTCGAAACTCCAACCTTTTGGTTAACAGCCGATCGCGCTAGCCAATTGCGCCACGGAGACAGTCCTGCTCCACTCTCATCGCCATCAGAACATATCTTCAAAGCTACCAGCCTAAAGAAAAAAAGCGCCACACCACCACCCTGTGGGCTCGAACCTCCAAACTTTCGGTTAACAGCCGATCACGTTAGCCGATTGCGCCATGGAGACAGTCGTGCTCCACTCTCACCACCTTCAGAACATATCTTCAAAGCTATCAGCGTAAAAAAAAGCATCACACCAATGCCGGGAGGGCTCAAACCTCCAATGTTTTGGTTAAAAGCCGAACGTGCTAGCCAATTGCACCACGGAGACAGTCGTGCTTCAATCTCACCACCGTTAGAACATTTCTTCAAAGCTATCAGCGCAAAGAAAAAAGCAACACACCACACCCGGGAGGGCTCGAAACTCCAACCTTTCAGTTACCAGCCGATCGCGCTAGCCAAATGCGCCACGGAGACTTTTTTTTTTTCTTTATTGCCGGCTTCGCACAAAAGAAATACAATTTACGATCACATTTAAACAAGTTTAAAAAAAAAAACACCAGCCTGGCTGTGACTGGTTTCATTTAAAACTGCTTCATTGTAGCCAACACATTCAACAACGACACCCATTCGGGTCTTTCTTCTCTGGAAGATAACACGTCTCTTATGTATACAATACTTTCCGTGAAGTATTCATGCGCACATCGGGCATCTTTATCTACGTGTCTTACCGCCATTCTAGTTCGCCACACGCTGTGAAGCACAAGCAACATAAACATATCATAAGGCACACCATCCTCATTTTCTACAGCCAAGAATCTAATACCGTGTGGTGTGATAGGCAAGTCCTTTTTCAAAGTACGCTGCAGAATGTCCCACAGAAAAACAGCATCCCAGCAATCAAGAAAAATGTGGTTGACAGTCTCGGGTTTCTTACAGATAAGGCAGTCCATCGACCACGGAACAAAGAAACCCTTTTCTTGTAACCATGGTTTTACGGGCAATGTTCCGCTGTGCAGCTGAAAAAAAAATGTCTTTGCACTTGCGCGTACGGTCATCATTTTCACTCTCTTCAATACGTCACGTTCAGCACCAGCCTGGTATACTGATCTGTAGATAGGCTGAGGCAGCATTACGTCACGTAAATCTCTGTAAAGACGTTTTCTCTTTACAACAATGCGCCACGGAGACAGTCGTGCTCCTTCTCACCACCATCAGAACATATCTTCAAAGCTATCAGCTTAAAGAAAAAAAAGCGCCGCACCACTACCGGGTGGGTTCGAACCTCCAACCTTTCGGTTAACAGACGATAGCGCTAGCCAATCGCGCCACGGAGACAGTCCTGCTCCACTGTCATCACCATCAGAACGTATCTTCAAAGCTATCAGCCCAAAGAAAAAAAAGCAACACACCACTCGCGGGAGGGCTCGAACCTCCAACCTTTCAGTTAACAGCCGATCGCGCTAGTCAATTGCGCCACGGAGACAGTCGTGCTCCACTCTCACCACCATCAGAACATATCTTCAAAGCTATCAGCCAAAAAAAAGCGCCGCACAACCACCGGGTGGGCTCGAACCTCCAACCTTTCGGTTAACAGACGATCGCGCTAGCCGATCGCGCCACGGAGACAGTCGTGCTTCACTTTCACCACCATCAGAACATATCTTCAAAGCTCTCAGCCCAAAGAAAAAAAAGCAACACACCACTCCCGGGAGGGCTCGAACCTCCAACCTTTCGGTTAACAGCCGATCGCGCTAGCCAATTGCGCTACGGAGACAGTCGGGCTCCACTCTCACACCGTCAGAACATTTTTTCAGAGCTATCCGCCAAAAGGAAAAAAAGCGCCGCACCACCACCGAGTGGGCTTGAACCTCCAAACTTTCGGTTAACAGCCGATCGCGCTAGCCAATTGCGCCACAGAGACAGCCGTGCTCCACTCTCACACCATCAGAACATTTCTTCAGAGCTATCCGCCCAAAGAAAAAAACGCGCCGCACCACCACCGAGTGGGCTTGAACCTCCAACCTTTCGGTTAACAGCCGATTGCGCTAGCCAATTGGGCCACGGTGACAGTCGTTCTTCACTCTCACCGCCATCAGAACATATCTTCAAAGCTATCAGCCCAAAGAAAAAAAAGTGCCGCACCACCACCGCGTGGGCTCGAACCTCCAACCTTTCGGTTACCAGCCGATCGCACTAGCCAATTGCGCCCTGGAAACAGTCCTGCTCCACTCTCACCACCATCGGAACGTATCTTCAAAGCTATCAGCCCAAAGAAAAAAAAGCAACACACCACTCACGGGAAGGCTCGAACCTCCAAACTTTCAGTTAACAGCCGATCGGACTAGTCAATTGCGCCACGGACACAGTCGTGCTCCACTCTCACCACCATCAGAGCATATCTTCAAAGCTATCATCAAAAAAAAAGCGCCTCACCACCACCGGGTGGGCTTGAACCTCCAACCTTTCGGTTAACAGACGATCGCGCTAGCCGATCGCGCCACGGAGACAGTCGTGCTCCACTCTCACCACCATCAGAACATATCTTCAAAGCTATCAGCCCAAAAACAAGCGCCGCACCACCACCGGGTGGGCTCGAAACTCCCACCTTTCGATTAACAGCCGATCGCGCTAGCCAATTGCGCCACGGAGACAGTCCTGTTCCACTCTCACCACCATTAGAACATATCTTCAAAGCTATCAGGCCATAGAAAGAAAGCGCCGCACCACCACCGGGTGGGCTCGAACCTCCAAACTTTCGGTTAACAGATGATCGCGCTAACCAATCGCGCCACGGAGACAGTCGTGCTCCACTCTCACCACCATCAGAACATATCTTCAAAGCTATCAGCGCAAAGAAAAAGCAACGCACCACTTCCGGGAGGGCTCGAAACTCCAATTTTTTGGTTAACAGCCGAACGTGCTAGCCAATTGCACCACGAAGACAGTCGTGCTCTAATCTCACTACCGTTAGAACATTTCACGAAAGCTATCAGCGCAAAGAAAAAAGCAACACACCACTCCCGGGAAGGCTCGAAACTCCAACCTTTCGATTAACAGCCGATCGCGCTAGCCAATTGCACCACGGAGACAGTCCTGCTCCACTCTCACCACCATCAGAACATATCTTCAAAGCTATCAGCTTAAAGAAAAAAAGCGCCGCACCACAACCAGGTAGGTTCGAAACTCCAACCTTTCGATTAACAGCCGATCGCGCTAGCTAATTGCGCCACGGAGACGGTCCTGTTCTACTCTCACCACCATCAGAACATATCTTCAAAGCTATCAGCCCATAGAAAAAAAGCGCCGCACCACCACCGGGTGGGCTCGAACCTCCAACCTTTCGGTTAACGGCCGAACACGCTAGCCAATTGCGCCACGGAGACAGTCGGGCTACACGCTCACACCGTCAGAACATTTTTTCAGAGCTATCCGCCCAAAGGAAAAAAGCGCCGCACCACCACCGAGTGGGCTTGAACCTCCAACCTTTCGGTTAACAGCCGATCGCGCTAGCCGATCGCGCCACGGAGACAGTCGTGCTTCACTTTCACCACCATCAGAACATATCTTCAAAGCTATCAGCGTAAAGAAAAAAGCATCACACCACTGCCGGGAGGGCTCAAACCTCCAATGTTTTGGTTAAAAGCCGAACGTGCTAGCCAATTGCACCACGGAGACAGTCGTGCTTCAATCTCACCACCGTTAGAACATTTCTTCAAAGCTATCAGCGCAAAGAAAAAAGCAACACACCACACCCGGGAGGGCTCGAAACTCCAACCTTTACGTTACCAGCCGATCGCGCTAGCCAAATGCACCACGGAGACAGTCGTGCTCCTTCTCACACCGTCAGAACATTTTTTCAGAGCTATCCGCCCAAAGGAAAAAAAGTGCCGCACCACCACCGAGTGGGCTTGAACCTCCAAACTTTCGGTTAACAGCCGATCGCGCTAGCCAATTGCGCCACAGAGACAGCCGTGCTCCACTCTCACACCATCAGAACATTTTTTCAGAGCTATCCGCCCAAAGGAAAAAAGCGCCGCACCACCACCGAGTGGGCTTGAACCTCCAACCTTTCGGTTAACAGCCGATCGCGCTAGCCGATCGCGCCACGGAGACAGTCGTGCTTCACTTTCACCACCATCAGAACATATCTTCAAAGCTATCAGCGTAAAGAAAAAAGCATCACACCACTGCCGGGAGGGCTCAAACCTCCAATGTTTTGGTTAAAAGCCGAACGTGCTAGCCAATTGCACCACGGAGACAGTCGTGCTTCAATCTCACCACCGTTAGAACATTTCTTCAAAGCTATCAGCGCAAAGAAAAAAGCAACACACCACACCCGGGAGGGCTCGAAACTCCAACTTTTACGTTACCAGCCGATCGCGCTAGCCAAATGCACCACGGAGACAGTCGTGCTCCTTCTCACTACCATCAGAACATGTCTTCAAAGCTATCAGCTTAAAGAAAAAAAAGCGCCGCACCACTACCGGGTGGGTTCGAACCTCCAACCTTTCGGTTAACAGACGATAGCGCTAGCCAATCGCGCCACGGAGACAGTCCTGCTCCACTGTCATCACCATCAGAACGTATCTTCAAAGCTATCAGCCCAAAGAAAAAAAAGCAACACACCACTCGCGGGAGGGCTCGAACCTCCAACCTTTCAGTTAACAGCCGATCGCGCTAGTCAATTGCGCCACGGAGACAGTCGTGCTCCACTCTCACCACCATCAGAGCATATCTTCAAAGCTATCAGCCAAAAAAAAGCGCCGCACCACCACCGGGTGGGCTCGAACCTCCAACCTTTCGGTTAACAGACGATCGCGCTAGCCGATCGCGCCACGAAGACAGTCGTGCTTAACTTTCACCACCATCAGAAGATATCTTCAAAGCTCTCAGCCCAAAGAAAAAAAAGCAACACACCACTCCCGGGAGGGCTCGAACCTCCAACCTTTCGGTTAACAGCCGATCGCGCTAGCCAATTGCGCTACGGAGACAGTCGGGCTCCACTCTCACCACCATCCGAACGTATCTTCAAAGCTATCAGCCCAAAGAAAAAAAGCAACACACCACTCCCGGGAGGGCTCGAACCTCCAACCTTTCGGTTAACAGCCGATCGCGCTAGCCGATCGCGCCATGGAGACAGTCGTGCACCACTCTCACCACCATCAGAACATATCTTCAAAGCTATCAGCCTAAAAGAAAAAAAGCGCCACACCACCACCGGGTGGGCTCGAACCTCCAACCTTTCGGTTAACGGCCGAACGCGCTAGCCAATTGCGCCACGCAGACAGTCCTGTTGCACTCTCAACACCATCAGAACGTATCTTCAAAGCTATCAGCCCAAAGAAAAAAAGCAACACATCACTCCCGGGAGGGCTCGAACCTCCAACCTTTCGGTTAACAGCCGACCGCGCTAGCCAATTGTGCCACGGAGACAGTCCTGCTATACTCTCACCACCATCAGAACATATCTTCAAAGCTATCAGCCCAAAGTAAAAAAAGCGCCGAACCACCACCGAGTGGGCTCGAAACTCCAACCTTTCGGTTAACAGCCGATCGCGCTAGCCAATTGCGCCATGGAGACAGTCCTGTTCCACCCTCATCACCATCAGAACATATCTTCAAAGCTATCAGCGCAAAGAAAAAAGCAACACACCACTCCCGGGAGGGCTCGAAACTCCAACCTTTCGATTAACAGCCGATCGCGCAAGCCGATTGCGCCACGGAGACAAACCTGCTCCACTATCACCACCATCAGAACATATCTTCAAAGCTATCAGCCCAAAGAAAAAAGAGCGCCGCACCACCACGAGGTGGGCTCAAAACTCCGACCTTTTGGTTAACAGCTGATCGCGCTAGCAATTTGCGCCACGGAGACAGTCCTCCTCCACTCTCACCACCACCAGAACATATTTTCAAAGCTATCATCCCATAGAAAAAAAGGGCCGCAACACCACCGCGTGGGCTCTAACCTCCAACCTTTCGGTTAACGGCCGAACGCGCTTGCCAATTGCGCCACGGAGACAGCCCTGCTTCACTCTCACCACCATCAGAACATATCTTCAAAGCTATCAGCCCAAAGATAAAAAAGCAACACACAACACGCGGGAGTGCTCGAACCTCAGACCTTTCGGTTAACAGCCGATCGCGCTAGCCAATTGCGCCACGGAGACAGTCGTGCTCCACTCTCACACCGTCAGAACATTTCTTCAGAGCTATCCGCCCAAAGAAAAAAAAGCGATGCACCACCACCGAGTGGGCTTGAACCTCCAACCTTTCGGGTAACAGCCGATCGAGCTAGCCAATTGTGCCTCGGAGACAGTCGTGCTCCATTCTCACCACCATCAGAACATATCTTCAAAGCTATCAGCGCAAAGAAAAAAGCAACACACCACCACCGGGAGGGCTCGAAACTCCAACCTTTCGGTTAACAGCTGATCGTGCTAGCCATTTGCGCCACGGAGACAGTCCTGCTCCACTCTGACCACCATCAGAACATATCTTCAAAGCTATCAGCCCAAAGAAAAAAAAAGCGCCGCACCACCACCGGGTGGGCTCGAACCTCCAAGCTTTCGGTTCACAGCAAATCGCGCTAGCCAATTGCGCCCCGGAGACAGGCCTGCTCCACTCTCAGCACCACCACAACATATCTTCAAAGCTATCAGCGCAAAGAAAAAAGCCACACACCACTCCCGGGAGGGGTCGAAACTCCAACCTTTTGGTTAACAGCCGATCGCGCTAGCCAATTGCGCCACGGAGACAGTCCTGCTCCACTCTCATCGCCATCAGAACATATCTTCAAAGCTACCAGCCTAAAGAAAAAAAGCGCCACACCCCCACCCTGTGGGCTCGAACCTCCAAACTTTCGGTTAACAGCCGATCACGTTAGCCGATTGCGCCATGGAGACAGTCGTGCTCCACTCTCACCACCTTCAGAACATATCTTCAAAGCTATCAGCGTAAAAAAAAGCATCACACCAATGCCGGGAGGGCTCAAACCTCCAATGTTTTGGTTAAAAGCCGAACGTGCTAGCCAATTGCACCACGGAGACAGTCGTGCTTCAATCTCACCACCGTTAGAACATTTCTTCAAAGCTATCAGCGCAAAGAAAAAAGCAACACACCACACCCGGGAGGGCTCGAAACTCCAACCTTTCAGTTACCAGCCGATCGCGCTAGCCAAATGCGCCACGGAGACAGTCGTGCTCCTTCTCACCACCATCAGAACATATCTTCAAAGCTATCAGCTTAAAGAAAAAGAAGCGCCGCACTACTACCGGGTGGGTTCGAACCTCCAACCTTTCGGTTAACAGACGATAGCGCTAGCCAATCGCGCCACGGAGACAGTCCTGCTCCACTGTCATCACCATCAGAACGTATCTTCAAAGCTATCAGCCCAAAGAAAAAAAAGCAACACACCACTCGCGGGAGGGCTCGAACCTCCAACCTTTCAGTTAACAGCCGATCGCGCTAGTCAATTGCGCCACGGAGACAGTCGTGCTCCACTCTCACCACCATCAGAACATATCTTCAAAGCTATCAGCCAAAAAAAAGCGCCGCACCACCACCGGGTGGGCTCGAACCTCCAACCTTTCGGTTAACAGACGATCGCGCTAGCCGATCGCGCCACGGAGACAGTCGTGCTTCACTTTCACCACCATCAGAACATATCTTCAAAGCTCTCAGCCCAAAGAAAAAAAAGCAACACACCACTCCCGGGAGGGCTCGAACCTCCAACCTTTCGGTTAACAGCCGATCGCGCTAGCCAATTGCGCTACGGAGACAGTCGGGCTCCACTCTCACACCGTCAGAACATTTTTTCAGAGCTATCCGCCAAAAGGAAAAAAAGCGCCGCACCACCAGCGAGTGGGCTTGAACCTCCAAACTTTCGGTTAACAGCCGATCGCGCTAGCCAATTGCGCCACAGAGACAGCCGTGCTCCACTCTCACACCATCAGAACATTTCTTCAGAGCTATCCGCCCAAAGGAAAAAACGCGCCGCACCACCACCGAGTGGGCTTGAACCTCCAACCTTTCGGTTAACAGCCGATTGCGCTAGCCAATTGGGCCACGGTGACAGTCGTTCTTCACTCTCACCGCCATCAGAACATATCTTCAAAGCTATCAGCCCAAAGAAAAAAAAGTGCCGCACCACCACCGCGTGGGCTCGAACCTCCAACCTTTCGGTTACCAGCCGATCGCACTAGCCAATTGCGCCCTGGAAACAGTCCTGCTCCACTCTCACCACCATCAGAACGTATCTTCAAAGCTATCAGCCCAAAGAAAAAAAAGCAACACACCACTCACGGGAAGGCTCGAACCTCCAAACTTTCAGTTAACAGCCGATCGGACTAGTCAATTGCGCCACGGAGACAGTCGTGCTCCACTCTCACCACCATCAGAGCATATCTTCAAAGCTATCATCAAAAAAAAAGCGCCTCACCACCACCGGGTGGGCTTGAACCTCCAACCTTTCGGTTAACAGACGATCGCGCTAGCCGATCGCGCCACGGAGACAGTCGTGCTCCACTCTCACCACCATCAGAACATATCTTCAAAGCTATCAGCCCAAAAACAAGCGCCGCACCACCACCGGGTGGGCTCGAAACTCCCACCTTTCGATTAACAGCCGATCGCGCTAGCCAATTGCGCCACGGAGACAGTCCTGTTCCACTCTCACCACCATTAGAACATATCTTCAAAGCTATCAGGCCATAGAAAGAAAGCGCCGCACCACCACCGGGTGGGCTCGAACCTCCAAACTTTCGGTTAACAGATGATCGCGCTAACCAATCGCGCCACGGAGACAGTCGTGCTCCACTCTCACCACCATCAGAACATATCTTCAAAGCTATCAGCGCAAAGAAAAAGCAACGCACCACTCCCGGGAGGGCTCGAAACTCCAATTTTTTGGTTAACAGCCGAACGTGCTAGCCAATTGCACCACGAAGACAGTCGTGCTCTAATCTCACTACCGTTAGAACATTTCGCGAAAGCTATCAGCGCAAAGAAAAAAGCAACACACCACTCCCGGGAAGGCTCGAAACTCCAACCTTTCGATTAACAGCCGATCGCGCTAGCCAATTGCACCACGGAGACAGTCCTGCTCCACTCTCACCACCATCAGAACATATCTTCAAAGCTATCAGCTTAAAGAAAAAAAGCGCCGCACCACAACCAGGTAGGTTCGAAACTCCAACCTTTCGATTAACAGCCGATCGCGCTAGCTAATTGCGCCACGGAGACGGTCCTGTTCTACTCTCACCACCATCAGAACATATCTTCAAAGCTATCAGCCCATAGAAAAAAAGCGCCGGACCACCACCGGGTGGGCTCGAACCTCCAACCTTTCGGTTAACGGCCGAACACGCTAGCCAATTGCGCCACGGAGACAGTCGGGCTACACGCTCACACCGTCAGAACATTTTTTCAGAGCTATCCGCCCAAAGGAAAAAAGCGCCGCACCACCACCGAGTGGGCTTGAACCTCCAACCTTTCGGTTTACAGCCGATCGCGCTAGCCGATCGCGCCACGGAGACAGTCGTGCTTCACTTTCACCACCATCAGAACATATCTTCAAAGCTATCAGCGTAAAGAAAAAAGCATCACACCACTGCCGGGAGGGCTCAAACCTCCAATGTTTTGGTTAAAAGCCGAACGTGCTAGCCAATTGCACCACGGAGACAGTCGTGCTTCAATCTCACCACCGTTAGAACATTTCTTCAAAGCTATCAGCGCAAAGAAAAAAGCAACACACCACACCCGGGAGGGCTCGAAACTCCAACCTTTACGTTACCAGCCGATCGCGCTAGCCAAATGCACCACGGAGACAGTCGTGCTCCTTCTCACCACCATCAGAACATATCTTCAAAGCTATCAGCTTAAAGAAAAAAAAGCGCCGCACCACTACCGGGTGGGTTCGAACCTCCAACCTTTCGGTTAACAGACGATAGCGCTAGCCAATCGCGCCACGGAGACAGTCCTGCTCCACTGTCATCACCATCAGAACGTATCTTCAAAGCTATCAGCCCAAAGAAAAAAAAGAACACACCACTCGCGGGAGGGCTCGAACCTCCAACCTTTCAGTTAACAGCCGATCGCGCTAGTCAATTGCGCCACGGAGACAGTCGTGCTCCACTCTCACCACCATCAGAGCATATCTTCAAAGCTATCAGCCAAAAAAAAGCGCCGCACCACCACCGGGTGGGCTCGAACCTCCAACCTTTCGGTTAACAGACAATCGCGCTAGCCGATCGCGCCACGAAGACAGTCGTGCTTCACTTTCACCACCATCAGAACATATCTTCAAAGCTCTCAGCCCAAAGAAAAAAAAGCAACACACCACTCCCGGGAGGGCTCGAACCTCCAACCTTTCGGTTAACAGCCGATCGCGCTAGCCAATTGCGCTACGGAGACAGTCGGGCTCCACTCTCACACCGTCAGAACATTTTTTCAGAGCTATCCGCCCAAAGGAAAAAAAGTGCCGCACCACCACCGAGTGGGCTTGAACCTCCAAACTTTCGGTTAACAGCCGATCGCGCTAGCCAATTGCGCCACAGAGACAGCCGTGCTCCACTCTCACACCATCAGAACATTTCTTCAGAGCTATCCGGCCAAAGGAAAAAAAGCGCCGCACCACCACCGAGTGGGCTTGAACCTCCAACCTTTCGGTTAACAGCCGATCGCGCTAGCCAATTGGGCCACGGTGGCAGTCGTGCTTCACTCTCACCACCATCTGAACATATCTTCAAAGCTATCAGCGCAAAGGAAAAAGCAACACACCACCACCGGGAGGGCTCGAAACTCCAACCTTTCGGTTAACAGCTGATCGTGCTAGCCATTTGCGCCACGGAGACAGTCCTGCTCCACTCTGACCACCATCAGAACATATCTTCAAAGCTATCAGCCCAAAGAAAAAAAAAGCGCCGCACCACCACCGGGTGGGCTCGAACCTCCAAGCTTTCGGTTCACAGCCAATCGCGCTAGCAAATTGCGCCCCGGAGACAGTCCTGCTCCACTCTCAGCACCACCACAACATATCTTCAAAGCTATCAGCGCAAAGAAAAAAGCCACACACCACTCCCGGGAGGGGTCGAAACTCCAACCTTTTGGTTAACAGCCGATCGCGCTAGCCAATTGCGCCACGGAGACAGTCCTGCTCCACTCTCATCGCAATCAGAACATATCTTCAAAGCTACCAGCCTAAAGAAAAAAAGCGCTGCACCACCACCCTGTGGGCTCGAACCTCCAAACTTTCGGTTAACAGCCGATCACGTTAGCCGATTGCGCCATGGAGACAGTCGTGCTCCACTCTCACCACCATCAGAACATATCTTCAAAGCTATCAGCGTAAAGAAAAAAGCATCACACCACTGCCGGGAGGGCTCAAACCTCCAATGTTTTGGTTAAAAGCCGAACGTGCTAGCCAATTGCACCACGGAGACAGTCGTGCTTCAATCTCACCACCGTTAGAACATTTCTTCAAAGCTATCAGCGCAAAGAAAAAAGCAACACACCACACCCGGGAGGGCTCGAAACTCCAACCTTTCAGTTACCAGCCGATCGCGCTAGCCAAATGCGCCACGGAGACAGTCGTGCTCCTTCTCACCACCATCAGAACATATCTTCAAAGCTATCAGCCCAAAGAAAAAAAAGCGCCGCACCACCTCCGGGTGGGCTCGAACCTCCAACCTTTCGGTTAACAGCCGATCGCGCTAGCCAATTGCGCCCCGGAGACAGTCCTGCTCCACTCTCACCTCCATCAGAACATATCTTCAAAGCTATCAGCCCAAAGAAAAAAAGCAACACATAACTCCCGAGGGGGCTCTAACCTCCAACCTTCAGTTAACAGCCGATCGCGCCATGGAGACAGTCGTGCTCCACTCTCACCACCATCAGAACATATCTTCAAAGCTATCAGCCTAAAAGAAAAAAAGCGCCGCACCACCACCGGGTGGGCTCGAACCTCCAACCTTTCGGTTAACGGCTGAACGCGCTAGCCAATTGCGCCACGCAGACAGTCCTGTTGCACTCTCAACACCATCAGAACGTATCTTCAAAGCTATCAGCCCAAAGAAAAAAAGAAACACATCACTCCCGGGAGGGCTCGAACCTCCAACCTTTCGGTTAACAGCCGACCGCGCTAGCCAATTGTGCCACGGAGACAGTCCTGCTATACTCTCACCACCATCAGAACATATCTTCAAAGCTATCAGCGCAAAGAAAAAAGCAACACACCACTCCCGGGAGGGCTCGAAACTCCAACCTTTCGATTAACAGCCGATCGCGCAAGCCGATTGCGCCACGGAGACAATCCTGCTCCACTATCACCACCATCAGAACATATCTTCAAAGCTATCAGCCCAAAGAAAAAAGAGCGCCGCACCACCACGAGGTGGGCTCAAAACTCCAACCTTTTGGTTAACAGCTGATCGCGCTAGCAATTTGCGCCACGGAGACAGTCCTCCTCCACTCTCACCACCACCAGAACATATTTTCAAAGCTATCATCCCATAGAAAAAAAGGGCCGCAACACCACCGCGTGGGCTCTAACCTCCAACCTTTCGGTTAACGGCCGAACGCGCTTGCCAATTGCGCCACGGAGACAGCCCTGCTTCACTCTCACCACCATCAGAACATATCTTCAAAGCTATCAGCCCAAAGATAAAAAAGCAACACACAACTCCCGGGAGTGCTCGAACCTCAGACCTTTCGGTTAACAGCCGATCGCGCTAGCCAATTGCGCCACGGAGACAGTCGTGCTCCACTCTCACACCGTCAGAACATTTCTTCAGAGCTATCCGCCCAAAGAAAAAAAAGCGATGCACCACCACCGAGTGGGCTTGAACCTCCAACCTTTCGGGTAACAGCCGATCGAGCTAGCCAATTGCGCCTCGGAGACAGTCGTGCTCCATTCTCACCACCATCAGAACATATCTTCAAAGCTATCAGCGCAAAAAAAAAAAGCAACACACCACCACCGGGAGGGCTCGAAACTCCAACCTTTCGGTTAACAGCTGATCGTGCTAGCCATTTGCGCCACGGAGACAGTCCTGCTCCACTCTGACCACCATCAGAACATATCTTCAAAGCTATCAGCCCAAAGAAAAAAAAAGCGCCGCAACACCACCGGGTGGGCTCGAAACTCCAAGCTTTCGGTTCACAGCAAATCGCGCTAGCCAATGGCGCCCCGGAGACAGTCCTGCTCCACTCTCAGCACCACCACAACATATCTTCAAAGCTATCAGCGCAAAGAAAAAAGCCACACACCACTCCCGGGAGGGGTCGAAACTCCAACCTTTTGGTTAACAGCCGATCGCGCTAGCCAATTGCGCCACGGAGACAGTCCTGCTCCACTCTCATCGCCATCAGAACATATCTTCAAAGCTACCAGCCTAAAGAAAAAAAGCGCCACACCACCACCCTGTGGGCTCGAACCTCCAAACTTTCGGTTAACAGCCGATCACGTTAGCCGATTGCGCCATGGAGACAGTCGTGCTCCACTCTCACCACCATCAGAACATATCTTCAAAGCTATCAGCGTAAAAAAAAAGCATCACACCACTGCCGGGAGGGCTCAAACCTCCAATGTTTTGGTTAAAAGCCGAACGTGCTAGCCAATTGCACCACGGAGACAGTCGTGCTTCAATCTCACCACCGTTAGAACATTTCTTCAAAGCTATCAGCGCAAAGAAAAAAGCAACACACCACACCCGGGAGGGCTCGAAACTCCAACCTTTCAGTTACCAGCCGATCGCGCTAGCCAAATGCGCCACGGAGACAGTCGTGCTCCTTCTCACCACCATCAGAACATATCTTCAAAGCTATCAGCTTAAAGAAAAAAAAGCGCCGCACCACTACCGGGTGGGTTCGAACCTCCAACCTTTCGGTTAACAGACGATAGCGCTAGCCAATCGCGCCACGGAGACAGTCCTGCTCAACTGTCATCACCATCAGAACGTATCTTCAAAGCTATCAGCCCAAAGAAAAAAAAGCAACACACCGCTCGCGGGAGGGCTCGAACCTCCAACCTTTCAGTTAACAGCCGATCGCGCTAGTCAATTGCGCCACGGAGACAGTCGTGCTCCACTCTCACCACCATCAGAGCATATCTTCAAAGCTATCAGCCAAAAAAAGCGCCGCACCACCACCGGGTGGGCTCGAACCTCCAACCTTTCGGTTAACAGACGATCGCGCTAGCCGATCGCGCCACGGAGACAGTCGTGCTTCACTTTCACCACCATCAGAACATATCTTCAAAGCTCTCAGCCCAAAGAAAAAAAAGCAACACACCACTCCCGGGAGGGCTCGAACCTCCAACCTTTCGGCTAACAGCCGATCGCGCTAGCCAATTGCGCTACGGAGACAGTCGGGCTCCACTCTCACACCGTCAGAACATTTTTTCAGAGCTATCCGCCCAAAGGAAAAAAAGCGCCGCACCACCACCGAGTGGGCTTGAACCTCCAAACTTTCGGTTAACAGCCGATCGCGCTAGCCAATTGCGCCACAGAGACAGCCGTGCTCCACTCTCACACCATCAGAACATTTCTTCAGAGCTATCCACCCAAAGGAAAAAACGCGCCGCACCACCACCGCGTGGGCTCGAACCTCCAACCTTTCGGTTACCAGCCGATCGCACTAGCCAATTGCGCCCTGGAAACAGTCCTGCTCCACTCTCACCACCATCAGAACGTATCTTCAAAGCTATCAGCCAAAAAAAAGCGCCGCACCACCACCGGGTGGGCTCGAACCTCCAACCTTTCGGTTAACAGACGATCGCGCTAGCCGATCGCGCCACGAAGACAGTCGTGCTTCCCTTTCACCACCATCAGAACATATCTTCAAAGCTCTCAGCCCAAAGAAAAAAAAGCAACACACCACTCCCGGGAGGGCTCGAACCTCCAACCTTTCGGTTAACAGCCGATTGCGCTAGCCAATTGCGCTACGGAGACAGTCGGGCTCCACTCTCACCACCATCAGAACGTATCTTCAAAGCTATCAGCCCAAAGAAAAAAAAGCAACACACCACTCGCGGGAGGGCTCGAACCTCCAACCTTTCAGTTAACAGCCGATCGCGCTAGCCAATTGTGCCACAGAGACAGCCGTGCTCCACTCTCACACCATCAGAACATTTCTTCAGAGCTATCCGCCCAAAGGAAAAAAAGCGCCGCACCACCACCGAGTGGGCTGGAACCTCCAACCTTTCGGTTAACAGCCGATCGCGCTAGCCAATTGGGCCACGGTGGCAGTCGTGCTTCACTCTCACCACCATCTGAACATATCTTCAAAGCTATCAGCCCAAAGAAAAAAAAGTGCCGCACCACCACCGGGTGGGCTCGAACCTCCAACCTTTCGGTTAACAGCCGATCGCACTAGCCAATTGCGCCCCGGAGACAGTCCTGCTCCACTCTCACCACCATCAGAACGTATCTTCAAAGCTATCAGCCCAAAGAAAAAAAAGCAACACACCACTCCCGGGAGGGCTCGAACCTCCAACCTTTCAGTTAACAGCCGATCGCACTAGTCGATTGCGCCACGGAGACAGTCGTGCTCCACTCTCACCACCATCAGAGCATATCTTCAAAGCTATCAGCCAAAAAAAAGCGCCTCACCACCACCGGGTGGGCTTGAACCTGCAACCTTTCTGTTAACAGACGATCGCGCTAGTCGATTGCGCCACGGAGACAGTCGTGCTCCACTCTCACCACCATCAAAACATATCTTCAAAGCTATCAGCCCCAAAAAAAGCGCCGCACCCCTACGGGGTGGGATCGAAACTCCAACCTTTCGATTAACAGCCGATCGCGCTAGCCAATTGCGCCACGGAGACAGTCCTGTTCCACTCTCACCACCATTAGAACATATAGAGTGGGCACGGCGGAAGCTCTGCGAATATGTTGCTCAGAAATCCGCTCCTGTTTTTCGTACAGGCCGTGGTCTTCGCTTCATCCACCGGTCACGGGCAGGCGGAGTGCAGCGCTCTCCCGGACATCAGCGAGGATTGGCACCGTGGCAGCTGGAACATGGATTCTTCAAAATGCTGCTTCAGCGACGAACTCCTGGGCATGCGCTCTTGGCCACCCCAACCAGCTGCGCAGCTCAGCACGACGTCGATTACGTCAGCGATGGAAGAGAGTATAAATCGCTTGGACCGGGCCATCTTCACCAGTGGGCACGGCGGAAGCTCTGCGAATATGTTGCTCAGAAATCCGCTCCTGTTTTTCGTACAGGCCGTGGTCTTCGCTTCATCCACCGGTCACGGGCAGGCGGAGTGCAGCGCTCTCCCGGACATCAGCGAGGATTGGCACCGTGGCAGCTGGAACATGGATTCTTCAAAATGCTGCTTCAGCGACGAACTCCTGGGCATGCGCTCTTGGCCACCCCAACCAGCTGCGCAGCTCAGCACGACGTCGATTACGTCAGCGATGGAAGAGAGTATAAATCGCTTGGACCGGGCCATCTTCACCAGTGGGCACGGCGGAAGCTCTGCGAATATGTTGCTCAGAAATCCGCTCCTGTTTTTCGTACAGGCCGTGGTCTTCGCTTCATCCACCGGTCACGGGCAGGCGGAGTGCAGCGCTCTCCCGGACATCAGCGAGGATTGGCACCGTGGCAGCTGGAACATGGATTCTTCAAAATGCTGCTTCAGCGACGAACTCCTGGGCATGCGCTCTTGGCCACCCCAACCAGCTGCGCAGCTCAGCACGACGTCGATTACGTCAGCGATGGAAGAGAGTATAAATCGCTTGGACCGGGCCATCTTCACCAGTGGGCACGGCGGAAGCTCTG
The DNA here is from genome assembly GCF_043290135.1 of Rhipicephalus microplus. Lineage (NCBI taxonomy): Eukaryota > Metazoa > Arthropoda > Arachnida > Ixodida > Ixodidae > Rhipicephalus > Rhipicephalus microplus. The sequence continues at coordinate 2,738,124 of NW_027464611.1, read as the reverse complement.
CGAATATGTTGCGCAGAAATCCGCTCCTGTTTTTCGTACAGGCCGTGGTCTTCGCTTCATCCACCGGTCACGGGCAGGCGGAGTGCAGCGCTCTCCCGGACATCAGCGAGGATTGGCACCGTGGCAGCTGGAACATGGATTCTTCAAAATGCTGCTTCAGCGACGAACTCCTGGGCATGCGCTCTTGGCCACCCCAACCAGCTGCGCAGCTCAGCACGACGTCGATTACGTCAGCGATGGAAGAGAGTATAAATCGCTTGGACCGGGCCATCTTCACCAGTGGGCACGGCGGAAGCTCTGCGAATATGTTGCTCAGAAATCCGCTCCTGTTTTTCGTACAGGCCGTGGTCTTCGCTTCATCCACCGGTCACGGGCAGGCGTAGTGCAGCGCTCTCCCGGACATCAGCGAGGATTGGCACCGTGGCAGCTGGAACATGGATTCTTCAAAATGCTGCTTCAGCGACGAACTCCTGGGCATGCGCTCTTGGCCACCCCAACCAGCTGCGCAGCTCAGCACGACGTCGATTACGTCAGCGATGGAAGAGAGTATAAATCGCTTGGACCGGGCCATCTTCACCAGTGGGCACGGCGGAAGCTCTGCGAATATGTTGCTCAGAAATCCGCTCCTGTTTTTCGTACAGGTGAGAGACGATCGCAATCTTTCATGTTATCGAGACGACAATGTTTGCCTTGTGCTTCTGCCGTGCCCACGGTCATTGCTTCTTGCGTACTGTGCCGTTTGTGAATGCCTGGTTGACCTATTGTCGTCGTGTGGTGATGTTGAGCCTAATCCGGGCCCCACAACAGAAGCAATGCTGAAAACTATTATCAATGATATTCGCGAGCTGAAAGACAGTTCGAGCGCGGTCAACCAACAATTAAGTAAAACGGTTGATAGGCTGACCAGTATCGAAAAAAAACTGGATGACCTTTCTCGAACTGTCGCTTCTAACACAACCAAGGTAGCTGACCTACAAAAACAAGTAGACGGGCTGACAAAAAAAAATTGACGACCTTGAAAACCGCAGTCGACTAAATAACTTGCTTATTTTTGGCGTGACAGAAAAGAATGATGCTGATCAGCCTCTTGGTGAACAAGTGGCAAAGGGCATCTTGGAAGACATAATTCAGGTGCCAAATGTCGCCATCGAGCGCATTCATAGGATTGGCAAGCCAGTGGCAAACAAGTGCCGGCCAGTCATTCTTAAGCTAGTTGACGGAAGAAACAAAACTAGGATTCTAAAGAACTGCGGTAATCTAAAAGGCTCAGGGTACAGCATTTCGGAGGATTTTTCGCCTCGAGTGCAACAAATACGAAAAAAGCTTTGGGCGAGCGCACGAGAAGAACGGAGTAGTGGAGCAAAAGTTGCTTTGATCTTTGACAAGATCAAAGTCAACGGTAAGCTTTATCGGTGGGATGACTCACTGAACTCAAGGGTTCCGGTAGTTGTGCAGTGACACAGCAGCAATCTGGAGCCTCAACGAGCGCTACCGGCTCCACTTTCTCACGCGGTCCCGTCAACATTTTCTGTAATAAACATAAACGCTCGAAGTGTCGTCAACAAATCGGTCGATCTAGAAAGCGTCCTCATTGCTTATGATCCCGACGTCACAATCCTTACTGAAACATGGCTTCAAAATGACATTCCCGACTCGGCAGTAATTCCTAGCTCTCATGAAATCGTTCGTCACGACCGAGGTTCAAAGGGGGGCGGAGTAGCGATAGTACTGAAAAAGGGCATGGATTTTAAGGTTTTGTCGCACGGGACGTGCGTCGAAATGACTTGGATAGTTCTTCGGCATAAAAATTTGAGCATGCTCATTGGCGCTGTCTACAGGCCGCCCAATTCCGATATAGCGGTTCTCGAAGCTTTGCAAGATTTTTTGCTCGAACAAAGCAAACGTTATACCCACATTCTTGTAGGAGGCGATTTAAATCTGCCAAAAATAAACTGGGATAACTTTTGCGTTACAACACCCTGCCAGCACTCCGAATTGCTACTTGATATAGCGTTTTCCTGTAGCATGACGCAACTTGTAAAGACTCCTACGCGTGTCACTGCAGGCACAAGTTCGATTCTGGACCTTATTTTTGTTTCCGAGTCTATTTGCAAGTTTAACAACACAATTGAAGTTGTACCAGGCATATCGGACCACGAACTAGTATTATTTAAAACCAACATGTTGTGTACTCTCTCGGTCACCCAAGTATCTAGATTCCTCGATTTTAATACTGCCTCGGACGAAAGCATTTTGGACCTCCTAGAGGAGGAGTACAACAAAATTACTAACAAACATTTTCATAATCGCTGTGACGTTAACCAGCTATGGTCGCACTTTAAGACAACCGTTCACAAATGTATAAGTTCGTTCGTTCCGGAGAAAGTGAAAAAAATACATGGCCGTAGTCCTTGGATTACGCGCGACATACTCCATCTAAAACGCAAGATAAAACGCCTGTCATGCTCAAAAACACAACCACGTAGTGCTGCTCTGACGAGCCTCCGCGCCGAACTGCGCAACAAGATTAGATGCTCCAAATTTCATTTCTTCAACGTAAAAATGCACAACTTTCTCACAACCAATCCAAGAAAATTTTGGATGCACCTCTCCGACAAAAAAGTGAAAGTGACAAAAATTAAAATCAAGGACGCGGACGTGACTGATGCCAGCTGCATAGCAACAGCATTTAACGACTACTTCTCTTCTGTTTTTTTGCGAACGGGTGACACCCCTCCTGATTTCCACGCAAACAATCTCGAACTGCCAGACTTGATAATAACAGATGAAGGCATCTTGTCAGCTCTACTTCACCTAGACACAAAAAAATCAGCTGGGCCAGATGAAATACCTAATGCTTTTCTTTATCGGTACGCCGAGTGGTGTTCCAAATACTTAGGCTTAATATTTAGGGAAAGCCTGTTACAAGGCGAAGTTCCAGTAGATTGGAAGAAGGGTAAAAGGGTAAATTGGTACCCATTCATAAATCAGGTGATAAATATGACGTGAAAAACTACCGCCCTATTTCATTGTTATGTACAGCCGGCAAGGTTATGGAACACTTCCTTTTGAAACACTTAAGTTCATTTCTGGAGAGTAACCATTTTTTTTTCCCAAATCAACACGGTTTCCGGCAAGGCTTTTCAACCACCACACAGTTAATTCACACTACTGATGACTTTCTAAAAACACTTGACAAAGGCGGACAAATAGATGCCATTTTTTAAGACTTTGAAAAAGCTTTCGACCGAGTTTCCCATTCCCGTTTGATGTTTAAAATTCGCCGAATCCTAACCAACGAAAAAATTCTTCGATGGCTTGATTGTTATCTATCCCACCGACACCAATACGTTCGGATAGTAGATAAAAATTCTTCTTCCGCTCCCGTGCATTCTGGGGTACCACAGGGCTCTGTCCTAGGACCACTTTTATTTTTAGTTTATCTAAATGACATGTCATCCGAATCTACTGTGCAGTGTCGTTTTTTCGCGGACGACTGCGTTGCGTACCTGCCCATTCAATCAAGAACAGATCACGCCACCCTAAATGAATACTTATCGGTTGTTACAGCATGGTGTAACTCCTGGAAAATGAGCCTCAACATAGCAAAGTGCGTCAAGATGACCATAACACGTAAAAAAAATCCCTCGGAATTCACTTACATGTTAAACAACACTGCTATAACAACCGTTAACCAGTACAAATACCTTGGTCTGACAATCACTTCTAATTTGAGCTGGAAAACTCATATTGAAGGTATAACATCAGCAGCACTGCGGCGATTGTGGTTCTTAAAGCATCGCATGAGGCACTGCACCAGCAAAACAAAACTAGTTGCTTACACTACATTGGTACGCCCATTGTTGGAATATGGTGACGTTGTATGGGATCCACACACACAAACTGAAATATACTTACTAGAACGAGTCCAAAATAAATCCCTTCGGTTTATTTACCACGCGTATAGTAGACACTGTACAGTCACTGAACTCCGTAATAGATGCGCCCTTCCCACAATGGAGTCGCGTAGAAAGCTACATCGCTTAAAATTCCTTTAAACATAGTCAACGGACATTCAGGACTCGCTTTTAACACTTACATGCAGTACAATACATCGCGGAAAACTCGGAACAAGCATGATAACACCATAGTGGTGCCACTTACAAAAACAAATTCTCGGCGATATTCCTTCTTTCCACGAACAATTTCCGACTGGAATGAACTACCTCATGACGTCACCAGCATCGCAGCGCCCGACGCATTCTTATCAGCTGCCACTGCCTGTCTGTAGTAAAAGCTGTCTGGTCGTATGTGCAGATTTCAATTCTTTTTATGATGTTTTTTCACTTTGTGTTAGGAACAAAATTTGGATTGTATTTTTGATACCGCTCTTGTGTTGCTCCTGTAACCCGAGTATTCATGTTCCACGCAAACCTCTTATGTGGTGATTTTATTTCTGCGCCGTGAAGAATAGTGTTATAAGTGACTGCAAGTATGAAAGTTTGTATCACTCCTGCCTTGGCCACCAAGAGGTGGCTGGCAGTATGCAATAAATAAATAAATAAATAAATAAATAAAAATAAATAAATATCTTCAAAGTTATAAGGCCATAGAAAGAAAGCGCCGCACCACCACCGGGTGGGCTCGAACCTCCAAACTTTCGGTTAACAGACGATCGCGCTAACCAATCGCGCCACGGAGACAGTCGTGCTCCACTCTCACCACCTTCAGAACATATCTTCAAAGCTATCAGCGCAAAGAAAAAGCAACGCACCCATCCCGGGAGGGCTCGAAACTCCAACCTTTCGGTTAACAGCCGATCGTGCTAGCCAATTGCGCCACGGAGACAGTCCTGGTCCACTCTCACCACCATCAGAACATATCTTCAAAGCTATCAACCCAAAGAAAAAAAAGCGCCGCACCACCACTGGGTGGACTCGAACCTCCAACCTTTCGGTTAACAGCCGATCGCGCTAGCCAATTGCGCCCCGGAGACAGTCCTGCTCCACTCTCACCACCATCAGAACATATCTTCAAAGCTATCAGCCCAAAGAAAAAAAGCAACACACCACTCCCGGGAGGGCTCGAACCTCCAACCTTCAGTTAACAGTCGATCGCGCCATGGAGACAGTCGTGCTCCACTCTCACCACCATCAGAACATATCTTCAAAGCTATCAGCCTAAAGGAAAAAAAGCGCCGCACCACCACCAGGTGGGCTCGAACCTCCGACCTTTCGGTTAACGGCCGAACGCGCTAGCCAATTGCGCCACGCAGACAGTCCTGTTCCACTCTCAACACCATCAGAACGTATCTTCAAAGCTATCAGCCCAAAGAAAAAAAGCAACACATCACTCCCGGGAGGGCTTGAACCTCCAACCTTACAGTTAACAGCCGACTGCGCTAGCCAATTGTGCCACGGAGACAGTCCTGCTATACTCTCACCACCATCAGAACATATCTTCAAAGCTGTCAGCCCAAAGTAAAAAAAGCGCCGAACCACCACCGAGTGGGCTCGAAACTCCAACCTTTCGGTTAACAGCCGATCGCGCTAGCCAATTGCGCCATGGAGACAGTCTTGCTCCATTCTCACCACCATCAGAACATATCTTCAAAGCTATCAGCGCAAAGAAAAAAGCAACACACCACCACCGGGAGGGCTCGAAACTCCAACCTTTCGGTTAACAGCTGATCGTGCTAGCCATTTGCGCCACGGAGACAGTCCTGCTCCACTCTCACCACCATCAGAACATATGTTCAAAGCTATCAGCCCAAAGAAAAAAAGCGCCGCACCACCACCGGGTGGGCTCGAACCTCCAAGCTTTCGGTTAACAGCCAATCGCGCTTGCCAATTGCGCCCCGGAGACAGTCTTGCTCCACTCTCAGCACCACCACAACATATCTTCAAAGCTATCAGCGCAAAGAAAAAAGCCACACACCACTCCCGGGAGGGGTCGAAACTCCAACCTTTTGGTTAACAGCCGATCGCGCTAGCCAATTGCGCCACGGAGACAGTCCTGCTCCACTCTCATCGCCATCAGAACATATCTTCAAAGCTACCAGCCTAAAAAAAAGCGCCGCACCACCACCCTGTGGGCTCCAACCTCCAAACTTTCGGTTAACAGCCGATCACGTTAGCCGATTGCGCCATTAAGACAGTCGTGCTCCACTCTCACCACCATCAGAACATATCTTCAAAGCTATCAGCGCAAAGAAAAAAGCATCACACCACTGCCGGGAGGGCTAAAACCTCCAATGTTTTGGTTAAAAACCGAACGTGCTAGCCAATTGCACCACGGAGACAGTCGTGCTTCAATCTCACCACCGTTAGAACATTTCTCCAAAGCTATCAGCGGAAAGAAAAAAGCAACACACCACACCCGGGAGGGCTCGAAACTCCAACCTTTCAGTTACCAGCCGATCGCGCTAGCCAAATGCGCCACGGAGACAGTCGTGCTCCTTCTCAACACCATCAGAACATATCTTCAAAACTATCAGCTTAAAGAAAAAAAAGCGCCGCACGACTACCGGGTGGGTTCCAACCTCCAACCTTTCGGTTAACAGACCATCGCGCTAGCCAATCGCGCCACGGAGACAGTCCTGCTCCACTGTCATCACCATCAGGACATATCTTCAAAGCTATAAGCCCAAACAAAAAAAAAGCACCGCACCACCACCGGGGGGGCTCGACACTCCAACCTTTCTATTAACAGCCGATGGCGCTAGTTAATTGCGCCTCGGAGACAGTCCTGTTCCACTCTCACCACCATCAGAACGTATCTTCAAAGCTATCAGCGCAAAGAAAAAAGCAACACACCACTCCCGGGAAGGCTCGAAACTCCAACCTTTGGGTTAACAGACGATCGCGCTAGCCGATCGCGCCACGGAGACAGTCGTGCTTCACTTTCACCACCATCAGAACATATCTTCAAAGCTATCAGCCCAAAGAAAAAAAAGCAACACACCACTCCCGGGAGGGCTCGAACCTCCAACCTTTCGGTTAACAGCCGATCGCGCTAGCCAATTGCGCTACGGAGACAGTCGGGCTCCACTCTCACAGCGTCAGAACATTTTTTCAGAGCTATCCGCCCAAAGGCAAAAAAGCGCCGCACCACCACTGAGTGGGCTTGAACCTCCAAACTTTCGGTTAACAGCCGATCGCGCTAGCCAATTGCGCCACAGAGACAGCCGTGCTCCACTCTCACACCATCAGAACATTTCTTCAGAGCTATCCGCCCAAAGGAAAAAAAGCGCCGCACCACCACCGAGTGGGCTTGAACCTCCAACCTTTCGGTTAACAGCCGATCGCGCTAGCCAATTGGGCCACGGTGGCAGTCGTGCTTTACTCTCACCACCATCTGAACATATCTTCAAAGCTATCAGCCCAAAGAAAAAAAAGTGCCGCACCACCACCGGGTGGGCTCGAACCTCCAACCTTTCGGTTAACAGCCGATCGCACTAGCCAATTGCGCCCCGGAGACAGTCCTGCTACACTCTATCCACCATCAGAACGTATCTTCAAAGCTATCAGCCCAAAGAAAAAAAAGCAACACACCACTCCCGGGAGGGATCGAACCTCCAACCTTTCAGTTAACAGCCGATCGCACTAGTCGATTGCGCCACGGAGACAGTCGTGCTCCACTCTCACCACCATCAGAGCATATCTTCAAAGCTATCAGCCAAAAAAAGCGCCTCACCACCACCGGGTGGGCTTGAACCTGCAACCTTTCGGTTAACAGACGATCGCGCTAGTCGATTGCGCCACGGAGACAGTCGTGCTCCACTCTCACCACCATCAAAACATATCTTCAAAGCTATCAGCCCCAAAAAAAGCGCCGCACCACCACGGGGTGGGATCGAAACTCCAACCTTTCGATTAACAGCCGATCACGCTAGCCAATTGCGCCACGGAGACAGTCCTGTTCCACTCTCACCACCATTAGAACATATCTTCAAAGTTATCAGGCCATAGAAAGAAAGCGCCACACCACCACCGGGTGGGCTCGAACCTCCAAACTTTCGGTTAACAGACGATCGCGCTAACCAATCGCGCCACGGAGACAGTCGTGCTCCACTCTCACAACCTTGAGAACATATCTTCAAAGCTATCAGCGCAAAGAAAAAGCAACGCACCCATCCCGGGAGGGCTCGAAACTCCAACCTTTCGGTTAACAGCCGATCGTGCTAGCCAATTGCGCCACGGAGACAGTCCTGCTCCACTCTCACCACCATCAGAACATATCTTCAAAGCTATCAGCCCAAAGAAAAAAAAGCGCCGCACCACCACTGGGTGGGCTCGAACCTCCAACCTTTCGGTTAACAGTCGATCGCGCTAGCCAATTGCGCCCCGGAGACAGTCCTGCTCCACTCTCACCACCATCAGAACATATCTTCAAAGCTATCAGCCCAAAGAAAAAAAGCAACACACCACGCCCGGGAGGGCTCGAACCTCCAACCTTCAGTTAACAGCCGATCGCGCCATGGAGACAGTCGTGCTCCACTCTCACCACCATCAGAACATATCTTCAAAGCTATCAGCCTAAAGGAAAAAAAGCGCCGCACCACCACCGGGTGGGCTCGAACCTCCAACCTTTCGGTTAACGGCCGAACGCGCTAGCCAATTGCGCCACGCAGACAGTCCTGTTCCACTCTCAACACCATCAGAACGTATCTTCAAAGCTATCAGCCCAAAGAAAAAAAGCAACACATCACTCCCGGGAGGGCTTGAACCTCCAACCTTTCGGTTAACAGCCGACCGCGCTAGCCAATTGTGCCACGGAGACAGTCCTGCTATACTCTCACCACCATCAGAACATATCTTCAAAGCTGTCAGCCCAAAGTAAAAAAAGCGCCGAACCACCACCGAGTGGGCTCGAAACTCCAACCTTTCGGTTAACAGCCGATCGCGCTAGCCAATTGCGCCATGGAGACAGTCCTGCTCCACTCTCATCACCATCAGAACATATCTTCAAAGCTATCAGCGCAAAGAAAAAAGCAACACACCACTCCCGGGTGGGCTCGAAACTCCAACCTTTTGGTTAACAGCCGATCGCGCTAGCCAATTGCGCCACGGAGACAGTCCTCCTCCACTCTCACCACCACCAGAACATATCTTCAAAGCTATCAACCCATAGAAAAAAAGCGCCGCAACACCACCGCGTGGGCTCGAACCTCCAACCTTTCGGTTAACGGCCGAACGCGCTTGCCAATTGCGCCACGGAGACAGCCCTGCTTCACTCTCACCACCATCAGAACATACCTTCAAAGCTATCAGCCCAAAGATAAAAAAGCAACACACAACTCCCGGGAGGGCTCGAAACTCCAACCTTTCGGTTAACAGCTGATCGTGCTAGCCATTTGCGCCACGGAGACAGTCCTGCTCCCCTCTCACCACCATCAGAACATATGTTCAAAGCTATCAGCCCAAAGAAAAAAAGCGCCGCACCACCACCGGGTGGGCTCGAACCTCCAAGCTTTCGGTTAACAGCCAATCGCGCTAGCCAATTGCGCCCCGGAGACAGTCTTGCTCCACTCTCAGCACCACCACAACATATCTTCAAAGCTATCAGCGCAAAGAAAAAAGCCACACACCACTCCCGGGAGGGGTCGAAACTCCAACCTTTTGGTTAACAGCCGATCGCGCTAGCCAATTGCGCCACGGAGACAGTCCTGCTCCACTCTCATCGCCATCAGAACATATCTTCAAAGCTACCAGCCTAAAAAAAGCGCCGCACCACCACCCTGTGGGCTCCAACCTCCAAACTTTCGGTTAACAGCCGATCACGTTAGCCGATTGCGCCATTGAGACAGTCGTGCTCCACTCTCACCACCATCAGAACATATCTTCAAAGCTATTAGCGCAAAGAAAAAAGCATCACACCACTGCCGGGAGGGCTCAAACCTCCAATGTTTTGGTTAAAAGCCGAACGTGCTAGCCAATTGCACCACGGAGACAGTCGTGCTTGAATCTCACCACCGTTAGAACATTTCTCCAAAGCTATCAGCGCAAAGAAAAAAGCAACACACCACACCCGGGAGGGCTCGAAACTCCAACCTTTCAGTTACCAGCCGATCGCGCTAGCCAAATGAACCACGGAGACAGTCGTGCTCCTTCTCAACACCATCAGAGCATATCTTCAAAACTATCAGCCTAAAGAAAAAAAAAGTGCCGCACCACTACCGGGTGGGTTCCAACCTCCAACCTTTCGGTTAACAGATGATCGCGCTAGCCAATCGCGCCACGGAGACAGTCTTGCTCCACTGTCATCACCATCAGAACATATCTTCAAAGCTATAAGCCCAAACAAAAAAAAGCACCGCACCACCACCGGGTGGGCTCGACACTCCAACCTTTCTATTAACAGCCGATGGCGCTAGTTAATTGCGCCTCGGAGACAGTCCTGTTCCACTCTCACCACCATCAGAACATATCTTCAAAGCTATCAGCGCAAAGAAAAAAGCAACACACCACTCCCGGGAAGGCTCGAAACTCCAACCTTTCGATTAACAGCCGATCGCGCTAGCCAATTGCACCACGGAGACAGTCCTGCCCCAATCTCACCACCATCAGAACATATCTTCAAAGCTATCAGCCCAAAGAAAAAAAAGCAACACACCACTCCCGGGAGGGCTCGAACCTCCAACCTTTCAGTTAACAGCCGATCGCGCTAGCCAATTGCGCCACGGAGACAGTCGTGCTCCACTCTCACCACCATCAGAACATATCTTCAAAGCTATCAGCCCAAAGAAAAAAAAGCGACACATCACTCCTGGGAGGGCTCGAACCTCCAACATTTCGGTTAACAGCCGACCGCGCTAGCCAACTGTGCCACGGAGACAGTCCTGCTATACTCTCACCACCATCAGAACATATCTTCAAAGCTATCAGCCCAAAGTAAAAAAAGCGCCGAACCACCACCGAGTGGGCTCGAAACTCCAACCTTTCGGTTAACAGCCGATCGCGCTAGCCGATTTTGCCACGGAGACAGTCCTGCTCCACTCTCACCACCATCAGAACATATCTTCAAAGCTATCAGCCCAAAAGAAAAAAGCGCCGCTCCACCACCGGGGGGGCTCGAAACTCCAACCTTTTGGTTATTAGCCCATCGCGATAGCCAATTGCGCCATGGAGACAGTCCTGCTCCACTCTCATCACCATCAGAACATAACTTCAAAGCTATCAGCGCAAAGAAAAAAGCAACACACCACTCCCGGGAGGGCTGGAAACTCCAACCTTTCGATTAACAGCCGATCGCGCTAGCCAATTGCGCCACGGAGACAGTCCTGCTCCATTCTCACCACCATCAGAACATATCTTCAAAGCTATCAGCCCAAAGAAAAAAAAGCGCCGCACCACCACCTTGTGGGCTCGAACCTCCAACCTTTCGGTTAACAGCCGATCAAGCTAGCCGATTGCGCCATGGAGACAGTCGTGCTCCACTCTCACCACCTTCAGAACCTATCATCAAAGCTATCAGCGCAAAGAAAAAAGCAACACACCACTCCCGGGAGGGCTCAAACCTCCACGTTTTTGGTTAAAAGCCGAACGTGCTAGCCAATTGCACCATGGAGACAGTCGTGGTTCAATCTCACCACCGTTAGAGCATTTCTCCATAGCTATCAGCGCAAAGAAAAAAGCAACACACCACACCCGGGAGGGCTCGAAACTCCAACCTTTCAGTTAACAGCCAATCGCGCTAGCCAATTGCGCCACGGCGACAGTCGTGCTCCTTCTCACCACCATCAGAACATATCTTCAAAGCTATCAGCTTAAAGAAAAAAGAGCGCTGCACCACTACCGGGTGGGTTCGAACCTCCAACCTTTCGGTTAACAGACGATCGCGCTAGCCAATCGTGCCACGGAGACAGTACTGCTCCACTGTCACCACCATCAGAACATATCTTCAAAGCTATAAGCCCAAACAAAAAAAAAAGCACCGCACCACCACCGGGTGGACTCGACACTCCAACCTTTCGATTAACAGCCGATGGCGCTAGCTAATTGCGCCACGGAGACAGTCCTGCTCCACTCTCACCACCATCAGAACATATTGTCACGTCACTCCAGGGGGTGTCGACAAGATTTACTGACGTCTGAGCAACAGGGCTCTAACCAAGCGCGTCGGTTGGGCTTGTTTGCCAGAGCGAGGGCCCACGTGCACTTCTTTCTTCTCTGTGGTGTGTGCCTTCACCTTGGCATACGACCCACTACTAGAAAGAGGCGGTAATATTCCCCCTCAACAACAAAAAAAGAGCATCGTCCCGGTGCTGCAAAGTTATTGAAAAAAAAACCAAAACAAAGTAGTTTAAACAATGAAAAAGGGCACTAATAATGAAATATTAGACGCGTTAAATTCACCAATGATGAGGGAATTGTCGGAGCACAAATAAAAAAAACACAGGAAAAGTGGTCTTTTAGGAACGCGCAAAATAGGGCTTCATGCGCACCACGTGAACTATGTCAGAGGTCGGTTGTTTTCGTTGTACCCATCGTGACGACGTAGCGTCCGGAACCACTTCGTAGTTTACGTCGCTCACGCGGCGTAATACTTTATACGGACCGAAGTATCTGCTGAGCAACTTTTCGGAGAGGCCACGGCGTCGAACAGGGGTCCAAATCCAAACTTGGTCTCCCGGTCTGTAAGATACGTCATTGTGACGCATATTGTAACGTCGTGCATCAACCTGTTGCTGCTGACCAATGTGTAGCCGGGCGAGCTGGCGAGTTTCCTCGGCACGCTCTGCAAATTCTTCTGCGTCAGTTGTTAATTGATCGGTGCCTTCACAAGGAAGCATCGCATCCAGCATCGTCTGAACTTCGCGGCCGTAGAGAAGGCGAAACGGTATAAATCGGGTTGTTTCTTGAACGGCGGTGTTATAAGCGAACGTCACATAAGGCAAAATGCGATCCCATGTTTTGTGTTGGACGTCGATGTACATGGAGATCATGTTTGTGACTGTCTTATTTAGTCGCTCGGTTAAGCCATTGCTCTGCGGATGGTAAGCAGTCGTCGTTCGATGCCTAGTGTTACTTAGTCGAAAAACTTCATCAATAAGTTGTGCAGTGAACGCTGTTCCTCTGTCGGTTATCACTGTAGATGGAGCACCGTGGCGCAGAACAATGTGGCACATGAAGAACTGTGCTACCTCAGAAGCCGTGGCTCGTGGTATCGCCTGTGTCTCAGCATAGCGGGTCAAATAGTCAGTTGCAACAATGACGCATTTGTTGCCGTCAGACGATAAAGGAAATGGGCCGAGAATGTCCATGCCAACTTGGTCAAATGGCTTGTGGGGTGGATCAATTGGCAAAAGTAATCCAGCCGGCTTGCTTGGTGGCGACTTTCGACGCTGGCATTCGCGACAGCTTTTAACGTACTGCTTCACGCTTGCAGAAAGTCCGGGCCAGTAGTACGCCTCACTTACTCTGGCGAGCGTTGGCGAGTAACCTAGATGACCAGATGTGGGCTCGTCATGACACGCAGAGAGGACTTCATCCCGCATGTCCTTCGGAACGACGAGGAGGTAAGCGCGGCTCGTAGGACGGGCGTTTTTTTTTTGTACAGGACATTATCTCGGAGGCAGAAAGATGTCACGACGCGAAATAGATGGCGAGGTATAACGGCGCTATGACCCTCCAGATAGTCGATGAGCGGTCGAATCTCGTCATCCTCTCGCTGGCGTCTGCTCAAGTCAGATGAGCTAAGGGCGCCCAGGAAACTGTCATCGTCCTCTTCTTCTTGATTGACTAAAGGTATGGGTGCACGTGACAGCGTATCAGCGTCTTCATGCTTCCGTCCAGACTTATATACGATGGTAACATCAAATTCCTGTAGACGCAAGCTCCATCGGGCCAGTCGACCAGAGGGATCACGAATGTTTACCAACCAGCAGAGGGCATGGTGGTCCGTCACCACTTTAAATGGACGACCATAGAGGTACGGGCGAAACTTGGTAATCGCCCACACTACTGCGAGACACTCTTTCTCTGTGGTCGTGTAATTCACCTCGGTACGGTACAGTGAGCGGCTGGCATAGGCTATGACTCTTTCTTTGCCGTGTTGATGCTGGACGAGCACTGCGCTGAGGCCGATGTTACTGGCGTCAGTGTGCACCTCTGTGTCAGCATCTTCGTCAAAATGCGCAAGAACAGGGGCTGATTACATCCGCTGTCGTAGCTCGGCAAAAGCAGCCTGTTGTTCGGTAGCCCATACAAACGGTGTGTCGTCACGTGTAAGGCGAGTCAAGGGTTCCGCTATCTTCGAGAACCCTCTAATAAATTGTCGATAGTAGGCGCACAAACCCAGAAAGCGCCGAACAGTCTTTTTGTCTGTAGGATGCGGAAACGCGGCTACAGCGGCAAGTTTGTCGGGGTCGGGTCGTACTCCATTCGCATTGACTACATGGCCAAGGAATTTGAGCTCTTCATAACCAAAGTGACACTTCTGCGGTTTGAGTGTAAGATCTGCTGATTGAATAGCCTGTAGCACACTCCTGAGGCGGTGAAGGTGTTGCTGGAAGGTTTCAGAAAAAACGACAACATCATCAAGGTATACGAGACAAGTTTGCCACTTCAGACCAGTAAGCACAGTGTCCATCATTCGCTGGAAGGTTGCGGGCGCTGAGCACAAACCAAAAGGAAGGACTCGAAATTCATACAGGCCATCAGGGGTCACAAATGCCGTTTTCTCGCGGTCTCGCTCGTCCACCTCAATATGCCAGTACCCGCTTTTTAAATCCAAAGAGGAAAAATAGTGGGCGTGGCGTATCTGTCTAACGAGTCGTCGATGCGTGGCAGCGGGTACACGTCCTTTTTAGTCACGCTGTTCAGCTTCCGGTAATCGACGCAAAAACGTAGCGTTCCGTCTTTCTTCTTGACTAGGACGACCGGAGAGGACCACGCACTGTTGGAAGGCTCGATGATGCCGTCGTCAAGCATTTCTCGAACTTGCGTACGAATGGCTTCTCGTTCCTTCGCTGACACACGGTAAGGCTGTTGGTGTACCGGGCGGGCGTCGTCGTAAGTGATGATTCTGTGCCTAGTGATCGAAGTCTGGCGCACCTTAGAGGAAGCAGCGAAGCATGACTTGAATTCAAGCAAGAGTTTCCGCAGTGCTGTCTGGTTTTCTGGTGTGAGGTTAGAATTAATATCGATATTGTTTAGAGATGTATCGGCGGCCTCCACTGCTTCCGACGAGAAGCAGATGGGAATGGTTCCTAATTCATCTGCAAACGCTAACGAAGTGCCACGGAAAAGGTGTCGGTGTTCGTTGCTGAAATTTGTAACGAGCAGTTGAGATCGGCCATCACGTAGCTGTATAATACTCCTAGCCACACAAACACCTTGAGTCAGCAGGTGTTCAAAATTACTTTCTGCAATCGCTTCACCATTTCGCAATTCACAGCATGTGACGTCGACAATTACACTGGCTCTTGGAGGAAGCGTTATACTTTCAGCTGAAACACAAAGAACGTCGGTACGTTGTTGGTCGCCCTGCTTGTCGATTGCTCGGTCGGCTGAGAAGGTGATGCGATTCTCTTGAAGATCAATGACAGCTCCATATTCGTGCAGGAAGTCAACACCAAGAATAACGTCGCGTGAACATTCACGGAGCACAAGGAAACTTCCTACAAAAGTATAACCGCAGACCCGAACTCTACTCGTGCAGGTTCCAAGCGGAGAAACGGTGTGGCCACCAGCCGTTCGAATCACGGAGCCATGCCAAGGCGTGATTACCTTCTTTAGTTGTCTGGTCATTTTCCCGCTTAGTATCGAATAGTCAGCCCCGGTATCAACTGAAGCACCTACTGCATAGCCATCTATCAGCACCGGTATATCCAGAGAAAGCCGCACATATCGCTCAGTCGAATCTACACCCTTTACTGTTAGCGTCGGTCGGAGGTCTTCAGCACGTCGACTGCCAGCGACCTCGCCTCCAAGGGTCGCTTGCGTTAGTTTTCCCGGCGGGGACTGGAGAACCGTGCGCCAGCATGGCGCTGTGGCGAAGATGAAAAGCGCCTTGGCGACGGTGAGCGCGACTGCCGTCCAGAAGGCGGCGGCATGCGCTGTTGAGCCAGGTAGTCCTCAATGTCCCGGGGTCGCTGGCCATACCGAGGAGGCGCTGAATATACTGAAAATCCGCGCAGCCCGAGGCGCCGGTATGGACACTGGCGGTACAAATGCTCCGCTTCACCGCAGTGGAAGCACAAAGGTCGGCGATCAGGAGTGCGCCAAACATCAGATTTCCGAGGCGAAGCACGTCTGTCGTCAGGGTAGTGTGCTGGTTGTTCCGCAAGATGCACAGGGCTGTCGTAAACGAGGGGTGGCGGTGTGCGTGTGTTCTCGTAGTACCGTAGAGGCTGCGCCGACTGAAGTGAAACCGTAGGAGGTGCCTGAACAAACAGCGGGGAAGAGGAAGCTGGGCGTTTCAAGGCTTCTGCATAGGTCGGACGGTGGTAGTCAGCCGGGGCGGGTGTGGCGTTATTCAGACTCACAGGGTCACGAAGGGCGTGATGCAGCTCGTCCTTGACGATGCTTGCAATGGAACTCACCGTAGGTAGTGGTGGTGTGGCAGCCTTTTGCAGCTCCTCGCGTACTATGGAGCGGATAAGGTCGCGCAGACACTCGGTGTTGCTCCCAATATTCGTTAGACCTTGAGCAGTGGACGTGTTCACTTGCCGCTCATACAGGGTGGATCGATGCTGAAGCATCTTTTCCATCGTGACAGCTTCAGACAAAAACTCAGCGACCGTGTTCGGAGGGCTCCGTACAAGACCAGCGAAAAGCTGCTCTTTAACTCCCCGCATCAGGTGACGCACCTTCTTTTCTTCTGTCATACTCTGATCGGCTCGTCGGAACAGGCGCGTCATATCTTCCACATAGGTCATGACAGTTTAATTGGGCATCTGGATGCGGGCCTGGATCGCTCGTTCCGCTCGTTCGTGGCGATCAGCACTTCTGTAAGTATCCAAGAGCCGGCGGCGGAATTCGGGCCACGATGTCATCTGTTCCTCGTGATTCATGTACCACGTACGTGCTCCATCCTCTAAATAGAAGTACACACGTCGTAGTTTGGCCGCGTCGTTCCAGTCGTTCAAAGCAGCCACGCGCTCGAAGTCGACCAACCAGTCCTCGACGTCTTCGAGCTCGGTGCCATGAAACGGTGTCGGAACCTGCGGACTTTCGAGGGTGTACCGAGTCACCGGGGGGTTTTCCGTACCTGTTAGAGTGGTTTGAACGGACGTGCTCATCATACTGGTGTGAACTATAGGGTCAGCTTCGGGAGGCAATCCCCTGATCCTGCGGCTTGTCCGATGAACGGGAGTGTTGACTCGAACTGGGCTTGTGGTGCCGCTTCCAGGAGGGGTCTGCAACATCCGTGAGGGGCCTACCCAGCACCTCCACCAGTTGTCACGTCACTCCAGGGGGTGTCGACAAGATTTACTGACGTCTGAGCAACAGGGCTCTAACCAAGCGCGTCGGTTGGGCTTGTTTGCCAGAGCGAGGGCCCACGTGCACTTCTTTCTTCTCTGTAATGTGTGCCTTCACCTTGGCATACGACCCACTACTAGAAAGAGGTGGCAATATCTTCAAAGCTATCAGCCCAAAGAAAAAAAAGCGCCGCACCACCTCCGGGTGGGCTCGAACCTCCAACCTTTCGGTTAACAGCCGATCGCGCTAGCCAATTGCGCTCCGGAGACAGTTCTGCTCCACTCTCACCACCATCAGAACATATCTTCAAAGCTATCAGCCCAAAGAAAAAAAAGCAACACACCACTCCAGGGAGGGCTCGAACCTCCAACCTTTCAGTTAACAGCCGATCGCGCTAGCCAATTGCGCCACGGAGACAGTCGTGCTCCACTCTCACCACCATCAGAACAGATCTTCAAAGCTATAAGCCCAAAGAAAAAAAGCAACACATCACGCCCGGGAGGGCTCGAACCTCCAACCTTTCGGTTAACAGCCGACCGCGCTAGCCAATTGTGCCACGGAGACAGTCCTGCTCCACTCTCATCACCATCAGAACATATCTTCAAAGCTATCAGCCCAAAGAAAAAAAGCAACACACCACTCCCGGGAGGGCTCGAACCTCCAACCTTCAGTTAACAGTCGATCGCGCCATGGAGACAGTCGTGCTCCACTCTCACCACCATCAGAACATATCTTCAAAGCTATCAGCCTAAAGGAAAAAAAGCGCCGCACCACCACTGGGTGGACTCGAACCTCCAACCTTTCGGTTAACAGCCGATCGCGCTAGCCAATTGCGCCCCGGAGACAGTCCTGCTCCACTCTCACCACCATCAGAACATATCTTCAAAGCTATCAGCCCAAAGAAAAAAAGCAACACACCACTCCCGGGAGGGCTCGAACCTCCAACCTTCAGTTAACAGTCGATCGCGCCATGGAGACAGTCGTGCTCCACTCTCACCACCATCAGAACATATCTTCAAAGCTATCAGCCTAAAGGAAAAAAAGCGCCGCACCACCACCAGGTGGGCTCGAACCTCCGACCTTTCGGTTAACGGCCGAACGCGCTAGCCAATTGCGCCACGCAGACAGTCCTGTTCCACTCTCAACACCATCAGAACGTATCTTCAAAGCTATCAGCCCAAAGAAAAAAAGCAACACATCACTCCCGGGAGGGCTTGAACCTCCAACCTTACAGTTAACAGCCGACTGCGCTAGCCAATTGTGCCACGGAGACAGTCCTGCTATACTCTCACCACCATCAGAACATATCTTCAAAGCTGTCAGCCCAAAGTAAAAAAAGCGCCGAACCACCACCGAGTGGGCTCGAAACTCCAACCTTTCGGTTAACAGCCGATCGCGCTAGCCAATTGCGCCATGGAGACAGTCTTGCTCCATTCTCACCACCATCAGAACATATCTTCAAAGCTATCAGCGCAAAGAAAAAAGCAACACACCACCACCGGGAGGGCTCGAAACTCCAACCTTTCGGTTAACAGCTGATCGTGCTAGCCATTTGCGCCACGGAGACAGTCCTGCTCCACTCTCACCACCATCAGAACATATGTTCAAAGCTATCAGCCCAAAGAAAAAAAGCGCCGCACCACCACCGGGTGGGCTCGAACCTCCAAGCTTTCGGTTAACAGCCAATCGCGCTTGCCAATTGCGCCCCGGAGACAGTCTTGCTCCACTCTCAGCACCACCACAACATATCTTCAAAGCTATCAGCGCAAAGAAAAAAGCCACACACCACTCCCGGGAGGGGTCGAAACTCCAACCTTTTGGTTAACAGCCGATCGCGCTAGCCAATTGCGCCACGGAGACAGTCCTGCTCCACTCTCATCGCCATCAGAACATATCTTCAAAGCTACCAGCCTAAAAAAAAGCGCCGCACCACCACCCTGTGGGCTCCAACCTCCAAACTTTCGGTTAACAGCCGATCACGTTAGCCGATTGCGCCATTGAGACAGTCGTGCTCCACTCTCACCACCATCAGAACATATCTTCAAAGCTATCAGCGCAAAGAAAAAAGCATCACACCACTGCCGGGAGGGCTAAAACCTCCAATGTTTTGGTTAAAAGCCGAACGTGCTAGCCAATTGCACCACGGAGACAGTCGTGCTTCAATCTCACCACCGTTAGAACATTTCTCCAAAGCTATCAGCGGAAAGAAAAAAGCAACACACCACACCCGGGAGGGCTCGAAACTCCAACCTTTCAGTTACCAGCCGATCGCGCTAGCCAAATGCGCCACGGAGACAGTCGTGCTCCTTCTCAACACCATCAGAACATATCTTCAAAACTATCAGCTTAAAGAAAAAAAAGCGCCGCACGACTACCGGGTGGGTTCCAACCTCCAACCTTTCGGTTAACAGACCATCGCGCTAGCCAATCGCGCCACGGAGACAGTCCTGCTCCACTGTCATCACCATCAGGACATATCTTCAAAGCTATAAGCCCAAACAAAAAAAAAGCACCGCACCACCACCGGGGGGGCTCGACACTCCAACCTTTCTATTAACAGCCGATGGCGCTAGTTAATTGCGCCTCGGAGACAGTCCTGTTCCACTCTCACCACCATCAGAACGTATCTTCAAAGCTATCAGCGCAAAGAAAAAAGCAACACACCACTCCCGGGAAGGCTCGAAACTCCAACCTTTGGGTTAACAGACGATCGCGCTAGCCGATCGCGCCACGGAGACAGTCGTGCTTCACTTTCACCACCATCAGAACATATCTTCAAAGCTATCAGCCCAAAGAAAAAAAAGCAACACACCACTCCCGGGAGGGCTCGAACCTCCAACCTTTCGGTTAACAGCCGATCGCGCTAGCCAATTGCGCTACGGAGACAGTCGGGCTCCACTCTCACACCGTCAGAACATTTTTTCAGAGCTATCCGCCCAAAGGCAAAAAAGCGCCGCACCACCACTGAGTGGGCTTGAACCTCCAAACTTTCGGTTAACAGCCGATCGCGCTAGCCAATTGCGCCACAGAGACAGCCGTGCTCCACTCTCACACCATCAGAACATTTCTTCAGAGCTATCCGCCCAAAGGAAAAAAAGCGCCGCACCACCACCGAGTGGGCTTGAACCTCCAACCTTTCGGTTAACAGCCGATCGCGCTAGCCAATTGGGCCACGGTGGCAGTCGTGCTTTACTCTCACCACCATCTGAACATATCTTCAAAGCTATCAGCCCAAAGAAAAAAAAGTGCCGCACCACCACCGGGTGGGCTCGAACCTCCAACCTTTCGGTTAACAGCCGATCGCACTAGCCAATTGCGCCCCGGAGACAGTCCTGCTCCACTCTATCCACCATCAGAACGTATCTTCAAAGCTATCAGCCCAAAGAAAAAAAAGCAACACACCACTCCCGGGAGGGCTCGAACCTCCAACCTTTCAGTTAACAGCCGATCGCACTAGTCGATTGCGCCACGGAGACAGTCGTGCTCCACTCTCACCACCATCAGAGCATATCTTCAAAGCTATCAGCCAAAAAAAGCGCCTCACCACCACCGGGTGGGCTTGAACCTGCAACCTTTCGGTTAACAGACGATCGCGCTAGTCGATTGCGCCACGGAGACAGTCGTGCTCCACTCTCACCACCATCAAAACATATCTTCAAAGCTATCAGCCCCAAAAAAAGCGCCGCACCACCACGGGGTGGGATCGAAACTCCAACCTTTCGATTAACAGCCGATCGCGCTAGCCAATTGCGCCACGGAGACAGTCCTGTTCCACTCTCACCACCATTAGAACATATCTTCAAAGTTATCAGGCCATAGAAAGAAAGCGCCGCACCACCACCGGGTGGGCTCGAACCTCCAAACTTTCGGTTAACAGACGATCGCGCTAACCAATCGCGCCACGGAGACAGTCGTGCTCCACTCTCACAACCTTGAGAACATATCTTCAAAGCTATCAGCGCAAAGAAAAAGCAACGCACCCATCCCGGGAGGGCTCGAAACTCCAACCTTTCGGTTAACAGCCGATCGTGCTAGCCAATTGCGCCACGGAGACAGTCCTGCTCCACTCTCACCACCATCAGAACATATCTTCAAAGCTATCAGCCCAAAGAAAAAAAAGCGCCGCACCACCACTGGGTGGGCTCGAACCTCCAACCTTTCGGTTAACAGTCGATCGCGCTAGCCAATTGCGCCCCGGAGACAGTCCTGCTCCACTCTCACCACCATCAGAACATATCTTCAAAGCTATCAGCCCAAAGAAAAAAAGCAACACACCACGCCCGGGAGGGCTCGAACCTCCAACCTTCAGTTAACAGCCGATCGCGCCATGGAGACAGTCGTGCTCCACTCTCACCACCATCAGAACATATCTTCAAAGCTATCAGCCTAAAGGAAAAAAAGCGCCGCACCACCACCGGGTGGGCTCGAACCTCCAACCTTTCGGTTAACGGCCGAACGCGCTAGCCAATTGCGCCACGCAGACAGTCCTGTTCCACTCTCAACACCATCAGAACGTATCTTCAAAGCTATCAGCCCAAAGAAAAAAAGCAACACATCACTCCCGGGAGGGCTTGAACCTCCAACCTTTCGGTTAACAGCCGACCGCGCTAGCCAATTGTGCCACGGAGACAGTCCTGCTATACTCTCACCACCATCAGAACATATCTTCAAAGCTGTCAGCCCAAAGTAAAAAAAGCGCCGAACCACCACCGAGTGGGCTCGAAACTCCAACCTTTCGGTTAACAGCCGATCGCGCTAGCCAATTGCGCCATGGAGACAGTCCTGCTCCACTCTCATCACCATCAGAACATATCTTCAAAGCTATCAGCGCAAAGAAAAAAGCAACACACCACTCCCGGGAGGGCTCGAAACTCCAACCTTTCGATTAACAGCCGATCGAGCAAGCCAATTGCGCCACGGAGACAATCCTGCTCCACTCTCACCACCATCAGAACATATCTTCAAAGCTATCAGCCCAAAGAAAAAAAAGCGCCGCACCACCACGGGGTGGGCTCGAAACTCCAACCTTTTGGTTAACAGCCGATCGCGCTAGCCAATTGCGCCACGGAGACAGTCCTCCTCCACTCTCACCACCACCAGAACATATCTTCAAAGCTATCAACCCATAGAAAAAAAGCGCCGCAACACCACCGCGTGGGCTCGAACCTCCAACCTTTCGGTTAACGGCCGAACGCGCTTGCCAATTGCGCCACGGAGACAGCCCTGCTTCACTCCCACCACCATCAGAACATACCTTCAAAGCTATCAGCCCAAAGATAAAAAAGCAACACACAACTCCCGGAAGGGCTCGAAACTCCAACCTTTCGGTTAACAGCTGATCGTGCTAGCCATTTGCGCCACGGAGACAGTCCTGCTCCCCTCTCACCACCATCAGAACATATGTTCAAAGCTATCAGCCCAAAGAAAAAAAGCGCCGCACCACCACCGGGTGGGCTCGAACCTCCAAGCTTTCGGTTAACAGCCAATCGCGCTAGCCAATTGCGCCCCGGAGACAGTCTTGCTCCACTCTCAGCACCACCACAACATATCTTCAAAGCTATCAGCGCAAAGAAAAAAGCCACACACCACTCCCGGGAGGGGTCGAAACTCCAACCTTTTGGTTAACAGCCGATCGCGCTAGCCAATTGCGCCACGGAGACAGTCCTGCTCCACTCTCATCGCCATCAGAACATATCTTCAAAGCTACCAGCCTAAAAAAAGCGCCGCACCACCACCCTGTGGGCTCCAACCTCCAAACTTTCGCTCCACTCTCACCACCATCAGAACATATCTTCAAAGCTATTAGCGCAAAGAAAAAAGCATCACACCACTGCCGGGAGGGCTAAAACCTCCAATGTTTTGGTTAAAAGCCGAACGTGCTAGCCAATTGCACCACGGAGACAGTCGTGCTTCAATCTCACCACCGTTAGAACATTTCTCCAAAGCTATCAGCGGAAAGAAAAAAGCAACACACCACACCCGGGAGGGCTCGAAACTCCAACCTTTCAGTTACCAGCCGATCGCGCTAGCCAAATGCGCCACGGAGACAGTCGTGCTCCTTCTCAACACCATCAGAACATATCTTCAAAACTATCAGCTTAAAGAAAAAAAAGCGCCGCACGACTACCGGGTGGGTTCCAACCTCCAACCTTTCGGTTAACAGACCATCGCGCTAGCCAATCGCGCCACGGAGACAGTCCTGCTCCACTGTCATCACCATCAGGACATATCTTCAAAGCTATAAGCCCAAACAAAAAAAAAGCACCGCACCACCACCGGGTGGGCTCGACACTCCAACCTTTCTATTAACAGCCGATGGCGCTAGTTAATTGCGCCTCGGAGACAGTCCTGTTCCACTCTCACCACCATCAGAACGTATCTTCAAAGCTATCAGCGCAAAGAAAAAAGCAACACACCACTCCCGGGAAGGCTCGAAACTCCAACCTTTGGGTTAACAGACGATCGCGCTAGCCGATCGCGCCACGGAGACAGTCGTGCTTCACTTTCACCACCATCAGAACATATCTTCAAAGCTATCAGCCCAAAGAAAAAAAAGCAACACACCACTCCCGGGAGGGCTCGAACCTCCAACCTTTCGGTTAACAGCCGATCGCGCTAGCCAATTGCGCTACGGAGACAGTCGGGCTCCACTCTCACACCGTCAGAACATTTTTTCAGAGCTATCCGCCCAAAGGAAAAAAAGCGCCGCACCACCACTGAGTGGGCTTGAACCTCCAAACTTTCGGTTAACAGCCGATCGCGCTAGCCAATTGCGCCACAGAGACAGCCGTGCTCCACTCTCACACCATCAGAACATTTCTTCAGAGCTATCCGCCCAAAGGAAAAAAAGCGCCGCACCACCACCGAGTGGGCTTGAACCTCCAACCTTTCGGTTAACAGCCGATCGCGCTAGCCAATTGGGCCACGGTGGCAGTCGTGCTTTACTCTCACCACCATCTGAACATATCTTCAAAGCTATCAGCCCAAAGAAAAAAAAGTGCCGCACCACCACCGGGTGGGCTCGAACCTCCAACCTTTCGGTTAACAGCCGATCGCACTAGCCAATTGCGCCCCGGAGACATTCCTGCTCCACTCTATCCACCATCAGAACGTATCTTCAAAGCTATCAGCCCAAAGAAAAAAAAGCAACACACCACTCCCGGTAGGGCTCGAACCTCCAACCTTTCAGTTAACAGCCGATCGCACTAGTCGATTGCGCCACGGAGACAGTCGTGCTCTACTCTCACCACCATCAGAGCATATCTTCAAAGCTATCAGCCAAAAAAAGCGCCTCACCACCACCGGGTGGGCTTGAACCTGCAACCTTTCGGTTAACAGACGATCGCGCTAGTCGATTGCGCCACGGAGACAGTCGTGCTCCACTCTCACCACCATCAAAACATATCTTCAAAGCTATCAGCCCCAAAAAAAGCGCCGCACCACCACGGGGTGGGATCGAAACTCCAACCTTTCGATTAACAGCCGATCGCGCTAGCCAATTGCGCCACGGAGACAGTCCTGTTCCACTCTCACCACCATTAGAACATATCTTCAAAGTTATCAGGCCATAGAAAGAAAGCGC
The DNA here is from genome assembly GCF_043290135.1 of Rhipicephalus microplus. Taxonomy (NCBI): domain Eukaryota; kingdom Metazoa; phylum Arthropoda; class Arachnida; order Ixodida; family Ixodidae; genus Rhipicephalus; species Rhipicephalus microplus. The sequence continues at coordinate 2,713,116 of NW_027464611.1, read as the reverse complement.
CACACCACCACCGGGTGGGCTCGAACCTCCAAACTTTCGGTTAACAGACGATCGCGCTAACCAATCGCGCCACGGAGACAGTCGTGCTCCACTCTCACAACCTTGAGAACATATCTTCAAAGCTATCAGCGCAAAGAAAAAGCAACGCACCCATCCCGGGAGGGCTCGAAACTCCAACCTTTCGGTTAACAGCCGATCGTGCTAGCCAATTGCGCCACGGAGACAGTCCTGCTCCACTCTCACCACCATCAGAACATATCTTCAAAGCTATCAGCCCAAAGAAAAAAAAGCGCCGCACCACCACTGGGTGGGCTCGAACCTCCAACCTTTCGGTTAACAGTCGATCGCGCTAGCCAATTGCGCCCCGGAGACAGTCCTGCTCCACTCTCACCACCATCAGAACATATCTTCAAAGCTATCAGCCCAAAGAAAAAAAGCAACACACCACGCCCGGGAGGGCTCGAACCTCCAACCTTCAGTTAACAGCCGATCGCGCCATGGAGACAGTCGTGCTCCACTCTCACCACCATCAGAACATATCTTCAAAGCTATCAGCCTAAAGGAAAAAAAAGCGCCGCACCACCACCGGGTGGGCTCGAACCTCCAACCTTTCGGTTAACGGCCGAACGCGCTAGCCAATTGCGCCACGCAGACAGTCCTGTTCCACTCTCAACACCATCAGAACGTATCTTCAAAGCTATCAGCCCAAAGAAAAAAAGCAACACATCACTCCCGGGAGGGCTTGAACCTCCAACCTTTCGGTTAACAGCCGACCGCGCTAGCCAATTGTGCCACGGAGACAGTCCTGCTATACTCTCACCACCATCAGAACATATCTTCAAAGCTGTCAGCCCAAAGTAAAAAAAGCGCCGAACCACCACCGAGTGGGCTCGAAACTCCAACCTTTCGGTTAACAGCCGATCGCGCTAGCCAATTGCGCCATGGAGACAGTCCTGCTCCACTCTCATCACCATCAGAACATATCTTCAAAGCTATCAGCGCAAAGAAAAAAGCAACACACCACTCCCGGGAGGGCTCGAAACTCCAACCTTTCGATTAACAGCCGATCGAGCAAGCCAATTGCGCCACGGAGACAATCCTGCTCCACTCTCACCACCATCAGAACATATCTTCAAAGCTATCAGCCCAAAGAAAAAAAAGCGCCGCACCACCACGGGGTGGGCTCGAAACTCCAACCTTTTGGTTAACAGCCGATCGCGCTAGCCAATTGCGCCACGGAGACAGTCCTCCTCCACTCTCACCACCACCAGAACATATCTTCAAAGCTATCAACCCATAGAAAAAAAGCGCCGCAACACCACCGCGTGGGCTCGAACCTCCAACCTTTCGGTTAACGGCCGAACGCGCTTGCCAATTGCGCCACGGAGACAGCCCTGCTTCACTCTCACCACCATCAGAACATACCTTCAAAGCTATCAGCCCAAAGATAAAAAAGCAACACACAACTCCCGGGAGGGCTCGAAACTCCAACCTTTCGGTTAACAGCTGATCGTGCTAGCCATTTGCGCCACGGAGACAGTCCTGCTCCCCTCTCACCACCATCAGAACATATGTTCAAAGCTATCAGCCCAAAGAAAAAAAGCGCCGCACCACCACCGGGTGGGCTCGAACCTCCAAGCTTTCGGTTAACAGCCAATCGCGCTAGCCAATTGCGCCCCGGAGACAGTCTTGCTCCACTCTCAGCACCACCACAACATATCTTCAAAGCTATCAGCGCAAAGAAAAAAGCCACACACCACTCCCGGGAGGGGTCGAAACTCCAACCTTTTGGTTAACAGCCGATCGCGCTAGCCAATTGCGCCACGGAGACAGTCCTGCTCCACTCTCATCGCCATCAGAACATATCTTCAAAGCTACCAGCCTAAAAAAAGCGCCGCACCACCACCCTGTGGGCTCCAACCTCCAAACTTTCGGTTAACAGCCGATCACGTTAGCCGATTGCGCCATTGAGACCGTCGTGCTCCACTCTCACCACCATCAGAACATATCTTCAAAGCTATTAGCGCAAAGAAAAAAGCATCACACCACTGCCGGGAGGGCTCAAACCTCCAATGTTTTGGTTAAAAGCCGAACGTGCTAGCCAATTGCACCACGGAGACAGTCGTGCTTGAATCTCACCACCGTTAGAACATTTCTCCAAAGCTATCAGCGCAAAGAAAAAAGCAACACACCACACCCGGGAGGGCTCGAAACTCCAACCTTTCAGTTACCAGCCGATCGCGCTAGCCAAATGAACCACGGAGACAGTCGTGCTCCTTCTCAACACCATCAGAGCATATCTTCAAAACTATCAGCCTAAAGAAAAAAAAAGTGCCGCACCACTACCGGGTGGGTTCCAACCTCCAACCTTTCGGTTAACAGATGATCGCGCTAGCCAATCGCGCCACGGAGACAGTCTTGCTCCACTGTCATCACCATCAGAACATATCTTCAAAGCTATAAGCCCAAACAAAAAAAAGCACCGCACCACCACCGGGTGGGCTCGACACTCCAACCTTTCTATTAACAGCCGATGGCGCTAGTTAATTGCGCCTCGGAGACAGTCCTGTTCCACTCTCACCACCATCAGAACATATCTTCAAAGCTATCAGCGCAAAGAAAAAAGCAACACACCACTCCCGGGAAGGCTCGAAACTCCAACCTTTCGATTAACAGCCGATCGCGCTAGCCAATTGCACCACGGAGACAGTCCTGCCCCAATCTCACCACCATCAGAACATATCTTCAAAGCTATCAGCCCAAAGAAAAAAAAGCAACACACCACTCCCGGGAGGGCTCGAACCTCCAACCTTTCAGTTAACAGCCGATCGCGCTAGCCAATTGCGCCACGGAGACAGTCGTGCTCCACTCTCACCACCATCAGAACATATCTTCAAAGCTATCAGCCCAAAGAAAAAAAAGCGACACATCACTCCTGGGAGGGCTCGAACCTCCAACATTTCGGTTAACAGCCGACCGCGCTAGCCAACTGTGCCACGGAGACAGTCCTGCTATACTCTCACCACCATCAGAACATATCTTCAAAGCTATCAGCCCAAAGTAAAAAAAGCGCCGAACCACCACCGAGTGGGCTCGAAACTCCAACCTTTCGGTTAACAGCCGATCGCGCTAGCCGATTTTGCCACGGAGACAGTCCTGCTCCACTCTCACCACCATCAGAACATATCTTCAAAGCTATCAGCCCAAAAGAAAAAAGCGCCGCTCCACCACCGGGGGGGCTCGAAACTCCAACCTTTTGGTTATTAGCCCATCGCGATAGCCAATTGCGCCATGGAGACAGTCCTGCTCCACTCTCATCACCATCAGAACATAACTTCAAAGCTATCAGCGCAAAGAAAAAAGCAACACACCACTCCCGGGAGGGCTGGAAACTCCAACCTTTCAATTAACATCCGATCGCGCTAGCCAATTGCGCCACGGAGACAGTCCTGCTCCATTCTCACCACCATCAGAACATATCTTCAAAGCTATCAGCCCAAAGAAAAAAAAGCGCCGCACCACCACCTTGTGGGCTCGAACCTCCAACCTTTCGGTTAACAGCCGATCAAGCTAGCCGATTGCGCCATGGAGACAGTCGTGCTCCACTCTCACCACCTTCAGAACCTATCATCAAAGCTATCAGCGCAAAGAAAAAAGCAACACACCACTCCCGGGAGGGCTCAAACCTCCACGTTTTTGGTTAAAAGCCGAACGTGCTAGCCAATTGCACCATGGAGACAGTCGTGGTTCAATCTCACCACCGTTAGAGCATTTCTCCATAGCTATCAGCGCAAAGAAAAAAGCAACACACCACACCCGGGAGGGCTCGAAACTCCAACCTTTCAGTTAACAGCCAATCGCGCTAGCCAATTGCGCCACGGCGACAGTCGTGCTCCTTCTCACCACCATCAGAACATATCTTCAAAGCTATCAGCTTAAAGAAAAAAGAGCGCTGCACCACTACCGGGTGGGTTCGAACCTCCAACCTTTCGGTTAACAGACGATCGCGCTAGCCAATCGTGCCACGGAGACAGTACTGCTCCACTGTCACCACCATCAGAACATATCTTCAAAGCTATAAGCCCAAACAAAAAAAAAAGCACCGCACCACCACCGGGTGGACTCGACACTCCAACCTTTCGATTAACAGCCGATGGCGCTAGCTAATTGCGCCACGGAGACAGTCCTGCTCCACTCTCACCACCATCAGAACATATTGTCACGTCACTCCAGGGGGTGTCGACAAGATTTACTGACGTCTGAGCAACAGGGCTCTAACCAAGCGCGTCGGTTGGGCTTGTTTGCCAGAGCGAGGGCCCACGTGCACTTCTTTCTTCTCTGTGGTGTGTGCCTTCACCTTGGCATACGACCCACTACTAGAAAGAGGCGGTAATATTCCCCCTCAACAACAAAAAAAGAGCATCGTCCCGGTGCTGCAAAGTTATTGAAAAAAAAACCAAAACAAAGTAGTTTAAACAATGAAAAAGGGCACTAATAATGAAATATTAGACGCGTTAAATTCACCAATGATGAGGGAATTGTCGGAGCACAAATAAAAAAAACACAGGAAAAGTGGTCTTTTAGGAACGCGCAAAATAGGGCTTCATGCGCACCACGTGAACTATGTCAGAGGTCGGTTGTTTTCGTTGTACCCATCGTGACGACGTAGCGTCCGGAACCACTTCGTAGTTTACGTCGCTCACGCGGCGTAATACTTTATACGGACCGAAGTATCTGCTGAGCAACTTTTCGGAGAGGCCACGGCGTCGAACAGGGGTCCAAATCCAAACTTGGTCTCCCGGTCTGTAAGATACGTCATTGTGACGCATATTGTAACGTCGTGCATCAACCTGTTGCTGCTGACCAATGTGTAGCCGGGCGAGCTGGCGAGTTTCCTCGGCACGCTCTGCAAATTCTTCTGCGTCAGTTGTTAATTGATCGGTGCCTTCACAAGGAAGCATCGCATCCAGCATCGTCTGAACTTCGCGGCCGTAGAGAAGGCGAAACGGTATAAATCGGGTTGTTTCTTGAACGGCGGTGTTATAAGCGAACGTCACATAAGGCAAAATGCGATCCCATGTTTTGTGTTGGACGTCGATGTACATGGAGATCATGTTTGTGACTGTCTTATTTAGTCGCTCGGTTAAGCCATTGCTCTGCGGATGGTAAGCAGTCGTCGTTCGATGCCTAGTGTTACTTAGTCGAAAAACTTCATCAATAAGTTGTGCAGTGAACGCTGTTCCTCTGTCGGTTATCACTGTAGATGGAGCACCGTGGCGCAGAACAATGTGGCACATGAAGAACTGTGCTACCTCAGAAGCCGTGGCTCGTGGTATCGCCTGTGTCTCAGCATAGCGGGTCAAATAGTCAGTTGCAACAATGACCCATTTGTTGCCGTCAGACGATAAAGGAAATGGGCCGAGAATGTCCATGCCAACTTGGTCAAATGGCTTGTGGGGTGGATCAATTGGCAAAAGTAATCCAGCCGGCTTGCTTGGTGGCGACTTTCGACGCTGGCATTCGCGACAGCTTTTAACGTACTGCTTCACGCTTGCAGAAAGTCCGGGCCAGTAGTACGCCTCACTTACTCTGGCGAGCGTTGGCGAGTAACCTAGATGACCAGATGTGGGCTCGTCATGACACGCAGAGAGGACTTCATCCCGCATGTCCTTCGGAACGACGAGGAGGTAAGCGCGGCTCGTAGGACGGGCGTTTTTTTTTTGTACAGGACATTATCTCGGAGGCAGAAAGATGTCACGACGCGAAATAGATGGCGAGGTATAACGGCGCTATGACCCTCCAGATAGTCGATGAGCGGTCGAATCTCGTCATCCTCTCGCTGGCGTCTGCTCAAGTCAGATGAGCTAAGGGCGCCCAGGAAACTGTCATCGTCCTCTTCTTCTTGATTGACTAAAGGTATGGGTGCACGTGACAGCGTATCAGCGTCTTCATGCTTCCGTCCAGACTTATATACGATGGTAACATCAAATTCCTGTAGACGCAAGCTCCATCGGGCCAGTCGACCAGAGGGATCACGAATGTTTACCAACCAGCAGAGGGCATGGTGGTCCGTCACCACTTTAAATGGACGACCATAGAGGTACGGGCGAAACTTGGTAATCGCCCACACTACTGCGAGACACTCTTTCTCTGTGGTCGTGTAATTCACCTCGGTACGGTACAGTGAGCGGCTGGCATAGGCTATGACTCTTTCTTTGCCGTGTTGATGCTGGACGAGCACTGCGCTGAGGCCGATGTTACTGGCGTCAGTGTGCACCTCTGTGTCAGCATCTTCGTCAAAATGCGCAAGAACAGGGGCTGATTACATCCGCTGTCGTAGCTCGGCAAAAGCAGCCTGTTGTTCGGTAGCCCATACAAACGGTGTGTCGTCACGTGTAAGGCGAGTCAAGGGTTCCGCTATCTTCGAGAACCCTCTAATAAATTGTCGATAGTAGGCGCACAAACCCAGAAAGCGCCGAACAGTCTTTTTGTCTGTAGGATGCGGAAACGCGGCTACAGCGGCAAGTTTGTCGGGGTCGGGTCGTACTCCATTCGCATTGACTACATGGCCAAGGAATTTGAGCTCTTCATAACCAAAGTGACACTTCTGCGGTTTGAGTGTAAGATCTGCTGATTGAATAGCCTGTAGCACACTCCTGAGGCGGTGAAGGTGTTGCTGGAAGGTTTCAGAAAAAACGACAACATCATCAAGGTATACGAGACAAGTTTGCCACTTCAGACCAGTAAGCACAGTGTCCATCATTCGCTGGAAGGTTGCGGGCGCTGAGCACAAACCAAAAGGAAGGACTCGAAATTCATACAGGCCATCAGGGGTCACAAATGCCGTTTTCTCGCGGTCTCGCTCGTCCACCTCAATATGCCAGTACCCGCTTTTTAAATCCAAAGAGGAAAAATAGTGGGCGTGGCGTATCTGTCTAACGAGTCGTCGATGCGTGGCAGCGGGTACACGTCCTTTTTAGTCACGCTGTTCAGCTTCCGGTAATCGACGCAAAAACGTAGCGTTCCGTCTTTCTTCTTGACTAGGACGACCGGAGAGGACCACGCACTGTTGGAAGGCTCGATGATGCCGTCGTCAAGCATTTCTCGAACTTGCGTACGAATGGCTTCTCGTTCCTTCGCTGACACACGGTAAGGCTGTTGGTGTACCGGGCGGGCGTCGTCGTAAGTGATGATTCTGTGCCTAGTGATCGAAGTCTGGCGCACCTTAGAGGAAGCAGCGAAGCATGACTTGAATTCAAGCAAGAGTTTCCGCAGTGCTGTCTGGTTTTCTGGTGTGAGGTTAGAATTAATATCGATATTGTTTAGAGATGTATCGGCGGCCTCCACTGCTTCCGACGAGAAGCAGATGGGAATGGTTCCTAATTCATCTGCAAACGCTAACGAAGTGCCACGGAAAAGGTGTCGGTGTTCGTTGCTGAAATTTGTAACGAGCAGTTGAGATCGGCCATCACGTAGCTGTATAATACTCCTAGCCACACAAACACCTTGAGTCAGCAGGTGTTCAAAATTACTTTCTGCAATCGCTTCACCATTTCGCAATTCACAGCATGTGACGTCGACAATTACACTGGCTCTTGGAGGAAGCGTTATACTTTCAGCTGAAACACAAAGAACGTCGGTACGTTGTTGGTCGCCCTGCTTGTCGATTGCTCGGTCGGCTGAGAAGGTGATGCGATTCTCTTGAAGATCAATGACAGCTCCATATTCGTGCAGGAAGTCAACACCAAGAATAACGTCGCGTGAACATTCACGGAGCACAAGGAAACTTCCTACAAAAGTATAACCGCAGACCCGAACTCTACTCGTGCAGGTTCCAAGCGGAGAAACGGTGTGGCCACCAGCCGTTCGAATCACGGAGCCATGCCAAGGCGTGATTACCTTCTTTAGTTGTCTGGTCATTTTCCCGCTTAGTATCGAATAGTCAGCCCCGGTATCAACTGAAGCACCTACTGCATAGCCATCTATCAGCACCGGTATATCCAGAGAAAGCCGCACATATCGCTCAGTCGAATCTACACCCTTTACTGTTAGCGTCGGTCGGAGGTCTTCAGCACGTCGACTGCCAGCGACCTCGCCTCCAAGGGTCGCTTGCGTTAGTTTTCCCGGCGGGGACTGGAGAACCGTGCGCCAGCATGGCGCTGTGGCGAAGATGAAAAGCGCCTTGGCGACGGTGAGCGCGACTGCCGTCCAGAAGGCGGCGGCATGCGCTGTTGAGCCAGGTAGTCCTCAATGTCCCGGGGTCGCTGGCCATACCGAGGAGGCGCTGAATATACTGAAAATCCGCGCAGCCCGAGGCGCCGGTATGGACACTGGCGGTACAAATGCTCCGCTTCACCGCAGTGGAAGCACAAAGGTCGGCGATCAGGAGTGCGCCAAACATCAGATTTCCGAGGCGAAGCACGTCTGTCGTCAGGGTAGTGTGCTGGTTGTTCCGCAAGATGCACAGGGCTGTCGTAAACGAGGGGTGGCGGTGTGCGTGTGTTCTCGTAGTACCGTAGAGGCTGCGCCGACTGAAGTGAAACCGTAGGAGGTGCCTGAACAAACAGCGGGGAAGAGGAAGCTGGGCGTTTCAAGGCTTCTGCATAGGTCGGACGGTGGTAGTCAGCCGGGGCGGGTGTGGCGTTATTCAGACTCACAGGGTCACGAAGGGCGTGATGCAGCTCGTCCTTGACGATGCTTGCAATGGAACTCACCGTAGGTAGTGGTGGTGTGGCAGCCTTTTGCAGCTCCTCGCGTACTATGGAGCGGATAAGGTCGCGCAGACACTCGGTGTTGCTCCCAATATTCGTTAGACCTTGAGCAGTGGACGTGTTCACTTGCCGCTCATACAGGGTGGATCGATGCTGAAGCATCTTTTCCATCGTGACAGCTTCAGACAAAAACTCAGCGACCGTGTTCGGAGGGCTCCGTACAAGACCAGCGAAAAGCTGCTCTTTAACTCCCCGCATCAGGTGACGCACCTTCTTTTCTTCTGTCATACTCTGATCGGCTCGTCGGAACAGGCGCGTCATATCTTCCACATAGGTCATGACAGTTTGATTGGGCATCTGGATGCGGGCCTGGATCGCTCGTTCCGCTCGTTCGTGGCGATCAGCACTTCTGTAAGTATCCAAGAGCCGGCGGCGGAATTCGGGCCACGATGTCATCTGTTCCTCGTGATTCATGTACCACGTACGTGCTCCATCCTCTAAATAGAAGTACACACGTCGTAGTTTGGCCGCGTCGTTCCAGTCGTTCAAAGCAGCCACGCGCTCGAAGTCGACCAACCAGTCCTCGACGTCTTCGAGCTCGGTGCCATGAAACGGTGTCGGAACCTGCGGACTTTCGAGGGTGTACCGAGTCACCGGGGGGTTTTCCGTACCTGTTAGAGTGGTTTGAACGGACGTGCTCATCATACTGGTGTGAACTATAGGGTCAGCTTCGGGAGGCAATCCCCTGATCCTGCGGCTTGTCCGATGAACGGGAGTGTTGACTCGAACTGGGCTTGTGGTGCCGCTTCCAGGAGGGGTCTGCAACATCCGTGAGGGGCCTACCCAGCACCTCCACCAGTTGTCACGTCACTCCAGGGGGTGTCGACAAGATTTACTGACGTCTGAGCAACAGGGCTCTAACCAAGCGCGTCGGTTGGGCTTGTTTGCCAGAGCGAGGGCCCACGTGCACTTCTTTCTTCTCTGTAATGTGTGCCTTCACCTTGGCATACGACCCACTACTAGAAAGAGGTGGCAATATCTTCAAAGCTATCAGCCCAAAGAAAAAAAAGCGCCGCACCACCTCCGGGTGGGCTCGAACCTCCAACCTTTCGGTTAACAGCCGATCGCGCTAGCCAATTGCGCTCCGGAGACAGTTCTGCTCCACTCTCACCACCATCAGAACATATCTTCAAAGCTATCAGCCCAAAGAAAAAAAAGCAACACACCACTCCAGGGAGGGCTCGAACCTCCAACCTTTCAGTTAACAGCCGATCGCGCTAGCCAATTGCGCCACGGAGACAGTCGTGCTCCACTCTCACCACCATCAGAACAGATCTTCAAAGCTATAAGCCCAAAGAAAAAAAGCAACACATCACTCCCGGGAGGGCTCGAACCTCCAACCTTTCGGTTAACAGCCGACCGCGCTAGCCAATTGTGCCACGGAGACAGTCCTGCTCCACTCTCATCACCATCAGAACATATCTTCAAAGCTATCAGCGCAAAGAAAAAAGCAACACACCACTCCCGGGAGGGCTGGAAACTCCAACCTTTCAATTAACAGCCGATCGCGCTAGCCAATTGCGCCATGGAGACAGTCCTCCTCCACTCTCACCACCACCAGAACATATCTTCAAAGCTATCATCCCATAGAAAAAAAGCGCCGCATCACCACCGCGTGGGCTCGAACCTCCAACCTTTCGGTTAACGGCCGAACGCGCTTGCCAATTGCGCCACAAGAGAGTCCTGCTCCACTCTCAGCACCACCACAACATATCTTCAAAGCTATCAGCGCAAAGAAAAAAGTCACACACCACTCCCGGTAGGGGTCGAAACTCCAACCTTTTGGTTAACAGCCGATCGCGCTAGCCAATTGCGCCACGGAGACAGTCCTGCTCCACTCTCATCACCATCAGAACATATCTTCAAAGCTACCAGCCTAAAGAAAAAAAGCGCTGCACCACCACCTTGTGGGCTCGAACCCCTAACCTTTCGGTTAACAGCCGATCAAGCTAGCCGATTGCGCCATGGAGACATTCGTGCTCCACTCTCACAACCATCAGAACATATCTTCAAAGCTATCAGCGCAAAGAAAAAAGCAACACACCACTTCCGGGAGGGCCCGAACCTCCACGTTTTTGGTTGAAAGCCGAACGTGCTAGCCAATTGCACCACGGAGACAGTCGTGGTTCAATCTCACCACCTTTAGAACATTTCTCCAAAGCTATCAGCGCAAAGAAAAAAGCAACACACCACCTCCGGGTGGGCTCGAACCTCCAACCTTTCGGTTAACAGCCGATCGCGCTAGCCAATTGCGCCCCGGAGACAGTTCTGCTCCACTCTCACCACCATCAGAACATATCTTCAAAGCTATCAGCCCAAAGAAAAAAAAGCAACACACCTCTCCAGGGAGGGCTCGGACCTCCAACCTTTCAGTTAACAGCCGATCGCGCTAGCCAATTGCGCCACGGAGACAGTCGTGCTCCACTCTCACCACCATCAGAACATATCTTCAAAGCTATCAGCCCAAAGGAAAAAAAGCAACACATCAATCCCGGGAGGGCTCGAACCTCCAACCTTTCGGTTAACAGCCGACCGTGCTAGCCAATTGTGCCACGGAGACAGTCCTGCTATACTCTCACCACCATCAGAACATGTCTTCAAAGCTATCAGCCCAAAGTAAAAAAAGCGCCGAACCACCACCGAGTGGGCTCGAAACTCCAACCTTTCGGTTAAAAGCCGATCGCGCTAGCCGATTTCGCCACGGAGACAGTCCTGCTCCACTCTCACCACCATCAGAACATATCTTCAAAGCTATCAGCCCAAAACAAAAAAAGCGCCGCACCACCACCGGGTGGGCTCGAAACTCCAACCTTTTGGTTATTAGCTCATCGCGCTAGCCAATTGCGCCATGGAGACAGTCCTGCTCCACTCTCATCACCATCAGAACATATCTTCAAAGCTATCAGCGCAAAGAAAAAAGCAACACACCACTCTCGGGAGGGCTGGAAACTCCAACCTTTCGATTAACAGCCGATCGCGCTAGCCAATTTCGCCACGGAGACAGTCCTGCTCCATTCTCACCACCATCAGAACATATCTTCAAAGCTATAAGCCCAAAGAAAAAAAAAGCGCCGCACCACCACGGGGTGGGCTCGAAACTCTAACCTTTCAGTTAACAGCCGATCGTGCTAGCCAATTGCGCCATGGAGACAGTCCTCCTCCACTCTCACCACCACCAGAACATATCTTCAAAGCTATCATCCCATAGAAAAAAAGCGCCGCATCACCACCGCGTGGGCTCGAACCTCCAACCGTTCGGTTAACGGCCGAACGCGCTTGCCAATTGCGCCACGGAGACAGCCTTGCTTCACTCTCACCACCATCAGAACATATCTTCAAAGCTATCATCCGAAAGAAAAAAAGCAACACACCACTCCCGGGAGGGCTCGAACCTCAGACCTTTCGGTTAACAGCCGATCGCGCTAGCCAATTGCGCCACGGAGACAGTCGTGCTCCACTCTCACACCGTCAGAACATTTCTTCAGAGCTATCCGCCCAAAGGAAAAAAAGCGCCGCACCACCACCGAGTGGGCTTGAACCTCCAACTTTTCGGCTAACAGCCGATCGCGCTAGCCAAGCGCCACGGAGACAGTCGTGCTCCATTCTCACCACCATGAGAACATATCTTCAAAGCTATCAGCGCAAAGAAAAAAGCAACACACAACCACCGGGAGATCTCGAAACTCCAACCTTTCGGTTAACAGCCGATCGTGCCAGCCAATTGCGCCACGGAGACAGTCCTGCTCCACTCTCACCACCATCAGAACATATCTTCAAAGCTATCAGCCCAAAGAAAAAAAAGCGCCGCAGCACCACCGGGTGGGCTCGAACCTCCAACCTTTCGGTTAACAGCCGATCGCGCTAGCCAATTGCGCCCCGGAGACAGTCCTGCTCCACTCTCAGCACCACCACAACATATCTTCAAAGCTATCAGCGCAAAAAAAAAAGCCACACACCACTCCCAGGAAGGGTCGAAACTCCTACCTTTTGGTTAACAGCCGATCGCGCTAGCCAATTGCGCCACGGAGACAGTCCTGCTCCACTCTCATCACCATCAGAACATATCTTCAAAGCTACCAGCCTAAAGAAAAAAAGCGCCGCACCACCACCTTGTGGGCTCGAACCTCCAACCTTTCGGTTAACAGCCGATCACGCTAGCCGATTGCGCCATGGAGACAGTCGTGCTCCACTCTCACCACCATCAGAACATATCTTCAAAGCTATCAGCGCAAAGAAAAAAGCAACACACCACTCCCGGGAGGGCTCAAATCTCCACTTTTTTGGTTAAAAGTTGAACGTGCTAGCCAATTGCACCACGGAGACAGTCCTGCTTCAATCTCACCACGGTTAGAACTATTCTCCAAAGCTATCAGCGCCAAGAAAAAAGCAACACACCACACCCGGGAGGGCTCGAAACTCTAACCTTTCAGTTAACAGCCGATCGCGCTAGCCGATTGCGCCACGGAGACAGTCCTGTTCCACTCTCACCACCATCAGAACATATCTTCAAAGCTATCAGCCCATAGAAAAAAAGGCGCCGCACTACCACCGCGTGGGCTCGAACCTCCAACCTTCCGGTTAACGGCCGAACGCGCTAGCCAATTGCGCCACGGAGACAGTCCTGTTCCACTCTCACCACCATCAGAACATATCTTTGAAGCTATCAGGCCATAGAAAAGAAGCGCCGCACCATCACTGGGTGGGCTCGAACTTCCAACCTTTCGGTTAACAGACGATCGCGCTAGCCAATCGCGCCACGGAGACAGTCGTGCTTCACTCTCACCACCATCAGAACATAGCTTCAAAGCTATCAGCGCAAAGAAAAAAGCAGCACACCACTCCCGGGAGGGCTCGAAACTCCAACCTTTCGGTTAACAGCCGGACGTGCTAGCCAATTGCGCCATGGAGACATTCCTGCTCCACTCTCACCACCATCAGAACATATCTTCAAAGCTATCAGCCCATAGAAAAACAAGCGCCGCACCACCACCGGGTGGGTTCGAACCTCCAACCTTTCGGTTAACGACCGAACGCGCTACCTAATCGCGACACGGAGACAGTCCTGCTCCACTCTCACCACCATCAGAAGATATCTTCAAAGCTATCAGCCCAAAGAAGAAAAAGCAACATACCACTCCCGGGAGGGTTCGAACCTCCAACCTTTCGGTTAACAGCCGATCGCGCTAGCCAATTTCGCCACGGAGACAGTCCTGCTGCACTCTCACCACCATCAGAACATATCTTCAAAGCTGCAAGCCCAAAGAAAAAAAAAGCGCCGCACACCACCGGGTGCGCTCGAACCTCAAACCTTTCGGTCAACAGCCGATCGCGCTAGCCAATTGCGCCATGGAGACAGTCGTGCTCCACTCTCCCCACCATCAGTACATATCTTCAAAGCTATCAGCTTAAAGAAAAAAAAGCGCCGCACCACTGCCGGGTGGGTTCGAACCTCCAACCTTTCGGTTAACAGACGATCGCGCTAGCCAATCGCGCCACGGAGACAGTCCGGCTCCCCTGTCACCACCATCAGAACATATCTTCAAAGCTATCAGCCCAAACAAAAAAAAGCGCCGCACCACCACCGGGAGGGCTCGAAACTCCAACATTTTGATTAACAGCCGATGGCGCTAGCTAATTGCGCCACGGAGACAGTCCTGTTCCACTCTCACCACCATCAGAACATATCCTCAAAGCTTTCAGCCCAAAGAAAAAAAGCAACACGCCACTCCCAAGAGGGCTCGAACCTCCAACCTTTCGGTTAACAGCCGACCGTGCAAGCCAATTGTGCCACGGAGACAGTCCTGCCATACTCTCACCACCATCAGAACATATCTTCAAAGCTATTAGCCCAAAGGAAAAAAAGCGCCGCACCACCACCGGGTGGGCTCGAAACTCCAACCTTTCAGTTAACAGCCGATCGCGCTAGCCGATTGCGCCACGGAGACAGTCCTGCTCCACTCTCACCACCATCAGAACATATCTTCAAAGCTATCAGCCCAAAACAAAAAAAGCGCCGCACCACCACCGGGTGGGCTCGAAACTCCAACCTTTTGGTTATTAGCTCATCGCGCTAGCCAATTGCGCCATGGAGACAGTCCTGCTCCACTCTCATCACCATCAGAACATATCTTCAAAGCTATCAGCGCAAAGAAAAAAGCAACACACCACTACCGGGAGGGCTGGAAACTCCTATCTTTCGATTAACAGCCGATCGCGCTAGCCAAATGTGCCACGGAGACAGTCCTGCAATATTCTCATCACCATCAGAAAATATCTTCAAAGCCATTAGCCCAAAGGAAAAAAAGCGCCGCGCCACTACCGGGTGGGCTCGAAACTCCAACCTTTCGGTAACCAGCCGAACGCGCTAGCCGATTGCGCCACGGAGACAGTCCCGCTCCACTCTCACCACCATCAGAACATATCTTCAAAGCTATCAGCCCAAAGAAAAAAAAAAGCGCCGCACCACCACCGGGTGGGCTCGAAACTCCAACCGTTTGGTTATGAGCCCGTCGCGCTAGCCCATTGCGCCATGGGGACAGTCCTGCTTCCCTCTCATCACCATCAGAACATATCTTCAAAGCTATCAGCGCAAAGAAAAAAGCAACACACCACTCCCGGGAAGGCTCGAAACTCCAACCTTTCGATTAACAGCCGATCGCACTAGCCAATTGCACCACGGAGACAGTCCTACTCCACTCTCACCACCATTAGAACATATCTTCAAAGCATCAGCCCTTAGAAGAAAAAGCGCCGCACCACCACCGGGTGGCCTCGAACCTCCAACCTTTCGGTTAACGACCGAACGCGCAACCCAATTGCGCCACGGATACAGTCCTGCTCCACTCTCACCACCATCAGAATATATCTTCAAGGCTATCAGCCCAAAGAAAAAAAGCATCACACCACTCCCGGGAGGGCTCGAACCTCCAACCTTTCGGTTAACAGCTGATCGCGCTAGCCAATTGCGCCACGGAGACAGTCGTGCTTCACTCTCCCCACCGTCAGAACATTTCTTCAGAGCTATCAGCCCAAAGAAAAAAAGCGTCGCACCACCACCGGGTGGGCTCGAACCTCCAACCTTTCGGTTAACAGCCGAACGCGCTTGCCAATTGCGCCACGGAGACAGTGGTGCTCCACTCTCACCACCATCAGAACATATCTTCAAAGCTATCAGCCCAAAGAAAAAAGTCACACACCACTCCCGGTAGGGGTCGAAACTCCAACCTTTTGGTTAACAGCCGATCGCGCTAGCCAATTGCGCCACGGAGACAGTCCTGCTCCACTCTCATCACCATCAGAACATATCTTCAAAGCTACCAGCCTAAAGAAAAAAAGCGCTGCACCACCACCTTGTGGGCTCGAACCCCTAACCTTTCGGTTAACAGCCGATCAAGCTAGCCGATTGCGCCATGGAGACATTCGTGCTCCACTCTCACAACCATCAGAACATATCTTCAAAGCTATCAGCGCAAAGAAAAAAGCAACACACCACTTCCGGGAGGGCCCGAACCTCCACGTTTTTGGTTGAAAGCCGAACGTGCTAGCCAATTGCACCACGGAGACAGTCGTGGTTCAATCTCACCACCTTTAGAACATTTCTCCAAAGCTATCAGCGCAAAGAAAAAAGCAACACACCACCTCCGGGTGGGCTCGAACCTCCAACCTTTCGGTTAACAGCCGATCGCGCTAGCCAATTGCGCCCCGGAGACAGTTCTGCTCCACTCTCACCACCATCAGAACATATCTTCAAAGCTATCAGCCCAAAGAAAAAAAAGCAACACACCTCTCCAGGGAGGGCTCGGACCTCCAACCTTTCAGTTAACAGCCGATCGCGCTAGCCAATTGCGCCACGGAGACAGTCGTGCTCCACTCTCACCACCATCAGAACATATCTTCAAAGCTATCAGCCCAAAGGAAAAAAAGCAACACATCAATCCCGGGAGGGCTCGAACCTCCAACCTTTCGGTTAACAGCCGACCGTGCTAGCCAATTGTGCCACGGAGACAGTCCTGCTATACTCTCACCACCATCAGAACATGTCTTCAAAGCTATCAGCCCAAAGTAAAAAAAGCGCCGAACCACCACCGAGTGGGCTCGAAACTCCAACCTTTCGGTTAAAAGCCGATCGCGCTAGCCGATTTCGCCACGGAGACAGTCCTGCTCCACTCTCACCACCATCAGAACATATCTTCAAAGCTATCAGCCCAAAACAAAAAAAGCGCCGCACCACCACCGGGTGGGCTCGAAACTCCAACCTTTTGGTTATTAGCTCATCGCGCTAGCCAATTGCGCCATGGAGACAGTCCTGCTCCACTCTCATCACCATCAGAACATATCTTCAAAGCTATCAGCGCAAAGAAAAAAGCAACACACCACTCTCGGGAGGGCTGGAAACTCCAACCTTTCGATTAACAGCCGATCGCGCTAGCCAATTTCGCCACGGAGACAGTCCTGCTCCATTCTCACCACCATCAGAACATATCTTCAAAGCTATAAGCCCAAAGAAAAAAAAAGCGCCGCACCACCACGGGGTGGGCTCGAAACTCTAACCTTTCAGTTAACAGCCGATCGTGCTAGCCAATTGCGCCATGGAGACAGTCCTCCTCCACTCTCACCACCACCAGAACATATCTTCAAAGCTATCATCCCATAGAAAAAAAGCGCCGCATCACCACCGCGTGGGCTCGAACCTCCAACCGTTCGGTTAACGGCCGAACGCGCTTGCCAATTGCGCCACGGAGACAGCCTTGCTTCACTCTCACCACCATCAGAACATATCTTCAAAGCTATCATCCGAAAGAAAAAAAGCAACACACCACTCCCGGGAGGGCTCGAACCTCAGACCTTTCGGTTAACAGCCGATCGCGCTAGCCAATTGCGCCACGGAGACAGTCGTGCTCCACTCTCACACCGTCAGAACATTTCTTCAGAGCTATCCGCCCAAAGGAAAAAAAGCGCCGCACCACCACCGAGTGGGCTTGAACCTCCAACTTTTCGGCTAACAGCCGATCGCGCTAGCCAAGCGCCACGGAGACAGTCGTGCTCCATTCTCACCACCATGAGAACATATCTTCAAAGCTATCAGCGCAAAGAAAAAAGCAACACACAACCACCGGGAGATCTCGAAACTCCAACCTTTCGGTTAACAGCCGATCGTGCCAGCCAATTGCGCCACGGAGACAGTCCTGCTCCACTCTCACCACCATCAGAACATATCTTCAAAGCTATCAGCCCAAAGAAAAAAAAGCGCCGCAGCACCACCGGGTGGGCTCGAACCTCCAACCTTTCGGTTAACAGCCGATCGCGCTAGCCAATTGCGCCCCGGAGACAGTCCTGCTCCACTCTCAGCACCACCACAACATATCTTCAAAGCTATCAGCGCAAAGAAAAAAGCCACACACCACTCCCAGGAAGGGTCGAAACTCCTACCTTTTGGTTAACAGCCGATCGCGCTAGCCAATTGCGCCACGGAGACAGTCCTGCTCCACTCTCATCACCATCAGAACATATCTTCAAAGCTACCAGCCTAAAGAAAAAAAGCGCCGCACCACCACCTTGTGGGCTCGAACCTCCAACCTTTCGGTTAACAGCCGATCACGCTAGCCGATTGCGCCATGGAGACAGTCGTGCTCCACTCTCACCACCATCAGAACATATCTTCAAAGCTATCAGCGCAAAGAAAAAAGCAACACACCACTCCCGGGAGGGCTCAAATCTCCACTTTTTTGGTTAAAAGTTGAACGTGCTAGCCAATTGCACCACGGAGACAGTCCTGCTTCAATCTCACCACGGTTAGAACTATTCTCCAAAGCTATCAGCGCCAAGAAAAAAGCAACACACCACACCCGGGAGGGCTCGAAACTCTAACCTTTCAGTTAACAGCCGATCGCGCTAGCCGATTGCGCCACGGAGACAGTCCTGTTCCACTCTCACCACCATCAGAACATATCTTCAAAGCTATCAGCCCATAGAAAAAAAGGCGCCGCACTACCACCGCGTGGGCTCGAACCTCCAACCTTCCGGTTAACGGCCGAACGCGCTAGCCAATTGCGCCACGGAGACAGTCCTGTTCCACTCTCACCACCATCAGAACATATCTTTGAAGCTATCAGGCCATAGAAAAGAAGCGCCGCACCATCACTGGGTGGGCTCGAACTTCCAACCTTTCGGTTAACAGACGATCGCGCTAGCCAATCGCGCCACGGAGACAGTCGTGCTTCACTCTCACCACCATCAGAACATAGCTTCAAAGCTATCAGCGCAAAGAAAAAAGCAGCACACCACTCCCGGGAGGGCTCGAAACTCCAACCTTTCGGTTAACAGCCGGACGTGCTAGCCAATTGCGCCATGGAGACATTCCTGCTCCACTCTCACCACCATCAGAACATATCTTCAAAGCTATCAGCCCATAGAAAAACAAGCGCCGCACCACCACCGGGTGGGTTCGAACCTCCAACCTTTCGGTTAACGACCGAACGCGCTACCTAATCGCGACACGGAGACAGTCCTGCTCCACTCTCACCACCATCAGAAGATATCTTCAAAGCTATCAGCCCAAAGAAGAAAAAGCAACATACCACTCCCGGGAGGGTTCGAACCTCCAACCTTTCGGTTAACAGCCGATCGCGCTAGCCAATTTCGCCACGGAGACAGTCCTGCTGCACTCTCACCACCATCAGAACATATCTTCAAAGCTGCAAGCCCAAAGAAAAAAAAAGCGCCGCACACCACCGGGTGCGCTCGAACCTCAAACCTTTCGGTCAACAGCCGATCGCGCTAGCCAATTGCGCCATGGAGACAGTCGTGCTCCACTCTCCCCACCATCAGTACATATCTTCAAAGCTATCAGCTTAAAGAAAAAAAAGCGCCGCACCACTGCCGGGTGGGTTCGAACCTCCAACCTTTCGGTTAACAGACGATCGCGCTAGCCAATCGCGCCACGGAGACAGTCCGGCTCCCCTGTCACCACCATCAGAACATATCTTCAAAGCTATCAGCCCAAACAAAAAAAAGCGCCGCACCACCACCGGGAGGGCTCGAAACTCCAACATTTTGATTAACAGCCGATGGCGCTAGCTAATTGCGCCACGGAGACAGTCCTGTTCCACTCTCACCACCATCAGAACATATCCTCAAAGCTTTCAGCCCAAAGAAAAAAAGCAACACGCCACTCCCAAGAGGGCTCGAACCTCCAACCTTTCGGTTAACAGCCGACCGTGCAAGCCAATTGTGCCACGGAGACAGTCCTGCCATACTCTCACCACCATCAGAACATATCTTCAAAGCTATTAGCCCAAAGGAAAAAAAGCGCCGCACCACCACCGGGTGGGCTCGAAACTCCAACCTTTCAGTTAACAGCCGATCGCGCTAGCCGATTGCGCCACGGAGACAGTCCTGCTCCACTCTCACCACCATCAGAACATATCTTCAAAGCTATCAGCCCAAAACAAAAAAAGCGCCGCACCACCACCGGGTGGGCTCGAAACTCCAACCTTTTGGTTATTAGCTCATCGCGCTAGCCAATTGCGCCATGGAGACAGTCCTGCTCCACTCTCATCACCATCAGAACATATCTTCAAAGCTATCAGCGCAAAGAAAAAAGCAACACACCACTACCGGGAGGGCTGGAAACTCCTATCTTTCGATTAACAGCCGATCGCGCTAGCCAAATGTGCCACGGAGACAGTCCTGCAATATTCTCATCACCATCAGAAAATATCTTCAAAGCCATTAGCCCAAAGGAAAAAAAGCGCCGCGCCACTACCGGGTGGGCTCGAAACTCCAACCTTTCGGTTACCAGCCGAACGCGCTAGCCGATTGCGCCACGGAGACAGTCCCGCTCCACTCTCACCACCATCAGAACATATCTTCAAAGCTATCAGCCCAAAGAAAAAAAAAAGCGCCGCACCACCACCGGGTGGGCTCGAAACTCCAACCGTTTGGTTATGAGCCCGTCGCGCTAGCCCATTGCGCCATGGGGACAGTCCTGCTTCCCTCTCATCACCATCAGAACATATCTTCAAAGCTATCAGCGCAAAGAAAAAAGCAACACACCACTCCCGGGAAGGCTCGAAACTCCAACCTTTCGATTAACAGCCGATCGCACTAGCCAATTGCACCACGGAGACAGTCCTACTCCACTCTCACCACCATTAGAACATATCTTCAAAGCATCAGCCCTTAGAAGAAAAAGCGCCGCACCACCACCGGGTGGCCTCGAACCTCCAACCTTTCGGTTAACGACCGAACGCGCAACCCAATTGCGCCACGGATACAGTCCTGCTCCACTCTCACCACCATCAGAATATATCTTCAAGGCTATCAGCCCAAAGAAAAAAAGCATCACACCACTCCCGGGAGGGCTCGAACCTCCAACCTTTCGGTTAACAGCTGATCGCGCTAGCCAATTGCGCCACGGAGACAGTCGTGCTTCACTCTCCCCACCGTCAGAACATTTCTTCAGAGCTATCAGCCCAAAGAAAAAAAGCGTCGCACCACCACCGGGTGGGCTCGAACCTCCAACCTTTCGGTTAACAGCCGATCACGCTAGCCAATTGCGCCACGGAGACAGTGGTGCTCCACTCTCACCACCATCAGAACATATCTTCAAAGCTATCAGCCCAAAGAAAAAAAAGCGACACATCACTCCCGGGAGGGCTCGAACCTCCAACATTTCGGTTAACAGCCGACCGCGCTAGCCAACTGTGCCACGGAGACAGTCCTGCTATACTCTCACCACCATCAGAACATATCTTCAAAGCTATCAGCCCAAAGTAAAAAAAGCGCCGAACCACCACCGAGTGGGCTCGAAACTCCAACCTTTCGGTTAACAGCCGATCGCGCTAGCCGATTTGGCCAAGGAGACAGTCCTGCTCCACTCTCACCACCATCAGAGCATATCTTCAAAACTATCAGCCTAAAGAAAAAAAAGCGCCGCACCACTACCGGGTGGGTTCCAACCTCCAACCTTTCGGTTAACAGACGATCGCGCTAGCCAATCGCGCCACGGAGACAGTCTTGCTCCACTGTCATCACCATCAGAACATATCTTCAAAGCTATAAGCCCAAACAAAAAAAGCACCGCACCACCACCGGGTGGGCTCGACACTCCGACCTTTCTATTAACAGCCGATGGCGCTAGTTAATTGCGCCTCGGAGACAGTCCTGTTCCACTCTCACCACCATCAGAACATATCTTCAAAGCTATCAGCGCAAAGAAAAAAGCAACACACCACTCCCGGGAAGGCTCGAAACTCCAACCTTTCGATTAACAGCCGATCGCGCTAGCCCATTGCACCACGGAGACAGTCCTGCCCCAATCTCACCACCATCAGAACATATCTTCAAAGCTATCAGCCCAAAGAAAAAAAAGCAACACACCACTCCCGGGAGGGCTGGAACCTCCAACCTTTCAGTTAACAGCCGATCGCGCTAGCCAATTGCGCCACGGAGACAGTCGTGCTCCACTCTCACCACCATCAGAACATATCTTCAAAGCTATCAGCCCAAAGAAAAAAAAGCGACACATCACTCCCGGGAGGGCTCGAACCTCCAACATTTCGGTTAACAGCCGACCGCGCTAGCCAACTGTGCCACGGAGACAGTCCTGCTATACTCTCACCACCATCAGAACATATCTTCAAAGCTATCAGCCCAAAGTAAAAAAAGCGCCGAACCACCACCGAGTGGGCTCGAAACTCCAACCTTTCGGTTAACAGCCGATCGCGCTAGCCGATTTTGCCACGGAGACATTCCTGCTCCACTCTCACCACCATCAGAACATATCTTCAAAGCTATCAGCCCAAAAGAAAAAAGCGCCGCTCCACCACCGGGTGGGCTCGAAACTCCAACCTTTTGGTTATTAGCCCATCGCGATAGCCAATTGCGCCATGGAGACAGTCCTGCTCCACTCTCATCACCATCAGAACATATCTTCAAAGCTATCAGCGCAAAGAAAAAAGCAACACACCACTCCCGGGAGGGCTGGAAACTCCAACCTTTCGATTAACAGCCGATCGCGCTAGCCAATTGCGCCACGGAGACAGTCCTGCTCCATTCTCACCACCATCAGAACATATCTTCAAAGCTATCAGCCCAAAGAAAAAAAAAGCGCCGCACCACCACGGGGTGGGCTCGAAACTCCAACCTTTCGGTTAACAGCCGATCGCGCTAGTCAGTTGCGCCACGGAGACAGTCCTCCTCCACTCTCACCACCACCAGAACATATCTTCAAAGCTATCATCCCATAGAAAAAAAGCGCCGCATCACCACCGCGTGGGCTCGAACCTCCAACCTTTCGGTTAACGGCCGAACGCGCTTGCCAATTGCGCCACGGAGACAGCCCTGCTTCACTCTCACCACCATCAGAACATATCTTCAAAGCTATCAGCCTAAAGAAAAAAAAGCGCCGCACCACCACCGGGTGGGCTCGAACCTCCAACCTTTCGGTTAACAGCCGATCGCGCTAGCCAATTGCGCCCCGGAGACAGTCCTGCTCCACTCTCAGCACCACCACAACATATCTTCAAAGCTATCAGCGCAAAGAAAAAAGCAACACACCACTCCCGGGAGGGCTGGAAACTCCAACCTTTCGATTAACAGCCGATCGCGCTAGC
Source organism: Rhipicephalus microplus (assembly GCF_043290135.1). Lineage (NCBI taxonomy): Eukaryota > Metazoa > Arthropoda > Arachnida > Ixodida > Ixodidae > Rhipicephalus > Rhipicephalus microplus. The sequence continues at coordinate 2,689,730 of NW_027464611.1, read as the reverse complement.
CAATTGCGCCACGGAGACAGTCCTGCTTCATTCTCACCACCATCAGAACATATCTTCAAAGCTATCAGCCCAAAGAAAAAAAAGCGCCGCACCACCACCTTGTGGGCTCGAACCTCCAACCTTTCGGTTAACAGCCGATCAAGCTAGCCGATTGCGCCATGGAGACAGTCGTGCTCCACTCTCACCACCTTCAGAACCTATCATCAAAGCTATCAGCGCAAAGAAAAAAGCAACACACCACTCCCGGGAGGGCTCAAACCTCCACGTTTTTGGTTAAAAGCCGAACGTGCTAGCCAATTGCACCATGGAGACAGTCGTGGTTCAATCTCACCACCGTTAGAGCATTTCTCCATAGCTATCAGCGCAAAGAAAAAAGCAACACACCACACCCGGGAGGGCTCGAAACTCCAACCTTTCAGTTAACAGCCGATCGCGCTAGCCAATTGCGCCACGGCGACAGTCGTGCTCCTTCTCACCACCATCAGAACATATCTTCAAAGCTATCAGCTTAAAGAAAAAAAGCGCTGCACCACTACCGGGTGGGTTCGAACCTCCAACCTTTCGGTTAACAGACGATCGCGCTAGCCAATCGTGCCACGGAGACAGTACTGCTCCACTGTCACCACCATCAGAACATATCTTCAAAGCTATAAGCCCAAACAAAAAAAAAGCACCGCACCACCACCGGGTGGGCTCGACACTCCAACCTTTCGATTAACAGCCGATGGCGCTAGCTAATTGCGCCACGGAGACAGTCCTGCTCCACTCTCACCACCATCAGAACATATTGTCACGTCACTCCAGGGGGTGTCGACAAGATTTACTGACGTCTGAGCAACAGGGCTCTAACCAAGCGCGTCGGTTGGGCTTGTTTGCCAGAGCGAGGGCCCACGTGCACTTCTTTTTTCTCTGTGGTGTGTGCCTTCACCTTGGCATACGACCCACTACTAGAAAGAGGTGGTAATATTCCCCCTCAACAACAAAAAAAGAGCATCGTCCCGGTGCTGCAAAGTTATTGAAAAAAAAACCAAAACAAAGTAGTTTAAACAATGAAAAAGGGCACTAATAATGAAATATTAGACGCGTTAAATTCACCAATGATGAGGGAATTGTCGGAGCACAAATAAAAAAAACACAGGAAAAGTGGTCTTTTAGGAACGCGCAAAATAGGGCTTCATGCGCACCACGTGAACTATGTCAGAGGTCGGTTGTTTTCGTTGTACCCATCGTGACGACGTAGCGTCCGGAACCACTTCGTAGTTTACGTCGCTCACGCGGCGTAATACTTTATACGGACCGAAGTATCTGCTGAGCAACTTTTCGGAGAGGCCACGGCGTCGAACAGGGGTCCAAATCCAAACTTGGTCTCCCGGTCTGTAAGATACGTCATTGTGACGCATATTGTAACGTCGTGCATCAACCTGTTGCTGCTGACCAATGTGTAGCCGGGCGAGCTGGCGAGTTTCCTCGGCACGCTCTGCAAATTCTTCTGCGTCAGTTGTTAATTGATCGGTGCCTTCACAAGGAAGCATCGCATCCAGCATCGTCTGAACTTCGCGGCCGTAGAGAAGGCGAAACGGTATAAATCGGGTTGTTTCTTGAACGGCGGTGTTATAAGCGAACGTCACATAAGGCAAAATGCGATCCCATGTTTTGTGTTGGACGTCGATGTACATGGAGATCATGTTTGTGACTGTCTTATTTAGTCGCTCGGTTAAGCCATTGCTCTGCGGATGGTAAGCAGTCGTCGTTCGATGCCTAGTGTTACTTAGTCGAAAAACTTCATCAATAAGTTGTGCAGTGAACGCTGTTCCTCTGTCGGTTATCACTGTAGATGGAGCACCGTGGCGCAGAACAATGTGGCACATGAAGAACTGTGCTACCTCAGAAGCCGTGGCTCGTGGTATCGCCTGTGTCTCAGCATAGCGGGTCAAATAGTCAGTTGCAACAATGACCCATTTGTTGCCGTCAGACGATAAAGGAAATGGGCCGAGAATGTCCATGCCAACTTGGTCAAATGGCTTGTGGGGTGGATCAATTGGCAAAAGTAATCCAGCCGGCTTGCTTGGTGGCGACTTTCGACGCTGGCATTCGCGACAGCTTTTAACGTACTGCTTCACGCTTGCAGAAAGTCCGGGCCAGTAGTACGCCTCACTTACTCTGGCGAGCGTTGGCGAGTAACCTAGATGACCAGATGTGGGCTCGTCATGACACGCAGAGAGGACTTCATCCCGCATGTCCTTCGGAACGACGAGGAGGTAAGCGCGGCTCGTAGGACGGGCGTTTTTTTTTTGTACAGGACATTATCTCGGAGGCAGAAAGATGTCACGACGCGAGATAGATGGCGAGGTATAACGGCGCTATGACCCTCCAGATAGTCGATGAGCGGTCGAATCTCGTCATCCTCTCGCTGGCGTCTGCTCAAGTCAGATGAGCTAAGGGCGCCCAGGAAACTGTCATCGTCCTCTTCTTCTTGATTGACTAAAGGTATGGGTGCACGTGACAGCGTATCAGCGTCTTCATGCTTCCGTCCAGACTTATATACGATGGTAACATCAAATTCCTGTAGACGCAAGCTCCATCGGGCCAGTCGACCAGAGGGATCACGAATGTTTACCAACCAGCAGAGGGCATGGTGGTCCGTCACCACTTTAAATGGACGACCATAGAGGTACGGGCGAAACTTGGTACGGCCCACACTACTGCGAGACACTCTTTCTCTGTGGTCGTGTAATTCACCTCGGTACGGTACAGTGAGCGGCTGGCATAGGCTATGACTCTTTCTTTGCCGTGTTGATGCTGGACGAGCACTGCGCTGAGGCCGATGTTACTGGCGTCAGTGTGCACCTCTGTGTCAGCATCTTCGTCAAAATGCGCAAGAACAGGGGCTGATTACATCCGCTGTCGTAGCTCGGCAAAAGCAGCCTGTTGTTCGGTAGCCCATACAAACGGTGTGTCGTCACGTGTAAGGCGAGTCAAGGGTTCCGCTATCTTCGAAAACCCTCTAATAAATTGTCGATAGTAGGCGCACAAACCCAGAAAGCGCCGAACAGTCTTTTTGTCTGTAGGATGCGGAAACGCGGCTACAGCGGCAAGTTTGTCGGGGTCGGGTCGTACTCCATTCGCATTGACTACATGGCCAAGGAATTTGAGCTCTTCATAACCAAAGTGACACTTCTGCGGTTTGAGTGTAAGATCTGCTGATTGAATAGCCTGTAGCACACTCCTGAGGCGGTGAAGGTGTTGCTGGAAGGTTTCAGAAAAAACGACAACATCATCAAGGTATACGAGACAAGTTTGCCACTTCAGACCAGTAAGCACAGTGTCCATCATTCGCTGGAAGGTTGCGGGCGCTGAGCACAAACCAAAAGGAAGGACTCGAAATTCATACAGGCCATCAGGGGTCACAAATGCCGTTTTCTCGCGGTCTCGCTCGTCCACCTCAATATGCCAGTACCCGCTTTTTAAATCCAAAGAGGAAAAATAGTGGGCGTGGCGTATCTGTCTAACGAGTCGTCGATGCGTGGCAGCGGGTACACGTCCTTTTTAGTCACGCTGTTCAGCTTCCGGTAATCGACGCAAAAACGTAGCGTTCCGTCTTTCTTCTTGACTAGGACGACCGGAGAGGACCACGCACTGTTGGAAGGCTCGATGATGCCGTCGTCAAGCATTTCTCGAACTTGCGTACGAATGGCTTCTCGTTCCTTCGCTGACACACGGTAAGGCTGTTGGTGTACTGGGCGGGCGTCGTCGTAAGTGATGATTCTGTGCCTAGTGATCGAAGTCTGGCGCACCTTAGAGGAAGCAGCGAAGCATGACTTGAATTCAAGCAAGAGTTTCCGCAGTGCTGTCTGGTTTTCTGGTGTGAGGTTAGAATTAATATCCATATTGTTTAGAGACGTATCGGCGGCCTCCACTGCTTCCGACGAGAAGCAGATGGGAATGGTTCCTAATTCATCTGCAAACGCTAACGAAGTGCCACGGAAAAGGTGTCGGTGTTCGTTGCTGAAATTTGTAACGAGCAGTTGAGATCGGCCATCACGTAGCTGTATAATACTCCTAGCCACACAAACACCTTGAGTCAGCAGGTGTTCAAAATTACTTTCTGCAATCGCTTCACCATTTCGCAATTCACAGCATGTGACGTCGACAATTACACTGGCTCTTGGAGGAAGCGTTATACTTTCAGCTGAAACACGAAGAACGTCGGTACGTTGTTGGTCGCCCTGCTTGTCGATTGCTCGGTCGGCTGAGAAGGTGATGCGATTCTCTTGAAGATCAATGACAGCTCCATATTCGTGCAGGAAGTCAACACCAAGAATAACGTCGCGTGAACATTCACGGAGCACAAGGAAACTTCCTACAAAAGTATAACCGCAGACCCGAACTCTACTCGTGCAGGTTCCAAGCGGAGAAACGGTGTGGCCACCAGCCGTTCGAATCACGGAGCCATGCCAAGGCGTGATTACCTTCTTTAGTTGTCTGGTCATTTTCCCGCTTAGTATCGAATAGTCAGCCCCGGTATCAACTGAAGCACCTACTGCATAGCCATCTATCAGCACCGGTATATCCAGAGAAAGCCGCACATATCGCTCAGTCGAATCTACACCCTTTACTGTTAGCGTCGGTCGGAGGTCTTCAGCACGTCGACTGCCAGCGACCTCGCCTCCAAGGGTCGCTTGCGTTAGTTTTCCCGGCGGGGACTGGAGAACCGTGCGCCAGCATGGCGCTGTGGCGAAGATGAAAAGCGCCTTGGCGACGGTGAGCGCGACTGCCGTCCAGAAGGCGGCGGCATGCGCTGTTGAGCCAGGTAGTCCTCAATGTCCCGGGGTCGCTGGCCATACCGAGGAGGCGCTGAATATACTGAAAATCCGCGCAGCCCGAGGCGCCGGTATGGACACTGGCGGTACAAATGCTCCGCTTCACCGCAGTGGAAGCACAAAGGTCGGCGATCAGGAGTGCGCCAAACATCAGATTTCCGAGGCGAAGCACGTCTGTCGTCAGGGTAGTGTGCTGGTTGTTCCGCAAGATGCACAGGGCTGTCGTAAACGAGGGGTGGCGGTGTGCGTGTGTTCTCGTAGTACCGTAGAGGCTGCGCCGACTGAAGTGAAACCGTAGGAGGTGCCTGAACAAACAGCGGGGAAGAGGAAGCTGGGCGTTTCAAGGCTTCTGCATAGGTCGGACGGTGGTAGTCAGCCGGGGCGGGTGTGGCGTTATTCAGACTCACAGGGTCACGAAGGGCGTGATGCAGCTCGTCCTTGACGATGCTTGCAATGGAACTCACCGTAGGTAGTGGTGGTGTGGCAGCCTTTTGCAGCTCCTCGCGTACTATGGAGCGGATAAGGTCGCGCAGACACTCGGTGTTGCTCCCAATATTCGTTAGAACTTGAGCAGTGGACGTGTTCACTTGCCGCTCATACAGGGTGGATCGATGCTGAAGCATCTTTTCCATCGTGACAGCTTCAGACAAAAACTCAGCGACCGTGTTCGGAGGGCTCCGTACAAGACCAGCGAAAAGCTGCTCTTTAACTCCCCGCATCAGGTGACGCACCTTCTTTTCTTCTGTCATACTCTGATCGGCTCGTCGGAACAGGCGCGTCATATCTTCCACATAGGTCATGACAGTTTCATTGGGCATCTGGATGCGGGCCTGGATCGCTCGTTCCGCTCGTTCGTGGCGATCAGCACTTCTGTAAGTATCCAAGAGCCGGCGGCGGAATTCGGGCCACGATGTCATCTGTTCCTCGTGATTCATGTACCACGTACGTGCTCCATCCTCTAAATAGAAGTACACACGTCGTAGTTTGGCCGCGTCGTTCCAGTCGTTCAAAGCAGCCACGCGCTCGAAGTCGACCAACCAGTCCTCGACGTCTTCGAGCTCGGTGCCATGAAACGGTGTCGGCACCTGCGGACTTTCGAGGGTGTACCGAGTCACCGGGGGGTTTTCCGTACCTGTTAGAGTGGTTTGAACGGACGTGCTCATCATACTGGTGTGAACTATAGGGTCAGCTTCGGGAGGCAATCCCCTGATCCTGCGGCTTGTCCGATGAACGGGAGTGTTGACTCGAACTGGGCTTGTGGTGCCGCTTCCAGGAGGGGTCTGCAACATCCGTGAGGGGCCTACCCAGCACCTCCACCAGTTGCACGTCACTCCAGGGGGTGTCGACAAGATTTACTGACGTCTGAGCAACAGGGCTCTAACCAAGCGCGTCGGTTGGGCTTGTTTGCCAGAGCGAGGGCCCACGTGCACTTCTTTCTTCTCTGTGGTGTGTGCCTTCACCTTGGCATACGACCCACTACTAGAAAGAGGTGGCAATATCTTCAAAGCTATCAGCCCAAAGAAAAAAAAGCGCCGCACCACCTCCGGGTGGGCTCGAACCTCCAACCTTTCGGTTAACAGCCGATCGCGCTAGCCAATTGCGCTCCGGAGACAGTTCTGCTCCACTCTCACCACCATCAGAACATATCTTCAAAGCTATCAGCCCAAAGAAAAAAAAGCAACACACCACTCCAGGGAGGGCTCGAACCTCCAACCTTTCAGTTAACAGCCGATCGCGCTAGCCAATTGCGCCACGGAGACAGTCGTGCTCCACTCTCACCACCATCAGAACATATCTTCAAAGCTATAAGCCCAAAGAAAAAAAGCAACACATCACTCCCGGGAGGGCTCGAACCTCCAACCTTTCGGTTAACAGCCGACCGCGCTAGCCAATTGTGCCACGGAGACAGTCCTGCTCCACTCTCATCACCATCAGAACATATCTTCAAAGCTATCAGCGCAAAGAAAAAAGCAACACACCACTCCCGGGAGGGCTGGAAACTCCAACCTTTCAATTAACAGCCGATCGCGCTAGCCAATTGCGCCATGGAGACAGTCCTCCTCCACTCTCACCACCACCAGAACATATCTTCAAAGCTATCATCCCATAGAAAAAAAGCGCCGCATCACCACCGCGTGGGCTCGAACCTCCAACCTTTCGGTTAACGGCCGAACGCGCTTGCCAATTGCGCCACGGAGACAGTCCTGCTCCACTCTCAGCACCACCACAACATATCTTCAAAGCTATCAGCGCAAAGAAAAAAGTCACACACCACTCCCGGTAGGGGTCGAAACTCCAACCTTTTGGTTAACAGCCGATCGCGCTAGCCAATTGCGCCACGGAGACAGTCCTGCTCCACTCTCATCACCATCAGAACATATCTTCAAAGCTACCAGCCTAAAGAAAAAAAGCGCTGCACCACCACCTTGTGGGCTCGAACCCCTAACCTTTCGGTTAACAGCCGATCAAGCTAGCCGATTGCGCCATGGAGACATTCGTGCTCCACTCTCACAACCATCAGAACATATCTTCAAAGCTATCAGCGCAAAGAAAAAAGCAACACACCACTTCCGGGAGGGCCCGAACCTCCACGTTTTTGGTTGAAAGCCGAACGTGCTAGCCAATTGCACCACGGAGACAGTCGTGGTTCAATCTCACCACCTTTAGAACATTTCTCCAAAGCTATCAGCGCAAAGAAAAAAGCAACACACCACCTCCGGGTGGGCTCGAACCTCCAACCTTTCGGTTAACAGCCGATCGCGCTAGCCAATTGCGCCCCGGAGACAGTTCTGCTCCACTCTCACCACCATCAGAACATATCTTCAAAGCTATCAGCCCAAAGAAAAAAAAGCAACACACCTCTCCAGGGAGGGCTCGGACCTCCAACCTTTCAGTTAACAGCCGATCGCGCTAGCCAATTGCGCCACGGAGACAGTCGTGCTCCACTCTCACCACCATCAGAACATATCTTCAAAGCTATCAGCCCAAAGGAAAAAAAGCAACACATCAATCCCGGGAGGGCTCGAACCTCCAACCTTTCGGTTAACAGCCGACCGTGCTAGCCATTTGTGCCACGGAGACAGTCCTGCTATACTCTCACCACCATCAGAACATGTCTTCAAAGCTATCAGCCCAAAGTAAAAAAAGCGCCGAACCACCACCGAGTGGGCTCGAAACTCCAACCTTTCGGTTAAAAGCCGATCGCGCTAGCCGATTTCGCCACGGAGACAGTCCTGCTCCACTCTCACCACCATCAGAACATATCTTCAAAGCTATCAGCCCAAAGAAAAAAAAAGCGCCGCACCACCACCGGGTGGGCTCGAAACTCTAACCTTTCAGTTAACAGCCGATCGCGCTAGCCAATTGCGCCATGGAGACAGTCCTCCTCCACTCTCACCACCACCAGAACATATCTTCAAAGCTATCATCCCATAGAAAAAAAGCGCCGCATCACCACCGCGTGGGCTCGAACCTCCAACCGTTCGGTTAACGGCCGAACGCGCTTGCCAATTGCGCCACGGAGACAGCCTTGCTTCACTCTCACCACCATCAGAACATATCTTCAAAGCTATCATCCGAAAGAAAAAAAGCAACACACCACTCCCGGGAGGGCTCGAACCTCAGACCTTTCGGTTAACAGCCGATCGCGCTAGCCAATTGCGCCACGGAGACAGTCGTGCTCCACTCTCACACCGTCAGAACATTTCTTCAGAGCTATCCGCCCAAAGGAAAAAAAGCGCCGCACCACCACCGAGTTGGCTTGAACCTCCAACTTTTCGGGTAACAGCCGATCGCGCTAGGCAAGCGCCACGGAGACAGTCGTGCTCCATTCTCACCACCATGAGAACATATCTTCAAAGCTATCAGCGCAAAGAAAAAAGCAACACACAACCACCGGGAGATCTCGCAACTCCAACCTTTCGGTTAACAGCCGATCGTGCCAGCCAATTGCGCCACGGAGACAGTCCTGCTCCACTCTCACCACCATCAGAACATATCTTCAAAGCTATCAGCCCAAAGAAAAAAAAGCGCCGCAGCACCACCGGGTGGGCTCGAACCTCCAACCTTTCGGTTAACAGCCGATCGCGCTAGCCAATTGCGCCCCGGAGACAGTCCTGCTCCACTCTCAGCACCACCACAACATATCTTCAAAGCTATCAGCGCAAAGAAAAAAGCCACACACCACTCCCAGGAAGGGTCGAAACTCCTACCTTTTGGTTAACAGCCGATCGCGCTAGCCAATTGCGCCACGGAGACAGTCCTGCTCCACTCTCATCACCATCAGAACATATCTTCAAAGCTACCAGCCTAAAGAAAAAAAGCGCCGCACCACCACCTTGTGGGCTCGAACCTCCAACCTTTCGGTTAACAGCCGATCACGCTAGCCGATTGCGCCATGGAGACAGTCGTGCTCCACTCTCACCACCATCAGAACATATCTTCAAAGCTATCAGCGCAAAGAAAAAAGCAACACACCACTCCCGGGAGGGCTCAAATCTCCACTTTTTTGGTTAAAAGTTGAACGTGCTAGCCAATTGCACCACGGAGACAGTCCTGCTTCAATCTCACCACGGTTAGAACTATTCTCCAAAGCTATCAGCGCCAAGAAAAAAGCAACACACCACACCCGGGAGGGCTCGAAACTCTAACCTTTCAGTTAACAGCCGATCGCGCTAGCCGATTTAGCCACGGAGACAGTCTTGTTCCACTCTCACCACCATCAGAACATATCTTCAAAGCTATCAGCCCATAGAAAAAAAGGCGCCGCACTGCCACCGCGTGGGCTCGAACCTCCAACCTTCCGGTTAACGGCCGAACGCGCTAGCCAATTGCGCCACGGAGACAGTCCTGTTCCACTCTCACCACCATCAGAACATATCTTTGAAGCTATCAGGCCATAGAAAAGAAGCGCCGCACCATCACTGGGTGGGCTCGAACTTCCAACCTTTCGGTTAACAGACGATCGCGCTAGCCAATCGCGCCACGGAGACAGTCGTGCTTCACTCTCACCACCATCAGAACATAGCTTCAAAGCTATCAGCGCAAAGAAAAAAGCAGCACACCACTCCCGGGAGGGCTCGAAACTCCAACCTTTCGGTTAACAGCCGGACGTGCTAGCCAATTGCGCCATGGAGACATTCCTGCTCCACTCTCACCACCATCAGAACATATCTTCAAAGCTATCAGCCCATAGAAAAACAAGCGCCGCACCACCACCGGGTGGGTTCGAACCTCCAACCTTTCGGTTAACGACCGAACGCGCTACCTAATCGCGACACGGAGACAGTCCTGCTCCACTCTCACCACCATCAGAAGATATCTTCAAAGCTATCAGCCCAAAGAAGAAAAAGCAACATACCACTCCCGGGAGGGTTCGAACCTCCAACCTTTCGGTTAACAGCCGATCGCGCTAGCCAATTTCGCCACGGAGACAGTCCTGCTGCACTCTCACCACCATCAGAACATATCTTCAAAGCTGTAAGCCCAAAGAAAAAAAAAGCGCCGCACCACCACCGGGTGCGCTCGAACCTCAAACCTTTCGGTCAACAGCCGATCGCGCTAGCCAATTGCGCCATGGAGACAGTCGTGCTCCACTCTCCTCACCATCAGTACATATCTTCAAAGCTATCAGCTTAAAGAAAAAAAAGCGCCGCACCACTGCCGGGTGGGTTCGAACCTCCAACCTTTCGGTTAACAGACGATCGCGCTAGCCAATCGCGCCACGGAGACAGTCCGGCTCCCCTGTCACCACCATCAGAACATATCTTCAAAGCTATCAGCCCAAACAAAAAAAAGCGCCGCACCACCACCGGGAGGGCTCGAAACTTCAACATTTTGATTAACAGCCGATGGCGCTAGCTAATTGCGCCACGGAGACAGTCCTGTTCCACTCTCACCACCATCAGAACATATCTTCAAAGCTATCAGCGCATAGAAAAAAAGGCGCCGCACCACCACTGCGTGGGCTCGAACCTCCAACCTTTCTGTTAACGGCCGAACGCGCTAGCCAATTGCGCCACGGAGACAGTCCTGTTCCACTCTCACCACCATCAGAACATATCCTCAAAGCTTTCAGCCCAAAGAAAAAAAGCAACACGCCACTCCCAAGAGGGCTCGAACCTCCAACCTTTCGGTTAACAGCCGACCGTGCAAGCCAATTGTGCCACGGAGACAGTCCTGCCATACTCTCACCACCATCAGAACATATCTTCAAAGCTATTAGCCCAAAGGAAAAAAAGCGCCGCACCACCACCGGGTGGGCTCGAAACTCCAACCTTTCAGTTAACAGCCGATCGCGCTAGCCGATTGCGCCACGGAGACAGTCCTGCTCCACTCTCACCACCATCAGAACATATCTTCAAAGCTATCAGCCCAAAACAAAAAAAGCGCCGCACCACCACCGGGTGGGCTCGAAACTCCAACCTTTTGGTTATTAGCTCATCGCGCTAGCCAATTGCGCCATGGAGACAGTCCTGCTCCACTCTCATAACCATCAGAACATATCTTCAAAGCTATCAGCGCAAAGAAAAAAGCAACACACCACTCCCGGGAGGGCTGGAAACTCCTATCTTTCGATTAACAGCCGATCGCGCTAGCCAAATGTGCCACGGAGACAGTCCTGCAATATTCTCATCACCATCAGAAAATATCTTCAAAGCCATTAGCCCAAAGGAAAAAAAGCGCCGCGCCACTACCGGGTGGGCTCGAAACTCCAACCTTTCGGTTACCAGCCGAACGCGCTAGCCGATTGCGCCACGGAGACAGTCCCGCTCCACTCTCACCACCATCAGAACAAATCTTCAAAGCTATCAGCCCAAAGAAAAAAAAAAGCGCCGCACCACCACCGGGTGGGCTCGAAACTCCAACCGTTTGGTTATGAGCCCGTCGCGCTAGCCCATTGCGCCATGGGGACAGTCCTGCTTCCCTCTCATCACCATCAGAACATATCTTCAAAGCTATCAGCGCAAAGAAAAAAGCAACACACCACTCCCGGGAAGGCTCGAAACTCCAACCTTTCGATTAACAGCCGATCGCACTAGCCAATTGCACCACGGAGACAGTCCTACTCCACTCTCACCACCATTAGAACATATCTTCAAAGCTATCAGCCCTTAGAAGAAAAAGCGCCGCACCACCACCGGGTGGGCTCGAACCTCCAACCTTTCGGTTAACGACCGAACGCGCAACCCAATTGCGCCACGGATACAGTCCTGCTCCACTCTCACCACCATCAGAATATATCTTCAAGGCTGTCAGCCCAAAGAAAAAAAGCAACACACCACTCCCGGGAGGGCTCGAACCTCCAACCTTTCGGTTAACAGCTCATCGCGCTAGCCAATTGCGCCACGGAGACAGTCGTGCTTCACTCTCCCCACCGTCAGAACATTTCTTCAGAGCTATCAGCCCAAAGAAAAAAAGCGTCGCATCACCACCGGGTGGGCTCGAACCTCCAACCTTTCGGTTAACAGCCGATCACGCTAGCCAATTGCGCCACGGAGACAGTGGTGCTCCACTCTCACCACCATCAGAACATATCTTCAAAGCTATCAGCCCAAAGAAAAAAAAGCGACACATCACTCCCGGGAGGGCTCGAACCTCCAACATTTCGGTTAACAGCCGACCGCGCTAGCCAACTGTGCCACGGAGACAGTCCTGCTATACTCTCACCACCATCAGAACATATCTTCAAAGCTATCAGCCCAAAGTAAAAAAAGCGCCGAACCACCACCGAGTGGGCTCGAAACTCCAACCTTTCGGTTAACAGCCGATCGCGCTAGCCGATTTGGCCATGGAGACAGTCCTGCTCCACTCTCACCACCATCAGAGCATATCTTCAAAACTATCAGCCTAAAGAAAAAAAAGCGCCGCACCACTACCGGGTGGGTTCCAACCTCCAACCTTTCGGTTAACAGACGATCGCGCTAGCCAATCGCGCCACGGAGACAGTCTTGCTCCACTGTCATCACCATCAGAACATATCTTCAAAGCTATAAGCCCAAACAAAAAAAGCACCGCACCACCACCGGGTGGGCTCGACACTCCAACCTTTCTATTAACAGCCGATGGCGCTAGTTAATTGCGCCTCGGAGACAGTCCTGTTCCACTCTCACCACCATCAGAACATATCTTCAAAGCTATCAGCGCAAAGAAAAAAGCAACACACCACTCCCGGGAAGGCTCGAAACTCCAACCTTTCGATTAACAGCCGATCGCGCTAGCCCATTGCACCACGGAGACAGTCCTGCCCCAATCTCACCACCATCAGAACATATCTTCAAAGCTATCAGCCCAAAGAAAAAAAAGCAACACACCACTCCCGGGAGGGCTCGAACCTCCAACCTTTCAGTTAACAGCCGATCGCGCTAGCCAATTGCGCCACGGAGACAGTCGTGCTCCACTCTCACCACCATCAGAACATATCTTCAAAGCTATCAGCCCAAAGAAAAAAAAGCGACACATCACTCCCGGGAGGGCTCGAACCTCCAACATTTCGGTTAACAGCCGACCGCGCTAGCCAACTGTGCCACGGAGACAGTCCTGCTATACTCTCACCACCATCAGAACATATCTTCAAAGCTATCAGCCCAAAGTAAAAAAAGCGCCGAACCACCACCGAGTGGGCTCGAAACTCCAACCTTTCGGTTAACAGCCGATCGCGCTAGCCGATTTTGCCACGGAGACATTCCTGCTCCACTCTCACCACCATCAGAACATATCTTCAAAGCTATCAGCCCAAAAGAAAAAAGCGCCGCTCCACCACCGGGTGGGCTCGAAACTCCAACCTTTTGGTTATTAGCCCATCGCGATAGCCAATTGCGCCATGGAGACAGTCCTGCTCCACTCTCATCACCATCAGAACATATCTTCAAAGCTATCAGCGCAAAGAAAAAAGCAACACACCACTCCCGGGAGGGCTGGAAACTCCAATCTTTCGATTAACAGCCGATCGCGCTAGCCAATTGCGCCACGGAGACAGTCCTGCTCCATTCTCACCACCATCAGAACATATCTTCAAAGCTATCAGCCCAAAGAAAAAAAAGCGCCGCACCACCACGGGGTGGGCTCGAAACTCCAACCTTTCGGTTAACAGCCGATCGCGCTAGTCAGTTGCGCCACGGAGACAGTCCTCCTCCACTCTCACCACCACCAGAACATATCTTCAAAGCTATCATCCCATAGAAAAAAAGCGCCGCATCACCACCGCGTGGGCTCGAACCTCCAACCTTTCGGTTAACGGCCGAACGCGCTTGCCAATTGCGCCACGGAGACAGCCCTGCTTCACTCTCACCACCATCAGAACATATCTTCAAAACTATCAGCCTAAAAAAAAAAAGCGCCGCACCACCACCGGGTGGGCTCGAACCTCCAACCTTTCGGTTAACAGCCGATCGCGCTAGCCAATTGCGCCCCGGAGACAGTCCTGCTCCACTCTCAGCACCACCACAACATATCTTCAAAGCTATCAGCGCAAAGAAAAAAGTCACACACCACTCCCGGGAGGGGTCGAAACTCCAACCTTTTGGTTAACAGCCGATCGCGCTAGCCAATTGCGCCACGGAGACAGTCCTGCTCCACTCTCATCACCATCAGAACATATCTTCAAAGCTACCAGCCTAAAGAAAAAAAGCGCCGCACCACCACCTTGTGGGCTCGAACCTCCAACCTTTCGGTTAACAGCCGATCAAGCTAGCCGATTGCGCCAAGGAGACAGTCGTGCTCCACTCTCACCACCTTCAGAACCTATCTTCAAAGCTATCAGCGCAAAGAAAAAAGCAACACACCACTCCCGGGAGGGCCCAAACCTCCACGTTTTTGGTTAAAAGCCGAACGTGCTAGCCAATTGCACCATGGAGACAGTCGTGGTTCAATCTCACCACCGTTAGAACATTTCTCCATAGCTATCAGCGCAAAGAAAAAAGCAACACACCACACCCGGGAGGGCTCGAAACTCCAACCTTTCAGTTAACAGCCGATCGCGCTAGCCAATTGCGCCACGGCGACAGTCGTGCTCCTTCTCACCACCATCAGAACATATCTTCAAAGCTATCAGCTTAAAGAAAAAAAAGCGCTGCACCACTACCGGGTGGGTTCGAACCTCCAACCTTTCGGTTAACAGACGATCGCGCTAGCCAATCGTGCCACGGAGACAGTACTGCTCCACTGTCACCACCATCAGAACATATCTTCAAAGCTATAAGCCCAAACAAAAAAAAGCACCGCACCACCACCGGGTGGGCTCGACACTCCAACCTTTCGATCAACAGCCGATGGCGCTAGCTAATTGCGCCACGGAGACAGTCCTGCTCCACTCTCACCACCATCAGAACATATTGTCACGTCACTCCAGGGGGTGTCGACAAGATTTACTGACGTCTGAGCAACAGGGCTCTAACCAAGGGCGTCGGTTGGGCTTGTTTGCCAGAGCGAGGGCCCACGTGCACTTCTTTTTTCTCTGTGGTGTGTGCCTTCACCTTGGCATACGACCCACTACTAGAAAGAGGTGGTAATATTCCCCCTCAACAACAAAAAAAGAGCATCGTCCCGGTGCTGCAAAGTTATTGAAAAAAAAACCAAAACAAAGTAGTTTAAACAATGAAAAAGGGCACTAATAATGAAATATTAGACGCGTTAAATTTACCAATGATGAGGGAATTGTCGAAGCACAAATAAAAAAAACACAGGAAAAGTGGTCTTTTAGGAACGCGCAAAATAGGGCTTCATGCGCACCACGTGAACTATGTCAGAGGTCGGTTGTTTTCGTTGTACCCATCGTGACGACGTAGCGTCCGGAACCACTTCGTAGTTTACGTCGCTCACGCGGCGTAATACTTTATACGGACCGAAGTATCTGCTGAGCAACTTTTCGGAGAGGCCACGGCGTCGAACAGGGGTCCAAATCCAAACTTGGTCTCCCGGTCTGTAAGATACGTCATTGTGACGCATATTGTAACGTCGTGCATCAACCTGTTGCTGCTGACCAATGTGTAGCCGGGCGAGCTGGCGAGTTTCCTCGGCACGCTCTGCAAATTCTTCTGCGTCAGTTGTTAACTGATCGGTGCCTTCACAAGGAAGCATCGCATCCAGCATCGTCTGAACTTCGCGGCCGTAGAGAAGGCGAAACGGTATAAATCGGGTTGTTTCTTGAACGGCGGTGTTATAAGCGAACGTCACATAAGGCAAAATGCGATCCCATGTTTTGTGTTGGACGTCGATGTACATGGAGATCATGTTTGTGACTGTCTTATTTAGTCGCTCGGTTAAGCCATTGCTCTGCGGATGGTAAGCAGTCGTCGTTCGATGCCTAGTGTTACTTAGTCGAAAAACTTCATCAATAAGTTGTGCAGTGAACGCTGTTCCTCTGTCGGTTATCACTGTAGATGGAGCACCGTGGCGCAGAACAATGTGGCACATGAAGAACTGTGCTACCTCAGAAGCCGTGGCTCGTGGTATCGCCTGTGTCTCAGCATAGCGGGTCAAATAGTCAGTTGCAACAATGACCCATTTGTTGCCGTCAGACGATAAAGGAAATGGGCCGAGAATGTCCATGCCAACTTGGTCAAATGGCTTGTGGGGTGGATCAATTGGCAAAAGTAATCCAGCCGGCTTGCTTGGTGGCGACTTTCGACGCTGGCATTCGCGACAGCTTTTAACGTACTGCTTCACGCTTGCAGAAAGTCCGGGCCAGTAGTACGCCTCACTTACTCTGGCGAGCGTTGGCGAGTAACCTAGATGACCAGATGTGGGCTCGTCATGACACGCAGAGAGTACTTCATCCCGCATGTCCTTCGGAACGACGAGGAGGTAAGCGCGGCTCGTAGGACGGGCGTTTTTTTTTTGTACAGGACATTATCTCGGAGGCAGAAAGATGTCACGACGCGAGATAGATGGCGAGGTATAACGGCGCTATGACCCTCCAGATAGTCGATGAGCGGTCGAATCTCTTCATCCTCTCGCTGGCGTCTGCTCAAGTCAGATGAGCTAAGGGCGCCCAGGAAACTGTCATCTTCCTCTTCTTCTTGATTGACTAAAGGTATGGGTGCACGTGACAGCGTATCAGCGTCTTCATGCTTCCGTCCAGACTTATATACGATGGTAACATCAAATTCCTGTAGACGCAAGCTCCATCGGGCCAGTCGACCAGAGGGATCACGAATGTTTACCAACCAGCAGAGGGCATGGTGGTCCGTCACCACTTTAAATGTACGACCATAGAGGTACGGGCGAAACTTGGTGATCGCCCACACTACTGCGAGACACTCTTTCTCTGTGGTCGTGTAATTCACCTCGGTACGGTACAGTGAGCGGCTGGCATAGGCTATGACTCTTTCTTTGCCGTGTTGATGCTGGACGAGCACTGCGCTGAGGCCGATGTTACTGGCGTCAGTGTGCACCTCTGTGTCAGCATCTTCGTCAAAATGCGCAAGAACAGGGGCTGATTACATCCGCTGTCGTAGCTTGGCAAAAGCAGCCTGTTGTTCGGTAGCCCATACAAACGGTGTGTCGTCACGTGTAATGCGAGTCAAGGGTTCCGCTATCTTCGAAAACCCTCTAATAAATTGTCGATAGTAGGCGCACAAACCCAGAAAGCGCCGAACAGTCTTTTTGTCTGTAGGATGCGGAAACGCGGCTACAGCGGCAAGTTTGTCAGGGTCGGGTCGTACTCCATTCGCATTGACTACATGGCCAAGGAATTTGAGCTCTTCATAACCAAAGTGACACTTCTGCGGTTTGAGTGTAAGATCTGCTGATTGAATAGCCTGTAGCACACTCCTGAGGCGGTGAAGGTGTTGCTGGAAGGTTTCAGAAAAAACGACAACATCATCAAGGTATACGAGACAAGTTTGCCACTTCAGACCAGTAAGCACAGTGTCCATCATTCGCTGGAAGGTTGCGGGCGCTGAGCACAAACCAAAAGGAAGGACTCGAAATTCATACAGGCCATCAAGGGTCACAAATGCCGTTTTCTCGCGGTCTCGCTCGTCAACCTCAATCTGCCAGTACCCGCTTTTTAAATCCAAAGAGGAAAAATTGTGGGCGTGGCGTATCTGTCTAACGAGTCGTCGATGCGTGGCAGCGGGTACACGTCCTTTTTAGTCACGCTGTTCAGCTTCCGGTAATCGACGCAAAAACGTAGCGTTCCGTCTTTCTTCTTGACTAGGACGACCGGAGAGGACCACGCACTGTTGGAAGGCTCGATGATGCCGTCGTCAAGCATTTCTCGAACTTGCGTACGAATGGCTTCTCGTTCCTTCGCTGACACACAGTAAGGCTGTTGGTGTACTGGGCGGGCGTCGTCGTAAGTGATGATTCTGTGCCTAGTGATCGAAGTCTGGCGCACCTTAGAGGAAGCAGCGAAGCATGACTTGAATTCAAGCAAGAGTTTCCGCAGTGCTGTCTGGTTTTCTGGTGTGAGGTTAGAATTAATATCGATATTGTTTAGAGACGTATCGGCGGCCTCCACTGCTTCCGACGAGAGCAGATGGGAATGGTTCCTAATTCATCTGCAAACGCTAACAAAGTGCCACGGAAAAGGTGTCGGTGTTCGTTGCTGAAATTTGTAACGAGCAGTTGAGATCGGCCATCACGTAGCTGTATGATACTCCTAGCCACACAAACACCTTGAGTCAGCAGGTGTTCAAAATTACTTTCTGCAATCGCTTCACCATTTCGCAATTCACAGCATGTGACGTCGACAATAACACTGGCTCTTGGAGGAAGCGTTATACTTTCAGCTGAAACACGAAGAACGTCGGTACGTTGTTGGTCGCCCTGCTTGTCGATTGCTCGGTCGGCTGAGAAGGTGATGCGATTCTCTTGAAGATCAATGACAGCTCCATATACGTGCAGGAAGTCAACACCAAGAATAACCCAGTAACACCGAAAGTTGGGCGAGTTGGTGATAGTTCATGATTACAAATAAGCAGCGCACGACGTTTTACAAAAGAGAGACGATAGGGACACCGCTGCACTCTCAACTAGTTTATTTCGTAAACGACTTTGGTTATTATACAACAAGACGGTGTACCACGTGCTACAATGACAACGTATTTTCTAAAAAGCCAACTTCGCAATCGCTCAAAGTAATCGATGCTTGGCTTATGCAGTAATCTTTTCTTTTTGCGATGTGGAAGGCCTCGATCACTTCCCTTGTCATCTTATCTCTGTGGCTGGAAAGAATTTTAGTCTCAGAGAACAGCGGGGAACAGCCACATTCTAAGCAATGCCGTCTTAAGTGCGAGTAAGCATTATTAGCTAAAGCTCTCTTGTGCTCCGTTAACCTTGTATTTATGCACCGGCCCGTTTGACCGATGTACATTTTCCCACATGACATGAGCAAACAGTAAACCACCGCGGTTCTGCACTCAACAAACGAAACAATGTGCTTAACAGAGCACCGACACCTATCCTTTTTTGTCAATCGCTTCCTATCTAGCCTAGCGCATATCTTTCCTAGTTTGTTAGGTGCAGAAAAAACAACTTGTAAGCCATACCGGCTGCCTACATTCTTTAGATTATGTGATACACTGTGCGCATAGGGTATGGAGACACATTTCTTTTTCTTTTCTTCATAATTCCTCTTAATTTGAGGCTGCTCCAAAGATATATTCTTGCGCACAAGATGAACCAACTTCTGTGCGGTTCTGCGCAGAACATGCTCTTCGTAACCCGCACTAGCCAATCTATCTACTTGTCTGATGAAGCTATCATTAACTTTGTGGGGACAAGATTTTGCCAAGGCAGCGCGGAGACAAGAGAATGCTATGCCATTCTTAACTGTCTTTGAATGCCCGGAAGAATAGCTAAGCAGGGGCTTCTCAGATCGTGGGCTATATAACCAGCAAACATGGTCTGGCTTACGTGATAACAACAAGTCCAAGAACTGAAGCTGACTTTCCCGTGGCACTTCCCACGTAAACTCGAGGCCCTCGCTGCAGTCCCTGAAAACATTTACGATATCTACTATAGCCCTGTCAAGTACAGTGTGTTCTACAAAAATTAGGTAATCGTCAACGTATCTAAATATGGTCTTTGCAAGGCCCTTTATGTTGGCTTCAATTTTTTTTTTTTTTTGTTCACGTAACCCAAGAAAATGTTGCTAAGTATCGGGGCCACCTTCGAACCAATGCATATTCCCGATCTTTGTAGGTACAACTCATCATGCCATTTGATGAAAGTAGACCTTAAGTAAAAAGACAATAATTCGAGGAAAGCTCCTACTGAAATGCCGCATTTGTTAACAAATTCGATTTCATCATTATCATGATGAAATCATGATAATGATGCCTTAAGTTAGCCTTAAGGTATCAGATCCTTTCTGTGTACCGAACTCGGAGGCGTTGGTTGCCTTCTTGACAACCTCAAACCCTGGTACTTGCAATTTTTTTAGTGTTGATGTTCAGGATTTGTACTACAACATTCCACATGGTCCTTTATTGACAGTTGTTAAAAAGTGCATTACTGATGATAATGATGAAATCGAATTTGTTAACAAATGCGGCATTTCAGTAGGAGCTTTCCTCGAATTATTGTCTTTTTACTTAAGGTCTACTTTCATCAAATGGCATGATGAGTTGTACCTACAAAGATCGGGAATATGCATTGGTTCGAAGGTGGCCCCGATACTTAGCAACATTTTCTTGGGTTACGTGAACAAAAAAAATTGAAGCCAACATAAAGGGCCTTGCAAAGACCATATTTAGATACGTTGACGATTACCTAATTTTTGTAGAACACACTGTACTTGACAGGGCTATAGTAGATATCGTAAATGTTTTCAGGGACTGCAGCGAGGGCCTCGAGTTTACGTGGGAAGTGCCACGGGAAAGTCAGCTTCAGTTCTTGGACTTGTTGTTATCACGTAAGCCAGACCATGTTTGCTGGTTATATAGCCCACGATCTGAGAAGCCCCTGCTTAGCTATTCTTCCGGGCATTCAAAGACAGTTAAGAATGGCATAGCATTCTCTTGTCTCCGCGCTGCCTTGGCAAAATCTTGTCCCCACAAAGTTAATGATAGCTTCATCAGACAAGTAGATAGATTGGCTAGTGCGGGTTACGAAGAGCATGTTCTGCGCAGAACCGCACAGAAGTTGGTTCATCTTGTGCGCAAGAATATATCTTTGGAGCAGCCTCAAATTAAGAGGAATTATGAAGAAAAGAAAAAGAAATGTGTCTCCATACCCTATGCGCACAGTGTATCACATAATCTAAAGAATGTAGGCAGCCGGTATGGCTTACAAGTTGTTTTTTCTGCACCTAACAAACTAGGAAAGATATGCGCTAGGCTAGATAGGAAGCGATTGACAAAAAAGGATAGGTGTCGGTGCTCTGTTAAGCACATTGTTTCGTTTGTTGAGTGCAGAACCGCGGTGGTTTACTGTTTGCTCATGTCATGTGGGAAAATGTACATCGGTCAAACGGGCCGGTGCATAAATACAAGGTTAACGGAGCACAAGAGAGCTTTAGCTAATAATGCTTACTCGCACTTAAGACGGCATTGCTTAGAATGTGGCTGTTCCCCGCTGTTCTCTGAGACTAAAATTCTTTCCAGCCACAGAGATAAGATGACAAGGGAAGTGATCGAGGCCTTCCACATCGCAAAAAGAAAAGATTACTGTATAAGCCAAGCATCGATTACTTTGAGCGATTGCGAAGTTGGCTTTTTAGAAAATACGTTGTCATTGTAGCACGTGGTACACCGTCTTGTTGTATAATAACCAAAGTCGTTTACGAAATAAACTAGTTGAGAGTGCAGCGGTGTCCCTATCGTCTCTCTTTTGTAAAACGTCGTGCGCTGCTTATTTGTAATCATGAACCAAGAATAACGTCGCGTGAACATTCACGGAGCACAAGGAAACTTCCTACAAAAGTATAACCGCAGACCCGAACTCTACTCGTGCAGGTTCCAAGCGGAGAAACGGTGTGGCCACCAGCCGTTCGAATCACGGAGCCATGCCAAGGCGTGATTACCTTCTTTAGTTGTCTGGTCATTTTCCCGCTTAGTATCGAATTGTCAGCCCCGGTATCAACTGAAGCACCTACTGCATAGCCATCTATCAGCACCGGTATATCCAGAGAAAGCCGCACATATCGCTCAGTCGAATCTACACCCTTTACTGTTAGCGTCGGTCGGAGGTCTTCAGCACGTCGACTGCCAGCGACCTCGCCTCCAGGATCGCTTGCGTTAGTTTTCCCGGCGGGGACTGGAGAACCGTGCGCCAGCATGGCGCTGTGGCGAAGATGAAAAGCGCCTTGGCGACGGTGAGCGCGACTGCCGTCCAGAAGGCCGCGGCATGCGCTGTTGAGCCAGGTAGTCCTCAATGTCCCGGGGTCGCTGGCCATACCGAGGAGGCGCTGAATATTCTGAAAATCCGCGCAGCCCGAGGCGCCGGTATGGACACTGGCGGTACAAATGGTCCGCTTCACCGCAGTGGAAGCACAAAGGTCGGCGATCAGGAGTGCGCCAAACATCAGATTTCCGAGGCGAAGCACGTCTGTCGTCAGGGTAGTGTGCTGGTTGTTCCGCAAGATGCACAGGGCTGGCGTAAACGAGGGGTGGCGGTGTGCGTGTGTTCTCGTAGTACCGTAGAGGCTGCGCCGACTGAAGTGAAACCGTAGGAGGTGCCTGAACAAACAGCGGGGAAGAGGAAGCTGGGCGTTTCAAGGCTTCTGCATAGGTCGGACGGTGGTAGTCAGCCGGGGCGGGTGTGGCGTTATTCAGACTCACAGGGTCACGAAGGGCGTGATGCAGCTCGTCCTTGACGATGCTTGCAATGGAACTCACCGTAAGTAGTGGTGGTGTGGCAGCCTTTTGCAGCTCCTCGCGTACTATGGAGCGGATAAGGTCGCGCAGACACTCGGTGTTGCTCCCAATATTCGTTAGAACTTGAGCAGTGGACGTGTTCACTTGCCGCTCATACAGGGTGGATCGATGCTGAAGCATCTTTTCCATCGTGACAGCTTCAGACAAAAACTCAGCGACCGTGTTCGGAGGGCTCCGTACAAGACCAGCGAAAAGCTGCTCTTTAACTCCCCGCATCAGGTGACGCACCTTCTTTTCTTCTGTCATACTCTGATCGGCTCGTCGGAACAGGCGCATCATATCTTCCACATAGGTCATGACAGTTTCATTGGGCATCTGGATGCGGGCCTGGATCGCTCGTTCCGCTCGTTCGTGGCGATCAGCACTTCTGTAAGTATCCAAGAGCCGGCGGCGGAATTCGGGCCACGATGTCATCTGTTCCTCGTGATTCATGTACCACGTACGTGCTCCATCCTCTAAATAGAAGTACACACGTCGTAGTTTGGCCGCGTCGTTCCAGTCGTTCAAAGCAGCCACGCGCTCGAAGTCGACCAACCAGTCCTCGACGTCTTCGAGCTCGGTGCCATGAAACGGTGTCGGAACCTGCGGACTTTCGAGGGTGTACCGAGTCACCGGGGGGTTTTCCGTACCTGTTAGAGTGGTTTGAACGGACGTGCTCATCATACTGGTGTGAACTATAGGGTCAGCTTCGGGAGGCAATCCCCTGATCCTGCGGCTTGTCCGATGAACGGGAGTGTTGACTCGAACTGGGCTTGTGGTGCCGCTTCCAGGAGGGGTCTGCAACATCCGTGAGGGGCCTACCCAGCACCTCCACCAGTTGTCACGTCACTCCAGGAGGTGTCGACAAGATTTACTGACGTCTGAGCAACAGGGCTCTAACCAAGCGCGTCGGTTGGGCTTGTTTGCCAGAGCGAGGGCCCACGTGCACTTCTTTCTTCTCTGTGGTGTGTGCCTTCACCTTGGCATACGACCCACTACTAGAAAGAGGTGGCAATATCTTCAAAGCTATCAGCCCAAAGAAAAAAAAGCGCCGCACCACCTCCGGGTGGGCTCGTATCTCCAACCTTTCGGTTAACAGCCGATCGCGCTAGCCAATTGCGCTCCGGAGACAGTTCTGCTCCACTCTCACCACCATCAGAACATATCTTCAAAGCTATCAGCCCAAAGAAAAAAAAGCAACACACCACTCCAGGGAGGGCTCGAACCTCCAACCTTTCAGTTAACAGCCGATCGCGCTAGCCAATTGCGCCACGGAGACAGTCGTGCTCCACTCTCACCACCATCAGAACATATCTTCAAAGCTATAAGCCCAAAGAAAAAAAGCAACACATCACTCCCGGGAGGGCTCGAACCTCCAACCTTTCGGTTAACAGCCGACCGCGCTAGCCAATTGTGCCACGGAGACAGTCCTGCTCCACTCTCATCACCATCAGAACATAACTTCAAAGCTATCAGCGCAAAGAAAAAAGCAACACACCACTCCCGGGAGGGCTGGAAACTCCAACCTTTCAATTAACAGCCGATCGCGCTAGCCAATTGCGCCACGGAGACAGTCCTGCTCCATTCTCACCACCATCACAACATGTCTTCAAAGCTATCAGCCCAAAACAAAAAAAGCGCCGCACCACCACCGGGTGGGCTCGAAACTCCAACCTTTTGGTTATTAGCCCATCGCGCTAGCCAATTGCGCCATGGAGACAGTCCTGCTCCACTCTCATCACCATCAGAACATATCTTCAAAGCTATCAGCGCAAAGAAAAAAGCAAC
Source organism: Rhipicephalus microplus (assembly GCF_043290135.1). Taxonomy (NCBI): domain Eukaryota; kingdom Metazoa; phylum Arthropoda; class Arachnida; order Ixodida; family Ixodidae; genus Rhipicephalus; species Rhipicephalus microplus. Next base: position 2,665,321 of record NW_027464611.1, on the reverse strand, counting down.
ACACCACTCCCGGGAGGGCTGGAAACTCCAACCTTTCAATTAACAGCCGATCGCGCTAGCCAATTGCGCCACGGAGACAGTCCTGCTCCATTCTCACCACCATCAGAACATATCTTCAAAGTTATCAGCCCAAAGAAAAAAAAAGCGCCGCACCACCACGGGGTGGGCTCGAAACTCCAACCTTTCAGTTAACAGCCGATCGCGCTAGCCAATTGCGCCATGGAGACAGTCCTCCTCCACTCTCACCACCACCAGAACATATCTTCAAAGCTATCATCCCATAGAAAAAAAGCGCCGCATCACCACCGCGTGGGCTCGAACCTCCAACCTTTCGGTTAACGGCCGAACGCGCTTGCCAATTGCGCCACGGAGACAGTCCTGCTCCACTCTCAGCACCACCACAACATATCTTCAAAGCTATCAGCGCAAAGAAAAAAGTCACACACCACTCCCGGTAGGGGTCGAAACTCCAACCTTTTGGTTAACAGCCGATCGCGCTAGCCAATTGCGCCACGGAGACAGTCCTGCTCCACTCTCATCACCATCAGAACATATCTTCAAAGCTACCAGCCTAAAGAAAAAAATCGCCGCACCACCACCTCGTGGGCTCGAACCCCTAACCTTTCGGTTAACAGCCTATCAAGCTAGCCGATTGCGCCATGGAGACATTCGTGCTCCACTCTCACAACCATCAGAACATATCTTCAAAGCTATCAGCGCAAAGAAAAAAGCAACACACCACTTCCGGGAGGGCCCGAACCTCCACGTTTTTGGTTAAAAGCCGAACGTGCTAGCCAATTGCACCACGGAGACAGTCGTGGTTCAATCTCACCACCTTTAGAACATTTCTCCAAAGCTATCAGCGCAAAGAAAAAAGCAACACACCACCTCCGGGTGGGCTCGAACCTCCAACCTTTCGGTTAACAGCCGATCGCGCTAGCCAATTGCGCCCCGGAGACAGTTTCTCCACTCTCACCACCATCAGAACATATCTTCAAAGCTATCAGCCCAAAGAAAAAAAAGCAACACACCTCTCCAGGGAGGGCTCGAACCTCCAACTTTTCAGTTAACAGCCAATCGCGCTAGCCAATTGCGCCACGGAGACAGTCGTGCTCCACTCTCACCACCATCAGAACATATCTTCAAAGCTATCAGCCCAAAGGAAAAAAAGCAACACATCACTCCCGGGAGGGCTCGAACCTCCAACCTTTCGGTTAACAGCCGACCGTGCTAGCCAATTGTGCCACGGAGACAGTCCTGCTATACTCTCACCACCATCAGAACATGTCTTCAAAGCTATCAGCCCAAAGTAAAAAAAGCGCCGAACCACCACCGAGTGGGCTGGAAACTCCAACCTTTCGGTTAAAAGCCGATCGCGCTAGCCGATTTCGCCACGGAGACAGTCCTGCTCCACTCTCACCACCATGAGAACATATCTTCAAAGCTATCAGCCCAAAACAAAAAAAGCGCCGCACCACCACCGGGTGGGCTCGAAACTCCAACCTTTTGGTTATTAGCTCATCGCGCTAGCCAATTGCGCCATGGAGACAGTCCTGCTCCACTCTCATCACCATCAGAACATATCTTCAAAGCTATCAGCGCAAAGAAAAAAGCAACACACCACTCTCGGGAGGGCTGGAAACTCCAACCTTTCGATTAACAGCCGATCGCGCTAGCCAATTTCGCCACGGAGACAGTACTGCTCCATTCTCACCACCATCAGAACATATCTTCAAAGCTATCAGCCCAAAGAAAAAAAAAAGCGCCGCACCACCACGGGGTGGGCTCGAAACTCCAACCTTTCAGTTAACAGGCGATCGCGCTAGCCAATTGCGTCATGGAGACAGTCCTCCTCCACTCTCACACCGTCAGAACATTTCTTCAGAGCTATCCGCCCAAAGGAAAAAAAGCGCCGCACCACCACCGAGTGGGCTTGAACCTCCAACTTTTCGGGTAACAGCCGATCGCGCTAGCCAAGCGCCACGGAGACAGTCGTGCTCCATTCTCACCACCATCAGAACATATCTTCAAAGCTATCAGCGCAAAGAAAAAAGCAACACACAACCACCGGGAGATCTCGAAACTCCAACCTTTCGGTTAACAGCCGATTGTGCCAGCCAATTGCGCCACGGAGACAGTCCTGCTCCACTCTCACCACCATCAGAACATATCTTCAAAGCTATCAGCCCAAAGAAAAAAAAGCGCCGCAGCACCACCGGGTGGGCTCGAACCTCCAACCTTTCGGTTAACAGCCGATCGCGCTAGCCAATTGCGCCCCGGAGACAGTCCTGCTCCACTCTCAGCACCACCACAACATATCTTCAAAGCTATCAGCGCAAAGAAAAAAGCCACACACCACTCCCAGGAAGGGTCGAAACTCCTACCTTTTGGTTAACAGCCGATCGCGCTAGCCAATTGCGCCACGGAGACAGTCCTGCTCCACTCTCATCACCATCAGAACATATCTTCAAAGCTACCAGCCTAAAGAAAAAAAGCGCCGCAACACCACCTTGTGGGCTCGAACCTCCAACCTTTCGGTTAACAGCCGATCACGCTAGCCGATTGCGCCATGGAGACAGTCGTGCTCCACTCTCACCACCATCAGAACATATCTTCAAAGCTATCAGCGCAAAGAAAAAAGCAACACACCACTCCCGGGAGGGCTCAAATCTCCACTTTTTTGGTTAAAAGTTGAACGTGCTAGCCAATTGCACCACGGAGACAGTCGCGCTTCAATCTCACCACGGTTAGAACTATTCTCCAAAAGCGCCAAGAAAAAAGCAACACACCACACCCGGGAGGGCTCGAAACTCCAACCTTTCAGTTAACAGCCGATCGCGCTAGCCGATTGCGCCACGGAGACAGTCCTGTTCCACTCTCACCACCATCAGAACATATCTTCAAAGCTATCAGCCCATAGAAAAAAAGGCGCCGCACTACCACCGCGTGGGCTCGAACTTCCAACCTTCCGGTTAACGGCCGAACGCGCTAGCCAATTGCGCCACGGAGACAGTCCTGTTCCACTCTCACCACCATCAGAACATATCTTTGAAGCTATCAGGCCATAGAAAAAAAGCGCCGCACCATCACTGGGTGGGCTCGAACTTCCAACCTTTCGGTTAACAGACGATCGCGCTAGCCAATCGCGCCACGGAGACAGTCGTGCTTCACTCTCACCACCATCAGAACATAGCTTCAAAGCTATCAGCGCAAAGAAAAAAGCAGCACACCACTCCCGGGAGGGCTCGAAACTCCAACCTTTCGGTTAACAGCCGGACGTGCTAGCCAATTGCGCCATGGAGACAATCCTGCTCCACTCTCACCACCATCAGAACATATCTTCAAAGCTATCAGCCCATAGAAAAACAAGCGCCGCACCACCACCGGGTGGGTTCGAACCTCCAACCTTTCGGTTAACGACCGAACGCGCTACCTAATCGCGACACGGAGACAGTCCTGCTCCACTCTCACCACCATCAGAAGATATCTTCAAAGCTATCAGCCCAAAGAAGAAAAAGCAACACTCCACTCCCGGGAGGGCTCGAACCTCCAACCTTTCGGTTAACAGCCGATCGCGCTAGCCAATTGCGCCACGGAGACAGTCGTGCTCCACTCTCACCACCAACAGAACATATCTTCAAAGCTATCAGCGCAAAGAAAAAAGCAACATACCACTCCCGGGAGGGTTCGAACCTCCAACCTTTCGGTTAACAGCCGATCGCGCTAGCCAATTTCGCCACGGAGACAGTCCTGCTGCACTCTCACCACCATCAGAACATATCTTCAAAGCTGTAAGCCCAAAGAAAAAAAAGCGCCGCACCACCACCGGGTGCGCTCGAACCTCAAACCTTTCGGTCAACAGCCGATCGCGCTAGCCAATTGCGCCATGAAGACAGTCGTGCTCCACTCTCCCCACCATCAGTACATATCTTCAAAGCTATCAGCTTAAAGAAAAAAAAAGCGCCGCACCACTGCCGGGTGGGTTCGAACCTCCAACCTTTCGGTTAACAGACGATCGCGCTAGCCAATCGCGCCACGGAGACAGTCCGGCTCCACTGTCACCACCATCAGAACATATCTTCAAAGCTATCAGCCCAAACAAAAAAAAGCGCCGCACCACCACCGGGAGGGCTCGAAACTCCAACATTTCGATTAACAGCCGATGGCGCTAGCTAATTGCGCCACGGAGACAGTCCTGTTCCACTCTCACCACCATCAGAACATATCTTCAAAGCTATCAGCGCATAGAAAAAAAGGCGCCGCACCACCACCGCGTGGGCTCGAACCTCCAACCTTTCTGTTAACGGCCGAACGCGCTAGCCAATTGCGCCACGGAGACAGTCCTGTTCCACTCTCACCACCATCAGAACATATCCTCAAAGCTTTCAGCCCAAAGAAAAAAAGCAACACACCACTCCCAAGAGGGCTCGAACCTCCAACCTTTCGGTTAACAGCCGACCATGCAAGCCAATTGTGCCACGGAGACAGTCCTGCCATACTCTCACCACCATCAGAACATATCTTCAAAGCTATTAGCCTGTGATGCAAGGTTCTTGTTGCTGTTTTGTTTTTCTCCCGGGCTGAGCCTCAGAGAGTTTTGTTAATAAGGACAAAGCCGTTCGGTTTCCAAGAAACACACAAAAAGTTTAATCGAAAAGTAAAAAGGCAAAGATTCCTCACAAAACAAAACACTTAATAAACAGTTGACTGGACATGACGAAACACATCTGTAAACACCCAACAAGAACGTTCAAAGTCAGTAACTAAACCTAACGTTCGAAAGGGGCTGAGTGATGGGAGTAGCGCAAGAGTATCGGTGCAGTCTCACCCACAAGTTGGTTTTCGGCGGTGATGAGAAACCGGAACGCCGTGACTCCTGCGTCAATGCGTGGGCTGGACGAGGACGAGGGAACGCTGGCTGCTGGCGACACGTCGAAAAGCCCTACCAAATCGTGATGGTTTCGGCTTGAGGAGCGTGGACACGTCGGAGACGGGAGAACGCAGGCTGGTGGCGACGCGTCCGGGAACTAGGGTCGACCTAGTCAAGCAGCTGGGCGCACAGCTCGGGCCCGGAGCCCGACGGCTGTAGCTCGCCTGCCGGAACCAAAGTCCGCAGGCCCTGGGTAGGAGTTCAGGACCGGATGGCCACGGTCCTCTCGAGCGGGAACACGACGGCAGGAGGCCCCGGCCGGTTGAAGACCTGCAGGCTCGGGTCCTACGCCCGACGGCCCATCTTCAGCGCCCGGTCTGGTGACGACCTTCCGCTTGCCCCGTCTTCTTCGAACTCCCCTTGCTCTGGTCTGCTCAGGCTCCTGCTTCAGCTCTGGCCCACTTGTCTCGTTCTCATTGGAGATACTACTGTTTCGTGGTGTCAAGCCATTGGGCCTTGAAATCTCCGTGTTCGCTGCCCATTGGATGTTTTACCTTTTGTTTACTTCACGTCCTGCCACGCATCCTCGTGCTTGACGCTCTTTAACGTCGTCATTCTTGTTTAAGCAGCACCGCACGTGCACTCTGGTATTTCTCCTTTTGTTTTTTTTTTTTTTTCGTGACGCGCACTTTTCGAAGGCGCGCACTTTGAACGCGCACCACACATCACATACGCAATTTGTGATGCAAGGTTCTTGTTGCTGTTTTGTTTTTCTCCCGGGCTGAGCCTCAGAGAGTTTTGTTAATAAGGACAAAGCCGTTCGGTTTCCAAGAAACACACAAAAAGTTTAATCGAAAAGTAAAAAGGCAAAGATTCCTCACAAAACAAAACACTTAATAAACAGTTGACTGGACATGACGAAACACATCTGTAAACACCCAACAAGAACGTTCAAAGTCAGTAACTAAACCTAACGTTCGAAAGGGGCTGAGTGATGGGAGTAGCGCAAGAGTATCGGTGCAGTCTCACCCACAAGTTGGTTTTCGGCGGTGATGAGAAACCGGAACGCCGTGACTCCTGCGTCAATGCGTGGGCTGGACGAGGACGAGGGAACGCTGGCTGCTGGCGACACGTCGAAAAGCCCTACCAAATCGTGATGGTTTCGGCTTGAGGAGCGTGGACACGTCGGAGACGGGAGAACGCAGGCTGGTGGCGACGCGTCCGGGAACTAGGGTCGACCTAGTCAAGCAGCTGGGCGCACAGCTCGGGCCCGGAGCCCGACGGCTGTAGCTCGCCTGCCGGAACCAAAGTCCGCAGGCCCTGGAAAGGAGTTCAGGACCGGATGGCCACGGTCCTTTGGAGCGGGAACCCGACAGCAGGAGGCCCCGGCCGGTGGAAGTCCTGTAGGCTCGGGTCCGGAACCCAACGGCCCATCTTCAGCGCCCGGTCCGGTGACGACCTTCCGCTTGCACTGCCTGCCTCGAACTCTCCTTGCTCTGGTCTGCTCAGGCTCCTGCTTCAGCTCTGGCCCACTTGTCTCGTTCTCATTGGAGATACTACTGTTTCGTGGTGTCAAGCCATTGGGCCTTGAAATCTCCGTGTTCGCTGCCCATTGGATGTTTTACCTTTTGTTTACTTCACGTCCTGCCACGCATCCTCGTGCTTGACGCTCTTTAACGTCGTCATTCTTGTTTAAGCAGCACCGCACGTGCACTCTGGTATTTCTCCTTTTGTTTTTTTTTTTTTTTCGTGACGCGCACTTTTCGAAGGCGCGCACTTTGAACGCGCACCACACATCACATACGCCCCCCTTTCATTCAAGTTTTTTTTTTTTTTAGAAAAAAAAAACTGCCGATGAATGCGCGTTCTGCACTACGTCACAATTACACCACATATTTGCACCACGCAGTTCAACACATCACACCGATGGCACCACACTGCTTCTTCGTTGACATGTCTCACGTCGAAACACCGAGTCCACAGAACGTAACATTCAACCAACAACAATAAGAAAAGTTTTTTTTTTTTTCGAGAAGAAAAAAAAACTGCCGTTGAGTGCACGTTTCGCACTGCACCACAATTTACCCACATATGTCCGCCACACAGTTCACTGCATTGCCCAAAGGTCCACATTCACTAACCTCAAAATACGCAAGAAGTGAGAAAAAGTATGGACACATCTAGCGGATTGTGAAAATCCCCAAATTAGTAGTACACCACCCCTTTTTTTTTTTTTATCATATATACCCTATCATCTCAAAAACTATACATCATGTTAATGTTACATTGCATGTAACTTCTTCAAATATTTACAAGCAACACCCTTCCATGGTCCGCAAGCAAGATCCAAAAGAAACCAGCGGGAAATCGAATTTGACGCTTAAGTTATAGCGTCCCGTACAAGACGTTTAACTGCTCTAACCATTTGACAAGAGTAAGGAATCGGAAGCCAGTGGAAGAATTCTCGACCGTAAGCTCGTATGAACCTAAAGCTGTGTATCACCAGGTTCCCAACCTCGAAATCACAAGCATACACGCTGGAATGTCTGTATGCCAGTCGGAGGCGTTGCCTCCAGGCGCACCAGTACAACCACGCCTGAATCATTTCATCCTTCCCACGAACGCCTTGCTTGAGCTCGTAAGCCGCTAATCGTTGAGACATCTTAACAGAAGCGACCTCTTCAACCGAAGATGCCAAAGAGCACCAGTCGGCGTCCTTCCTCGTACAATAACCTGCTGGACCATTACTGCCTTCTGGTTCACTTTCCATCCCTTCAGCTTTCTGTATTGCTTGTTCATCAATACTTTCAACCCTTCTGCCTGGGTCATCGTGATTACCCTCATTGTCACATATAGCTGACCTACATCGCAACTCTACTCTCTGTTCTTCAACAAGTGCTTTTGCATTTTGCTCCAATATTCTTCTAAAAGCATCATCTACAATTTCCCGAGAACACAAGCCATCTCTCTGTATGGGCAAGTTATAATCATGGTGAAAAACCATGTCCGTAGCGTCTGTTGCTATCTCCAGTGGCCCAAAACAATAGGTAGCTGCTACATCAGAGCTTTCATTATGGCATTCGCCGGCATTACCTAGGAGACCTTTTATTGCTCCTTCAGCGGAGCTATTCAGAGGCAATCCTACCTCTGAATAAAGTGCGCTTGACCTCTCACAGGTTTCAAAATACCCTTTACTCTGAATGGAACGTTCTTGTTCCATGCTCACGAAGCATTCCTGCGCTTCAATAAGCTTATCGAGTCTCCTAGTCTTTTGACTGTTTACCTCCCTGTCATACTCTTTCAGAGTTTCTTTCTCTAGCGAAAGGTCATGACGAGGTACAGGGTCAGTCTCACGTAAATTCAAATCGCTCCCGATGTAACTGCTTTCAGAGCACACCTCCTCCACTGGTTGACTACTCTGGCTCTCAGACCACGTATATTCAGCGTTTTCCCTCTCAAGCCACTGCTGCAAATCCTCATATTCTAGTTCCAACAGTCTCTTCTTTTCGCGCATCTCTATCTCGAGCAGCCTTTTCTTTTCACGCATTTCTAGCTCAAGCTGCTCCTTCTTAGCGCGTGTCTCTCGCTCGAGCTTCTCTCTCCTAGCCCGTGTTTCTCGCTCGAACTCCTCTCTCTTAGCGTGTGTTTGCAATGCAATCTGCTGCTTTTTAGCGTCACATATCGCAGCCCGTTCCTCACGCTCCCTCTCCATCCGCTCCGCGTACCATACTCTAAACTCCGCTCCCGTCAGTCCCATTTTATCCGCCAACTCAATTAACTCCCACGTGTTCGTCATCGTGTTAACCGCGTCAAAAAATCTACTGGAAAAACAAACGACTTTGTCCTGTCGCTGCGGACGCCAATTTGTGATGCGGGTTTTCTTGTTGCTGTTTTGTTTTTCTCCCGGGCTGAGCCTCAGAGAGTTTTGTTAATAAGGACAAAGCCGTTCGGTTTCCAAGAAACACACAAAAAGTTTAATCGAAAAGTAAAAAGGCAAAGATTCCTCACAAAACAAAACACTTAATAAACAGTTGACTGGACATGACGAAACACATCTGTAAACACCCAACAAGAACGTTCAAAGTCAGTAACTAAACCTAACGTTCGAAAGGGGCTGAGTGATGGGAGTAGCGCAAGAGTATCGGTGCAGTCTCACCCACAAGTTGGTTTTCGGCGGTGATGAGAAACCGGAACGCCGTGACTCCTGCGTCAATGCGTGGGCTGGACGAGGACGAGGGAACGCTGGCTGCTGGCGACACGTCGAAAAGCCCTACCAAATCGTGATGGTTTCGGCTTGAGGAGCGTGGACACGTCGGAGACGGGAGAACGCAGGCTGGTGGCGACGCGTCCGGGAACTAGGGTCGACCTAGTCAAGCAGCTGGGCGCACAGCTCGGGCCCGGAGCCCGACGGCTGTAGCTCGCCTGCCGGAACCAAAGTCCGCAGGCCCTGGAAAGGAGTTCAGGACCGGATGGCCACGGTCCTTTGGAGCGGGAACCCGACAGCAGGAGGCCCCGGCCGGTGGAAGTCCTGTAGGCTCGGGTCCGGAACCCAACGGCCCATCTTCAGCGCCCGGTCCGGTGACGACCTTCCGCTTGCACTGCCTGCCTCGAACTCTCCTTGCTCTGGTCTGCTCAGGCTCCTGCTTCAGCTCTGGCCCACTTGTCTCGTTCTCATTGGAGATACTACTGTTTCGTGGTGTCAAGCCATTGGGCCTTGAAATCTCCGTGTTCGCTGCCCATTGGATGTTTTACCTTTTGTTTACTTCACGTCCTGCCACGCATCCTCGTGCTTGACGCTCTTTAACGTCGTCATTCTTGTTTAAGCAGCACCGCACGTGCACTCTGGTATTTCTCCTTTTGTTTTTTTTTTTTTTTTCGTGACGCGCACTTTTCGAAGGCGCGCACTTTGAACGCGCACCACACATCACATAGCCCAAAGGAAAAAAAGCGCCGCACCACCACCGGGTGGGCTCGAAACTCCAACCTTTCAGTTAACAGCCGATCGCGCTAGCCGATTGCGCCACGGAGACAGTCCTGCTCCACTCTCACCACCATCAGAACATATCTTCAAAGCTATCAGCCCAAAACAAGAAAAGCGCCGCACCACCACCGGGTGGGCTCGAAACTCCAACCTTTTGGTTATTAGCTCATCGCGCTAGCCAATTGCGCCATGGAGACAGTCCTGCTCCACTCTCATCACCATCAGAACATATCTTCAAAGCTATCAGCGCAAAGAAAAAAGCAACACACCACTCCCGGGAGGGCTGGAAACTCCAACCTTTCGATTAACAGCCGATCGCGCTAGCCAAATGTGCCACGGAGACAGTCCTGCAATATTCTCATCACCATCAGAACATATCTTCAAAGCTATTAGCCCAAAGGAAAAAAAGCGCCGCACCACTACCGGGTGGGCTCGAAACTCCAACCTTTCGGTTACCAGCCGAACGCGCTAGCCGATTGCGCCACGGAGACAGTCCCGCTCCACTCTCACCACCATCAGAACATATCTTCAAAGCTATCAGCCCAAAGAAAAAAAAAGCGCCGCACCACCACCGGGTGGGCTCGAAACTCCAACCGTTTGGTTATGAGCCCGTCGCGCTAGCCCATTGCGCCATGGGGACAGTCCTGCTTCCCTCTCATCACCATCAGAACATATCTTCAAAGCTATCAGCGCAAAGAAAAAAGCAACACACCACTCCCGGGAAGGCTCGAAACTCCAACCTTTCGATTAACAGCCGATCGCGCTAGCCAATTGCACCACGGAGACAGTCCTGCTCCCCTCTCACCACCATTAGAACATATCTTCAAAGCTATCAGCCCTTAGAAGAAAAAGCGCCGCACCACCACCGGGTGGGCTCGAACCTCCAACCTTTCGGTTAACGACCGAACGCGCAACCCAATTGCGCCACGGATACAGTCCTGCTCCACTCTCACCACCATCAGAATATATGTTCAAGGCTATCAGCCCAAAGAAAAAAAGCAACACACCACTCCCGGGAGGGCTCGAACCTCCAACCTTTCGGTTAACAGCTGATCGCGCTAGCCAATTGCGCCACGGAGACAGTCGTGCTTCACTGTCCCCACCGTCAGAACATTTCTTCAGAGCTATCAGCCCAAAGAAAAAAAGCGTCGCACCACCACCGGGTGGGCTCGAACCTCCAACCTTTCGGTTAACAGCCGATCACGCTAGCCATATGCGCCACGGAGACAGTGGTGCTCCACTCTCACCACCAACAGAAGATACCTTCAAAGCTATCACCGCAAAGAAAAAAGCAACACATTACTCCCGGGAGGGCTCGAACCTCCAACCTTTCAGTTAACAGCCGATCGCGCTAGCCACTTGCGCAACGGAGACAGTCCTGCTCCACTCTCACCACCATAAGAACATATCTTCAAAGCTATCAGCCCAAAGAAAAAAAAAGCGCCGCACCACCACCGGGTGCGCTCGAACCTCCAACCTTCCGGTTAACGGCCGAACGCGCTAGCCAATTGCGCCACGGAGACAGTCCTGTTCCACTCTCACCACCATCAGAACATATCTTTAAAGCTATCAGGCCATAGAAAAAAAGCGCCGCACCATCACTGGGTGGACTCGAACCTCCAACCTTTCGGTTAACAGACGATCGCGCTAGCCAATCGCGCCACGGAGACAGTCGTGCTTCACTCTCACCACCATCAGAACATAGCTTCAAAGCTATCAGCGCAAAGAAAAAAGCAGCACACCACTCCCGGGAGGGCTCGAAACTCCAACCTTTCGGTTAACAGCCGGACGTGCTAGCCAATTGCGCCATGGAGACAGTCCTGCTCCACTCTCACCACCATCAGAACATATCTTCAAAGCTATCAGCCCATAGAAAAACAAGCGCCGCACCACCACCGGGTGGGCTCGAACCTCCAACCTTTCGGTTAACGACTGAACGCGCAACCCAATTGCGTCACGGATACAGTCCTGCTCCACTCTCACCACCATCAGAATATATCTTCAAGGCTATCAGCCCAAAGAAAAAAAGCAACACACCACTCCCGGGAGGGCTCGAACCTCCAACCTCTTGGTTAACAGCCGATCGCGCTAGCCAATTTCGCCACGGAGACAGTCCTGCTCCACTCTCACCACCATCAGAACATATCTTCAAAGCTGTAAGCCCAAAGAAAAAAAAGCGCCGCACCACCACCGGGTGCGCTCGAACCTCAAACCTTTCGGTCAACAGCCGATCGCGCTAGCCAACTGCGCCATGGAGACAGTCGTGCTCCACTCTCCCCACCATCAGTACATATCTTCAAAGCTATCAGCTTAAAGAAAAAAAAGCGCCGCACCACCACCGGGAGGGCTCGAAACTCCAACATTTCGATTAACAGCCGATGGCGCTAGCTAATTGCGCCACGGAGACAGTCCTGTTCCACTCTCACCACCATCAGAACATATCTTCAAAGCTATCAGCGCATAGGAAAAAAGGCGCCGCACCACCACCGCGTGGGCTCGAACCTCCAACCTTTCTGTTAACGGCCGAACGCGCTAGCCAATTGCGCAACGCAGACAGTCCTGTTCCACTCTCACCACCATCAGAACATATCTTCAAAGCATTCAGCCCAAAGAAAAATAGCAACACACCACTCCCAACAGGGCTCGAACCTCCAAACTTTCGGTTAACAGCCGACCGTGCAAGCCAATTGTGCCACGGAGACAGTCCTGCCATACTCTCACCACCATCAGAACATATCTTCAAAGCTATTAGCCCAAAGGAAAAAAAGCGCCGCACCACCACCGGGTGGGCTCGAAACTGCAACCTTTCAGTTAACAGCCGATCGCGCTAGCCGATTGCGCCACGGAGACAGTCCTGCTCGACTCTCACCACCATCAATACATATCTTCAAAGCTATCAGCGCAAAGAAAAAAGCAACACACCACTCCCGGGAAGGCTCGAAACTCCAACCTTTCGATTAACAGCCGATCGCGCTAGCCAATTGCACCACGGAGACAGTCCTGCTCCACTCTCACCACCATTAGAACATATCTTCAAAGCTATCAGCCCATAGAAGAAAAAGCGCCGCACCACCACCGGGTGGGCTCGAACCTCCAACCTTTCGGTTAACGACTGAACGCGCAACCCAATTGCGCCACGGATACAGTCCTGCTCCACTCTCACCACCATCAGAATATATCTTCAAAGCTATCAGCGCAAAGAAAAAAGCAACACACCACTCCCGGGAGGGCTCGAACCTCCAACCTTTCAGTTAACAGCCGATCGCGCTAGCCAATTGCGCAACGGAGACAGTCCTGCTCCACTCTCACCACCATAAGAACATATCTTCAAAGCTATCAGCCCAAAGAAAAAAAAGCGCCGCACCACCACCGGGTGCGCTCGAACCTCCAACCTTTCGGTCAACAGCCGATCGTGCCAGCCAATTGCGCCACGGAGACAGTCCTGCTCCACTCTCACCACCATCAGAACATATCTTCAAAGCTATCAGCCCAAAGAAAAAAAAAGCGCCGCACCACCACCTTGTGGGCTCGAACCTCCGACCTTTCGGTTAACAGCCGATCACGCTAGCCGATTGCGCCATGGAGACAGTCGGGCTCCACTCTCACCACCATCAGAACATATCTTCAAAGCTATCAGCGCAAAGAAAAAAGCAACACACCACTCCCAGGAGGGCTCAAACCTCCACTTTTTTGGTTAAAAACCGAACGTGCTAGCCAATTGCACCACGGAGACAGTCGTGCTTCAATCTCACCACCGTTAGAACATTTCTCCAAAGCTATCAGCGCAAAGAAATAAGCAACACACCACACCCGGGAGGGCTCGAAACTCCTACCTTTCAGTTAACAGCCGATCGCGCTAGCCAATTGCGCCACGGCGACAGTCGTGCTCCTTCTCTCCACCATCAGAACATATCTTCAAAGCTATCAGCTTAAAGAAAAAAAAAGCGCTGCACCACTACCGGGTGGGTTCGAACCTCCAACATTTCGGATAACAGACGATCGCGCTAGCCAATCGTGCCACGGAGACAGTCCTCCTACACTGTCACCACCATCAGAACATATCTTCAAAGCTATCAGCCCAAACAAAAAGAGCCCCGCACCACCACCGGGTGGGCTCGACACTCCAACCTTTCGATTAGCAGCCGATGGTGCTAGCTAATTGCGCCACGGAGACCGTCCTGTTCCACTCTCACCACCATCAGAACATATCTCCAAAGCTATCAGCCCATAGAAAAAAAGGCGCCGCACCACCACCGCGTGGGCTCGAACCTCCAACCTTCCGGTTAACGGCTGAACGCGCTAGCCAATTGCGCCACGGAGACAGTCCTGTTCCACTCTCACCACCATCAGTACATATCTTCAAAGCTATCAGCCCAAAGAAAAAAAGCAACACACCACTCCTGGGAGGGCTCGAACCTCCAACCTTTCGGTTAACTGCCGATCGCGCTAGCCGATTGCGCCACGTAGACAGTCCTGCTCTACTTTCACCACCATCAGAACATATCTTCAAAGCTATCAGCCCAAAGAAAAAAAAAGCGCCGCGCCACCACCGGGTGGGCTCGAAACTTCAACCGTTTGGTTATGAGCCCATCGCGCTAGCCAATTGCGCCATGGGGAAGGTCCTGCTTCCCTCTCATCACTATCAGAACATATCTTCAAAGCTATCAGAGCAAAGAAAAAAGCAATACACCACTCCCGGGAAGGCTCGAAACTCCAACCTTTCGATTAACAGCCGATCGCGCTAGCCAATTGCACCACGGAGACAGTCCTGCTCCACTCTCACCACCATAAGAACATATCTTCAAAGTTATCAGGCCATAGAAAAAAAGCGCCGCACCACCACCGGGTGGGCTTGAACCCCCAACCTTTCGGTTAACAGCCGATCGCGCTAGCCAATTGCGCCCCGGAGACAGTCCTGCTCCACTCTCAGCACCACCACAACATATCTTCAAAGCTACCAGCCCAAGAAAAAAAGCGCCGCACCAGCACCGGGTGGGCTCGAAACTCCAACCTTTTGGTTATGAGCCCATCGCGCTAGCCAATTGCGCCATGGAGACAGTCCTGCTCCACTCTCACCACCATCAGAACATATCTTCAAAGCTATCAGCCCAAAGAAAAAAAGCAACACACCACTCTCGGGAGGGCTCGAACCTCAGACCTATCGGTTAACAGCCGACCGCGCTAGCCAAATGTGCCACGGAGACAGTCCTGCAATACTCTCATCACCATCAGAACATATCTTTAAAGCTATTAGCCCAAAGGAAAAAAAGCGCCGCACCACCACCGGGTGGGCTCGAAACTCCAACCTTTCGGTTACCAGCCGAACGCGCTAGCCGATTGCGCCACGGAGACATTCCTGCTCCACTCTCACTACCATCAGAACATATCTTCAAAGCTATCAGCCCAAAGAAAAAAAAAGCGCCGCACCACCACCGGGTGGGCTCGAAACTCCAACCGTTTGGTTATGAGCCCGTCGCGCTAGCCCATTGCGCCATGGGGACAGTCCTGCTTCCCTATCATCACCATCAGAACATATCTTCAAAGCTATCAGCGCAAAGAAAAAAGCAACACACCACTCCGGGGAAGGCTCGAAACTCCAACCTTTCGATTAACAGCCGATCGCGCTAGCCAATTGCACCACGGAGACAGTCCTGCTCCACTCTCACCACCATTAGAACATATCTTCAAAGCTATCAGCCCATAGAAGAAAAAGCGCCGCACCACCACCGGGTGGGCTCGAACCTCCAACCTTTCGGTTAGCGACCGAACGCGCAACCCAATTGCGCCACGGATACAGTCCTGCTCCACTCTCACCACCATCAGAATATATCTTCAAAGCTATCAGCCCAAAGAAAAAAAGCAACACACCACTCCCGGGAGGGCTCGAACCTCCAACCTTTCGGTTAACAGCCGATCGCGCTAGCCAATTGCGCCACAAAGACAGTCGTGCTTCACTCTCCCCACCGTCAGAACATTTCTTCAGAGCTATCAGCCCAAAGAAAAAAAGCGTCGCACCACCACCGGGTGGGCTCGAACCTCCAACCTTTCGGTTATAAGCCGATCACGCTAGCCAATTGCGCCACGGAGACAGTGGTGCTCCACTCTCACCACCAACAGAACATACCTTCAAAGCTATCAGCGCAAAGAAAAAAGCAACACACCACTCCCGGGAGGGCTCGAACCTCCAACTTTTCGGTTAACAGCCGATCGCGCTAGCCAATTGCGCAACGGAGACAGTCCTGCTCCACTCTCACCACCATAAGAACATATCTTCAAAGCTATCAGCCCAAAGAAAAAAAAGCGCCGCACCACCACCGGGTGCGCTCGAACCTCCAACCTTTCGGTCAACAGCCGATCGCGCTAGCCAATTGCGCCACGGAGACAGTCCTGCTCCACTCTCACCACCATCAGAACATATCTTCAAAGCTATCAGCGCAAAGAAAAAAGCAACACACAACCACCGGGAGGGCTCCAAACTCCAACCTTTCGGTTAACAGCCGATCGTGCCAGACAATTGCGCCACGGAGACAGTCCTGCTCCACTCTCACCACCATCAGAACATATCTTCAAAGCTATCAGCCCAAAGAAAAAAAAGCGCCGCACCACCACCGGGTGGGCTCGAACCTCCAACCTTTCGGTTAACAGCCGATCACGCTAGCCGATTGCGCCATGGAGACAGTCGTGCTCCACTCTCACCACCATCAGAACATATCTTCAAAGCTATCAGCGCAAAGAAAAAAGCAACACACCACTCCCAGGAGGGCTCAAATCTCCACTTTTTTGGTTAAAAGAAGAACGTGCTATCCAATTGCACCACGGAGACAGTCGTGCTTCAATCTCACCACCGTTAGAACATTTCTCCAAAGCTATCAGCGCAAAAAAAGCAACACACCACACCCGGGAGGGCTCGAAACTCCTACCTTTCAGTTAACAGCCGATCGCGCTAGCCAATTGCGCCACGGCGACAGTCGTGCTCCTTCTCACCACCATCAGAACATATCTTCAAAGCTATCAGCTTAAAGAAAAAAAAGCGCTGCACCACTATCGGGTGGGTTCGAACCTCCAACATTTCGGTTAACAGACGATCGCGCTAGCCAATCGTGCCACGGAGACAGTCCTCCTCCACTGTCACCACCATCAGAACATATCTTCAAAGCTATCAGCCCAAACAAAAAAAAGCCCCGCACCACCACCGGGTGGCCTCGACACTCCAACCTTTCGATTAGCAGCCGATGGCGCTAGCCAATTGCGCCACGGAGACAGTCCTGTTCCACTCTCACCACCATCAGAACATATCTTCAAAGCTATCAGCCCATAGAAAAAAAGGCGCCGCACCACCACCGCGTGGGCTCGAACCTCCAACCTTCCGGTTAACGGCTGAACGCGCTAGCCAATTGCGCCACGGAGACAGTCCTGTTCCACACTCACCACCATCAGAACATATCTTCAAAGCTATCAGCGCAAAGAAAAAAGCAACAAACCACTCCCGGGAAGGCTCGAAACTCCAACCTTTCGATTAACAGCCGATCGCGCTAGCCAATTGCACCACGGAGACAGTCCTGCTCCACTCTCACCACCATAAGAACATATCTTCAAAGTTATCAGGCCATAGAAAAAAAGCGCCACACCACCACCGGGTGGGCTCGAAACTCCAACCTTTCGATTAACAGCCGATCGCGCTAGCCAATTGCGCCACGGAGACAGTCCTGTTCCTCTCTCACCACCATTAGGACATATCTTCAAAGCTATCAGGCCATAAAAAAAAGCGCCGCACCATCACCTGGTGGGCTCGAACCTCCAAACCTCGTTTAACAGATGATCGCGCTAGCCAATCGCGCCACGGAGACAGTCCTGCTCCACTGTCACCACCATCAGAACATATCTTCAAAGCTATCAACCCAAACAAAAAAAAGCGCCGCACCACCACCGGGAGGGCTCGAAACTCCAACCTTTCGATTAACAGCCGATGGCGCTAGTTAATTGCGCCACGGAGACAGTCCTGTTCCACTCTCACCACCATCAGAACATATCTTCAAAGCTATCAGCTCAAAGAAAAAAAGCAACACACCTCTCCCAAGAGGGCTCGAACCTCCAACCTTTCGGTTAACAGCCGACCGCGCTAGCCAATTGTGCCACGGAGACAGTCCTGCCATACTCTCACCACCATCAGAACATATCTTCAAAGCTATTAGCCCAAAGGAAAAAAAGCGCCGCACCACCACTGGGTGGGCTCGAAACTCCAACCTTTCAGTTAACAGCCGATCGCGCTAGCCGATTGCGCCACGGAGACAGTCCTGCTCCACTCTCACCACCATCAATACATATCTTCAAAGCTATCAGCGCAAAGAAAAAAGCAACACACAACCACCGAGAGATCTCGAAACTCCAACCTTTCGGTTAACAGCCGATCGTGCCAGCCAATTGCGCCACGGAGACAGTCCTGCTCCACTCTCACCACCATCAGAACATATCTTCAAAGCTATCAGCCCAAAGAAAAAAAAGCGCCGCACCACCACAGGGTGGGCTCGAACCTCCAACCTTTCGGTTAACAGCCGGTCGCGCTAGCCAATTGCGCCCCGGAGACAGTCCTGCTCCACTCTCAGCACCACCACAACATATCTTCAAAGCTATCAGAGGAAAGAAAAAAGCCACACACCACTCCCGGGAAGGGTCGAAACTCCAACCTTTTGGTTAACAGCCGATCGCGCTAGCCAATTGCGCCACGGAGATAGTCCTGCTCCACTTTCATCACCATCAGAACATACCTTCAAAGCTACCAGCCTAAAGAAAAAAAGCGCCGCACCACCACCTTGTGGGCTCGAACCTCCAACCTTTCGGTTAACAGCCGATCACGCTAGCCGATTGCGCCATGGAGACAGTCGTGCTCCACTCTCACCACCATCAGAACATATCTTCAAAGCTATCAGCGCAAAGATAAAAGCAACACACCACTCCCGGGAGGGCTCAAACCTCCACTTTTTTGGTTAAAAGCCGAACGTGCTAGCCAATTGCACCACGGAGACAGTCGTGCTTCAATCTCACCACCGTTAGAACTATTCTCCAAAGCTATCAGCGCAAAGGAAAAAGCAACACACCACA
The DNA here is from genome assembly GCF_043290135.1 of Rhipicephalus microplus. Classification (NCBI taxonomy): domain Eukaryota; kingdom Metazoa; phylum Arthropoda; class Arachnida; order Ixodida; family Ixodidae; genus Rhipicephalus; species Rhipicephalus microplus. The sequence continues at coordinate 2,646,371 of NW_027464611.1, read as the reverse complement.
CCCGGAAGGGCTTGAAACTCCAACCTTTCAGTAAACAGCCGATCGCGCTAGCCGATTGCGCCACGGAGACAGTCCTGTTCCACTCTCACCACCATCAGAACATATCTTCAAAGCTATCAGCCCATAGAAAAAAAGGCGTCGCACCACCACCGCGTGGGCTCGAACCTCCAACGTTCCGGTTAACGGCCGAACGCGCTAGCCAATTGCGCCACGGAGACAGGCCTGTTCCACTCTCACCACCATCAGAACATATCTTCAAAGCTATCAGGCCATAGAAAAAAGCGCCGCACCATCACTGGGTGGGCTCGAACCTCCAACCTTTCGGTTAACAGACGATCGCGCCAGCCAATCGCGCCACGGAGACAGTCGCGCTTCACTCTCACCACCATCAGAACATAGCTTCAAAGCTATCAGCGCAAAGAAAAAAGCAACACACCACTCCCGGGAGGGCTCGAAACTCCAACCTTTCGGTTAACAGCCGGACGTGCTAGCCAATTGCGCCATGGAGACAGTCCTGCTCCACTCTCACCACCATCAGAACATATCTTCAAAGCTATCAGCCCTTAGAAAAACAAGCGCCGCACCACCACCGGGTGGGCTCGAACCTCCAACCTTTCGGTTAACGACCGAACGCGCTACCCAATCGCGACACGGAGACAGTCCTGCTCCACTCTCACCACCATCAGAACATATCTTCAAAGCTATAAGCCCCAAAAAAAAAGCAACACTCCACTCCCGGGAGGGCTCGAACCTCCAACCTTTCGGTTAACAGCCGATCGCGCTAGCCAATTTCGCCACGGAGACAGTCGTGCTCCACTCTCACCACCAACAGAACATATCTTCAAAGCTATCAGCACAAAGAAAAAAGCAACATACCACTCCCGGGAGGGTTCGAACCTCCAACCTTTCGGTTAACAGCCGATCGCGCTTGCCAATTTCGCCACGGAGACAGTCCTGCTCCACTCTCACCACCATCAGAACATATCTTCAAAGCTGTAAGCCCAAAGAAAAAAAAGCGCCGCACCACCACCGGGTGCGCTCGAACCTCCAACCTTTCGGTCAACAGCCGATCGCGCTAGCCAATTGCGCCACGGAGACAGTCGTGCTCCACTCTCCCCACCATAAGAACATATCTTCAAAGCTATCAGCTTAAAGAAAAAAAAAGCGCCGCACCACGGCCGGGTGGGTTCGAACCTCCAACCTTTCGGTTAACAGACGATCGCGCTAGCCAATCGCGCCACGGCGACAGTCCTGCTCCACTGTCACCACCATCAGAACATATCTTCAAAGCTATCAGCCCAAACAAAAAAAGCGCCGCACCACCACCGGGAGGGCTCGAAACTCCAACCTTTCGATTAACAGCCGATGGCGCTAGCTAATTGCGCCACGCAGACAGTCCTGTTCCACTCTCACCACCATCAGAACATATCTTCAATGCTATCACCCCATAGAAAAAATGGCGCCGCACCACCACCGCGTGGGCTCGAACCTCCAACCTTTCTGTTAACGGCCGAACGCGCTAGCCAATTGCGCCACGGAGACAGTCCTGCTCCAATCTCACCACCATCAGAACATATCTTCAAAGCTATCAGCCCAAAGAAAAAAAGCAACACACCACTCCCGGGAGGGCTCGAACCTCCAGCCTATCGGTTAACAGCCGACCGCGCTAGCCAAATGTGCCACGGAGACAGTCCTGCAATACTCTCATCACCATCAGAACATATCTTCAAAGCTATTAGCCCAAAGGAAAAAAAGCGCCGCACCACCACCGGGTGGGCTCGAAACTCCAACCTTTCGGTTAACAGCCGAACGCGATAGCCGATTGCGCCACGGAGACAGTCCTGCTCCACTCTCACCACCATCAGAACATATCTTCAAAGCTATCAGCCCAAAGAAAAAAAAAGCGCAGCACCACCACCGGGTGGGCTCGAAACTCCAACCGTTTGGTTATGAGCCCATCGCGCTAGCCAATTGCGCCATGGGGACAGTCCTGCTTCCCTCTGATCACCATCAGAACATATCTTCAAAGCTATCAGCGCAAAGAAAAAAAGCAACACACCACTCTCGGGAGGGTTCGAACCTCCAACCTATCGGTTACCAGCCGACCGCGCTAGCCAAATGTGCCACGGAGACAGTCCTGCAATACTCTCATCACCATCAGAACATATCTTTAAAGCTATTAGCCCAAAGGAAAAAAAGCGCCGCACCACCACCGGGTGGGCTCGAAACTCCTACCTTTCGGTTACCAGCCGAACGCGCTAGCCGATTGCGCCACGGAGACATTCCTGCTCCACTCTCACTACCATCAGAACATATCTTCAAAGCTATCAGCCCAAAGAAAAAAAAAGCGCCGCACCACCACCGGGTGGGCTCGAAACTCCAACCGTTTGGTTATGAGCCCGTCGCGCTAGCCCATTGCGCCATGGGGACAGTCCTGCTTCCCTATCATCACCATCAGAACATATCTTCAAAGCTATCAGCGCAAAGAAAAAAGCAACACACCACTCCCGGGAAGGCTCGAAACTCCAACCTTTCGATTAACAGCCGATCGCGCTAGCCAATTGCACCACGGAGACAGTCCTGCTCCACTCTCACCACCATTAGAACATATCTTCAAAGCTATCAGCCCATAGAAGAAAAAGCGCCGCACCACCACCGGGTGGGCTCGAACCTCCAACCTTTCGGTTAGCGACCGAACGCGCAACCCAATTGCGCCACGGATACAGTCCTGCTCCACTCTCACCACCATCAGAATATATCTTCAAAGCTATCAGCCCAAAGAAAAAAAGCAACACACCACTCCCGGGAGGGCTCGAACCTCCAACCTTTCGGTTAACAGCCGATCGCGCTAGCCAATTGCGCCACAAAGACAGTCGTGCTCCACTCTCCCCACCGTCAGAACATTTCTTCAGAGCTATCAGCCCAAAGAAAAAAAGCGTCGCACCACCACCGGGTGGGCTCGAACCTCCAACCTTTCGGTTATAAGCCGATCACGCTAGCCAATTGCGCCACGGAGACAGTGGTGCTCCACTCTCACCACCAACAGAACATACCTTCAAAGCTATCAGCGCAAAGAAAAAAGCAACACACCACTCCCGGGAGGGCTCGAACCTCCAACTTTTCGGTTAACAGCCGATCGCGCTAGCCAATTGCGCAACGGAGACAGTCCTGCTCCACTCTCACCACCATAAGAACATATCTTCAAAGCTATCAGCCCAAAGAAAAAAAAGCGCCGCACCACCACCGGGTGCGCTCGAACCTCCAACCTTTCGGTCAACAGCCGATCGCGCTAGCCAATTGCGCCACGGAGACAGTCCTGCTCCACTCTCACCACCATCAGAACATATCTTCAAAGCTATCAGCGCAAAGAAAAAAGCAACACACAACCACCGGGAGGGCTCCAAACTCCAACCTTTCGGTTAACAGCCGATCGTGCCAGCCAATTGCGCCACGGAGACAGTCCTGCTCCACTCTCACCACCATCAGAACATATCTTCAAAGCTATCAGCCCAAAGAAAAAAAAGCGCCGCACCACCACCGGGTGGGCTCGAACCTCCAACCTTTCGGTTAACAGCCGATCACGCTAGCCGATTGCGCCATGGAGACAGTCGTGCTCCACTCTCACCACCATCAGAACATATCTTCAAAGCTATCAGCGCAAAGAAAAAAGCAACACACCACTCCCAGGAGGGCTCAAACCTCCACTTTTTTGGTTAAAAGAAGAACGTGCTATCCAATTGCACCACGGAGACAGTCGTGCTTCAATCTCACCACCGTTAGAACATTTCTCCAAAGCTATCAGCGCAAAAAAAGCAACACACCACACCCGGGATGGCTCGAAACTCCTACCTTTCAGTTAACAGCCGATCGCGCTAGCCAATTGCGCCACGGCGACAGTCGTGCTCCTTCTCACCACCATCAGAACATATCTTCAAAGCTATCAGCTTAAAGAAAAAAAAGCGCTGCACCACTATCGGGTGGGTTCGAACCTCCAACATTTCGGTTAACAGACGATCGCGCTAGCCAATCGTGCCACGGAGACAGTCCTGCTCCACTCTCACCACCATAAGAACATATCTTCAAAGTTATCAGGCCATAGAAAAAAAGCGCCACACTACCACCGGGTGGGCTCGAAACTCCAACCTTTCGATTAACAGCCGATCGCGCTAGCCAATTGCGCCACGGAGACAGTCCTGTTCCACTCTCACCACCATTAGGACATATCTTCAAAGCTATCAGGCCATAAAAAAAAAAGCGCCGCACCATCACCTGGTGGGCTCGAACCTCCAAACCTCGTTTAACAGATGATCGCGCTAGCCAATCGCGCCACGGAGACAGTCCTGCTCCACTGTCACCACCATCAGAACATATCTTCAAAGCTATCAACCCAAACAAAAAAAAGCGCCGCACCACCACCGGGAGGGCTCGAAACTCCAACCTTTCGATTAACAGCCGATGGCGCTAGTTAATTGCGCCACGGAGACAGTCCTGTTCCACTCTCACCACCATCAGAACATATCTTCAAAGCTATCAGCCCATAGAAAAAAAGGCGCCGCACCACCACCGCGTGGGCTCGAACCTCCTACCTTTCGGTTAACGGCCGAACGCACTAGCCAATTGCGCCACGGAGACAGTCCTGTTCCACTCTCACCACCATCAGAACATATCTTCAAAGCTATCAGCTCAAAGAAAAAAAGCAACACACCATCACCTGGTGGGCTCGAACCTCCAAACCTCGTTTAACAGATGATCGCGCTAGCCAATCGCGCCATGGAGACAGTCCTGCTCCACTGTCACCACCATCAGAACATATCTTCAAAGCTATCAACCCAAACAAAAAAAAGCGCCACACCACCACCGGGAGGGCTCGAAACTCCAACCTTTCGATTAACAGCCGATGGCGCTAGTTAATTGCGCCACGGAGACAGTCCTGTTCCACTCTCACCACCATCAGAACATATCTTCAAAGCTATCAGCGCAAAGAAAAAAGCAACACACCACTCCCAGGAGGGCTCAAACCTCCACTTTTTTGGTTAAAAGAAGAACGTGCTATCCAATTGCACCACGGAGACAGTCGTGCTTCAATCTCACCACCGTTAGAACATTTCTCCAAAGCTATCAGCGCAAAAAAAGCAACACACCACACCCGGGAGGGCTCGAAACTCCTACCTTTCAGTTAACAGCCGATCGCGCTAGCCAATTGCGCCACGGCGACAGTCGTGCTCCTTCTCACCACCATCAGAACATATCTTCAAAGCTATCAGCTTAAAGAAAAAAAAGCGCTGCACCACTATCGGGTGGGTTCGAACCTCCAACATTTCGGTTAACAGACGATCGCGCTAGCCAATCGTGCCACGGAGACAGTCCTGCTCCACTCTCACCACCATAAGAACATATCTTCAAAGTTATCAGGCCATAGAAAAAAAGCGCCACACTACCACCGGGTGGGCTCGAAACTCCAACCTTTCGATTAACAGCCGATCGCGCTAGCCAATTGCGCCACGGAGACAGTCCTGTTCCACTCTCACCACCATTAGGACATATCTTCAAAGCTATCAGGCCATAAAAAAAAGCGCCGCACCATCACCTGGTGGGCTCGAACCTCCAAACCTCGTTTAACAGATGATCGCGCTAGCCAATCGCGCCACGGAGACAGTCCTGCTCCACTGTCACCACCATCAGAACATATCTTCAAAGCTATCAACCCAAACAAAAAAAAGCGCCGCACCACCACCGGGAGGGCTCGAAACTCCAACCTTTCGATTAACAGCCGATGGCGCTAGTTAATTGCGCCACGGAGACAGTCCTGTTCCACTCTCACCACCATCAGAACATATCTTCAAAGCTATCAGCCCATAGAAAAAAAGGCGCCGCACCACCACCGCGTGGGCTCGAACCTCCTACCTTTCGGTTAACGGCCGAACGCACTAGCCAATTGCGCCACGGAGACAGTCCTGTTCCACTCTCACCACCATCAGAACATATCTTCAAAGCTATCAGCTCAAAGAAAAAAAGCAACACACCATCACCTGGTGGGCTCGAACCTCCAAACCTCGTTTAACAGATGATCGCGCTAGCCAATCGCGCCATGGAGACAGTCCTGCTCCACTGTCACCACCATCAGAACATATCTTCAAAGCTATCAACCCAAACAAAAAAAAGCGCCGCACCACCACCGGGAGGGCTCGAAACTCCAACCTTTCGATTAACAGCCGATGGCGCTAGTTAATTGCGCCACGGAGACAGTCCTGTTCCACTCTCACCACCATCAGAACATATCTTCAAAGCTATCAGCCCATAGAAAAAAAGGCGCCGCACCACCACCGCGTGGGCTCGAACCTCCTACCTTTCGGTTAACGGCCGAACGCACTAGCCAATTGCGCCACGGAGACAGTCCTGTTCCACTCTCACCACCATCAGAACATATCTTCAAAGCTATCAGCTCAAAGAAAAAAAGCAACACACCATCACCTGGTGGGCTCGAACCTCCAAACCTCGTTTAACAGATGATCGCGCTAGCCAATCGCGCCATGGAGACAGTCCTGCTCCACTGTCACCACCATCAGAACATATCTTCAAAGCTATCAACCCAAACAAAAAAAAGCGCCGCACCACCACCGGGAGGGCTCGAAACTCCAACCTTTCGATTAACAGCCGATGGCGCTAGTTAATTGCGCCACGGAGACAGTCCTGTTCCACTCTCACCACCATCAGAACATATCTTCAAAGCTATCAGCCCATAGAAAAAAAGGCGCCGCACCACCACCGCGTGGGCTCGAACCTCCTACCTTTCGGTTAACGGCCGAACGCACTAGCCAATTGTGCCACGGAGACAGTCCTGCCATACTCTCACCACCATCAGAACATATCTTCAAAGCTATTAGCCCAAAGGAAAAAAAGCGCCGCACCACCACTGGGTGGGCTCGAAACTCCAACCTTTCAGTTAACAGCCGATCGCGCTAGCCGATTGCGCCACGGAGACAGTCCTGCTCCACTCTCACCACCATCAATACATATCTTCAAAGCTATCAGCGCAAAGAAAAAAGCAACACACAACCACCGAGAGATCTCGAAACTCCAACCTTTCGGTTAACAGCCGATCGTGCCAGCCAATTGCGCCACGGAGACAGTCCTGCTCCACTCTCACCACCATCAGAACATATCTTCAAAGCTATCAGCCCAAAGAAAAAAAAGCGCCGCACCACCACAGGGTGGGCTCGAACCTCCAACCTTTCGGTTAACAGCCGGTCGCGCTAGCCAATTGCGCCCCGGAGACAGTCCTGCTCCACTCTCAGCACCACCACAACATATCTTCAAAGCTATCAGAGGAAAGAAAAAAGCCACACACCACTCCCGGGAAGGGTCGAAACTCCAACCTTTTGGTTAACAGCCGATCGCGCTAGCCAATTGCGCCACGGAGATAGTCCTGCTCCACTTTCATCACCATCAGAACATACCTTCAAAGCTACCAGCCTAAAGAAAAAAAGCGCCGCACCACCACCTTGTGGGCTCGAACCTCCAACCTTTCGGTTAACAGCCGATCACGCTAGCCGATTGCGCCATGGAGACAGTCGTGCTCCACTCTCACCACCATCAGAACATATCTTCAAAGCTATCAGCGCAAAGATAAAAGCAACACACCACTCCCGGGAGGGCTCAAACCTCCACTTTTTTGGTTAAAAGCCGAACGTGCTAGCCAATTGCACCACGGAGACAGTCGTGCTTCAATCTCACCACCGTTAGAACTATTCTCCAAAGCTATCAGCGCAAAGGAAAAAGCAACACACCACACCCGGAAGGGCTCGAAACTCCAACCTTTCAGTAAACAGCCGATCGCGCTAGCCGATTGCGCCACGGAGACAGCCCTGTTCCACTCTCACCACCATCAGAACATATCTTCAAAGCTATAAGCCCCAAAAAAAAGCAACACTCCACTCCCGGGAGGGCTCGAACCTCCAACCTTTCGGTTAACAGCCGATCGCGCTAGCCAATTTCGCCACGGAGACAGTCGTGCTCCACTCTCACCACCAACAGAACATATCTTCAAAGCTATCAGCGCAAAGAAAAAAGCAACATACCACTCCCGGGAGGGTTCGAACCTCCAACCTTTCGGTTAACAGCCGATCGCGCTTGCCAATTTCGCCACGGAGACAGTCCTGCTCCACTCTCACCACCATCAGAACATATCTTCAAAGCTGTAAGGCCAAAGAAAAAAAAGCGCCGCACCACCACCGGGTGCGCTCGAACCTCCAACCTTTCGGTCAACAGCCGATCGCGCTAGCCAATTGCGCCACGGAGACAGTCGTGCTCCACTCTCCCAACCATAAGAACATATCTTCAAAGCTATCAGCTTAAAGAAAAAAAAGCGCCGCACCACGGCCGGGTGGGTTCGAACCTCCAACCTTTCGGTTAACAGACGATCGCGCTAGCCAATCGCGCCACGGAGACAGTCCTGCTCCACTGTCACCACCATCAGAACATATCTTCAAAGCTATCAGCCCAAACAAAAAAAGCGCCGCACCACCACCGGGAGGGCTCGAAACTCCAACCTTTCGATTAACAGCCGATGGCGCTAGCTAATTGCGCCACGCAGACAGTCCTGTTCCACTCTCACCACCATCAGAACATATCTTCAATGCTATCAAACCATAGAAAAAATGGCGCCGCACCACCACCGCGTGGGCTCGAACCTCCAACCTTTTGTTAACGGCCGAACGCGCTAGCCAATTGCGCCACGGAGACAGTCCTGCTCCAATCTCACCACCATCAGAACATATCTTCAAAGCTATCAGCCCAAAGAAAAAAAGCAACACACCACTCCCGGGAGGGCTCGAACCTCCAACCTATCGGTTAACAGCCGACCGCGCTAGCCAAATGTGCCACGGAGACAGTCCTGCAATACTCTCATCACCATCAGAACATATCTTCAAAGCTATTAGCCCAAAGGAAAAAAAGCGCCGCACCACCACCGGGTGGGCTCGAAACTCCAACCTTTCGGTTAACAGCCGAACGCGCTAGCCGATTGCGCCACGGAGACAGTCCTGCTCCACTCTCACCACCATCAGAACATATCTTCAAAGCTATCAGCCCAAAGAAAAAAAAAGCGCAGCACCACCACCGGGTGGGCTCGAAACTCCAACCGTTTGGTTATGAGCCCATCGCGCTAGCCAATTGCGCCATGGGGACAGTCCCGCTTCCCTCTGATCACCATCAGAACATATCTTCAAAGCTATCAGCGCAAAGAAAAAAGCAACACCCCACTCCCGGGAAGGCGCGAAACTCCAACCTTTCGATTAACAGCCGATCGCGCTAGCCAATTGCACCACGGAGACAGTCCTGCTCCACTCTCACCTCCATTAGAACATATCTTCAAAGCTATCAGCCCATAGAAGAAAAAGCGCCGCACCACCACCGGGTGGGCTAGATTTCGGTTAACGACCGAAAGCGCAACCCAATTGCGCCACGGATACAGTCCTGCTCCACTCTCACCACCATCAGAATATATCTTCAAAGCTATCAGCCCAAAGAAAAATAGTAACACACCACTCCCGGGAGGGCTCGAACCTCCAACCTTTCGGTTAACAGCCGATCGCGCTAGCCAATTGCGCCACGGAGACAGTGGTGCTCCACTCTCACCACCAACAGAACATACCTTCAAAGCTATCAGCGCAAAGAAAAAAGCAACAAACCACTCCCGGGAGGGCTCGAACCTCCAACCTTTCGGTTAACAGCCGATCGCGCTAGCCAATTGCGCAACGGAGACAGTCCTGCTCCACTCTCACCACCATAGGAACATATCTTCAAAGCTATCAGCCCAAAGAAAAAAAAGTGCCGCACCACCACCGGGCGCGCTCGAACCTCCAACCTTTCGGTCAACAGCCGATCGCGCTAGCGAATTGCGCCACGGAGACAGTCCTGCTCCACTCTCACCACCATCAGAATATATCTTCAAAGCTATCAGCCCAAAGAAAAAAAAGCAACACACCTCTCCCGGGAGGGCTCGAACCTCCAACCTTTCGGTTAACAGACGATCGCGCTAGCCGATCGCGCCACGGACACAGTCGTGCTCCACACGCAACACCATCAGAACATATCTTCAAAGCTATCAGCGCAAAGAAAAAAGCAACAAACCACTCCCGGGAGGGCTCGAACCTCCAACCTTTCGGTTAACAGCCGATCGCGCTAGCCAATTGCGCAACGGAGACAGTCCTGCTCCACTCTCACCACCATAGGAACATATCTTCAAAGCTATCAGCCCAAAGAAAAAAAAGTGCCGCACCACCACCGGGCGCGCTCGAACCTCCAACCTTTCGGTCAACAGCCGATCGCGCTAGCGAATTGCGCCACAGAGACAGTCCTGCTCCACTCTCACCACAATCAGAACATATCTTCAAAGCTATCAGCCCAAAGAAAAAAAAGCAACACACCACTCCCGGGAGGGCTCGAACCTCCAACCTTTCGGTTAACAGCCGATCGCGCTAGCCAATTGCACGACGGAGAAGGTCGTGCTCCGGTCTCCCCACCGTCGGAACATTTCTTCAGAGCTATCAGCCTAAAGAAAAAAAGCGTCCCACCACAACCAGGTAGGCTCGAACCTCCAACCTTTCGGTTAACAGCCGATCGCGCTAGCCAATTGCGCCACGGAGACAGTCCTGCTCCTCTCCCACCACCATCAGAACATACCCTTCAAAGCTATCAGCCCAAAAAAAAGCAACACACCACTTCCGGGAGGGCTCGAACCTCCAACCTTTCGGTCAACAGCCGATCGCGCTAGCCAATTGCGCCACGGAGACAGTCGTGCTTCACTCTCACCACCATCAGAACATATCTTCAAAGCTATCAGCCCAAAGAAAAAAAAGCGCCGCACCACCACCGGGTGGGCTCGAACCTCCAACCTTTCGGTTAACAGACGATCGCGCTAGCCGATCGCGCCACGGAGACAGTCGTGCTCCACTCTCACCACCATCAGAACATATTTTTAAAGCTATCAGCGCAAAGAAAAAAGCAACACACCACTCCCGGGAGAAATCGAAACTCCGAACGTTCGGTTAACAGCCGATCGCGCTAGCCTATGGGGCCACGGAGACAGTCGTGCTCCACTCTCACCACCATTAGAACATATCTTCAAAGCTATCAGCGCAAAGAAAAAAAGCAACACACCACTCCCGGGAGGGCTCGAAACTCCAACCTTTCGGTTAACAGCCGATTGTGCTAGCCAATTGCGCAATGGAGACAGTCCTGCACCACTCTCACCACCATCAGAACATATCTTCAGAGCTATCAGCCCAAAGAAAAAAAAGGAACAGACCACTCCCGGGAGGGCTCGAACCTCCAACCTTTCGGTTAACAGCCGATCGCGCTAGCCAATTGCGCCACGGAGACAGTCGTGCTCCACTCTCCCCACCGTCAGAACATTTCTTCAGAGCTATCAGCCCAAAGAAAAAAAGCACCACCACCGGGTGGGCTCGAACCTCCAACCTTTCGGTTAACAGCCGATCACGCTAACCAATTGCGCGATGGAGACAGTCCTGTTCCACTCTCACCACCATTAGAACATATCTTCAATGCTATCAGGCCATAGAAAAAAGCGCCGCACCACCACCGGGTGGGCTCGAACCTCGAAACTTTCGGTTAACGACCGAACGCGTTACCGAATTGCGCCACAGAGACAGTCCTGCTCCACTCTCACCACAATCAGAACATGTCTTCAAAGCTATCAGCCCAAAGAAAAAAAAGCAACACACCACTCCCGGGAGGGCTCGAACCTCCAACCTTTCGGTTAACAGCCGATCGCGCTAGCCAATTGCACGACGGAGAAGGTCGTGCTCCGGTCTCCCCACCGTCAGAACATTTCTTCAGAGCTATCAGCCTAAAGAAAAAAAGCGTCGCACCAAACCAGGTCGGCTCGAACCTCCAACCTTTCGGTTAACAGCCGATCACGCTGGCCAATTGCGCCACGGAGACAGTCGTGCTCCACTCTCACCACCATCATAACATATCTTCAAAGCTATCAGCCCAAAGAAAAAAAAGCGCCGCACCACCACTGGGTGGGCTCGAACCTCCAACCTTTCGGTTAACAGCCGATCGCGCAAGCCAATTGCGCCCCGGAGACAGTCCTGCTCTACTCTCACCACCATCAGAACATATCTTCAAAGCTATTAGCCCAAAGGAAAAAAAGCGCCGCACCACCACCGGGTGGGCTCGAAACTCCAACCTTTCGGTTAACAGCCGAACGCGATAGCCGATTGCGCCACGGAGACAGTCCTGCTCCACTCTCACCACCATCAGAACATATCTTCAAAGCTATCAGCCCAAAGAAAAAAAAAGCGCAGCACCACCACCGGGTGGGCTCGAACTCCAACCGTTTGGTTATGAGCCCATCGCGCTAGCCAATTGCGCCATGGGGACAGTCCTGCTTCCCTCTGATCACCATCAGAACATATCTTCAAAGCTATCAGCGCAAAGAAAAAAAGCAACACACCGCTCTCGGGAGGGTTCGAACCTCCAACCTATCGGTTAACAGCCGACCGCGCAAGCCAAATGTGCCACGGAGACAGTCCTGCAATACTCTCATCACCATCAGAACATATCTTTAAAGCTATTAGCCCAAAGGAAAAAAAGCGCCGCACCACCACCGGGTGGGCTCGAAACTCCAACCTTTCGGTTACCAGCCGAACGCGCTAGCCGATTGCGCCACGGAGACATTCCTGCTCCACTCTCACTACCATCAGAACATATCTTCAAAGCTATCAGCCCAAAGAAAAAAAAAGCGCCGCACCACCACCGGGTGGGCTCGAAACTCCAACCGTTTGGTTATGAGCCCGTCGCGCTAGCCCATTGCGCCATGGGGACAGTCCTGCTTCCCTATCATCACCATCAGAACATATCTTCAAAGCTATCAGCGCAAAGAAAAAAGCAACACACCACTCCCGGGAGGGCTCGAACCTCCAACTTTTCGGTTAACAGCCGATCGCGCTAGCCAATTGCGCAACGGAGACAGTCCTGCTCCACTCTCACCACCATCAGAACATATCTTCAAAGCTATCAGCCCAAAGAAAAAAAAGCGCCGCACCACCACCGGGTGGGCTCGAACCTCCAACCTTTCGGTTAACAGCCGATCACGCTAGCCGATTGCGCCATGGAGACAGTCGTGCTCCACTCTCACCACCATCAGAACATATCTTCAAAGCTATCAGCGCAAAGAAAAAAGCAACACACCACTCCCAGGAGGGCTCAAACCTCCACTTTTTTGGTTAAAAGAAGAACGTGCTATCCAATTGCACCACGGAGACAGTCGTGCTTCAATCTCACCACCGTTAGAACATTTCTCCAAAGCTATCAGCGCAAAAAAAGCAACACACCACACCCGGGAGGGCTCGAAACTCCTACCTTTCAGTTAACAGCCGATCGCGCTAGCCAATTGCGCCACGGCGACAGTCGTGCTCCTTCTCACCACCATCAGAACATATCTTCAAAGCTATCAGCTTAAAGAAAAAAAAGCGCTGCACCACTATCGGGTGGGTTCGAACCTCCAACATTTCGGTTAACAGACGATCGCGCTAGCCAATTGTGCCACGGAGACAGTCCTGCTCCACTCTCACCACCATAAGAACATATCTTCAAAGTTATCAGGCCATAGAAAAAAAGCGCCACACTACCACCGGGTGGGCTCGAAACTCCAACCTTTCGATTAACAGCCGATCGCGCTAGCCAATTGCGCCACGGAGACAGTCCTGTTCCACTCTCACCACCATTAGGACATATCTTCAAAGCTATCAGGCCATAAAAAAAAAAGCGCCGCACCATCACCTGGTGGGCTCGAACCTCCAAACCTCGTTTAACAGATGATCGCGCTAGCCAATCGCGCCACGGAGACAGTCCTGCTCCACTGTCACCACCATCAGAACATATCTTCAAAGCTATCAACCCAAACAAAAAAAAGCGCCGCACCACCACCGGGAGGGCTCGAAACTCCAACCTTTCGATTAACAGCCGATGGCGCTAGTTAATTGCGCCACGGAGACAGTCCTGTTCCACTCTCACCACATCAGAACATATCTTCAAAGCTATCAGCCCATAGAAAAAAAGGCGCCGCACCACCACCGCGTGGGCTCGAACCTCCTACCTTTCGGTTAACGGCCGAACGCACTAGCCAATTGCGCCACGGAGACAGTCCTGTTCCACTCTCACCACCATCAGAACATATCTTCAAAGCTATCAGCTCAAAGAAAAAAAGCAACACACCATCACCTGGTGGGCTCGAACCTCCAAACCTCGTTTAACAGATGATCGCGCTAGCCAATCGCGCCATGGAGACAGTCCTGCTCCACTGTCACCACCATCAGAACATATCTTCAAAGCTATCAACCCAAACAAAAAAAAGCGCCGCACCACCACCGGGAGGGCTCGAAACTCCAACCTTTCGATTAACAGCCGATGGCGCTAGTTAATTGCGCCACGGAGACAGTCCTGTTCCACTCTCACCACCATCAGAACATATCTTCAAAGCTATCAGCCCATAGAAAAAAAGGCGCCGCACCACCACCGCGTGGGCTCGAACCTCCTACCTTTCGGTTAACGGCCGAACGCACTAGCCAATTGCGCCACGGAGACAGTCCTGTTCCACTCTCACCACCATCAGAACATATCTTCAAAGCTATCAGCTCAAAGAAAAAAAGCAACACACCTCTCCCAAGAGGGCTCGAACCTCCAACCTTTCGGTTAACAGCCGACCGCGCTAGCCAATTGTGCCACGGAGACAGTCCTGCCATACTCTCACCACCATCAGAACATATCTTCAAAGCTATTAGCCCAAAGGAAAAAAAGCGCCGCACCACCACTGGGTGGGCTCGAAACTCCAACCTTTCAGTTAACAGCCGATCGCGCTAGCCGATTGCGCCACGGAGACAGTCCTGCTCCACTCTCACCACCATCAATACATATCTTCAAAGCTATCAGCGCAAAGAAAAAAGCAACACACAACCACCGAGAGATCTCGAAACTCCAACCTTTCGGTTAACAGCCGATCGTGCCAGCCAATTGCGCCACGGAGACAGTCCTGCTCCACTCTCACCACCATCAGAACATAGCTTCAAAGCTATCAGCCCAAAGAAAAAAAAGCGCCGCACCACCACAGGGTGGGCTCGAACCTCCAACCTTTCGGTTAACAGCCGGTCGCGCTAGCCAATTGCGCCCCGGAGACAGTCCTGCTCCACTCTCAGCACCACCACAACATATCTTCAAAGCTATCAGAGGAAAGAAAAAAGCCACACACCACTCCCGGGAAGGGTCGAAACTCCAACCTTTTGGTTAACAGCCGATCGCGCTAGCCAATTGCGCCACGGAGATAGTCCTGCTCCACTTTCATCACCATCAGAACATACCTTCAAAGCTACCAGCCTAAAGAAAAAAAGCGCCGCACCACCACCTTGTGGGCTCGAACCTCCAACCTTTCGGTTAACAGCCGATCACGCTAGCCGATTGCGCCATGGAGACAGTCGTGCTCCACTCTCACCACCATCAGAACATATCTTCAAAGCTATCAGCGCAAAGATAAAAGCAACACACCACTCCCGGGAGGGCTCAAACCTCCACTTTTTTGGTTAAAAGCCGAACGTGCTAGCCAATTGCACCACGGAGACAGTCGTGCTTCAATCTCACCACCGTTAGAACTATTCTCCAAAGCTATCAGCGCAAAGGAAAAAGCAACACACCACACCCGGAAGGGCTCGAAACTCCAACCTTTCAGTAAACAGCCGATCGCGCTAGCCGATTGCGCCACGGAGACAGCCCTGTTCCACTCTCACCACCATCAGAACATATCTTCAAAGCTATCAGCCCATAGAAAAAAAGGCGTCGCACCACCACCGCGTGGGCTCGAACCTCCAACCTTCCGGTTAACGGCCGAACGCGCTAGCCAATTGCGCCACGGAGACAGGCCTGTTCCACTCTCACCACCATCAGAACATATCTTCAAAGCTATCAGGCCATAGAAAAAAGCGCCGCACCATCACTGGGTGGGCTCGAACCTCCAACCTTTCGGTTAACAGATGATCGCGCCAGCCAATCGCGCCACGGAGATAGTCGCGCTTCACTCTCACCACCATCAGAACATAGCTTCAAAGCTATCAGCGCAAAGAAAAAAGCAACACACCACTCCCGGGAGGGCTCGAAACTCCAACCTTTCGGTTAACAGCCGGACGTGCTAGCCAATTGCGCCATGGAGACAGTCCTGCTCCACTCTCACCACCATCAGAACATATCTTCAAAGCTATCAGCCCATAGAAAAACAAGCGCCGCACCACCACCGGGTGGGCTCGAACCTCCAACCTTTCGGTTAACGACCGAACGCGCTACCCAATCGCGACACGGAGACAGTCCTGCTCCACTCTCACCACCATCAGAACATATCTTCAAAGCTATAAGCCCCAAAAAAAGCAACACTCCACTCCCGGGAGGGCTCGAACCTCCGACCTTTCGGTTAACAGCCGATCGCGCTAGCCAATTTCGCCACGGAGACAGTCGTGCTCCACTCTCACCACCAACAGAACATATCTTCAAAGCTATCAGCGCAAAGAAAAAAGCAACATACCACTCCCGGGAGGGTTCGAACCTCCAACCTTTCGGTTAACAGCCGATCGCGCTTGCCAATTTCGCCACGGAGACAGTCCTGCTCCACTCTCACCACCATCAGAACATATCTTCAAAGCTGTAAGCCCAAAGAAAAAAAAGCGCCGCACCACCACCGGGTGCGCTCGAACCTCCAACCTTTCGGTCAACAGCCGATCGCGCTAGCCAATTGCGCCACGGAGACAGTCGTGCTCCACTCTCCCCACCATAAGAACATATCTTCAAAGCTATCAGCTTAAAGAAAAAAAAGCGCCGCACCACCACCGGGTGGGCTCGAAACTCCAACCTTTCGGTTAACAGCCGAACGCGCTAGCCGATTGCGCCACGGAGACAGTCCTGCTCCACTCTCACCACCATCAGAACATATCTTCAAAGCTATCAGCCCAAAGAAAAAAAAAGCGCAGCACCACCACCGGGTGGGCTCGAAACTCCAACCGTTTGGTTATGAGCCCATCGCGCTAGCCAATTGCGCCATGGGGACAGTCCCGCTTCCCTCTGATCACCATCAGAACATATCTTCAAAGCTATCAGCGCAAAGAAAAAAGCAACACCCCACTCCCGGGAAGGCGCGAAACTCCAACCTTTCGACTAACAGCCGATCGCGCTAGCCAATTGCACCACGGAGACAGTCCTGCTCCACTCTCACCTCCATTAGAACATATCTTCAAAGCTATCAGCCCCTAGAAGAAAAAGCGCCGCACCACCACCGGGTGGGCTAGATTTCGGTTAACGACCGAACGCGCAACCCAATTGCGCCACGGATACAGTCCTGCTCCACTCTCACCACCATCAGAATATATCTTCAAAGCTATCAGCCCAAAGAAAAATAGTAACACACCACTCCCGGGAGGGCTCGAACCTCCAACCTTTCGGTTAACAGCCGATCGCGCTAGCCAATTGCGCCACGGAGACAGTGGTGCTCCACTCTCACCACCAACAGAACATACCTTCAAAGCTATCAGCGCAAAGAAAAAAGCAACAAACCACTCCCGGGAGGGCTCGAACCTCCAACCTTTCGGTTAACAGCCGATCGCGCTAGCCAATTGCGCAACGGAGACAGTCCTGCTCCACTCTCACCACCATAGGAACATATCTTCAAAGCTATCAGCCCAAAGAAAAAAAAGTGCCGCACCACCACCGGGCGCGCTCGAACCTCCAACCTTTCGGTCAACAGCCGATCGCGCTAGCGAATTGCGCCACGGAGACAGTCCTGCTCCACTCTCACCACCATCAGAATATATCTTCAAAGCTATCAGCCCAAAGAAAAAAAAAGCAACACACCTGTCCCGGGAGGGCTCGAACCTCCAACCTTTCGGTTAACAGACGATCGCGCTAGCCGATCGCGCCACGGACACAGTCGTGCTCCACTCGCAACACCATCAGAACATATCTTCAAAGCTATCAGCGCAAAGAAAAAAGCAACAAACCACTCCCGGGAGGGCTCGAACCTCCAACCTTTCGGTTAACAGCCGATCGCGCTAGCCAATTGCGCAACGGAGACAGTCCTGCTCCACTCTCACCACCATAGGAACATATCTTCAAAGCTATCAGCCCAAAGAAAAAAAAGTGCCGCACCACCACCGGGCGCGCTCGAACCTCCAACCTTTCGGTCAACAGCCGATCGCGCTAGCGAATTGCGCCACAGAGACAGTCCTGCTCCACTCTCACCACAATCAGAACATATCTTCAAAGCTATCAGCCCAAAGAAAAAAAAGCAACACACCACTCCCGGGAGGGCTCGAACCTCCAACCTTTCGGTTAACAGCCGATCGCGCTAGCCAATTGCACGACGGAGAAGGTCGTGCTCCGGTCTCCCCACCGTCAGAACATTTCTTCAGAGCTATCAGCCTAAAGAAAAAAAGCGTCGCACCACAACCAGGTAGGCTCGAACCTCGAACCTTTCGGTTAACAGCCGATCGCGCTAGCCAATTGCGCCACGGAGACAGTCCTGCTCCTCTCCCACCACCATCAGAACATACCCTTCAAAGCTATCAGCCCAAAAAAAAGCAACACACCATTTCCGGGAGGGCTCGAACCTCCAACCTTTCGGTCAACAGCCGATCGCGCTAGCCAATTGCGCCACGGAGACAGTCGTGCTTCACTCTCACCACCATCAGAACATATCTTCAAAGCTATCAGCCCAAAGAAAAAAAAGCGCCGCACCACCACCGGGTGGGCTCGAACCTCCAACCTTTCGGTTAACAGACGATCGCGCTAGCCGATCGCGCCACGGAGACAGTCGTGCTCCACTCTCACCACCATCAGAACATATTTTTAAAGCTATCAGCGCAAAGAAAAAAGCAACACACCACTCCCGGGAGAAATCGAAACTCCGAACGTTCGGTTAACAGCCGATCGCGCTAGCCTATGGGGCCACGGAGACAGTCGTGCTCCACTCTCACCACCATTAGAACATATCTTCAAAGCTATCAGCGCAAAGAAAAAAAGCAACACACCACTCCCGGGAGGGCTCGAAACTCCAACCTTTCGGTTAACAGCCGATTGTGCTAGCCAATTACGCAATGGAGACAGTCCTGCACCACTCTCACCACCATCAGAACATATCTTCAGAGCTATCAGCCCAAAGAAAAAAAAGGAACAGACCACTCCCGGGAGGGCTCGAACCTCCAACCTTTCGGTTAACAGCCGATCGCGCTAGCCAATTGCGCCACGGAGACAGTCGTGCTCCACTCTCCCCACCGTCAGAACATTTCTTCAGAGCTATCAGCCCAAAGAAAAAAGCACCACCACCGGGTGGGCTCGAACCTCCAACCTTTCGGTTAACAGCCGATCACGCTAACCAATTGCGCGATGGAGACAGTCCTGTTCCACTCTCACCACCATTAGAACATATCTTCAATGCTATCAGGCCATAGAAAAAAGCGCCGCACCACCACCGGGTGGGCTCGAACCTCGAAACTTTCGGTTAACGACCAAACGCGTTACCCAATTGCGCCACAGAGACAGTCCTGCTCCACTCTCACCACAATCAGAACATATCTTCAAAGCTATCAGCCCAAAGAAAAAAAAGCAACACACCACTCCCGGGAGGGCTCGAACCTCCAACCTTTCGGTTAACAGCCGATCGCGCTAGCCAATTGCACGACGGAGAAGGTCGTGCTCCGGTCTCCCCACCGTCAGAACATTTCTTCAGAGCTATCAGCCTAAAGAAAAAAAGCGTTGCACCTAACCAGGTTGGCTCGAACCTCCAACCTTTCGGTTAACAGCCGATCACGCTGGCCAATTGCGCCACGGAGACAGTCGTGCTCCACTCTCACCACCATCAGAACATATCTTCAAAGCTATCAGCCCAAAGAAAAAAAAGCGCCGCACCACCACTGGGTGGGCTCGAACCTCCAACCTTTCGGTTAACAGCCGATCGCGCTAGCCAATTGCACGACGGAGAAGGTCGTGCTCCGGTCTCCCCACCGTCAGAACATTTCTTCAGAGCTATCAGCCTAAAGAAAAAAAGCGTCGCACCACAACCAGGTAGGCTCGAACCTCGAACCTTTCGGTTAACAGCCGATCGCGCTAGCCAATTGCGCCACGGAGACAGTCCTGCTCCTCTCCCACCACCATCAGAACATACCCTTCAAAGCTATCAGCCCAAAAAAAGCAACACACCACTTCCGGGAGGGCTCGAACCTCCAACCTTTCGGTCAACAGCCGATCGCGCTAGCCAATTGCGCCACGGAGACAGTCGTGCTTCACTCTCACCACCATCAGAACATATCTTCAAAGCTATCAGCCCAAAGAAAAAAAAGCGCCGCACCACCACCGGGTGGGCTCGAACCTCCAACCTTTCGGTTAACAGACGATCGCGCTAGCCGATCGCGCCACGGAGACAGTCGTGCTCCACTCTCACCACCATCAGAACATATTTTTAAAGCTATCAGCGCAAAGAAAAAAGCAACACACCACTCCCGGGAGAAATCGAAACTCCGAACGTTCGGTTAACAGCCGATCGCGCTAGTCTATGGGGCCACGGAGACAGTCGTGCTCCACTCTCACCACCATTAGAACATATCTTCAAAGCTATCAGCGCAAAGAAAAAAAGCAACACACCACTCCCGGGAGGGATCGAAACTCCAACCTTTCGGTTAACAGCCGATTGTGCTAGCCAATTACGCAATGGAGACAGTCCTGCACCACTCTCACCACCATCAGAACATATCTTCAGAGCTATCAGCCCAAAGAAAAAAAAGGAACAGACCACTCCCGGGAGGGCTCGAACCTCCAACCTTTCGGTTAACAGCCGATCGCGCTAGCCAATTGCGCCACGGAGACAGTCGTGCTCCACTCTCCCCACCGTCAGAACATTTCTTCAGAGCTATCAGCCCAAAGAAAAAAGCACCACCACCGGGTGGGCTCGAACCTCCAACCTTTCGGTTAACAGCCGATCACGCTAACCAATTGCGCGATGGAGACAGTCCTGTTCCACTCTCACCACCATTAGAACATATCTTCAATGCTATCAGGCCATAGAAAAAAGCGCCGCACCACCACCGGGTGGGCTCGAACCTCGAAACTTTCGGTTAACGACCAAACGCGTTACCCAATTGCGCCACAGAGACAGTCCTGCTCCACTCTCACCACAATCAGAACATATCTTCAAAGCTATCAGCCCAAAGAAAAAAAAGCAACACACCACTCCCGGGAGGGCTCGAACCTCCAACCTTTCGGTTAACAGCCGATCGCGCTAGCCAATTGCACGACGGAGAAGGTCGTGCTCCGGTCTCCCCACCGTCAGAACATTTCTTCAGAGCTATCAGCCTAAAGAAAAAAAGCGTCGCACCAAACCAGGTTGGCTCGAACCTCCAACCTTTCGGTTAACAGCCGATCACGCTGGCCAATTGCGCCACGGAGACAGTCGTGCTCCACTCTCACCACCATCAGAACATATCTTCAAAGCTATCAGCCCAAAGAAAAAAAAGCGCCGCACCACCACTGGGTGGGCTCGAACCTCCAACCTTTCGGTTAACAGCCGATCGCGCAAGCCAATTGCGCCCCGGAGACAGTCCTGCTCTACTCTCACCACCATCAGAACATATCTTCAAAGCTATTAGCCCCAAAAAAAAGCAACACACCACTCCCCGGAGGGCTCGCACCTCCAACCTTTCAGTTAACAGCCAATCGCGCTAGCCAATTGCGCCACGGAGACAGTCATGCTCCACTCTCACCACCATCAGAGCATATCTTCAAAGCTATCAGCCTAAAGAAAAAAAAGCGCCGCACCACCACCGGGTGGGCTCGAACCTCCAACCTTTCGGTTAACAGACGATCGCGCTAGCCGATCGTGCCACGGAGACAGTCGTGCTCCACTCTCACCACCATCAGAACATATCTTCAAAGCTATCAATGCAAAGAAAAAAGCAACACACCAATCCCGGGAGGGCTCGAAACTCCAACCTTTCGATTACCCGCCGATCGCGCTAGCCAATTGCGCCATGGAGACAGTCCTGTTCCACTCTCACCACCATTAGAACATATCTTTAATGCTATCAGGCCATAGAAAAAAGCGCCGCACCACCACCGGGTGGGCTCGAACCTCCACACTTTCGGTTAACGACCGAACGCGCTAGCCAATTGCGCCCCGGACACAGTCCTGCTCCACTCTCACCACCATCAGAACATATCTTCAAAGCTATCGGCCTAAAGAAAGAAAAGCAACACACCACTCCCGGGAGGGCTCGATCCTCCAACCTTTCAGTTACCAGCCGATCGCGCTAGCCAATTGCGCCACGGAGACAGTCGTGCTCCGGTCTCCCCACCGTCAGAGCATATCTTCAGAGCTATCTGCCTAAAGAAAAAAAAGCCCCGCACCACCACCGGGTGGGCTCGAACCTCCAACCTCTCGGTTAACAGACGATCGCGCTAGCCGATCGCGCCATGGAGACAGTCGTGCTCCTCTCTCACCACCATCAGAGCATATCTTCAAAGCTATCAGCGCAAAGAAAAAAGCAACACACCACTCCTGGGAGGGCTCGAAACGCCAACCTTTCGGTTAACAGCCGATCGCGCTAGCCATTGCGCAACGGAGACAGTCCTGCTCCACTCTCACCACCATCAGAACATATCTTCAAAGCTATCAGCGCAAAGAAAAAAAAAGCAACAGACCACTCCCGGGAGGGCTCGAACCTCCAACCTTTCAGTTAACAGCCGATCGCGCTAGGCAATTGCGCCACGGAGACAGTCGTGCTCCACTCTCACCACCATCAGAGCATATCTTCAAAGCTATCACCCTAAAGAAAAAAAAGCGCCGAACCACCACCGGGTGGGCTCGAACCTTCAACCTTTCGGTTAACAGACGATCGCGCTAGCCGATAGCGCCACGGAGACAGTCGTGCTCCACTCTCACCACCATCAGAACATATCTTCAAAGCTATCAGCGCAAAGAAAAAAAGCAACACACCACTCCCGGGAGTGCTCGAAACTCCAACCTTTCGGTTAACAGCCGATCGCGCTAGCCAATTGCCCAACGGAGACAGTCCTGCTCCACTCACACCACCATCAGAACATATCTTCAAAGCTATCAGCCCCCGAAAAAAAAGCGCCGCACCACCACCGGGTGGGCTCGAAACTCCAACCTTTCGATTAACAGCCGATCGCGCTAGCCAATTGCGCCACGGAGACAGTCCTGATCCACTCTCACCACCATCAGAACATATCTTCAAAGCTATCAGCCCAAAGAAAAAAAAGCAACACACCACTCCCGGGAGGGCTCGAACCTCCAAACTTTCGCTTAACAGCCGATTGCCCTAGCCAATTGCGCCATGGAGACAGTCGTGCTCCATTCTCACCACCAACAGAACATATCTTCAAAGCTATCAGCGCAAAGAAAAAAGCAACACACCACTCCCGGGAGGGCTCGAACCTCCAACCTTTCGGTTAACAGCCGATCGCGCCAGCCAATTGTGCCACGGAGACAGCCCTGCTGCACTCTCACCACCATCAGAACATATCTTCAAAGCTATCAGCCCAAAGAAAAAAAGCGCCGCACCACCACCGGGTGCGCTCGAACCTCCAACCTTTCGGTCAACAGCCGATCACGTTAGCCAATTGCGCCACGGAGACAGTCGTGCTCCACTCTCACCACCATCAGAACATATCTTCAAAGCTATCAGCCCAAAGAAAAAAAAGCGCCGCACCACCACTGGGTGGGCTCGAACCTCCAACCTTTCGGTTAACAGCCGATCGCGCAAGCCAATTGCGCCCCGGAGACAGTCCTGCTCTACTCTCACCACCATCAGAACATATCTTCAAAGCTATTAGCCCCAAAAAAAGCAACACACCACTCCCTGGAGGGCTCGCACCTCCAACCTTTCAGTTAACAGCCGATCGCGCTAGCCAATTGCGCCACGGAGACAGTCATGCTCCACTCTCACCACCATCAGAGCATATCTTCAAAGCTATCAGCCTAAAGAAAAAAAAGCGCCACACCACCGCCGGGTGGGCTCGAACCTCCAACCTTTCGGTTAACAGACGATCGCGCTAGCCGATCGTGCCACGGAGACAGTCGTGCTCCACTCTCACCACCATCAGAACATATCTTCAAAGCTATCAATGCAAAGAAAAAAGCAACACACCAATCCCGGGAGGGCTCGAAACTCCAACCTTTCGATTACCCGCCGATCGCGCTAGCCAATTGCGCCATGGAGACAGTCCTGTTCCACACTCACCACCATTAGAACATATCTTTAATGCTATCAGGCCATAGAAAAAAGCGCCGCACCACCACCGGGTGGGCTCGAACCTCCAAACTTTCGGTTAACGACCGAACGCGCTACCCAATTGCGCCACAGAGACAGTCCTGCTCCTCTCCCACCACCATCAGAACATACCCTTCAAAGCTATCAGCCCAAAAAAAAGCAACACACCACTCCCGGGAGAAATAGAAACTCCGAACGTTCGGTTAACAGCCGATCGCGCTAGCCTATGGGGCCACGGAGACAGTCGTGCTCCACTCTCACCACCATTAGAACATATCTTCAAAGCTATCAGCGCAAAAAAAAAAGCAACACACCACTCCCGGGAGGGCTCGAAACTCCAACCTTTCGGTTAACAGCCGATTGTGCTAGCCAATTGCGCAATGGAGACAGTCCTGCTCCACTCTCACCACCATCAGAACATATCTTCAAAGCTATCAGCCCAAAGAAAAAAAAGCGCCGCACCACCACCGGGTGGGCTCGAATCTCCAACCTTTCGGTTAACAGACGATCGCGCTAGCCGATCGTGCCACGGAGACAGTTGTGCTCCACTCTCACCACCATCAGAACATAACTTCAAAGCTATCAGCGCAAAGAAAAAAGCAACACACCACTCCCGGGAGAAATCGAAACTCCAAACGTTCGGTTAACAGCCGATCGCGCTAGCCTATGGGGCCACGGAGACAGTCGTGCTCCACTCTCACCACCATCAGAACATATCTTCAAAGCTAACAGCGCAAAGAATAAAGCAACACACCACTACCGGGTGGGCTCGAAACTCCAACCTTTCGGTTAACAGCCGATCGCGCTAGCCAATTGCGCCCCGGAGAGAGTCCTGCTCCACTCTCACCACCATCAGAACATATCTTCAAAGCTATCAGCCCAAAGAAAAAAAATCAACACACCACTCCCGGGAGGGCTCGAACTTCCAACCTTTCAGTTACCAGCCGATCGCGCTAGCCAATTGCGCCACGGAGACAGTCCTGTTCCACTCTTACCACCATTATAACATATCTTCAATGCTATCAGGCCATAGAAAAAAGCGCCGCACCACCACCGGGTGGGCTCAAAACTCCAACCTTTCGATTAACAGCCGATCGCGCTAGCCAATTGCACGACGGAGAAGGTCGTGCTCCGGTCTCCCCACCGTCAGAACATTTCTTCAGAGCTATCAGCCTAAAGAAAAAAAGCGTCGCACCACAACCAGGTTGGCTCGAACCTCCAACCTTTCGGTTAACAGCCGATCACGCTAGCCAATTGCGCCACGGAGACAGTCCTGCTCCACTCTCACCACCATCAGAACATATCTTCAAAGCTATCAGCCCAAAGAAAAAAAAAGCCACACCACTACCGGGAGGGCTCGAACCTCCAACCTTTCAGTTAACAGCCGATCGCGCTAGCCAATTGCGCCACGTAGACAGTCGTGCTCCACTCTCACCATCATCAGAGCATATCTTCAAAGCTATCTGCCTAAAGAAAAAAGAGCGCCGCACCACGACCACCGGGTGGGCTTGAACCTCCAACCTTTCGTTTAACAGACGATCGCGCTAGCCGATCGCACCACGGAGACAGTCCTGTTCCACTCTCACCACCATTCGAACATATCTTCAAAGCTATCAGGCCATAGAAAAAAAGCAACACACCACCACCGGGTGGGCACGAACCTCCAACCTTTCGGTTAAGAGACGATCGCGCTAGCCAATCGCGCCACGGAGACAGTCGTGCTCCACTCTCACCACCATCAGAACATATCTTCAAAGCTATCAGCGCAAAGAAAAAGCAACACACCACTCCCGGGAGGGCTCGAACCTCCAACCTTTCGGTTAACAGCCGATCGCGCTAACCAATTGCGCCACGGAGACAGTCCTGCTCCAGTCTCACCACCATCAGAACATATCTTCAAAGCTATCAGCCCAAAGAAAAAAAGCGCCGCACCACCACCGGGTGCGCTCGAACCTCCAACCTTTCGGTCAACAGCCGATGGCGCTAGCCAATTGCGCCACGGAGACAGTCGTGCTCCACTCTCACCACCATAAGAACATATCTTCAAAGCTATCAGCCCAAAGAAAAAAAAGCGCCGCACCACCACTGGGTGAGCTCGAACCTCCAACCTTACGGTTAACAGCCAATCGCGCAAGCCAATTGCGCCCCGGAGACAGTCCTGCTCTACTCTCACCACCATCAGAACATATTTTCAAAGCTATTAGCCCCAAAAAAAGCAACACACCACTCCCCGGAGGGCTCGCACCTCCAACCTTTCAGTTAACAGCCGATCGCGCTAGTCAATTGCGCCACGGAGACAGTCATGCTCCACTCTCACCACCATCAGAGCATATCTTCAAAGCTATCTGCCTAAAGAAAAAAAAGCGCCGCACCACCACCGGGTGGGCTCGAACCTCCAACCTTTCGGTTAACAGACGATCGCGCTAGCCGATCGTGCCACGGAGGCAGTCGTGCTCCACTCTCACCACCATCAGAACATATCTTCAAAGCTATCAATGCAAAGAAAAAAGCAACACACCAATCCCGGGAGGGCTCGAAACTCCAACCTTTCGATTAACCGCCAATCGCGCTAGCCAATTGCGCCATGGAGACAGTCCTGTTCCACTCTCACCACCATTAGAACATATCTTTTATGCTATCAGGCCATAGACAAAAGCGCCGCACCACCACCGGGTGGGCTCGAACCTCCAAACTTTCGGTTAACGACCGAACGCGCTACCCAATTGCGCCACAGAGACAGTCCTGCTCCACTCTCACCACAATCAGAACATATCTTCAAAGCTATCAGCCCAAAGAAAAAAAAGCAACACACCACTCCCGGGAGGGCTCGAACCTCCAACCTTTCGGTTAACAGCCGATCGCGCTAGCCAATTGCACGACGGAGAAGGTCGTGCTCCACTCTTACCACCATCAGAACATATCTTCAAAGCTATCAGCCCAAAGAAAAAAAAGCGCCGCACCACCACCGGGTGGGCTCGAACCTCCAACCTTTCGGTCAACAGCCGATCGCGCTAGCCAATTGCGCCACGGAGACAGTCGTGCTCCACTCTTACCACCATCAGAACATATCTTCAAAGCTATCAGCCCAAAGAAAAAAAAAGCGCCGCACCACCACCGGGTGGGCTCGAACCTACAACCTTTCGGTTAACAGACGATAGCGCTAGCCGATCGCGCCACGGAGACAGTCGTGCTCCACTCTCACCACCATCAGAACATATTTTCAAAGCTATCAGCGCAAAGAAAAAAGCAACACACCACTCCCGGGAGAAAGCGAAACTCCGAACGTTCGGTTAACAGCCGATCGCGCTAGCCTATGGGGCCACGGAGACAGTCGTGCTCCACTCTCACCACCATTAGAACATATCTTCAAAGCTATCAGCGCAAAGAAAAAAAGCAACACACCACTCCCGGGAGGGCTCGAAACTCCAACCTTTCGGTTAACAGCCGATTGTGCTAGCCAATTGCGCAATGGAGACAGTCCTGCTCCACTCTCACCACCATCAGAACATATCTTCAGAGCTATCAGCCCAAAGAAAAAAAAGGAACAGACCACCACCGGGTGGGCTCGAAACTCCAACCTTTCGATTAACAGCCGATCGCGCTAGCCAATTGCGCCACGGAGACAGTCCTGATCCACTCTCACCACCATCAGAACATATCTTCAAAGCTATCAGCCCAAAGAAAAAAAAGCAACACACCACTCCCGGGAGGGCTCGAACCTCCAAACTTTCGCTTAACAGCCGATTGCCCTAGCCAATTGCGCCATGGAGACAGTCGTGCTCCATTCTCACCACCAACAGAACATATCTTCAAAGCTATCAGCGCAAAGAAAAAAGCAACACACCACTCCCGGGAGGGCTCGAACCTCCAACCTTTCGGTTAACAGCCGATCGCGCCAGCCAATTGTGCCACGGAGACAGCCCTGCTGCACTCTCACCACCATCAGAACATATCTTCAAAGCTATCAGCCCAAAGAAAAAAAGCGCCGCACCACCACCGGGTGCGCTCGAACCTCCAACCTTTCGGTCAACAGCCGATCACGTTAGCCAATTGCGCCACGGAGACAGTCGTGCTCCACTCTCACCACCATCAGAACATATCTTCAAAGCTATCAGCCCAAAGAAAAAAAAGCGCCGCACCACCACTGGGTGGGCTCGAACCTCCAACCTTTCGGTTAACAGCCGATCGCGCAAGCCAATTGCGCCCCGGAGACAGTCCTGCTCTACTCTCACCACCATCAGAACATATCTTCAAAGCTATTAGCCCCAAAAAAAGCAACACACCACTCCCGGGAGGGCTCGAACCTCCAACCGTTCGGTTAACAGCCGATCGCGCTAGCCAATTGCACGACGGAGAAGGTCGTGCTCCGGTCTCCCCACCGTCAGAACATTTCTTCAGAGCTATCAGCCTAAAGAAAAAAAGCGTCGCACCACAACCAGGTTGGCTCGAACCTCCAACCTTTCGGTTAACAGCCGATCACGCTAGCCAATTGCGCCACGGAGACAGTCCTGCTCCACTCTCACCACCATCAGAACATATCTTCAAAGCTATCAGCCCAAAGAAAAAAAAGCCACACCACTACCGGGAGGGCTCGAACCTCCAACCTTTCAGTTAACAGCCGATCGCGCTAGCCAATTGCGCCACGTAGACAGTAGTGCTCCACTCTCACCATCATCAGAGCATATCTTCAAAGCTATCTGCCTAAAGAAAAAAGAGCGCCGCACCACGAACACCGGGTGGGCTCGAACCTCCAACCTTTCGTTTAACAGACGATCGCGCTAGCCGATCGCACCACGGAGACAGTCCTGTTCCACTCTCACCACCATTCGAACATATCTTCAAAGCTATCAGGCCATAGAAAAAAAGCAACACACCACCACCGGGTGGGCACGAACCTCCAACCTTTCGGTTAAGAGACGATCGCGCTAGCCAATCGCGACACGGAGACAGTCGTGCTCCACTCTCACCACCATCAGAACATATCTTCAAAGCTATCAGCGCAAAGAAAAAGCAACACACCACTCCCGGGAGGGCTCGAACCTCCAACCTTTCGGTTAACAGCCGATCGCGCTAACCAATTGCGCCACGGAGACAGTCCTGCTCCAGTCTCACCACCATCAGAACATATCTTCAAAGCTATCAGCCCAAAGAAAAAAAGCGCCGCACCACCACCGGGTGCGCTCGAACCTCCAACCTTTCGGTCAACAGCCGATGGCGCTAGCCAATTGCGCCACGGAGACAGTCGTGCTCCACTCTCACCACCATCAGAACATATCTTCAAAGCTATCAGCCCAAAGAGAAAAAAGCGCCGCACCTCTCCCGGGAGGGCTCGAACCTCAAACCTTTCCGTTAACAGACGATCGCGCTAGCCGATCGCGCCACGGAGACAGTCGTGCTCCACTCTCACCACCATCAGAACATATCTTCAAAGCTATCAGCGCAAAAAAAAAGCAACACACCACTCCCGGGGGGGGGGGCTCGAAACTCCAACCTTTCGATTAACAGCCGATCACGTTAGCCAATTCCGCAACGGACACAGTCCTGCTCCACTCTCACCACCATCAGAACATATCTTCAAAGCTATCAGCCCCCAAAAAAAAGCGCCGCACCACCACCGGGTGGGCTCGAAACTCCAACCTTTCGATTAACAGCCGATCGCGCTAGCCAATTGCGCCACGGAGACAGTCTTGCTCCACTCTCACCACCATCAGAACATATCTTCAAAGCTATCAGCCCAAAGAAAAAAGCAACATACCACTCCCGGGAGGGCTCGAACCTCCAACCTTTCGGTTAACAGCCGATCGCGCTAACCAATTGCGCCACGGAGACAGTCCTGCTCCAGTCTCACCACCATCAGAACATATCTTCAAAGCTATCAGCCCAAAGAAAAAAAGCGCCGCACCACCACCGGGTGCGCTCGAACCTCCAAACTTTCGGTTAACGACCGAACGCGCTACCCAATTGCGCCACAGAGACAGTCCTGCTCCACTCTCACCACAATCAGAACATATCTTCAAAGCTATCAGCCCAAAGAAAAAAAAGCAACACACCACTCCCGGGAGGGCTCGAACCTCCAACCTTTCGGTTAACAGCCGATCGCGCTAGCCAATTGCACGACGGAGAAGGTCGTGCTCCACTCTTACCACCATCAGAACATATCTTCAAAGCTATCAGCCCAAAGAAAAAAAAGCGCCGCACCACCACCGGGTGGGCTCGAACCTCCAACCTTTCGGTCAACAGCCGATCGCGCTAGCCAATTGCGCCACGGAGACAGTCGTGCTCCACTCTTACCACCATCAGAACATATCTTCAAAGCTATCAGCCCAAAGAAAAAAAAAGCGCCGCACCACCACCGGGTGGGCTCGAACCTACAACCTTTCGGTTAACAGACGATAGCGCTAGCCGATCGCGCCACGGAGACAGTCGTGCTCCACTCTCACCACCATCAGAACATATTTTCAAAGCTATCAGCGCAAAGAAAAAAGCAACACACCACTCCCGGGAGAAAGCGAAACTCCGAACGTTCGGTTAACAGCCGATCGCGCTAGCCTATGGGGCCACGGAGACAGTCGTGCTCCACTCTCACCACCATTAGAACATATCTTCAAAGCTATCAGCGCAAAGAAAAAAAGCAACACACCACTCCCGGGAGGGCTCGAAACTCCAACCTTTCGGTTAACAGCCGATTGTGCTAGCCAATTGCGCAATGGAGACAGTCCTGCTCCACTCTCACCACCATCAGAACATATCTTCAGAGCTATCAGCCCAAAGAAAAAAAAGGAACAGACCACCACCGGGTGGGCTCGAAACTCCAACCTTTCGATTAACAGCCGATCGCGCTAGCCAATTGCGCCACGGAGACAGTCCTGATCCACTCTCACCACCATCAGAACATATCTTCAAAGCTATCAGCCCAAAGAAAAAAAAGCAACACACCACTCCCGGGAGGGCTCGAACCTCCAAACTTTCGCTTAACAGCCGATTGCCCTAGCCAATTGCGCCATGGAGACAGTCGTGCTCCATTCTCACCACCAACAGAACATATCTTCAAAGCTATCAGCGCAAAGAAAAAAGCAACACACCACTCCCGGGAGGGCTCGAACCTCCAACCTTTCGGTTAACAGCCGATCGCGCCAGCCAATTGTGCCACGGAGACAGCCCTGCTGCACTCTCACCACCATCAGAACATATCTTCAAAGCTATCAGCCCAAAGAAAAAAAGCGCCGCACCACCACCGGGTGCGCTCGAACCTCCAACCTTTCGGTCAACAGCCGATCACGTTAGCCAATTGCGCCACGGAGACAGTCGTGCTCCACTCTCACCACCATCAGAACATATCTTCAAAGCTATCAGCCCAAAGAAAAAAAAGCGCCGCACCACCACTGGGTGGGCTCGAACCTCCAACCTTTCGGTTAACAGCCGATCGCGCAAGCCAATTGCGCCCCGGAGACAGTCCTGCTCTACTCTCACCACCATCAGAACATATCTTCAAAGCTATTAGCCCCAAAAAAAGCAACACACCACTCCCGGGAGGGCTCGAACCTCCAACCGTTCGGTTAACAGCCGATCGCGCTAGCCAATTGCACGACGGAGAAGGTCGTGCTCCGGTCTCCCCACCGTCAGAACATTTCTTCAGAGCTATCAGCCTAAAGAAAAAAAGCGTCGCACCACAACCAGGTTGGCTCGAACCTCCAACCTTTCGGTTAACAGCCGATCACGCTAGCCAATTGCGCCACGGAGACAGTCCTGCTCCACTCTCACCACCATCAGAACATATCTTCAAAGCTATCAGCCCAAAGAAAAAAAAGCCACACCACTACCGGGAGGGCTCGAACCTCCAACCTTTCAGTTAACAGCCGATCGCGCTAGCCAATTGCGCCACGTAGACAGTAGTGCTCCACTCTCACCATCATCAGAGCATATCTTCAAAGCTATCTGCCTAAAGAAAAAAGAGCGCCGCACCACGAACACCGGGTGGGCTCGAACC
The DNA here is from genome assembly GCF_043290135.1 of Rhipicephalus microplus. NCBI lineage: Eukaryota > Metazoa > Arthropoda > Arachnida > Ixodida > Ixodidae > Rhipicephalus > Rhipicephalus microplus. Next base: position 2,614,046 of record NW_027464611.1, on the reverse strand, counting down.
TCCAACCTTTCGTTTAACAGACGATCGCGCTAGCCGATCGCACCACGGAGACAGTCCTGTTCCACTCTCACCACCATTCGAACATATCTTCAAAGCTATCAGGCCATAGAAAAAAAGCAACACACCACCACCGGGTGGGCACGAACCTCCAACCTTTCGGTTAAGAGACGATCGCGCTAGCCAATCGCGACACGGAGACAGTCGTGCTCCACTCTCACCACCATCAGAACATATCTTCAAAGCTATCAGCGCAAAGAAAAAGCAACACACCACTCCCGGGAGGGCTCGAACCTCCAACCTTTCGGTTAACAGCCGATCGCGCTAACCAATTGCGCCACGGAGACAGTCCTGCTCCAGTCTCACCACCATCAGAACATATCTTCAAAGCTATCAGCCCAAAGAAAAAAAGCGCCGCACCACCACCGGGTGCGCTCGAACCTCCAACCTTTCGGTCAACAGCCGATGGCGCTAGCCAATTGCGCCACGGAGACAGTCGTGCTCCACTCTCACCACCATCAGAACATATCTTCAAAGCTATCAGCCCAAAGAGAAAAAAGCGCCGCACCTCTCCCGGGAGGGCTCGAACCTCAAACCTTTCCGTTAACAGACGATCGCGCTAGCCGATCGCGCCACGGAGACAGTCGTGCTCCACTCTCACCACCATCAGAACATATCTTCAAAGCTATCAGCGCAAAAAAAAAAGCAACACACCACTCCCGGGGGGGGGGGGCTCGAAACTCCAACCTTTCGATTAACAGCCGATCACGTTAGCCAATTCCGCAACGGACACAGTCCTGCTCCACTCTCACCACCATCAGAACATATCTTCAAAGCTATCAGCCCCCAAAAAAAAGCGCCGCACCACCACCGGGTGGGCTCGAAACTCCAACCTTTCGATTAACAGCCGATCGCGCTAGCCAATTGCGCCACGGAGACAGTCTTGCTCCACTCTCACCACCATCAGAACATATCTTCAAAGCTATCAGCCCAAAGAAAAAAGCAACATACCACTCCCGGGAGGGCTCGAACCTCCAACCTTTCGGTTAACAGCCGATAGCGCTAGCCAATTGCGCCACGGAGACAGTCGTGCTCCACTCTCACCGCCATCAGAGCATATCTTCAAATGCTATCAGCCCATAAGAAAAAAAGCGCCGCACCACCACCGTGTGGGCTCGAACCTCCAACCTTTCGGTTAACGACCGAACGCGCTACCCAATCGCGCCACAGAGACAGTGCTGCTCCACTCTCACCACCATCAGAACATATCTTCAAAGCTATCAGGCCATAGAAAAAATGCGCCGCACCACCACCGGGTGGGCTCGAACCTCCAACCTTTCGGGTAACGACCGAACGCGCTACCCAATTGCGCCACGGAGACAGTCCTGATGCACTCTCACCACCATCAGAACATATCTTCAAAGCTATCAGCCCAAAGAAAAAAAAGCAACACACCACTCCCGAAAAGGCTCGAACCTCCAACCTTTCGGTTAACAGCCGATTGCCCTAGCCAATTGCGCCATGGAGACAGTCGTGCTCCACTCTCACCATCAACATAACATATCTTCAAAGCTATCAGCGCAAAGAAAAAAGCAACACACCACTCCCGGGAGGGCTCGAACCTCCAACCTTTCGGTTAACAGCCGATCGCGCTAGCCAATTGCGCCACGGAGACAGCCCTGCTGCACTCTCACCACCATCAGAACATATCTTCAAAGCTATCAGCCCAAAGAAAAAAAGCGCCGCACCACCACCGGGTGCACTCGAACCTCCAACCTTTCGGTCAACAGCCGATCACGTTAGCCAATTGCGCCACGGAGACAGTCGTGCTCCACTTTCACCATCATCAGAACATATCTTCAAAGCTATCAGCCCAAAGAAAAAAAAGCGCCGCACCACCACTGGGTGGGCTCGAACCTCCAATCTTTCGGTTAACAGCCGATCGCGCAAGCCAATTGCGCCCCGGAGACAGTCCTGCTCTACTCTCACCACCATCAGAACATATCTTCAAAGCTATCAGCCCAAAGAAAAAAAAGCGCCGCACCACCACCGGGTGCGCTCGAACCTCCAACCTTTCGGTCAACAGCCGATCGCGCTAGCCAATTGCGCCACGGAGACAGTCGTGCTCCACTCTCACCACCATCAGAACATATCTTCAAAGCTAGCAGCCCAAAGAGAAAAATGCGCCGCACCTCTCCCGGGAGGGCTCGAACCTCCAACCTTTCGGTTAACAGACGATCGCGCTAGCCGATCGCGCCTCGGAGACAGTTGTGCTCCACTCTCACCACCATCAGAACATATCTTCAAAGCTATCAGCGCAAAGAAAAAAGCAACACACCACTCCCGGGGGGGGGGGGGGGGGCTCGAAACTCCAACCTTTCGGTTAACAGCCGATCACGTTAGCCAATTCCGCAACGGAGACAGTCCTGCTCCACTCTCACCACCATCAGAACATATCTTCAAAGCTATCAGCCCCCAAAAAAAGCGCCGCACCACCACCGGGTGGGCTCGAAACTCCAACCTTTCGATTAACAGCCGATCGCGCTAGCCAATTGCGCCACGGAGACAGTCTTGCTCCACTCTCACCACCATCAGAACATATCTTCAAAGCTATCTGCCCAAAGAAAAAAGCAACATACCACTCCCGGGAGGGCTCGAACCTCCAAAGTTTCGGTTAACAGCCGATCGCGCTAGCCAATTGCGCCACGGAGACAGTCGTGCTCCACTCTCATCACCATCAGAACTTATCTTCAAAGCTATCAAACCAAAGAAAAAAAAGCGCCGCACCACCACCGGGCGGGCTCGAACCTCCAACCTTTCGGTTAACAGACGATCGCGCTAGCCCATCGCGCCATGGAGACAGTCGTGCTCTACTCTCACCACCATCAGAACATATTTTCAAAGCTATCAGCGCAAAGAAAAACGCAACACACCACTCCCGGGAGAAATCGAATTTCCAAACGTTCGGTTAACAGCCGATCGCGCTAGCCTATGGGGCCACGGAGACAGTCGTGCTCCACTCTCACCACCATCAGAACATATCTTCAAAGCTATCAGCGCAAAGAAAAAAGCAACACACCACTACCGGGTGGGCTCGAAACTCCAACCTTTCGGTTAACAGCCGATCGTGCTAGCCAATTGCGCCACGGAGACAGTCCTGCTCCACTCTCGCCACCAACAGAACATATCTTCAAAGCTATCAGCCCAAAGAAAAAAAAGCGCCGCACCACAACCGGGTGGGCTCGAACCTCCAACCTTTCGGTTAACAGCCGATCGCGCTAGCCAATTGCGCCCCGGAGACAGTCCTGCTCCACTCTCACCACCATCAGAACATATCTTCAAAGCTATCAGCCCAAAGAAAAAAAGCAACACACCACTCCCGGGAGGGCTCGAACCTCCAAACTTTCAGTTATCAGCCGATCGCGCTAGCCAATTGCGCCACGGAGACAGTCGTGCTCCACTCTCACCACCATCAGAGCATATCTTCAAAGCTATCTGCCTAAAAAAAAGCCCCGCACCACCACCGCGTGGGCTCGAACCTCCAACCTTTCGGTTAACAGACGATCGCGCTAGCCGATCGCGCCATGGAGACAGTCGTGCTCCTCTCTCACCACCATCAGAGCATATCTTCAAAGCTATCAGCGCAAAGAAAAAAGCAACACACCACTCCCGGAAGGGCTCGAAACGCCAACCTTTCGGTTAACAGCCGATCGCGCGAGCCATTGCGCAATGGAGACAGTCCTGCTCCGCTCTCACCACCATCAGAACATAGCTTCAAAGCTATCAGCGCAAAGAAAAAAAAGCAACACACCACTACCGGGAGGGCTCGAACCTCCAACCTTTCGGTTAACAGCCGATCGCGCTAGCCAATTGCGCCATGGAGAAAGTCGTGCTCCACTCTCCCCACCATCAGAACATTTCTTCAGAGCTATCAGCCCAAAGAAAAAAAGCGCCGCACCACCACCGGGTGGGCTCGAAACTCCAACCTTTCGGTTAACAGCCGAACGCGCTAGCCGATTGCGCCACGGAGACAGTCCTGCTCCACTCTCACCACCATCAGAACATATCTTCAAAGCTATCAGCCCAAAGAAAAAAAAAGCGCCGCACCACCACCGGGTGGGCTCGAAACTCCAACCGTTTGGTTATGAGCCCATCGCGCTAGCCAATTGCGCCATGGGGACAGTCCTGCTTCCCTCTCATCACCATCAGAACATATCTTCAAAGCTATCAGCGCAAAGAAAAAAGCAACACACCACTCCCGGGAAGGCTCGAAACTCCAACCTTTCGATTAACAGCCGATCGCGCTAGCCAATTGCACCACGGAGACAGTCCTGCTCCACTCTCACTACCATTAGAACATATCTTCAAAGCTATCAGCCCATAGAAGAAAAAGCGCCGCACCACCACCGGGTGGGCTCGAACCTCCAACCTTTCGGTTAACGACCAAACGCGCAACCCAATTGCGCCACGGATACAGTCCTGCTCCACTCTCACCACCATCAGAACATATCTTCAAAGCTATCAGCCCAAACAAAAAAAGCGTCGCACCACCACCGGGTGGGCTCGAACCTCCAACCTTTCGGTCAACAGCCGATCGCGCTAGCCAATTGCACCACGGAGACAGTCCTGCTCCAGTCTCACCACCATCAGAACATATCTTCAAAGCTATCAGCCCAAAGAAAAAAAAAGCGCCGCACCACCACCGGGTGCGCTCGAACCTCCAACCTTTCGGTCAACAGCCGATGACGCTAGCCAATTGCGCCACGGAGACAGTCGTGCTCCACACTCACCACCATCAGAACATATCTTCAAAGCTATCAGCCCAAATAAAAAAAGCGCCGCACCACCACTGGGTGGGCTCGAACCTCCAACCTTTCGGTTAACAGCCGCTCGCGCTTGCCAATTGCGCCCCGGAGACAGTCCTGCTCCACTCTCACCACCATCAGAACATATCTTCAAAGCTATCAGCCCAAAGAAAAAAAAGCAACACACCTCTCCCGGGAGGGCTCGAAACTCCAACCTTTCGGTTAACAGCCGATCACGTTAGCCAATTGCGCCCCGGAGACAGTCCTGCTCCACTCTCACCACCATCAGAACGTATCTTCAAAGCTATCAGCCCATAGGAAAAAAAGCGCCGCACCACCACCGTGTGGGCTCGAACCTCCAACCTTTCGGTTAACGACCGAACGCGCTACCCAATCGCGCCACAGAGATAGTGATGCTCCACTCTCACCACGATCAGAACATACCTTCAAAGCTATCAGCCCAAAGAAAAAAAAGCAACACACCACTCCCCGGAGGGCTCGCACCACCAACCTTTCGGTCAACAGCCGATCGCGCTAGCCAATTGTGCCACGGAGACAGTCGTGCTCCACTCTCACCACCATCAGTACATATCTTCAAAGCTATCAGCCCAAAGAAAAAAAAGCGCCGCACCACCACCGGGTGGGCTCGAACCTCCAACCTTTCGGTTAACAGACGATCGCGCTAGCCGATCGTGCCACGGAGACAGTCGTGCTCCACTCTCACCACCATCAGAACATATCTTCAAAGCTATCAGCGCAAAGAAAAAAGCAACACACCACTCCCGGGAGAAATCGAAACTCCAAACGTTCGGTTAACAGCCGATCGCGCTAGCCTATGGGGCCACGGAGACAGTCGTGCTCCAATCTCACCACCATCAGAACATATCTTCAAACCTATCAGCGCAAAGAATAAAGCAACACACCACTACCGGGTGGGCTCGAAACTCCAACGTTTCGGTTAACAGCCGATCGTGCTAGCCAATTGCGCCACGGAGACAGTCCTGCTCCACTCTCGCCGCCATCAGAACATATCTTCAAAGCTATCAGCCCAAAAAAAAGCGCCGCACCACAACCGGGTGGGCTCGAACCTCCAACCTTTCGGTTAACAGCCGATCGCGCTAGCCAATTGCGCCCCGGAGACAGTCCTGCTCCACTCTCACCACCATCAGAACATATCTTCAAAGCTATCAGCCCAAAGAAAAAAATCAACACACCACTCCCGGGAGGGCTCGAACCTCCAACCTTTCAGTTACCAGCCGATCGCGCTAGCCAATTGCGCCACGGAGACAGTCCTGTTCCACTCTTACCACCATTAGAACATATCTTCAATGCTATCAGGCCATAGAAAAAAGCGCCGCACCACCACCGGGTGGGCTCGAACCTCCAACCTTTCGGTTAACGACCGAACGCCCTACCAAATTGCGCCACAGAGACAGTCCTGCTCCATACTCACCACAATCTGAACATATCTTCAAAGCTATCAGCCCAAAGAAAAAAAAGCAACACACCACTCCCGGGAGGGCTCGAACCTCCAACCTTTCGGGTAACAGCCGATCGCGCTAGCCAATTGCACCACGGAGAAGGTCGCGCTCCAGTCTCCCCACCGTCACAACATTTCTTCAGAGCTATCAGCCTAAAGAAAAAAAGCGTCGCACCACAACCGGGTTGGCTCGAACCTCCAACCTTTCGGTTAACAGCCGATCGCGCTAGCCAAATGTGCCACGGAGACAGTCCTGCTCCACTCTTACCACCATCAGAACATATCTTCAAAGCTATCAGCCCAAAGAAAAAAAAGCAACAAACCACTCCCGGGAGGGCTCGAAACTCCAACCTTTCGGTTAACAGCCGAACGCGCTAGCCGATTGCGCCACGGAGACAGTCCTGCTCCACTCTCACCACCATCAGAACATATCGTCAAAGCTATCAGCCCAAAGAAAAAAAAAGCGCCGCACCACCACCGGGTGGGCTCGAAACTCCAACCGTTTGGTTATGAGCCCTTCGCGCTAGCCAATTGCGCCATGGGGACAGTCCTGCTTCCCTCTCATCACCATCAGAACATATCTTCAAAGCTATCAGCGCAAAGAAAAAAGCAACACACCACTCCCGGGAAGGCTCGAAACTCCAACCTTTCGATTAACAGCCGATCGCGCTAGCCAATTGCACCACGGAGACAGTCCTGCTCCACTCTCACCACCATTAGAACATATCTTCAAAGCTATCAGCCCATAGAAGAAAAAGCGCCGCACCACCACCGGGTGGGCTCGAACCTCCAACCTTTCGGTTAACGACCGAACGCGCAACCCAATTGCGCCACGGATACAGTCCTGCTCCACTCTCACCACCATCAGAACATATCTTCAAAGCTATCAGCCCAAATAAAAAAAGCGTCGCACCACCACCGGGTGGGCTCGAACCTCCAAACTTTCGGTCAACAGCCGATCGCGCTAGCCAATTGCACCACGGAGACAGTCCTGCTCCTGTCTCACCACCATCAGAACATATCTTCAAAGCTATCAGCCCAAAGAAAAAAAAGCGCCGCACCACCACCGGGTGCGCTCGAACCTCCAACCTTTCGGTCAACAGCCGATCGCGCTAGCCAATTGCGCCACGGAGACAGTCGTGCTCCACACTCACCACCATCAGAACATATCTTCAAAGCTATCAGCGCAAAGAAAAAAGCAACGCACCACTTCCGGGGAAGGGGAGGCTCGAAACTCCAACCTTTCGGTTAACAGCCGATCACGTTAGCCTATTGCGCCCCGGAGACAGTCCTGCTCCACTCTCACCACCATCAGAACGTATCTTCAAAGCTATCAGCCCATAGGAAAAAAAGCGCCGCACCACCACCGTGTGGGCTCGAACCTCCAACCTTTCGGTTAACGACCGAACGCGCTACCCAATCGCGCCACAGAGACAGTGATGCTCCACTCTCACCACGATCAGAACATATCTTCAAAGCTTCTTCAAATATCTTCAAATATCTTCAAATATCTTTAAATATCTTCAAAGCCCAAAGAAAAAAAAGCAACACACCACTCCCCGGAGGGCTCGAACCACCAACCTTTCGGTCAACAGCCGATCGCGCTAGCCAATTGCGCCACGGAGACAGTCGTGCTCCACTCTCACCACCATCAGAACATATCTTCAAAGCTATCAGCCCAAAGAAAAAAAAGCGCCGCACCACCACCGGGTGGGCTCGAACCTCCAACCTTTCGGTTAACAGACGATCGCGCTAGCCGATCGTGCCACGGAGACAGTTGTGCTCCACTCTCACCACCATCAGAACATAACTTCAAAGCTATCAGCGCAAAGAAAAAAGCAACACACCACTCCCGGGAGAAATCGAAACTCCAAACGTTCGGTTAACAGCCGATCAGGCTAGCCTATGGGGCCACGGAGACAGTCGTGCTCCACTCTCACCACCATCAGAACATATCTTCAAAGCTAACAGCGCAAAGAATAAAGCAACACACCACTACCGGGTGGGCTCGAAACTCCAACCTTTCGGTTAACAGCCGATCGTGCTAGTCAATTGCGCCACGGAGACAGTCCTGCTCCACTCTCGCCACCATCAGAACATATCTTCAAAGCTATCAGCCCCAAAAAAAAAGCGCCGCACCACAACCGGGTGGGCTCGAACCTCCAACCTTTCGGTTAACAGCCGATCGCGCTAGCAAATTGCGCCCCGGAGAGAGTCCTGCTCCACTCTCACCACCATCAGAACATATCTTCAAAGCTATCAGCCCAAAGAAAAAAAATCAACACACCACTCCCGGGAGGGCTCGAACTTCCAACCTTTCAGTTACCAGCCGATCGCGCTAGCCAATTGCGCCACGGAGACAGTCCTGTTCCACTCTTACCACCATTATAACATATCTTCAATGCTATCAGGCCATAGAAAAAAGCGCCGCACCACCACCGGGTGGGCTCAAAACTCCAACCTTTCGATTAACAGCCGATCGCGCTAGCCAATTGCGCCACGGAGACAGTCTTGCTCCACTCTCACCACCATCAGAACATATCTTCAAAGCTATCAGCCCAAAGAAAAAAGCAACATACCACTCCCGGGAGGGCTCGAACCTCCAAAGTTTCGGTTAACAGCCGATCGCGCTAGCCAATTGCGCCACGGAGACAGTCGTGCTCCACTCTCATCACCATGAGAACATATCTTCAAAGCTATCAACCCAAAGAAAAAAAAGCGCCGCACCACCACCGGGTGGGCTCGAACCTCCAACCTTTCGGTTAACAGACGATCGTGCTAGCCCATCGCGCCATGGAGACAGTCGTGCTCTACTCTCACCACCATCAGAACATATCTTCAAAGCTATCAGCCCCCAAAAAAAGCGCCGCACCACCACCGGGTGGGCTCGAAACTCCAACCTTTCGATTAACAGCCGATCGCGCTAGCCAATTGCGCCACGGAGACAGTCTTGCTCCACTCTCACCACCATCAGAACATATCTTCAAAGCTATCAGCCCAAAGAAAAAAGCAACATACCACTCCCGGGAGGGCTCGAACCTCCAAAGTTTCGGTTAACAGCCGATCGCGCTAGCCAATTGCGCCACGGAGACAGTCGTGCTCCACTCTCATCACCATCAGAACATATCTTCAAAGCTATCAACCCAAAGAAAAAAAAGCGCCGCACCACCACCGGGTGGGCTCGAACCTCCAACCTTTCGGTTAACAGACGATCGCGCTAGCCCATCGCGCCATGGAGACAGTCGTGCTCTACTCTCACCACCATCAGAACATATTTTCAAAGCTATCAGCGCAAAGAAAAAAGCAACACACCACTCCCGGGAGAAATCGAATTTCCAAACGTTCGGTTAACAGCCGATCGCGCTAGCCTATGGGGCCACGGAGACAGTCGTGCTCCACTCTCACCACCATCAGAACATATCTTCAAAGCTATCAGCGCAAAGAAAAAAGCAACACACCACTACCGGGTGGGCTCGAAACTCCAACCTTTCGGTTAACAGCCGATCGTGCCAGCCAATTGCGCCACGGAGACAGTCCTGCTCCACTCTCGCCACCAACAGAACATATCTTCAAAGCTATCAGCCCAAAGAAAAAAAAGCGCCGCACCACAACCGGGTGGGCTCGAACCTCCAACCTTTCGGTTAACAGCCGATCGCGCTAGCCAATTGCGCCCCGGAGACAGTCCTGCTCCACTCTCACCACCATCAGAACATATCTTCAAAGCTATCAGCCCAAAGAAAAAAAGCAACACACCACTCCCGGGAGGGCTCGAACCTCCAAACTTTCAGTTACCAGCCGATCGCGCTAGCCAATTGCGCCACGGAGACAGTCGTGCTCCACTCTCACCACCATCAGAGCATATCTTCAAAGCTATCTGCCTAAAAAAAAGCCCCGCACCACCACCGCGTGGGCTCGAACCTCCAACCTTTCGGTTAACAGACGATCGCGCTAGCCGATCGCGCCATGGAGACAGTCGTGCTCCTCTCTCACCACCATCAGAGCATATCTTCAAAGCTATCAGCGCAAAGAAAAAAGCAACACACCACTCCCGGAAGGGCTCGAAACGCCAACCTTTCGGTTAACAGCCGATCGCGCGAGCCATTGCGCAATGGAGACAGTCCTGCTCCGCTCTCATCACCATCAGAACATATTTTCAAAGCTATCAGCGCAAAGAAAAAAAAAGCAACAGACCACTACCGGGAGGGCTCGAACCTCCAACCTTTCGGTTAACAGCCGATCGCGCTAGCCAATTGCGCCATGGAGAAAGTCGTGCTCCACTCTCCCCACCATTAGAACATTTCTTCAGAGCTATCAGCCCAAAGAAAAAAAGCGCCGCACCACCACCGGGTGGGCTCGAAACTCCAACCTTTCGGTTAACAGCCGAACGCGCTAGCCGATTGCGCCACGGAGACAGTCCTGCTCCACTCTCACCACCATCAGAACATATCTTCAAAGCTATCAGCCCAAAGAAAAAAAAGCGCCGCACCACCACCGGGTGGGCTCGAAACTCCAACCGTTTGGTTATGAGCCCATCGCGCTAGCCAATTGCGCCATGGGGACAGTCCTGCTTCCCTCTCATCACCATCAGAACATATCTTCAAAGCTATCAGCGCAAAGAAAAAAGCAACACACCACTCCCGGGAAGGCTCGAAACTCCAACCTTTCGATTAACAGCCGATCGCGCTAGCCAATTGCACCACGGAGACAGTCCTGCTCCACTCTCACTACCATTAGAACATATCTTCAAAGCTATCAGCCCATAGAAGAAAAAGCGCCGCACTACCACCGGGTGGGCTCGAAGCTCCAACCTTTCGGTTAACGACCGAACGCGCAACCCAATTGCGCCACGGATACAGTCCTGCTCCACTCTCACCACCATCAGAACATATCTTCAAAGCTATCAGCCCAAAGAAAAAAAGCGTCGCACCACCACCGGGTGGGCTCGAACCTCCAACCTTTCGGTCAACAGCCGATCGCGCTAGCCAATTGCACCACGGAGACAGTCCTGCTCCAGTCTCACCACCATCAGAACATATCTTCAAAGCTATCAGCCCAAAGAAAAAAAAGCGCCGCACCACCACCGGGTGCGCTCGAACCTCCAACCTTTCGGTCAACAGCCGATGACGCTAGCCAATTGCGCCACGGAGACAGTCGTGCTCCACACTCACCACCATCAGAACATATCTTCAAAGCTATCAGCCCAAATAAAAAAAGCGCCGCACCACCACTGGGTGGGCTCGAACCTCCAACCTTTCGGTTAACAGCCGATCGCGCTTGCCAATTGCGCCCCGGAGACAGTCCTGCTCCACTTTCACCACCATCAGAACATATCTTCAAAGCTATCAGCCCAAAGAAAAAAAAGCAACACACCTCTCCCGGGAGGGCTCGAACCTCCAACCTTTCGGTTAACAGACGATCGCGCTAGCCGATCGCGCCACGGAGACAGTCGTGCTCCACTCTCACCACCATCAGTACATATCTTCAAAGCTATCAGCGCAAAGAAAAAAGCAACGCACCACTTCCGGGGGGGGGGGGAGGCTCGAAACTCCAACCTTTCGGTTAACAGCCGATCACGTTAGCCAATTGAGCCCCGGAGACAGTCCTGCTCCACTCTCACCACCATCAGAACGTATCTTCAAAGCTATCAGCCCATAGGAAAAAAAGCGCCGCACCACCACCGTGTGGGCTCGAACCTCCAACCTTTCGGTTAACGACCGAACGCGCTGCCCAATCGCGCCACAGAGATAGTGATGCTCCACTCTCACCACGATCAGAACATACCTTCAAAGCTATCAGCCCAAAGAAAAAAAAGCAACACACCACTCCCCGGAGGGCTCGAACCACCAACCTTTCGGTCAACAGCCGATCGCGCTAGCCAATTGTGCCACGGAGACAGTCGTGCTCCACTCTCACCACCATCAGTACATATCTTCAAAGCTATCAGCCCAAAGAAAAAAAAGCGCCGCACCACCACCGGGTGGGCTCGAACCTCCAACCTTTCGGTTAACAGACGATCGCGCTAGCCGATCGTGCCACGGAGACAATCGTGCTCCACTCTCACCACCATCAGAACATATCTTCAAAGCTATCAGCGCAAAGAAAAAAGCAACACACCACTCCCGGGAGAAATCGAAACTCCAAACGTTCGGTTAACAGCTGATCGCGCTAGCCTATGGGGCCACGGAGACAGTCGTGCTCCAATCTCACCACCATCAGAACATATCTTCAAACCTATCAGCGCAAAGATTAAAGCAACACACCACTACCGGGTGGGCTCGAAACTCCAACGTTTCGGTTAACAGCCGATCGTGCTTGCCAATTGCGCCACGGAGACAGTCCTGCTCCACTCTCGCCGCCATCAGAACATATCTTCAAAGCTATCAGCCCAAAAAAAAGCGCCACACCACAACCGGGTGGGCTCGAACCTCCAACCTTTCGGTTAACAGCCGATCGCGCTAGCCAATTGCGCCCCGGAGACAGTCCTGCTCCACTCTCACCACCATCAGAACATATCTTCAAAGCTATCAGCCGAAAGAAAAAAATCAACACACCACTCCCGGGAGGGCTCGAACCTCCAACCATTCAGTTACCAGCCGATCGCGCTAGCCAATTGCGCCACGGAGACAGTCCTGTTCCACTCTTACCACCATTAGAACATATCTTCAATGCTATCAGGCCATAGAAAAAAGCGCCGCACCACCACCGGGTGGGCTCGAACCTCCAACCTTTCGGTTAACGACCGAACGCGCTACCAAATTGCGCCACAGAGACAGTCCTGCTCCATACTCACCACAATCAGAACATATCTTCAAAGCTATCAGCCCAAAGAAAAAAAAGCAACACACCACTCCCGGGAGGGCTCGAACCTCCAACCTTTCGGGTAACAGCCGATCGCGCTAGCCAATTGCACCACGGAGAAGGTCGCGCTCCAGTCTCCCCACCGTCACAACATTTCTTCAGAGCTATCAGCCTAAAGAAAAAAAGCGTCGCACCACAACCGGGTTGGCTCGAACCTCCAACCTTTCGGTTAACAGCCGATCGCGCTAGCCAAATGTGCCACGGAGACAGTCCTGCTCCACTCTTACCACCATCAGAACATATCTTCAAAGCTATCAGCCCAAAGAAAAAAAAGCAACAAACCACTCCCGGGAGGGCTCGAACCTCCAACCTTTCAGTTAAAAGCCGATCGCGCTAGCCAATTGCGCCACGGAGACAATCGTGCTCCACTCTCACCACCATCAGAGCATATCTTCAAAGCTATCTGCCTAAAGAAAAAAGAGCGCCGCACCACCACCACCGGCTGGGCTCGAAACTCCAACCTTTCGTTTAACAGACGATCGCGCTAGCCGATCGCGCCACGGAGACAGTCGTGCTCCTCTCTCACCACCATCAGAACATATCTTCAAAGCTATCAGCGCAAATCAAAAAGCAACACAACACTCCCGGGAGGGCACGAAACTCCAACCTTTTGGTTAACAGCCGATCGCGCTAGCCATTGCGCAATGGAGACAGTCCTGCTCCGCTCTCACCACCATCAGAACATATCTTCAAAGCTATCAGCGCAAAGAAAAAAAAAGCAACAGACCACTACCGGGAGGGCTCGAACCTCCAACCTTTCGGTTAACAGCCGATTGCGCTAGCCAATTGCGCCATGGAGAAAGTCGTGCTCCACTCTCCCCACCATTAGAACATTTCTTCAGAGCTATCAGCCCAAAGAAAAAAAGCGCCGCACCACCACCGGGTGGGCTCGAAACTCCAACCTTTCGGTTAACAGCCGAACGCGCTAGCCGATTGCGCCACGGAGACAGTCCTGCTCCACTCTCACCACCATCAGAACATATCTTCAAAGCTATCAGCCCAAAGAAAAAAAAGCGCCGCACCACCACCGGGTGGGCTCGAAACTCCAACCGTTTGGTTATGAGCCCATCGCGCTAGCCAATTGCGCCATGGGGACAGTCCTGCTTCCCTCTCATCACCATCAGAACATATCTTCAAAGCTATCAGCGCAAAGAAAAAAGCAACACACCACTCCCGGGAAGGCTCGAAACTCCAACCTTTCGATTAACAGCCGATCGCGCTAGCCAATTGCACCACGGAGACAGTCCTGCTCCACTCTCACTACCTTTAGAACATATCTTCAAAGCTATCAGCCCATAGAAGAAAAAGCGCCGCACTACCACCGGGTGGGCTCGAAGCTCCAACCTTTCGGTTAACGACCGAACGCGCAACCCAATTGCGCCACGGATACAGTCCTGCTCCACTCTCACCACCATCAGAACATATCTTCAAAGCTATCAGCCCAAAGAAAAAAAGCGTCGCACCACCACCGGGTGGGCTCGAACCTCCAACCTTTCGGTCAACAGCCGATCGCGCTAGCCAATTGCACCACGGAGACAGTCCTGCTCCAGTCTCACCACCATCAGAACATATCTTCAAAGCTATCAGCCCAAAGAAAAAAAAGCGCCGCACCACCACCGGGTGCGCTCGAACCTCCAACCTTTCGGTCAACAGCCGATGACGCTAGCCAATTGCGCCACGGAGACAGTCGTGCTCCACACTCACCACCATCAGAACATATCTTCAAAGCTATCAGCCCAAATAAAAAAAGCGCCGCACCACCACTGGGTGGGCTCGAACCTCCAACCTTTCGGTTAACAGCCGATCGCGCTTGCCAATTGCGCCCCGGAGACAGTCCTGCTCCACTCTCACCACCATCAGAACATATTTTCAAAGCTATCAGCCCAAAGAAAAAAAAGCAACAAACCACTCCCGGGAGGGCTCGAACCTCCAACCTTTCAGTTAAAAGCCGATCGCGCTAGCCAATTGCGCCACGGAGACAGTCGTGCTCCACTCTCACCACCATCAGAGCATATCTTCAAAGCTATCTGCCTAAAGAAAAAAGAGCGCCGCACCACCACCACCGGCTGGGCTCGAAACTCCAACATTTCGTTTAACAGACGATCGCGCTAGCCGATCGCGCCACGGAGACAGTCGTGCTCCTCTCTCACCACCATCAGAACATATCTTCAAAGCTATCAGCGCAAATCAAAAAGCAACACAACACTCCCGGGAGGGCACGAAACTCCAACCTTTTGGTTAACAGCCGATCGCGCTAGCCAATTGCGCAACGGAGACAGTCCTGCTCCACTCTCACCACCATCAGAACATATCTTCAAAGCTATCAGCCCAAAGGAAAAAAAGCGCCGCACCGCCACCGGGTGGGCTCGAAACTCCAACCTTTCGGTTAACAGCCGAACGCGCTAGCCGATTGCGCCACGGAGACAGTCCTGCTCCACTCTCACCACCATCAGAACATATCGTCAAAGCTATCAGCCCAAAGAAAAAAAAGCGCCGCACCACCACCGGGTGGGCTCGAAACTCCAACCGTTTGGTTATGAGCCCATCGCGCTAGCCAATTGCGCCATGAGGACAGTCCTGCTTCCCTCTCATCACCATCAGAACATATCTTCAAAGCTATCAGCGCAAAGAAAAAAGCAACACACCACTCCCGGGAAGGCTCGAAACTCCAACCTTTCGATTAACAGCCGATCGCGCTAGCCAATTGCACCACGGAGACAGTCCTGCTCCACTCTCACCACCATTAGAACATATCTTCAAAGCTATCAGCCCATAGAAGAAAAAGCGCCGCACCACCACCGGGTGGGCTCGAACCTCCAACCTTTCGGTTAACGACCGAACGCGCAACCCAATTGCGCCACGGATACAGTCCTGCTCCACTCTCACCACCATCAGAACATATCTTCAAAGCTATCAGCCCAAATAAAAAAAGCGTCGCACCACCACCGGGTGGGCTCGAACCTCCAACCTTTCGGTCAACAGCCCATCGCGCTAGCCAATTGCGCCACGGAGACAGTCGTGCTCCACACTCACCACCATCAGAACATATCTTCAAAGCTATCAGCGCAAAGAAAAAAGCAACGCACCACTTCCGGGGAAGGGGAGGCTCGAAACTCCAACCTTTCGGTTAACAGCCGATCACGTTAGCCTATTGCGCCCCGGAGACAGTCCTGCTCCACTCTCACCACCATCAGAACGTATCTTCAAAGCTATCAGCCCATAGGAAAAAAAGCGCCGCACCACCACCGTGTGGGCTCGAACCTCCAACCTTTCGGTTAACGACCGAACGCGCTACCCAATCGCGCCACAGAGACAGTGATGCTCCACTCTCACCACGATCAGAACATATCTTCAAAGATTCTTCAAATATCTTCAAATATCTTCAAAGCCCAAAGAAAAAAAAGCAACACACCACTCCCCGGAGGGCTCGAACCACCAACCTTTCGGTCAACAGCCGATCGCGCTAGCCAATTGCGCCACGGAGACAGTCGTGATCCACTCTCACCACCATCAGAACATATCTTTAAAGCTATCAGCCCAAAGAAAAAAAAGCGCCGCACCACCACCGGGTGGGCTCGAACCTCCAACCTTTCGGTTAACAGACGAACGCGCTAGCCGATCGTGCCACGGAGACAGTTGTGCTCCACTCTCACCACCATCAGAACATAACTTCAAAGCTATCAGCGCAAAGAAAAAAGCAACACACCACTCCCGGGAGAAATCGAAACTCCAAACGTTCGGTTAACAGCCGATCGCGCTAGCCTATGGGGCCACGGAGACAGTCGTGCTCCACTCTCACCACCATCAGAACATATCTTCAAAGCTAACAGCGCAAAGAATAAAGCAACACACCACTACCGGGTGGGCTCGAAACTCCAACCTTTCGGTTAACAGCCGATCGTGCTAGCCAATTGCGCCACGGAGACAGTCCTGCTCCACTCTCGCCACCATCAGAACATATCTTCAAAGCTATCAGCCCCCAAAAAAAGCGCCGCACCACAACCGGGTGGGCTCGAACCTCCAACCTTTCGGTTAACAGCCGATCGCGCTAGCCAATTGCGCCCCGGAGAGAGTCCTGCTCCACTCTCACCACCATCAGAACATATCTTCAAAGCTATCAGCCCAAAGAAAAAAAATCAGCACACCACTCTCGGGAGGGCTCGAACCTCCAACCTTTCAGTTACCAGCCGATCGCGCTAGCCAATTGCGCCACGGAGACAGTCCTGTTCCACTCTTACCACCATTATAACATATCTTCAATGCTATCAGGCCATAGAAAAAAGCGCCGCACCACCACCGGGTGGGCTCGAACCTCCAACCTTTCGGTTAACGACCGAACGCGCTACCCAATTGCGCCACAGAGACAGTCCTGCTCCATACTCACCACAATCAGAACATATCTTCAAAGCTATCAGCCCAAAGAAAAAAAAGCAACACACCACTCCCGGGAGGGCTCGAACCTCCAACCTTTCGGTTAACAGCCGATCGCGCTAGCCAATCGCACCACGGAGAAGGTCGCGCTCCAGTCTCCCCACCGTCACAACATTTCTTCAGAGCTATCAGCCTAAAGAAAAAAAGCGTCGCACCACAACCGGGTTGGCTCGAACCTCCAACCTTTCGGTTAACAGCCGATCGCGCTAGCCAATTGTGCCACGGAGACAGTCCTGCTCCACTCTCACCACCATCAGAACATATCTTCAAAGCTATCAGCCCAAAGAAAAAAAGCAACAAACCACTCCCGGGAGGGCTCTAACCTCCAACCTTTCAGTTAACAGCCGATCGCGCTAGCCAATTGCGCCACGGAGACAGTCGTGCTCCACTCTCACCACCATCAGAGCATATCTTCAAAGCTATCTGCCTAAAGAAAAAAGAGCGCCGCACCACCACCACCGGCTGGGCTCGAACCTCCAACCTTTCGTTTAACAGACGATCGTGCTAGCCGATCGCGCCACGGAGACAGTTGTGCTCCTCTCTCACCACCATCAGAACATATCTTCAAAGCTATCAGCGCAAATCAAAAAGCAACACACCACTCCCGGGAGGGCTCGAAACTCCAACCTTTTGGTTAACAGCCGATCGCGCTAGCCAATTGCGCAACGGATACAGTCCTGCTCCACTCTCACCAACATCAGAACATATCTTCAAAGCTATCAGCCCAAAGGAAAAAAAGCGCCGCACCACCACCGGGTGGGCTCGAACCTCCAACCTTTCGGTTAACAGCCGATCGCGCTAGCCAAATGTGCCACGGAGACAGTCCTGCTCCACTCTTACCACCATCAGAACATATCTTCAAAGCTATCAGCCCAAAGAAAAAAAAGCAACAAACCACTCCCGGGAGGGCTCGAACCTCCAACCTTTAGTTAAAAGCCGATCGCGCTAGCCAATTGCGCCACGGAGACAGTCGTGCTCCACTCTCACCACCATCAGAGCATATCTTCAAAGCTATCTGCCTAAAGAAAAAAGAGCGCCGCACCACCACCACCGGCTGGGCTCGAAACTCCAACCTTTCGTTTAACAGACGATCGCGCTAGCCGATCGCGCCACGGAGACAGTCGTGCTCCTCTCTCACCACCATCAGAACATATCTTCAAAGCTATCAGCGCAAATCAAAAAGCAACACAACACTCCCGGGAGGGCACGAAACTCCAACCTTTTGGTTAACAGCCGATCGCGCTAGCCAATTGCGCAACGGAGACAGTCCTGCTCCACTCTCACCACCATCAGAAGATATCTTCAAAGCTATCAGCCCAAAGGAAAAAAAGCGCCGCACCACCACCGGGTGGGCTCGAAACTCCAACCTTTCGGTTAACAGCCGAACGCGCTAGCCGATTGCGCCACGGAGACAGTCCTGCTCCACTCTCACCACCATCAGAACATATCGTCAAAGCTATCAGCCCAAAGAAAAAAAAGCGCCGCACCACCACCGGGTGGGCTCGAAACTCCAACCGTTTGGTTATGAGCCCATCGCGCTAGCCAATTGCGCCATGAGGACAGTCCTGCTTCCCTCTCATCACCATCAGAACATATCTTCAAAGCTATCAGCGCAAAGAAAAAAGCAACACACCACTCCCGGGAAGGCTCGAAACTCCAACCTTTCGATTAACAGCCGATCGCGCTAGCCAATTGCACCACGGAGACAGTCCTGCTCCACTCTCACCACCATTAAAACATATCTTCAAAGCTATCAGCCCATAGAAGAAAAAGCGCCGCACCACCACCGGGTGGGCTCGAACCTCCAACCTTTCGGTTAACGACCGAACGCGCAACCCAATTGCGCCACGGATACAGTCCTGCTCCACTCTCACCACCATCAGAACATATCTTCAAAGCTATCAGCCCAAATAAAAACAGCGTCGCACCACCACCGGGTGGGCTCGAACCTCCAACCTTTCGGTCAACAGCCGATCGCGCTAGGCAATTGCACCACGGAGACAGTCCTGCTCCAGTCTCACCACCATCAGAACATATCTTCAAAGCTATCAGCCCAAAGAAAAAAAAGCGCCGCACCACCACCGGGTGCGCTCGAACCTCCAACCTTTCGGTCAACAGCCGATCGCGCTAGCCAATTGCGCCACGGAGACAGTCGTGCTCCACACTCACCACCATCAGAACATATCTTCAAAGCTATCAGCGCAAAGAAAAAAGCAACGCACCACTTCCGGGGAAGGGGAGGCTCGAAACTCCAACCTTTCGGTTAACAGCCGATCACGTTAGCCTATTGCGCCCCGGAGACAGTCCTGCTCCACTCTCACCACCATCAGAACGTATCTTCAAAGCTATCAGCCCATAGGAAAAAAAGCGCCGCACCACCACCGTGTGGGCTCGAACCTCCAACCTTTCGGTTAACGACCGAACGCGCTACCCAATCGCGCCACAGAGACAGTGATGCTCCACTCTCACCACGATCAGAACATATCTTCAAAGATTCTTCAAATATCTTCAAATATCTTCAAAGCCCAAAGAAAAAAAAGCAACACACCACTCCCCGGAGGGCTCGAACCACCAACCTTTCGGTCAACAGCCGATCGCGCTAGCCAATTGCGCTACGGAGACAGTCGTGCTCCACTCTCACCACCATCAGAACATATCTTCAAAGCTATCAGCCCAAAGAAAAAAAAGCGCCGCACCACCACCGGGTGGGCTCGAACCTCCAACCTTTCAGTTAACAGACGAACGCGCTAGCCGATCGTGCCACGGAGACAGTTGTGCTCCACTCTCACCACCATCAGAACATAACTTCAAAGCTATCAGCGCAAAGAAAAAAGCAACACACCACTCCCGGGAGAAATCGAAACTCCAAACGTTCGGTTAACAGCCGATCGCGCTAGCCTATGGGGCCACGGAGACAGTCGTGCTCCACTCTCACCACCATCAGAACATATCTTCAAAGCTAACAGCGCAAAGAATAAAGCAACACACCACTACCGGGTGGGCTCGAAACTCCAACCTTTCGGTTAACAGCCGATCGTGCTAGCCAATTGCGCCACGGAGACAGTCCTGCTCCACTCTCGCCACCATCAGAACATATCTTCAAAGCTATCAGCCCCAAAAAAAAGCGCCGCACCACAACCGGGTGGGCTCGAACCTCCAACCTTTCGGTTAACAGCCGATCGCGCTAGCCAATTGCGCCCCGGAGAGAGTCCTGCTCCACTCTCACCACCATCAGAACATATCTTCAAAGCTATCAGCCCAAAGAAAAAAAATCAACACACCACTCTCGGGAGGGCTCGAACCTCCAACCTTTCAGTTACCAGCCGATCGCGCTAGCCAATTGCGCCACGGAGACAGTCCTGTTCCACTCTTACCACCATTATAACATATCTTCAGTGCTAACAGGCCATAGAAAAAAGCGCCGCACCACCACCGGGTGGGCTCGAACCTCCAACCTTTCGGTTAACGACCGAACGCGCTACCCAATTGCGCCACAGAGACAGTCCTGCTCCATACTCACCACAATCAGAACATATCTTCAAAGCTATCAGCCCAAAGAAAAAAAAGCAACACACCACTCCCGGGAGGGCTCGAACCTCCAACCTTTCGGTTAACAGCCGATCGCGCTAGCCAATTGCACCACGGAGAAGGTCGCGCTCCAGTCTCCCCACCGTCACAACATTTCTTCAGAGCTATCAGCCTAAAGAAAAAAAGCGTCGCACCACAACCGGGTTGGCTCGAACCTCCAACCTTTCGGTTAACAGCCGATCGCGCTAGCCAATTGTGCCACGGAGACAGTCCTGCTCCACTCTCACCACCATCAGAACATATCTTCAAAGCTATCAGCCCAAAGAAAAAAAGCAACAAACCACTCCCGGGAGGGCTCTAACCTCCAACCTTTCAGTTAACAGCCGATCGCGCTAGCCAATTGCGCCACGGAGACAGTCGTGCTCCACTCTCACCACCATCAGAGCATATCTTCAAAGCTATCTGCCTAAAGAAAAAAGAGCGCCGCACCACCACCACCGGCTGGGCTCTAACCTCCAACCTTTCGTTTAACAGCCGATCGCGCCACGGAGACAGTTGTGCTCCTCTCTCACCACCATCAGAACATATCTTCAAAGCTATCAGCGCAAATCAAAAAGCAACACACCACTCCCGGGAGGGCTCGAAACTCCAACCTTTTGGTTAACAGCCGATCGCGCTAGCCAATTGCGCAACGGATACAGTCCTGCTCCACTCTCACCAACATCAGAACATATCTTCAAAGCTATCAGCCCAAAGGAAAAAAAGCGCCGCACCACCACCGGGTGGGCTCGAAACTCCAACCTTTCGGTTAACAGCCGAACGCGCTAGCCGATTGCGCCACGGAGACAGTCCTGCTCCACTCTCACCACCATCAGAACTTCAAAGCTATCAGCCCAAAGAAAAAAAGCGCCGCACCACCACCGGGTGGGCTCGAAACTCCAACCGTTTGGTTATGAGCCCATCGCGCTAGCCAATTGCGCCATGGGGACAGTCCTGCTTCCCTCTCATCACCATCAGAACATATCTTCAAAGCTATTAGCGCAAAGAAAAAAGCAACACACCACTCCCGGGAAGGCTCGAAACTCCAACCTTTCGATTAACAGCCGATCGCGCTAGCCCATTGCCCCACGGAGACAGTCCTGCTCCACTCTCACCACCATTAGAACATATCTTCAAAGCTATCAGCCCATAGAAGAAAAAGCGCCGCACCACCACCGGGTGGGCTCGAACCTCCAACCTTTCGGTTAACGACCGAACGCGCAACCCAATTGCGCCACGGATACAGTCCTGCTCCACTCTCACCACCATCAGAACATATCTTCAAAGCTATCAGCCCAAAGAAAAAAAGCGTCGCACCACCACCGGGTGGGCTCGAACCTCCAACCTTTCGGTCAACAGCCGATCGCGCTAGCCAATTGCACCACGGAGACAGTCCTGCTCCAGGCTCACCACCATTAGAACATATCTTCAAAGCTATCAGCCCAAAGAAAAAAAAGCAACACACCACTCCCGGGAGGGCTCGAACCCCCAACCTTTCGGTTAACAGCCGATCGCGCTAGCCAATTGCACCACGGAGAAGGTCGCGCTCCAGTCTCCCCACCGTCACAACATTTCTTCAGAGCTATCAGCCTAAAGAAAAAAAGCGTCGCACCACAACCGGGTTGGCTCGAACCTCCAACCTTTCGGTTAACAGCCGATCGCGCTAGCCAATTGTGCCATGGAGACAGTCCTGTTCCACTCTCACCACCATCAGAACATATCTTCAAAGCTATCAGCCCAAAGAAAAAAAAAGCAACAAACCACTCCCGGGAGGGCTCGAACCTCCAACCTTTCAGTTAACAGCCGATCGCGCTAGCCAATTGCGCCACGGAGACAGTCGTGCTCCCCTCTCACCACCATCAGAGCATATCTTCAAAGCTATCTGCCTAAAGAAAAAAGAGCGCCGCACCACCACCACCGGCTGGGCTCGAACCTCCAACCTTTCGTTTAACAGACGATCGCGCTAGCCGATCGCGCCACGGATACAATCGTGCTCCTCTCTG
The DNA here is from genome assembly GCF_043290135.1 of Rhipicephalus microplus. Taxonomy (NCBI): domain Eukaryota; kingdom Metazoa; phylum Arthropoda; class Arachnida; order Ixodida; family Ixodidae; genus Rhipicephalus; species Rhipicephalus microplus. Next base: position 2,590,905 of record NW_027464611.1, on the reverse strand, counting down.
ACCACCATCAGAACATATCTTCGAAGCTATCAGCGCAAATCAAAAAGCAACACACCACTCCCGGGAGGGCTCGAAACTCCAACCTTTTGGTTAACAGCCGATCGCGCTAGCCAATTGCGCAACGGAGACAGTCCTGCTCCCCTCTCACCACCATCAGAACGTATCTTCAAAGCTATCAGCCCAAAGGAAAAAAAGCGCCGCACCACCACCGGGTGGGCTCGAAACTCCAACCTTTCGGTTAACAGCCGATCGCGCTAGCCGATTGCGCCACGGAGACAGTCCTGCTCCACTCTCATTACCATCAGAACATATCTTCAAAGCTATCAGCCCAAAGAAAAAAAAAGCGCCGCACCACCACCGGGTGGGCTCGAAACTCCAACCGTTTGGTTATGAGCCCATCGCGCTAGCCAATTGCGCCATGGGGACAGTCCTGCTTCCCTCTCATCACCATCAGAACATATCTTCAAAGCTATCAGCGCAAATAAAAAAGCAACACACCACTCCCTGGAAGGCTCGAAACTCCAACCTTGCGATTAACAGCCGATCGCGCTAGCCAATTGCACCACGGAGACAGTCCTGCTCCACTCTCACCACCATTAGAACATATCCTCAAAGCTATCAGCCCATAGAAGAAAAAGCGCCGCACCACCACCGGGTGGGCTCGAACCTCCAACCTTTCGGTTAACGACCGAACGCGCAACCCAATTGCGCCACGGATACAGTCCTGCTCCACTCTCACCACCATCAGAACATATCTTCAAAGCTATCAGCCCAAAGAAAAAAAGCGTCGCACCACCACCGGGTGGGCTCGAACCTCCAACCTTTCGGTCAACAGCCGATCGCGCTAGCCAATTGCACCACGGAGACAGTCCTGCTCCAGTCTCACCACCATCAGAACATATCTTCAAAGCTATCAGCCCAAAGAAAAAAAAGCGCCGCACCACCACCGGGTGCGCTCGAACATCCAACATTTCGGTCAACAGCCGATCGCGCTAGCCAATTGCGCCACGGAGACAGTCGTGCTCCACACTCACCACCATCAGAACATATCTTCAAAGCTATCAGCCCAAATAAAAAAAGCGCCGCACCACCACCGGGTGGGCTCGAACCTCCAACCTTTTGGTTAACAGCCGATCGCGCTTGCCAATTGCGCCCCGGAGACAGTCCTGCTCCACTCTCACCACCATCAGAACATATCTTCAAAGCTATCAGCCCAAAGAAAAAAAAGCAAAACACCTCTCCCGGGAGGGCTCGAACCACCAACCTTTCGGTTAACAGACGATCGCGCTAGCCGATCGCGCCACGGAGACTGTCGTGCTCCACTCTCACCACCATCAGTACATATCTTCAAAGCTATCAGCGCAAAGAAAAAAGCAACACACCACTCCCGGGAGAAATCGAAACTCCAAACGTTCGGTTAACAGCCGATCGCGCTAGCCTATGGGGCCATGGAGACAGTCGTGCTCCTCTCTCACCACCATCAGAGCATATCAAAGCTATCAGCGCAAAGAAAAATGCAACACACCACTCCCGGGAGGGCTCGAAACGCCAACCTTTCGGTTAGCAGCCGATCGCGCTAGCCATTGCGCAACGAAGACAGTCCTGCTCCACTCTCACTACCATCAGAACATATCTTCAACGCTATCAGCGCAAAAAAAGCAACAGACCACTCCCGGAAGTGCTCGAACCTCCAACCTTTCGGTTAACAGCTGATCGCGCTAGCCAATTGCGCCACGGAGACAGTCGTGCTCCACTCTCCCCACCATCAGAACATTTCTTCAGAGCTATCAGCCCAAAGAAAAAAAGCGTCGCACCACCAACGGGTGGGCTCGAACCTCCAACCTTTCGGTTATGAGCCGATCGCGCTAGCCAATTGCGCCACGGAGACAGTCGTGATCCACTCTCACCACCAACAGAACATATCTTCAAAGCTATCAGCGCAAAGAAAAAAGCAACACACCACTCCCGGGAGGGCTTGAACCTCCAACCTTTCGGTTATCAGCCGATCGCGCTAGCCAATAGCGCCACGGAGACAGTCCTGCTCCACTCTCACCACCATCAGAACATATCTTCAATGCAATCAGCCCAAAGAAAAAAAAGCGCCGCACCACCACCGGGTGTGCTCGAACCTCCAACCTTTCGGTCAACAGCCGATCACGCTAGCCAATTGCGCCACGGAGACAGTCCTGCTCCACTCTTGCCACCATCAGAACATATCTTCAAAGCTATCAGCCCAAAGAAAAAAAAGCGCCGCACCACAACCGGGTGGGCTCGAACCTCCAACCTTTCGGTTAACAGCCGATCGCGCTAGCCAATTGCGCCCTGGAGACAGTCCTTCTCCACTCTCACCACCATCAGAACATATCTTCAAAGCTACCAGCCCAAAGAAAAAAAAGCAACACACCACTCCCGGGAGGGCTCGAAACGCCAACCTTTCGGTTAACAGCCGATCGCGCTAGCCATTGCGCAACGAAGACAGTCCTGCTCCACTCTCACTACCATCAGAACATATCTTCAAAGCTATCAGCGCAAAAAAAAGCAACAGACCACTCGCCGGACGGCTCGAACCTCCAACCTTTCAGTTAACAGCCGATCGCGCTAGCCAATTGCGCCAACGGAGACAGTCGTGCTCCACTCTCACCACCATCAGAGCATATCTTCAAAGCTATCACCCTAAAAAAAAGCGCCGAACCACCACCGGGTGGGCTCGAACCTTCAACCTTTCGGTTAACAGACGATCGCGCTAGCCGATCACGCCACGGAGACAGTCGTGCTCCACTCTCACCACCATCAGAACATATCTTCAAAGCTATCAGCGCAAAGAAAAAAGCAACACACCACTCCCGGGAGGGCTCGAACCTCCAACCTTTCAGTTAACAGCCGATCGCGCTAGCCATTGCGCCACGGAGACAGCCCTGCTCCACTCTCACCACCATCAGAACATATCTTCAAAGCTATCAGCCTAAAGGAAAAAAGCGCCGCACCACCACCGGGTGCGCTCGAACCTCCAACCTTTCGGTCAACAGCCGATCGCGTTAGCCAATTGTGCCATGGAGACAGTCGTGCTCCACTCTCACCACCATCAGAACATATCTTCAAAGCTATCAGCCCAAAAAAAAAGCGCCGCACCACCACCGGGTGGGATCGAACCTCCAACCTTTCGGTTAACAGCCGACGCGCAAGCCAATTGCGCCCCGGAGACAGTCCTGCTCTACTCTCACCACCATCAGAACATATCTTCAAAGCTATCAGCCCAAAAAAAAGCAACACACCACTCCCCGGAGGACTCGAACCTCCAACCTTTCAGTTAACAGCCAATCGTCGCTAGCCAATAGCGCCACGGAGACAGTCATGCTCCACTCTCACCACCATCAGAGCATAGCTTCAAAGCTATCAGCCTAAAGAAAAAAAAGCGCCGCACCACCACCGGGTGGGCTCGAACCTCCAACCTTTCGGTTAACAGACGATCGCGCTAGCCGATCGCGCCACGGAGACAGTCGTGCTTCACTCTCACCACCATCAGAACATATCTTCAAAGCTATCAGCGCAAAGAAAAAAGCAACAGACCACTCCCGGGAGGGCTCGAAACTCCAACCTTTCGGTTAACAGCCGATCGCGCTAGCCAACTGCGCAACGGAGACAGTCCTGCTCCCCTCTCACCACCATCAGAACATATCTTCAAAGCTATCAGACCCAAAAAAGCGCCGCAACACCACCGGGTGGGCTCGAAACTCCAACCTTTCGATTAACCGCCGATCGCGCTAGCCAATTGCGCCATGGAGACAGTCCTGTTCCACTCTCACCACCATTAGAACATTTCTTCAATGCTATCAGGCCGTAGAAAAAAGCGCCGCACCACCACCGGGTGGGCTCGAACCTCCAACCTTTCGGTTAACGACCGAACGCGCTACCCAATTGCGCCACAAAGACAGTCCTGCTCCATACTCACCACAATCAGAACATAACTTCAAAGCTATCAGTTCAAAGAAAAAAAGCAACACACCACTCCCGGGAGGGCTCGAACCTCCAACCTTTCGGTTAACAGCCGATCGCGCTAGCCAATTGCACCACAGAGAAGGTCGTGCTCCAGTCTCCCCACCGTCAGAACATTTCTTCGGAGCTATCAGGCTAAAGAAAAAAAGCGTCGCACCACAACCGGGTTGGCTCGAACCTCCATCCTTTCGGTTAACAGCCGATCGTGCTAGCCAATTGCGCCACGGAGACAGTCCTGCTCCACTCTCACCACCATCAGAGCATATCTTCAAAGCTATCTGCCTAAAGAAAAAAGAGCGCCGCACCACCACCACCGGGTGGGCTCGAACCTCCAACCTTTCGTTTAACAGACGATCGCGCTAGCCGATCGTGCCACGGAGACAGTCGTGCTCCTCTCTCACCACCATCAGAACATATCTTCAAAGCTATCAGCGCAAATCGAAAAGCAACACACCGCTCCCGGGAGGGCTTGAACCTCCAACCTTTCGGTTATCAGCCGATCGCGCTAGCAAATTGCGCCACGGAGACAGTCCTGCTCCCCTCTCACCACCGTCAGAACATATCTTCAAAGCTATCAGCCCAAAAAAAAGCGCCGCACCACCACCGGGTGGGCTCGAAACTCCAACCTTTCGATTAACAGCCGATCGCGCTAGACAATTGCGCCAAGGAGACAGTCCTGTTCCACTCTCACCACCATTCGAACATATCTTCAAAGCCATCAGCCCATAGAAAAAAAGCACCGCACAACCACCGGGTGGGCTCGAACCTCCAACCTTTCGGTTAACAGCCGATCGCGCTAGCCAATTGCGCAACGGAGACAGTCCTGCTTCACTCTCACCACCATCAGAACATATCTTCAAAGCTATCAGCGCAAATCGAAAAGCAACACACCACTTCCGGGAAGGCTCGATACTCCAACCTTTCGGTTAACAGCCGATTGTGCTAGCCAATTGCGCAATGGAGACAGTCCTGCTCCACTCTCACCACCATCAGAACATCTCTTCAGAGCTATCAGCCCAAAGAAAAAAAAGCAACAGACCACTCCCGGGAGGGCTCGAACCTCCAACCTTTCGGTTAACAGCCGATCGCGCTAGCCAATTGCGCCACGGAGACAGTCGTGCTCCACTCTCCCCACCATCAGAACATTTCTTCAGAGCTATCAGCCCAAAGAAAAAGAGCGTCGCACCACAAACGGGTGGGCTCGAACCTCCAACCTTTCGGTTAACAGCCGATCGCGCTAGCCAATTGCGCAACGGAGACAGTCCTGCTCCACTCTCACCACCATCAGAACATATCTTAAAAGCTATCAGCCTCCGAAAAAAAGCGCCGCACCACCACCGGGTGGGCTCGAAACTCCAACCTTTCGATTAAAAGCCGATCGCGCTAGCCAATTGCGCCACGGAGACAGTCCTGTTCCACTCTCACCACCATTAGAACATATCTTCAAAGCTATCAGGCCATAGAAAAAATGCGCCGCACCACCACCGGGTGGGCTCGAACCTCCAACGTTTCGGTTAACGACCGAACGCGCTACCCAATTGCGCCACGGAGACAGTCCTGATCCACTTTCACCACCATCAGAACATATCTTCAAAGCTATCAGCCCAAAGAAAAAAAAAGCAACACACCACTCCCAGGAGGGCTCGAACCTCCAACCTTTCAGTTAACAGCCGATCGCGCTAGCCAATTGCGCCACGGAGACAGTCGTGCTCCACTCTCACCACCAACAGAACATATCTTCAAAGCTATCAGCGCAAAGAAAAAAGCAACACACCACTCCCGGGAGGGCTTCAACCTCCAATCTTTCGGTTATCAGCCGATCGCGCTAGCCAATTGCGCCACGGAGACAGACCTGCTCCACTCTTACCACCATCAGAACATATTTTCAAAGCAATCAGCCCAAAGAAAAAAAAGCGCCCCACCACCACCGGGTGCGCTCGAACCTCCAACCTTTCGGTCAACAGCCGATAGCGCTAGCCAATTGCGCCACGGAGACAGTCCTGCTCCTCTCTCACCACCATCAGAACATATCTTAAAAGCTATCAGCCCAAAGAAAAAAAAAGCAAGACACCACTCGCCGGAGGGCTCGAACCTCCAACCTTTCAGTTAACAGCCGATCGCGCTAGCCAATTGCGCCACGGAGACAGTTGTGCTCCACTCTCACCACCATCAGAGCATATCTTCAAAGCTATCACCCTAAAGAAAAAAAAAGCGCCGAACCACCACTGGGTGGGCTCGAACCTTCAACCTTTCGGTTACCAGACGATCGCGCTAGCCGATCGCGCCACGGAGACAGTCGTGCTCCACTCTCACCACCATCAGAACATATCTTCAAAGCTATCAGCGCAAAGAAAAAAGCAACACACCACTCCCGGGAGGGCTCGAAACTCCAACCTTTCGGTTAAGAGCCGATCGCGCTAGCCAATTGCGCAACGGAGACAGTCCTGCTCCACTCTCACCACCATCAGAACATATCTTAAAAGCTATCAGCCCCCGAAAAAAAGCGCCGCACCACCACCGGGTGGGCTCGAAACTCCAACCTTTCAATTAACAGCCGATCGCGCTAGCCAATTGCGCCACGGAAACAGTCCTGTTCCACTCTCACCACCATTAGAACATATCTTCAAAGCTATCAGGCCATAGAAAAAATGCACCGCACCACCACCGGGTGGGCTCGAACCTCCAACCTTTCGGTTAACGACCGAACGCGCTACCCAATTGCGCCACGGAGACAGTCCTGATCAGCTCTCACCACCATCAGAACATATCTTCAAAGCTATCAGCCCAAAGAAAAAAAAAGCAACACACCACTCCCAGGAGGGCTCGAACCTCCAAACTTTCGGCTAACAGCCGAACGCGCTACACAATTGCGCCATGGAGACAGTCGTGCTCCACTCTCACCACCAACAGAACATATCTTCAAAGCTATCAGCGCAAAGAAAAAAGCAACACACCACTCCCGGGAGGGCTCGAACCTCCAACCTTTCGGTTAACAGCCGATCGCGCTAGCCATTTGCGCCACGGAGACAGTCCTGCTCCACTCTCACCACCATCAGAACATATCTTCAAAGCTATCAGCCCAAAGAAAAAAAGCGCTGCACCACCACCGGGTGCGCTCGAAACTCCAACCTTTCGGTCAACAGCCGATCGCACTAGCCAATTGCGCCACGGAGACAGTCGTGCCCCACTCTCACCACCATCAGAACATATCTTCAAATCTATCAGCCCAAAGAAAAAAAAGCGCCGCACCACCACCGGGTGGGCTCTAACCCCCAACCTTTCGGTTAACAGCCGATCGCGCAAGCCAATTGCGTCCCGGATACAGTCCTGCTCTACTCTCACCACCATCAGAACATATCTTCAAAGCTATCAGCCCAAAAAAAAGCAACACACCACTCCCCGGAGGGCTCGAACCTCCAACCTTTCAGTTAAAAGCCGATCGCGCTAGCCAATTGCGCCACAGAGGCAGTCGTGCTCCACTCTCACCACCATCAGAGCATATCTTCAAAGCTATCAGCCTAAAGAAAAAAAAAGCGCGGCACCACCACCGGGTGGGCTCGAACCTCCAACCTTTCAGTTAACAGACGATCGCGCTAGCCGATCGCGCCACGGAGACAGTCGTGCTCCACTCTCACCACCATCAGAACATATCTTCAAAGCTATCAGCGCAAAGAAAAAAGCAACACACCACTCCCGGGAGGGCTCGAAACTCCAACCTTTCGGTTAACAGCCGATCGCGCTAGCCAACTGCGCAACGGAGACAGTCCTGCTCCACTCTCACCACCATCAGAACATATCTTCAAAGCTATCAGACCCAAAAAAAGCGCCGCACCACCACCGGGTGGGCTCGAAACTCCAACCTTTCGATTAACCGCCAATCGCGCTAGCCAATCGCGCCACGGAGACAGTCCTGTTCCACTCTCACCACCATTAGAACATATCTTCAAAGCTATCAGGCCATAGAAAAAAGCGCCGCACCACCACCGGGTGGGCTCGAACCTCCAACCTTTCGGTTAACGACCAAACCCGCTACCCAATTGCGCCACAGAGACAGTCCTGCGCCACTCTCCCACCATCAGAACATATCTTCAAAGCTATCAGCCCAAACAAAAAAAGCAACACACCACTCCCGGGACGGCTCGAACCTCCAACCTTTCGGTTAACAGCCGATCGCGCTAGCCAATTGCACCACATAGAAGGTCGTGCTCCAGTCTCCCCACCGTCAGAACATTTCTTCAGAGCTATCAGCCCAAAGAAAAAAAGCGTCGCACCACCACCGGGTTGGCTCGAACCTCCAACCTTTCGGTTAACAGCCGATCGCGCTAGCCAATTGCGCCACGGAGACAGTCCTGCTCCACTCTCACCACCATCAGAACATATCTTCAAAGCTGTCAGCCCAAAGAAAAAAAAGCAACACACCACTCCCGGGAGGGCTCGAAGCTCCAACCTTTCGGTTAACAGCCGATCGCGCTAGCCAATTGCGCAACGAAGACAGTCCTGCTCCACTCTCACCACCATCAGAAAATATCTTCAAAGTTATCAGACCCAAAAAAAAGCGCCGCACCACCACCGGGTAGGCTCGAAACTCCAACCTTTCGATTAACAGCCGATCGCGCTAGCCAATTGCGCCACGAAGACAGTCCTGTTCCACTCTCACCACCATTAGAACATATCTTCAAAGCTATCAGGCCATAAAAAAAAGCGCCGCACCACCACCGGGTGGACTCGAACCTCCAACCGTTCGGTTAACGACCGAACGCGCTACCCAATTGCGCCACAGAGCCAGTCCTGCTCCACTCTCACCACCATCAGAACATATCTTCAAAGCTATCAGCGCAAAAAAAAAAGGAACACACCACTCCCGGGAGGGCTCGAACCTCCAACCTTTCGGTTAACAGCCGATCGCGCTAGCCAATTGCGCCACAGAGAAGGTCGTGCTCCAGTCTCCCCACCGTCAGAACATTTCTTCAGAGCTATCAGCCTAAAGTAAAAAAAGCAACACACCACTCCCGGGAGGGCTCGAACCTCCAACCTTTCGGTTAACAGCCGATCGCGCTAGCCAATTGTGCCACGGAGACAGTCCTGCTCCACTCTCACCACCATCAAAACATATCTTCAAAGCTATCAGCCCAAAGAAAAAAAAGCGCCGCACCACCACCGGGTGCGCTCGAACCTCCAACCTTTCGGTCAACAGCCGATCGCGCTAGCCAATCGCGCCACGGAGACAGTCCTGCTCCACTCTCACCACCATCAGAACATATCTTCAAAGCTATCAGCCCAAAAAAAGCAACACACCACTTCCCGGAGGGCTCGAACCTCCAACCTTTCAGTTAACAGCCGATCGCGCTAGCCAATTGCGCCACGGAGACAGTCGTGCTCCACTCTCACCACCATCAGAACATATCTTCAAAGCTATCAGACCCGAAAAAAGCGCCGCACCACCACCAGGTGGGCTCGAAACTCCTACCTTTCGATGAACAGCCGATCGCGCTAGCCAATTGCGCCACGAAGCAGTCCTGTTCCACTCTCACCACCATTAGAACATATCTTCAAAGCTATCAGGCCATAGAAAAAAGCGCCGCACCACTACCGGGTGGACTCGAACCTCCAAACTTTCGGTTAACGACCGAACGCGCTACCCAATTGCGCCACAGAGACAGTCCTTCTCCACTCTCACCACCATCAGAACACATCTTCAAAGCTATCAGCCCAAAGAAAAAAAAAGCAACTTACCACTCCCGGGAGGGCTCGAACCTCCAACCTTTCGGTTAACAGCCGATCGCGCTAGCCAATCGCGCCACGGAGAAGGTCGTGCTCCAGTCTCCCCACCGTCAGAACATTTCTTCAGAGCTATCAGCCCAAAGAAAAAAAGCGTCGCACCACCACCGGGTGGGCTCGAACCTCCAACCTTTCGGTTAACAGGCGATCGCGCTAGCCAATTGCGCCACGAAGGCAGTCCTGCTCCACTCTCACCACCATCAGAACATATCTTCGAAGCTATCAGCCCAAAGAAAAAAAAGCAACACACCACTCCCGGGAGGGCTCGAACCTCCAAACTTTCAGTTAACAGCCGATCGCGCTAGTCAATTGCGCCACGGAGACAGTCGTGCTCCACTCTCACCACCATCAGAGCATAGCTTCAAAGCTATCTGCCTAAAGAAAAAAGAGCGCAGCACCACCACCGGGTGGGCTCGAACCTCCAACCTTTCGTTTAACAGACGATCGCGCTAGCCGATCGCGCCACGGAGACAGTCGTGCTCCTCTCTCACCACCATCACAACATATCTTCAAAGCTATCAGCGCAAAGAAAAAAGCAACACACCACTCCCGGGAGGGCTCGAAACTCCAACCTTTCGGTTAACAGCCGATCGCGCTAGCCAATTGCGCAACGGAAACAGTCCTGCTCCACTCTCACCACCATCAGAACACATCTTCAAAGCTATCAGCCCAAAAAAAAGCGCCGCACCACCACCGTGTGGGCTCGAAACTCCAACCTTTCAATTAACAGCCGATCGCGCTAGACAATTGCGCCACGGAGAAAGTCCTGTTCCACTCTCACCACCATTCGAACATATCTTCAAAGCTATCAGGCCATAGAAAAAAAGCGCCGCACCACCACCGGGTGGGCACTAACCTCCAACCTTTCGGTTAAGAGACGATCGCGCTAGCCAATCGCGCCACGGAGACAGTCGTGCTCCACTCTCACCACCATCAGAACATATCTTCAAAGTTATCAGCGCAAAGAAAAAGCAACACACCACTTCCGGGAGCGCTCGAAACTCCAACTTTTGGGTCAACAGCCGATCGCGCTAGCCAATTGCGCCACGGAGACAGTCGTGCTCCACTCTCACCACCATCAGAACATATCTTCAAAGCTATCAGCCCAAAGAAAAAAAGCAACAAACTACTTCCCAGAGGGCTCGAACCTCCAACCTTTCAGTTAACAGCCGATCGCGCTAGCCAATTGCGCCACGGAGACAGTCGTGCTCCACTCTCACCACCATCAGAGCATATCTTCAAAGCTATCACCCTAAGAAAAAAAAGCGCCGCACCACCACCGGGTGGGCTCGAACCTCCAACCTTTCAGTTAACAGCCGATCGCGCTAGCCAATTGCGCCACGGAGACAGTCGTGCTCCACTCTCACCACCATCAGAGCATATCTTCAAAGCTATCACCCTAAGAAAAAAAAGCGCCGCACCACCACCGGGTGGGCTCGAACCTCCAACCTTTCGGTTAACAGACGATCGCGCTAGCCGATCGCGCCACGGAGACAGTCGTGCTCCACTCTCACCACCATCAGAACATATCTTCAAAGCTATCAGCGCAAAGAAAAAAGCAACACACCACTCCCGGGAGGGCTCGAAACTCCAAACTTTCGGTTAACAGCCGATCGCGCTAGCCAATTACGCAACGGAGACAGTCCTGCTCCACTCTCACCACCATCAGAACATATCTTCAAAGCTGTCAGACCCTAAAAAAGCGCCGCACCACCACCGGGTGGGCTCGAAACTCCGACCTTTCGATTAACAGCCGATCGCGCTAGCCAATTGCGCCACGAAGACAGTCCTGTTCCACTCTCACCACCATTAGAACATATCTTCAAAGCTATCAGGCCATAGAAAAAAGCGCCGCACCACCACCGGGTGGACTCGAACCTCCAACCTTTCGGTTAACGACCGAACGCGCTACCCAATTGCGCCACAGAGACAGTCCTGCTCCACTCTCACCACCATCAGAACATATCTTCAAAAGTATCAGCTCAAAGAAAAAAAAGCAACACACCACTCCCGGGAGGGCTCGAACCTTCAACCTTTCGGTCAACAGACGATAGCGCTAGCCGATCGAGCCACGGAGACAGTCGTGCTCCACTCTCACCACCATCAGAACATATTGTCACCAATCTTGTCTCACTCAAGGAAACCTTCCGCAGAACTGCTCGTCAAGCTAGGACAAAAAGAAAAACTGCTCCAACCCAACCTCTTCGTCCTCTTCCAAAACGAAAACCACGCGAATTCATGCGGCATTAAAAAGCGGCTCAATCCCAACCTCTTCGTCCTCTTCCACACGAAAACCACGCGAATTCATGCGGCATTAGTCCCCCCTTTTAAAAAGCATCGACTCGATGCTTCTAAATAAAAAGAAGAAGAAAAAAAAAACCCATAATTAGAACACGCGTTGACGCAGAGAATGACAAAGTGAGTGCCAGGGAAAACAAAGAGGGCGCACAAGCACTTGGACCATGCGCGAACACAACAGCACCAGTGGAAGAGTCAAGAAAAAAAAAAACACCACATGAGATCACTGTCACGTTTGCGAAGTAACTCGCAAGCACAGAGACTATTGTGTGTAGTACGGCTTGAGTCGTACGACATGCACAGTTTCGGGCCGATGTTGTCGACGTGACGACACTGTGCCGTCCGGAAGTACTTCGTATGTAAGGTCACTCACACGTCGGATAACCTTGTATGGTCCGAAATAACGGCTCAGAAGCTTTTCAGACAAGCCTGGTCGTCGGACAGGAGTCCACACCCACACTCGTTCACCCGGGTGGTATGCGACGTTTCGACGGCGAAGGTTGTAACGTCGTGCATCTGCGTCTTGTTGGTGACCGATGTTCACGCGAGCCAGTTGACGAGCCTCTTCGGCGTACTGCGTGTATTGCTCGGCTTCTGGAGAAAGAGCATCGCTATTATCGTACGGCAGCATAGCGTCAAGCATCGTTTGTACGTTGCGTCCATAAACAAGGTGGAAAGGTGAAAATCGGGTTGTTTCCTGCATTGCCGTATTGTATGCGAACGTGACGTATGGGAGGATATCGTCCCAGGTTTTGTGCTGCACGTCCACGTACATTGACAGCATGTCCGCTATGGTCTTGTTGAGCCTTTCCGTCAGTCCATTACTTTGTGGGTGGTAAGCCGTTGTTTTTCGGTGACTCGTGCAGCTCAGTCTGAAAATGTCCTCTAGCATTTGTGCCGTAAATGATGTTCCTCTATCCGTAATCACACATGACGGCGCGCCGTGCCGGAGGACGATGTGCTGCACGAAGAACTTCGCCACTTCAGACGCCGTGCCGCGGGGTAATGCCTTTGTCTCAGCATACCGGGTCAAGTAATCGGTTGCCACTATAATCCATTTGTTACCAGTGGCCGACAAAGGGAAGGGTCCTAGAAGGTCCATTCCCACGAGGTCGAAAGGTGTCCGTGGTGGTGTAATAGGGTGGAGAAGGCCCGCAGGTTTCACGGGTGGCGTCTTGCGACGCTGGCACTCGCGGCAGCCTTGCACGTAGCGGTGTACACTGGTCGAAAGTCGTGGCCAATAGTACTGCTGGCGCACTCTGGCGAGAGTCCGCGAGTAGCCCAAGTGTCCCGACGTGGGCTCGTCATGGCACGCGAGGAGGATGTCATCCCGCATGTCGGCTGGTACAACGAGGAGGAAGGCTTTGTTGCTACCTCGAGCATTTTTCTTGTAAAGAATGCCCCTCCTTAGACAAAAGGATGACAATTCGCGAGCGATGCGCCGAGGAGTGTGAGAATTTCGGCCTTCTAAGGAATCAATAATAGGGCGCAATTCCTGATCGGCTCTCTGTCTAGACATAAAGTCAGAATCACTGAGGGCTCCGAGAAAACCATCAGCATATTCCGAGTCCATATCAGGATGTCCCACGGGTGCTCGAGAAAGTGCGTCGGCATCTTCGTGCTTGCGCCCAGACCTATACACAATCATGATGTCAAACTCTTGCAAGCGCAAACTCCACCGAGCGAGACGACCAGACGGGTCACGGAGATTGGCCAGCCAACACAGCGAATGGTGATCGGTCACCACCTTGAAGGGACGGCCGTAGAGGTAAGGTCGAAACTTTGCCGTTGCCCACACGACTGCGAGGCATTCCTTCTCTGAAGTGGAGTAGTTGGCCTCGGCTCGAGAGAGAGTACGACTGGCGTAAGCTATGACATGTTCTACGCCGTTGTGCCGTTGTACAAGGACAGCGCCAAGTCCGACGTTGCTTGCATCCGTGTGAACTTCGGTATCAGCGTCCTCATCAAAATGCGCAAGAACAGGTGCCTCTTGCATTCGCTGCCGTAACTCTGTGAAAGCTGCTTCTTGCTCTGTAGTCCAGGCAAACGGTACATCATCTCGGGTGAGTCGCGTGAGCGGTTCGGCTATCGTCGAGAAGTTGGTAATGAATCGGCGATAATAAGCACACAAGCCGAGAAAACGCCGTACCGCTTTTTTGTCTGACGGCACAGGAAAGGTGGCGACTGCTGCAGTTTTTTCTGGGTCAGGCCGCACTCCATCCGCACTCACAACATGTCCCAGAAATTTCAGCTCATCGTAGCCGAAATGGCACTTCTGGGGTTTTAGCGTGAGTTCGGCCGAACGAATAGCTTCCAGAACCATTCTTAGACGCTTCAGATGTTCTTCGAAACTCTCGGCAAAGATGACCACATCATCAAGGTATACAAGGCAGCTTTGCCACTTCAAGCCAGCGAGGACGGTATCCATCATTCGCTGGAATGTTGCGGGAGCTGAACAGAGGCCGAAAGGAAGAACTCTGAATTCATAAAGCCCATCGGGAGTTACAAACGCTGTCTTCTCTCTGTCTCGCTCATCGACCTCTATCTGCCAATAGCCGCTCTTCAAATCTATCGATGAAAAATACTTCGCGTGTCGTAGCCTGTCGAGAGAATCATCAACCCGTGGAAGCGGGTAGACGTCTTTTTTGGTGACGCTATTGAGTTTCCTGTAGTCAACACAGAATCGCAGCGTTCCGTCTTTCTTCTTTACTAGAACGACTGGCGAGGACCACGGGCTGCTCGACGGTTGTATCACCCCGTCGTCAAGCATCTCCTTTACCTGCGTCTGTATAGTCTCGCGTTCTTTAGCCGAAACACGGTAAGGTTGCTGGCGGATTGGGCGAACATCATCGTCGGTAATAATTCGGTGCTTTATGAGGGGTGTTTGACCGACTCTAGATGAAGAGGCGAAGCAAGATTTAAATTCCTTCAGCAGGGTATGCAGTGCGGCCTTCTTCTCGTCCGAAAGCTTCGAACTGACGTCGATGTGGTCCAGAAACTTATCTCCATCAACCATTTCCTCGATGCGAAGCACTCGGTGACATCCGCTACACGGTCTCCGAAGGCCACGGTGGTGCCGCGGAAAAGATGTCGGTGCTCGAAGTTAAAATTTGTGACGAGTATCTGCGACCGTCCGTCACGCACACGCAGAATGCTTCGCACTGCACACACACCTTGAAGCAGTAAAAGGGATACGTTGCTCTCGGCGACCACGTCACCGTCTTGGAGGTCTTCACAGGTGACTTCTACGAAAGCAGTCGCTCGGGGAGGCAACGTCACGCTTTCGTCGGCAACACGCAGCGCAGGTCTACGACAGCTATCAGCGCCTCGATCGGTTGCAAGTTGCGTCGAGAAAGTCACCATTCGCTCGCGGAGATTTATGATCGCGCCATTCTCTCGAAGGAAGTCCATTCCAAGGATGAGCTGACGAGAACAGTCGCGTAGTACGAGGCAGGTTACCACAAACGTTGACTCGCGTATTTCCACTCTTGCGGTACAGCGACCCAATGGAGTAATAACGTGGCCTCCAGCAGTGCGAATACGCGTCCCATTCCAAGGTGTCATCACTTTCTTAAGACTGGTTGCCAATTTTCCGCTCATAATAGAATAATCTGCACCTGTGTCCACCAATGCGCTGACCTGAAGACCGTCTATCAGCACGGGAATGTCGAGTGAGACTCGGCCACTGGGTTCAGACGCACAATCCGGCATTTCTCTCGCACTGCACTAAGACGTCAATTCAATGTCTGCAGCGTTTTGTGGAAGCGTCGATAGGAGGTCTTCCGCACTTTTAGTCCCAGCGACCTCGCCCCCGAAGGTCGCTGCCTTCAGTTTTCCCGACGAGGGCTTGGGGAACGTCCCCGTGCCATCGTACTGAGACGTGGTCCAATAGCTGCGGGTCGTCGTGGAGATGGAGACCGCGATTGACGCCGTGGGAAAGGCAGACGTTGCTGCGCGAGGTAGTCCTCAATTTCTCTTGGCCTCTGACCAACTAGGGGACGAGGCGAATGAATAGAGAAACCGCGCAGTCCAAGTTGTCGGTATGGACATTCCCGGTAGATGTGACCGGCTTCACCGCAATGGAAGCAGAGGGGTCTTCTATCCGACGTACGCCAAATATCGGACTTCCGCGGAGGGGCACGGCGACCGTCGATGTCCAAACCAGCATGCGCAGATTGAATTGAAACTGGCGGCATCGTCTGGATTGGGACTGCAGGGCTTGAGACCGGCATGGAAGTGCGCAGAGCTTCGGCATATGTGCGGTTCCCAACATCAGTGGACGCAGGAGGTGGTTCTAGATTTGTAACCGTTGGTTGAGGGCGACGGCTGTGAAGCACCTGCTGGACCTCGTCCCGAATAATATTGGTGATGCTGCTTACCTCCGGCTGTCTCGCCCCGTGTAGTTTCGCGATTTCCTCGCGGACGACGGAGCGGACGATTTCGCGAATCCACTCAATGCTGTTGCTCCCGAAGCTGGCGGAAAATTCAGTAGGTGATGCAGAATTCACTTGCCGGTTGAGTAGGGCTGACCGCTGATGAAGTACCCTCTCCATCGTAGTGGCTTCGGTCAGGAATTCTGCTACACTCTTCGGAGGACTCCGCACTAGACCAGCAAAAAGCTGCTCCTTCACGCCTCGCATCAGATAGCGTAGCTTTTTTTCTTCTGGCATTGCCGGATCCGCTCGCCTGAAAAGCTGCGTCATGTCCTCCACGTACATGGTGACGGTCTCATTAGGCATCTGGATGCGTGAATGCAATGCACGTTCAGCACGATCGCGGCGGTCGGGGCTCCGGTAGGTCTCCAAGAGGCGATGCTGGAACTCGCGCCAGGATGTCAAGACATCACTTCTGTTCATGAACCACGTTCGGGCGCCGTCTTTCAAACACGCGTAGACGTTGCGGAGTTTGGCGGCTTCGTCCCAGTAGTTGATCGCTGCGACGTGTTCGAACTCGCTCAGCCAGTCGTCCACATCCTCAAACAGCTCTCCGTGAAAGGGACTAGGCATCAGCGGGTTCTGGACAGTGCAATAAATTGGTGCCGACGACGTAGGAGTTTCCATGACGCCTTGAGGCGAAGTCATAGTCGCTCTATGGATAAGCTGTGCCGGTGTCTCTGGTGGTAGGCCTCGTTGGCGGCGGCTTGTTCTGTGAACTGGCGTGTCCACGGGCACAGGGCTTGTGTTCCGGCTCCTGGATGGGCTCTTGTGCATGGGGTGCGTCGTCAGTTGTCGTACCCCGCAGCTCCACCAATCTTGTCACCAATCTTGTCTCACTCAAGGAAACCTTCCGCAGAACTGCTCGTCAAGCTAGGACAAAAAGAAAAACTGCTCCAACCCAACCTCTTCGTCCTCTTCCAAAACGAAAACCACGCGAATTCATGCGGCATTAAAAAGCGGCTCAATCCCAACCTCTTCGTCCTCTTCCACACGAAAACCACGCGAATTCATGCGGCAATATCTTCAAAGCTATCAGCGCAAAGAAAAAAGCAACACACCACTCCCGGGAGGGCTCGAAACTCAAACCTTTCGGTTAACAGCCGATCGCGCTAGCCAATTGCGCAACGGAGACAGTCCTGCTCCACCCACACCACCATCAGAACATATCTTCAAAGCTATCAGCCCCCGAAAAAAAGCGCCGCACCACCGCCGGGTGGGCTCGAACCTCCAACCTTTCGTTTAACAGACGATCGCGCTAGCCGATCGCGCCACGGAGACAGTCGTGCTCCTCTCTCACCACCATCACAACATATCTTCAAAGCTATCAGCGCAAAGAAAAAAGCAACACACCACTCCCGGGAGGGCTCGAAACTCCAACCTTTCGGTTAACAGCCGATCGCGCTAGCCAATTGCGCAACGGAAACAGTCCTGCTCCACTCTCACCACCATCAGAACACAACTTCAAAGCTATCAGCCCACAAAAAAGCGCTGCACCACCACCGTGTGGGCTCGAAACTCCAACCTTTCGATTAACAGCCGATCGCGCTAGACAATTGCGCCACGGAGAAAGTCCTGTTCCACTCTCACCACCATTCGAACATATCTTCAAAGCTATCAGGCCATAGAAAAAAAGCGCCGCACCACCACCGGGTGGGCACGAACCTCCAACCTTTCGGTTAAGAGACGATCGCGCTAGCCAATCGCGCCACGGAGACAGTCGTGCTCCACTCTCACCACCATCAGAACATATCTTCAAAGCTATCAGCGCAAAGAAAAAGCAACACACCACTTCCGGGAGGGCTCGAAACTCCAACTTTTGGGTCAACAGCCGATCGCGCTAGCCAATTGCGCCACGGAGACAGTCGTGCTCCACTCTCACCACCATCAGAACATATCTTCAAAGCTATCAGCCCAAAGAAAAAAAGCGCCGCCCCACCACCGGGTGGGCTCGAACCTCCAACCTTTCGGTTAACAGCCGATCGCGCTAGATAATTGCATCACATATAAGGTCGTGCTCCAGTCTTCCCACCGTCAGAACATTTCTTCTGAGCTATCAGCCCAAAGAAAAAAAGCGTCGCACCACCACCGGGTTGGCTCGAACCTCCAACCTTTCGGTTAACAGCCGATCGCGCTAGCCAATTGCGCCACGGAGACAGTCCTGCTCCACTCTCACCACCATCAGAACATATCTTCAAAGCTGTCAGCCCAAAGAAAAAAAAGCAACACACCACTCCCGGGAGGGCTCGAACCTTCAACCTTTCAGTTAACAGCCGATCGCGCTAGCCAATTGCGCCACGGAGACAGTCGTGCTCCACTCTCACCACCATCAGAGCATATCTTCAAAGCTATCTGCCTAAAGAACAAAGAGCGCCGCACCACCACCACCGGGTGGGCTCGAACCTCCAACCTTTCGTTTAACAGACGATCGCCCTAGCCGATCGCGCCACGGAGACAGTCGTACTCCTCTCTCACCACCATCAGAACATATCTTCAAAGCTATCAGCGCAAAGAAAAAAGCAACACACCACTCCCGGGAGGGCTCGAAACTCCAACCTTTCGATTAACAGCCGATCGCGCTAGCCAATTACGCCACGGAGACAGTCCTGTTGCACTCTCACCACCATTAGAACATACCTTCAAAGCTATCAGGGCATAGAAAAATGCGCCGCACCACCACCGGGTGGGCTCGAACCTCCAACCTTTCGGTTAACGACCGAACGCGCTACCCAATTACGCCACGGAGACAGTCCTGATCCACTCTCACCACCATCAGAACATATCTTCAAAGCTATCAGCCCCAAAAAAAGCAACACACCACTCCCGGGAGGGCTCGAACCTCCAACCTTTCGGTTAACAGCCGATCGCGCTAGCCAATTGCGCCACGGAGACAGTCGTGCTCCACTCTCACCACCAACAGAACATAACTTCAAAGCTATCAGCGCAAAGAAAAAAGCAACACACCACTCCCGGGAGGGCTCGAACCTCCAACCTTTCGGTTAACAGCCGATCGCGCTAGCCAATTGTGCCACGGAGACAGTCCTGCTCCACTCTCACCACCATCAGAACATATCTTCAAAGGTATCAGCCCAAAGAAAAAAAGCGCCGCACCACCCCCGGGTGCGCTCGAACCTCCAACCTTTCGGTCAACAGCCGATCGCGCTAGCCAATTGCGCCACGGAGACAGTCGTGCTCCACTCTCACCACCATCAGAACATAACTTCAAAGCTATCAGCCCAAAGAAAAAAAAGCGCCGAACTCCACCGGGTGGGCTCGAACCTCCAACCTTTCGGTTAACAACCGATCGCGCAAGCCAATTGCGCCCCGGAGACAGTCCTGCTCCACTCTCACCACCATCAGAACATAACTTCAAAGCTATCAGCCCAAAAAAGAGCAACACACCACTTCCCGGAGAGCTGGAACCTCCAACCTTTCAGTTAACAGCCGATCGCGCTAGCCAATTGCGCCACGGAGACAGTCGTGCTTCACTCTCACCACCATTAGAACATACCTTCAAAGCTATCAGGCCATAGAAAAAAGCGCCGCACCACCACCGGGTGGACTCGAACCTCCAACCTTTCGGTTATCGACCGAACGCGCTACCCAATTGCGCCACAGAGACAGTCCTGCTCCACTCTCACCACCATCAGAACATATCTTCAAAGCTATCAGCTCAAAGAAAAAAAAGCAACACACCACTCCCGGGAGGGCTCGAACCTTCAACCTTTCGGTTAACAGACGATCGCGCTAGCCGATCGAGCCACGGAGACAGTCGTGCTCCACTCTCACCACCAACAGAACATATCTTCAAAGCTATCAGCGCAAAGAAAAAAGCAACACACCACTCCCGGGAGGGCTCGACCCTCCAACCTTTCGGTTAACAGCCGATCGCGCTAGCTAATTGCGCCACGGAGACAGCCCTGCTCCACTCTCACCACCATCAGAACATATCTTCAAAGCTATTAGCCCAAAGAAAAAAAGCGCCGCACCACCACCGGGTGCGCTCGAACCTCCAACCTTTCGGTTAACGACCGAACGCGCTACCCAATTGCGCCACAGAGACAGTCCTGCTCCACTCTCACCACCATCAGAACATATCTTCAAAGCTATCAGCTCAAAGAAAAAAAAGCAACACACCACTCCCGGGAGGGCTCGAACCTCCAACCTTTCGGTTAACAGCCGATCGCGCTAGCCAATTGCGCCACGGAGAAGATTGTGCTCCAGTCTCCCCACCGTCAGAACATTTCTTCAGAGCTATCAGCCTAAAGAAAAAAAGCGTCGCACCACCACCGGGTGGGCTCGAACCTCCAACCTTTCGTTTAACAGACGATCGCGCTAGCCGATCGCGCCACGGAGACAGTCGTGCTCCTCTCTCACCACCATCAGAACATATCTTCAAAGCTATCAGCGCAAAGAAAAAAGCAACACACCACTCCCTGGAGGGCTCGAAACTCCACCCTTTCGGTTAACAGCCGATCGCGCTAGCCAATTGCGCAACGGAGACAGTCCTGCTCCACTCTCACCACCATCAGAACATATCTTCAAAGCTATCAGCCCAAAAAAAAGCGCCGCACCACCACCGGGTGGGCTCGAACCTTCAACCTTTCAGTTAACAGACGATCGCGCTAGCCGATCGAGCCACGGAGACAGTCGTGCTCCACTCTCACCACCATCAGAACATATCTTCAAAGCTATCAGCGCAAAGAAAAAAGCAACACACCACTCCCGGGAGGGCTCGAAACTCCACCCTTTCGGTTAACAGCCGATCGCGCTAGCCAATTGCGCAACGGAGACAGTCCCGCTCCACTCTCACCACCATCAGAACATATCTTCAAAGCTATCAGCCCCAAAAAAAGCGCCGCACCACCACCGGGTGGGCTCGAACTTTCAACCTTTCGGTTAACAGACGATCGCGCTAGCCGATCGAGCCACGGAGGCAGTCGTGCTCCGCTCTCACCACCATCAGAACATATCTTCAAAGCTATCAGCCCAAAGAAAAAAAAGCGCCTCACCACCACCGGGTGGGCTCGAACCTCCAACCTTTCGGTCAACAGCCGATCGCGCAAGCCAATTGCGCCCCGGAGACAGTCCTGCTCTACTCTCACCACCATCAGAACATATCTTCAAAGCTATCAGCACAAAAAAAGCAACACACCACTCCCCGGAGAGCTCGAACCTCAACCTTTCAGTTAACAGCCGATCGCGCTAGCCAATTGTGCCACGGAGACAGTCGTGCTCCACTCTCACCACCATCAGAGCATATCTTCAAAGCTATCAGCCTAAAGAAAAAAAAGCGCCGCACCACCACCGGGTGGGCTCGAACCTCCAACCTTTCGGTTAACAAACGATCGCGCTAGCCGATCGCGCCACGGAGATAGTCGTGCTCCACTCTCACCACCATCAGAACATATCTTCAAAGCTATCAGCGCAAAGAAAAAAGCAACACACCACTCCAGGGAGGGCTCGAAACTCCAAACCTTCGGTTAACAGCCGACCGCGCTAGCCAATTGCGCAACGGAGACAGTCCTGCTCCACTCACACCACCATCAGAACATATCTTCAAAGCTATCAGCCCCCGAAAAAAAGCGCCGCACCACCACCGGGTGGGCCCGAAACTCCAACCTTTCGATTAACAGCGGATCGCGCTAGCAAATTGCGCCACGGAGACAGTCCTGTTCCACTCTCACCACCATTACAACATATCTTCAAAGCTATCAGGCCATAGAAAAAATGCGCTGCACCACAACCGGGTGGGCTCGAACCTCCAACCTTTCGGTTAACTACCGAACGCGCTACCCAATTGCGCCACGGAGACAGTCTTGGTCCACTCTCACCACCATCAGAACATATCTTCAAAGCTATCAGCCCAAAGAAAAAAAAGCAACACACCACTCCCGGGAGGGCTCGAACCTCCAACCTTTCGGTTAACAGCCGATCGCGCTAGCCAATTGCGCCATGGAGACAATCGTGCTCCACTCTCACCACCAACAGAACATATCTTCAAAGCTATCAGCGCAAAGAAAAAAGCAACACACCACTCCCGGGAAGGCTCGACCCTCCAACCTTTCGGTTAACAGCCGATCGCGCTAGCCAATTGCGCCACGGAGACAGCCCTGCTCCACTCTCACCACCATCAGAACATATCTTCAAAGCTATTAGCCCAAAGAAAAAAAGCGCCGCACCACCACCGGGTGGGCTCGAAACTCCAACCTTTCGATTAACAGCGGATCGCGCTAGCAAATTGCGCCACGGAGACAGTCCTGTTCCACTCTCACCACCATTAGAACATATCTTCAAAGCTATTAGCCCAAAGAAAAAAAGCGCCGCACCACCACCGGGTGCGCTCGAACCTCCAACCTTTCGGTTAACGACCGAACGCGCTACCCAATTGCGCCACAGAGACAGTCCTGCTCCACTCTCACCACCATCAGAACATATCTTCAAAGCTATCAGCTCAAAGAAAAAAAAGCAACACACCACTCCCGGGAGGGCTCGAACCTCCAACCTTTCGGTTAACAGCCGATCGCGCTAGCCAATTGCGCCACGGAGAAGATTGTGCTCCAGTCTCCCCACCGTCAGAACATTTCTTCAGAGCTATCAGCCTAAAGAAAAAAAGCGTCGCACCACCACCGGGTGGGCTCGAACCTCCAACCTTTCGTTTAACAGACGATCGCGCTAGCCGATCGCGCCACGGAGACAGTCGTGCTCCTCTCTCACCACCATCAGAACATATCTTCAAAGCTATCAGCGCAAAGAAAAAAGCAACACACCACTCCCTGGAGGGCTCGAAACTCCACCCTTTCGGTTAACAGCCGATCGCGCTAGCCAATTGCGCAACGGAGACAGTCCTGCTCCACTCTCACCACCATCAGAACATATCTTCAAAGCTATCAGCCCAAAAAAAAAAGCGCCGCACCACCACCGGGTGGGCTCGAACCTTCAACCTTTCAGTTAACAGACGATCGCGCTAGCCGATCGAGCCACGGAGACAGTCGTGCTCCACTCTCACCACCATCAGAACATATCTTCAAAGCTATCAGCGCAAAGAAAAAAGCAACACACCACTCCCGGGAGGGCTCGAAACTCCACCCTTTCGGTTAACAGCCGATCGCGCTAGCCAATTGCGCAACGGAGACAGTCCCGCTCCACTCTCACCACCATCAGAACATATCTTCAAAGCTATCAGCCCAAAAAAAAGCGCCGCACCACCACCGGGTGGGCTCGAACTTTCAACCTTTCGGTTAACAGACGATCGCGCTAGCCGATCGAGCCACGGAGGCAGTCGTGCTCCGCTCTCACCACCATCAGAACATATCTTCAAAGCTATCAGCCCAAAGAAAAAAAAGCGCCTCACCACCACCGGGTGGGCTCGAACCTCCAACCTTTCGGTCAACAGCCGATCGCGCAAGCCAATTGCGCCCCGGAGACAGTCCTGCTCTACTCTCACCACCATCAGAACATATCTTCAAAGCTATCAGCACAAAAAAAGCAACACACCACTCCCCGGAGAGCTCGAACCTCAACCTTTCAGTTAACAGCCGATCGCGCTAGCCAATTGTGCCACGGAGACAGTCGTGCTCCACTCTCACCACCATCAGAGCATATCTTCAAAGCTATCAGCCTAAAGAAAAAAAAGCGCCGCACCACCACCGGGTGGGCTCGAACCTCCAACCTTTCGGTTAACAAACGATCGCGCTAGCCGATCGCGCCACGGAGATAGTCGTGCTCCACTCTCACCACCATCAGAACATATCTTCAAAGCTATCAGCGCAAAGAAAAAAGCAACACACCACTCCAGGGAGGGCTCGAAACTCCAAACCTTCGGTTAACAGCCGACCGCGCTAGCCAATTGCGCAACGGAGACAGTCCTGCTCCACTCACACCACCATCAGAACATATCTTCAAAGCTATCAGCCCCCGAAAAAAAGCGCCGCACCACCACCGGGTGGGCCCGAAACTCCAACCTTTCGATTAACAGCGGATCGCGCTAGCAAATTGCGCCACGGAGACAGTCCTGTTCCACTCTCACCACCATTACAACATATCTTCAAAGCTATCAGGCCATAGAAAAAATGCGCTGCACCACAACCGGGTGGGCTCGAACCTCCAACCTTTCGGTTAACTACCGAACGCGCTACCCAATTGCGCCACGGAGACAGTCTTGGTCCACTCTCACCACCATCAGAACATATCTTCAAAGCTATCAGCCCAAAGAAAAAAAAGCAACACACCACTCCCGGGAGGGCTCGAACCTCCAACCTTTCGGTTAACAGCCGATCGCGCTAGCCAATTGCGCCATGGAGACAATCGTGCTCCACTCTCACCACCAACAGAACATATCTTCAAAGCTATCAGCGCAAAGAAAAAAGCAACACACCACTCCCGGGAAGGCTCGACCCTCCAACCTTTCGGTTAACAGCCGATCGCGCTAGCCAATTGCGCCACGGAGACAGCCCTGCTCCACTCTCACCACCATCAGAACATATCTTCAAAGCTATTAGCCCAAAGAAAAAAAGCGCCGCACCACCACCGGGTGCGCTCGAACCTACAACCTTTCGGTCAACAGCCGGTCGCGTTAGCCAATTGCGCCACGGAGACAGTCGTGCTCCACTCTCACCACCATCAGAACATATCTTCAAAGCTATCAGCCCAAAAAAAAAGCGCCGCACCACCACCGGGTGGGCTCGAACCTCCAACCTTTCGGTCAACAGCTGATCGCGCAAGCCAATTGCGCCCCGGAGACAGTCCTGCTCTACTCTCAACACCATCAGAACATATCTTCAAAGCTATCAGCCCAAAAAAAGCAACACACCACTACCCGGAGAGCTCGAACCTCCAACCTTTCAGTTAACAGCCGATCGCGCTAGCCAATTGCGCCACGGAGACAGTCGTGCTCCACTCTCACCACCATCAGAGCATATCTTCAAAGGTATCAGCCTAAAGAAAAAAAAGCGCCGCACCACCACCGGGTGGGCTCGAACCTCCAACCTTTCGGTTAACAGACGATCGCGCTAGCCGATCGCGCCACGGAGACAGTCGTGCTCCACTCTCACCACCATCAGAACATATCTTCAAAGCTATCAGCGCAAAGAAAAAAGCAACACACCACTCCAGGGAGGGCTCGAAACTCCAAACTTTCGGTTAACAGCCGATCGCGCTAGCCAATTGCGCAACGGAGACAGTCCTGCTCCACTCTCACCACCATCAGAACATATCTTCAAAGCTATCAGACCCAAAAAAAGCGCCGCACCACCACCGGGTGGGCTCGAAACTCCGACCTTTCGATTAACAGCCGATCGCGCAGGCCAATTGCGCCACGAAGACAGTCCTGTTCCACTCTCACCACCATTAGAACATATCTTCAAAGCTATCAGGCCATAGATAAAAGCGCCGCACCACCACCGGGTAGACTCGAACCTCCAACCTTTTGGTTAACGACCGAACGCGCTACCCAATTGCGCCACAGAGACAGTCCTGCTCCACTCTCACCACCATCAGAACATATCTTCAAAGATATCAGCTCAAAGAAAAAAAGCAACACACCACTCCCGGGAGGGCTCGAACCTCCAACCTTTCGGTTAACAGCCGATCGCGCTAGCCAATTGCGCCACGGAGAAGGTCGTGCTCCAGTCTCCCCACCGTCAGAACATTTCTTCAGAGCTATCAGCCCAAAGAAAAAAAGCGTCGCACCACCACCGGGTGGGCTCGAACCTCCATTCTTTCGTTTAACAGACGATCGCGCTAGCCGATCGCGCCACGGAGACAGTCGTGCTCCTCTCTCACCACCATCAGAACATATCTTCAAAGCTATCAGCGCAAAGAAAAAAGCAACACACCACTCCCTGGAGGGCTCGAAACTCCAACCTTTCGGTTAACAGCCAATCGCGCTAGCCAATTGCGCAACGGAGACAGTCCTGCTCCACTCTCACCACCATCAGAACATATCTTCAAAGCTATTAGCCCCCCAAAAAAAGCGCCGCACCACCACCGTGTGGGCTCGAACCTCCAACCTTTCGATTAACAGCCGATCGCGCTAGCCAATTGCGCCACGGAGACAGTCCTGTTGCACTCTCACCACCATTAGAACATACCTTCAAAGCTATCAGGCCATAGAAAAATGCGCCGCACCACCACCGGGTGGGCTCGACCCTCCAACCTTTCGGTTAACGACCGAACGCGCTACCCAATTACGCCACCGAGACAGTCCTGATCCACTCTCACCACCATCAGAACATATCTTCAAAGCTATCAGCCCCAAAAAAAGCAACACACCACTCCCGGGAGGGCTCGAACCTCCAACCTTTCGGTTAACAGCCGATCGCGCTAGCCAATTGCGCCACGGAGACAGTCGTGCTCCACTCTCACCACCAACAGAACATATCTTCAAAGCTATCAGCCCAAAGAAAAAAAAGCGCCTCACCACCACCGGGTGGGCTCGAACGTCCAACCTTTCGGTCAACAGCCGATCGCGCAAGCCAATTGCGCCCCGGAGACAGTCCTGCTCTACTCTCACCACCATCAGAACATATCTTCAAAGCTATCAGCCCAAAGAAAAAAAAGCGCCTCACCACCACCGGGTGGGCTCGAACCTCCAACCTTTCGGTCAACAGCCGATCGCGCAAGCCAATTGCGCCCCGGAGACAGTCGTGCTCCACTCTCACCACCATCAGAGCATATCTTCAAAGCTATCAGCCCAAAAAAGAGCAACACACCACTTCCCGGAGGGCTGGAACCTCCAACCTTTCAGTTAACAGCCGATCGCGCTAGCCAATTGCGCCACGTAGACAGTCGTGCTCCACTCTCACCACCATCAGAGCATATCTTCAAAGCTATCACCCTAAGAAAAAAAAGCGCCGCACCACCACCGGGTGGGCTAGAACCTCCAACCTTTCGGTTAACAGACGATCGCGCTAGCCGATCGCGCCACGGAGACCGTCGTGCTCCACTCTCACCACCATCAGAACATATCTTCAAAGCTATCAGCGCAAAGAAAAAAGCAACACACCACTCCCGGGAGGGCTCGAAACTCCAAACTTTCGGTTAACAGCCGATCGCGCTAGCCAATTGTGCAACGGAGACAGTCCTGCTCCACTCTCACCACCATCAGAACATATCTTCAAAGCTGTCAGACCCAAAAAAAGCGCCGCACCACCACCGGGTGGGCTCTAAACTCCGACCTTTCGATTAACAGCCGATCGCGCTAGCCAATTGCGCCACGAAGACAGTCCTGTTCCACTCTCACCACCATTACAACATATCTTCAAAGCTATCAGGCCATAGAAAAAAGCGCCGCACCACCACCGGGTGGACTCGAACCTCCAACCTTTCGGTTATCGACCGAACGCGCTACCCAATTGCGCCACAGAGGCAGTCCTGCTCCACTCTCACCACCATCAGAACATATCTTCAAAGCTATCAGCTCAAAGAAAAAAAAGCAACACACCACTCCCGGGAGGGCTCGAACCTTCAACCTTTCGGTTAACAGACGATCGCGCTAGCCGATCGAGCCACGGAGACAGTCGTGCTCCACTCTCACCACCAACAGAACATATCTTCAAAGCTATCAGCGCAAAGAAAAAAGCAACACACCACTCCCGGGAGGGCTCGACCCTCCAACCTGTCGGTTAACAGCCGATCGCGCTAGCCAATTGCGCCACGGAGACAGCCCTGCTCCACTCTCACCACCATCAGAACATATCTTCAAAGCTATTAGGCCAAATAAAAAAAACCCCGCACCACCACCGGGTGCGCTCGAACCTCCAACCTTTCGGTTAACGACCGAACGCGCTACCCAATTGCGCCACAGAGACAGTCCTGCTCCACTCTCACCACCATCAGAACATATCTTCAAAGCTATCAGCTCAAAGAAAAAAAAGCAACACACCACTCCCGGGAGGGCTCGAACCTCCAACCTTTCGGTTAACAGCCGATCGCGCTAGCCAATTGCGCCACGGAGAAGGTTGTGCTCCAGTCTCCCCACCGTCAGAACATTTCTTCAGAGCTATCAGCCCAAAGAAAAAAAGCGTCGCACCACCACCGGGTGGGCTCGAAGCTCCAACCTTTCGTTTAACAGACGATCGCGCTAGCCGATCGCGCCACGGAGACAGTCGTGCTCCTCTCTCACCACCATCAGAACATATCTTCAAAGCTATCAGCGCAAAGAAAAAAGCAACACACCACTCCCTGGAGGGCTCGAAACTCCACCCTTTCGGTTAACAGCCGATCGCGCTAGCCAATTGCGCAACGGAGACAGTCCTGCTCCACTCTCACCACCATCAGAACATATCTTCAAAGCTATCAGCCCAAAAAAAAGCGCCGCACCACCACCGGGTGGGCTCGAACCTTCAACCTTTCAGGTAACAGACGATCGCGCTAGCCGATCGAGCCACGGAGACAGTCGTGCTCCACTCTCACCACCATCAGAACATATCTTCAAAGCTATCAGCGCAAAGAAAAAAGCAACACACCACTCCCGGGAGGGCTCGAAACTCCACCCTTTCGGTTAACAGCCGATCGCGCTAGCCAATTGCGCAACGGAGACAGTCCTGCTCCACTCTCACCACCATCAGAACATATCTTCAAAGCTATCAGCCCAAAAAAAAGCGCCGCACCACCACCGGGTGGGCTCGAACCTTCAACCTTTCGGTTAACAGACGATCGCGCTAGCCGATCGAGCCACGGAGACAGTCGTGCTCCACTCTCACCACCATCAGAACATATCTTCAAAGCTATCAGCCCAAAGAAAAACAAGCGCCTCACCACCACCGGGTGGGCTCGAACCTCCAACCTTTCGGTCAACAGCCGATCGCGCAAGCCAATTGCGCCCCGGAGACAGTCCTGCTCTACTCTCACCACCATCAGAACATATCTTCAAAGCTATCAGCCCAAAAAAAGCAACACACCACTCCCCGGAGAGCTCGAACCTAAACCTTTCAGTTAACAGCCGATCGTGCTAGCCAATTGCGCCACGGAGACAGTCGTGCTCCACTCTCACCACCATCAGAGCATATCTTCAAAGCTATCAGCCTAAAGAAAAAAAAGCGCCGCACCATTACCGGGTGGGCTCGAACCTCCAACCTTTCGGTTAACAGACGATCGCGCTAGCCGATCGCGCCACGGAGATAGTCGTGCTCCACTCTCACCACCATCAGAACATATCTTCAAAGCTATCAGCGCAAAGAAAAAAGCAACACACCACTCCAGGGAGGGCTCGAAACTCCAAACTTTCGGTTAACAGCCGACCGCGCTAGCCAATTGCGCAACGGAGACAGTCCTGCTCTACTCACACCACCATCAGAACATATCTTCAAAGCTATCAGCCCCCGAAAAAAAGCGCCGCACCACCACCGGGTGGGCTCGAAACTCCAACCTTTCGATTAACAGCGGATCGCGCTAGCAAATTGCGCCACGGAGACAGTCCTGTTCCACTCTCACCACCATTAGAACATATCTTCAAAGCTATCAGGCCATAGAAAAAATGCGCTGCACCACAACCGGGTGGGCTCGAACCTCCAACCTTTCGGTTAACTACCGAACGCGCTACCCAATTGCGCCACGGAGACAGTCTTGGTCCACTCTCACCACCATCAGAACATATCTTCAAAGCTATCAGCCCAAAGAAAAAAAAGCAACACACCACTCCCGGGAGGGCTCGAACCTCCAACCTTTCGGTTAACAGCCGATCGCGCTAGCCAATTGCGCCATGGAGACAGTCGTGCTCCACTCTCACCACCAACAGAACATATCTTCAAAGCTATCAGCGCAAAGAAAAAAGCAACACACCACTCCCGGGAAGGCTCGACCCTCCAACCTTTCGGTTAACAGCCGATCGCGCTAGCCAATTGCGCCACGGAGACAGCCCTGCTCCACTCTCACCACCATCAGAACATATCTTCAAAGCTATTAGCCCAAAGAAAAAAAGCGCCGCACCACCACCGGGTGCGCTCGAACCTACAACCTTTCGGTCAACAGCCGGTCGCGTTAGCCAATTGCGCCACGGAGACAGTCGTGCTCCACTCTCACCACCATAAGAACATATCTTCAAAGCTATCAGCCCAAAAAAAAGCGCCGCACCACCACCGGGTGGGCTCGAACCTCCAACCTTTCGGTAAACAGCCGATCGCGCAAGCCAATTGCGCCCCGGAGACAGTCCTGCTCTACTCTCAACACCATCAGAACATATCTTCAAAGCTATCAGCCCAAAAAAAAGCAACACACCACTACCCGGAGAGCTCGAACCTCCAACCTTTCAGTTAACAGCCGATCGCGCTAGCCAATTGCGCCACGGAGACAGTCGTGCTCCACTCTCACCACCATCAGAACATATCTTCAAAACTATCAGCTCAAAGAAAAAAAAGCAACACACCACTCCCGGGAGGGCTCGAACCTTCAACCTTTCGGTCAACAGACGATAGCGCTAGCCGATCGAGCCACGGAGACAGTCGTGCTCCACTCTCACCACCATCAGAACATATCTTCAAAGCTATCAGCGCAAAGAAAAAAGCAACACACCACTCCCGGGAGGGCTCGAAACTCAAACCTTTCGGTTAACAGCCGATCGCGCTAGCCAATTGCGCAACGGAGACAGTCCTGCTCCACTCACACCACCATCAGAACATATCTTCAAAGCTATCAGGCCATAGATAAAAGCGCCGCACCACCACCGGGTAGACTCGAACCTCCAACCTTTTCGTTAACGACCGAACGCGCTACCCAATTGCGCCACAGAGACAGTCCTGCTCCACTCTCACCACCATCAGAACATATCTTCAAAACTATCAGCTCAAAGAAAAAAAAGCAACACACCACTCCCGGGAGGGCTCGAACCTTCAACCTTTCGGTCAACAGACGATAGCGCTAGCCGATCGAGCCACGGAGACAGTCGTGCTCCACTCTCACCACCATCAGAACATATCTTCAAAGCTATCAGCGCAAAGAAAAAAGCAACACACCACTCCCGGGAGGGCTCGAAACTCAAACCTTTCGGTTAACAGCCGATCGCGCTAGCCAATTGCGCAACGGAGACAGTCCTGCTCCACTCACACCACCATCAGAACATATCTTCAAAGCTATCAGCCCCCGAAAAAAAGCGCCGCACCACCACCGGGTGGGCTCGAACCTCCAACCTTTCGTTTAACAGACGATCGCGCTAGCCGATCGCGCCACGGAGACAGTCGTGCTCCTCTCTCACCACCATCACAACATATCTTCAAAGCTATCAGCGCAAAGAAAAATGCAACACACCACTCCCGGGAGGGCTCGAAACTCCAACCTTTCGGTTAACAGCCGATCGCGCTAGCCAATTGCGCAACGGAAACAGTCCTGCTCCACTCTCACCACCATCAGAACACAACTTCAAAGCTATCAGCCCACAAAAAAGCGCCGCACCACCACCGTGTGGGCTCGAAACTCCAACCTTTCGATTAACAGCCGATCGCGCTAGACAATTGCGCCACGGAGAAAGTCCTGTTCCACTCTCACCACCATTCGAACATATCTTCAAAGCTATCAGGCCATAGAAAAAAAGCGCCGCACCACCACCGGGTGGGCACGAACGTCCAACGTTTCGGTTAAGAGACGATCGCGCTAGCCAATCGCGCCACGGAGACAGTCGTGCTCCACTCTCACCACCATCAGAACATATCTTCAAAGCTATCAGCGCAAAGAAAAAGCAACACACCACTTCCGGGAGGGCTCGAAACTCCAACTTTTGGGTCAACAGCCGATCGCGCTAGCCAATTGCGCCACGGAGACAGTCGTGCTCCACTCTCACCACCATCAGAACATATCTTCAAAGCTATAAGCCCAAAGAAAAAAAGCGCCGCACCACCACCGGGTGGGCTCGAACCTCCAACCTTTCGGTTAACAGCCGATCGCGCTAGATAATTGCATCACATATAAGGTCGTGCTCCAGTCTTCCCACCGTCAGAACATTTCTTCTGAGCTATCAGCCCAAAGAAAAAAAGCGTCGCACCACCACCGGGTTGGCTCGAACCTCCAACCTTCCGGTTAACAGCCGATCGCGCTAGCCAATTGCGCCACGGAGACAGTCCTGCTCCACTCTCACCACCATCAGAACATATCTTCAAAGCTGTCAGCCCAAAGAAAAAAAAGCAACACACCACTCCCGGGAGGGCTCGAACCTTCAACCTTTCAGTTAATAGCCGATCGCGCTAGCCAATTGCGCCACGGAGACAGTCGTGCTCCACTCTCACCACCATCAGAGCATATCTTCAAAGCTATCTGCCTAAAGAAAAAAGAGCGCCGCACCACCACCACCGGGTGGGCTCGAACCTCCAACCTTTCGTTTAACAGATGATCGCCCTAGCCGATCGCGCCACGGAGACAGTCGTACTCCTCTCTCACCACCATCAGAACATATCTTCAAAGCTATCAGCGCAAAGAAAAAAGCAACACACCACTCCCGGGAGGGCTCGAAACTCCAACCTTTCGATTAACAGCCGATCGCGCTAGCCAATTGCGCCACGGAGACAGTCCTGTTGCACTCTCACCACCATTAGAACATACCTTCAAAGCTATCAGGGCATAGAAAAATGCGCCGCACCACCACCGGGTGGGCTCGAACCTCCAACCTTTCGGTTAACGACCGAACGCGCTACCCAATTACGCCACGGAGACAGTCCTGATCCACTCTCACCACCATCAGAACATATCTTCAAAGCTATCAGCCCCAAAAAAAGCAACACACCACTCCCGGGAGGGCTCGAACCTCCAACCTTTCGGTTAACAGCCGATCGCGCTAGCCAATTGCGCCACGGAGACAGTCGTGCTCCACTCTCACCACCAACAGAACATAACTTCAAAGCTATCAGCGCAAAGAAAAAAGCAACACACCACTCCCGGGAGGGCTCGACCCTCCAACCTTTCGGTTAACAGCCGATCGCGCTAGCCAATTGCGCCACGGAGACAGCCCTGCTCCACTCTCACCACCATCAGAACATATCTTCAAAGCTATTAGCCCAAAGAAAAAAAGCGCCGCACCACCACCGGGTGCGCTCGAACCTCCAACCTTTCGGTTAACGACCGAACGCGCTACCCAATTGCGCCACAGAGACAGTCCTGCTCCACTCTCACCACCATCAGAACATATCTTCAAAGCTATCAGCTCAAAGAAAAAAAAGCAACACACCACTCCCGGGAGGGCTCGAACCTCCAACCTTTCGGTTAACAGCCGATCGCGCTAGCCAATTGCGCCACGGAGAAGATTGTGCTCCAGTCTCCCCACCGTCAGAACATTTCTTCAGAGCTATCAGCCCAAAGAAAAAAAGCGTCGCACCACCACCGGGTGGGCTCGAACCTCCAACCTTTCGTTTAACAGACGATCGCGCTAGCCGATCGCGCCACGGAGACAGTCGTGCTCCTCTCTCACCACCATCAGAACATATCTTCAAAGCTATCAGCGCAAAGAAAAAAGCAACACACCACTCCCTGGAGGGCTCGAAACTCTACCCTTTCGGTTAACAGCCGATCGCGCTAGCCAATTGCGCAACGGAGACAGTCCTGCTCCACTCTCACCACCATCAGAACATATCTTCAAAGCTATCAGCCCAAAAAAAAAGCGCCGCACCACCACCGGGTGGGCTCGAACCTTCAACCTTTCAGTTAACAGACGATCGCGCTAGCCGATCGAGCCACGGAGACAGTCGTGCTCCACTCTCACCACCTTCAGAACATATCTTCAAAGCTATCAGCGCAAAGAAAAAAGCAACACACCACTCCCGGGAGGGCTCGAAACTCCACCCTTTCGGTTAACAGCCGATCGCGCTAGCCAATTGCGCAACGGAGACAGTCCTGCTCCACTCTCACCACCATCAGAACATATCTTCAAAGCTATCAGCCCAAAAAAAAAGCGCCGCACCACCACCGGGTGGGCTCGAACCTTCAACCTTTCGGTTAACAGACGATCGCGCTAGCCGATCGAGCCACGGAGACAGTCGTGCTCCACTCTCACCACCATCAGAACATATCTTCAAAGCTATCAGCCCAAAGAAAAACAAGCGCCTGACCACCACCGGGTGGGCTCGAACCTCCAACCTTTCGGTCAACAGCCGATCGCGCAAGCCAATTGCGCCCCGGAGACAGTCCTGCTCTACTCTCACCACCATCAGAACATATCTTCAAAGCTATCAGCCCAAAAAAAGCAACACACCACTCCCCGGAGAGCTCGAACCTAAACCTTTCAGTTA
The DNA here is from genome assembly GCF_043290135.1 of Rhipicephalus microplus. Lineage (NCBI taxonomy): Eukaryota > Metazoa > Arthropoda > Arachnida > Ixodida > Ixodidae > Rhipicephalus > Rhipicephalus microplus. The sequence goes on along the minus strand of NW_027464611.1, from coordinate 2,556,197 downwards.
ACAGCCGATCGTGCTAGCCAATTGCGCCACGGAGACAGTCGTGCTCCACTCTCACCACCATCAGAGCATATCTTCAAAGCTATCAGCCTAAAGAAAAAAAGCGCCGCACCATTACCGGGTGGGCTCGAACCTCCAACCTTTCGGTTATAAGACGATCGCGCTAGCCGATCGCGCCACGGAGATAGTCGTGCTCCACTCTCACCACCATCAGAACATATCTTCAAAGCTATCAGCGCAAAGAAAAAAGCAACACACCACTCCAGGGAGGGCTCGAAACTCCAAACTTTCGGTTAACAGCCGACCGCGCTAGCCAATTGCGCAACGGAGACAGTCCTGCTCTACTCACACCACCATCAGAACATATCTTCAAAGCTATCAGCCCCCGAAAAAAAGCGCCGCACCACCACCGGGTGGGCTCGAAACTCCAACCTTTCGATTAACAGCGGATCGCGCTAGCAAATTGCGCCACGGAGACAGTCCTGTTCCACTCTCACCACCATTAGAACATATCTTCAAAGCTATCAGGCCATAGAAAAAATGCGCTGCACCACAACCGGGTGGGCTCGAACCTCCAACCTTTCGGTTAACTACCGAACGCGCTACCCAATTGCGCCACGGAGACAGTCTTGGTCCACTCTCACCACCATCAGAACATATCTTCAAAGCTATCAGCCCAAAGAAAAAAAAGCAACACACCACTCCCGGGAGGGCTCGAACCTCCAACCTTTCGGTTAACAGCCGATCGCGCTAGCCAATTGCGCCATGGAGACAGTCGTGCTCCACTCTCACCACCAACAGAACATATCTTCAAAGCTATCAGCGCAAAGAAAAAAGCAACACACCACTCCCGGGAAGGCTCGACCCTCCAACCTTTCGGTTAACAGCCGATCGCGCTAGCCAATTGCGCCACGGAGACAGCCCTGCTCCACTCTCACCACCATCAGAACATATCTTCAAAGCTATTAGCCCAAAGAAAAAAAGCGCCGCACCACCACCGGGTGCGCTCGAACCTACAACCTTTCGGTCAACAGCCGGTCGCGTTAGCCAATTGCGCCACGGAGACAGTCGTGCTCCACTCTCACCACCATCAGAACATATCTTCAAAGCTATCAGACCAAAAAAAAAGCGCCGCACCACCACCGGGTGGGCTCGAACCTCCAACCTTTCGGTCAACAGCCGATCGCGCAAGCCAATTGCGCCCCGGAGACAGTCCTGCTCTACTCTCAACACCATCAGAACATATCTTCAAAGCTATCAGCCCAAAAAAAAGCAACACACCACTACCCGGAGAGCTCGAACCTCCAACCTTTCAGTTAACAGCCGATCGCGCTAGCCAATTGCGCCACGGAGACAGTCGTGCTCCACTCTCACCACCATCAGAGCATATCTTCAAAGGTATCAGCCTAAAGAAAAAAAAGCGCCGCACCACCACCGGGTGGGCTCGAACCTCCAACCTTTCGGTTAACAGACGATCGCGCTAGCCGATCGCGCCACGGAGACAGTCGTGCTCCACTCTCACCACCATCAGAACATATCTTCAAAGCTGTCAGCGCAAAGAAAAAAGCAACACACCACTCCAGGGAGGGCTCGAAACTCCAAACTTTCGGTTAACAGCCGATCGCGCTAGCCAATTGCGCAACGGAGACAGTCCTGCTCCACTCTCACCACCATCAGAACATATCTTCAAAGCTATCAGACCCAAAAAAAGCGCCGCACCACCACCGGGTGGGCTCGAAACTCCGACCTTTCGATTAACAGCCGATCGCGCTAGCCAATTGCGCCACGAAGACAGTCCTGTTCCACTCTCACCACCATTAGAACATATCTTCAAAGCTATCAGGCCATAGATAAAAGCGCCGCACCACCACCGGGTAGACTCGAACTTCCAACCTTTTGGTTAACTACCGAACGCGCTACCCAATTGCGCCACAGAGACAGTCCTGCTCCACTCTCACCACCATCAGAACATATCTTCAAAACTATCAGCTCAAAGAAAAAAAAGCAACACACCACTCCCGGGAGGGCTCGAACCTTCAACCTTTCGGTCAACAGACGATAGCGCTAGCCGATCGAGCCACGGAGACAGTCGTGCTCCACTCTCACCACCATCAGAACATATCTTCAAAGCTATCAGCGCAAAGAAAAAAGCAACACACCACTCCCGGGAGGGCTCGAAACTCAAACCTTTCGGTTAACAGCCGATCGCGCTAGCCAATTGCGCAACGGAGACAGTCCTGCTCCACTCACACCACCATCAGAACATATCTTCAAAGCTATCAGCCCCCGAAAAAAAGCGCCGCACCACCACCGGGTGGGCTCGAACCTCCAACCTTTCGTTTAACAGACGATCGCGCTAGCCGATCGCGCCACGGAGACAGTCGTGCTCCTCTCTCACCACCATCACAACATATCTTCAAAGCTATCAGCGCAAAGAAAAATGCAACACACCACTCCCGGGAGGGCTCGAAACTCCAACCTTTCGGTTAACAGCCGATCGCGCTAGCCAATTGCGCAACGGAAACAGTCCTGCTCCACTCTCACCACCATCAGAACACAACTTCAAAGCTATCAGCCCACAAAAAAGCGCCGCACCACCACCGTGTGGGCTCGAAACTCCAACCTTTCGATTAACAGCCGATCGCGCTAGACAATTGCGCCACGGAGAAAGTCCTGTTCCACTCTCACCACCATTCGAACATATCTTCAAAGCTATCAGGCCATAGAAAAAAAGCGCCGCACCACCACCGGGTGGGCACGAACATCCAACGTTTCGGTTAAGAGACGATCGCGCTAGCCAATCGCGCCACGGAGACAGTCGTGCTCCACTCTCACCACCATCAGAACATATCTTCAAAGCTACCAGCGCAAAGAAAAAGCAACACACCACTTCCGGGAGGGCTCGAAACTCCAACTTTTGGGTCAACAGCCGATCGCGCTAGCCAATTGCGCCACGGAGACAGTCGTGCTCCACTCTCACCACCATCAGAACATATCTTCAAAGCTATCAGCCCAAAGAAAAAAAGCGCCGCACCACCACCAGGTGGGCTCGAACCTCCAACCTTTCGGTTAACAGCCGATCGCGCTAGATAATTGCATCACATATAAGGTCGTGCTCCAGTCTTCCCACCGTCAGAACATTTCTTCTGAGCTATCAGCCCAAAGAAAAAAAGCGTCGCACCACCACCGGGTTGGCTCGAACCTCCAACCTTTCGGTTAACAGCCGATCGCGCTAGCCAATTGCGCCACGGAGACAGTCCTGCTCCACTCTCACCACCATCAGAACATATCTTCAAAGCTGTCAGCCCAAAGAAAAAAAAGCAACACACCACTCCCGGGAGGGCTCGAACCTTCAACCTTTCAGTTAACAGCCGATCGCGCTAGCCAATTGCGCCACGGAGACAGTCGTGCTCCACTCTCACCACCATCAGAGCATATCTTCAAAGCTATCTGCCTAAAGAAAAAAGAGCGCCGCACCACCACCACCGGGTGGGCTCGAACCTCCAACCTTTCGTTTCACAGATGATCGCCCTAGCCGATCGCGCCACGGAGACAGTCGTACTCCTCTCTCACCACCATCAGAACATATCTTCAAAGCTATCAGCGCAAAGAAAAAAGCAACACACCACTCCCGGGAGGGCTCGAAACTCCAACCTTTCGATTAACAGCCGATCGCGCTAGCCAATTGCGCCACGGAGACAGTCCTGTTGCACTCTCACCACCATTAGAACATACCTTCAAAGCTATCAGGGCATAGAAAAATGCGCCGCACCACCACCGGGTGGGCTCGAACCTCCAACCTTTCGGTTAACGACCGAACGCGCTACCCAATTACGCCACGGAGACAGTCCTGATCCACTCTCACCACCATCAGAACATATCTTCAAAGCTATCAGCCCCAAAAAAAGCAACACACCACTCCCGGGAGGGCTCGAACCTCCAACCTTTCGGTTAACAGCCGATCGCGCTAGCCAATTGCGCCACGGAGACAGTCGTGCTCCACTCTCACCACCAACAGAACATAACTTCAAAGCTATCAGCGCAAAGAAAAAAGCAACACACCACTCCCGGGAGGGCTCGACCCTCCAACCTTTCGGTTAACAGCCGATCGCGCTAGCCAATTGCGCCACGGAGACAGCCCTGCTCCACTCTCACCACCATCAGAACATATCTTCAAAGCTATTAGCCCAAAGAAAAAAAGCGCCGCACCACCACCGGGTGCGCTCGAACCTCCAACCTTTCGGTTAACGACCGAACGCGCTACCCAATTGCGCCACAGAGACAGTCCTGCTCCACTCTCACCACCATCAGAACATATCTTCAAAGCTATCAGCTCAAAGAAAAAAAAGCAACACACCACTCCCGGGAGGGCTCGAACCTCCAACCTTTCGGTTAACAGCCGATCGCGCTAGCCAATTGCGCCACGGAGAAGATTGTGCTCCAGTCTCCCCACCGTCAGAACATTTCTTCAGAGCTATCAGCCCAAAGAAAAAAAGCGTCGCACCACCACCGGGTGGGCTCGAACCTCCAACCTTTCGTTTAACAGACGATCGCGCTAGCCGATCGCGCCACGGAGACAGTCGTGCTCCTCTCTCACCACCATCAGAACATATCTTCAAAGCTATCAGCGCAAAGAAAAAAGCAACACACCACTCCCTGGAGGGCTCGAAACTCCACCCTTTCGGTTAACAGCCGATCGCGCTAGCCAATTGCGCAACGGAGACAGTCCTGCTCCACTCTCACCACCATCAGAACATATCTTCAAAGCTATCAGCCCAAAAAAAAAGCGCCGCACCACCACCGGGTGGGCTCGAACCTTCAACCTTTCAGTTAACAGACGATCGCGCTAGCCGATCGAGCCACGGAGACAGTCGTGCTCCACTCTCACCACCATCAGAACATATCTTCAAAGCTATCAGCGCAAAGAAAAAAGCAACACACCACTCCCGGGAGGGCTCGAAACTCCACCCTTTTGGTTAACAGCCGATCGCGCTAGCCAATTGCGCAACGGAGACAGTCCTGCTCCAATCTCACCACCATCAGAACATATCTTCAAAGCTATCAGCCCAAAAAAAAGCGCCGCACCACCACCGGGTGGGCTCGAACCTTCAACCTTTCGGTTAACAGACGATCGCGCTAGCCGATCGAGCCACGGAGACAGTCGTGCTCCACTCTCACCACCATCAGAACATATCTTCAAAGCTATCAGCCCAAAGAAAAAAAAGCGCCTCACCACCACCGGGTGGGCTCGAACCTCCAACCTTTCGGTCAACAGCCGATCGCGCAAGCCAATTGCGCCCCGGAGACAGTCCTGCTCTACTCTCACCACCATCAGAACATATCTTCAAAGCTATCAGCCCAAAAAAAGCAACACACCACTCCCCGGAGAGCTCGAACCTCAACCTTTCAGTTAACAGCCGATCGCGCTAGCCAATTGCGCCACGGAGACAGTCGTGCTCCACTCTCACCACCATCAGAGCATATCTTCAAAGCTATCAGCCTAAAGAAAAAAAAGCGCCGCACCACCACCGGGTGGGCTCGAACCTCCAACCTTTCGGTTAACAGACGATCGCGCTAGCCGATCGCGCCACGGAGATAGTCGTGCTCCACTCTCACCACCATCAGAACATATCTTCAAAGCTATCAGCGCAAAGAAAAAAGCAACACACCACTCCAGGGAGGGCTCGAAACTCCAAACCTTCGGTTAACAGCCGACCGCGCTAGCCAATTGCGCAACGGAGACAGTCCTGCTCCACTCACACCACCATCAGAACATATCTTCAAAGCTATCAGCCCCCGAAAAAAAGCGCCGCACCACCACCGGGTGGGCTCGAAACTCCAACCTTTCGATTAACAGCGGATCGCGCTAGCAAATTGCGCCACGGAGACAGTCCTGTTCCACTCTCACCACCATTAGAACATATCTTCAAAGCTATCAGGCCATAGAAAAAATGCGCTGCACCACAACCGGGTGGGCTCGAACCTCCAACCTTTCGGTTAACTACCGAACGCGCTACCCAATTGCGCCACGGAGACAGTCTTGGTCCACTCTCACCACCATCAGAACATATCTTCAAAGCTATCAGCCCAAAGAAAAAAAAGCAACACACCACTCCCTGGAGGGCTCGAACCTCCAACCTTTCGGTTAACAGCCGATCGCGCTAGCCAATTGCGCCATGGAGACAGTCGTGCTCCACTCTCACCACCAACAGAACATATCTTCAAAGCTATCAGCGCAAAGAAAAAAGCAACACACCACTCCCGGGAAGGCTCGACCCTCCAACCTTTCGGCTAACAGCCGATCGCGCTAGCCAATTGCGCCACGGAGACAGCCCTGCTCCACTCTCACCACCATCAGAACATATCTTCAAACCTATTAGCCCAAAGAAAAAAAGCGCTGCACCACCACCGGGTGCGCTCGAACCTACAACCTTTCGGTCAACAGCCGGTCGCGTTAGCCAATTGCGCCACGGAGACAGTCGTGCTCCACTCTCACCACCATCAGAACATATCTTCAAAGCTATCAGCCCAAAAAAAAAAGCGCCGCACCACCACCGGGTGGGCTCGAACCTCCAACCTTTCGGTCAACAGCCGATCGCGCAAGCCAATTGCGCCCCGGAGACAGTCCTGCTCTACTCTCAACACCATCAGAACATATCTTCAAAGCTATCAGCCCAAAAAAAGCAACACACCACTACCCGGAGAGCTCAAACCTCCAACCTTTCAGTTAACAGCCGATCGCGCTAGCCAATTGCGCCACGGAGACAGTCGTGCTCCACTCTCACCACCATCAGAGCATATCTTCAAAGGTATCAGCCTAAAGAAAAAAAAGCGCCGCACCACCACCGGGTAGACTCGAACCTCCAACCTTTTGGTTAACGACCGAACGCGCTACCCAATTGCGCCACAAAGACAGTCCTGCTCCACTCTCACCACCATCAGAACATATCTTCAAAGATATCAGCTCAAAGAAAAAAAGCAACACACCACTCCCGGGAGGGCTCGAACCTCCAACCTTTCGGTTAACAGCCGATCGCGCTAGCCAATTGCGCCACTGAGAAGGTCGTGCTCCAGTCTCCCCACCGTCAGAACATTTCTTCAGAGCTATCAGCCCAAAGAAAAAAAGCGTCGCACCACCACCGGGTGGGCTCGAACCTCCAACCTTTCGTTTAACAGACGATCGCGCAAGCCGATCGCGCCACGGAGACAGTCGTGCTCCTCTCTCACCACCATCAGAACATATCTTCAAAGCTATCAGCGCAAAGAAAAAAGCAACACACCACTCCCTGGAGGGCTCGAAACTCCAACCTTTCGGTTAACAGCCAATCGCGCTAGCCAATTGCGCAACGGAGACAGTCCTGCTCCACTCTCACCACCATCAGAACATATCTTCAAAGCTATTAGCTCCCAAAAAAAGCGCCGCACCACCACCGTGTGGGCTCGAAACTCCAACCTTTCGATTAACAGCCGATCGCGCTAGCCAATTGCGCCACGGAGACAGTCCTGTTGTACTCTCACCACCATTAGAACATACCTTCAAAGCTATCAGGCCATAGAAAAATGCGCCGCACCACCACCGGGTGGGCTCGACCCTCCAACCTTTCGGTTAACGACCGAACGCGCTACTCAATTACGCCACGGAGACAGTCCTGATCCACTCTCACCACCATCAGAACATATCTTCAAAGCTATCAGCCCCAAAAAAAGCAACACACCACTCCCGGGAGGGTTCGAACCTCCAACCTTTCGGTTAACAGCCGATCGCGCTAGCCAATTGCGCCACGGAGACAGTCGTGCTCCACTCTCACCACCAACAGAACATATCTTCAAAGCTATCAGCCCAAAGAAAAAAAAGCGCCTCACCACCACCGGGTGGGCTCGAACGTCCAACCTTTCGGTCAACAGCCGATCGCGCAAGCCAATTGCGCCCCGGAGACAGTCCTGCTCTACTCTCACCACCATCAGAACATATCTTCAAAGCTATCAGCCCAAAGAAAAAAAAGCGCCTCACCACCACCGGGTGGGCTCGAACCTCCAACCTTTCGGTCAACAGCCGATCGCGCAAGCCAATTGCGCCCAGGAGACAGTCGTGCTCCACTCTCACCACCATCAGAGCATATCTTCAAAGCTATCAGCCTAAAGAAAAAAAAGCGCCGCACCTCCACCGGGTGGGCTCGAACCTCCAACCTTTCGGTTAACAGACGATCGCGCTAGCCGATCGCGCCACGGAGACAGTCGTGCTCCACTCTCACCACCATCAGAACATATCTTCAAAGCTATCAGCGCAAAGAAAAAAGCAACACACCACTCCAGGGAGGGCTCGAAACTCCAAACTTTCGGTTAACAGCCGATCGCGCTAACCAATTGTGCAACGGAGACAGTCCTGCTCCACTCTCACCACCATCAGAACATATCTTCAAAGCTATCAGACCCAAAAAAAGCGCCGCACCACCACCGGGTGGGCTCGAAACTCCGACCTTTCGATTAAAAGCCGATCGCGCTAGCCAATTGCGCCACGAAGACAGTCCTGTTCCACTCTCACCACCATTAGAACATATCTTCAAAGCTATCAGGCCATAGATAAAAGCGCCGCACCACCACCGGGTAGACTCGAACCTCCAACCTTTCGGTTAACGACCGAACGCGCTACCCAATTGCGCCACAGAGACAGTCCTGCTCCACTCTCACCACCATCAGAACATATCTTCAAAGATATCAGCTCAAAGAAAAAAAAGCAACACACCACTCCCGGGAGGGCTCGAACCTCCAACCTTTCGGTTAACAGCCGATCGCGCGAGCCAATTGCGCCACGGAGAAGGTCGTGCTCCAGTCTCCCCACCGTCAGAACATTTCTTCAGAGCTATCAGCCCAAAGAAAAAAAGCGTCGCACCACCACCGGGTGGGCTCGAACCTCCAACCTTTTGTTTAACAGACGATCGCGCTAGCCGATCGCGCCACGGAGACAGTCGTGCTCCACTCTCACCACCATCAGAACATATCTTCAAAGCTATCAGCCCAAAGAAAAAAAAGCGCCTCACCACCACCGGGTGGGCTCGAACCTCCAACCTTTCGGTTAACAACCGATCGCGCAAGCCAATTGCGCCCCGGAGACAGTCCTGCTCCACTCTCACCACCATCAGAACATATCTTCAAAGCTATCAGCCCAAAAAAGAGCAACACACCACTTCCCGGAGGGCTGGAACCTCCAACCTTTCAGTTAACAGCCGATCGCGCTAGCCAATTGCGCCACGGAGACAGTCGTGCTCCACTCTCACCACCATCAGAGCATATCTTCAAAGCTATCACCCTAAGAAAAAAAAGCGCCGCACCACCACCGGGTGGGCTAGAACCTCCAACCTTTCGGTTAACAGACGATCGCGCTAGCCGATCGCGCCACGGAGACCGTCGTGCTCCACTCTCACCACCATCAGAACATATCTTCAAAGCTATCAGCGCAAAGAAAAAAGCAACACACCACTCCCGGGAGGGCTCGAAACTCCAAACTTTCGGTTAACAGCCGATCGCGCTAGCCAATTGTGCAACGGAGACAGTCCTGCTCCACTCTCACCACCATCAGAACATATCTTCAAAGCTGTCAGACCCAAAAAAAGCGCCGCACCACCACCGGGTGGGCTCTAAACTCCGACCTTTCGATTAACAGCCGATCGCGCTAGCCAATTGCGCCACAAAGACAGTCCTGTTCCACTCTCACCACCATTACAACATATTGACACACCTCGATGGGCGCATGAAGAGGAAGAGGTGGGAGCGGTCTGGCTCACGAGCAGCTCGGTCGCCGGTTTTCTGGCTCTGAGCTGTACCGATCTCAACCATTTTCTGTAAATAAACGCGTTCCTTCGTCACAGTTGTGGTGGAAGGTGCTGGGTAAGCCAGCTACTGTCAAGCGAGACCGGAGAGCAGCCGTCTACTAACGACGGAACCGCAAGAGCACGAGCTTCGCCGCAGCCGTCGACTAGCGGGCTTGCCACCACTACCTCAAGATATGAACTTGGACGGAGACATCCAGCAGCCGGTCGCGAGGGCGCCGTCTTTCCACTACCGAGAGCCACGCACATTTACAGGAAAACCTGGCGATGACGTTGAAGAATGGCTCAGCCACTATCAACGGGTGAGCCGAGCCAATGGCTGGAATGCGGCCAGCCAGTTGTCCCACGTGGGTCTATTTCTCGATGGCAGTGCTTTAGTGTGGTTCGAGAATCACGAAGACACCTTGACAACATGGGACCAGTTTATGGAGGAGATCAAGAAGTGCTTTGGCGACCCTGCGACGAAGAAGAAACGTGCAGAGCAAATGTTGTCGCAGAGAGCTCAAGCTTGTGGTGAGACATGCAGAACCTACATTGAGGAGGTACTGAAACTGTGCAAATGTGTGGACACCAACATGACGGAAGAGGACAAGGTGGGCCACATTCTCAAAGGAATTGCGGAAGACGTCTACCACTTCCTTATCGGCAAGGAGAGTCTTGAGTCTGTGGCCGATGTGATTGGGCACTGCCGAACGTTTGAGGCCCTGAAGACTCGCCGCATCACTACGAAGTTCGGACGCCTTGCCAATGTTACGACCGTCGCCACTGTCGATGTGTGCCAAGACTCCGTGCCTACCGACCTTTCGTCAACGATTCGCCTCATTGTACGTGAGGAACTTCGTCGTCACCTTTACGCGCCCTTGAACGCCCGAGAACCACCGTGCGATACACCGTCCACAAGTATCAATGCTACGAGTTTCGAGGAGCGCAGCTATTCCAACCGCGGCCCTCAGCTAAGGGCTCCACCACCGGCGTCTTCTTATGTAGAGCCGCCTTATGCTCCCCACAGTCATTACGGCTACAACAGCCATCCACCTCCTTTTGCGTCTCAGTGGGAACAGAGCGCCGCGTACCCTCAACATCCAGCGACGTTCCCTATGCCCCGTGAACGGCCCGTCTGCTACCAGTGCGGTGTTCGTGGACATATCGCCCGATTTTGCCCAATGCGACGTAATCCACGTTCGACATTCCCTCAGAGATCCGCGACGTTTGCACAACGAGGCCAACGGCCTGACTACACCTACTGGCCCCCCAACCCAACTGACGAGCGGCACGCCTACCAGCCGATCAACCGGAGTGATTCGCCCGGATCTGTGCGCAGCTTAACGCCGCCCACCACCCGTCCACCTCGGTCACCATCTCCACGGCGCCGGTCACGAATGTCGTCTCCGCCACCGGGAAACTAGCCAGCGCGGCCGACGGAGGTGAGGTCGCTGGACGTACCGATTTTCATCAAAGAATGCCTCCACCAGTTTCTATGCTTCAGAATAAGGTTCAGGTACTTGTTGACGACGTTCCCACGATGGCATTGATAGACACTGGCGCAAGTGTTTCCGTGATGAGTTTAGTTTTTAAGCAACGACTAGGCCGTAAGGTTATGTTTCACTGGGACAAACCTGCCACATTTCGGGCAGTGAGCGGCGCATTCTTGCGTCCTGTCGGCGTCTGCACTGCGTCTGTTAGTGTTGCCGGTAAAACGTTCAAGGCGGAATTCACAGTACTGGCTCAATCAACGCATGACGTTATACTTGGCATAGACTTTTTGCGAGAGTGTCGTGCGACCGTGGATTGTGGAGCAGGTGAGGTTCTGTTGTCTACTCTCGCCCAGCAGCCTGATTGTGAGAAAGGTAACCTCACTGTAGCTAAAGATGTACTTCTGCCAGCGTGGTCCACGGCCAGCGTACAAGTGACCACTTCGGAAACCAATTCGAGTTTGAATTCACGTGACATAGTGATTGAGCCGTTGCCTGTAGCTTGTCTCAAGAAAAACATCTTTGTACCACGATGCATTGTATCTCTCGCAGACGAGACGGCTCAATTATGGGTGATAAACAGCTCACCCGAGTCGGTTGTACTACCGGCTGGTATGCGCCTTGCCCTGTTCGAAAAGCAGAGCAGCACCTGCATTGGAGCTTTAAGCGATCTTGAAAGGGCGGGTCCGGAAACTTCTGGTATGGAAGCTGAATTTTCAAAAATGGTTAGCAAGTCCATTTCCTCACAGAAGCGCAAAGACCTGGTTGCACTGCTGGCGAGACATGCTAAAGTATTTGATTTTGCACGGAAGGTGCCTAGGGCTCAGATACCGACCACGCGCGCTCGTCACAAGATCGATACTGGCTCTGCTCATCCTCTCCGACAAAAGCCCTATCGCGTGTCCGTGTCCGAACGCAAAGTTATTGCTGAACAAGTTGGCGAGATGCTAGCCACTGGTGTAATTCAAGAATCGTCAAGTCCGTGGGCTGCGCCTGTTATTTTGGTAAAGAAAAAAGACGGGTCCTGGAGGTTCTGTGTTGATTATCGGCGTCTCAATTCTATAACCAAGAAGGACGTGTACCCCCTCCCCCGCATTGATGACGTAATTGACTGCCTTCATTCAGCTTCCTACTTTTCTTCGGTAGACTTGCGATCCGGGTATTGGCAGATTCCCATGGATCCAGTTGATAAAGAGAAGACGGCTTTTGTAACGCCAGACGGTCTATTTGAATTTAATGTTATGCCGTTCGGCTTGTGTAATGCTCCGGCAACATTTGAACGCTATATGGATACCGTCTTGAGAGGCCTTAAATGGGAAATTTGTTTATGTTACCTGGACGATGTGGTTATTTTTGGACGAACTTTTGAAGAACATAATCATCGCCTTGACGTTGTTCTAACATGTTTGGAGAAAGCCGCCTTGACACTGAACTCAAAAAAATGTCGTTTCGGTGAACGGCAAACACTGGTTTTAGGACACCTTGTGGACAAAGCTGGTGTTAGACCGGACCCGCAGAAAGTGGACGCCGTCAGCAAGTTTAAGCAGCCACAGTCTATCCGCGAGCTACGAAGCTTTCTGGGCCTATGCTCTTATTTTCGCCGCTTTGTACCTAATTTTGCTGAAAAGGCCCAGCCACTGACTGACTTGCTGCGCAAGGACGTCCCTTTCCACTGGACACCAAATTGTGAGTCAGCGTTTAAGCAACTAAAGTTCGCTCTCACTTCCGGGCCAATACTATGCCACTTCGATCCCTCTGCTTCCACGGAAATCCACACCGATGCCAGTGGAGTTGGTCTCGGCGCGGTGCTTATTCAACGACACAACAATGCTGAACACGTCGTCGCCTATGCAAGCCGGTCCCTGAGCAAGGCAGAGCGTAATTATACGGTTACCGAATTGGAGTGCCTCGCCGTCGTTTTCGCCGTACACAAGTTTCGCCCCTACATCTACGGTCGTCGTTTCTCACTTATCACAGATCATCACTCTCTTTGCTGGTTGGTGAGCCTACGTGATCCATCTGGTCGACTTGCGCGATGGGCCATACGGTTACAAGAATTTGACTTCACGGTCCGCTACAAGAGCGGTAATCGCCACGCAGACGCTGACTGCCTGTCACGGCTTCCTCTACCAACGACCGAGTGTGAAGCTGATAATTTTGACGATTTTATCACAGCTATTGACTCTCATTTTCCTGACATCGCGGCTTTCCGGACAGCACAGCACGAGGATCATTGCTTAGATCACCTGTTTGCCTCCGCGAATGACCCGGCCAGTTCAAGCTCTTTTGTAGTCCATGACGCCGTCCTTTACAAGAAGAATTATTCTGGCCAAGGCGCCCGTCTGCTTCTGGTAGTTCCACGCACTCTACGTCCCCAAATTTTTCGGTTCTGCCATGACAACGCAACCAGTGGGCACATGGGCTTCGCCAGAACGTTTCATCGCATCCAGCAAAGGTTTTACTGGCCCAAGATGCGACGCGACACAGAAAAATACGTAGCGGGTTGCGAACAATGTCAACGTCACAAGCGTCCCACGACTACATCACCCGGACTTCTCCATCCCGTACCACCTCCTAGCTCTCCCTTCGAGATTGTTGGTGTCGACCTTCTAGGTCCGTTTCCGCGTTCAGCCAGTGCCAATCGATGGGTCATCGTGTGCGTCGACCACCTGACGCGCTACGCAGAAACTGCGGCTATACCTACTGCAACAGCCTTTCACGTGTCGCAGTTTATGCTTCGGCATATCATTCTCCGTCATGGCCCTCCACGAGTCGTCATTAGCGACCGGGGACGTCAGTTCGTCGCTGACGTCGTTGAAGAGATCCTACGCCTGTCTGCCAGCCAATTCCGCCACGCAACCCCGTATCACCCCCAGACGAATGGCCTCGTAGAGCGGACCAACAGGACGCTAACGAACATGTTGTCAATTTATGTTGATGCCAAGCACAAAAACTGGGACGAAGTACTGCCCTATATCACATACGCCTACAACACCGCGAAACACGAGACAACAGGGTACGCGCCCTTTTTCCTGCTCTACGCCCGCTCCCCCCGCAGTTGCCTCGACACCATTCTGCCTTTTACGTTAGATGTGGAAACATCGGTTGCCGAGTCACTATGCCGCGCTGAAGAAGCCCGTCGCGTCGCACGCCTTCGAACCATTGCATCTCAACAGCGCTCCAAGACCCGGTACGACGCCCACCATCACTCCGTTGCCTACACAAAGGGTGACCTGGTGTGGTTGTGGACACCTGTCCGCAAACGTGGTTTATGCCAAAAGTTTCTGGCCCACTACTCCGGACCATTTGTAGTCATTGACCGTCTCAGTGACGTCACATACGTCATCTCCGGCGTCACAAGCAATGGTCGGCGCTCTAGCAAGACACAGCTGACACACGTCGCGCGCCTCAAGCCATATCACCACCAACCTTCCTATTGACTCGCCCAGTGGGCATCGTCTGCGAACGGGGGAAATGACACACCTCGATGGGCGCATGAAGAGGAAGAGGTGGGAGCGGTCTGGCTCACGAGCAGCTCGGTCGCCGGTTTTCTGGCTCTGAGCTGTACCGATCTCAACCATTTCCTGTAAATAAACGCGTTCCTTCGTCACAATATCTTCAAAGCTATCAGGCCATAGAAAAAAGCGCCGCACCACCACCGGGTGGACTCGAACCTCCAACCTTTCGGTTATCGACCGAACGCGCTACCCAATTGCGCCACAGAGACAGTCCTGCTCCACTCTCACCACCATCAGAACATATCTTCAAAGCTATCAGCTCAAAGAAAAAAAAGCAACACACCACTCCCGGGAGGGCTCGAACCTTCAACCTTTCGGTTAACAGACGATCGCGTTAGCCGATCGAGCCACGGAGACAGTCGTGCTCCACTCTCACCACCAACAGAACATATCTTCAAAGCTATCAGCGCAAAGAAAAAAGCAACACACCACTCCCGGGAGGGCTCGACCCTCCAACCTGTCGGTTAACAGCCGATCGCGCTAGCCAATTGCGCCACGGAGACAGCCCTGCTCCACTCTCACCACCATCAGAACATATCTTCAAAGCTATTAGGCCAAATAAAAAAAACCCCGCACCACCACCGGGTGCGCTCGAACCTCCAACCTTTCGGTTAACGACCGAACGCGCTACCCAATTGCGCCACAGAGACAGTCCTGCTCCACTCTCACCACCATCAGAACATATCTTCAAAGCTATCAGCTCAAAGAAAAAAAAGCAACACACCACTCCCGGGAGGGCTCGAACCTCCTACCTTTCGGTTAACAGCCGATCGCGCTAGCCAATTGCGACACGGAGAAGGTTGTGCTCCAGTCTCCCCACCGTCAGAACATTTCTTCAGAGCTATCAGCCCAAAGAAAAAAAGCGTCGCACCACCACCGGGTGGGCTCGAACCTCCAACCTTTCGTTTAACAGACGATCGCGCTAGCCGATCGCGCCACGGAGACAGTCGTGCTCCTCTCTCACCACCATCAGAACATATCTTCAAAGCTATCAGCGCAAAGAAAAAAGCAACACACCACTCCCTGGAGGGCTCGAAACTCCTCCCTTTCGGTTAACAGCCGATCGCGCTAGCCAATTGCGCAACGGAGACAGTCCTGCTCCACTCTCACCACCATCAGAACATATCTTCAAAGCTATCAGCCCAAAAAAAGCGCCGCACCACCACCGGGTGGGCTCGAACCTTCAACCTTTCAGTTAACAGACGATCGCGCTAGCCGATCGAGCCACGGAGACAGTCGTGCTCCACTCTCACCACCATCAGAACATATCTTCAAAGCTATCAGCGCAAAGAAAAAAGCAACACACCACTCCCGGGAGGGCTCGAAACTCCACCCTTTCGGTTAACAGCCGATCGCGCTAGCCAATTGCGCAACGGAGACAGTCCTGCTCCACTCTCACCACCATCAGAACATATCTTCAAAGCTATCAGCCCAAAAAAAAGCGCCGCACCACCACCGGGTGGGCTCGAACCTTCAACCTTTCGGTTAACAGACGATCGCGCTAGCCGATCGAGTCACGGAGACAGTCGTGCTCCACTCTCACCACCATCAGAACATATCTTCAAAGCTATCAGCCCAAAGAAAAAAAAGCGCCTCACCACCACCGGGTGGGCTCGAACCTCCAACCTTTCGGTCAACAGCCGATCGCGCAAGCCAATTGCGCCCAGGAGACAGTCGTGCTCCACTCTCACCACCATCAGAGCATATCTTCAAAGCTATCAGCCTAAAGAAAAAAAAGCGCCGCACCTCCACCGGGTGGGCTCGAACCTCCAACCTTTCGGTTAACAGACGATCGCGCTAGCCGATCGCGCCACGGAGACAGTCGTGCTCCACTCTCACCACCATCAGAACATATCTTCAAAGCTATCAGCGCAAAGAAAAAAGCAACACACCACTCCAGGGAGGGCTCGAAACTCCAAACTTTCGGTTAACAGCCGATCGCGCTAACCAATTGTGCAACGGAGACAGTCCTGCTCCACTCTCACCACCATCAGAACATATCTTCAAAGCTATCAGACCCAAAAAAAGCGCCGCACCACCACCGGGTGGGCTCGAAACTCCGACCTTTCGATTAAAAGCCGATCGCGCTAGCCAATTGCGCCACGAAGACAGTCTTGTTCCACTCTCACCACCATTAGAACATATCTTCAAATCTATCAGGCCATAGATAAAAGCGCCGCACCACCACCGGGTAGACTCGAACCTCCAACCTTTCGGTTAACGACCGAACGCGCTACCCAATTGCGCCACAGAGACAGTCCTGCTCCACTCTCACCACCATCAGAACATATCTTCAAAGATATCAGCTCAAAGAAAAAAAAGCAACACACCACTCCCGGGAGGGCTCGAACCTCCAACCTTTCGGTTAACAGCCGATCGCGCTAGCCAATTGCGCCACGGAGAAGGTCGTGCTCCAGTCTCCCCACCGTCAGAACATTTCTTCAGAGCTATCAGCCCAAAGAAAAAAAGCGTCGCACCACCACCGGGTGGGCTCGAACCTCCAACCTTTCGTTTAACAGACGATCGCGCTAGCCGATCGCGCCACGGAGACAGTCGTGCTCCACTCTCACCACCATCAGAACATATCTTCAAAGCTATCAGCCCAAAGAAAAAAAAGCGCCTCACCACCACCGGGTGGGCTCGAACCTCCAACCTTTCGGTTAACAACCGATCGCGCAAGCCAATTGCGCCCCGGAGACAGTCCTGCTCCACTCTCACCACCATCAGAACATATCTTCAAAGCTATCAGCCCAAAAAAGAGCAACACACCACTTCCCGGAAGGCTGGAACCTCCAACCTTTCAGTTAACAGCCGATCGCGCTAGCCGATTGCGCCACGGAGACAGTCGTGCTCCACTCTCACCACCATCAGAGCATATCTTCAAAGCTATCAGCGCAAAGAAAAAAGCAACACACCACTCCCGGGAGGGCTCGAAACTCCAAACTTTCGGTTAACAGCCGATCGCGCTAGCCAATTGCGCAACGGAGACAGTCCTGCTCCACTCTCACCACCATCAGAACATATCTTCAAAGCTATCAGCCCAAAAAAAGCAACACACCACTCCCCGGAGAGCTCGAACCTCAACCTTTCAGTTAACAGCCGATCGCGCTAGCCAATTGCGCCACGGAGACAGTCGTGCTCCACTCTCACCACCATCAGAGCATATCTTCAAAGCTATCACCCTAAGAAAAAAAAGCGCCGCACCACCACCGGGTGGGCTAGAACCTCCAACCTTTCGGTTAACAGACGATCGCGCTAGCCGATCGCGCCACGGAGACCGTCGTGCTCCACTCTCACCACCATCAGAACATATCTTCAAAGCTATCAGCGCAAAGAAAAAAGCAACACACCACTCCCGGGAGGGCTCGAAACTCCAAACTTTCGGTTAACAGCCGATCGCGCTAGCCAATTGTGCAACGGAGACAGTCCTGCTCCACTCTCACCACCATCAGAACATATCTTCAAAGCTGTCAGACCCAAAAAAAGCGCCGCACCACCACCGGGTGGGCTCTAAACTCCGACCTTTGGATTAACAGCCGATCGCGCTAGCCAATTGCGCCACGAAGACAGTCCTGTTCCACTCTCACCACCATTACAACATATCTTCAAAGCTATCAGGCCATAGAAAAAAGCGCCGCACCACCACCGGGTGGACTCGAACCTCCAACCTTTCGGTTATCGACCGAACGCGCTACCCAATTGCGCCACAGAGACAGTCCTGCTCCACTCTCACCACCATCAGAACATATCTTCAAAGCTATCAGCTCAAAGAAAAAAAAGCAACACACCACTCCCGGGAGGGCTCGAACCTCCAACCTTTCGGTTAACAGCCGATCGCGCTAGCCAATTGCGACACGGAGAAGGTTGTGCTCCAGTCTCCCCACCGTCAGAACATTTCTTCAGAGCTATCAGCCCAAAGAAAAAAAGCGTCGCACCACCACCGGGTGGGCTCGAACCTCCAACCTTTCGTTTAACAGACGATCGCGCTAGCCGATCGCGCCACGGAGACAGTCGTGCTCCTCTCTCACCACCATCAGAACATATCTTCAAAGCTATCAGCGCAAAGAAAAAAGCAACACACCACTCCCTGGAGGGCTCGAAACTCCACCCTTTCGGTTAACAGCCGATCGCGCTAGCCAATTGCGCAACGGAGACAGTCCTGCTCCACTCTCACCACCATCAGAACATATCTTCAAAGCTATCAGCCCAAAAAAAGCGCCGCACCACCACCGGGTGGGCTCGAACCTTCAACCTTTCAGTTAACAGACGATTGCGCTAGCCGATCGAGCCACGGAGACAGTCGTGCTCCACTCTCACCACCATCAGAACATATCTTCAAAGCTATCAGCGCAAAGAAAAAAGCAACACACCACTCCCGGGAGGGCTCGAAACTCCACCCTTTCGGTTAACAGCCGATCGCGCTAGCCAATTGCGCAACGGAGACAGTCCTGCTCCACTCTCACCACCATCAGAACATATCTTCAAAGCTATCAGCCCAAAAAAAAGCGCCGCACCACCACCGGGTGGGCTCGAACCTTCAACCTTTCGGTTAACTGACGATCGCGCTAGCCGATCGAGTCACGGAGACAGTCGTGCTCCACTCTCACCACCATCAGAACATATCTTCAAAGCTATCAGCCCAAAGAAAAACAAGCGCCTCACCACCACCGGGTGGGCTCGAACCTCCAACCTTTCGGTCAACAGCCGATCGCGCAAGCCAATTGCGCCCCGGAGACAGTCCTGCTCTACTCTCACCACCATCAGAACATATCTTCAAAGCTATCAGCCCAAAAAAAGCAACACACCACTCCCCGGAGAGCTCGAACCTCAACCTTTCAGTTAACAGCCGATCGCGCTAGCCAATTGCGCCACGGAGACAGTCGTGCTCCACTCTCACCACCATCAGAGCATATCTTCAAAGCTATCAGCCTAAAGAAAAAAAAGCGCCGCACCACCACCGGGTGGGCTCGAACCTCCAACCTTTCGTTTAACAGACGATCGCGCAAGCCGATCGCGCCACGGAGACAGTCGTGCTCCTCTCTCACCACCATCAGAACATATCTTCAAAGCTATCAGCGCAAAGAAAAAAGCAACACACCACTCCCTGGAGGGCTCGAAACTCCACCCTTTCGGTTAACAGCCGATCGCGCTAGCCAATTGCGCAACGGAGACAGTCCTGCTCCACTCTCACCACCATCAGAACATATCTTCAAAGCTATCAGCCCAAAAAAAAAGCGCCGCACCACCACCGGGTGGGCTCGAACCTTCAACCTTTCGGTTAACAGACGATCGCGCTAGCCGATCGAGCCACGGAGACAGTCGTGCTCCACTCTCACCACCATCAGAACATATCTTCAAAGCTATCAGCGCAAAGAAAAAAGCAACACACCACTCCCCGGACGGCTCGAAACTCCACCCTTTCGGTTAACAGCCGATCGCGCTAGCCAATTGCGCAACGGAGACAGTCCTGCTCCACTCTCACCACCATCAGAACATATCTTCAAAGCTATCAGCCCAAAAAAAGCAACACACCACTCCCCGGAGAGCTCGAACCTCAACCTTTCAGTTAACAGCCGATCGCGCTAGCCAATTGCGCCACGGAGACAGTCGTGCTCCACTCTCACCACCATCAGAGCATATCTTCAAAGCTATCAGCCTAAAGAAAAAAAAGCGCCGCACCACCACCGGGTGGGCTCGAACCTCCAACCTTTCGGTTAACAGACGATCGCGCTAGCCGATCGCGCCACGGAGATAGTCGTGCTCCACTCTCACCACCATCAGAACATATCTTCAAAGCTATCAGCGCAAAGGAAAAAGCAACACACCACTCCAGGGAGGGCTCGAAACTCCAAACCTTCGGTTAACAGCCGACCGCGCTAGCCAATTGCGCAACGGAGACAGTCCTGCTCCACTCTCACCACCATCAGAACATATCTTCAAAGCTATCAGACCCAAAAAAAGCGCCGCACCACCACCAGGTGGGCTCGAACCTCCAACCTTTCGTTTAACAGACGATCGCGCTAGCCGATCGCGCCACGGAGACAGTCGTGCTCCTCTCTCACCACCATCAGAACATATCTTCAAAGCTATCAGCGCAAAGAAAAAAGCAACACACCACTTTCTGGAGGGCTCGAAACTCCACTCTTTCGGTTAACAGCCGATCGCGCTAGCCAATTGCGCAACGGAGACAGTCCTGCTCCACTCTCACCACCATCAGAACATATCTTCAAAGCTATCAGCCCAAAAAAAAGCGCCGCACCACCACCGGGTGGGCTCGAACCTTCAACCTTTCGGTTAACAGACGATCGCGCTAGCCGATCGAGCCACGGAGACAGTCGTGCTCCACTCTCACCACCATCAGAACATACCTTCAAAGCTATCAGCGCAAAGAAAAAAGCAACACACCACTCCCGGGAGGGCTCGAAACTCCAACCTTTCGGTTAACAGCCGATCGCGCTAGCCAATTGCGCAACGGAGACAGTCTTGGTCCACTCTCACCACCATCAGAACATATCTTCAAAGCTATCAGCCCCCGAAAAAAAGCGCCGCACCGCCACCGGGTGGGCTCGAAACTCCAACCTTTCGGTTAACAGCCGATCGCGCTAGCCGATTGCTCCACGGAAACAGTCCTGCTCCACTCTCACCATCACCAGAACATATCTTCAAAGCTATCAGCCCAAAGAAAAAAAGCACCGCACCACCACCGGGTGGGCTCGAA
Source organism: Rhipicephalus microplus (assembly GCF_043290135.1). Classification (NCBI taxonomy): domain Eukaryota; kingdom Metazoa; phylum Arthropoda; class Arachnida; order Ixodida; family Ixodidae; genus Rhipicephalus; species Rhipicephalus microplus. The sequence goes on along the minus strand of NW_027464611.1, from coordinate 2,534,665 downwards.
ACTCCAACCTTTCGATTAACAGCCGATCGCGCTAGCTAAATGCGCCACGGAGACGGTCCTGTTCTACTCTCACCACCATCAGAACATATCTTCAAAGCTATCAGCCCATAGAAAAAAAGGCGCCGCACCACCACCGGGTGGGCTCGAACCTCCAACGTTTCGGTTAACGGCCGAACGCGCTAGCCAATTGCGCCATGGAGACAGTCCTGTTCCACTCTCACCACCATCAGAACATATCTTCAAAGCTATCAGCCCAAAGAAAAAAAAGCAACACACCACTCCCGGGAGGGCTCGAACCTCCAACCTTTCGGTTAACAGCCGACCGCGCTAGCCAATTGTGCCACGGAGACAGTCCTGCTATACTCTCACCACCATCAGAACATATCTTCAAAGCTATCAGCCCAAAGGAAAAAAAGCGCCGCACCACCACCGGGTGGGCTCGAAACTCCAACCTTTCGGTTAACAGCCGATCGCGCTAGCCGATTGCGCCACGGAGACAGTCCTGCTCCACTCTCACCACCATCAGAACATATCTTCGAAGCTATCAGCCTAAAGAAAAAAAGCGCCGCACCACCACCGGGTGGGCTCGAACCTCCAACTTTTCGGTTAACAGACGATCGCGCTAGCCGATAGCGCCACGGAGACAGTCGTGCTCCACTCTCACCACCATCAGAACATATCTTCAAAGCTATCAGCGCAAAGAAAAAAGCAACACACCACTCCCGGGAGGGCTCGAACCTCCAACCTTTCGGTTAACAGCCGACCGCGCTAGCCAATTGTGCCACGGAGACAGTCCTGCTATACTCTCACCACCATCAGAACATATCTTCAAAGCTATCAGCCCAAAGGAAAAAAAGCGCCGCACCACCACCGGGTGGGCTCGAAACTCCAACCTTTCGGTTAACAGCCGATCGCGCTAGCCGATTGCTCCACGGAAACAGTCCTGCTCCACTCTCACCATCACCAGAACATATCTTCAAAGCTATCAGCCCAAAGAAAAAAAAGCGCCGCACCACCACCGGGTGGGCTCGAAACTCCAACCTTTCGGTTAACAGCCGATCGCGCTAGCCGATTGCGCCACGGAGACAGTCCTGCTCCACTCTCACCACCATCAGAACATATCTTCGAAGCTCTCAGCCTAAAGAAAAAAAGCGCCGCACCACCACCGGGTGGGCTCGAACCTCCAACCTTTCGGTTAACAGACGATCGCGCTAGCCGATAGCGCCACGGAGACAGTCCTGCTCCACTCTCACCACCATCAGAACATATCTTCAAAGCTATCAGCGCAAAGAAAAAAGCAACACACCACTCCCGGGAGGGCTCGAAACACCAACCTTTCAGTTAACAGCCGATCGCGCTAGCCAATTTCGCAACGGAGACAGTCCTGCTCCACTCTCACCACCATCAGAACATATCTTCAAAGCTATCAGCCCAAAGAAAAAAAAGCAACACACCACTCCCGGGAGGGCTCAAAACTCCAACCTTTCGGTTAACAGCCGACCGCGCTAGCCAATTGTGCCACGGAGACAGTCCTGCTATACTCTCACCACCATCAGAACATATCTTCAAAGCTATCAGCGCAAAGGAAAAAAAGCGCCGCACCACCACCGGGTGGGCTCGAAACTCCAACCTTTCGGTTAACAGCCGATCGCGCTAGCCGATTGCGCCACGGAAACAGTCCTGCTCCACTCTCACCATCACCAGAACATATCTTCAAAGCTATCAGCCCAAAGAAAAAAAGCGCCGCACCACCACCGGGTGGGCTCGAAACTCCAACCTTTCGGTTAACAGCCGATCGCGCTAGCCGATTGCGCCACGGAGACAGTCCTGCTCCACTCTCACCACCATCAGAACATATCTTCGAAGCTATCAGCCTAAAGAAAAAAAGCGCCGCACCACCACCGGGTAGGCTCGAAACTCCAACCTTTCGATTAACAGCCGATCGCGCTAGCTAATTGCTCCACGGAGACGGTCCTGTTCTACTCTCACCACCATCAGAACATATCTTCAAAGCTATCAGCCCATAGAAAAAAAGGCGCCGCACCACCACCGGGTGGGCTTGAACCTCCAACGTTTCGGTTAACGGCCGAACGCGCTAGCCAATTGCGCCACAGAGACAGTCCTGTTCCACTCTCACCACCATCAGAACATATCTTCAAAGCTATCAGCCCAAAGAAAAAAAAGCAACACACCACTCCCGGGAGGGCTCGAACCTCCAACCTTTCGGTTAACAGCCGACCGCGCTAGTCAATTGTGCCACGGAGACAGTCCTGCTATACTCTCACCACCATCAGAACATATCTTCAAAGCTATCAGCCCAAAGGAAAAAAAGCGCCGCACCACCACCGGGTGGGCTCGAAACTCCAACCTTTCGGTTAACAGCCGATCGCGCTAGCCGATTGCGCCACGGAAACAGTCCTGCTCCACTCTCACCATCACCATAACACATCTTCAAAGCTATCAGCCCAAAGAAAAAAAAGCGCCGCACCACCACCGGGTGGGCTCGAAACTCCAACCTTTTGGTTATTAGCCCATCGCGCTAGCCGATTGCGCCACGGAGACCGTCCTGCTCCACTCTCACCACCATCAGAACATATCTTCAAAGCTATCAGCCCAAAGAAAAAAAGAGCGCCGCACCACCACCGGGTGGGCTCGAAACTCCAACCTTTCGATTAACAGCCGATCGCGCTAGCCAATTGCGCCACGGAGACAGTCGGGCTCCACTCTCACACCGTCAGAATATTTTTTCAGAGCTATCCGCCCAAAGGAAAAAAAGCGCCGCACCACCACCGAGTTGGCTTGAACCTCCAAACTTTCGGTTAACAGCCGATCGCGCTAGCCAATTGCGCCACGGAGACAGTCGTGCTCCACTCTCACACCATCAGAACATTTCTTCAGAGCTATCCGCCCAAAGGAAAAAAAGCGCCGCACCACCACCGAGTGGGCTGGAACCTCCAACCTTTTGGTTAACAGCCGATCGCGCTAGCCAATTGGGCCACGGAGACAGTCGTGCTTCACTCTCACCACCATCAGAACATATCTTCAAAGCTATCAGCCCAAAGAAAAAAAAAGTGCCGCACCACCACCGGGTGGGCTCGAACCTCCAACTTTTCGGTTAACAGCCGATCGCGCTAGCCAATTGCGCTCGAAGACAGTCCTGCTCCACTCTCACCACCATCAGAACGTATCTTCAAAGCTATCAGCCCAAAGAAAAAAAAGCAACACACCACTCGAGGGAGGGCTCGAACCTCCAACCTTTCAGTTAACAGCCGATCGCGCTAGTCAATTGCGCCACGGAGACAGTCGTGCTCCGCTCTCACCACCATCAGAGCATATCTTCAAAGCTATCAGCCAAAAAAAAAGCGCCGCACCACCACCGGGTGGGCTCGAACCTCCAACCTTTCGGTTAACAGACGATCGCGCTAGCCGATCGCGCCACGGAGACAGTCGTGCTTCACTTTCACCACCATCAGAACATATCTTCAAAGCGATCAGCCCAAAGAAAAAAAAGCAACACACCACTCCCGGGAGGGCTCGAACCTCCAACCTTTCGGTTAACAGCCGATCGCGCTAGCCAATTGCGCTACGGAGACAGTCGGGCTCCACTCTCACACCGTCAGAATATTTTTTCAGAGCTATCCGCCCAAAGGAAAAAAAGCGCCGCACCACTCCCGGGAGGGCTCGAAACACCAACCTTTCGGTTAACAGCCGATCGCGCTAGCCAATTGCGCAACGGAGACAGTCCTGTTCCACTCTCACCACCATCAGAACATATCTTCAAAGCTATCAGCCCAAAGAAAAAAAAGCAACACACCACTCCCGGGAGGGCTCGAACCTCCAACCTTTCGGTTAACAGCCGACCGCGCTAGCCAATTGTGCCACGGAGACAGTCCTGCTATACTCTCACCACCATCAGAACATATCTTCAAAGCTATCAGCCCAAAGGAAAAAAAGCGCCGCACCACCACCGGGTGGGCTCGAAACTCCAACCTTTCGGTTAACAGCCGATCGCGCTAGCCGATTGCGCCACGGAGACAGCCCTGCTCCACTCTCACCACCATCAGAACATATCTTCAAAGCTATCAGCCCAAAGAAAAAAAAGCGCCGCACCACCACCGGGTGGGCTCGAAACTCCAACCTTTTGGTTATTAGCCCATCGCGCTAGCCAATAGCGCCATGGAGACAGTCCTTCTCCACTCTCATCACCATCAGAACATATATTCAAAGCTATGAGCGCAAAGAAAAAAGCAACACACCACTCCCGGGAGGGCTTGAAACTCCAACCTTTCGATTAACAGCCGATCGCGCTAGCCGATTGCGCCACGGAGACCGTCCTGCTCCTCTCTCACCACCATCAGAACATATCTTCAAAGCTATCAGCCCAAAGAAAAAAAGAGCGCCGCACCACCACCGGGTGGGCTCGAAACTCCAACCTTTCGATTAACAGCCGATCGCGCTAGCCAATTGCGCCACGGAGACAGTCGGGCTCCACTCTCACACCGTCAGAATATTTTTTCAGAGCTATCCGCCCAAAGGAAAAAAAGCGCCGCACCACCACCGAGTTGGCTTGAACCTCCAAACTTTCGGTTAACAGCCGATCGCGCTAGATAATTGCGCCACGGAGACAGTCGTGCTCCACTCTCGCACCATCAGAACATTTCTTCAGAGCTATCCGCCCAAAGGAAAAAAAGCGCAGCACCACCACCGAGTGGGCTGGAACCTCCAACCTTTTGGTTAACAGCCGATCGCGCTAGCCAATTGGGCCACGGAGACAGTCGTGCTTCACTCTCACCACCATCAGAACATATCTTCAAAGCTATCAGCCCAAAGAAAAAAAAGTGCCGCACCACCACCGGGTGGGCTCGAACCTCCAACCTTTCGGTTAACAGCCGATCGCGCTAGTCAATTGCGCTCGGAGACAGTCCTGCTCCACTCTCACCACCATCAGAACGTATCTTCAAAGCTATCAGCCCAAAGAAAAAAAAGCAACACACCACTCGAGGGAGGGCTCGAACCTCCAACCTTTCAGTTAACAGCCGATCGCGCTAGTCAATTGCGCCACGGAGACAGTCGTGCTCCGCTCTCACCACCATCAGAGCATATCTTCAAAGCTATAAGCCAAAAAAAAGCGCCGCACCACCACCGGGTGGGCTCGAACCTCCAACCTTTCGGTTAACAGACGATCGCGCTAGCCGATCGCGCCACGGAGACAGTCGTGCTTCACTTTCACCACCATCAGAACATATCTTCAAAGCTATCAGCCCAAAGAAAAAAAAGCAACACACCACTCCCGGGAGGGCTCGAACCTCCAACCTTTCGGTTAACAGCCGATCGCGCTAGCCAATTGCGCTACGGAGACAGTCGGGCTCCACTCTCACACCGTCAGAACATTTTTTCAGAGCTATCCGCCCAAAGGAAAAAAAGCGCCGCACCACCACCGAGTGGGCTTGAACCTCCAAACTTTCGGTTAACAGCCGATCGCGCTAGCCAATTGCGCCACAGAGACAGCCGTGCCCCACTCTCACACCATCAGAACATTTCTTCAGAGCTATCCACCCAAAGGAAAAAAAGCGCCGCACCACCACCGAGTGGGCTTGAACCTCCAACCTTTCGGTTAACAGCCGATCGCGCTAGCCAATTGGGCCACGGTAACAGTTGTGCTTCACTCTCACCACCATCAGAACATATCTTCAAAGCTATCAGCCCAAAGAAAAAAAGCAACACACCACTCCCGGGGGGGGGGGGCTCGAACCTCCAACCTTCAGTTAACAGCCGATCGCGCCATGGAGACAGTCGTGCTCCACTCTCACCACCATCAGAACATATCTTCAAAGCTATCAGCCTAAAGGAAAAAAAGCGCCGCACCACCACCGGGTGGGCTCGAACCTCCAACCATTCGGTTAACGGCTGAACGCGCTAGCCAATTGCGCCACGCAGACAGTCCTGTTCCACTCTCAACACCATCAGAACGTATCTTCAAAGCTATCAGCCCAAAGAAAAAAAGCAACACATCACTCCCGGGAGGGCTCGAACCTCCAACCTTTCGGTTAACAGCCGACCGCGCTAGCCAATTGTGCCACGGAGACAGTCCTGCTATACTCTCACCACCATCAGAACATATCTTCAAAGCTATCAGCCCAAAGTAAAAAAAGCGCCGAACCACCACCGAGTGGGCTCGAAACTCCAACCTTTCGGTTAACAGCCGATCGCGCTTGCCAATTGCGCCATGGAGACAGTCCTGCTCCACTCTCATCACCATCAGAACATATCTTCAAAGCTATCAGCGCAAAGAAAAAAGCAACACACCACTCCCGGGAGGGATCGAAACTCCAACCTTTCGATTAACAGCCGATCGCGCTAGCTAATTGCGCCACGGAGACGGTCCTGTTCTACTCTCACCACCATCAGAACATATCTTCAAAGCTATCAGCCCATAGAAAAAAAGGCGCCGCACCACCACCGGGTGGGCTCGAACCTCCAACGTTTCGGTTAACGGCCGAACGCGCTAGCCAATTGCGCCACAGAGACAGTCTTGTTCCACTCTCACCACCATCAGAACATATCTTCAAAGCTATCAGCCCAAAGAAAAAAAAGCAACACACCACTCCCGGGAGGGCTCGAACCTCCAACCTTTCGGTTAACAGCCGACCGCGCTAGTCAATTGTGCCACGGAGACAGTCCTGCTATACTCTCACCACCATCAGAACATATCTTCAAAGCTATCAGCCGAAAGGAAAAAAAGCGCCGCACCACCACCGGGTGGGCTCGAAACTCCAACCTTTCGGTTAACAGCCGATCGCGCTAGCCGATTGCGCCACGGAAACAGTCCTGCTCCACTCTCAACATCACCAGAACATATCTTCAAAGCTATCAGCCCAAAGAAAAAAAAGCGCCGCACCACCACCGGGTGGGCTCGAAACTCCAACCTTTTGGTTATTAGCCTAGCCAATAGCGCCATGGAGACAGTCCTGCTCCACTTTCATCACCATCAGAACATATCTTCAAAGCTATGAGCGCAAAGAAAAAAGCAACACACCACTCCCGGGAGGGCTTGAAACTCCAACCTTTCGATTAACAGCCGATCGCGCTAGCTAAATGCGCCACGGAGACGGTCCTGCTCCACTCTCACCACCATCAGAACATATCTTCAAAGCTATCAGCCCATAGAAAAAAAGGCGCCGCACCACCACCGGGTGGGCTCGAACCTCCAACATTTCGGTTAACGGCCGAACGCGCTAGCCAATTGCGCCATGGAGACAGTCCTGTTCCACTCTCACCACCATCAGAACATATCTTCAAAGCTATCAGCCCAAAGAAAAAAAAGCAACACACCACTCCCGGGAGGGCTCGAACCTCCAACCTTTCGGTTAACAGCCGACCGCGCTAGCCAATTGTGCCACGGAGACAGTCCTGCTATACTCTCACCACCATCAGAACATATCTTCAAAGCTATCAGCCCAAAGGAAAAAAAGCGCCGCACCACCACCGGGTGGGCTCGAAACTCCAACCTTTCGGTTAACAGCCGATCGCGCTAGCCGATTGCGCCACGGAAACAGTCCTGCTCCACTCTCACCATCACCAGAACATATCTTCAAAGCTATCAGCCCAAAGAAAAAAAAGCGCCGCACCACCACCGGGTGGGCTCGAAACTCTAACCTTTCGGTTAACAGGCGATCGCGCTAGCCGATTGCGCCACGGAGACAGTCCTGCTCTACTCTCACCACCATCAGAACATATCTTCGAAGCTATCAGCCTAAAGAAAAAAAGCGCCGCACCACCACCGGGTGGGCTCGAACCTCCAACCTTTCGGTTAACAGACGATCGCGCTAGCCGATAGCGCCACGGAGACAGTCGTGCTCCACTCTCACCACCATCAGAACATATCTTCAAAGCTATCAGCGCAAAGAAAAAAGCAACACACCACTCCCGGGAGGGCTCGAACCTCGAACCTTTCGGTTAACAGCCGACCGCGCTAGCCAATTGTGCCACGGAGACAGTCCTGCTATACTCTCACCACCATCAGAACATATCTTCAAAGCTATCAGCCCAAAGGAAAAAAAGCGCCGCACCACCACCGGGTGGGCTCGAAACTCCAACCTTTCGGTTAACAGCCGATCGCGCTAGCCGATTGCTCCACGGAAACAGTCCTGCTCCACTCTCACCATCACCAGAACATATCTTCAAAGCTATCAGCCCAAAGAAAAAAAAGCGCCGCACCACCACCGGGTGGGCTCGAAACTCCAACCTTTCGGTTAACAGCCGATCGCGCTAGCCGATTGCGCCACGGAGACAGTCCTGCTCCACTCTCACCACCATCAGAACATATCTTCGAAGCTCTCAGCCTAAAGAAAAAAAGCGCCGCACCACCACCGGGTGGGCTCGAACCTCCAACCTTTCGGTTAACAGACGATCGCGCTAGCCGATAGCGCCACGGAGACTGTCGTGCTCCACTCTCACCACCATCAGAACATATCTTCAAAGCTATCAGCGCAAAGAAAAAAGCAACACACCACTCCCGGGAGGGCTCGAAACACCAACCTTTCAGTTAACAGCCGATCGCGCTAGCCAATTTCGCAACGGAGACAGTCCTGCTCCCCTCTCACCACCATCAGAACATATCTTCAAAGCTATCAGCCCAAAGAAAAAAAAGCAACACACCACTCCCGGGAGGGCTCGAAACTCCAACCTTTCGGTTAACAGCCGACCGCGCTAGCCAATTGTGCCACGGAGACAGTCCTGCTATACTCTCACCACCATCAGAACATATCTTCAAAGCTATCAGCGCAAAGGAAAAAAAGCGCCGCACCACCACCGGGTGGGCTCGAAACTCCAACCTTTCGGTTAACAGCCGATCGCGCTAGCCGATTGCGCCACGGAAACAGTCCTGCTCCACTCTCACCATCACCAGAACATATCTTCAAAGCTATCAGCCCAAAGAAAAAAAGCGCCGCACCACCACCGGGTGGGCTCGAAACTCCAACCTTTCGGTTAACAGCCGATCGCGCTAGCCGATTGCGCCACGGACACAGTCCTGCTCCACTCTCACCACCATCAGAACATATCTTCGAAGCTATCAGCGTAAAGAAAAAAAGCGCCGCACCACCACCGGGTAGGCTCGAAACTCCAAACTTTCAGTTAACAGCTGATCGCGCTAGACGATTGCGCCACGGAGACAGTCGTGCTCCACTCTCTCCATCATCAGAACATATCTTCAAAGCTATCAGCTTATAGAAAAAAAGCGCCGCACCACAACCGGGTGGGTTCGAACCTCCAACCTTTCGCTTAACAGACGATCACGCTAGCGAATCGCGCCACGGAGACATTCCTGCTCCACTGTCACCACCATCAGAATATATCTTCAAAGCTATCAGCCCAAAGAAAAAAAGCGCCGCACCACCACCGGGTGGGCTCGAAACTCCAACCTTTCGATTAACAGCCGATCGCGCTAGCTAATTGCTCCACGGAGACGGTCCTGTTCTACTCTCACCACCATCACAACATATCTTCAAAGCTATCAGCCCATAGAAAAAAAGGCGCCGCACCACCACCGGGTGGGCTCGAACCTCCAACGTTTCGGTTAACGGCCGAACGCGGTAGCCAATTGCGCCACAGAGACAGTCCTGTTCCACTCTCACCACCATCAGAACATATCTTCAAAGCTATCAGCCCAAAGAAAAAAAAGCAACACACCACTCCCGGGAGGGCTCGAACCTGCAACCTTTCGGTTAACAGCCGACCGCGCTAGTCAATTGTGCCACGGAGACAGTCCTGCTATACTCTCACCACCATCAGAACATATCTTCAAAGCTATCAGCCCAAAGGAAAAAAAGCGCCGCACCACCACCGGGTGGGCTCGAAACTCCAACCTTTCGGTTAACAGCCGATCGCGCTAGCCGATTGCGCCACGGAAACAGTCCTGCTCCACTCTCACCATCACCAGAACATATCTTCAAAGCTATCAGCCCAAAGAAAAAAAAGCGCCGCACCACCACCGGGTGGGCTCGAAACTCCAACCTTTTGGTTATTAGCCCATCGCGCTAGCCAATAGCGCCATGGAGACAGTCCTGCTCCACTCTCATCACCATCAGAACATATATTCAAAGCTATGAGCGCAAAGAAAAAAGCAACACACCACTCCCGGGAGGGCTTGAAACTCCAACCTTTCGATTAACAGCCGATCGCGCTAGCCGATTGCGCCACGGAGACCGTCCTGCTCCACTCTCACCACCATCAGAACATATCTTCAAAGCTATCAGCCCAAAGAAAAAAAGAGCGCCGCACCACCACCGGGTGGGCTCGAAACTCCAACCTTTCGATTAACAGCCGATCGCGTTGGCCAATTGCGCCACGGAGACAGTCGGGCTCCACTCTCACACCGTCAGAATATTTTTTCAGAGCTATCCGCCCAAAGGAAAAAAAGCGCCGCACCACCACCGAGTTGGCTTGAACCTCCAAACTTTCGGTTAACAGCCGATCGCGCTAGCCAATTGCGCCACGGAGACAGTCGTGCTCCACTCTCACACCATCAGAACATTTCTTCAGAGCTATCCGCCCAAAGGAAAAAAAGCGCCGCACCACCACCGAGTGGGCTGGAACCTCCAACCTTTTGGTTAACAGCCGATCGCGCTAGCCAATTGGGCCACGGAGACAGTCGTGCTTCACTCTCACCACCATCAGAACATATCTTCAAAGCTATCAGCCCAAAGAAAAAAAAGTGCCGCACCACCACCGGGTGGGCTCGAACCTCCAACCTTTCGGTTAACAGCCGATCGCGCTAGCCAATTGCGCTCGAAGACAGTCCTGCTCCACTCTCACCACCATCAGAACGTATCTTCAAAGCTATCAGCCCAAAGAAAAAAAAGCAACACACCACTCGAGGGAGGGCTCGAACCTCCAACCTTTCAGTTAACAGCCGATCGCGCTAGTCAATTGCGCCACGGAGACAGTCGTGCTCCGCTCTCACCACCATCAGAGCATATCTTCAAAGCTATCAGCCAAAAAAAAGCGCCGCACCACCACCGGGTGGGCTCGAACCTCCAACCTTCCGGTTAACAGACGATCGCGCTAGCCGATCGCGCCACGGAGACAGTCGTGCTTCACTTTCACCACCATCAGAACATATCTTCAAAGCTATCAGCCCAAAGAAAAAAAAAGCAACACACCACTCCCGGGAGGGCTCGAACCTCCAACCTTTCGGTTAACAGCCGATCGCGCTAGCCAATTGCACTACGGAGACAGTCGGGCTCCACTCTCACACCGTCAGAACATTTTTTCAGAGCTATCCGCCCAAAAGAAAAAAAGCGCCGCACCACTCCCGGGAGGGCTCGAAACACCAACCTTTCGGTTAACAGCCGATCGCGCTAGCCAATTGCGCAACGGAGACAGTCCTGTTCCACTCTCACCACCATCAGAACATATCTTCAAAGCTATCAGCCCAAAGAAAAAAAAGCAACACACCACTCCCGGGAGGGCTCGAACCTCCAACCTTTCGGTTAACAGCCGACCGCGCTAGCCAATTGTGCCACGGAGACAGTCCTGCTATACTCTCACCACCATCAGAACATATCTTCAAAGCTATCAGCCCAAAGGAAAAAAGCGCCGCACCACCACCGGGTGGGCTCGAAACTCCAACCTTTCGGTTAACAGCCGATCGCGCTAGCCGATTGCTCCACGGAAACAGTCCTGCTCCACTCTCACCATCACCAGAACATATCTTCAAAGCTTTCAGCCCAAAGAAAAAAAAGCGCCGCACCACCACCGGGTGGGCTCGAAACTCCAACCTTTCGGTTAACAGCCGATCGCGCTAGCCGATTGCGCCACGGAGACAGTCCTGCTCCACTCACCACCATCAGAACATATCTTCGAAGCTATCAGCCTAAAGAAAAAAAGCGCTGCACCACCACCGGGTGGGCTCGAACCTCCAAACTTTCGGTTAACAGACGATCGCGCTAGCCGATAGCGCCACGGAGACAGTCGTGCTCCACTCTCACCACCATCAGAACATATCTTCAAAGCTACCAGCGCAAAGAAAAAAGCAACACACCACTCCCGGGAGGGCTCGAAACACCAACCTTTCAGTTAACAGCCGATCGCGCTAGCCAATTGCGCAACGGAGACAGTCCTGCTCCACTCTCACCACCATCAGAACATATCTTCAAAGCTATCAGCCCAAAGAAAAAAAGCGCCGCACCACCACCGGGTGGGCTCGAAACTCCAACCTTTCGGTTAACAGCCGATCGCGCTAGCCGATTGTGCCACGGAAACAGTCCTGCTCCACTCTCACCATCACCAGAACATATCTTCAAAGCTATCAGCCCAAAGAAAAAAAAGCGCCGCACCACCACCGGGTGGGCTCGAACCTCCAACCTTTTGGTTATTAGCCCATCGCGCTAGCCAATAGCGCCATGGAGAAAGTCCTGCTCCACTCTCATCACCATCAGAACATATATTCAAAGCTATGAGCGCAAAGAAAAAAGCAACACACCACTCCCGGGAGGGCTTGAAACTCCAACCTTTCGATTAACAGCCGATCGCGATAGCCGATTGCGCCACGGAGACCGTCCTGCTCCACTCTCACCACCATCAGAACATATCTTCAAAGCTATCAGCCCAATGAAAAAAAGAGCGCCGCACCACCACCGGGTGGGCTCGAAACTCCAACCTTTCGATTAACAGCCGATCGCGCTAGCCAATTGCGCCACGGAGACAGTCGGGCTCCACTCTCACACCGTCAGAATATTTTTTCAGAGCTATCCACCCAAAGGAAAAAAAGTGCCGCACCACCACCGAGTTGGCTTGAACCTCCAAACTTTCGGTTAACAGCCGATCGCGCTAGCCAATTGCGCCACGGAGACAGTCGTGCTCCACTCTCACACCATCAGAACATTTCTTCAGAGCTATCCGCCCAAAGGAAAAAAAGCGCCGCACCACCACCGAGTGGGCTGGAACCTCCAACCTTTTGGTTAACAGCCGATCGCGCTAGCCAATTGGGCCACGGAGACAGTCGTGCTTCACTCTCACCACCATCAGAACATATCTTCAAAGCTATCAGCCCAAAGAAAAAAAAGTGCCGCCCCACCACCGGGTGGGCTCGAACCTCCAACCTTTCGGTTAACAGCCGATCGCGCTAGCCAATTGCGCTCGGAGACAGTCCTGCTCCACTCTCACCACCATCAGAACGTATCTTCAAAGCTATCAGCCCAAAAAAAAAAAGCAACACACCACCCGAGGGAGGGCTCGAACCTCCAACCTTTCAGTTAACAGCCGATCGCGCTAGTCAATTGCGCCACGGAGACAGTCGTGCTCCGCTCTCACCACCATCAGAGCATATCTTCAAAGCTATCAGCCAAAAAAAAGCGCCGCACCACCACCGGGTGGGCTCGAACCTCCAACCTTTCGGTTAACAGACGATCGCGCTAGCCGATCGCGCCACGGAGACAGTCGTGCTTCACTTTCACCACCATCAGAACATATCTTCAAAGCTATCAGCCCAAAGAAAAAAAAGCGACACACCACTCCCGGGAGGGCTCGAACCTCCAACCTTTCGGTTAACAGCCGATCGCGCTAGCCAATTGCGCTACGGAGACAGTCGGGCTCCACTCTCACACCGTCAGAACATTTTTTCAGAGCTATCCGCCCAAAGGAAAAAAAGCGCCGCACCACCACCGAGTGGGCTTGAACCTCCAAACTTTCGGTTAACAGCCGATCGCGCTAGCCAATTGCGCCACAGAGACAGCCGTGCCCCACTCTCACACCATCAGAACATTTCTTCAGAGCTATCCACCCAAAGGAAAAAAAGCGCCGCACCACCACCGAGTGGGCTTGAACCTCCAACCTTTCGGTTAACAGCCGATCGCGCTAGCCAATTGGGCCACGGTGACAGTCGTGCTTCACTCTCACCACCATCAGAACATATCTTCAAAGCTATCAGCCCAAAGAAAAAAAGCAACACACCACTCCCGGGGGGGGGGGGGGGGCTCGAACCTCCAACCTTCAGTTAACAGCCGATCGCGCCATGGAGACAGTCGTGCTCCACTCTCACCACCATCAGAACATATCTTCAAAGCTATCAGCCTAAAGGAAAAAAAGCGCCGCACCACCACCGGGTGGGCTCGAACCTCCAACCTTTCGGTTAACGGCCGAACGCGCTAGCCAATTGCGCCACGCAGACAGTCCTGTTCCACTCTCAACACCATCAGAACGTATCTTCAAAGCTATCAGCCCAAAGAAAAAAAGCAACACATCACTCCCGGGAGGGCTCGAACCTCCAACCTTTCGGTTAACAGCCGACCGCGCTAGCCAATTGTGCCACGGAGACAGTCCTGCTATACTCTCACCACCATCAGAACATATCTTCAAAGCTATCAGCCCAAAGTAAAAAAAGCGCCGAACCACCACCGAGTGGGCTCGAAACTCCAACCTTTCGGTTAACAGCCGATCGCGCTAGCCAATTGCGCCATGGAGACAGTCCTGCTCCACTCTCATCACCATCAGAACATATCTTCAAAGCTATCAGCGCAAAGAAAAAAGCAACACACCACTCCCGGGAGGGATCGAAACTCCAACCTTTCGATTAACAGCCGATCGCGCTAGCTAATTGCGCCACGGAGACGGTCCTGTTCTACTCTCACCACCATCAGAACATATCTTCAAAGCTATCAGCCCATAGAAAAAAAGGCGCCGCACCACCACCGGGTGGGCTCGAACCTCCAACGTTTCGGTTAACGGCCGAACGCGCTAGCCAATTGCGCCACAGAGACAGTCCTGTTCCACTCTCACCACCATCAGAACATATCTTCAAAGCTATCAGCCCAAAGAAAAAAAAGCAACACACCACTCCCGGGAGGGCTCGAACCTCCAACCTTTCGGTTAACAGCCGACCGCGCTAGTCAATTGTGCCACGGAGACAGTCCTGCTATACTCTCACCACCATCAGAACATATCTTCAAAGCTGTCAGCCGAAAGGAAAAAAAGCGCCGCACCACCACCGGGTGGGCTCGAAACTCCAACCTTTCGGTTAACAGCCGATCGCGCTAGCCGATTGCGCCACGGAAACAGTCCTGCTCCACTCTCAACATCACCAGAACGTATCTTCAAAGCTATCAGCCCAAAGAAAAAAAAGCGCCGCACCACCACCGGGTGGGCTCGAAACTCCAACCTTTTGGTTATTAGCCCATCGCGCTAGCCAATAGCGCCATGGAGACAGTCCTGCTCCACTTTCATCACCATCAGAACATATCTTCAAAGCTATGAGCGCAAAGAAAAAAGCAACACACCACTCCCGGGAGGGCTTGAAACTCCAACCTTTCGATTAACAGCCGATCGCGCTAGCCGATTGCGCCACGGAGACCGTCCTGCTCCACTCTCACCACCATCAGAACATATCTTCAAAGCTATCAGCCCAAAGAAAAAAAAAGCGCCGCACCACCACCGGGTGGGCTCGAAACTCCAACCTTTCGATTAACAGCCGATCGCGCTAGCCAATTGCGCCACGGAGACAGTCGGGCTCCACTCTCACACCGTCAGAATATTTTTTCAGAGCTATCCGCCCAAAGGAAAAAAAGCGCCGCACCACCACCGAGTTGGCTTGAACCTCCAAACTTTCGGTTAACAGCCGATCGCGCTAGCCAATTGCGCCACGGAGACAGTCGTGCTCCACTCTCACACCATCAGAACATTTCTTCAGAGCTATCCGCCCAAAGGAAAAAAAGCGCCGCACCACCACCGAGTGGGCTGGAACCTCCAACCTTTTGGTTAACAGCCGATCGCGCTAGCCAATTGGGCCACGGAGACAGTCGTGCTTCACTCTCACCACCATCAGAACATATCTTCAAAGCTATCAGCCCAAAGAAAAAAAAGTGCCGCCCCACCACCGGGTGGGCTCGAACCTCCAACCTTTCGGTTAACAGCCGATCGCGCTAGCCAATTGCGCTCGGAGACAGTCCTGCTCCACTCTCACCACCATCAGAACGTATCTTCAAAGCTATCAGCCCAAAGAAAAAAAAGCAACACACCACTCGCGGGAGGGCTCGAACCTCCAACCTTTCAGTTAACAGCCGATCGCGCTAGTCAATTGCGCCACGGAGACAGTCGTGCTCCGCTCTCACCACCATCAGAGCATATCTTCAAAGCTACCAGCCATAAAAAAGCGCCGCACCACCACCGGGTGGGCTCGAACATCCAACCTTTCGGTTAACAGACGATCGCGCTAGCCGATCGCGCCACGGAGACAGTCCTGCTTCACTTTCACCACCATCAGAACATATCTTCAAAGCTATCAGCCCAAAGAAAAAAAAGCAACACACCACTCCCGGGAGGGCTCGAACCTCCAACCTTTCGGTTAACAGCCGATCGCGCTAGCCAATTGCGCTACGGAGACAGTCGGGCTCCACTCTGACACCGTCAGAACATTTTTTCAGAGCTATCCGCCCAAAGGAAAAAAAGCGCCGCACCACCACCGAGTGGGCTTGAACCTCCAAACTTTCGGTTAACAACCCGATCGCGCTAGCCAATTGCGCCACAGAAACAGCCGTGCCCCACTCTCACACCATCAGAACATTTCTTCAGAGCTATCCACCCAAAGGAAAAAAAGCGCCGCACCACCACCGAGTGGGCTTGAACCTCCAACCTTTCGGTTAACAGCCGATCGCGCTAGCCAATTGGGCCACGGTGACAGTCGTGCTTCACTCTCACCACCATCAGAACATATCTTCAAAGCTATCAGCCCAAAGAAAAAAAGCAACACACCACTCCCGGGGGGGGGGGGCTCGAACCTCCAACCTTCAGTTAACAGCCGATCGCGCCATGGAGACAGTCGTGCTCCACTCTCACCACCATCAGAACATATCTTCAAAGCTATCAGCCTAAAGGAAAAAAAGCGCCGCACCACCACTGGGTGGGCTCAAACCTCCAACCTTTCGGTTAACGGCCGAACGCGCTAGCCAATTGCGCCACGCAGACAGTCCTGTTCCACTCTCAACACCATCAGAACATATCTTCAAAGCTATCAGCCCAAAGAAAAAAAAGCAACACACCACTCCCGGGAGGGCTCGAACCTCCAACCTTTCGGTTAACAGCCGACCGCGCTAGCCAATTGTGCCACGGAGACAGTCCTGCTATACTCTCACCACCATCAGAACATATCTTCAAAGCTATCAGCCCAAAGGAAAAAAAGCGCCGCACCACCACCGGGTGGGCTCGAAACTCCAACCTTTCGGTTAACAGCCGATCGCGCTAGCCGATTGCGCCACGGAAACAGTCCTGCTCCACTCTCACCATCACCAGAACATATCTTCAAAGCTATCAGCCCAAAGAAAAAAAAGCGCCGCACCACCACCGGGTGGGCTCGAAACACCAACCTTTCGGTTAACAGCCTATCGCGCTAGCCGATTGCGCCACGGAGACAGTCCTGCTCCACTCTCACCACCATCAGAACATATCTTCGAAGCTATCAGCCTAAAGAAAAAAAGCGCCGCACCACCACCGGGTGGGCTCGAACCTCCAACCTTTCGGTTAACAGACGATCGCGCTAGGCGATAGCGCCATGGAGACAGTCGTGCTCCACTCTCACCACCATCAGAACATATCTTCAAAGCTATCAGCGCAAAGAAAAAAGCAACACACCACTCCCGGGAGGGCTCGAAACACCAACCTTTCGGTTAACAGCCGATCGCGCTAGCCAATTGCGCAACGGAGACAGTCCTGTTCCACTCTCACCACCATCAGAACATATCTTCAAAGCTATCAGCCCAAAGAAAAAAATGCAACACACCACTCCCGGGAGGGCTCGAACCTCCAACCTTTCGGTTAACAGCCGACCGTGCTAGCCAATTGTGCCACGGAGACAGTCCTGCTATACTCTCACCACCATCAGAACATATCTTCAAAGCTATCAGCCCAAAGGAAAAAAAAGCGCCGCACCACCACCGAGTGGGCTTGAACCTCCAACCTTTCGGTTAACAGCCGATCGCGCTAGCCAATTGGGCCACGGTGACAGTCGTGCTTCACTCTCACCACCATCAGAACATATCTTCAAAGCTATCAGCCCAAAGAAAAAAAGCAACACACCACTCCCGGGGAGGGGGCTCGAACCTCCAACCTTCAGTTAACAGCCGATCGCGCCATGGAGACAGTCGTGCTCCACTCTCACCACCATCAGAACATATCTTCAAAGCTATCAGCCTAAAGTAAAAAAAGCGCCGCACCACCACCGGGTGGGCTCGAACCTCCAACCTTTCGGTTAACGGCCGAACGCGCTAGCCAATTGCGCCACGCAGACAGTCCTGTTCCACTCTCAACACCATCAGAACGTATCTTCAAAGCTATCAGCCCAAAGAAAAAAAGCAACACATCACTCCCGGGAGGGCTCGAACCTCCAACCTTTCGGTTAACAGCCGACCGCGCTAGCCAATTGTGCCACGAAGACAGTCCTGCTATACTCTCACCACCATCAGAACATATCTTCAAAGCTATCAGCCCAAAGTAAAAAAAGCGCCGAACCACCACCGAGTGGGCTCGAAACTCCAACCTTTCGGTTAACAGCCGATCGCGCTAGCCAATTGCGCCATGGAGACAGTCCTGCTCCACTCTCATCACCATCAGAACATATCTTCAAAGCTATCAGCGCAAAGAAAAAAGCAACACACCACTCCCGGGAGGGATCGAAAGTCCAACCTTTCGATTAACAGCCGATCGCGCTAGCTAATTGCGCCACGGAGACGGTCCTGTTCTACTCTCACCACCATCAGAACATATCTTCAAAGCTATCAGCCCATAGAAAAAAAGGCGCCGCACCACCACCGGGTGGGCTCGAACCTCCAACGTTTCGGTTAACGGCCGAACGCGCTAGCCAATTGCGCCACAGAGACAGTCCTGTTCCACTCTCACCACCATCAGAACATATCTTCAAAGCTATCAGCCCAAAGAAAAAAAAGCAACACACCACTCCCGGGAGGGCTCGAACCTCCAACCTTTCGGTTAACAGCCGACCGCGCTAGTCAATTGTGCCACGGAGACAGTCCTGCTATACTCTCACCACCATCAGAACATATCTTCAAAGCTATCAGCCGAAAGGAAAAAAAGCGCCGCACCACCACCGGGTGGGCTCGAAACTCCAACCTTTCGATTAACAGCCGATCGCGCTAGCCAATTGCGCCACGGAGACAGTCGGGCTCCACTCTCACACCGTCAGAATATTTTTTCAGAGCTATCCGCCCAAAGGAAAAAAAGCGCCGCACCACCACCGAGTTGGCTTGAACCTCCAAACTTTCGGTTAACAGCCGATCGCGCTAGCCAATTGCGCCACGGAGACAGTCGTGCTCCACTCTCACACCATCAGAACATTTCTTCAGAGCTATCCGCCCAAAGGAAAAAAAGCGCCGCACCACCACCGAGTGGGCTGGAACCTCCAACCTTTTGGTTAACAGCCGATCGCGCTAGCCAATTGGGCCACGGAGACAGTCGTGCTTCACTCTCACCACCATCAGAACATATCTTCAAAGCTATCAGCCCAAAGAAAAAAAAGTGCCGCCCCACCACCGGGTGGGCTCGAACCTCCAACCTTTCGGTTAACAGCCGATCGCGCTAGCCAATTGCGCTCGGAGACAGTCCTGCTCCACTCTCACCACCATCAGAACGTATCTTCAAAGCTATCAGCCCAAAGAAAAAAAAAGCAACACACCACTCGCGGGAGGGCTCGAACCTCCAACCTTTCAGTTAACAGCCGATCGCGCTAGTCAATTGCGCCACGGAGACAGTCGTGCTCCGCTCTCACCACCATCAGAGCATATCTTCAAAGCTATCAGCCAAAAAAAAAGCGCCGCACCACCACCGGGTGGGCTCGAACATCCAACCTTTCGGTTAACAGACGATCGCGCTAGCCGATCGCGCCACGGAGACAGTCGTGCTTCACTTTCACCACCATCAGAACATATCTTCAAAGCTATCAGCCCAAAGAAAAAAAAGCAACACACCACTCCCGGGAGGGCTCGAACCTCCAACCTTTCGGTTAACAGCCGATCGCGCTAGCCAATTGCGCTACGGAGACAGTCGGGCTCCACTCTCACACCGTCAGAACATTTTTTCAGAGCTATCCGCCCAAAGGAAAAAAAGCGCCGCACCACCACCGAGTGGGCTTGAACCTCCAAACTTTCGGTTAACAGCCGATCGCGCTAGCCAATTGCGCCACAGAAACAGCCGTGCCCCACTCTCACACCATCAGAACATTTCTTCAGAGCTATCCACCCAAAGGAAAAAAAGCGCCGCACCACCACCGAGTGGGCTTGAACCTCCAACCTTTCGGTTAACAGCCGATCGCGCTAGCCAATTGGGCCACGGTGACAGTCGTGCTTCACTCTCACCACCATCAGAACATATCTTCAAAGCTATCAGCCCAAAGAAAAAAAGCAACACACCACTCCCGGGGGGGGGGCTCGAACCTCAAACCTTCAGTTAACAGCCGATCGCGCCATGGAGACAGTCGTGCTCCACTCTCACCACCATCAGAACATATCTTCAAAGCTATCAGCCTAAAGGAAAAAAAGCGCCGCACCACCACTGGGTGGGCTCAAACCTCCAACCTTTCGGTTAACGGCCGAACGCGCTAGCCAATTGCGCCACGCAGACAGTCCTGTTCCACTCTCAACACCATCAGAACATATCTTCAAAGCTATCAGCCCAAAGAAAAAAAAGCAACACACCACTCCCGGGAGGGCTCGAACCTCCAACCTTTCGGTTAACAGCCGACCGCGCTAGCCAATTGTGCCACGGAGACAGTCCTGCTATACTCTCACCACCATCAGAACATATCTTCAAAGCTATCAGCCCAAAGGAAAAAAAGCGCCGCACCACCACCGGGTGGGCTCGAAACTCCAACCTTTCGGTTAACAGCCGATCGCGCTAGCCGATTGCGCCACGGAAACAGTCCTGCTCCACTCTCACCATCACCAGAACATATCTTCAAAGCTATCAGCCCAAAGAAAAAAAAGCGCCGCACCACCACCGGGTGGGCTCGAAACACCAACCTTTCGGTTAACAGCCTATCGCGCTAGCCGATTGCGCCACGGAGACAGCCCTGCTCCACTCTCACCACCATCAGAACATATCTTCGAAGCTATCAGCCTAAAGAAAAAAAGCGCCGCACCACCACCGGGTGGGCTCGAACCTCCAACCTTTCGGTTAACAGACGATCGCGCTAGGCGATAGCGCCATGGAGACAGTCGTGCTCCACTCTCACCACCATCAGAACATATGTTCAAAGCTATCAGCGCAAAGAAAAAAGCAACACACCACTCCCGGGAGGGCTCGAAACACCAACCTTTCGGTTAACAGCCGATCGCGCTAGCCAATTGCGCAACGGAAACAGTCCTGTTCCACTCTCACCACCATCAGAACATATCTTCAAAGCTATCAGCCCAAAGAAAAAAATGCAACACACCACTCACGGGAGGGCTCGAACCTCCAACCTTTCGGTTAACAGCCGACCGTGCTAGCCAATTGTGCCACGGAGACAGTCCTGCGATACTCTCACCACCATCAGAACATATCTTCAAAGCTATCAGCCCAAAGGAAAAAAAGCGCCGCACCACCACCGGGTGGGCTCGAAACTCCAACCTTTCGGTTAACAGCCGATCGCGCTAGCCAATTGCTCCACGGAAACAGTCCTGCTCCACTCTCACCATCACCAGAACATATCTTCAAAGCTATCAGCCCAAAGAAAAAAAGCGCCGCACCACCACCGGGCGGGCTCGAAACTCCAACCTTTCGGTTAACAGCCGATCGCGCTAGCCGATTGCGCCACGGAGACAGTCCTGCTCCACTCTCACCACCATCAGAACATATCTTCGAAGCTATCAGCCTAAAGAAAAAAAGCGCCGCACCACCACCGGGTGGGCTCGAACCTCCAATCTTTCGGTTAACAGACGATCGCGCTAGCCGATAGCGCCACGGAGACAGTCGTGCTCCACTCTCACCACCATCAGAACATATCTTCAAAGCTATCAGCGCAAAGAAAAAAAAGCAACACACCACTCCCGGGAGGGCTCAAAACTCCAACCTTTCGGTTAACAGCCGACCGCGCTAGCCAATTGTGCCACGGAGACAGTCCTGCTATACTCTCACCACCATCAGAACATATCTTCAAAGCTATCAGCGCAAAGGAAAAAAAGCGCCGCACCACCACCGGGTGGGCTCGAAACTCCAACCTTTCGGTTAACAGCCGATCGCGCTAGCCGATTGCGCCACGGAAACAGTCCTGCTCCACTCTCACCATCACCAGAACATATCTTCAAAGCTATCAGCCCAAAGAAAAAAAGCACCGCACCACCTCCGGGTGGGCTCGAAACTCCAACCTTTCGGTTAACAGCCGATCGCGCTAGCCGATTGCGCCACGGAGACAGTCCTGCTCCACTCTCACCACCATCAGAACATATCTTCAAAGCTATCAGCCTAAAGAAAAAAAGCGCCGCACCACCACCGGGTAGGCTCGAAACTCCAAACTTTCAGTTAACAGCTGATCGCGCTAGACGATTGCGCCACGGAGACAGTCGTGCTCCACTCTCTCCATCATCAGAACATATCTTCAAAGCTATCAGCTTATAGAAAAAAAGCGCCGCACCACAACCGGGTGGGTTCGAACCTCCAACCTTTCGCTTAACAGACGATCGCGCTAGCGAATCGCGCCACGGAGACAGTCCTGCTCCACTGTCACCACCATCAGAACATATCTTCAAAGCTATCAGCCCAAAGAAAAAAAGCGCCGCACCACCACCGGGTGGGCTCGAAACTCCAACCTTTCGATTAACAGCCGATCGCGCTAGCTAATTGCGCCACGGAGACGGTCCTGTTCTACTCTCACCACCATCAGAACATATCTTCAAAGCTATCAGCCCATAGAAAAAAAGGCGCCGCACCACCACCGGGTGGGCTCGAACCTCCAACGTTTCGGTTAACGGCCGAACGCGCTAGCCAATTGCGCCACAGAGACAGTCCTGTTCCACTCTCATCACCATCAGAACATATCTTCAAAGCTATCAGCGCAAAGAAAAAAGCAACACACCACACCCGGGAGGGATCGAAACTCCGACCTTTCGATTAACAGCCGATCGCGCAAGCCAATTGCGCCACGGAGACAATCCTGCTCCACTATCACCACCATCAGAACATATCTTCAAAGCTATCAGCCCAAAGAAAAAAAAGCACCGCACCACCACGGGGTGGGCTCGAAACTCGAAACTCCAACCTTTTGGTTAACAGCCGATCGCGCTAGCAATTTGCGCCACGGAGACTGTCCTCCTCCACTCTCACCACCACCAGAACATATCTTCAAAGCTATCATCCCATAGAAAAAAAGCGCCGCAACACCACCGCGTGGGCTCGAACCTCCAACCTTTCGGTTAACGGCCGAACGCGCTTGCCAATTGCGCCACGGAGACAGTCGTGCTCCATTCTCACCACCATCAGAACATATCTTCAAAGCTATCAGCGCAAAGAAAAAAGCAACACACCACCACCGGGAGGGCTCGAAACTCCAATCTTTCGGTTAACAGCTGATCGTGCTAGCCATTTGCGCCACGGAGACAGTCCTGCTCCACTCTCACCACCATACGAACATATCTTCAAAGCTATCAGCCCAAAGAAAAAAAGCGCCGCACCACCACCGAGTGGGCTGGAACCTCCAACCTTTTGGTTATCAGCCGATCGCGCTAGCCAATTGGGCCACGGAGACAGTCGTGCTTCACTCTCGCCACCATCAGAACATATCTTCAAAGCTATCAGCCCAAAGAAAAAAAAGTGCCGCACCACCACCGGGTGGGCTCGAACCTCCAACCTTTCGGTTAAGAGCCGATCGCGCTAGCCAATTGCGCCCCGGAGACAGTCCTGCTCCACTCTCACCACCATCAGAACGTATCTTCAAAGCTATCAGCCCAAAGAAAAAAAAGCAACACACCACTCGCGGGAGGGCTCGAACCTCCAACCTTTCAGTAAACAGCCGATCGCGCTAGTCAATTGCGCCACGGAGACAGTCGTGCTCCACTCTCACCACCATCAGAGCATATCTTCAAAGCTATCAGCCAAAAAAAACGCCGCACCACCACCGGGTGGGCTCGAACCTCCAACCTTTCGGTTAACAGACGATCGCGCTAGCCGATCGCGCCACGGAGACAGTCGTGCTTCACTTTCACCACCATCAGAACATTTTTTCAGAGCTATCCGGCCAAAGGAAAAAAAGCGCCGCACCACCACCGAGTGGGCTTGAACCTCCAAACCTTCGGTTAACAGCCGATCGCGCTAGCCAATTGCGCCACAGAGACAGCCGTGCTCCACTCTCTTACCATCAGAACATTTCTTCAGAGCTATCCGCCCAAAGGAAAAAAAGCGCCGCACCACCACCGAGTGGGCTTGAACCTCCAACCTTTCGGTTAACAGCCGATCGCGCTAGCCAATTGGGCCACGGTGACAGTCGTGCTTCACTCTCAACACCATCAGAAGATATCTTCAAAGCTATCAGCCCAAAGAAAAAAAAGTGCCGCACCACCACCGGGTGGGCTCGAACCTCCAACCTTTCGGTTAACAGCCGATCGCACTAGCCAATTGCGCCCCGGAAACAGTCCTGCTCCACTCTCACCACCATCAGAACGTATCTTCAAAGCTATCAGCCCAAAGAAAAAAAAGCAACACACCACTCCCGGAAGGGCTCGAACCTCCAACCTTTCAGTTAACAGCCGATCGCACTAGTCAATTGCGCCACGGAGACAGTCGTGCTCCACTCTCACCACCATCAGAGCATATCTTCAAAGCTATCAGCCAAAAAAAAGCGCCTCACCACCACCGGGTGGGCTTGAACCTCCAACCTTTCGGTTAACAGACGATCGCGCTAGCCGATCGCGCCACGGAGACAGTCGTGCTCCACTCTCACCACCATCAGAACATATCTTCAAAGCTATCAGCCCAAAAAAAGCGCCGCACCACCACCGGGTAGGCTCGAAACTCCAACCTTTTGATTAACAGCCGATCGCGCTAGCCAATTGCGCCACGGAGAAAGTCCTGTTCCACTCTCACCACCATCAGAACATATCTTCAAAGCTATCAGTGCAAAGAAAAAGCAACGCACCCATCCCGGGAGTGCTCGAAACTCGAACCTTTCGGTTAACAGCCGATCGTGCTAGCCAATTGCGCCACGGAGACAGTCCTGCTCCACTCTCACCACCATCAGAACATATCTTCAAAGCTATCAGCCCAAAGAAAAAAAAGCGCCGCACCACCTCCGGGTGGGCTCGAACCTCCAACCTTTCGGTTAACAGCCGATCGCGCTAGCCAATTGCGCCCCGGAGACAGTCCTGCTCCACTCTCACCACCATCAGAACATATCTTCAAAGCTATCAGCCCAAAGAAAAAAAGCAACACACAACTCCTGGGGGGGCTCTAACCTCCAACCTTCAGTTAACAGCCGATCGCGCCATGGAGACAGTCGTGCTCCACTCTCACCACCATCAGAACATATCTTCAAAGCTATCAGCCTTAAGGAAAAAAAGCCCCGCACCACCACCGGGTGGGCTCGAACCTCCAACCTGTCGGTTAACGGCCGAACGCGCTAGCCAATTGCGCCACGCAGACAGTCCTGTTGCACTCTCAACACCATCAGAACGTATCTTCAAAGCTATCAGCCCAAAGAAAAAAAGCAACACATCACTCCCGTGAGGGCTCGAACCTCCAACCTTTCGGTTAACAGCCGACCGCGCTAGGCAATTGTGCCACGGAGACAGTCCTGCTATACTCTCACCACCATCAGAACATATCTTCAAAGCTATCAGCCCAAAATAAAAAAAGCGCCGAACCACCACCGAGTGGGCTCGAAACTCCAACCTTTCGGTTAACAGCCGATCGCGCTAGCCAATTGCGCCACGGAGAAAGTCCTGTTCCACTCTCACCACCATCAGAACATATCTTCAAAGCTATCAGCCCAAAGAAAAAAAAAGCGCCGCACCACCACCGGGTGGGCTCGAACCTCCAAGCTTTCGGTTCACAGCCAATCGCGCTAGCAAATTGCGCCCCGGAGACAGTCCTGCTCCACTCTCAGCACCACCACAACATATCTTCAAAGCTATCAGCGCAAAGAAAAAAGCCACACACCACTCCCGGGAGGGGTCGGAACTCCAACCTTTTGGTTAACAGCCGATCGCGCTAGCCAATTGCGCCACGGAGACAGTCCTGCTCCACTCTCATCGCCATCAGAACATATCTTCAAAGCTACCAGCCTAAAGAAAAAAAGCGCCGCACCACCACACTGTGGGCTCGAACCTCCAAACTTTCGGTTAACAGCCGATCACGTTAGCCGATTGCGCCATGGAGACAATCGTGCTCCACTCTCACCACCATCAGAACATATCTTCAAAGCTATCAGCGTAAAGAAAAAAGCATCACACCACTGCCGGGAGGGCTCAAACCTCCAATGTTTTGGTTAAAAGCCGAACGTGCTAGCCAATTGCACCACGGAGACAGTCGTGCTTCAATCTCACCACCGTTAGAACATTTCTTCAAAGCTATCAGCGCAAAGAAAAAAGCAACACCCCACACCCGGGAGGGCTCGAAACTCCAACCTTTCAGTTACCAGCCGATCGCGCTAGCCAAATGCGCCACGGAGACAGTCGTGCTCTTTCTCACCACCATCAGAACATATCTTCAAAGCTATCAGCTTAAAGAAAAAAAAGCGCCGCACCACCACCGGGTAGGCTCGAAACTCCAACCTTTCGATTAACAGCCGATCGCGCTAGCCAATTGCGCCACGGAGACAGTCCTGTTCCACTCTCACCACCATCAGAACATATCTTCAAAGCTATCAGTGCAAAGAAAAAGCAACGCACCCATCCCGGGAGTGCTCGAAACTCCAACCTTTCGGTTAACAGCCGATCGTGCTAGCCAATTGCGCCACGGAGACAGTCCTGCTCCACTCTCACCACCATCAGAACATATCTTCAAAGCTATCAGCCCAAAGAAAAAAAAGCGCCGCACCACCTCCGGGTGGGCTCGAACCTCCAACCTTTCGGTTAACAGCCGATCGCGCTAGCCAATTGCGCCCCGGAGACAGTCCTGCTCCACTCTCACCACCATCAGAACATATCTTCAAAGCTATCAGCCCAAAGAAAAAAAGCAGCACACAACTCCCGGGGGGGCTCTAACCTCCAACCTTCAGTTAACAGCCGATCGCGCCATGGAGACAGTCGTGCTCCACTCTCACCACCATCAGAACATATCTTCAAAGCTATCAGCCTAAAAGAAAAAAAGCGCCGCACCACCACCGGGTGGGCTCGAACCTCCAACCTTTCGGTTAACGGCCGAACGCGCTAGCCAATTGCGCCACGCAGACAGTCCTGTTGCACTCTCAACACCATCAGAACGTATCTTCAAAGCTATCAGCCCAAAGAAAAAAAGCAACACATCACTCCCGGGAGGGCTCGAACCTCCAACCTTTCGGTTAACAGCCGACCGCGCTAGCCAATTGTGCCACGGAGACAGTCCTGCTATACTCTCACCACCATCAGAACATATCTTCAAAGCTATCAGCCCAAAGTAAAAAAAGCGCCGAACCACCACCGAGTGGGCTCGAAACTCCAACCTTTCGGTTAACAGCCGATCGCGCTAGCCAATTGCGCCATGGAGACAGTCCTGTTCCACCCTCATCACCATCAGAACATATCTTCAAAGCTATCAGCGCAAAGAAAAAAGCAACACACCACTCCCGGGAGGGCTCGAAACTCCAACCTTTCGATTAACAGCCGATCGCGCAAGCCGATTGCGCCACGGAGACAATCCTGCTCCACTATCACCACCATCAGAACATAACTTCAAAGCTATCAGCCCAAAGAAAAAAGAGCGCCGCACCACCACGAGGTGGGCTCAAAACTCCGACCTTTTGGTTAACAGCTGATCGCGCTAGCAATTTGCGCCACGGAGACAGTCCTCCTCCACTCTCACCACCACCAGAACATATTTTCAAAGCTATCATCCCATAGAAAAAAAGGGCCGCAACACCACCGCGTGGGCTCTAACCTCCAACCTTTCGGTTAACGGCCGAACGCGCTTGCCAATTGCGCCACGGAGACAGCCCTGCTTCACTCTCACCACCATCAGAACATATCTTCAAAGCTATCAGCCCAAAGATAAAAAAGCAACACACAACTCGCGGGAGTGCTCGAACCTCAGACCTTTCGGTTAACAGCCGATCGCGCTAGCCAATTGCGCCACGGAGACAGTCGTGCTCCACTCTCACACCGTCAGAACATTTCTTCAGAGCTATTCGCCCAAAGAAAAAAAAGCGATGCACCACCACCGAGTGGGCTTGAACCTCCAACCTTTCGGGTAACAGCCGATCGAGCTAGCCAATTGTGCCTCGGAGACAGTCGTGCTCCATTCTCACCACCATCAGAACATATCTTCAAAGCTATCAGCGCAAAGAAAAAAGCAACACACCACCACCGGGAGGGCTCGAAACTCCAACCTTTCGGTTAACAGCTGATCGTGCTAGCCATTTGCGCCACGGAGACAGTCCTGCTCCACTCTGACCACCATCAGAACATATCTTCAAAGCTATCAGCCCAAAGAAAAAAAAAGCGCCGCACCACCACCGGGTGGGCTCGAACCTCCAAGCTTTCGGTTCACAGCAAATCGCGCTAGCCAATTGCGCCCCGGAGACAGTCCTGCTCCACTCTCAGCACCACCACAACATATCTTCAAAGCTATTAGCGCAAAGAAAAAAGCCACACACCACTCCCGGGAGGTGTCGAAACTCCAACCTTTTGGTTAACAGCCGATCGCGCTAGCCAATTGCGCCACGGAGACAGTCCTGCTCCACTCTCATCGCCATCAGAACATATCTTCAAAGCTACCAGCCTAAAGAAAAAAATGCCACACCACCACCCTGTGGGCTCGAACCTCCAAACTTTCGGTTAACAGCCGATCACGTTAGCCGATTGCGCCATGGAGACAGTCGTGCTCCACTCTCACCACCTTCAGAACATATCTTCAAAGCTATCAGCGTAAAAAAAAAGCATCACACCACTGCCGGGAGGGCTCAAACCTCCAATGTTTTGGTTAAAAGCCGAACGTGCTAGCCAATTGCACCAGGGAGACAGTCGTGCTTCAATCTCACCACCGTTAGAACATTTCTTCAAAGCTATCAGCGCAAAGAAAAAAGCAACACACCACACCCGGGAGGGCTCGAAACTCCAACCTTTCAGTTACCAGCCGATCGCGCTAGCCAAATGCGCCACGGAGACAGTCGTGCTCCTTCTCACCACCATCAGAACATATCTTCAAAGCTATCAGCTTAAAGAAAAAAAAGCGCCGCACCACTACCGGGTGGGTTCGAACCTCCAACCTTTCGGTTAACAGACGATAGCGCTAGCCAATCGCGCCACGGAGACAGTCCTGCTCCACTGTCATCACCGTCAGAACGTATCTTCAAAGCTATCAGCCCAAAGAAAAAAAAGCAACACACCACTCGCGGGAGGGCTCGAACCTCCAACCTTTCAGTTAACAGCCGATCGCGCTAGTCAATTGCGCCACGGAGACAGTCGTGCTCCACTCTCACCACCATCAGAGCATATCTTCAAAGCTATCAGCCAAAAAAAAGCGCCGCACCACCACCGGGTGGGCTCGAACCTCCAACCTTTCGGTTAACAGACGATCGCGCTAGCCGATCGCGCCACGGAGACAGTCGTGCTTCACTTTCACCACCATCAGAACATATCTTCAAAGCTCTCAGCCCAAAGAAATAAAAGCAACACACCACTCCCGGGAGGGCTCGAACCTCCAACCTTTCGGTTAACAGCCGATCGCGCTAGCCAATTGCGCTACGGAGACAGTCGGGCTCCACTCTCACACCGTCAGAACATTTTTTCAGAGCTATCCGCCCAAAGGAAAAAAAGCGCCGCACCACCACCGAGTGGGCTTGAACCTCCAAACTTTCGGTTAACAGCCGATCGCGCTAGCCAATTGCGCCACAGAGACAGTCGTGCTCCACTCTCACCACCATCAGAGCATATCTTCAAAGCTATCAGCCAAAAAAAAGCGCCGCACCACCACCGGGTGGGCTCGAACCTCCAACCTTTCGGTTAACAGACGATCGCGCTAGCCGATCGTGCCACGGAGACAGTCGTGCTTCACTTTCACCACCATCAGAACATATCTTCAAAGCTATCAGCGCAAAGAAAAAAGCAACACACCACACCCGGGAGGGATCGAAACTCCGACCTTTCGATTAACAGCCGATCGCGCAAGCCAATTGCGCCATGGAGACAATCCTGCTCCACTATCACCACCATCAAAACATATCTTCAAAGCTATCAGCCCAAAGAAAAAAAAGCACCGCACCACCACGGGGTGGGCTCGAAACTCGAAACTCCAACCTTTTGGTTAACAGCCGATCGCGCTAGCAATTTGCGCCACGGAGACTGTCCTCCTCCACTCTCACCACCACCAGAACATATCTTCAAAGCTATCATCCCATAGAAAAAAAGCGCCGCAACACCACCGCGTGGGCTCAAACCTCCAACTTTTCGGTTAACGGCCGAACGCGCTTGCCAATTGCGCCACGGAGACAGTCGTGCTCCATTCTCACCACCATCAGAACATATCTTCAAAGCTATCAGCGCAAAGAAAAAAGCAACACACCACCACCGGGAGGGCTCGAAACTCCAATCTTTCGGTTAACAGCTGATCGTGCTAGCCATTTGCGCCACGGAGACAGTCCTGCTCCACTCTCACCACCATACGAACATATCTTCAAAGCTATCAGCCCAAAGAAAAAAAGCGCCGCACCACCACCGAGTGGGCTGGAACCTCCAACCTTTTGGTTAACAGCCGATCGCGCTAGCCAATTGGGCCACGGAGACAGTCGTGCTCCACTCTCACCACCATCAGAACATATCTTCAAAGCTATCAGTGCAAAGAAAAAGCAACGCACCCATCCCGGGAGTGCTCGAAACTCGAACCTTTCGGTTAACAGCCGATCGTGCTAGCCAATTGCGCCACGGAGACAGTCCTGCTCCACTCTCACCACCATCAGAACATATCTTCAAAGCTATCAGCCCAAAGAAAAAAAAGCGCCGCACCACCTCCGGGTGGGCTCCAACCTCCAACCTTTCGGTTAACAGCCGATCGCGCTAGCCAATTGCGCCCCGGAGACAGTCCTGCTCCACTCTCACCACCATCAGAACATATCTTCAAAGCTATCAGCCCAAAGAAAAAAAGCAACACACAACTCCCGGGGGGGCTCTAACCTCCAACCTTCAGTTAACAGCCGATCGCGCCATGGAGACAGTCGTGCTCCACTCTCACCACCATCAGAACATATCTTCAAAGCTATCAGCCTAAAGGAAAAAAAGCCCCGCACCACCACCGGGTGGGCTCGAACCTCCAACCTGTCGGTTAACGGCCGAACGCGCTAGCCAATTGCGCCACGCAGACAGTCCTGTTGCACTCTCAACACCATCAGAACGTATCTTCAAAGCTATCAGCCCAAAGAAAAAAAGCAACACATCACTCCCGGGAGGGCTCGAACCTCCAACCTTTCGGTTAACAGCCGACCGCGCTAGCCAATTGTGCCACGGAGACAGTCCTGCTATACTCTCACCACCATCAGAACATATCTTCAAAGCTATCAGCCCAAAGTAAAAAAAAGCGCCGAACCACCACCGAGTGTGCTCGAAACTCCAACCTTTCGGTTAACAGCCGATCGCGCTAGCCAATTGCGCCATGGAGACAGTCCTGTTCCACCCTCATCACCATCAGAACATATTTTCAAAGCTATCAGCGCAAAGAAAAAAGCAACACACCACTCCCGGGAGGGCTCGAAACTCCAACCTTTCGATTAACAGCCGATCGCGCAAGCCGATTGCGCCACGGAGACAATCCTGCTCCACTATCACCACCATCAGAACATATCTTCAAAGCTATCAGCCCAAAGAAAAAAGAGCGCCGCACCACCACGAGGTGTTCTCAAAACTCCGACCTTTTGGTTAACAGCTGATCGCGCTAGCAATTTGCGCCACGGAGACAGTCCTCCTCCACTCTCACCACCACCAGAACATATTTTCAAAGCTATCATCCCATAGAAAAAAAGGGCCGCAACACCACCGCGTATGCTCTAACCTCCAACCTTTCGGTTAACGGCCGAACGCGCTTGCCAATTGCGCCACGGAGACAGCCCTGCTTCACTCTCACCACCATCAGAACATATCTTCAAAGCTATCAGCCCAAAGATAAAAAAGCAACACACAACTCGCGGGAGTGCTCGAACCTCAGACCTTTCGGTTAACAGCCGATCGCGCTAGCCAATTGCGCCATGGAGACAGTCGTGCTCCACTCTCACCACCTTCAGAACATATCTTCAAAGCTATCAGCGTAAAAAAAAGCATCACACCACTGCCGGGAGGGCTCGAACCTCCAACCTTTCAGTTAACAGCCGATCGCGCTAGTCCATTGCGCCACGGAGACAGTCGTGCTCCACTCTCACCACCATCAGAACATATCTTCAAAGCTATCAGCCCAAAGAAAAAAAAAGCGCCGCACCACCACCGGGTGGGCTCGAACCTCCAAGCTTTCGGTTCACAGCAAATCGCGCTAGCCAATTGCGCCCCGGAGACAGTCCTGCTCCACTCTCATCGCCATCAGAACATATCTTCAAAGCTACCAGCCTAAAGAAAAAAAGCGCCACACCACCACCCTGTGGGCTCGAACCTCCAAACTTTCGGTTAACAGCCGATCACGTTAGCCGATTGCGCCATGGAGACAGTCGTGCTCCACTCTCACCACCTTCAGAACATATCTTCAAAGCTATCAGCGTAAAAAAAAAGCATCACACCACTGCCGGGAGGGCTCAAACCTCCAATGTTTTGGTTAAAAGCCGAACGTGCTAGCCAATTGCACCAGGGAGACAGTCGTGCTTCAATCTCACCACCGTTAGAACATTTCTTCAAAGCTATCAGCGCAAAGAAAAAAGCAACACACCACACCCGGGAGGGCTCGAAACTCCAACCTTTCAGTTACCAGCCGATCGCGCTAGCCAAATGCGCCACGGAGACAGTCGTGCTCCTTCTCACCACCATCAGAACATATCTTCAAAGCTATCAGCTTAAAGAAAAAAAAGCGCCGCACCACTACCGGGTGGGTTCGAACCTCCAACCTTTCGGTTAACAGACGATAGCGCTAGCCAATCGCGCCACGGAGACAGTCCTGCTCCACTGTCATCACCATCAGAACGTATCTTCAAAGCTATCAGCCCAAAGAAAAAAAAGCAACACACCACTCGCGGGAGGGCTCGAACCTCCAACCTTTCAGTTAACAGCCGATCGCGCTAGTCCATTGCGCCACGGAGACAGTCGTGCTCCACTCTCACCACCATCAGAGCATATCTTCAAAGCTATCAGCCAAAAAAAGCGCCGCACCACCACCGGGTGGGCTCGAACCTCCAACCTTTCGGTTAACAGACGATCGCGCTAGCCGATCGCGCCACGGAGACAGTCGTGCTTCACTTTCACCACCATCAGAACATATCTTCAAAGCTCTCAGCCCAAAGAAAAAAAAGCAACACACCACTCCCGGGAGGGCTCGAACCTCCAACCTTTCGGTTAACAGCCGATCGCGCTAGCCAATTGCGCTACGGAGACAGTCGGGCTCCACTCTCACACCGTCAGAACATTTTTTCAGAGCTATCCGCCCAAAGGAAAAAAAGCGCCGCACCACCACCGAGTGGGCTTGAACCTCCAAACTTTCGGTTAACAGCCGATCGCGCTAGCCAATTGCGCCACAGAGACAGCCGTGCTCCACTCTCACACCATCAGAACATTTCTTCAGAGCTATCCGCCCAAAGGAAAAAACGCGCCACACCACCACCGAGTGGGCTTGAACCTCCAACCTTTCGGTTAACAGCCGATTGCGCTAGCCAATTGGGCCACGGTGACAGTCGTTCTTCACTCTCACCACCATCAGAACATATCTTCAAAGCTATCAGCCCAAAGAAAAAAAAATGCCGCACCACCACCGCGTGGGCTCGAACCTCCAACCTTTCGGTTACCAGCCGATCGCACTAGCCAATTGCGCCCTGGAAACAGTCCTGCTCCACTCTCACCACCATCAGAACGTATCTTCAAAGCTATCAGCCCAAAGAAAAAAAAGCAACACACCACTCACGGGAAGGCTCGAACCTCCAAACTTTCAGTTAACAGCCGATCGGACTAGTCAATTGCGCCACGGAGACAGTCGTGCTCCACTCTCACCACCATCAGAGCATATCTTCAAAGCTATCATCAAAAAAAAGCGCCTCACCACCACCGGGTGGGCTTGAACCTCCAACCTTTCGGTTAACAGACGATCGCGCTAGCCGATCGCGCCACGGAGACAGTCGTGCTCCACTCTCACCACCATCAGAACATATCTTCAAAGCTATCAGCCCAAAAAAAAGCGCCGCACCACCACCGGGTGGGCTCGAAACTCCCACCTTTCGATTAACAGCCGATCGCGCTAGCCAATTGCGCCACGGAGACGGTCCTGTTCCACTCTCACCACCATTAGAGCATATCTTCAAAGCTATCAGGCCATAGAAAGAAAGCGCCGCACCACCACCGGGTGGGCTCGAACCTCCAAACTTTCGGTTAACAGATGATCGCGCTAACCAATCGCGCCACGGAGACAGTCGTGCTCCACTCTCACCACCATCAGAACATATCTTCAAAGCTATCAGCGCAAAGAAAAAGCAACGCACCACTCCCGGGAGGGCTCGAAACTCCAATTTTTTGGTTAACAGCCGAACGTGCTAGTCAATTGCACCACGAAGACAGTCGTGCTCCAATCTCACTACCGTTAGAACATTTCTCGAAAGCTATCAGCGCAAAGAAAAAAGCAACACACCACTCCCGGGAAGGCTCGAAACTCCAACCTTTCGATTAACAGCCGATCGCGCTAGCCAATTGCACCACGGAGAGAGTCCTGCTCCACTCTCACCACCATCAGAACATATCTTCAAAGCTATCAGCTTAAAGAAAAAAAGCGCCGCACCACAACCGGGTAGGTTCGTAACTCCAACCTTTCGATTAACAGCCGATCGCGCTAGCTAATTGCGCCACGGAGACGGTCCTGTTCTACTCTCACCACCATCAGAACATATCTTCAAAGCTATCAGCCCATAGAAAAAAGCGCCGGACCACCACCGGGTGGGCTCGAACCTCCAACCTTTCGGTTAACGGCCGAACACGCTAGCCAATTGCGCCACGGAGACAGTCGGGCTACACGCTCACACCGTCAGAACATTTTTTCAGAGCTATCCGCCCAAAGGAAAAAAGCGCCGCACCACCACCGAGTGGGCTTGAACCTCCAACCTTTCGGTTAACAGCCGATCGCGCTAGCCGATCGCGCCACGGAGACAGTCGTGCTTCACTTTCACCACCATCAGAACATATCTTCAAAGCTATCAGCGTAAAGAAAAAAGCATCACACCACTGCCGGGAGGGCTCAAACCTCCAATGTTTTGGTTAAAAGCCGAACGTGCTAGCCAATTGCACAACGGAGACAGTCGTGCTTCAATCTCACCACCGTTAGAACATTTCTTCAAAGCTATCAGCGCAAAGAAAAAAGCAACACACCACACCCGGGAGGGCTCGAAACTCCAACCTTTACGTTACCAGCCGATCGCGCTAGCCAAATGCACCACGGAGACAGTCGTGCTCCTTCTCACCACCATCAGAACATATCTTCAAAGCTATCAGCTTAAAGAAAAAAAGCGCCGCACCACTACCGGGTGGGTTCGAACCTCCAACCTTTCGGTTAACAGACGATAGCGCTAGCCAATCGCGCCATGGAGACAGTCCTGCTCCACTGTCATCACCATCAGAACGTATCTTCAAAGCTATCAGCCCAAAGAAAAAAAAGCAACACACCACTCGCGGGAGGGCTCGAACCTCCAACCTTTCAGTTAACAGCCGATCGCGCTAGTCAATTGCGCCACGGAGACAGTCGTGCTCCACTCTCACCACCATCAGAGCATATCTTCAAAGCTATCAGCCACAAAAAAGCGCCGCACCACCACCGGGTGGGCTCGAACCTCCAACCTTTCGGTTAACAGACGATCGCGCTAGCCGATCGCGCCACGAAGACAGTCGTGCTTCACTTTCACCACCATCAGAACATATCTTCAAAGCTCTCAGCCCAAAGAAAAAAAAGCAACACACCACTCCCGGGAGGGCTCGAACCTCCAACCTTTCGGTTAACAGCCGATCGCGCTAGCCAATTGCGCTACGGAGACAGTCGGGCTCCACTCTCACCACCATCAGAACGTATCTTCAAAGCTATCAGCCCAAAGAAAAAAAGCAACACACCACTCCCGGGAGGGCTCGAACCTCCAACCTTTCGGTTAACAGCCGATCGCGCTAGCCAATTGCGCTACGGAGACAGTCGGGCTCCACTCTCACACCGTCAGAACATTTTTTCAGAGCTATCCGCCCAAAGGAAAAAAAGCGCCGCACCACCACCGAGTGGGCTTGAACCTCCAAACTTTCGGTTAACAGCCGATCGCGCTAGCCAATTGTGCCACAGAGACAGCCGTGCTCCACTCTCACACCATCAGAACATTTCTTCAGAGCTATCCGCCCAAAGGAAAAAAAGCGCCGCACCACCACCGAGTGGGCTTGAACCTCCAACCTTTCGGTTAACAGCCGATCGCGCTAGCCAATTGGGCCACGGTGGCAGTCGTGCTTCACTCTCACCACCATCTGAACATATCTTCAAAGCTATCAGCCCAAAGAAAAAAAAGTGCCGCACCACCACCGGGTGGGCTCGAACCTCCAACCTTTCGGTTAACAGCCGATCGCACTAGCCAATTGCGCCCCGGAGACAGTTCTGCTCCACTCTCACCACCATCAGAACGTATCTTCAAAGCTATCAGCCCAAAGAAAAAAAAGCAACACACCACTCCCGGGAGGGCTCGAACCTCCAACCTTTCAGTTAACAGCCGATCGCACTAGTCGATTGCGCCACGGAGACAGTCGTGCTCCACTCTCACCACCATCAGAGCATATCTTCAAAGCTATCTGCCAAAAAAAAGCGCCTCACCACCACCGGGTGGGCTTGAACCTGCAACCTTTCTGTTAACAGACGATCGCGCTAGTCGATTGCGCCACGGAGACAGTCGTGCTCCACTCTCACCACCATCAAAACATATCTTCAAAGCTATCAGCCCCAAAAAAGCGCCGCACCCCTACGGGGTGGGATCGAAACTCCAACCTTTCGATTAACAGCCGATCGCGCTAGCCAATTGCGCCACGGAGACAGTCCTGTTCCACTCTCACCACCATTAGAACATATCTTCAAAGTTATCAGGCCATAGAAAGAAAGCGCCGCACCACCACCGGGTGGGCTCGAACCTCCAAACTTTCGGTTAACAGACGATCGCGCTAACCAATCGCGCCACGGAGACAGTCGTGCTCCACTCTCACCACCTTCAGAACATATCTTCAAAGCTATCAGCGCAAAGAAAAAGTAACGCACCCATCCCGGGAGGGCTCGAAACTCCAACCTTTCGGTTAACAGCCGATCGTGCTAGCCAATTGCGCCACGGAGACAGTCCTGCTCCACTCTCACCACCATCAGAACATATCTTCAAAGCTATCAGCCCAAAGAAAAAAAAGCGCCGCACCACCGCTGGGTGGGCTCGAACCTCCAACCTTTCGGTTAACAGCCGATCGCGCTAGCCAATTGCGCCCCGGAGACAGTCCTGCTCCACTCTCACCACCATCAGAACATATCTTCAAAGCTATCAGCCCAAAGAAAAAAAGCAACACACCACTCCCGGGAGGGCTCGAACCTCCAACCTTCAGTTAACAGCCGATCGCGCCATGGAGACAGTCGTGCTCCACTCTCACCACCATCAGAACATATCTTCAAAGCTATCAGCCTAAAGGAAAAAAAGCGCCGCACCACCACCAGGTGGGCTCGAACCTCCGACCTTTCGGTTAACGGCCGAACGCGCTAGCCAATTGCGCCACGCAGACAGTCCTGTTCCACTCTCAACACTATCAGAACGTATCTTCAAAGCTATCAGCCCAAAGAAAAAAAGCAACACATCACTCCCGGGAGGGCTTGAACCTCCAACCTTTCGGTTAACAGCCGACCGCGCTAGCCAATTGTGCCACGGAGACAGTCCTGCTTCACTCTCACCACCATCAGAACATATCTTCAAAGCTATCAGCCCAAAGATAAAAAAGCAACACACAACTCCCGGGAGTGCTCGAACCTCCGACCTTTCGGTTAACAGCCGATCGCGCTAGCCAATTGCGCCACGGAGACAGTCGTGCTCCACTCTCACACCGTCAGAACATTTCTTCAGAGCTATCTGCCCAAAGAAAAAAAAACGATGCACCACCACCGAGTGGGCTTGAACCTCCAACCTTTCGGGTAACAGCCGATCGAGCTAGCCAATTGCGCCTCGGAGACAGTCGTGCTCCATTCTCACCACCATCAGAACATATCTTCAAAGCTATCAGCGCAAAGAAAAAAGTAACACACCACCACCGGGAGGGCTCGAAACTCCAACCTTGCGGTTAACAGCTGATCATGCTAGCCATTTGCGCCACGGAGACAGTCCTGCTCCACTCTGACCACCATCAGAACATATCTTCAAAGCTATCAGCCCAAAGAAAAAAAAAGCGCCGCACCACCACCGGGTGGGCTCGAACCTCCAAGCTTTCGGTTCACAGCCAATCGCGCTAGCAAATTGCGCCCCGGAGACAGTCCTGCTCCACTCTCAGCACCACCACAACATATCTTCAAAGCTATCAGCGCAAAGAAAAAAGCCACACACCACTCCCGGGAGGGGTCGAAACTCCAACCTTTTGGTTAACAGCCGATCGCGCTAGCCAATTGCGCCACGGAGACAGTCCTGCTCCACTCTCATCGCCATCAGAACATTTCTTCAAAGCTACCAGCCTAAAGAAAAAAAGCGCCGCACCACCACCCTGTGGGCTCGAACCTCCAAACTTTCGGTTAACAGCCGATCACGTTAGCCGATTGCGCCATGGAGACAGTCGTGCTCCACTCTCACCACCATCAGAACATATCTTCAAAGCTATCAGCGTAAAGAAAAAAGCATCACACCACTGCCGGGAGGGCTCAAACCTCCAATGTTTTGGTTAAAAGCCGAACGTGCTAGCCAATTGCACCACGGAGACAGTCGTGCTTCAATCTCACCACCGTTAGAGCATTTCTTCAAAGCTATCAGCGCAAAGAAAAAAGCAACACACCACACCCGGGAGGGCTCGAAACTCCAACCTTTCAGTTACCAGCCGATCGCGCTAGCCAAATGCGCCACGGAGACAGTCGTGCTCCTTCTCACCACCATCAGAACATATCTTCAAAGCTATCAGCCCAAAGAAAAAAAAGCGCCGCACCACCTCCGGGTGGGCTCGAACCTCCAACCTTTCGGTTAACAGCCGATCGCGCTAGCCAATTGCGCCCCGGAGACAGTCCTGCTCCACTCTCACCACCATCAGAACATATCTTCAAAGCTATCAGCCCAAAGAAAAAAAGCAACACACAACTCCCGGGGGGGCTCTAACCTCCAACCTTCAGTTAACAGCCGATCGCGCCATGGAGACAGTCGTGCTCCACTCTCACCACCATCAGAACATAACTTCAAAGCTATCAGCCTAAAAGAAAAAAAGCGCCGCACCACCACCAGGTGGGCTCGAACCTCCAACCTTTCGGTTAACGGCTGAACGCGCTAGCCAATTGCGCCACGCAGACAGTCCTGTTGCACTCTCAACACCATCAGAACGTATCTTCAAAGCTATCAGCCCAAAGAAAAAAAGAAACACATCACTCCCGGGAGGGCTCGAACCTCCAACCTTTCGGTTAACAGCCGACCGCGCTAGCCCATTGTGCCACGGAGACAGTCCTGCTATACTCTCACCACCATCAGAACATATCTTCAAAGCTATCAGCGCAAAGAAAAAAGCAACACACCACTCCCGGGAGGGCTCGAAACTCCAACCTTTCGATTAACAGCCGATCGCGCAAGCCGATTGCGCCACGGAGACAATCCTGCTCCACTATCACCACCATCAGACCATATCTTCAAAGCTATCAGCCCAAAGAAAAAAGAGCGCCGCACCACCACGAGGTGGGCTCAAAACTCCAACCTTTTGGTTAACAGCTGATCGCGCTAGCAATTTGCGCCACGGAGACAGTCCTCCTCCACTCTCACCACCATCAGAACATATCTTCAAAGCTATCAGCGCAAAGAAAAAAGCAACACACCACCACCGGGAGGGCTCGAAACTCCAACCTTTCGGTTAACAGCTGATCGTGCTAGCCATTTGCGCCACGGAGACAGTCCTGCTCCACTCTGACCACCATCAGAACATATCTTCAAAGCTATCAGCCCAAAGAAAAAAAAAGCGCCGCACCACCACCGGGTGGGCTCGAACCTCCAAGCTTTCGGTTCACAGCAAATCGCGCTAGCCAATTGCGCCCCGGAGACAGTCCTGCTCCACTCTCAGCACCACCACAACATATCTTCAAAGCGATCAGCGCAAAGAAAAAAGCCACACACCACTCCCGGGAGGGGTCGAAACTCCAACCTTTTGGTTAACAGCCGATCGCGCTAGCCAATTGCGCCACGGAGACAGTCCTGCTCCACTCTCATCGCCATCAGAACATATCTTCAAAGCTACCAGCCTAAAGAAAAAAAGCGCCACACCACCACCCTGTGGGCTCGAACCTCCAAACTTTCGGTTAACAGCCGATCACGTTAGCCGATTGCGCCATGGAGACAGTCGTGCTCCACTCTCACCACCATCAGAACATATCTTCAAAGCTATCAGCGTAAAAAAAAAGCATCACACCACTGCCGGGAGGGCTCAAACCTCCAATGTTTTGGT
Source organism: Rhipicephalus microplus (assembly GCF_043290135.1). Classification (NCBI taxonomy): domain Eukaryota; kingdom Metazoa; phylum Arthropoda; class Arachnida; order Ixodida; family Ixodidae; genus Rhipicephalus; species Rhipicephalus microplus. Next base: position 2,493,743 of record NW_027464611.1, on the reverse strand, counting down.
TAAAAGCCGAACGTGCTAGCCAATTGCACCAGGGAGACAGTCGTGCTTCAATCTCACCACCGTTAGAACATTTCTTAAAGCTATCAGCGCAAAGAAAAAAGCAACACACCACACCCGGGAGGGCTCGAAACTCCAACCTTTCAGTTACCAGCCGATCGCGCTAGCCAAATGCGCCACGGAGACAGTCGTGCTCCTTCTCACCACCATCAGAACATATCTTCAAAGCTATCAGCTTAAAGAAAAAAAAGCGCCGCACCACTACCGGGTGGGTTCGAACCTCCAACCTTTCGGTTAACAGACGATAGCGCTAGCCAATCACGCCACGGAGACAGTCCTGCTCCACTGTCATCACCATCAGAACGTATCTTCAAAGCTATCAGCCCAAAGAAAAAAAAGCAACACACCACTCGCGGGAGGGCTCGAACCTCCAACCTTTCAGTTAACAGCCGATCGCGCTAGTCCATTGCGCCACGGAGACAGTCGTGCTCCACTCTCACCACCATCAGAGCATATCTTCAAAGCTATCAGCCAAAAAAAGCGCCGCACCACCACCGGGTGGGCTCGAACCTCCAACCTTTCGGTTAACAGACGATCGCGCTAGCCGATCGCGCCACGGAGACAGTCGTGCTTCACTTTCACCACCATCAGAACATATCTTCAAAGCTCTCAGCCCAAAGAAAAAAAAGCAACACACCACTCCCGGGAGGGCTCGAACCTCCAACCTTTCGGTTAACAGCCGATCGCGCTAGCCAATTGCGCTACGGAGACAGTCGGGCTCCACTCTCACACCGTCAGAACATTTTTTCAGAGCTATCCGCCCAAAGGAAAAAAAGCGCCGCACCACCACCGAGTGGGCTTGAACCTCCAAACTTTCGGTTAACAGCCGATCGCGCCAGCCAATTGCGCCACAGAGACAGCCGTGCTCCACTCTCACACCATCAGAACATTTCTTCAGAGCTATCCGCCCAAAGGAAAAAACGCGCCGCACCACCACCGAGTGGGCTTGAACCTCCAACCTTTCGGTTAACAGCCGATTGCGCTAGCCAATTGGGCCACGGTGACAGTCGTTCTTCACTCTCACCACCATCAGAACATATCTTCAAAGCTATCAGCCCAAAGAAAAAAAAATGCCGCACCACCACCGCGTGGGCTCGAACCTCCAACCTTTCGGTTACCAGCCGATCGCACTAGCCAATTGCGCCCTGGAAACAGTCCTGCTCCACTCTCACCACCATCAGAACGTATCTTCAAAGCTATCAGCCCAAAGAAAAAAAAGCAACACACCACTCACGGGAAGGCTCGAACCTCCAAACTTTCAGTTAACAGCCGATCGGACTAGTCAATTGCGCCACGGAGACAGTCGTGCTCCACTCTCACCACCATCAGAGCATATCTTCAAAGCTATCATCAAAAAAAAGCGCCTCACCACCACCGGGTGGGCTTGAACCTCCAACCTTTCGGTTAACAGACGATCGCGCTAGCCGATCGCGCCACGGAGACAGTCGTGCTCCACTCTCACCACCATCAGAACATATCTTCAAAGCTATCAGCCCAAAAAAAAGCGCCGCACCACCACCGGGTGGGCTCGAAACTCCCACCTTTCGATTAACAGCCGATCGCGCTAGCCAATTGCGCCACGGAGACGGTCCTGTTCCACTCTCACCACCATTAGAACATATCTTCAAAGCTATCAGGCCATAGAAAGAAAGCGCCGCACCACCACCGGGTGGGCTCGAACCTCCAAACTTTCGGTTAACAGATGATCGCGCTAACCAATCGCGCCACGGAGACAGTCGTGCTCCACTCTCACCACCATCAGAACATATCTTCAAAGCTATCAGCGCAAAGAAAAAGCAACGCACCACTCCCGGGAGGGCTCGAAACTCCAATTTTTTGGTTAACAGCCGAACGTGCTAGTCAATTGCACCACGAAGACAGTCGTGCTCCAATCTCACTACCGTTAGAACATTTCTCGAAAGCTATCAGCGCAAAGAAAAAAGCAACACACCACTCCCGGGAAGGCTCGAAACTCCAACCTTTCGATTAACAGCCGATCGCGCTAGCCAAGTGCACCACGGAGAGAGTCCTGCTCCACTCTCACCACCATCAGAACATATCTTCAAAGCTATCAGCTTAAAGAAAAAAAGCGCCGCACCACAACCGGGTAGGTTCGTAACTCCAACCTTTCGATTAACAGCCGATCGCGCTAGCTAATTGCGCCACGGAGACGGTCCTGTTCTACTCTCACCACCATCAGAACATATCTTCAAAGCTATCAGCCCATAGAAAAAAGCGCCGGACCACCACCGGGTGGGCTCGAACCTCCAACCTTTCGGTTAACGGCCGAACACGCTAGCCAATTGCGCCACGGAGACAGTCGGGCTACACGCTCACACCGTCAGAACATTTTTTCAGAGCTATCCGCCCAAAGGAAAAAAGCGCCGCACCACCACCGAGTGGGCTTGAACCTCCAACCTTTCGGTTAACAGCCGATCGCGCTAGCCGATCGCGCCACGGAGACAGTCGTGCTTCACTTTCACCACCATCAGAACATATCTTCAAAGCTATCAGCGTAAAGAAAAAAGCATCACACCACTGCCGGGAGGGCTCAAACCTCCAATGTTTTGGTTAAAAGCCGAACGTGCTAGCCAATTGCACAACGGAGACAGTCGTGCTTCAATCTCACCACCGTTAGAACATTTCTTCAAAGCTATCAGCGCAAAGAAAAAAGCAACACAACACACCCGGGAGGGCTCGAAACTCCAATCTTTACGTTACCAGCCGATCGCGCTAGCCAAATGCACCACGGAGACAGTCGTGCTCCTTCTCACCACCATCAGAACATATCTTCAAAGCTATCAGCTTAAAGAAAAAAAAGCGCCGCACCACTACCGGGTGGGTTCGAACCTCCAACCTTTCGGTTAACAGACGATAGCGCTAGCCAATCGCGCCATGGAGACAGTCCTGCTCCACTGTCATCACCATCAGAACGTATCTTCAAAGCTATCAGCCCAAAGAAAAAAAAGCAACACACCACTCGCGGGAGGGCTCGAACCTCCAACCTTTCAGTTAACAGCCGATCGCGCTAGTCAATTGCGCCACGGAGACAGTCGTGCTCCACTCTCACCACCATCAGAGCATATCTTCAAAGCTATCAGCCAAAAAAAAGCGCCGCACCACCACCGGGTGGGCTCGAACCTCCAACCTTTCGGTTAACAGACGATCGCGCTAGCCGATCGCGCCACGAAGACAGTCGTGCTTCACTTTCACCACCATCAGAACATATCTTCAAAGCTCTCAGCCCAAAGAAAAAAAAGCAACACACCACTCCCGGGAGGGCTCGAACCTCCAACCTTTCGGTTAACAGCCGATCGCGCTAGCCAATTGCGCTACGGAGACAGTCGGGCTCCACTCTCACCACCATCAGAACGTATCTTCAAAGCTATCAGCCCAAAGAAAAAAAGCAACACACCACTCCCGGGAGGGCTCGAACCTCCAACCTTTCGGTTAACAGCCGATCGCGCTAGCCAATTGCGCTACGGAGACAGTCGGGCTCCACTCTCACACCGTCAGAACATTTTTTCAGAGCTATCCGCCCAAAGGAAAAAAAGCGCCGCACCACCACCGAGTGGGCTTGAACCTCCAAACTTTCGGTTAACAGCCGATCGCGCTAGCCAATTGTGCCACAGAGACAGCCGTGCTCCACTCTCACACCATCAGAACATTTCTTCAGAGCTATCCGCCCAAAGGAAAAAAAGCGCCGCACCACCACCGAGTGGGCTTGAACCTCCAACCTTTCGGTTAACAGCCGATCGCGCTAGCCAATTGGGCCACGGTGGCAGTCGTGCTTCACTCTCACCACCATCTGAACATATCTTCAAAGCTATCAGCCCAAAGAAAAAAAAGTGCCGCACCACCACCGGGTGGGCTCGAACCTCCAACCTTTCGGTTAACAGCCGATCGCACTAGCCAATTGCGCCCCGGAGACAGTTCTGCTCCACTCTCACCACCATCAGAACGTATCTTCAAAGCTATCAGCCCAAAGAAAAAAAAGCAACACACCACTCCCGGGAGGGCTCGAACCTCCAACCTTTCAGTTAACAGCCGATCGCACTAGTCGATTGCGCCACGGAGACAGTCGTGCTCCACTCTCACCACCATCAGAGCATATCTTCAAAGCTATCTGCCAAAAAAAAGCGCCTCACCACCACCGGGTGGGCTTGAACCTGCAACCTTTCTGTTAACAGACGATCGCGCTAGTCGATTGCGCCACGGAGACAGTCGTGCTCCACTCTCACCACCATCAAAACATATCTTCAAAGCTATCAGCCCCAAAAAAGCGCCGCACCCCTACGGGGTGGGATCGAACCTCCAACCTTTCGATTAACAGCCGATCGCGCTAGCCAATTGCGCCACGGAGACAGTCCTGTTCCACTCTCACCACCATTAGAACATATCTTCAAAGTTATCAGGCCATAGAAAGAAAGCGCCGCACCACCACCGGGTGGGCTCGAACCTCCAAACTTTCGGTTAACAGACGATCGCGCTAACCAATCGCGCCACGGAGACAGTCGTGCTCCACTCTCACCACCTTCAGAACATATCTTCAAAGCTATCAGCGCAAAGAAAAAGTAACGCACCCATCCCGGGAGGGCTCGAAACTCCAACCTTTCGGTTAACAGCCGATCGTGCTAGCCAATTGCGCCACGGAGACAGTCCTGCTCCACTCTCACCACCATCAGAACATATCTTCAAAGCTATCAGCCCAAAGAAAAAAAAGCGCCGCACCACCGCTGGGTGGGCTCGAACCTCCAACCTTTCGGTTAACAGCCGATCGCGCTAGCCAATTGCGCCCCGGAGACAGTCCTGCTCCACTCTCACCACCATCAGAACATATCTTCAAAGCTATCAGCCCAAAGAAAAAAAGCAACACACCACTCCCGGGAGGGCTCGAACCTCCAACCTTCAGTTAACAGCCGATCGCGCCATGGAGACAGTCGTGCTCCACTCTCACCACCATCAGAACATATCTTCAAAGCTATCAGCCTAAAGGAAAAAAAGCGCCGCACCACCACCAGGTGGGCTCGAACCTCCGACCTTTCGGTTAACGGCCGAACGCGCTAGCCAATTGCGCCACGCAGACAGTCCTGTTCCACTCTCAACACTATCAGAACGTATCTTCAAAGCTATCAGCCCAAAGAAAAAAAGCAACACATCACTCCCGGGAGGGCTTGAACCTCCAACCTTTCGGTTAACAGCCGACCGCGCTAGCCAATTGTGCCACGGAGACAGTCCTGCTTCACTCTCACCACCATCAGAACATATCTTCAAAGCTATCAGCCCAAAGATAAAAAAGCAACACACAACTCCCGGGAGTGCTCGAACCTCAGACCTTTCGGTTAACAGCCGATCGCGCTAGCCAATTGCGCCACGGAGACAGTCGTGCTCCACTCTCACACCGTCAGAACATTTCTTCAGAGCTATCCGCCCAAAGAAAAAAAAACGATGCACCACCACCGAGTGGGCTTGAACCTCCAACCTTTCGGGTAACAGCCGATCGAGCTAGCCAATTGCGCCTCGGAGACAGTCGTGCTCCATTCTCACCACCATCAGAACATATCTTCAAAGCTATCAGCGCAAAGAAAAAAGCAACACACCACCACCGGGAGGGCTCGAAACTCCAACCTTTCGGTTAACAGCTGATCGTGCTAGCCATTTGCGCCACGGAGACAGTCCTGCTCCACTCTGACCACCATCAGAACATATCTTCAAAGCTATCAGCCCAAAGAAAAAAAAAGCGCCGCACCACCACCGGGTGGGCTCGAACCTCCAAGCTTTCGGTTCACAGCCAATCGCGCTAGCAAATTGCGCCCCGGAGACAGTCCTGCTCCACTCTCAGCACCACCACAACATATCTTCAAAGCTATCAGCGCAAAGAAAAAAGCCACACACCACTCCCGGGAGGGGTCGAAACTCCAACCTTTTGGTTAACAGCCGATCGCGCTAGCCAATTGCGCCACGGAGACAGTCCTGCTCCACTCTCATCGCCATCAGAACATTTCTTCAAAGCTACCAGCCTAAAGAAAAAAAGCGCCGCACCACCACCCTGTGGGCTCGAACCTCCAAACTTTCGGTTAACAGCCGATCACGTTAGCCGATTGCGCCATGGAGACAGTCGTGCTCCACTCTCACCACCATCAGAACATATCTTCAAAGCTATCAGCGTAAAGAAAAAAGCATCACACCACTGCCGGGAGGGCTCAAACCTCCAATGTTTTGGTTAAAAGCCGAACGTGCTAGCCAATTGCACCACGGAGACAGTCGTGCTTCAATCTCACCACCGTTAGAACATTTCTTCAAAGCTATCAGCGCAAAGAAAAAAGCAACACACCACACCCGGGAGGGCTCGAAACTCCAACCTTTCAGTTACCAGCCGATCGCGCTAGCCAAATGCGCCACGGAGACAGTCGTGCTCCTTCTCACCACCATCAGAACATATCTTCAAAGCTATCAGCCCAAAGAAAAAAAAGCGCCGCACCACCTCCGGGTGGGCTCGAACCTCCAACCTTTCGGTTAACAGCCGATCGCGCTAGCCAATTGCGCCCCGGAGACAGTCCTGCTCCACTCTCACCACCATCAGAACATATCTTCAAAGCTATCAGCCCAAAGAAAAAAAGCAACACACAACTCCCGGGGGGGGCTCTAACCTCCAACCTTCAGTTAACAGCCGATCGCGCCATGGAGACAGTCGTGCTCCACTCTCACCACCATCAGAACATAACTTCAAAGCTATCAGCCTAAAAGAAAAAAAGCGCCGCACCACCACCAGGTGGGCTCGAACCTCCAACCTTTCGGTTAACGGCTGAACGCGCTAGCCAATTGCGCCACGCAGACAGTCCTGTTGCACTCTCAACACCATCAGAACGTATCTTCAAAGCTATCAGCCCAAAGAAAAAAAGAAACACATCACTCCCGGGAGGGCTCGAACCTCCAACCTTTCGGTTAACAGCCGACCGCGCTAGCCAATTGTGCCACGGAGACAGTCCTGCTATACTCTCACCACCATCAGAACATATCTTCAAAGCTATCAGCGCAAAGAAAAAAGCAACACACCACTCCCGGGAGGGCTCGAAACTCCAACCTTTCGATTAACAGCCGATCGCGCAAGCCGATTGCGCCACGGAGACAATCCTGCTCCACTATCACCACCATCAGACCATATCTTCAAAGCTATCAGCCCAAAGAAAAAAGAGCGCCGCACCACCACGAGGTGGGCTCAAAACTCCAACCTTTTGGTTAACAGCTGATCGCGCTAGCAATTTGCGCCACGGAGACAGTCCTCCTCCACTCTCACCACCATCAGAACATATCTTCAAAGCTATCAGCGCAAAGAAAAAAGCAACACACCACCACCGGGAGGGCTCGAAACTCCAACCTTTCGGTTAACAGCTGATCGTGCTAGCCATTTGCGCCACGGAGACAGTCCTGCTCCACTCTGACCACCATCAGAACATATCTTCAAAGCTATCAGCCCAAAGAAAAAAAAAGCGCCGCACCACCACCGGGTGGGCTCGAACCTCCAAGCTTTCGGTTCACAGCAAATCGCGCTAGCCAATTGCGCCCCGGAGACAGTCCTGCTCCACTGTCATCACCATCAGAACGTATCTTCAAAGCTATCAGCCCAAAGAAAAAAAAGCAACACACCACTCGCGGGAGGGCTCGAACCTCCAACCTTTCAGTTAACAGCCGATCGCGCTAGTCAATTGCGCCACGGAGACAGTCGTGCTCCACTCTCACCACCATCAGAGCATATCTTCAAAGCTATCAGCCAAAAAAAAGCGCCGCACCACCACCGGGTGGGCTCGAACCTCCAACCTTTCGGTTAACAGACGATCGCGCTAGCCGATCGCGCCACGAAGACAGTCGTGCTTCACTTTCACCACCACCAGAACATATCTTCAAAGCTCTCAGCCCAAAGAAAAAAAAGCAACACACCACTCCCGGGAGGGCTCGAACCTCCAACCTTTCGGTTAACAGCCGATCGCGCTAGCCAATTGCGCTACGGAGACAGTCGGGCTCCACTCTCACCACCATCAGAACGTATCTTCAAAGCTATCAGCCCAAAGAAAAAAAGCAACACACCACTCCCGGGAGGGCTCGAACCTCCAACCTTTCGGTTAACAGCCGATCGCGCTAGCCAATTGCGCTACGGAGACAGTCGGGCTCCACTCTCACACCGTCAGAACATTTTTTCAGAGCTATCCGCCCAAAGGAAAAAAAGCGCCGCACCACCACCGAGTGGGCTTGAACCTCCAAACTTTCGGTTAACAGCCGATCGCGCTAGCCAATTGTGCCACAGAGACAGCCGTGCTCCACTCTCACACCATCAGAACATTTCTTCAGAGCTATCCGCCCAAAGGAAAAAAAGCGCCGCACCACCACCGAGTGGGCTTGAACCTCCAACCTTTCGGTTAACAGCCGATCGCGCTAGCCAATTGGGCCACGGTGGCAGTCGTGCTTCACTCTCACCACCATCTGAACATATCTTCAAAGCTATCAGCCCAAAGAAAAAAAAGTGCCGCACCACCACCGGGTGGGCTCGAACCTCCAACCTTTCGGTTAACAGCCGATCGCACTAGCCAATTGCGCCCCGGAGACAGTTCTGCTCCACTCTCACCACCATCAGAACGTATCTTCAAAGCTATCAGCCCAAAGAAAAAAAAGCAACACACCACTCCCGGGAGGGCTCGAACCTCCAACCTTTCAGTTAACAGCCGATCGCACTAGTCGATTGCGCCACGGAGACAGTCGTGCTCCACTCTCACCACCATCAGAGCATATCTTCAAAGCTATCTGCCAAAAAAAAGCGCCTCACCACCACCGGGTGGGCTTGAACCTGCAACCTTTCTGTTAACAGACGATCGCGCTAGTCGATTGCGCCACGGAGACAGTCGTGCTCCACTCTCACCACCATCAAAACATATCTTCAAAGCTATCAGCCCCAAAAAAGCGCCGCACCCCTACGGGGTGGGATCGAAACTCCAACCTTTCGATTAACAGCCGATCGCGCTAGCCAATTGCGCCACGGAGACAGTCCTGTTCCACTCTCACCACCATTAGAACATATCTTCAAAGTTATCAGGCCATAGAAAGAAAGCGCCGCACCACCACCGGGTGGGCTCGAACCTCCAAACTTTCGGTTAACAGACGATCGCGCTAACCAATCGCGCCACGGAGACAGTCGTGCTCCACTCTCACCACCTTCAGAACATATCTTCAAAGCTATCAGCGCAAAGAAAAAGTAACGCACCCATCCCGGGAGGGCTCGAAACTCCAACCTTTCGGTTAACAGCCGATCGTGCTAGCCAATTGCGCCACGGAGACAGTCCTGCTCCACTCTCACCACCATCAGAACATATCTTCAAAGCTATCAGCCCAAAGAAAAAAAAGCGCCGCACCACCGCTGGGTGGGCTCGAACCTCCAACCTTTCGGTTAACAGCCGATCGCGCTAGCCAATTGCGCCCCGGAGACAGTCCTGCTCCACTCTCACCACCATCAGAACATATCTTCAAAGCTATCAGCCCAAAGAAAAAAAGCAACACACCACTCCCGGGAGGGCTCGAACCTCCAACCTTCAGTTAACAGCCGATCGCGCCATGGAGACAGTCGTGCTCCACTCTCACCACCATCAGAACATATCTTCAAAGCTATCAGCCTAAAGGAAAAAAAGCGCCGCACCACCACCAGGTGGGCTCGAACCTCCGACCTTTCGGTTAACGGCCGAACGCGCTAGCCAATTGCGCCACGCAGACAGTCCTGTTCCACTCTCAACACTATCAGAACGTATCTTCAAAGCTATCAGCCCAAAGAAAAAAAGCAACACATCACTCCCGGGAGGGCTTGAACCTCCAACCTTTCGGTTAACAGCCGACCGCGCTAGCCAATTGTGCCACGGAGACAGTCCTGCTTCACTCTCACCACCATCAGAACATATCTTCAAAGCTATCAGCCCAAAGATAAAAAAGCAACACACAACTCCCGGGAGTGCTCGAACCTCAGACCTTTCGGTTAACAGCCGATCGCGCTAGCCAATTGCGCCGCGGAGACAGTCGTGCTCCACTCTCACACCGTCAGAACATTTCTTCAGAGCTATCCGCCCAAAGAAAAAAAAACGATGCACCACCACCGAGTGGGCTTGAACCTCCAACCTTTCGGGTAACAGCCGATCGAGCTAGCCAATTGCGCCTCGGAGACAGTCGTGCTCCATTCTCACCACCATCAGAACATATCTTCAAAGCTATCAGCGCAAAGAAAAAAGCAACACACCACCACCGGGAGGGCTCGAAACTCCAACCTTTCGGTTAACAGCTGATCGTGCTAGCCATTTGCGCCACGGAGACAGTCCTGCTCCACTCTGACCACCATCAGAACATATCTTCAAAGCTATCAGCCCAAAGAAAAAAAAAGCGCCGCACCACCACCGGGTGGGCTCGAACCTCCAAGCTTTCGGTTCACAGCCAATCGCGCTAGCAAATTGCGCCCCGGAGACAGTCCTGCTCCACTCTCAGCACCACCACAACATATCTTCAAAGCTATCAGCGCAAAGAAAAAAGCCACACACCACTCCCGGGAGGGGTCGAAACTCCAACCTTTTGGTTAACAGCCGATCGCGCTAGCCAATTGCGCCACGGAGACAGTCCTGCTCCACTCTCATCGCCATCAGAACATTTCTTCAAAGCTACCAGCCTAAAGAAAAAAAGCGCCGCACCACCACCCTGTGGGCTCGAACCTCCAAACTTTCGGTTAACAGCCGATCACGTTAGCCGATTGCGCCATGGAGACAGTCGTGCTCCACTCTCACCACCATCAGAACATATCTTCAAAGCTATCAGCGTAAAGAAAAAAGCATCACACCACTGCCGGGAGGGCTCAAACCTCCAATGTTTTGGTTAAAAGCCGAACGTGCTAGCCAATTGCACCACGGAGACAGTCGTGCTTCAATCTCACCACCGTTAGAACATTTCTTCAAAGCTATCAGCGCAAAGAAAAAAGCAACACACCACACCCGGGAGGGCTCGAAACTCCAACCTTTCAGTTACCAGCCGATCGCGCTAGCCAAATGCGCCACGGAGACAGTCGTGCTCCTTCTCACCACCATCAGAACATATCTTCAAAGCTATCAGCGCAAAGAAAAAGCAACGCACCACTCCCGGGAGGGCTCGAAACTCCAATTTTTTGGTTAACAGCCGAACGTGCTAGTCAATTGCACCACGAAGACAGTCGTGCTCCAATCTCACTACCGTTAGAACATTTCTCGAAAGCTATCAGCGCAAAGAAAAAAGCAACACACCACTCCCGGGAAGGCTCGAAACTCCAACCTTTCGATTAACAGCCGATCGCGCTAGCCAATTGCACCACGGAGAGAGTCCTGCTCCACTCTCACCACCATCAGAACATATCTTCAAAGCTATCAGCTTAAAGAAAAAAAGCGCCGCACCACAACCGGGTAGGTTCGTAACTCCAACCTTTCGATTAACAGCCGATCGCGCTAGCTAATTGCGCCACGGAGACGGTCCTGTTCTACTCTCACCACCATCAGAACATATCTTCAAAGCTATCAGCCCATAGAAAAAAGCGCCGGACCACCACCGGGTGGGCTCGAACCTCCAACCTTTCGGTTAACGGCCGAACACGCTAGCCAATTGCGCCACGGAGACAGTCGGGCTACACGCTCACACCGTCAGAACATTTTTTCAGAGCTATCCGCCCAAAGGAAAAAAGCGCCGCACCACCACCGAGTGGGCTTGAACCTCCAACCTTTCGGTTAACAGCCGATCGCGCTAGCCGATCGCGCCACGGAGACAGTCGTGCTTCACTTTCACCACCATCAGAACATATCTTCAAAGCTATCAGCGTAAAGAAAAAAGCATCACACCACTGCCGGGAGGGCTCAAACTTCCAATGTTTTGGTTAAAAGCCGAACGTGCTAGCCAATTGCACAACGGAGACAGTCGTGCTTCAATCTCACCACCGTTAGAACATTTCTTCAAAGCTATCAGCGCAAAGAAAAAAGCAACACACCACACCCGGGAGGGCTCGAAACTCCAATCTTTACGTTACCAGCCGATCGCGCTAGCCAAATGCACCACGGAGACAGTCGTGCTCCTTCTCACCACCATCAGAACATATCTTCAAAGCTATCAGCTTAAAGAAAAAAAAGCGCCGCACCACTACCGGGTGGGTTCGAACCTCCAACCTTTCGGTTAACAGACGATAGCGCTAGCCAATCGCGCCATGGAGACAGTCCTGCTCCACTGTCATCACCATCAGAACGTATCTTCAAAGCTATCAGCCCAAAGAAAAAAAAGCAACACACCACTCGCGGGAGGGCTCGAACCTCCAACCTTTCAGTTAACAGCCGATCGCGCTAGTCAATTGCGCCACGGAGACAGTCGTGCTCCACTCTCACCACCATCAGAGCATATCTTCAAAGCTATCAGCCAAAAAAAAGCGCCGCACCACCACCGGGTGGGCTCGAACCTCCAACCTTTCGGTTAACAGACGATCGCGCTAGCCGATCGCGCCACGAAGACAGTCGTGCTTCACTTTCACCACCATCAGAACATATCTTCAAAGCTCTCAGCCCAAAGAAAAAAAAGCAACACACCACTCCCGGGAGGGCTCGAACCTCCAACCTTTCGGTTAACAGCCGATCGCGCTAGCCAATTGCGCTACGGAGACAGTCGGGCTCCACTCTCACCACCATCAGAACGTATCTTCAAAGCTATCAGCCCAAAGAAAAAAAGCAACACACCACTCCCGGGAGGGCTCGAACCTCCAACCTTTCGGTTAACAGCCGATCGCGCTAGCCAATTGCGCTACGGAGACAGTCGGGCTCCACTCTCACACCGTCAGAACATTTTTTCAGAGCTATCCGCCCAAAGGAAAAAAAGCGCCGCACCACCACCGAGTGGGCTTGAACCTCCAAACTTTCGGTTAACAGCCGATCGCGCTAGCCAATTGTGCCACAGAGACAGCCGTGCTCCACTCTCACACCATCAGAACATTTCTTCAGAGCTATCCGCCCAAAGGAAAAAAAGCGCCGCACCACCACCGAGTGGGCTTGAACCTCCAACCTTTCGGTTAACAGCCGATCGCGCTAGCCAATTGGGCCACGGTGGCAGTCGTGCTTCACTCTCACCACCATCTGAACATATCTTCAAAGCTATCAGCCCAAAGAAAAAAAAGTGCCGCACCACCACCGGGTGGGCTCGAACCTCCAACCTTTCGGTTAACAGCCGATCGCACTAGCCAATTGCGCCCCGGAGACAGTTGTGCTCCACTCTCACCACCATCAGAACGTATCTTCAAAGCTATCAGCCCAAAGAAAAAAAAGCAACACACCACTCCCGGGAGGGCTCGAACCTCAGACCTTTCGGTTAACAGCCGATCGCGCTAGCCAATTGCGCCGCGGAGACAGTCGTGCTCCACTCTCACACCGTCAGAACATTTCTTCAGAGCTATCCGCCCAAAGAAAAAAAAACGATGCACCACCACCGAGTGGGCTTGAACCTCCAACCTTTCGGGTAACAGCCGATCGAGCTAGCCAATTGCGCCTCGGAGACAGTCGTGCTCCATTCTCACCACCATCAGAACATATCTTCAAAGCTATCAGCGCAAAGAAAAAAGCAACACACCACCACCGGGAGGGCTCGAAACTCCAACCTTTCGGTTAACAGCTGATCGTGCTAGCCATTTGCGCCACGGAGACAGTCCTGCTCCACTCTGACCACCATCAGAACATATCTTCAAAGCTATCAGCCCAAAGAAAAAAAAAGCGCCGCACCACCACCGGGTGGGCTCGAACCTCCAAGCTTTCGGTTCACAGCCAATCGCGCTAGCAAATTGCGCCCCGGAGACAGTCCTGCTCCACTCTCAGCACCACCACAACATATCTTCAAAGCTATCAGCGCAAAGAAAAAAGCCACACACCACTCCCGGGAGGGGTCGAAACTCCAACCTTTTGGTTAACAGCCGATCGCGCTAGCCAATTGCGCCACGGAGACAGTCCTGCTCCACTCTCATCGCCATCAGAACATTTCTTCAAAGCTACCAGCCTAAAGAAAAAAAGCGCCGCACCACCACCCTGTGGGCTCGAACCTCCAAACTTTCGGTTAACAGCCGATCACGTTAGCCGATTGCGCCATGGAGACAGTCGTGCTCCACTCTCACCACCATCAGAACATATCTTCAAAGCTATCAGCGTAAAGAAAAAAGCATCACACCACTGCCGGGAGGGCTCAAACCTCCAATGTTTTGGTTAAAAGCCGAACGTGCTAGCCAATTGCACCACGGAGACAGTCGTGCTTCAATCTCACCACCGTTAGAACATTTCTTCAAAGCTATCAGCGCAAAGAAAAAAGCAACACACCACACCCGGGAGGGCTCGAAACTCCAACCTTTCAGTTACCAGCCGATCGCGCTAGCCAAATGCGCCACGGAGACAGTCGTGCTCCTTCTCACCACCATCAGAACATATCTTCAAAGCTATCAGCGCAAAGAAAAAGCAACGCACCACTCCCGGGAGGGCTCGAAACTCCAATTTTTTGGTTAACAGCCGAACGTGCTAGTCAATTGCACCACGAAGACAGTCGTGCTCCAATCTCACTACCGTTAGAACATTTCTCGAAAGCTATCAGCGCAAAGAAAAAAGCAACACACCACTCCCGGGAAGGCTCGAAACTCCAACCTTTCGATTAACAGCCGATCGCGCTAGCCAATTGCACCACGGAGAGAGTCCTGCTCCACTCTCACCACCATCAGAACATATCTTCAAAGCTATCAGCTTAAAGAAAAAAAGCGCCGCACCACAACCGGGTAGGTTCGTAACTCCAACCTTTCGATTAACAGCCGATCGCGCTAGCTAATTGCGCCACGGAGACGGTCCTGTTCTACTCTCACCACCATCAGAACATATCTTCAAAGCTATCAGCCCATAGAAAAAAGCGCCGGACCACCACCGGGTGGGCTCGAACCTCCAACCTTTCGGTTAACGGCCGAACACGCTAGCCAATTGCGCCACGGAGACAGTCGGGCTACACGCTCACACCGTCAGAACATTTTTTCAGAGCTATCCGCCCAAAGGAAAAAAGCGCCGCACCACCACCGAGTGGGCTTGAACCTCCAACCTTTCGGTTAACAGCCGATCGCGCTAGCCGATCGCGCCACGGAGACAGTCGTGCTTCACTTTCACCACCATCAGAACATATCTTCAAAGCTATCAGCGTAAAGAAAAAAGCATCACACCACTGCCGGGAGGGCTCAAACTTCCAATGTTTTGGTTAAAAGCCGAACGTGCTAGCCAATTGCACAACGGAGACAGTCGTGCTTCAATCTCACCACCGTTAGAACATTTCTTCAAAGCTATCAGCGCAAAGAAAAAAGCAACACACCACACCCGGGAGGGCTCGAAACTCCAATCTTTACGTTACCAGCCGATCGCGCTAGCCAAATGCACCACGGAGACAGTCGTGCTCCTTCTCACCACCATCAGAACATATCTTCAAAGCTATCAGCTTAAAGAAAAAAAAGCGCCGCACCACTACCGGGTGGGTTCGAACCTCCAACCTTTCGGTTAACAGACGATAGCGCTAGCCAATCGCGCCATGGAGACAGTCCTGCTCCACTGTCATCACCATCAGAACGTATCTTCAAAGCTATCAGCCCAAAGAAAAAAAAGCAACACACCACTCGCGGGAGGGCTCGAACCTCCAACCTTTCAGTTAACAGCCGATCGCGCTAGTCAATTGCGCCACGGAGACAGTCGTGCTCCACTCTCACCACCATCAGAGCATATCTTCAAAGCTATCAGCCAAAAAAAAGCGCCGCACCACCACCGGGTGGGCTCGAACCTCCAACCTTTCGGTTAACAGACGATCGCGCTAGCCGATCGCGCCACGAAGACAGTCGTGCTTCACTTTCACCACCATCAGAACATATCTTCAAAGCTCTCAGCCCAAAGAAAAAAAAGCAACACACCACTCCCGGGAGGGCTCGAACCTCCAACCTTTCGGTTAACAGCCGATCGCGCTAGCCAATTGCGCTACGGAGACAGTCGGGCTCCACTCTCACCACCATCAGAACGTATCTTCAAAGCTATCAGCCCAAAGAAAAAAAGCAACACACCACTCCCGGGAGGGCTCGAACCTCCAACCTTTCGGTTAACAGCCGATCGCGCTAGCCAATTGCGCTACGGAGACAGTCGGGCTCCACTCTCACACCGTCAGAACATTTTTTCAGAGCTATCCGCCCAAAGGAAAAAAAGCGCCGCACCACCACCGAGTGGGCTTGAACCTCCAAACTTTCGGTTAACAGCCGATCGCGCTAGCCAATTGTGCCACAGAGACAGCCGTGCTCCACTCTCACACCATCAGAACATTTCTTCAGAGCTATCCGCCCAAAGGAAAAAAAGCGCCGCACCACCACCGAGTGGGCTTGAACCTCCAACCTTTCGGTTAACAGCCGATCGCGCTAGCCAATTGGGCCACGGTGGCAGTCGTGCTTCACTCTCACCACCATCTGAACATATCTTCAAAGCTATCAGCCCAAAGAAAAAAAAGTGCCGCACCACCACCGGGTGGGCTCGAACCTCCAACCTTTCGGTTAACAGCCGATCGCACTAGCCAATTGCGCCCCGGAGACAGTTCTGCTCCACTCTCACCACCATCAGAACGTATCTTCAAAGCTATCAGCCCAAAGAAAAAAAAGCAACACACCACTCCCGGGAGGGCTCGAACCTCCAACCTTTCAGTTAACAGCCGATCGCACTAGTCGATTGCGCCACGGAGACAGTCGTGCTCCACTCTCACCACCATCAGAGCATATCTTCAAAGCTATCAGCCAAAAAAAAGCGCCGCACCACCACCGGGTGGGCTCGAACCTCCAACCTTTCGGTTAACAGACGATCGCGCTAGCCGATCGCGCCACGAAGACAGTCGTGCTTCACTTTCACCACCACCAGAACATATCTTCAAAGCTCTCAGCCCAAAGAAAAAAAAGCAACACACCACTCCCGGGAGGGCTCGAACCTCCAACCTTTCGGTTAACAGCCGATCGCGCTAGCCAATTGCGCTACGGAGACAGTCGGGCTCCACTCTCACCACCATCAGAACGTATCTTCAAAGCTATCAGCCCAAAGAAAAAAAGCAACACACCACTCCCGGGAGGGCTCGAACCTCCAACCTTTCGGTTAACAGCCGATCGCGCTAGCCAATTGCGCTACGGAGACAGTCGGGCTCCACTCTCACACCGTCAGAACATTTTTTCAGAGCTATCCGCCCAAAGGAAAAAAAGCGCCGCACCACCACCGAGTGGGCTTGAACCTCCAAACTTTCGGTTAACAGCCGATCGCGCTAGCCAATTGTGCCACAGAGACAGCCGTGCTCCACTCTCACACCATCAGAACATTTCTTCAGAGCTATCCGCCCAAAGGAAAAAAAGCGCCGCACCACCACCGAGTGGGCTTGAACCTCCAACCTTTCGGTTAACAGCCGATCGCGCTAGCCAATTGGGCCACGGTGGCAGTCGTGCTTCACTCTCACCACCATCTGAACATATCTTCAAAGCTATCAGCCCAAAGAAAAAAAAGTGCCGCACCACCACCGGGTGGGCTCGAACCTCCAACCTTTCGGTTAACAGCCGATCGCACTAGCCAATTGCGCCCCGGAGACAGTTCTGCTCCACTCTCACCACCATCAGAACGTATCTTCAAAGCTATCAGCCCAAAGAAAAAAAAGCAACACACCACTCCCGGGAGGGCTCGAACCTCCAACCTTTCAGTTAACAGCCGATCGCACTAGTCGATTGCGCCACGGAGACAGTCGTGCTCCACTCTCACCACCATCAGAGCATATCTTCAAAGCTATCTGCCAAAAAAAAGCGCCTCACCACCACCGGGTGGGCTTGAACCTGCAACCTTTCTGTTAACAGACGATCGCGCTAGTCGATTGCGCCACGGAGACAGTCGTGCTCCACTCTCACCACCATCAAAACATATCTTCAAAGCTATCAGCCCCAAAAAAGCGCCGCACCCCTACGGGGTGGGATCGAAACTCCAACCTTTCGATTAACAGCCGATCGCGCTAGCCAATTGCGCCACGGAGACAGTCCTGTTCCACTCTCACCACCATTAGAACATATCTTCAAAGTTATCAGGCCATAGAAAGAAAGCGCCGCACCACCACCGGGTGGGCTCGAACCTCCAAACTTTCGGTTAACAGACGATCGCGCTAACCAATCGCGCCACGGAGACAGTCGTGCTCCACTCTCACCACCTTCAGAACATATCTTCAAAGCTATCAGCGCAAAGAAAAAGTAACGCACCCATCCCGGGAGGGCTCGAAACTCCAACCTTTCGGTTAACAGCCGATCGTGCTAGCCAATTGCGCTACGGAGACAGTCGGGCTCCACTCTCACCACCATCAGAACGTATCTTCAAAGCTATCAGCCCAAAGAAAAAAAGCAACACACCACTCCCGGGAGGGCTCGAACCTCCAACCTTTCGGTTAACAGCCGATCGCGCTAGCCAATTGCGCTACGGAGACAGTCGGGCTCCACTCTCACACCGTCAGAACATTTTTTCAGAGCTATCCGCCCAAAGGAAAAAAAGCGCCGCACCACCACCGAGTGGGCTTGAACCTCCAAACTTTCGGTTAACAGCCGATCGCGCTAGCCAATTGTGCCACAGAGACAGCCGTGCTCCACTCTCACACCATCAGAACATTTCTTCAGAGCTATCCGCCCAAAGGAAAAAAAGCGCCGCACCACCACCGAGTGGGCTTGAACCTCCAACCTTTCGGTTAACAGCCGATCGCGCTAGCCAATTGGGCCACGGTGGCAGTCGTGCTTCACTCTCACCACCATCTGAACATATCTTCAAAGCTATCAGCCCAAAGAAAAAAAAGTGCCGCACCACCACCGGGTGGGCTCGAACCTCCAACCTTTCGGTTAACAGCCGATCGCACTAGCCAATTGCGCCCCGGAGACAGTTCTGCTCCACTCTCACCACCATCAGAACGTATCTTCAAAGCTATCAGCCCAAAGAAAAAAAAGCAACACACCACTCCCGGGAGGGCTCGAACCTCCAACCTTTCAGTTAACAGCCGATCGCACTAGTCGATTGCGCCACGGAGACAGTCGTGCTCCACTCTCACCACCATCAGAGCATATCTTCAAAGCTATCTGCCAAAAAAAAGCGCCTCACCACCACCGGGTGGGCTTGAACCTGCAACCTTTCTGTTAACAGACGATCGCGCTAGTCGATTGCGCCACGGAGACAGTCGTGCTCCACTCTCACCACCATCAAAACATATCTTCAAAGCTATCAGCCCCAAAAAAGCGCCGCACCCCTACGGGGTGGGATCGAAACTCCAACCTTTCGATTAACAGCCGATCGCGCTAGCCAATTGCGCCACGGAGACAGTCCTGTTCCACTCTCACCACCATTAGAACATATCTTCAAAGTTATCAGGCCATAGAAAGAAAGCGCCGCACCACCACCGGGTGGGCTCGAACCTCCAAACTTTCGGTTAACAGACGATCGCGCTAACCAATCGCGCCACGGAGACAGTCGTGCTCCACTCTCACCACCTTCAGAACATATCTTCAAAGCTATCAGCGCAAAGAAAAAGTAACGCACCCATCCCGGGAGGGCTCGAAACTCCAACCTTTCGGTTAACAGCCGATCGTGCTAGCCAATTGCGCCACGGAGACAGTCCTGCTCCACTCTCACCACCATCAGAACATATCTTCAAAGCTATCAGCCCAAAGAAAAAAAAGCGCCGCACCACCGCTGGGTGGGCTCGAACCTCCAACCTTTCGGTTAACAGCCGATCGCGCTAGCCAATTGCGCCCCGGAGACAGTCCTGCTCCACTCTCACCACCATCAGAACATATCTTCAAAGCTATCAGCCCAAAGAAAAAAAGCAACACACCACTCCCGGGAGGGCTCGAACCTCCAACCTTCAGTTAACAGCCGATCGCGCCATGGAGACAGTCGTGCTCCACTCTCACCACCATCAGAACATATCTTCAAAGCTATCAGCCTAAAGGAAAAAAAGCGCCGCACCACCACCAGGTGGGCTCGAACCTCCGACCTTTCGGTTAACGGCCGAACGCGCTAGCCAATTGCGCCACGCAGACAGTCCTGTTCCACTCTCAACACTATCAGAACGTATCTTCAAAGCTATCAGCCCAAAGAAAAAAAGCAACACATCACTCCCGGGAGGGCTTGAACCTCCAACCTTTCGGTTAACAGCCGACCGCGCTAGCCAATTGTGCCACGGAGACAGTCCTGCTTCACTCTCACCACCATCAGAACATATCTTCAAAGCTATCAGCCCAAAGATAAAAAAGCAACACACAACTCCCGGGAGTGCTCGAACCTCAGACCTTTCGGTTAACAGCCGATCGCGCTAGCCAATTGCGCCACGGAGACAGTCGTGCTCCACTCTCACACCGTCAGAACATTTCTTCAGAGCTATCCGCCCAAAGAAAAAAAAACGATGCACCACCACCGAGTGGGCTTGAACCTCCAACCTTTCGGGTAACAGCCGATCGAGCTAGCCAATTGCGCCTCGGAGACAGTCGTGCTCCATTCTCACCACCATCAGAACATATCTTCAAAGCTATCAGCGCAAAGAAAAAAGCAACACACCACCACCGGGAGGGCTCGAAACTCCAACCTTTCGGTTAACAGCTGATCGTGCTAGCCATTTGCGCCACGGAGACAGTCCTGCTCCACTCTGACCACCATCAGAACATATCTTCAAAGCTATCAGCCCAAAGAAAAAAAAAGCGCCGCACCACCACCGGGTGGGCTCGAACCTCCAAGCTTTCGGTTCACAGCCAATCGCGCTAGCAAATTGCGCCCCGGAGACAGTCCTGCTCCACTCTCAGCACCACCACAACATATCTTCAAAGCTATCAGCGCAAAGAAAAAAGCCACACACCACTCCCGGGAGGGGTCGAAACTCCAACCTTTTGGTTAACAGCCGATCGCGCTAGCCAATTGCGCCACGGAGACAGTCCTGCTCCACTCTCATCGCCATCAGAACATTTCTTCAAAGCTACCAGCCTAAAGAAAAAAAGCGCCGCACCACCACCCTGTGGGCTCGAACCTCCAAACTTTCGGTTAACAGCCGATCACGTTAGCCGATTGCGCCATGGAGACAGTCGTGCTCCACTCTCACCACCATCAGAACATATCTTCAAAGCTATCAGCGTAAAGAAAAAAGCATCACACCACTGCCGGGAGGGCTCAAACCTCCAATGTTTTGGTTAAAAGCCGAACGTGCTAGCCAATTGCACCACGGAGACAGTCGTGCTTCAATCTCACCACCGTTAGAACATTTCTTCAAAGCTATCAGCGCAAAGAAAAAAGCAACACACCACACCCGGGAGGGCTCGAAACTCCAACCTTTCAGTTACCAGCCGATCGCGCTAGCCAAATGCGCCACGGAGACAGTCGTGCTCCTTCTCACCACCATCAGAACATATCTTCAAAGCTATCAGCGCAAAGAAAAAGCAACGCACCACTCCCGGGAGGGCTCGAAACTCCAATTTTTTGGTTAACAGCCGAACGTGCTAGTCAATTGCACCACGAAGACAGTCGTGCTCCAATCTCACTACCGTTAGAACATTTCTCGAAAGCTATCAGCGCAAAGAAAAAAGCAACACACCACTCCCGGGAAGGCTCGAAACTCCAACCTTTCGATTAACAGCCGATCGCGCTAGCCAATTGCACCACGGAGAGAGTCCTGCTCCACTCTCACCACCATCAGAACATATCTTCAAAGCTATCAGCTTAAAGAAAAAAAGCGCCGCACCACAACCGGGTAGGTTCGTAACTCCAACCTTTCGATTAACAGCCGATCGCGCTAGCTAATTGCGCCACGGAGACGGTCCTGTTCTACTCTCACCACCATCAGAACATATCTTCAAAGCTATCAGCCCATAGAAAAAAGCGCCGGACCACCACCGGGTGGGCTCGAACCTCCAACCTTTCGGTTAACGGCCGA